>NC_052624.1:176031687-177281687 GCF_016161935.1 Mauremys reevesii | reverse complement strand
TCTAAAAGGAGCCCAAGGCCTTCCTCAGAAGTTCTAGGAAAGCAAATGCTATTGATATCAACATCTATGGATTAGCTCAGTGTTCAGAATGATGGTGGGGTCACTAACCAGTCTGCCCAATCTCCAGCAGATTTTTATGACAACATCTGGAGAGGAATAATATATACCAGGCTAAAGGTCCAGCTTGGGAGAGAGCATCTGTGCTTCAGGTCAATGTTCCTGAAAGCTGATTATATGGAGTTTGTTTTTTCTGTTCTCAAGTCATTAAGATTTATCTGTGGCATTCCCCATTCACATCATAACTGGTCAAAGGTTCTGGACAGTAGTGTAATTCCTAATCCTTTGGAGTTGCTTGATTAAATCTGCTGTGTGGTTGCCTTGCTGAGAAGTCCTGTAAGTACTTCTCCATCGAAGACAATATGTGTTCCTCAGTCCTGAAGACCTCTCCTATTCCTTTATGAAAACTTGTTCTCTAGTCAAAGACTGAGAGTGCTGTAAATTTTCTTAGGGTATGGCTACACTTGCAGCTGTACAGCGCTGGGAGTTAAACCTGTCTTCGTACAGCTGAGTAGGGAAAGCGCTGCTATCTGGCCACACTGACAGCTACCAGCGCACTGTCGTGGCCACATTTGCAGCGGCATTGGGAGTGGTGCATTATGGGCAGCTATCCCAGCGTTCAAGTGGCTGTAATGTGCTTTTCAAAAGAGGGGGGTGGGGTGGGGTGGAGTGTGATGGGGGAGGGATAGCTCAGTGGTTTGAGCATTGGCCTGCTAAACCCAGGGTTGTGAGTTCAATCCTTGAGGAGGCCACTTAGGGATCTGGGGCTGGACTCAATGACCTTTCAAGGTCCCTTCCAGCTCTAGGAGATTGGTATATCTCCAATTACCTTTTTTTTTTAATTAGGGAGCGTGGGGGAAAGAGAGAGTGGATTTTTGGAGCCGACACTCTGTCAAGCAGCTGCCTTGCAAGTTCCGACCCATTCACTGAAAGCAAATAGCCCTCTCTGTTTTTTTCCTCACAGACCAGATAAGCGGCCTCCCCGAAACAGACCCCCCCCCCTTCCCTCCCTCCCGCCATGCTGCTTCTCTCCTCAAGCCCCTTCCTTCCCTTCTCTTCAAGCAAACACTAGCTGTGGGCATTCCAAAGGGAGCTCATTCACAACAAACAGTAGTTGTGTTTGTTTTTTTGATAAGCAGCTCCGGGAGCTCCGAGTTCACAACAAAACAAACAGAGGCATCACAGCAAAACAAAGAGAGTTATCTTTACTTAAAAGAATTATGGGAAACTTCCAGAGGTCAGTTACAGTGTAGTAAGATTATTCCCTGTTTACACTGGCGCCCCCGCGCTGCAGCAGCAGCGCTATTCTCTTTATTCCTCTCGTCGAGGTGGAGTACAGCCAGCGCTGTAGCCAGGGAGATACAGCGCTGTATGTGCCTTACCAGTGTGGACGGGGAGTGAGTTACAGCGCTGTAAATCCACCACCAGCACTGTAACTCAAGTGTAGCCAAGGCTTTATTTGCCCTTAAAGTCTTCTTCAGATGGTGTTGCTAGCAGAGGCAACTAACTTTCTCCAATTTGACAGTCATCTAAGGATAGATGCACACAAATGACCTCCTTACCCAGGCTAGCAGTTTTGGTGATCACCATCACAGCAAACATTTTTAATACAAGCTCACAGATGGGAGTATCTGGATAGTCCTGCACTGCAAACCTGAGAGAACTATTGACATGTCCTGCCAACCGTGTCATGTTTATAGGTATCTTAATTTTAAAGTAATTAAGAACTAACCTGAATTTATCACCTCTATTACTAATCAAAGGAGCCTGATTAAAAAGGTCAGGACTCCGAGGAGGGTATCCTCCACTCATTCTAGGACTGCTCATCAGTATCACAGTTCCCAAAACAAGAAACATAACCAACGTTTCTATGGTAATGGGATAAGAGTTTTTCATCTAGAGATCTTTTGTTTATAAACAATCCAGCTTACTTCTGACTAAAAATCATGACCATTTAACAGCTATTTAATGGATTACATGAAACTCATTGACATATAATTCCCTACAGGACACTCGTCAGAGAACACAGGAAGACAATGTTTCAAATAACATGTCTACACTCAGAAATGTAAATCTATGAATAAAGATTATTCAACTAACTGGCTACAGTTTTGATTGCAATCTCCCACATACCTTCTAAATTAATTCTTGTTGACTCAGGAGTGACCCTCCCATCAAACACTGGGGTGTCATCATCTGCATAACCATGATGGTAGTTTACTGGAGTTTCCTGCTGGCTTGTAGGTTCGCTTGCATCTACACATTCATCTTCACTTTTATTGAAGTACCTCTGTAACCACCCTGGTACGATATTCTTCACTGATTCTGTAACTCTGCTAATGATTCCCTGCTTGAAAAAGAAAGTGCTTATATTTAACCACAAGCATGAACTCAAAAATATATTCTAACATGCAACATTACACACAGACACTAAAGACAGATGTCAGGCAAGAGCTGCTGACAAAATGAAAACAGACAAGAATTTCAAACCCTTAAAAGAAAGTATTATATTTCTTGAGGACAAATATGAAGACTATTCATTGGACAATGTATTTATTTCCCTTTATCAGAGTTCTCAATCTCTATGGTGCCCTTCTCTCACCTAATTCTCAAAACTCTGATTGAACTTCAGGAGCCAGGTCACTAAGCTACGTTCTTCCTCCAATGTAAGACGACCCTCTTCCTACCCCTTCTCTTAGTGCTTGTCCACACATGGAGTTGCTCCTGATTAATTCCATATGTGGATATTCTTTTTCTAGAATAAATGTGTCCCTATATGGAGTTAACCAGGTACAACCATATGTGCAAAGAAACCTTTAATCAACATCTACAGTGACATCAAGTTATTTCCAACAACCATGAGCCTCAAGATTTTTTGCTCATGGCATTTTAAACATTGACTTCTTGTATCAAGATCTATAAAATACTATGCTTTGAACAAATATCTGCATCCTCTGATGAACCATTAATATGAGTGAGTAATCAATGCTGATTTATCATTGTTATATTAGTGTTATTGAAAAAGAGTCATCAATTGGTCATTAATTTTGGAGGGCTGAAGACATTGTGCTCTTGAACTAAGTTGATGTTGAAAAGTACCTGGAAGAAACTTGGCTACATTTCAATAGTATCTATGGCATGAAGAATGTATCTATGTGACACTGTCAAAATAATTAGTGTTCTGCTCTTCCACCTTGGTTAAGTTTCACTCAATGACACATTTAATAAATGAACGTTATAATTCAGTGGGGAGGGGAGTTTAAATATCCACTCTTCAAAAAGAATCACAAGCAGAAATAAAAAGTATATAAAACAATTAAATGTGCAAACTGTTTATGTCACAATTTCATTCCCCAACTTTATTTTAAAATAACCCTCTGGTCCTTTAATTTACTTTCTGTATTTGAGACCTTGTCTACACTTGTGGTGGTGTGCAGGGTACATGTAACTACAGACTACAGTAAAAGGCAGGCTGCATCCACACTCACTACAGCGAAAGCCTGTGGTGGCAGGAAGCAATGGGGAAAGCCTCTGGCAGGGAAGAGCTGTTGGAATGTTTCCCCACTGCCTTCCCCCTTCTGGAACCTTCCCCCTTCTGGAACCTTCCCCTCACCGCCGGAGTCTTTCATTGTGGTGGGGAAAGGCTCCGGCAGCATGGAGGCAGTGGGACACTACACTGCTAAAGTAGCAGCGTAGATCTGGGAAGCACTGCTTGGGCACATAGAGAGCCATTAGGGTATATACCCTAGGGCAGTGGTTCTCAACCTGAGGTCCGGGGCTCCCTGGGGGGCCATGAGCAGGTTTCAGGGGGTCTGTGAAACCTGAATTGAGTTAGACTTGCTAGGATCCAGGGCAGGAAGCCAAAGCCCCATCATGCAGAACTGCAGCCCAGGGCAATGAGCCCTGCCACATGGGGCTGAAGACTAAGCAACTTAGCTTTGCGGGGCCCCCGGCAATTGCCCTGCTTGCTACCCCCTAGCACTGGTCCTGGCTTTTATATGCAGAAAAAACATTGTTGTGGCACAGCTGGGCCGTGAAGTTTTTATGGCATGTTGAGGGGGGCCTCAGAAAAGAAAAAGATTGAGAACCCCTGCCCTAGGGTTAGACACATAGGTCACTCTACTCATCTAAGCTGTGCCTCACCATCTATATTGCTATTTATACCCGTGCTAGCTGGGTGTGCAGTGTCTGTAAATGCAGAAATACCATGAAACTACTTTATGCATGTGACAGTTCCACCTATTTGCATTGGCCTTTCACACAGCAATAGGAAAGAAAAAAAAATTTAAAAGAAGAAAGTGTGTTTGTAAAACCACAACAAGTGGTAAGGGAACCCAGAGCAGGTGTGTTACATGAAACTACGTTAAATTATTTTCTTTAAAAAAACCTAATTAGATTTCAAGCCAATAACATTAAAGAACATCAGCTGCAAAACTGCAATTTGCCTTAATGAACCGAGAAGCTAAAAGACTATGCATGAAGTTCAGATCGTACCTTCAAATAGTCAAATAACGTAAATAACAAGTGGAAATTAGCCACCAATAAGCATCTTTATCAGGCTGTAAATGTACACATCCAGCCAAGTTCTCAAGATTTTCCTTTTTCTTGTCAGTTTACTCTAGTTTCTTAGAATGCATGAATCTCAAAATGAAACTGCATATTGCTATGCCTAAGTAACAAAGTGATCTTGAAGCATTACTCCTGAGGGAATTCTGCACCACTGTGCAAGCACAGAATTAATGTCTCCAACAGATTCCCCTCTCCCCCACAGAATAACTGATTCTGATGGTGAGAAGGGAAGTTGCAATTACACCTTTCGCTCACCAGGGGCGGATGTGGCATTAGAAGAGAGGCAGCTGGCCCACAGGCTGGAGAAGCCAGCTGTGCAGAGGGAAGGGGCAGAAGCTACGTTCTTCACAGAGCCCTGCACACAGGGCCTTTAAGGATGCACTGGATGGAAGGGGGGGGGAATAAAGCAGCACACAAGGGGCTGCTGGGGGGGGGTGTCACACAGATGGGGATTTAGAAGGGCTAGTGGGGGGCAGCAGCTAGTGGGGTGACAACATTGAGCCAGGGGTTGAATGGGGTGGGGGTGCAGGGCCACACAGGGATAGAGGGACTGGGGATGACTGAGTGGGGGTGCAGGGATACATGGGTACAGCGGCAGCTATGCCTGGCTGAATGGGGAGTGGGGGTGCAGGGACACATGGGGACATGTGACAGTATGCCTGGCTGAATGGGATGCTGGGACACATGGGGATAGGGGCAGAGGTGTCTGGCTGAATCGGAGAGGCTAGGGGTCAGCCAGGTTCTGCATGGACGAGGCTCCCTAACTCTCTAACAGTCCTTCCCTCCCTCCTCCCCAAAAAACTGTTCCATACTTCTCACAGCTACACTCAACAACGTGCCAGGTTCACTCCCAGGCTCCTCTCGAGCAATTATGTCCCCGATCATCAGATCTCCGTTACCCCAACTTCCACAAGCCTTTGGCCTGCTTTTGAGGGGTGTGGGAAATAGTTTCAGTATTGTAGTTTTAATGAATTATTACTCAAAGTTCTGTATTAACATGCCTAGTAAAGAATTTATTTGTCAGAAAACATTTCCTGAATCTTTTTTGTTGTCTGTATTGCTACAGACGTACTTGCAGACACATATTTTGAAATAAATTACCAAAATAATTGAAACTGGCATGATTATGTTATGTTATTTTGAGAAATAAAATATGCAGAATTTTAAATTATTGTGCACAGAATTTTTAATTTTGGATGAAGAATTTCCCCAGGAGTAAAGTATGACAGAACAGTATATTTGGTTTTATTTTTATTTTTTTTAAATGAAGCATCAGTAAATTACTGATTTAATATCCGTATTTTGCTCCAAACAACATGTTACTGGCATGCCACCAATTACATAATCCTTTGGAATGTTTGCTTCATTTAGGGCAATTGGAATACTTCCAAAATTTTGTTTCTAAAATCCCGAATGAAGGATTGTCTCTCAATACCAGCTTGTTTTTCTTTCATTATCTAAACTGAGACCTGGAAACGCTTTAAAAAATATCTAGCTAGTTTACTAGATCCAAACATCTCAGAGAAGATACTGCAATGTTCTACATTTTAGTACTGCTTGCAAAGCAAACACCCAGCCTATCATTACCACCAATCCACAGTGTATACTCTGCAAGAGAAGTCATACCGAGCCATTCCCAGGTCTAAGGAATTCAGGGTACCAGTTGGTTAAAGCCTGTTCCTGCCCAGCTTCCCCAATATTGAGTGTCTTTGTCTAGGTAAATATATTCTATGTTTATATCCTATAGTATACAGAGTAAACATTTCATAAAACCGCATAAGAGTGGAAAATGTGAGACTACAGGCTGCATGCAAGCCTTAGTACTGATCAACGACAGGCACAACATATTACTATCAGAGCACATGCTAGGTATAACACCTTGAGATAGCCATCAATTACAACACTGGAAAGAAAAAAGAAATATATAAATTTAAAATACTAATATGCATCTTAATCACTATTACGGGCACTACACTAAAATGCAAGGAAAAATTGAGAGGAATCCCTGGCAACGCTAAGAAGAGAGACTGGGAATTTAGCTAACTCTTTGTTTGCACCAAGACTACCAGATTTACACAGTGTAAAATACATCTACAATTGAACAAAAACAAAAGTTAGAACTGTAAAAACGGAAAGCCAGCTCAGAATTGATGGTACTGATTCTCTTCATATAAAGAAAAATTGTTTCAGACTAAAATTAGAACTTTTATTTAAAAACAGGCATGGCAGCAGGATGGCAAAGTAGAGTACAACACTCCTGACAAATACTTGGACATGTACTGAATAGAAAATCATCCAGAAATACCTTTTCCAATCCATCTCATATTGATTATGTGCTTATATGGGCACTTCACCATATTATCTGAACACTTATTTAAAAACAGGAGTAACAATCCCCTCCCCTTTCTTCCTTCCCAGTCTGGAAAAAAAAAAATAGCTCAATTAACTTTTTTTAATGTTTGCTTGTGAGTTCGGTGGAAGAGCTGTAAAAGTTCTGTCTCCACATTTACAAACTTCCACCTATTGGTCAACGATTTTATTCTTCCAGTGGAATGCAGCTATCATGCAAGGTCATCACAGAAAAGGCAATCTCTCAGGGAGAGGGGAGAGAGCACCACTCCCATGAAGAGCTTTAAAATTTAGGACAGATAACTTCTCTATTCAATGGGGAGCCAGTGCAGAGAATGGACCACTGAAGTGATCTGTTTGTGACAATTAGCGTTGCTAAGCACCCCCAAGATAAAACAGAATCATAACTTAACACCTTTGGCCAAAATACTTAGCAAATGAATGACAATCAGAATTGAAAGTCCTCAATTAGATGTCTGAACAACTAGCATAGTCATACTTAATTGAGAACCGTGAAATTGGGGCTACATTACTGTACAGAGTAATATTTCAAATAAATTAAGCATGAAAATAAAAATGTGAGACACTAGTAAGGACAAGTCTGTTGTGTTTTTATTTTTTTTTAATCTATAAAGGACTCATTGTTTAAATGTGATTACATAACCCAAATATATATATGGGGGGGGGTTCCTTTGTTTAATATATATATGGACAGAAACACCTTGTTTAAACTAGGAAAACTAGGCCCCACAATTTATCAGTGGAACTACTCTAACACATGTAGTAACAATGATATAAACTGTAGTGTGAACAGGACTTATGCATTTTTACTAATGTATCATCTAACCCAGGCCTGCACAACATGTGGCCCGGGGCCCGTGTGGGCTCACTGTGCAGCCCGCAGGGGGTGAGTAGGCAAGCGGCAGGTGAGGGAGGGGGGCTGAAGAGGCGGGCGGGCAGTGGCAGAGGGTAAGGAGGTGAGGTGGGGGGGCTGAGGAGGCGAGCAAGCGGGCGGGCAATGGCGGGGGCTCAGTAGGCGAGACAGAGGGGTGGGTGGCTGAGGAGGCGAGTGGGCAGGCAGTGGTGGGGGGTGAGTAGGCGAGCTGGGGTGGTGGGGGGCTGATCTGGTCTGGCTCCCATCCCGTCTCCAAGGGTTGCAGCTGTCTGGAGGTGCTGCCTTCCATGCCTTCCTCATTCACTCCTCATCCACCTTCCTCATTCACACCACATCCATTCAACAGGGCAATTGATTACAAAGTTGGGGGAAGATCTTATTCTACTTCTAGCAAAAAGACATTTTTCTTTTACCTTAATTATACTACCTTAGGGGCCCGCTATAACATATTACCAAGGTTCAATACTGCTGTTTCGGTGGGGCAGCGCTGGGGAAGGAGGATTTGTTTCCGCGGGGCGACGGGGGGGCGGCCCTCAGCTGTTTTCTTTGGAGTAATATGGCCCTCGTCGCTTTACGAGTTGTGCAGGCCTGATCTAACCCTTGGAATGGAGAAAGAAAGGTTACTTATCTTATAGTAACTGGAATACAAGATGTGTAGTCACTATGGGTAGTCACTGTGGGTGTGAATGCACTCTGTACACTGGGGACCAGAAACTCTTCAACAGCAGTGTCCATTGGTCTGCACTTGTGCCTCCTTGTGCTTTCAACAGTGGGCATAAAGGGCAGCATAGATCAACTGCCTCTCCAGCTCTGATTCTAACATGGATCCCAGAAGGACATGAGCAAAGGAAGGCAGTCTTCAATATTCACAGGGACCACACATCTCAAAGAACTCTAGTTACTAGAAGTTGAGTAACCTTCCTTTCTTCTTCAAGTGCTAGTCCCTATGGGTATTCACTGTGGGTGACTCCAAGCAGTGCTCATTAAGGAAGAGGGCACAAGGAAGTCTGTTATATCACAGAGTGCAGGATTGCTGTGCTAAAGAAAGCATTTCACAGCCGAAGTTTGGACCAGAGCATAGTGCCTGGTGAAGATGAATACAGAGCCCCAAGTAGCTATTCTGCATATCTGAGAGCAGGATTCCCTGTCATGAGGATACTGAGAGCACTTGGACTCTCATAGAATGGGCCCTGACAGTTTAAGGAGGATGGACTTTCATATGATCATAGCACAGAACGATGCAGGAGGAAATCCACTTAGAGACTATTTGGGAAGAGACAGACTTTTCCTTCACCCTTTCAGCAACAGTGACAAACAAACCTTGGGGACTTCCAAAAAGGTGCCATTCTGTGCAGGTAGGAGGCTAGAGCCCTACACAAATCCAAGGAAGAGTCATGTCCCCTGCATGCACAGGTTTTTGGAAGGCAAACAGTCTAAGTAAGGTGAAACTCAGAAGGTATTTTAGGTATGAACTTTGGATGTAGTCACAAAGAAAACTAGTTCTAGTGAAAAATCATAGAAGGCAGGTTTGCTATAAGGAACTCAAGCTCCCCAACCCTTTTTGTAGAGGTAATTGGCATCAAGAAAGCAACATTCAAGGAAGGTGCAGGAAGGAACAGAAAGCCAGGATTCAAACAGTCATCTCATGAGAGCAGAGAGGATGAGGCTCAGATCCTAGGCAGGGACCGGTTTTGCAATTGGAGAGACTGTCCTTATGATATCCTTCAGGAACTTTGCAGTAGTAGGATGAGTAAAGACTGAGGAGCCTTCTGCCACTGGGTGAGAAGAGCTAAGAGCTGCCACATGTACCCACTGGGACCTGACAGACAAGCCACATGTCTTTAGCAAGAAAAGATACTCCAGAAAAAGAGGAATGCCCGACCCCTCTGATGAGTAGCCATTTGACATGTCCAGGACCTATTTGTCCATTGTAATAGTGTGCCACATCAGAAGGAAATGGACCACATGGCCTCTGAAGGGGGCAGCAGCAGACATTGTGGAGACTGGCTGTCAACCCTCAGGTGCTGCGACACAAGAAGCAGCTGAGACTGTAAACTTGAGGATTGTGATGCAGGGTGCCTACACAGCTGGAGCCTCTGTCATTTCTTTGGGGGTTCACACATCCTCTGTTGGAAGAAGATGGTGGTTGATGTCAGGCAGAAAGGAGACCTGGAGTTAGGGTGACCAGATCACCACACTGGGGTGCCATCAGCCCCGCCCACAGTCCACCCCCACTCCTCCCAGTCTCCGCCCCCACTCTGACCCAGGTCCCGCCCCCTCCCCACTCGCCCCCCCACATGCCCTTCCTCATCCCCTGGCCTGCTGCTGGCTTGCTGCCTCCCTCCTCAGTCCCCCACCCACCACTCATCTCCCTGCCCACTGCTCACCTCTTCACTCCCTCACCCGTCACTCACCCCTACAGCACTGACTTCTCCTCTGCTGGGTGGGTGCTCGCCCACCCCCGACCTCTTCCTGTCCCTGCACCGACCTCATTCCACCCCCATTCCACCCCCTTCCAAGTCCCCGCCCCTGCCCTGCCTCTTCTCCCCCTCCATCCCCACCGCGCCATGTTCCCGCTCCTCCCCCTCCCTCCTGGAAAGTGCTAAGTGCCGCCAAATGCCTGTTAGGCGGCAGGAAGCACTGGAAGGGGGGAGAAGCAGGGACGTGGCGCACTGGGGGGAGAGGGGGAAGAAGGAGGCGAGCAGGGGGGAGCTTGGCTGCAATTTTTCCCCGTGGGTGTTCCAGCCCCAGAGAACCCACAGAGTCAGTGCCTCCATCTTGCTCGTCTCCTTAGCTGAATATCGGGACAAATGGTACATTAACCAGCTACCTTGACAAATTCTTTACCCTCCAACCCAAAACCTCCCAATCCATCACTTGCTGCCATTGCCTCCATAAAAATCTTTGTCATTTTCCCCCATGCCCTCAACTTTCATATACAAACCTTAACTAGGACCCTGAATTTTTAAGGTAGTAAAAACTCATTATATACTTTCACAGTGAAGCAATGTATGCTTATTTTAATATGTCTTGCTGAGGTCATAATTAAACCTTTGCATTTCTTTGTGATTTGGAGAAACTGGATGTGTGCTTTCTGGGTAGTTACATATGGGAAGCGAAAGTCTATTGTGGAAGTGAAGAATCTATCGCTTTGTTTACAAAAGAATTTCCTATTAATGTTATTAAACGTTCAGCTAAACCCATGTTAGCATCAGTGGGAGCTTAAGCATGGACAAGGCTCTGTCGGCTTTAATTAACATAGCAGTAAAGCCAATCGAAGCCCCTAGAGGCTTGTCTACTAGGGAACCCCAACTGTGCCAATACCAGTTGGCATCAGCAGGAATTTCTTTGTTAGAGTCTTTGAAGGCTTGGGACTGGGGAGACTAGAGCAATAAATTACATGAATTCAAGCTGCTCTGGGTGTTAGTGTGGCCTAACTGGTGATTTCCTGGATATTTTGTGACTGCGTTAAAAGGAAATGCACTTTAGTAAGCTTATGCTCAAATAAATCTGTTAGTCTTTAAGATGCCACCGGACTCCTTGTTTTTGTGGATACAAACTAACACGGCTACCCAGATACTTTAGTAACATTCTCTAAAACAATTAAGAGTGTGAGTGTGTGTGTCAACCAGGATTAAAACTTAGTTCAACGTTATCTGTCCATGCAAGAAAGAAAAAAAGTTGCTATAATATGGCTTAACCACAATCATGTTTAAATGTGGTTAATTTTGTAGGCAGGTCCCAAATACTTGTTTTTTTTCTACACTCTGTTTAGAATGCACATCAACAATATTAGCAAAGTGTGGGTTCCAGCACCGTTACACATACATAACGTAAAAGACCGCTATGCCCACCCAAGACTTATGATTTTTATTCTTTCATTACCACTGTTGCAGCAATACCAGCTGGGAGCATTAATATAAAGCAACCAACCTTTTAAACACTGACTGTGTCATCTAACTGCCCAGAACTTCCTAAGTGTCTTCAGCATTGTAGCCTGGTCTACACTAGGAAAATTACTCATTGCTTACAAGTGGTGTCAGCAGTTTGCTTGGTTTTGTTTACTCTCTAGCCATATGATTTAATAGGATTTGTATAAGACAAATACTCTTCAAGAATCAATGCTATACTGTCTTTATCTCCCTTCCTTACTACAAACTGAGCTGATATACCAGGGGTCGGCAACCTACGGCATGCGTGCCAAAGGTGGCACACAAGCCGATTTTGCCTGGCACGCAGCTGTCGGCTGGGGTCCTGGCCGCCAGCCCCACTCAGTGTCTTGCCGGCCTGGGGTTCTGTTCACTCAGCCGGCCAGCGGCTGGGACCCCAGACCAGCGGCAGGCGCACCCCCAAGTTTCCCCCCTCACCATGCTTGGGTTATGCGGCTCCTGGGAGTGTGAGCCGCCAGGGTGCGGGGCCCTGAGCCTGCTGTGGGAGGAGTGGTGGCAGCGGCTCACACTCCTGGGAGCTGCAGAGCCCAAGCACGGCGAGGGGGGAGCCAGGGGGCGCATGGGGACTGCTGCCCACATGCACCGGGCCGCATCCCAGGCAGACACGCTCCCCGGCTCCCCCCTCACTGCGCTCGGGTTCTGCGGCTCCCGGAAGCGTGAGCTGCCGCCGCTGCCCCTCCCGCAGCTCCCCCCCGCCCGCTGCCTCAGCACTCCACGTGGAGTTTGCCTCCACGTGGAGCCAGCGTCTGACTGGCATGGGCATGGTAAGGGGAGTCCCGGGGGGCAGTCAGGAAGCAGGGGGAGGGTTGGATGGGCCGGAAGTTCTGGGGGTCCTGTCAGGGGGCGGGGAGTGGTTGGTGGGAGTCCCGGAGGTCTGTCTGGGGGCGGGGGTGTGGATAAGGGTTGGGGCAGTCAGGGGACAGGTAGGCGGTAGGGTCCGGGGGGGGGGCAGTTAGGGTGGGGAAGGTCTCAGGAGGGAGCAGTCAGGGGACAAGGAGCAGGGAGGCTTAGGTAGGGGGTGGGGTTCTGGGGAGCAGTTAGGGGCAGGGGTCCCAGGAGGGGGCAGTTAAGGGACAAGGAGCAGGGGGATTTGGGGGTTCTGACGGAGGCAGTCGGGGTGGGAAGTAGGAGGGAGTGGATGGGGGTGGGGCTAGGGCAGGGCTCTCCCCTCTTTTTGATTGTTGAAATATGGTAACCCTAGGGGAGGGGGAGCCAGGGGGTGCATGGGGGCTGGCACCCACATACATCCACTGCAGCCTGCAGGAGCCCACTGGGGGCGACGGGCCGCAGCCTGGGCAGGAGGGGCAGGGGGCACAGCTGCTCCCTGCTAGCAACAGCGGCACCGCCTTTGCAGGGCTGCTGACCCCCTGCACCGCACCGGCTCCTCCATGGCTGGGGCTCGCTGCTGCCGCAAGCGGGACGCTCTGCCTCTCCGGTGCCTCCGGAAGGTGGCTCCTCCCTGCCAAGCTGCTGCAGCGGCCCAAGCCTGGCAAAGCCAGTGAGTGGACTCGGGGCAAGGAGGGCTCACAGGGGGGCTGTGCACCCTCCAGGGAAGTTCAGGGGACGGGGAGGGGGGAACCTGGTCTGGGGAGCAGCCTCTGGGCATGGCTGGCCCCTGGGGCCTATAAAGGCTTGTTGGGATTTGCCCCTCAGTGTACCGATGTGCGGGGGGGGAAAGAGAGGCAAGGTGGAAGTTTTGCCTAGGGCACAAAATATCCTTGCACTCGCCCTGCCCGAGGGGGTGCACCACAGGTTAAGAACCACTGCACTAAACTGATAAGATCTGCATTTTAATTTAATTTTAAATGAAGCTTCTTAAACATTTTAAAAAACTTGTTTACTTTACATACAACAATAGTTTAGAGACTTATAGAGCAAGATGTTCTAAAAATGTTAAAATGTATTACCGGCATGTGAAACCTTAAATTAGAATGAATAAATGAAGACTCGGCACACCACTTCTGAAAGATTGCCGACCCCTGTGATATATGATGGGGCTATTGTGAATCAAACACTGAACGTGCCAATCCTATTGTTCATATCATCTTGTTCACAGGAGTCCTCCCCATTAGTGAAGACACAATTTTTGAATTATGCACAAACTCTGTAGTGCTTTACTGTAGACACTACTTACACCAATGGGAAGGATTCTCCCATTAGCACAAGAAGAATTGTTCCATCAACCTAGCACTGTCTATACCGGGGATTAGGTCAGCATACCTACATCTCTCAGGGATGTATATTTTCACACCAGAGCTATACTCATGTAAAATCCTAATGTAGACTAAACTTAAGTTTGAAACTTTGCATGTATAGAGCCCTTATTTAGAAATAGCACCTTGTTAAGTTTGGGTGATGAAATGGGAAATATTAAAGTAAGGTAAGTAATTTAAAAATCACCTTTATTATGCTCAGTGGCCATCTATGATTTTTAGCATGGCTCAACAAAGCCCTATCAACTTTTAAGCATCATACAGAGGCTTTGTCTACAACATAAGAGTTAGAACCCAAAATTCACATTTGGGTAGCAACAGTGGAAGCTGTAATTACTTTAGTCAGGGCTCAAGAGTTTTTAAATCTAAATTTTGTATAATCCTGCTGTGTGTTCTCTGACCAGTTTGATAAAGACAAGGATTGCTACTTGGACAGTTTGCTTAAGGGAGATTGTACGTATCCACTGAAGCACACAACAAGTTCCTCTGAAGTCTGACGGAACATCAGGGACAAGAGAAACCTGTGATTGCAAAAATGGCAGATTCTGAGGTTTCATCATGGTTGTCTACAATTCCTGATTCATTCTGTAGTGTTTTGTACATTCTAATCTTCTGTTAAAAACATAAAGAACTGTTCTACGTTATAAAAATTGCACTGGTGTAACTAAACTAAACTAAATCCCTAATATAGATACACTCGAATCAGTTTAAACCTTGTTTATATCAGTTTAGCTCAAATTGACTTAAGCTAATCAGATGTAAGATTGAAAACTGTTTAAGTGAATCTATACTAGGGGTTTGAATATATGGGTGTAGCTTGTATAATGTAGACCAGCCCCAATATGTTCCTAACCTAGGGTATGGCTACACTTACAAATCTGCAGCGCTGGTAGTTGCAGCGCTGGTCGTCCAGCTGTGCAGGGCCAGCGCTGGTGTGTGGCCACACTCACAGCTACCAGCGCTGGTGTGTGGCCACATTTGCAGCGCTGTTGGGAGTGATGCATTATGGACAGCTATCCCAGCGTTCAAGTGGCAGCAACGTGCTTTTCAAAAGAGGGGGGTGAGGTGGGGCGTAGTGTGACAGGGAGCGGGCGAGAGAGACAGAGTGGATTTTTGGAGCCAACACTGTGTGTTTAGCTTCCTGCCTTGAAAAATCAGAACATGTTCCCGACCCCTTACCCTTAACTCTTAACTGCAAACAGCCTGCAGCCAACGGACTCCCTCTCTTCTCTCTGCCCCGTTTCTGTCAAGCAAACACTCACTCCCTGCCTGCCTCATTATCTCATTTGATTGTTCACAGATTGATCACAGCAAACAGGAGCTGTGTTTGTAGATAAGCAGCTCCGGGATCAACGGAGCTTACGGAACTCCGAGTTAACAACAAAACAAAGAGAGGCTGCATAACAAAACAAAGAGAGTAATTTATAAAAGCATTCTGGGATATCTGCTAATACCCTGGAGGCCAATAACAGCGCTGGTGTGTGGCCACACTTGATGACCAGCGCTGCAGCACCAGCGCTGCAATCTTTATTCCCCATGCTGAGTCAGGTGTACGGCCAGCGCTGCAGCCAGGGAGTTGCAGCGCTGGACGTGCCCTGCAGGTGTGGACACTTACTAATTGCAGCGCTGGAAAGCCTCCACCAGCGCTGCAACTTGCAAGTGTAGCCATACCCCTATATGGAAGATGTCTGCAGCCAAATAGCAGCAAAGATGGTAAAAACAGCTCTCCTGTTCTGTTAATTTCAATGAGGTGTGAACATCAAAACCAAATTGGAACTATTTAAATGCAAACACAATCAGTCACAAGCATTTTGTGTCTCTCAAAAACACAAAACACAAGAAACAGCAATTTAATATTATAGATTAAGGCAATGTTAAGGTTATAAAATGGAAATCAAAAATATATATTGAATGTGGGCAAGTTAATGTCACTAATGTTAATCCCCATTTCCCTATGTGTGTGTATTTATAGCTGTGATTTTAAGATTGCATTAGCAGTTTTTTTATTTTAATTAACATGAGGTAAGCACGCTGAAAGCAATAAGTAGCATCATTTACTGTGAAGATTCAGGACACTGCTCCTTTATTGCCTACATTTTCCAACACAGATGGTAGTCATGTCACTTAATGTACTACTGGAAGGCAATCAGGACTTGCCTACATTAGAAAAGTTGCACCAGTTTAATTAAGGCTATTAAAAACTGATCTCGTTAATACAGTGCAACTCATTAATACAGATATACTTAAACTTGTTTGATCCTTAATAAGCAAATTAAGTTAAAATAATTTAAAGTGAGGGTTAAATCAGTTTAAGTACATCTAATTTAATTCACTTGATTTAATTTTTTTAAGACAATGTAGACCAGCCTCCAACTGCATAGCATAGCTGCAGTAAAAAAACCAAACATGAATGGAATATGTTAATTTGTATATATTCTACCCTTTGTATAAAGAATCTTAATGTTAACATGACAGCCTCCACCAAATAATTTGCATAAGCCAAACTGAAGAGAGATTCACTAAAGAAACCAACAGCTTGCAAATAATTTGTAAAGAACTTGGAGCTAATATTTGTCTCAAAGGAATCACAAATTTTATGTGGGGAAAAAGTTCAAAATGTGCTTTATCCAAATATTTTGGAGTGTGTATCCATAAAAAATAGCCTCAAGTATTCTATAACTCTTACTGCTACCAATCCATCAGTACACTTGGAGAACTGAGATGAGCCAACCAATATATTTTTAAAAATATGAAAAATATATTTCTGTGCTTTTAAACACTAGAGTAACTTGTTATTAACTCTTGAGCAATAGTCAACATGGTTTCTGTAAAGGGAAATCGTGTCTTACTAATCTATTAGAGTTCTTTGAAGGGATCAACAAACATGTGGACAAGGGGGATCCGGTGGATATAGTGTACATAGATTTCCAGAAAGCCTTTGACAAGGTCCCTCACCAAAGGCTCTTACGTAAATTAAGCTGTCATGGGATAAAAGGAAAGGTCCTTTCATGGATTGAGAACTGGTTAAAGGACAGGGAACAAAGGGTAGGAATTAATGGTAAATTCTCAGAATGAAGAGGGGTAACTAGTGGTGTTCCCCAAGGGTCAGTCCTAGGACCAATCCTATTCAATTTATTCATAAATGATCTGGAGAAAGGGGTAAACAGTGAGGTGGCAAAGTTTGCAGATGATACTAAACTGCTCAAGATAGTTAAGACCAAAGCAGATTGTGAAGAACTTCAAAAAGATCTCACAAAACTAAGTGATTGGGCAACAAAATGGCAAATGAAATTTAATGTGGATAAATGTAAAGTAATGCACATTGGAAAAAATAACCCCAACTATACATACAACATGATGGGGGCTAATTTAGCTACAACGAGTCAGGAAAAAGATCTTGGAGTTATCGTGGATAGTTCTCTGAAGATGTCCACGCAGTGTGCAGAGGCGGTCAAAAAAGCAAACAGGATGTTAGGAATCATTAAAAAGGGGATAGAGAATAAGACTGAGAATATATTATTGCCCTTATATAAATCCATGGTACGCCCACATTTCGAATACTGTGTACAGATGTGGTCTCCTCACCTCAAAAAAGATATTCTAGCACTAGAAAAGGTTCAGAAAAGAGCAACTAAAATGATTAGGGGTTTAGAGAGGGTCCCATATGAGGAAAGATTAAAGAGGCTAGGACTCTTCAGTTTGGAAAAGAGAAGACTAAGGGGGGACATGATAGAGGTATATAAAATCATGAGTGATGTAGAGAAAGTGGATAAGGAAAAGTTATTTACTTATTCCCATAATACAAGAACTAGGGGTCACCAAATGAAATGAATAGGCAGCAGGTTTAAAACAAATAAAAGGAAGTTCTTCTTCACGCAGCGCACAGTCAACTTGTGGAACTCCTTACTTGAGGAGGTTGTGAAGGCTAGGACTATAACAATGTTTAAAAGGGGACTGGATAAATTCATGGTGGCTAAGTCCATAAATGGCTATTAGCCAGGATGGGTAAAGAATGGTGTCCCTAGCCTCTGTTCGTCAGAGGATGGAGATGGATGGCAGGAGAGAGATCACTTGATCATTGCCTGTTAGGTTCACTCCCTCAGGGGCACCTGGCATTGGCCACTGTCGGTAGACAGATACTGGGCTAGATGGACCTTTGGTCTGACCCGGTACGGCCTTTCTTATGTTCTTATTTTAAAGTGAAAGAATTAAGATAACAAAACAGCCTATCTCCTTTTCAAACTGCATGTAAAAATACTGACCTTTTCATTTAAGGGTGGAAGGAGAAGCAAATATCACACACACACACACACACCAGAATTCAACCACTATTTTAAATCAGCTTACAGACTCAGTGGTCTGGATGAGTAGGGGACTGATAATGGGATACAGAGCCTTTCACTGCCAGGTCACTAGTTCAAGTCCTGACAGCAAACAATTCACTGCTTGGTGGACTCCAGGGTTTACTTCAACTAATTAACCTGTGTTAAAACTACAACTGTCTACATTAGGATTTTAACACATATTAGCTAACGCTTGTTAAAAATGCAAGCCACAGTATACCAAGTTTACCACAAATATTTTAATTATAGCTATGCCAATTAACAGCAGCACTGTAAGCAGGAGAAATATGGAAATGAGAGGTGAAGTTTAGAGAATACTGAAGTGTTAGGCCCTGTCTACATGGGAAAGTTGCACTGGTTCAACTTAGGGCTTGTCTACAGAAGTTTTACCAATTATAATTATACTGGTATAGTTAAACAGATATAGTAAAATTGATATAACTCCCAGTGTGAACATTTACTCCAGAATAAAAGCTTATGTCACTTAGAAAGAGGCTTTAAGTTAAATAAACCTGGGAACACACACTTTTTCCAGAATAAAAATATCCACACCTGGAGTTATACTGGTTTAAATTCACAGCTCAGTAGCTATGAGTATAACTTTCTATCACAGACCACCCTTTAAATAATTTTTAAACCAGTTAATTAAACCAGCTTTCATTTTAGTGTAAGAGTCGCTTATTTCAGTTTATCTTAAACCCGTTCCCAACAGTCTTAAACTGAACCAGAAAGGACTGCTCTAAAACCAAAATAAGAGCATCCACCCAGGGGTTTCTACCTATTTAAAAAAATGGTTTAAGTTTCCATTTTAGATTAAATCGGTGCAACTTTGTGTGCACAAGCCTTCAGTAAGTGTTTTGACAATGGGATAAAGAAGAAATGGCAGATATTTGAAGTGTCATAAAGAAATAAACCACTCAATCTGGTGAATGCCCAGACAACAGGACGGATTGAGATATATCTGATGGCAACGCATGAAAGCTGTCCAAATTTTTCATGGCTATTCTTGAAAAGAATCAGATTTGAGACTAAATACAGAAAGAGTGGACAAACTGAGGAATAATTCTAAAGTTCTGTTCTAATGAGTCAAAATTAAAAAAAATTTAGTTTCTGCAAAGTGGCATTTTGGAATACCCAGCATAATTATTACTTCTATAGCACCAGTGACCACAGGGGTGTATAATACAAAATGTAAATTATTAGAAACCAGGGATTCTCAACATTTCATAGCAGATCATGTATTAACAGAAAGATTATACAGTAACTCCTCACTTAACGTTGTAGTTACGTTCCTGAAAAATGCAACTTTAAGCAAAACAATGTTAAGTGAATCCAATTTCCCCATAAGAATTAATGTAAATGAGGGGGTTAGGTTCCAGGGAATTTTTTTTAAACAGACAAAAGACTATATTATATATACACACACACAGTGTAAGTTTTAAACAAACAATTTAATACTGGTACACAGCGATGATGATTGGGAAGCTTGGTTGAGGTGGAAGAGTCAGAGGGTGGGATATTTTCCAGGGAATGCCTTACGGCTAAATGATGAACTAGCAATTGGCTGAGCCCTCAAGGGTTAACTCTCACACTCTACTGTACAAGGCAGCAGGAATGGAGGGAGGGGAGAGAGCATCGCAGACAGAGACACACACTGTGTGTGAGAAAGAGATGCGCATTTCACCTTTAAGTACACTGTCTTGTTAATTAGATCAGCTTGCTGAGACCTCAGCTGCTGCTGCCAGCAAGCTCCCTCTGTCCTGAACCCTGTCGCGTGTCCCCCCTACTCTATGGAAGATGGGGTAAGTGGGGTGCAGGATCAAAGGGGAGAGGGACACCCTGACATTAGCCCCCCTCTTCCTCCACTCCCCCACACACAGCAAGCAAGAGTCTCGGGGAGCAGCTCCAAGGCAGAGGGCAGGAGCAGCACATGGCAGTGGGGGGAGGGACAGCTGCAACTGCTAGCCTGCTGGGCAGCTGCTGCACAGGGAACTTAGGGGAGCAAGGAACTGATGGGGGGCTGCCGGTCCACCCTGGTTCCAAGCCCCCACCAGCTAGCTGCAATGGGCTGTTCTTCCTGGACAAAGCAGGCATCTGCCAAACGACGTTAGAAAGGGAGCACTGCACAACTTTAAACAAGCATGTTCCCTAATTGATCAGCAACGAAACAACGTTAACCAGGCCGACTTTAAGTGAGGAATTACTGTACTGGGGACCACTTTTTCTCCTGTGTCAGGACTATGCAGAATACCTCCCTTTCAAAATTTGCAGTTGCACAATATTTATGCATTAATACAATATCAGAAAAATATTATGAACAATTCAATCATTTTTTAGCTGTCTTTCATGTGACACAGCAGCTGGAAAAAAACCGATCTGTCAGTTTTTCGTAAGTCAGACGTGGTCCACAGACCACTTTTAGAAAGAGTAATATAGACAAAATAATTTAGGCATGTTCTTACTCTGAGAGAATCTCATGCTCTAAATTGATGGATGAACTACGTAAGATACAAAAGCGGGATGTAAACATTACTTCTCTCCTTCAGAAAGGACTTTTCTCCATTACAAACTTTATTCTTCCATTGGGAATGAAAGAATCTAAGCCTTGAGACAGAACTGAGGTATATACCAATAAGGACTGTTATGAACCGACAGTCTTGTCTACATTTGTGCTGGTACTACATGCTAATACAAGGTCCCTGGGAAATGTACACTAATGAACAGTGCTATAAATTGTTTCACAAAACTATGCTAAGCTACATTTAAAGTGAGTTGAAATAGATGAAAATTGGTAAAAATGCCTGTACCCACTCTACATTGGCATTTCCAGCTTTATTGGCACAACTGCTAGACTAAATGTGAGACAACTACTAAAAATTCTCAGTGTAGATAGGCCCCTGTAGAGTAGGAGTAATTTTTTATGCTGATGGCAGAAACTCTGTTAATACCTGCTAACAAGAATCATAGTTACACTGTTCTTGATAACATGGTTGCCACTTACGTACAGATGGTACCAGAGATAAAACATGAGTTGAAATGAACTACATCCCAATTCTTGAAAGAAAAGACAAACTTTTAAAACCAGTTTCTTACACCAGCCTACTACTGAACTAAAGCATGTAGAGACAGACACACAAAATACTCAAATGAACATTATTCTTAAACTAAAAAATCTCTGTCTCATTTACAGAACATCACCAAATTATACTGTTGATTGCAAAATTCAAAAAGTTATGCCTAATCATCAGACATTTTTCTTCCTAGGATGATTCATTAGCAGACAATCAGATGTTCCTCACAGAACAGGGCAGGAAGTTCAGATATATGGCAATTTTTTATTTCTTTTGGCTCTTGTATTTCATGTCACTCAGAAGCAAAACAACCAACAGTTTAGAATCAGGGATTGTTTGTGTGCACATGAAAAAAATAATGATTTAAAGCACTGGTACATGCAGGATTAGGTCTGAAAGAGCAACTGCTCTGTACACGCAGACCCAGGCATCAAGCCTCACTGACTTCAGTGGGGTTCCACAAGCTCAAAGCTTGCATGACCAGGACTTGGGAGGGGGCTGCAATACTATAGCTCGGGGTGGGCAAACTATCCGGCTCTCCAGACATTTTAATCCGGCCCTCAGGCTCCTGCTGGGGAGCGGGGTCCAGGGCTTGCCCTGCTCCAGCCGGGGAGCGGGGTCCAGGGCTTGCCCTGCTCCGCGCGGCTCCTGAAAGCGGCAGCATGTCCCCCCTCTGGTTCCTATACGTAGGGTCAGACAGGGGGCTCCACATGCTGCCCTCACTGGCCAGGAACTGCGGCCAATGGAAGCTACAGGGGCGGTGCCTGTGGATGGGGCCAGAGGGGGGACATATTGCTGCTTCTGAGAGCTGCTTGAGGTAAGCGACGCCTGGAACCTATACCCCAGACCCCTTCCCCATGCCCCAGCCCTGATCCCCCTCCCACCCTCCAAACCCCTCGATCCCAGCCCAGAGTACCCTCCTACACCCCCAACTCCCCACCCCAGAGCCTGCACCCCCATTTGGAGCCCTCACCCCCTCCCGCACCCCAACCTCCAATTTCATGAGCATTCATGGCCCGCCATACAATTTCCATACCCAGATGTGGCCCTCAGGCCAAAAAGTTTGCCCACCCCCTGCTAAAGCTACATCAATGTAGTTGCACTAGTGCAAACCCTTTGTGAAGACATACTACACTGGTGCAGCTTACCCAGGTTTCAAACACGGGTAAGCCAGTGCAAGTCACTTTTTACACCAGTGCACAAAAAAGTAGACAAATCCTTGAAACTACAGATGACGTATCCCCAAGATTAAAACCACTAGTCTGAACCTTAAAGTGAACATACAGGTTGGTGGCAGGCTTTAAAAAGCCTGCCCAGTAAAAATTGATTTACCCAAGGGGAAAAAACAAAGAATTGTGCTTTCAGGCTTTATAATTTCTGCCTGAAAAAATGAGTTTTAAAGCATTACAGTAAAGAAAGCATTTTTCTTATTACACCATGTTACATCTGTAAGTTTGACCAGTACATTCAAGTATCTATTCTTAGGGCCTGATCCTCCAAATATTCCCAAACACATGCTTACTTCAGCACTTATCCAAATGAACCCATTGGGAATATACAAAGACAACACAACTGGTCCATTTAGACTAGAGGATTAGGTCCATAATTACTATCTAAAGCTTTCCATACATTTCCTTCAAAGTCACTCCTCAACTAGCAGTGATCAACACATTCATTACTTGCTACTTCAATAATTCTTTAGCTTTTACACAGATGTTTCAATACTACACTTAGAGATGAAGAAACTCATTTTTACTGTTTAGATGTCATTAAACTACTATCTCGTAGAGCAGTGGTTCTCAAACTTTTGTACTGGTGACCCCTTTCACATAGCAAGCTACAGAGTGCAACCCCCCCATATAAAATATACAAAAAAGTGTTTTTAATTAACACCATTATAAATGCTGGAGGTGAAGTGGGGTTTGGGGTGAGGGGTCGCGAGCTGTCAGCCTCCATGTAATAACCTCCTAACCACCAGTTTGAGAACCCTGTCCTAGAGTTTCAGGAACAGATGCAGAACAGTGTTATGCAATTGTATATGTATACTTAAGGCTGTAGAAAAATTACAATTCCTTTCTATTATTCTGAGAAGCAGTATATTATGAGATTTATGTTGGATAGTCCTTCACTTTATATACAAACAGAACATAACTGAATTTGTATTAACCTAGTTCAACGATTTACATAAACACATTCCCAAATGTATGCATACATATATACCCACACAGATGAGATCTGTATAGTACATAGGTATCCGAGTACCCTAAAACTCCTAGAAACGCACACACTAATAATAATTTGCCTGTCCACCAGCCATCCCACCTAGTTTCTGGATTTTTATCTATAAATGCCCAGCAGTGTCAAGTGCTGTAATATATAAACAAGTTATTTTGTTATTTATCCACCACTTCAGCAAGATTTAAAAAACAATTAAAACAGGTTTTTTTAATATTGTTATTACTTATACTGTATTAGCACCCAATATGTGCTAGCAACAGATATACACAGAATGAAGTTCCAGAAACATTTATGTGAGGGGTTAAAGAGCATGAACTATTTGCCTACTGAAGTTATCACAAGGACAACTAACTGCATCGTGGTTTGTAACATGTTTTGAAACTTGTACATAACAATTAAAATTTTGGCTAGTTTGATCTTAAAGACATTCAAATCTCAAAATTCACTGTATGCTAACTAAACATCTATTTAAGATAATGTCATTCTAGAGGTTTATCCTGATTGTGTATAACGTTTGCCCAAAAGTGAACCCAAATCATTACTGTTGATATATAATTATCTTTTGGCAATCTGAGTTGGGAAGCAACCAGTAAGTTGGGCAGTATAGGAAAGAAGATTGTATCAAGAGTGGAGCTAAACCGGCCCAGGGATATTACACCATGGGCAGAGTCAAAGTTTACATCCTGGGAAAATCTGCACCCTACATCAGCTCGTCTGTGTGACAGGAAACGCTCTCCAGATTTTTCCTTCCAACGCTTTTCTTTCCCCCGTTCCCGCCCCGTCAAAGCTGTTTGAAGCAAACTGAGACGGGGTTAATTCACACATGGCACCAACTGCTAATCACGTTTCCTCTTCCCTCCAGTGACCCCTCCCAGCTTCACCGAAAAAAAGGCAGGAAATCCCTAACTCCCGCCCCCCCTTCGCTCCCAGAGGGAAATCCCAAACCCCTCCCCGCTGCCCGAGAGGAAACCCCCACACATGCACACCGGCCCCAGCGTACGAGAAAGCCTCCCCCGCACGCACCGCCAGCCCCGCAGGAGACACCCCAGCTTCCCTTGTCCCCACCCCGGGCCGTGGCTCCTCACACGCCCCCAGCGCCCTCCCGCAGCTCGGGCCGCCCGATCCCCCGCCACCCCCGGGCTCCACGTGGGTCCCCAGCCCGCGGGGCCTGGATAGGCCGGGGATCCTCCGCCCGGCCCGGCGGCTCCCAGTCCCCGCGGGCCCCCGTGAGTCAGAGCCCCCGGCCTGGCAGAGCAGAGCGGCGCGGCGCGGCGCGGCCCATCCCCGGCCTCTCACCTGCTTGTTTCTCGGGTAGGGCTTCGAGGCGCCCAGGTGGTACCGCCGGGTCCGGATCTTCCCCCCTCCGCTGCCGCCGCCGCCGCCTCCCCCGCCCGAGGCCATGCTGGGATCCGGCCCCCCGGCGCAGAGCGGGCCCGGCCCCCGCTGGCTCCCCCTTCCCCCCGCGGCCTGGCCGCGCCGCGCGCTCCCTCCTCCCCTCTGTGCTGTCACTGTCACTATGGAGATGCCCCCGCCACGCGCCGCAAGGCCTGTCTCGCGGACTCCGGGGCCTCACGCGCTTGCTGCTGGCTGCCGGCTCCGTCCCGCCCGCGCCGCGGCCGACTCCGTGCACCCCTCCCCCCCGTCCGACCAACCACACAGCGCCCGCCCGGGCAGGATGCGTCACTAACTCGCGCACAACGGGATGCGTCATCCTGCTGCGTCTTACCCAGGAGCCAGTGCTTCCCCCCCCCCCTCAAACGCTCATGGGAAGTGTAGTTTCGGGCAGTGGCAGGCGCTGGCGCTGGGGGAAGGGGAGGTAGAGAGCGAGCCAGGTTCTGGCCTGGGGTGTTTTTTCCCAAGCTCCAATCGCAGCCTGCATTGAGCAAAAACTCCGCACAGGCAAATACGCAGAACCCCACCCTCGTGAGATTGTTTAAAGCTATCGCATGGTTTATTTAGCGTTTTTTGGAGGCTTCAGGGGGGCAATGCTGCTGTGTAAGTTCAGGTTATGCAAACACATACTCTGGTGGATGATTTCCACGCTGCAGCGATCAAAAAGATTTGAATCAATATAATCAGAAAATGTGGTAAAGAAAAGGAACATCTGCCCCTAGGTCCATAACTGCTTTGGTCCACAAACCAATTACTGTGGGCCAGATTGTGGTTGGCTGTTATGAAAGGCTACAGTGCAAGGAGAGGGATGGAGTTGTTGTTTTGGGGTGCAGGGAAAAGCAATGAGCATGGGCAAGCACATGATGTGCCAGTGGAGATAAGTCCTTTATAGATGATTTGTAAGTGACGCACAAGAGTCAGAACAATTTCTAGGTAAAGTTAGACCAACAACATGTCTAGCAAAAATTTAGTCACGGCACTTACATAAGTGTTAATGCAAACAAACACACCAAAAAGGGCCAAATCTTAGCTGCTTGAAACAAGCCAATGAAGTGATGCTGATTTATAGATAATGACCTGACCCATTATATTTATATAATGTCACGTATGCGGTAAAATATAAAAATGCCCTTCCAGATAGTTTTAGAGAGATGTTCCCCCACAAATTGCCTTCATTGATCCCTGGAAAAGACACAGTCAATCATTTGTTACATGCCTATTTATTCTTCCTCATTATGAAGAGCAGTTCACATACTTCTTTACAAAATGGCCTGAATCTCAGTAAGGAACAAAAAGGGTCACCCAGTCACTGAAGTTTTACTGAACTAATTCTTCACCAGATTTAGGGTTCTAGGTGATTGGCACACAGATAAAGGGAAAACATTTGAATCAAAAGTATTTCAACACGTTTATGAGATTTTAGGAATCTATGACGCACACCACAATTGTTTGGGAAGGTGGAATGGGTCAAAAAAGGTTAAGCAGGCTACCTTTTCAGAACAGCATCAAACACACTGTAACTAGCATATCTCATTATTTTGATGGCCTATAAACAGCAGCCATTTAAAGTACAAAATGAATCCCAGTACACCCTCATGTTTGGACAAACTAAGGACCCCAGGAAATCTCCTGTAGAGTTTCTGGGAAGTAGCAAAGGAATTTGGATCATTTGAACTATATAGATATTCCACAGACCCAAACTGAAAAGGCACATATTTCCTTGGGAAAATTTGAAACCCTTTGAAAATGAAAAAAGACTTCAACCATTAAGTTCATATGGGGAAAGGTTTTTTTTTGGGGGGGGGGGGACATAATCTGATTCCACATTCTTAGTGGAAGGAAGGATAGGAGCCCTAAAACCGATTAACCTTGGGAGGGATTCTGTATGGTATTGACAAGAATAAATGAAGTGGTTTATAGCCAACAGGTGGATCCCAGGACTAAGCCCAAAATTACCCAGAAGGTTCATCTGAGAAGATACCAAAGAGTCAGAATTCTAACTTGGCTACCTCAGAAACTGAGAACACTGTTTAGTTGAGGCTGAAAGACCAATGGATGCCCTGTTAAAACAAAATGGGCAAAGTTGTTCATTATTGTCCCAGCCTGCAGACTTCACAGAAACAATGAACACACTGCAGGAGTCAATGAAAAGCAGCCCTTCAAAACTGCTGAAAGAAAATCAATCAGGGAGCGACAGGCTTTAAATAAATTTGGATGAAAATAAAATTAAGTCAGGAGTAATGGCATGGAAAGTCCTGACAGGAAGAATACGATGTAAATCATGTAACCCTTATTAGAGGCAGTGCTGGTAGACTAGAATGAGCTGAAGAGAATGGGACAAGAAGCCAAGTGAGGGAGACTGAGGCAGGGTTGTGTGGGACAGTGGGAAGAGTTGTTCATTGTTTGTTAGCAGACTCCACAGAAACAGTGGAAATACTACAGGAGTTTGCCTGTGGCATGCACCAAGCATGCCCATTATGAGTTCCCACAGCCCCAGACTGTCATGCACAAGTATAAAATCAAGTTGACAAAAACTTTGTGCTACATCAACATTTTCTAACTTGGACACCAACATTTAGGGACTTATGCACCTCCCCATCTCTTTTGTAGAGCAGTGATCTCTCCCTTCTCCCACTACATATCATCTCCTTCCCTGCATCAAGTCCTTCTTCCCAATTACCCTTCTCCTTCCTAAATTATTCAGTCTCTATCCTCCTCCCCTATCCATCTGGCTCCAACCTACCCCCAAGTCTTTAACCTTCCAAAATCCACTCACCCCCAACCACTTATGGGGTCTCATTCACTATTTGCAGGACACCAATAGACTTCTGAACAAGGAGTAGAAATTTTGGTGAGACTTTTTCCACTAGCCTCCATGGAGGAACTGATCATCTGTTCCTTCCTCAGACAGGATGGTGGGCCACAGGTGTCTGTGCTCTACTTCTAGATCCAGAGATCCTGTTTTTTCTTCCTCCAGCTTGGGGTGGGAGATTGCAGAAGCCTGTAACTCTTTTGCATCAGTAAATCCCAGTTTGAGCATGATCAGACCAGTCCTTGGTCCCAGCTTGCAGATTGGATGGTAAGGCCAAATCCAAGATACCAAGGGGGAAGTGACAGAAGCTACTAGTTAAATACTTTGTATAGCTGCTTTATAAACCTAAATGAGAACTGGGACTGTTTCAGCCCCAGGATGGACACTCAACAGCAGGGATCAGCAATCTGCTTGAGATAAAATCTTACATCCACTACTTAGATTCAGAATTCTTGAGGGAGGGACAGCTGCGCAGGTGGTTGGAGCAACTACAAAGTTATGTTATAGCATTTCTCCTTAATCAAGCCCTTAGTGAGTGCTAGTATAAGTTAATACATAATAAAATAAAATAATTTGGGGAGCAAGGATTGTCTCTGACAATGTGTTTATACAGTGCCTAGCACTGCTCTTGGGAAGGAAAGGAAGGGTGGTTGGGGTCACTGCAAGAGAATGGGAGAGAGGGTCAAATGGCCCAATGGGCACCGCCCTCTAGAAGCTCGTGGTGTAGGTGCCTTGATATTAACTATGTGCATCTGCGGAAGCTGCAACCTTTATGAAGGAACTGCTTGCTCCCTTCCTCCTGCCTCCACCTGACTCTGCCCACTACCCAGTCCCAAAGCTCCCTCTTCCCACCATGTTCTCAGTTCCAGGGCAGGGGACCCTACATAGTTTATTAGGGGCTCTGGGGCAATGGGTTCACGGGCTCTTGAAGTGGTACTTCCCTATCCTGGAGCCGAGTGCTGAACATGGGGGTGAGACAGGGGAAAGATACATTCTAGAGAAGCCCCAACCCAAAACAGCCTTAGCCTCATCCTCACGCCACCTGGGAACACACCCTCACAGCAGCCCCAGCCCCTCTCTCCAACCCAAGAGGCACAGGACAGTTTTACAGCCAGTTTGTGACTCACAGAATGGAAAAGGTGGAGCAGCGGCACTCAAGGCCTGGAGAGCCAGAGTAAACAACAAATCATCTCAGACCCCCAGAGCCAAGGCCTCCTGGCCCAGGGAATGAGCATGGCTGACTGGGTAACAGGGAGAGGACCACCACCACCAAGCCTCTGGCAGGGCTGCAATGCGGGAGAGGGAACCACAGAACCAATGGTCCCTCTGGGGCCAGGATACTCCCTTCTCTGGCAGTGGATGGAATGCGGAGTCCTGTGAGGTAAAGGGTCGAGTCTGAGAGGGGCAAAATATTCTTCAGACCTTAGACCAGGTTGACTACGTCAAGGGTTCCCAAACTTTTTTCCCTGATGCCCACCTGTACAGCTGCAATAGGCACTGTGGCCCACTATTAACACTTTGAGGAAAATTATTAATTTTAATGATTACTTACATATACATGTCACAGCAAATAAACAATGTATATTTCCTTTTAATTTTAACGTAAATGATTGTATGCCCTAGCAATATGCACTCAAAGAAATACTTACAAATCTTTGAAACCCAACAGTTATAGTAAAACTACACGTTAAAAAAATTTTGAGAGCAAAGTGTGGTATTCAAACAGGGAAAACTCAATTTGGTATAAAACTGGAAATAAGCAAAACAATTTTTGTAAACAATCCTGTTAAAACCAAACCATGTTATTTGTTGATTTTAAAACAAAATAGTTGTCCAACTTTGAACACTATATTACATTTTCAATTTTTTTTAGTGTAAAATCTGAATTTTTGTGCTTTGTGAGTAAAGACTCAACCCTAATCTCTGCTAATTAGAAAACAATCAACTATTGTAAATAAAAATATAAAATAACTTACAGACCAGGAGTCTTCTTAATGGGATAGAAGTGCCTGCTTCTCCTTGTACAGTTTTTCCAGTTGGGGACACACCTTAGTGAGGCTCAACCAAATCTCATCTTCAATTTTCAGCCCCTTGCTGACTCCAGCCCTTGAGTGCAGCCCTGTATGCCTTCCCTGCACAGACTGTCAGGCAGGGCAACTGGATGCGGCTGTGTGTTCTGGAGCTGCGCTGAGGGGCCAGGGTTGGGAGGGGAATGAAAAGATGCAGTTTGGGGGGGGGCGCAATGCCCCTACAAGCCTCCCCCAGTCTCTGCCCCTGACTTGATTGGGGAATGCAGTTTTGCCAGTGGACCACTTGGGATTGTGTTGTAGCCCACAGCCCACAATTTGGGAAGCCCTGGACCACGTGACTCACACTGGGGGCATTGGCCCCAAGTGAGAATCCTGCATGGGCAGGCGGACTGCAGGGCACAATTGTACCAGGGTTTAGTAATGACACATGGCTACTGTATCTGGGGCTTACAAACCTCACAGAAGTTGGACCCCAGATTAGGCAGCTTACATGTCAGAGGTGTAGGGGTCACTGCTACCAATGTACACAATTCAAGCCACACACTCTATAGAGTTCAACACGACAGACAAATACCAATAAAGTGAGTTCAAGACCTTTGCAGCTCTGGAAACTGAAGTCCTTACCAAACCTTCTCTATCAAGCTTCAAGGGGCCTACACATACATCACTCCCCCCGCCCTCCACACACACACACACACACACACACCCCTCAGTTCCCCTTGAGTCCATCAATTACTCTCCCTTCTCCTCCCCACACACATCCATCAACTCTCCCTCCAGACCACCAGTTCCTCCTTCAAGGGGTTCCCAAACTGTAGGCCTGGATGCAAAGCTGGTCACTTCACACTATGGACTGACTGGGCAAGCTCTTCACGGGAGCTCTTAATAGCAGGGAGGAAAGTACCTGGTGATGTTGCTGCGCCCCCTGCCATACAGGAGGCTCTTTGCATTATGGGTCATGTTCCACTCTCACAGCTTAACAGGTCTCTGAGAGAATTTATGCTGGAAGATGCCTATCTGCCTAACAGAGACAGGGCTGGGCGAGCATCCAGCAGCAGGTAAGAGATAAAGCAACAGAAGTAGAAATTTCTGGTCAACACTCAGAAAAGCCAATAGCAGCATAGGGCACACAGAGTAGCTGAGGGGAAAGATGGAGACACAGCACTGTGGGTGGACTGTGCACTCATTGTGTTACTGTTGCATTCTTCAGCAGCCTGTTCTTCTCATCTGCTACTATTGGTCTGTACAGAAACAGCACAATAAGTGAAGTCTGCAAACTACCACCAGTCAGCCCCTTAAAGGAGGGAAACCTAGTTGAACCCCTTCTGGTTATGCAATTGGCCCATTGCTTGCCATTTAGGCAGCCCTCACAGATTTTGTTCAGGTCACTTTATTTTTTAACAAATTATCAGAAAACTAAAGATTCAGAGCTTCAATTTGATACAAATCAAATCATAACACTAAATTTAAGCCCCCTGCACTTCAGAACCAAATTCACCATTGGCTATAGTACAAGGGATTAACTATCAATGATTAGGTGTTGGCATTATTAAAAAGAAAATCATTGATTCAACAGCCATTGTATTTATCAGTTATTAAAAATGTGTAATGATACAGTACATGGTTTACAAACCTCACTTACGTTATGAATCATAATAGAGACTAAACAAGCTAGAATGATGACCTTCCCACCAACCTAAAACAAGCATGTCATATTGCTGGTGCCAGATCAGATGTGAAAGTGAGGTCCTGATTACCTGTGATAATTAAAAGACTATGGCATCTTCCATAGCCTTACTACTGGCAAAAAAAAAAAAAAAAATCAAAAAAAAAAAAATAAACCCACAAAATCAGTAATGACAGTAGTTTCTGTTCACATGGCTCCTTCAGAACTTTATTCTTCAGTCTCAGGCTCAAACTATACACACAGTGAAGGGATCCCTGTATCTGCAACATACTTAATTGTCCTTAAGGATTAAAGTCCTATATATAGGTAGTGAAGTCTTTCAACTGGACTCCTCCAATTCAGAGTCCAACTGAAAGAAATGGAGGAACATACACATCTTCTTCCAGCTCCCCACAACACACAAGGTGTGAATATGAGAACATTTAAGTCCAGATGGAGTCTCTGTATAACCTTTTACTAAAATGTAATGTACACCCCCCTCCCGTTGCATGTTACAACTGAACTTGGCACAGAGTTTGAATGTAAAGAACCCTAACTAAAATTAACAGAAATCTGAGTTGGTACAACTTATTTGCATGACAAAGGGCCAGAAAAAAGAAATGCAGCGAGGAAAGCAAGGTACAGAAGAATGAGTTGTCACAGTAGGATTATAAGGATACGATATATATTGGGCTCTCTGAACATAAGTAAATGTCAGATGACAAGGATATTTTCAAAGGTTTCCTTGAACCTTTGGACACTATGCAAATAGAAGTGGACTGCTGATAGACATATTAAATAGGAGGACAGAAGTGCCAGATGCCAACTGCCCCATCTGCACATCATTGCAGAAGTTAAGGATGCCTCTAAATAGTTTTAATCAGTTTATTAAAAAACTGAAACAGTAATGGAGCAAGTGGCAGACCAGCTGCAATTCTTCAGTGTCAGGAGGCTGCAGGAGAGCCATGGGAATGAATGCTCCATTCCCAAGTGTGGGAGACCCTAAGACTGATGGTTGCTAGCTAATTGAGCCAACACTATCTTCAGAATATCTTCACATCTATATTTATTTGGTACTAGATGTAGTGTTCACTCTAGCTATAGCCATTCTATAGCATGGTGTCAGTTCCAAAGTAAAAATTAGAAAGTTATGGAAACAAGGAGACCATTTGGATTTTGCAAGCCCAAGAGAGAATGTGTACCAACTACTTACATGTGAAGAAGTGAAATTCCCCACTGACAGGTTTGCAGAAACGAGTTTTTATTTACACAAGCAAGTCTATCTTGAGATTCTAGTCAACTCTTTACATTTCTAGAATATTTACATGATTTCAAGATGCTTCATGAGTAGAGTGATGAACAAAAATTACAAAGGCTGTCAAAAGCTTAGCAAAACAACAACCCATCCTTGTGCTTTAAAACTTATGGTCTAGAGTAATGTAGAAAAAATGTAATGTTAGCACCTTGGTCATAACGGTCATGCTATATATTCATGAAAGAGACACTTTTAGAAAGCAGTAGGTATTTCAGAGGTGACCGTATCCAGAGGCTGCCAATGACAATTCATGAGTGAGTCATAGAGTTCTTCACTTCTCTCCATAAATTCTCTGTTCATTTCATCAATATCCAGATGGAGCTGTGGATCTGCAAAAATAAACCCAGTAAATAAAAAAAATTGGACCCAGCACAAAAGACTTACACAGGCACACAAAAAAGTAATGGCAAGAGCTTCATATGTGACATGTGGTTGTTATTACACCCAATGTTCCACCTCAAAAAACCAACCACACAAACCCTCTGCAAACTGGACTTTAAAATAAACCCCAAACATAACATTAAATTACATTAATGCTTAGGGTTAAAGTACAGATACTACATTATTACTTTGTGAAAAAATCAATTCTAATAAAACAAACTTGCACAGACTTGTTGAAGGTATTAACCTAAATTATACATCCATTGCTACAGATTTGTGAAATATCACTACCCCTACATTTAAAGATGGGAGAAAATGCATGCCAGGATATGCTTTTCTAATATCCCAGTATCCAATATACACTTATTTCTCAGACACAAGGGTGAAAAAGTTGCTGAAGGAGTTAAGGTAAGACTTTGAACCTGACATCTGGTCAGGTTCAGACAGACAATCATGATAAGTAGCAATTCAAGCAGGGAAAGAGCCCTCTGGCATAATCTAGCATGCCATTATGGTTAGATAAATGATAGGGCATCCCACTTTGTTTGGGACAAGGGGGGGGGGGGAAGAGTTCTGTACAAAATGTAACATCTCTTTTGCTTTTTAGCATATGATTCTGTTAAGCAGTATTGATATTTAACATGCTGTAAAAGATTTAAGAAACCTGTTTTCTACTGAGATATTTAAAGCAGAGTCAAGACTGTAAAGAGCTGGAGAAATTATGAGATGGAAAAATAGCACATCGAGGAAAATTAGCAGAGTGGGACAAAAAGACTATTTTATCTTCATGTAAGAGCAAGTTAGGAGAAAGTCATTTGTCTGAAAGAATGCCAAGTCTGAAATCTCCTAATTTTACATACAATGTAAATTATGTTACAGTCCCAACTTGCTGACCTCTATGCCAGTATTTAGGATAGCTCATTTGGAAATGAAAGTGGAATATTTGTACAGACTTTTTCCCATTAACTAGCACTACTTTGTCAGCAGTTCTGTATAGAAATTTTATAAAGCCAGACATTATTAGGACCAAACAATTGAAGTATGATAGCATTAGCATTACCTTCAGTTATTAGTTCATCATTGCTTTCAGCCACAATTGGGGTCTCCTGAAACAAACAAGAATGTTTATGTTAGTTTTATAGAAGTGTAATCATTATTAATTCCAGGTGCTTCAGAAATTTTTACATTCCATTATCTGAAAAAAGGATTTTTCAATGTATTCATGAATCTTCATTAAAAAAAGTCTTAGAAGCTGTAAAAAAACGGGGTTTTTTCAACCTTAATCCATTCCCTTTCTAAAAAAAAAAGACATTCAGGAGAAAGGCAATTTTATAGCTTAGTATGACTTAGAACAACTACAGAATTAAACTATGCATTATGGACAGACTTATTAGGATAAAAAAAATTACACACACATAATGTCAGTCACATTTGGCAAAAAAAAATACAAGAACAAATGGTACACATTGAGAGGATTATAGAAGTTTAATACTAGAGAAGTGTATCATCTAAAGGCTTGGATTTTCAATCTGCAATTTAGTCCTTATTTTACACATTATCATAGGCTTTACACATGGTTTCCATGTTAAAACTAAAGGGGGGAAATGACATACAGCTCTGTTATAAATTAAGTTCATTACGTAATTAAAGATTTTGGCAAGAACTTATCTTCAATGTAAATTCAGTAACATCAATACCTCAAATACAGCTGGAGTCACAATTGAGTCTCTTATAGCAGAATCTCCAACAGCTTGCATGTTGTCATAGGAAGGATAGCTATAGTTGTAATCAGCATAAGGATCATAACCCCACTGTGAGTAGTAGTTCTGATAATCTTGACAATAATCATTATAGTTATAGGACTGATACCGCTGGAAGTCTGCTTTCATTCTAAAAAACATTTTAAAGTGTATAATTAGAATTTAAGAACTGGATGTAAAACTGATTTTAGTTTAAAATTAAACAATTCAATAAGTCTTTGTACATCAAATTATGAAGGTGAACATTTCTCTGAAAGTTGCCAGAAATGAAAGGGTGAGGAAATCACTGCACAGTACTTTTCATCTGTGTTTATACAGAAGTAAATGGTTTCACCTCTGCCAATACCAATAGTAATTACTATCCTGGGTAAAATCCAAATCCATGAGACTACTACTACTTCTATCCATTTACTTTAAAGTAAGTTTCAGTGCCAGCATAAACACAGTTTCTGCAGCTAAAGCCTTGTGCTCTGCTATAGATTGGTTAATTAGTACTTAGACAGCTATCAAGTACAGCTGCTTTAAAGCTACATTTTTTTTGTTTGTTTGTTTTACTTAGACCTTTGTTTTGTGTGGCTAATTACTAAATCTTTGTGGGGGGAGGGGAGGGAAGAGAGGAAGAAACTAAACAAAAAATCCCAAAGAGATCCCAGATTACATTTTAAGGAGCATGACACTTTTTCTTTAAAAAAAAAAATCCCAACACACACACACACACACACACTTACTTCCCTCCTCCAACACACACACTCCACTTGAACTTGTTTTGCATAGAGACTGGTTTGGCATTCAGCAGCTGCCAGAGTTTATTTCCCATCTGAAGTTATAATCCTGTTTATGACCATCATTGCCACAACAATTTATGAAGTAAGAGAAGTGGGGAATAAGCAGCAAAAGCACAAACTCTAAAAAGGAGCCTGATTCATTTACTAATAGGAGCATGAAGGAAGAAATGTAAAAAATAGTTGTTTGACAATTTTTTCTTTAAAAAAATTAGAAAACTCCCCATTTTAGATTAATCTGATACTCATTCATCATTATACACTATACAATGAAGTCAGATGGACTGATTGCACATTCCAGAGACATATCAGATTTTCCATATTTAATACCCAATGCTAAATGTGGCCCTGTGCAGGCAGACTCCTGTACTTGTACAGCCCCCCATTTACTTTGATAGTTCTCTACACAGACACAGAAAAGCCAGTTGTACAGTCCGCCCCTTAACCAAGAAAGCAAAACTACAAGAAATAGACATTTTGTTCATAACCTAACAGTTTAAAGACAATGGTATCTAGCTCTCAGACCAGCTTTGGGTAGTGCCAATTTGAAATAGAAGATTTATCTCCTTTAAAGGGAAAGAGGTAATATTTTTAAGGTCTGGGTATACCTAGAAGAAAAGGAGCTTCACTTTTGGATATTTCCACTGATTAACAGGAATATAAGGCAAGGTAATGTAAGTATGTTTAGGAGGTTTCTTCCTCTTTGTTACATGCTATTTCACCCATGTACTGGATGAGAGAGTATGTCAATTTGATATCAACCTACCCAAACCTAACTGGTAAAAGCAGGGATTGCCTCAAAAAGTGTATATAACTAACTAAGAGTTTAGGAGGCAGAACAAGGAACCTTTTAAGAGTGGTTCACAGTCCTCACTTGCATGTTAAGAGCTTCAAAGTCAGGAATCCTTGGACAGCAAAGAACATTGATGGAAGTTGGTGTATTTTCTGTATATCGCATTTGGGATCTAGTTTTGGCTTTTGTACTATAGATTTTTTTTGTTCTCCCTGCTTAAGAGTGCTCCTTCACTTCACCAGATCACTGTAAAATAAACCCTGTGCTATTTTCATTGGAAAAAATTTTTGTATTTACTCTGTAAGGCCCTGATCCTGAAATCTCTTATGATGCGCTTAACTTTGCTATTATGAATAGCCACATTGACTTCAAATGGGACTACTCACAGTAGTAAAGTTAAGCATGTGCTCACTTAGGTGCTTTTGAAACAAATTTGCCCCAGGATTCGGGCCAGGCTCTAGGTACTTCACGGTTACCAGACAGGAAAAGCAGATGGAGAAGCACTAACTAGAAGAAATGCAAAACTAGATCTTTTATATCATGAACTATGGGATGACACCACCATGACAGTAGATGAGATATGCTTTGACAAAGTGAAGCTACCTTTAATTCCTGTATCAGTACAAGACGGATTCATTACCTTTTAGAAATTCCTATACTCAGTCGGATTCGTTTTCCACCTAGACCTGGTGCATTTTGGCAGTCTTGCAGTGCTCTCATCTGATCACCTTGTTCACCAAATCTGACAAAGCCATACCCCCTGCAAATTCCAAAATGTAGATATTTTAGTAATTCCAGTATACACGCCAATTATAACAGAGTTAGTAAGTTTAGTGTTTTCTTCTGCAGACAAAACCCTTATTTAGCATTGTAGCTACTATGGCTTACAGTACATATTTGCTTTAACTTTTTTGTTTCGTTTTTAAACACCCAAGCTAAATGCTTTCTCTCAGAGCTCAAAGTTGTGTCAAAGAGCAAATACTGACAGCTGATTGAAGTTAGATTAATAGAGCAAGTTTCTTTTAATGGCAGTTCTCAACAAAAGAATAATGAAAAACAACATGGTTACCTGTGTATCTAGGCAGACTCCATATTAATGGAGTATATGGCAACTGATTTACCCTCATCTTCAATTAGTGTTAACCAAGAGCTATTAATTTACAGTACTTAGCCTTTTAAGAAGAAAAGTTCACTTTCTCAGTATTTTGGGTTTCTTGCCTGCAAAGTGTACTGTGATCTTAATAGGGAACCAGCAACAGAGAGTTATAGTCCCAGCCCTGCCACTGATTCATTGGGTGGCCTTGGGCAAGTCACAAACTCTCTTTGGGCCCTTTTTGCTGCTGGTATAAGCAGGTTCAACTCCACTGACTTCAGTTTATGTGGCCCCTTGTCTATTTTCCCCACCTATCAAGTGGGGATAATACTTAGCCCTCAGTACAGCTCCTGATTATGCACAGGTGCACTGCTGGGCATGAGCAGAGCCCCATTAATTCAATGTACATCTCCTTTGCCTCCCCAGGTAAATTTTATGGCATGCAAATATGTGCACAGTGAAATCACAATTTAGCCTATTGCATGTTCAATCCAGACAAAGACTTGAAACAGCACAAGGGATTTTCCTTTAATACTGCTTTGTTTTTAGACTCTAACCTCTGTTCTACCTTCTCTTTGACTTGGAGGGAGACCCCAAAAACCCCATAGAAACATGATACAGATTTAAGTCTGACTAAGTGGTTTACAAATAATAACTGTCTACAGTCCTTTTATAAGCAGCATTTTGATTGTGTAAAAATTACCTGGAGTATCCCAGTAGGTCTGTGGCTATTTTGCAGTCAATGCATGTAGGGTACCTTTTCACAAAATAGTCATAGAGCTGAAAATCATCCACTTCAGGAGTTAGCTCTCCTACAACTATTGAGAAATCTGGTCTAAAAAGGATTGAAAAGAAATAATTAGATTGCAAGAATACTGAAATCTTGAGACTGGTCAGAAAGCTGTTAATTACTTATTGCATATAACAAATAACTATAGGACTAATCCTGCAAACACTGTGGTCTTCTATAGCACTACACACACTGTAGTGATCCTTGCACTTGGCAGTGCTCATGTTTGCAGGATCAGTCCAAGTCTTGTAGTACAACCACTGTGGCACAATTTTCTCTAAGATAATGATCCCAGTCTACTTCTCTAGCTAAACAGGCTTTATTTCTGCTTTGAGAGAGAGCAGATGTCCAAGTCAATCCACCTTAAAAAAAACAAAAACCCTCAACCAAACCAAACAAAAAAAAAAACTGATTGGATTTTACTATCTCTTAGTAAGGTAAGAGGAAAGAAGAGGTGCAATAAAAATACGAGCAACAAATGAATAAATGTATATTTATGGATCTCAAAGTACTAAGTAAAAAGGTAACCCAAAAATATACACTGTTGGTGTCCCTCACGTCTCAGCAAAGATTTAACAGCAGAGTGGTGTAATCATATCTCATTACAAAGACTATTACTTTTACAAAATATACTAGCATAAACAATACTTGGCACTTACATAAGAACCTCCATTTAAGAATCTCAAAATATTCATTCACTGCTCACTATTGATTTAGATGGATTGTTATGGACAGGGGCTAGTTCTTCTGGTCTGTTTCAAGAGCTTTTTACCTGATTGGAAGATTAACAACACTAACATAGTCTGTTCTTCCTGCTTTTATTTTGTTCTTTTTCTTTCGCTTTTTCTGTGGTCCTCTCCACCAGCTATAGGTTTGTAGGGACTCTCTTTTGTTCTTTCCCATTGTATCCTGCTGGGATGAAAAAAAGCTTTATAGTACTTAGTCTCATTTAAATTCCTCCCACCCACTCCCCATCACCACAGGTGATTTCCCCATATTCACCTTGCCCTTGAAAGAAGCCTGGGGTCCCATCTCTCCCTCCGCCTCCCATGAGGGAAAGCAGCCTCTGGGGAAAACGCCTGGCAAAAATAACAGAGCCAAAGGATTGTATGAACAGCCATATTCCCCTGACTTGTCAATCTGGCTAAAGGATTGAAAGCGTCCTCTTGGAATTTAAAAAAAAAAAAAAAAAGGTAAAATAAAGCAGTTATCCCTTAGATGTTGGCCAATCCTAAAGGTTAATCACTTTAAGGACCGGACTGCGCCTAAATGTTCCGTAGGACTTGCTAGAGCAGTGTTTCTCAATGACCCGTCTGTGGACCATCACTAGTCCCTGAAATCTTCCTGACACTGTTTAGGAAGGCAGCAAGCTGGTCGCTGGCATCAAAAAGGTTGAGAAACACTGTGCTAGAGCACTCTAGTAGCATTTTTTTGGGTGACTGAAAGGCACAGCTAGGTCATCACTCTTGCCTAGAATGAGCCTCAACTGGCCCTGCCTCCCTTTTGCTGGGAGCTCTTCCCTTCCTGCTGCTGTGAGAAACTCTCCTCACAGCTAGTTGTCAGTCACTCGCTCAGGCCAAGAACCAAGAGGAGGTTGGTAGATGGGATGCAAGGGGAAAGCAGACAAGAGTCAGAGAGATTCTAATTTGGAGCCCAGGGGAACTCATGCCCAGATGTAGGGCAAAGAAGAAACAGGCAGAAAACATGCCTCACTCAAAAAAGAGGAAGGAGGTAGGGCAACTACAAAGAAGAGAAGGAGGGAGATGGTCGTAGAGTTAATGCAGGTCACATTCCTCACCTTAAATCTTAAGAATGAGGATTCTCATCCTTAGGGCTCCAAGAGTTAATACATTCGGTATTTCTCAATATATTTTACTTACTAGAAGTAGAACATTAATGTCTGTGTGAGTGCTTGCATATATCCTGCTCAGAGAGTGTTACAGGCAAGCCACTCCATGAGAACTCACTTTTAAACAATGGGAAGTCCAATGCTTCATGTCAGGTCCCACAACCTGCTTCAGTTGATATAATTAGGTTTCCAGAGCAGGGGAGCATAATTAATTAGCACATTACCTGAAGGAAGCACAGGGCTAGAATTCACCTACTCAGAGAAATTATTTTAGTTTTATATTCGCTAAGAATTCTGGATATGGTTTAGTATCCCTCCTAAGCACTGTGGACCTGGACTTGTTCTCACCAGATGATCTTACCTGGTTTGCCACTGTTCAGAAGTTTTCTTCACAAGGAATGCTGCACTGCTTCACAATTTATTCTGATCCTCTATTTAAAGAAAAAGGGGAGGAGGAGAGAAGCTTTTATGAAAAGTAATTCAACTTAAACTTAAAAAAATGGTTGCTGCACAGCTAGACTTGCATTGCAAAAGCCTAAACTTAATACACTTATGCAGACCACTGCTATTAGTAACCACTGATCACTTGTGGATCAAATCATCATCGCATCATATCGTGACACAGCCTGACTTGGGGATAACCTGGAATGACCACACATATCCTTTCTATTCACCAAGACCAGTAATTATCTTTCAGCTCTACTTCCACAAACTTCTCTATTCTAGAGGACAGTTGCGAGTTTTTGTTCTTATTCCACCACTGCCTCAAGGTTTTTTTTTTTTTTTTTACACACACACACGCAATTATTTTAAATATGTGTTTGGTTGGTGGGGGACATAAGGTCAGCTTAGAAGTGAAGAAAGATCTATCATCCAAAAGATTAAAAAGATAGCTAGCTCATTTTTATGGGCCTTTGAGGTTTCCTTGGTTCTTCCTCTCTTTGGAAGAAATTCAAAGATGCCTTGGTTGGTGGTGTAAGTTACAAATCAATAAGAGAGTGCAGAGTGGTACATATGGAAGAGGCAGCTGTAGCAGTAAAAGCAACAAGACCGTATAAGGTAAAGCATAGGAAGAATTTTGCCCTCCTGTATCTTTCCTAGCTATCCCCTTCTGCCAGCTTGGTATGCAAATTTCACCCTCTTACTGACTTGTAGCTTACATAGCCATTTAGCACCTCTGAATTTAGCCTCTTATTATTATTTGTATTACAATAGCGGCCAAAGGCCCATGCTAGGGCTACAGCTTTGTGCAGTCATTTGATTAGTTTCAATGCCTTTTCCCTTTAGCTCACTCACTTGCTCTATACAATTTTTAAGGAAAATCTGAAATAGCTATTCACTATGTATTTTCTTTTAAATCATCTTGCTAGTCAAACAATGTTGGGGATAAGAGCAAGTCATTGCACACAGCACTTTCCCTCACAACCATTTTTTAAAAACTATTACTCTATTGCAAATTGTTTTTACATTCAGTACTTGGTACATATTAATAAATGCCTGCCTGATGAAATTTCACCCCATATTATTCCACATAACAGATTTCTGTAACATATTACCCCAAAGTGGGGTCTATGTAGCAAAATACATAATACATCTTTCATTCTAATGACTACGGGAACTATTGCAAATTTCGTAAAATCACAATAGTAACAGTTTGAAAACTGTTACAACCCCGGTACAGCAACGACTTAGAGCTTGTCTACATATGGAGTTATTCAGGAACAGCAATTGGGCTTTAAATTCACAACCTGCCTTAATGCAAATTAATTTTCATTTGTAGACAAGCCCTTAAACACACACATAACTTTGTAACCGGTGAGCAATCCCACTGACTTCAGTGGGACTATTCATGTGAATAGTCATTCACATGCTTTAATCCAGTGATCACCAACCGGTCGGTCGATCGCAATCCACTGGTCAGTCCTGGGGACTCTCCCAGTCGATCATGATCTCTGGTGGTGCAGTGGGGCTGTCGCTAAGTTTGCTCCCTGCCTGCCTCAGCCCCACACCGCTCCTGGAAGCGGCTAGCACAGCCCCATGGCCCCTTTGGGGGTGGTGGCAGGGGTCTTGGCGCAATGCTCCTGCCTGCAAGCACCACCACTGCAACTCCCACTGGCTGGGAACAGGGAACTGTGGCCAATGGGAACTGAGGGGTCAGTGCTGGCAGAGAGGGGCAGTGCACGGAACTACATGCCCCCTGCCCCACCCCACCCCCAGGGGCCACAGAGGCATGTTGGCCCCTTCTGGGAGCAGCGTGGGGCTGCCTCGCTGCACCACAAACCGGGAGCTGCCCGTGGTAAGTGCCACCCTGCAGGAGGCCCCACCCCAACCCCCTCCTGGAGCCAGCACCCCATACCCCCTTCTGCACCCAAACTCCCTCCCAGAGTTTGCACCCCCTCACCCTCTCCTGTACCCCAACCCCCTGCCCCAGGTTCAGCCCAGTGCCTGCTCCCACACTACGAACCCCTCGGCCCCAGCCCAGAGCCCACATCCCCTCCCGAACCCCCTTCTTCAGCCCAGTTAGAGTGAGTGAGGGTGGGGGAGAGCGGCAACAGAGAACGGTGGGATGGAGTCAGCAGGGCAGGGCCAGATCCTGGGTTGTGCTTAAATTCAAAAAGTGATCTTGAGCATAAAAAGGTTGGAGACCACTGCTTTAATCTTTTCAGGATCAGCACTTCACTTTGAATTTCAGCAATTAATTTTTTAACAATATGGGAGACTTTACAACAGCACTCTACTATTAACTCTTTCCTGATAGAGATAGATGTCATTTTGCACAAATTATGAAGTGCACAGATTAGCAAAATGTGCATCAGCAAGGTTTTACTATAGTTCTGCTATTTAAAGAGACAGAGCCAACAGAATTCCATTTTTGTATAAAAATATAAAATAAAAAATTCTAATACTAGGCCTTTAGATTAAAAACTGTCCAATTTACTTTCGACCACTTATGCTGTTTGTTTTTGGACTTACCACTCTGTGTGCACATTTAATGCAAGCTGCAGCACAATTTAAAAAAAGCTATTTGACCGCAGAAGAATTGTATCAGAAAAAAAAGTGATGCAATAATATCTTGATCACAGTTATCATGGTCTTCTATACGAAACAATATTTTTGGTATTTTATTCTCTGAGCTTGATAGTTGTCATCTGATCTTTTCACTGCAATTCAAACAAATTTAAAAAAAAGTTAGAGGTATGCACATTGATAGGGTACATTACTTTTTCATACTAACACTAGCTACATAGGTAATTTACCATTTAGTTATTAAGATCCCAATCCTGGAAAGACTTGCACGCTTAACTTCAAATATTTGACTCCAATAGGGCTTCTCAATGGGACTACTCACATTTAATCTGAAGCATGCATGTAAGGGCTTGTCTACACCTAAAAGTTGTGTCTCTTTAATTATACTCATATAGTTAAAATGACAAAAATACCCTAGGGTGAATTTAATTATATTTGTATCAAAATGCTTAGACTAGTATAACTTATTCTGGGTTGGGAAGCAAAATAAGCTATACCAGCATAAAGCACCTTTATACATGTCTAACTGTATCCAAAATATGGCTTATAACTGTATAGGTAGAAAATTTCACCCGCTGACAATCCTATCAGTAAAACTTTTTTAGTTTAGACCAGGCCTAACTTTTTCAGGCAGTAGCATGAAGGAAAGATTTTTGAAAGTAAGCTAAAAAAAAGGGACCATTATGAGACCTCGAAACTGTAAGTCACTATATAAAGTAAAACAGAGGGGACACTCTCGGGCTGTGTACGGGTGGGTGCTTGGGCCAGGCTCAGTGGGGCTGGTTATAGTTGATGGGGGTGGGGAGGGAGAGGGCTGCTGCCTGTGGTTTGCGTGTGACGGTATTTGTGTTGCCTGGTAAAGGCGCAGAGAGCCCCCCGGGCAGGAGCGTTTAAAGGGTCGGGGGGGGGGGGGGGAGTTTTCACCCGCCGACCCAGGGCGGCCGTTTGACCCCGAGGGCAGCGACGCGACCCCCGACGGTCCCACGGGCGGATTCCCCCGGTGACTCTCCCCCGGGCTGCCGGGGGTGCGGCGGCGGGTCAGCGGGCGGAGCTACCCGGGGGGGGAGGGGCGGCGGGGGCCCCGGGAAAGGCCCGGGGGCAGGGGACGGACAGACACCGCCCCGGGGCGGGGGCGATAACCCTGGGGAACGAGAGAAGCACCCCCGCCTCCCCCCGCTCGCGAGGCCCTCACTCCCCCCCGGCCCGGTCCCGGCACTAACGTCTCCCATCCACGACGTCGCCATAAGGAGCAGGACGGGTCCTACTTCCGCCCCCGCCCGGGACCTCGCGCGGAGGCTGCCCCTAGCAACGCCTGTTTCCCCAACCCCAGGGCCCTACCGCGCACTCCTGTCCGACTCCGGGACTCCAAGGGCTGCACCCTGGCTAGGAAACCCGAGGGGTGGGCCGCGGGCTCGGGGGTGTCCGGGCCTTGTCAATGCCGGCTCAGGCAGTGCCTGGCCAGCCTGTGCGACGGGTAGATGGAAGGACCCCAGGCGTCGCCTCCCAGCGTGGGGGAAGGAGACCCGGGGTCGCGCCGGGCAGATGGAGCTAGTCGGCGGCTGTTACGAGCAGATTCTTTTCGGGTTCGCGGTGCGGCCGGGGGAGGTAACGGCGCCGGGGCGGCGGAAGCTGCTGGTGGCCCTCCCGTCCCCGCGGGGTGTCCCAGTCACTTACCGCGGAGGTGCGCGCGCCCGACGCTGCCCGCCTCAGCGCGGGCTTTAAGCGGGGTGGCTCCGCGCGCGCGACGCCGCTGGGTTCCCCCTGCTGGGCGCTCGTGGCCGGTGCGGGGAGCGGCGCGAGCTGTGAGCCGGGCGTGGCTGCTCGCAGCTGATCTGATCAGCGCCGGGGCCCGGCGTGCAGCGGGGGATGCCGGGAGTCCTGCCTGCTGCACGCGGCGGGCAGCCGGCCCTGACCTCGCCAGCTCCATGTCAGCCCTCCCTGCCCCTGGACCCAACCACCTGCCTGGGGGCCTTGTCCCCTGCGGGGCTCTAGAAGCAGGCGCCTTTGCAGCCGAGTTCCCCGGCGGCTGCAGGGGGTATAGCCACACTCTCTTTGGCCCAGCCACCTCTAGAGGGCCAGAGAGTGCCACGGTTTTTATGATTATCATTTAGTACGTTTATTGTGGTCCTTAATACCTAACAACCAACCCAGAACGGGGTCCTGTTTTGCTGGGCATTGCCCAGACATAGAACACTAGATGCTTCTGTGATCTGAAGCGTTTACACCAGGGGTCGGCAACCTCTGGCATGTACCTCGGCCCGTGCCGCTTCCCGCAGACCCCATTGGCCTGGAGTGGCCAGTGGGAGCCACGATTGGCCGAACCTGTGGACACAGCAGGTAAATAAACTGGCCCAGCTCACCAGGGTGCTTACCCTGGCAAGCTGCGTGCCAGAGGTTGTCGACCCCTGGTTTACACCCTACCTACGGGGGGTGGAAGGCATAAAACATATCTGCAGAATAAATTGTGATTTTGCAGCTAATGGCATATTAGTTCCACAATTTACTACCTCTGCTTCAGCTATCCAGGGAAGCATCAAGGCTGCATATTAAGGGTGGAGAGGGGAATGTCAAGAATATAGAATTGTAGAACTGTAGTCTGGAAGGGCCCTCAGTAGGTCAGCTTTTCCAGTCCTCTGCACACAAGGCAGGACAAAGTAGCTAGCCCATTCCCGACAGGTGTTTGTCTAACCTGGTCTTAAAAACCTCCATTGACAAAGATCCCACAACCATTTTTCCTTAATGTCCAGCCTAAATCTCTCTTGCCACAATTTAAGCACATTGCTTCTTGTCCTGGCCTCAGAGGTTAAGGAAAACAGTTTTTCACCTCCTCCTTGTAACAACCTTTTATGTATTTGAAAACTGTTATCACCTCCACCTTCTCCTGAGCTGCCTTTTCTCCAAACTAAACAAATCCAGTTTTTCCAATCTTTCCTCACAGGTCGTGTTTTATAGACCTTTAATAATTTTTGTGATCCACTAAATAACCCCTAGATTCCTTTCCGCAGTACTCCTTCCTAGGCAGTCATTGCCAAAGTGCTGAAGGAGAAAGGGCAAGACTGGCTTGGATTTTCCTAAGAGCCTCGACTTGTCTCTTTCTTCTGAAAGCCGTAGAACCTCTTTCCACACAGCACCAATCCACCCCCATCACCAGTTACAAGTGAAGCTCTGGAGACCGGAGAGTTGTTAGGTTGATGGTGTCATTCTAATCATAGAGTGACCACTAGGAAACTTCCTTCACAGGGTCTCATTAGATTTGTAACAGAATATAACGTTTCTGTATGTTTGGCAAAATGAGCATGGCTAGTTTTTGCTATTTTAAAAATTAGGCTTATACTATGATATTGATAATCTAATCATAGACAAGTTAGAACATATCACACTGGGTGTGTTTCAAAAAAGGTTCATTCATTTTATATTTTGTTTTCAGAACTGGACGCCTATCTCTGACTTTACCCATCATGCTCACACTGCCTCATTATCAGCAGTAGCTGTGAATAACAGATATGTAGTCACCGGTAGCAGAGATGAAACAATCCAAATATATGACATGAAAAAGAAGATAGAACATGGGGCATTGCTGCATCATAATGGTAAGGGAACTTTTCTTTTTAGAGGTATTAATTACATGATTTACTGATGGGTGTGTTTCTGTAACAGAGAACTGTCAATTTTTAATGGGGCCTCAGTTGAGATGCATTTGAAATGGATTAAGGAATTATCAAATGCATATAAATAAATACATGTGACTTTAGAGAGTGAGGGATCAGACAGAATTCAAAATTGTATGCTACTACAGACAAGGACAATAGAGGAGCATCAGTGATTTAAATATGGTAGTTAAACTTATTTTCATGAATAAATATATAGTAAGTAAGCCAGGTTTCATCCAATAAGCAGAACAAAAGGCTGGCATGTTTGGATGTTAAAGGCAGGCTGTTCTTTCACTGATAGAGAGGCATTGCTGCATGTTTTGTGCATGCATTATTCTTGCAAATAATGTATGAGGTGTACTTATAACGTTGTAATTCCTAGATAGTTATTATGTAAAAAGGTATCTGTTATAGGTGTGATGCAAAATGAAAACAATTTAAGTGACTTTCATTTTTCACTTCAAAATACAATTTGATATGTGAGACTTTATTGGAAGTTATACAATTAAGTTTTAAAATATTAGCATGTCTTTAAGTGAATATCTTGATGTTTTATATAAAACTATTTTTTGTGTAGTATTTTATTCAAGATGCCATAATGTAGATTAATAGTGCTGATCTTGTTCTGTAGGCACAATAACTTGCCTGGAGTTCTATGGGAATGCACACCTATTGAGTGGAGCAGAAGATGGATTAATTTGTATTTGGGACACAAAGAGATGGGAATGTCTGAAATCCATTAAAGCACATAAGTGAGTCTTCTGAACTGCTTCTTCTTAGATATTTTTGGCTATTTATGTGACAAAGAAAATACATGATTAACTTGTTGTTGTTGTTGACTTTATTAGGGGGCATGTGACATCTCTTTCTATTCATCCTTCTGGAAAATTAGCTTTGTCAGTAGGAACAGACAAAACATTAAGGTGAGTCAAAACTGGCTGAAAATCTTATTTAGTGAAATTTACTAAATTATCTTATTGAATTATAAGCAAGGATTATATATTGGGACTAGACGGTGAAGCAAGGATCAGGAAAACATCTGTGATGCTGTTGTCAGTTAACCTATGTAACAGTGTATGTTTTCACACTTGCAGGATTCCTGGTCTATCAAAATTTACCTTTTAATTTCACTTTGTTTTATACTAGGCAGAGATTATGGTTGGGATAAGGGTCACTCTAGAATCTAGACAGAGTACATCTGTGCCTTAGCCTACACTTAAATTAGGTCATCATAGCTATGTCAGTCAGGGATGTAAAAAAAACAAACCCACACACCTCTGACTGACATAGCTATGCCAACCTAATCCCCAGCGTAGATGCAGCTATGTTGATGGTAGAGGGCTTCGTCAACATGACAATAACCATCATTCAGGGAGGAGGTGTTCCATCAGTCAAGTCTGCCTCAGTACTAGGGAGTCATGCCGGCATAGTTATGGTGATGTAGCTATACTGGTGAAGTCTCCATAGTGTAGCTGTACCTAGCACTTTGAAATTTCCTATTAGCTCCATTGAAATATTAAAGAGTTAATATTCATCCTGTTGACTCTGTAGTATACAAAACTGGCCTTTTAACACAAAGGAGTAGGGAAGCCCACCTTTATCAAACTGCTAGATTGATGTCTTCTGTTAGCCTCAAGACTGATGTCAGTTGCAGATGGAACAAGTGCCAACCTTTCAGGGAAGAATACAAAGCTAAGAGATTGGTGTTGGGAGGAGGACTGGATGGCCTGCTCTAGATGGGAGTGCAGACTATTACATTTTTTAAAATAGCAACAGCATTTTAAAGTATTTCTTTTAAAGAACAGTGCCAGTGGCAGTCTCGGGCACATGCTGCCACCCCCTTCCCCCCGTTATGCACCAGTGGCAGTCCTAGGCTGCGCTGCCACTCCTCCCCCCCACCCCCACCCCCCCGCCCCAGCGGTGGTCCCAGGATGTGTGCCCCCCCCTCCCCCCAGCACCAGCAGGGTCCCCAGCCACGTGCTGCCCCTCCCCACACCCACACCTGTGGAGGTCCTAGAGCACCTGCGGTGCCCCTGAAGCCCCCCCTCCAGAGCACCCAAGATTTAGTCAGGGGTATATAGTACCTGGTCCATGACTTTTACTAAAAATACCTGTGACTAAAACATAGCCTTACCAATGGTTAGTAAATGGTACTTTAATTTCTCTATGCTATTTTAAGTGATGAACATTGAGCCCCTTTTTGGTATTTTACAGAACATGGAATCTTGTAGAAGGACGATCTGCCTTCATCAAAAATCTGAAGCAAAGTGAGTGTGTCAATCTAATCTGCAAAATATTTATTAAAATTAAAATCAGATGAGTTCCTTTTGTGTATGTGCATGTTTGTTTAAAAGGTACACTGGGGTAGCCTTTGGTTTGCAAATGTTTCACTTTTTAATTACGGTAATTCCCTCTGCTCTACCTTCTGCTGAATATCAAAAGCACATATCCTCAATACAGACATTGCCATGAACAGGCAACAGTAATACTATGGCAGAAATCTTATTTCTTTCTTCAAATACACATTGTTAGGCTAAAAATCATTTTTTTTAAATTCTGTACCTCGTTTAATTATAACACTTTAGATTATCAAAACTGAAAAATTTAAAAAAATAGTTTGCTATTTATTCTGGTAGTAGTAGTAGTATTTGTATTTACTTTCTGCATTTATTTCAGCTTGGACATTGAAAATAGACTAGACAGTTTCTAAAGATTTTTACTTTTAGATTCTTATGCACTAACATGAATTTGGGTTGCAAAGACTACAGAAAAATGTTTGTTTTAAAATATAACTTTTTATATTTTCTGGTTTTACTTCTTTGGAACATTGATTTTTGGTAAGATTTTGTAAAAGCTTGTTTTTACAAAATCTAAATTTTGGAACCCAACAATGTCTTTAAAAATCTGTTTTGCTACTACTAGATTTATTCCAGGAGATATGAAGATTTGTTATGATTTCCCCTTCTGGGTGGTAATATAATCCTCTATCCTGAAAACGCACATGCTTACATTTACTACTATGAGCATCATTGAAATCAATAGTACTACTCCTGATAATAAATTAAGCATTGGCATAAATATTTGCAGGATTGGGGTCATATACATTGCATGTTAAAGATTCCAGAGTGAAGATGTCAAGAATGAGATTCAGAGTTTTTAAATTATTATTAAGGCAAAACTTATGGTCTTTCTGGTTGCTTTTTTATTTAAAATTGGTCAGATGCACACATAGTTAAATGGTCCCCCAGTGGAGAGAAGTATGTGGTGGTCATAACTAATAAAGTGGATGTCTACAAACTTGAAACAGCTTCTGTCAGTGGTGCCATCACAACTGAGAAGAGAATTTCTTCAGTTAGATTTATAACAGTAAGTACATAAAAGAAGGGGGTGGGAAGCTAAATTGTTTGAATTACTTTAGCCTCATCGGCATTTTCTTCTCTTCGTCTTCAAGGATTCTGTTCTTGCTATTGCCGGAGATGATGAAGTTATAAGACTGTACAATTGTGACTCACAAAAGTGCCTTTGTGAATTTAAAGCTCATGAAAACAGGTATTTTATATTTGTCCTGTTAAATTGTTTTAAAATTTATGGCAGTGCTGAATACACGCTACTGCCTGGTTAGTGGCAACATTGAGAACATCTTGGCTTAATACAGTTTATTTTTATTTTTAAAATAGAAAGTAAACTGCCTTGTTTCTGATGTACTGAGTTGAAAATTCAATACAGATTTGTGCATTCTCACTGAGTGTGAGTGTACACCTACTGTTATATGAAACATGAAAGAATCCCTGTGTGAGATTTATTTTAATATCTCCCCACTGGATATAGATGATGATCTTTTTATATATGTTAAATACAGTATGTTGTGTGTATGTGATTTTAAATTGTCATGTCAATATTTTCCAACAAGAGCATGAGCTCACATCTTTCGTGGATGTATTCTAAAAAGATATGGATTTATACCTCCAGATTATGATTTTTTTATCCATAAAATAGTTACAGCACAGGCACAAGAATTGCATAATGACCTATTTTGCCCCACCAGCGTGCCTCAAATCAGTTCTTGAGGAACTACTTTTTAAGAATTTCAGGTTTCATTTCTAATCTACCCTTGGCACCAGGGTGCCAAATGGTACTTAGCATTTTTTTATCTTGTTCCCAGAATCTCAACATACTCTTTTTTGTTTTTAATTAAAATTTCAAGCTCTTGTGGTTGAGGAGAAAACCTTGAAAACAAGTAAAACAAATATAAACCGATGCAGAGATGTTTGCCTGCAACTGCAGAGAACTGGAATACAGCTCGGAGAGGTGTGAACTGCTCTGTTCATCTAAATGGTCTTAGTTCAGCTGCCCAATGATGATAATTTAATAATCTGTATTGTTCAATATTTCACTGATGGTCAAAACATGTAAGGAAGGAGAGGGAGGTGTGTTTGAAGTATAAATTGCCAAGAAAGGATGGAGACAGCAGAAAAAGAGGTGGAACAAATCTCACTGGAAGAATGTGCTTCTGTTCTAAAACACCGTGTGTATGTCTACGCTGCATGTGGGAGCGAGTCTTGCAGCTCAGGTCCACAGACCTATGCTAGCGGGGCTTGCACTAGCACACTAAACATAGCTGTGTAGAGAGGTGGCTTTGGCATAGCAGCTCAGGGTCTCAAGTCCACCTCAACCCTCAAGTTTGAGAACCCGATCTTCAGCCCAAACCACAATGTCTATGCAGGTATTTTGACAAACATGTACCAGAACTTAGTTGCTTTGGTAGTGTCTGCACCTTTTCCTGGTCTTCCCCTCAAAGCAGTCATGAGTCTTGTTCAGCACCAGATACTAACTCAAACAGTTGTCCATCAATGCTAATTTTTAGTTTGGAAATTTTTCTAAAAGATGTGCTCTAGGAATTATTTTGGGAAAAGTTATGGCCTTCGTTATATAAGCGGTCAGATTAGATCACAATGGTCCCTTCTTATGCCATTTTTTTCTATTTTTATTCATAGATTCTAAGGCCAGGAGTCTCTTATTTCTTTAATGAATCCACATAAGCATTGACTAACAGGCTGTTACCAATTTATAATCTTGCAGTGGTGTCCAAATGGACACCCATGTAAAATAGCTCAGTTGGACTCCATCAAGACCAGTAGAAAGGGAATCTTATGTGTTCCCCTTTATCATTAAAGAAATACCAAGTACTCTGTCTTAGTTTAGGTGCCAATTCAGCAAAGCACTTAATCATATGCTAAAGTGCTGTTGAAATCAGTGGGTGTTCAGCATGTGCTTAAAATTAAGCATTTATGTGCTTTCCTGAATCAGGGTCCTAACAGTCCTCAACATGCATTTTTCAAAGGCACATCTTGCTCCAAATGGCAGAATACAAAACAGATTAGTCCTGTGCATGAGCTGTATCTTACGTGCCTAAATCAAAAATATTCACATAAAGCATCCATAGTTTGTGGCTCTCTAGATGACGTGTAGAATGTTCTCTCTTCATTTTTAAATTCTAACAACTTCTTACCATTTGTCCTTATTGTTTGAAGCCACCTTTCATGGTATTAAGTATCCAGGTATTATATTTTGTTCTAGAATAAAAGACATCTACAGTTTTGAAAAGGAAGGACTACAGGTTATCGTTACTGCATCCAGTGATGGATACATTAAATTGTGGAGTCTTGAACTCGATAAGGTTAGTATATTAACAACTCATGGAAAAATTCTGGAGAACTAATTTGCAGGTTAACATTAGGTTTTAAAAAGCATGCTGTGACAGGTTCCCCCTGGGGTACCTCCTGGAACTGGGGTACCACAGAGCCCCCCTGACCCACCAGCCTGGGCTCCCTTTACACTGTATTGCTGTGACAAGCTCTGCACTTTCACCAGAACACATATGGGTAGGGACATACCCAGCCACCGTTACATGCAGATGCTATGATCAGCCCTGCATGGGAAGGCTCCAGCTAGGGAACTTCCCAGATACTCAGGCAAGCGGTCCAAAATTATACCGTCTTGCACTATGCAGGGAACTGTACAGTATAAGCTCATTAAATTCGCCCCCTCCCTCAATGTGGAGAGGAATATACAACAGCTTTATGCCCCGAGTTATGACTCCCACACACTGGTTTTAGATATAGCAAAAAAGTTTGATGGCAAAAGATAGATTTTAAGTGATTATAAGGGATAGCAAACAGATCAAAGCAGATTACCTAGCAAATAAACAAAAATGCAAACTAAGCTTAATATACTAACGAGATTGGATATGAATAGAAAATTCTTACCCTAAGTGATGATACAAGCAGGCTGCAGATTCTTAGGAGGCAAGTTCACGTTCATTAGGAACTGGGGAAACTTCTGGGATGGGAGGAGCCTATACAGGAGAGATGGGCTCCATCTAAACCAAAGTGGAACCAGACTGCTGGCACTAAACATTAAAAAGGTTGTAGAGCAGTTTTTAAACTAGGAGATGGGGGAAAGCCGACTGCTGCAGAGGAGCGTGTGGATCGGACACAGACTTTTCTTAGGGGAGAGTCTGATGATAGAGAATCTCCAGGTTATAGTCAGGAGCAGAGGATTGAAGAGTATAATTTAAGGGCCGGATCAGATGATAAACAGTCACATAAAAAAGAATCTGGCACATCAGAAAAAGGCAGGCTAATAAACAGGGACAAGTTTTTAAAGTGCTTGTACACAAATGCCAGAAGTCTAAATAATAAGATGGGTGAACTAGAGTGCCTTGTGATAAAGGAGGATATTGATACAATAGGCACCACAGAAACCTGGTGGATTGAGAGCAATCAATGGGACACAATCATTCCGGGGTACAAAATATATCGGAAGGACAGAACAGGTCGTGCAGGGGGAGGAGTGGCACTATATGTGAAAGAAAGTGTAGATTCAAATGAAGTAAAAATCTTAAGCGAATCCACATGTTCCATAGAATCTCTATGGATAGAAATTTCATGCTCCAGTGAAAATATAACATTAGGGATCTATTATCGACCACCTGACCAGGACAGTAATAGTGATGATGAAATGCTAAGGGAAATTAGAGAGGCTATCAAAATTAAGAACCCAATAATAGTGGGAGATTTCAATTATCCCCATATTGACTGGGAACATTTCACTTCAGGACGAAATGCAGAGATAAAATTTCTCGATACTTTAAATGACTGCTTCATGGAGCAGCTGGTACGGGAACCCACAAGGGGAGAGGCAACTCTAGATTTAATCCTGAGTGGAGCGCAGGAGCTGGTCCAAGAGGTAACTATAGCAGGACCGCTTGGAAATAGTGACCATAATACAATAGCATTCAACATCCCTGTGGTGGGAAGAACACCTCAACTGCCCAACACTGTGGCATTTAATTTCAAAAGGGGGAATTACACAAAAATGAGGGGGTTAGTTAGACAAAAGTTAAAAGGTATAGTGACTAAAGTGAAATCCCTGCAAGTTGCATGGGCCCTTTTTAAAGACACCATAATAGAGGCCCAACTTCAATGTATACCCCAAATTAAGAAAAACAGTAAAAGAACTAAAAAAGAGCCACCGTGGCTTAACAACCATGTAAAAGAAGCAGTGAGAGAGAAAAAGACTTCCTTTAAAAAGTGGAAGTCAAATCCTAGTGAGGCAAATAGAAAGGAGCACAAACACTGCCAACTTAAGTGCAAGAGTGTAATAAGAAAAGCCAAAGAGGAGTTTGAAGAACGGCTAGCCAAAAACTCCAAAGGTAATAACAAAATATTTTTTAAGTACATCAGAAGCAGGAAGCCTGCTAAACAACCAGTGGGGCCCCTTGACGATCGAAATACAAAAGGAGCGCTTAAAGACGATAAAGTCATAGCGGAGAAACTAAATGGATTCTTTGCTTCAGTCTTCACGGCTGAGGATGTTAGGGAGATTCCCCAACCTGAGCTGGCTTTTGTAGGTGACAAATCTGAGGAACTGTCACAGATTGAAGTGTCACTAGAGGAGGTTTTGGAATTAATTGATAAACTCAACATTAACAAGTCACCGGGACCAGATGGCATTCACCCAAGAGTTCTGAAAGAACTCAAATGTGAAGTTGCGGAACTATTAACTAAGGTCTGTAACCTGTCCTTTAAATCGGCCTCGGTACCCAATGACTGGAAGTTAGCTAATGTAACGCCAATATTTAAAAAGGGCTCTAGAGGTGATCCCGGCAATTACAGACCGGTAAGTCTAACGTCGGTACCGGGCAAATTAGTTGAAACAATAGTTAAAAATAAAATTGTCAGACACATAGAAAAACATAAACTGTTGAGCAATAGTCAACATGGTTTCTGTAAAGGGAAATCGTGTCTTACTAATCTATTAGAGTTCTTTGAAGGGGTCAACAAACATGTGGACAAGGGGGATCCGGTGGACATAGTGTACTTAGATTTCCAGAAAGCCTTTGACAAGGTCCCTCACCAAAGGCTCTTACGTAAATTAAGCTGTCATGGGATAAAAGGGAAGGTCCTTTCATGGATTGAGAACTGGTTAAAGGACAGGGAACAAAGGATAGGAATAAATGGTAAATTCTCAGAATGGAGAGGGGTAACTAGTGGTGTTCCCCAAGGGTCAGTCCTAGGACCAATCCTATTCAATTTATTCATAAATGATCTGGAGAAAGGGGTAAACAGTGAGGTGGCAAAGTTTGCAGATGATACTAAACTACTCAAGATAGTTAAGACCAAAGCAGATTGTGAAGAACTTCAAAAAGATCTCATAAAACTAAGTGATTGGGCAACAAAATGGCAAATGAAATTTAATGTGGATAAATGTAAAGTAATGCACCTTGGAAAAAATAACCTCAACTATACATACAACATGATGGGGGCTAATTTAGCTACAACGAGTCAGGAAAAAGATCTTGGAGTCATCGTGGATAGTTCTCTGAAGATGTCCACGCAGTGTGCAGAGGCGGTCAAAAAAGCAAACAGGATGTTAGGAATCATTAAGAAGGGGATAGAGAATAAGACTGAGAATATATTATTGCCCTTATATAAATCCATGGTACGCCCACATCTCGAATACTGTGTACAGATGTGGTCTCCTCACCTCAAAAAAGATATTCTAGCACTAGGAAAGGTTCAGAAAAGGGCAACTAAAATGATTAGGGGGTTAGAGAGGGTCCCATACGAGGAAAGATTAAAGAGGCTAGGACTCTTCAGCTTGGAAAAGAGAAGACTAAGGGGGGATATGATAGAGGTATATAAAATCATGAGTGATGTGGAGAAAGTGGATAAGGAAAAGTTATTTACTTATTCCCATAATACAAGAACTAGGGGTCACCAAATGAAATTAATAGGCAGTAGGTTTAAAACAAATAAAAGGAAGTTCTTCTTCACGCAGCGCACAGTCAACTTGTGGAACTCCTTACCTGAGGAGGTTGTGAAGGCTAGGACTATAACAATGTTTAAAAGGGGACTGGATAAATTCATGGTGGCTAAGTCCATAAATGGCTATTAGCCAGGATGGGTAAGAATGGTGTCCCTAGCCTCTGTTCGTCAGAGGATGGAGATGGATGGCAGGAGAGAGATCACTTGATCATTGCCTGTTAGGTTCACTCCCTCTGGGGCACCTGGCATTGGCCACTGTCGGTAGACAGATACTGGGCTAGATGGACCTTTGGTCTGACCCGGTACAGCCGTTCTTATGTTCTTATAGCTTGGAATTCCCAGATGTTCCATTCACAGGCTAAAAATCCCTTTATCCTGGGTCCAGCACTTCCCCCAACTCAGTCTTTGTTTCTTAGGTGTTTTCAGGAGTCTTCTTGGGTTGGGAGTCAGTGAAGAACCACGATGATGTCACTCCCCTGCTTTATATAGCTTTTGCATATGGTGGGAACCCTTTGTTTCACAATTTGGTTCCCATGCCAGCCAATGGAAAAATACTGATATCCCAAGGTGGAAACCAGCACCAGGTGACCTGGTCACATGTCCCTGTCATAGCAGCCATTACTCCGACGCTGTCTGTAGCGTCCTCAAGAAGGCTCCCCAGGTGGAGATAAGCTTCCCCTAAAGCCTATTGTTTCTTCCTAGTGGCTCATTAACTTGAATGGGCCCTTCCCAGCCAGCCATCTAAACCGAGAGCATTTTGCCTAGTAGGCATTGCCCAGGAATAGCTACATGTGAAATAGATACATAGTCAATATTCATAACTTCAGATACCAAAAACGATACATGCATACAAATAGGATAATCATATTCCGCAAACTGTAACCTTTCCAATGATACCTCACATGACTTATCTTGCATAAAATCATGATGATGTTATAATCATATCATAATAATATCACTGTGAAGAATATGGGGTGCAATGTCACACATGCATTTACAAATTTATTTTTAAATATTGAATAAACCTGTTTGCAATCTAGAAATCCTGAACTTCGTCCACACCACGTTTATCAGAAATTTTTTATATATATGCACTTAGATCTTTTGGCTATCAATTCCTCTTACTATAACTTTAAAAACTTTTAATTTTTAGTGGTGATTTAAAAAAAAAATCTTTGAAATTCTCAAGTAACTTCACCCCTCCATCTTGTGCAAGGTTATGCTCTCCCTGATATCTAACTGGTCACACTTAGAGCTTCCTAATCAATCTATGTTTTGGTGGTTACTGTGTTTGTAATGTTGGTGACTAACACCACTCTTTAAAAACACAAAATGTATTATTTATTTGTGTTCAAGAGGGGAAAAATACTGTCTTGATTGAAAAAAATCAAAGATGGTGATACACTAGGCATTTCAATTTTATATTGAGCACTTTTATTCCAAACATTTTATTTTTTAACAAAGCAGAAAAAAAAATCACTTCAGAATGTGTCTTTTGCATTTTTATCCCAATGCCTTTTTCCATGATGCAAAAGGTGAACAGTTTTAGTAACTATAGTTAGCCAAGATTTATAAATTATTCATTCTTCATTGAAATGTGATAGGCCTAGTCCTCACTACAATTTGTAACCAAGTTTGTAGCCAATTACTGCCTTGGTTGGCTGTAATTGTGGGTTGTCCTCTCACTTTTTTATCATTGTTATTACAGAAGCACTTAAGGACCTCAAAGAGGGCCTCATTGTGTTAGGCACTGTACAAATGACACAAAGATAATCCCTGATCCAAGAAGTTCGCATTCCGAGATTTAAACAATATTGTTAAAGCTCAGCAACCATGGCAGCTAACAGTGTTTGTTTGGCTTCAGCCAGAGACCTAGGCTGGCACATGGTTGTTTTACTGTTACTGGTTCAGCATGCTTTCCCCCCAAACTGCAGCTGTCCTAAACGTGTTTACGAAACTGGTGTGCCTGCTCCTTCCTCCTCCCAGCTCTGTGTGTGGTAGGACATTCCAAAGTGCAATGCTTCGTGGGCTGCTATTGCTATTCTCTGTTTCCTCAGGACACCCGCTTTGTTTTGATGAGGTATTATGAAATGTTTGCCCAGATTTTCCCAAAGCACACTGTTACAGACACAGTTAAGCAGTATGGTAGATATAGATACACAAATATGGTTGTGATTGCAGAAAAGCTGCTATGTGCAAATAAACTGAACCACGTTATTTGTAACCAGTTGTAACCCTGTATTTGAGGAAATAAACGGGGGGGATATATTTCAATCAAGTTAGCTTAACACCACAGAGCCCCATTAAGTTGCAGACTAGCTACCTTTGTTGTAGCCAAGATTCACCCAGGCTACAGCCAGCCAACTAATGGTTTCAGTTGTGTTGAGCTCTCTCAGTTGAACCAACGTGATTAAAAAACACACTCATCTTGCCCCTCAAGATGTACCCTTAAGGCAGCTATGGCTCTGACAGCATTACAAAACCACAGTTAACAGTTGTGGCATGGTGATATAAGTCCTTAAAAGTAGATGTACAGGTTAAGTGACTTAAACTATATTGAAATAACCTTTTAATGAATCTGTTTCTATATTTTCCTCAGATCCAGGATAGACCATCTTTGCTATGTGAAGTAAATACCAAAGCCAGGCTTACATGTCTAGCGGTATGGCTAGACAGAACTTCAGAAACCAAAGAGAACCCTGACAATGCTACAACCTCTTCTTATGGTAACAGAGGTCGATCGTGATTATTTTATGTTGAAAATAATTCCTATTTAAGTGCTATTAATATAGTGAGAAAATAGAAAATACGAGAGCAGGTGGGAGTTTTTATTGCATGTTTTCTGGCTGAATGTGGTGCTCTCAAAACTAAGGGACGTGAGAGCACTTCTTATTTAGGATATCATACTGATAGATGGTGCAAACTTTCTGGCCTAATACTGTCTCAGTCTGGAGCAGTAATGCCACAACTACTGAAGACTCAATAAATAAGCAACCATACAATGGCATTTTGCAGAATCACTTTTCAAATGGAACTGCACTTGAAGGATTAAGTTTTCCAGCTAAAAATATACAATTTTCTCAAATACACACGACCCTACTTACTGACTGTATTAATGAAACATGCCAGTTTGACACTTTGGGTATTCACCCAGACCACTAATGGTTTCTGTCACTGCCTTCCCTGTAACCCTGGGTGCCTCTGGAGTGCAGCTTTGGTTCAGAGCCCTGACACCAGCAGCATGCACATAGCATAATGGTCTCACCCTGGCTTTCACTAGTCCAGTTGCTCCTTGTAGGATGACTCAACAGTCCTTCCAATCCTGAGTCTCCCCAAAACCATCTCCCCTGCAGTGTCCAATCCCTCTTATTGGACACTCAAAGAGATAACACCAAGTTCGCTGCATCCAAAAAGCCAGTACACAAAACAGCTTGTCAGCTCAGCTGGGGTGATCACACTCCCCCATAATACACAGCACAGATGGTTTGTAGTAAAACGAAGAATAATTTTATTAACAAAGAACCTAGATTTAAATGATTTCAAGCAAAAGTGAAAGAGATATGAAAGCGCTACAAACAAAACAAAAAGAACATGCTTTCTAGTCTCGACAACTTAATTCTAGCAAGATACAGTTTTTGCCTAACATAGTTTTTTACATCATATTGTCAGTATTCTGCAGCCTGTTGTAACAGGAGGACCCACCTTTCACAGATACAAGGCGCTGACTGCTTTGTTGTCTCAGGTGATGAATATCCTAAAGTCCTGTAGCAGCTTCTAATATCTCCAAAGTTTATCTTTGTCTTCAAAGCCAAGAAGCCTTCCTGGGGGCTCAACATTCTGTCTCCGCCAGGGACCAGATGCCATGTTAATTTTGCAGTCTCCTGAGATTTACAGTGCAAATGATATTCCTGCAATATCCGATGCAAATGAATGGCTCATTGTCCTTGTCTCTTGTCACACTTGGTTCAATCTGCAGTTGAGCCAAAGAGGTGTTGGCCTTTCTCTTTTGTCTGTTTTACAGACTCCAAATCATAATATCGGAATATCCATAATTTCACATACAGCATTCTTACACACATTTCAGAGTGATATTAATGACCAGCAGGTTATTGGTTTTCCAATGATATATTACAGGAAACCTTTTAAACAAATATTATAACAAGTGTGTGAAGTTCATTGAGCTGGTCAGGCCAGCTGAGATTTACTGTTATATACCAGGGAGGCCATGGCCATCTGGCATTGGGGTGCTCGGATGGTCACAGCTAGTGTGACCAAAATCTTAAATTCTCTGCAGTCTTCTCTAAGCACCTTTAAGTAAGAATTAGTATGGTAATAGTTATGTAAATAAAATGCTCAGGCTTTTAGGATACTGTTTTTGACTGGCAGTATGCTGTGCATGAGTCCTTAAACCTGTTGGGTCAGATTTTCAAAATTAAATGTATGCAGTTTTGTGTACCTAATAGGTCACTTGCATGTCAGGTATGTATGCATTAAGTAGGTATGGGCAGATGTATTTACCCATTGCATGGGCCTAACTTAAAAAATCCAGCCCAGTATTTTTTTTACTCGGCAGTCATGCATGACCATTTAAAATACATTTACTTGTCCGCTTGATGTTTGAACACTGCATACCATGGCACTCTCATCTCTTCCGCTAAAATATATTATAGAGCTCATGCTGTTTCAATTTATTTTTAAAATGGGGGAAAATAAATTTGTACTTCATGCCAGCAGAGATTCCAAAAATTGAACTTAAAAACTCATAAATAACTTTCTCCTTTGTTTCAGTAAATGAAGATGAACAGCCATTGATAACTAGGAAAAAGAAAGTTTGTTGGACTGATAATAGTGATAAATCAGCAAAGGAAGATAGGCAAGTGATGCCCACGAAAAAAAAATCAGAAGGTGCACAGCAAAAGAAGAAAATGAAACTACAGAACTCAAAATGAATGTAACTTCTCTACCATTCAAATAATAAGCTGATATTAGTAAATTTTGGTATCACTGTAACTATTTTTTACACCTATCACTTCTACTCAAGGCATTTTTTGTCTCCTCAACAGGGCACGTATCTCTGAAACTATCTTAATTTTGGGAGTAGAAAAGTTTTCTACATTGATAAATGACCATTCAGAATTTTGGAAGGTGGCAAATCTGATGGTACTAACTTCTCTTGAAATATACCATTCAGAAGTAAACACATAATGTAGTATATCTAATATATATTTTAATTATCTCCAGTACATTATAAAAATTATCTTTGAGCAGTTCTGAAACTCAGTTTAAAACTACAAAAATTGCCGCAGTTCTGTGTTAATATACTTGGATTTTCTGGTTTTAATCATTAAAACTTGGAAATAGGTTTCAGTGAAATATACAATGAAGATGTCTGCAGTTAACCAGTTCTACAATGTTAAATTGTTTGCAACAGGACTGGCAGCCGATAAAGATCTTCCACAGTGTTTGGGCACTTGTATCTAGGAGGACTTAATTTTGGAGGGGGCCAGTTTTTTATATAATTCAGAGTAAACTGTTTTTTAAATATACCTACTAGGCTGGATTTTTTTAGTAAAAAATGTGCCTGCCTTTATCACTTTAAGGATTATTTTTAGACAATCTTAATATATACTCCATGATGTCAGAAAAATAGAACTACCAAAAATATCCTTCATATATTCACAAAAAGAAAACTTGTGTTTAACCCTTGAGACAGCAATGAAAAGAGGTTGTAAAAGCAAACAGTATATTTTTTTGCCTTCTAATATTTCAAGTCTTTAATTTTAAAAAGACCTGTCTGTGTCCATAAATTCAACCCTGTTTATGTCCTCTTTTTCCAGGAGTCGGTTTACTTGATTGAAACAAAAACTTTGGTAACTTTTATGCAAGCATTTTACAAGTATTTACGTTTACTCTTGAGCTGTTGAAATGCCAGTGTTAAGAAGTGGGCTAGAACAACTTTAAGAGGTTCTATATGTTTTAAATGTTTATGTTCAAAGAAATCTAATATAAATTAGTTAAGTTGGAAAAGCTTATTTTCATTTCTTTCCTTCTCCTTTTCTCTCCCCTAAAAATGTTTATCAAGTCTGTGCTCTGAGATTTATTGTGTAAAACAAAGAAAGAGTAGTATTTATTATGTACGTAAAGTTGACTCCCTGATGAACCATTGTGCTAAGTATTCGTACTGGGCATAATTCCGCCTATCTTTAAAGGAAAGTGAGCAGAGAATGTTCAGTAGTCAAAATAAGAATCATGGCTGACAATAGGCACTAAAGCAGAAATGTTCTCTACTCCAGTGGTTCTCAACCAGGGATCCCTGGGGGCCATGAGCAGGTTTCAGGGGCCACCACCAAGCAAGGCCAGTGTTAGACTTGCTGGGGTCCAGGGCAGAAAGCCGAAGTCCCGTTGCATGGAACTGAAGCCCGGAGCTCTGAGTCCCACCACCTGGGGCCGGAGCTGAAGTCTGAGCAATGTAGCTTCGCCGGGGCCCCTGTGGCATGGGGCCTTGGCAATTGTCCTGCTTGCTTCCTCCTAACACCGGACCAGGCTTTTATATGCAGAAAACCAGTTATTGTGGCACAGCTGGGCTGTGAAGTTTTTATAGCATGTTGGTGGGGGCCTCAGAAAGAAAAAGGTTGAGAACCCCTGTTCTACTCTATATAAAAATTTGATTAACTTGAATATAGAGGACCAGATTAGTATTGAAGGGATAGGAAAACTCAACAAAATGAATTGGGGCCACACTGGAAAAGGAATGCAGTGTATCTTGGGGGGGCATAAAATAAAACCTGTAAAGTATTTTAGCACAACAGCCAACTCTGGCTGAGCACTAAAGGGTCCTCTGACACAAAAACAAAACAAGCATCATCTGGACTGTGCTAGGATCATTCCCTTTATGGTGGCAATGTGCTCCTGGAGTAGGTATCTATGTTAATCTTTTGTAATTTTTTCCCTTATTTTCCTAGTTGAATTAAACCCTGTCTGTCATAATTTGATTTTTAAACCTGGTTTATATTGATTTAGCTTAGCTTTACAGGGACAGTCTAAAGCAGGGGTAGGCAGCCTGCAGCAGGTGAGCTGATTTTCAGTGGCACTCACGCTGCCCAGGTCCTGGCCACTGGTCCGGGGGGCTCTGCATTTTAATTTAATTTTAAATGAAGCTTCTTAAACATTTTAAAAACCTTATTTACTTTACATACAACAATAGTTTAGTTATATATTATAGACTTATAGAAAGAGACCTTCTAAAAATGTTAAAATGTATTACTGGCACGTGAAACCTTAAATTAGAGTGAATAGATGAAGACTCGGCACACCACTTCTGAAAGGTTGCCGACCCCTGGTTTAAAATCACACCTTTATTTAAATTTGCACAATTCTGGATATACATTAAGGCCTAAAATAGTTTTTTAGAAGCTTCTGGTTTTATACATAGCTTCTACCTATGTAAAATAAGCCTGATCCATTTGAGGGTATAGTGCGAGATATACCAAATCAAACTTTTAACTGATTGCTAGGCCATTTTAATGGCAGATATTGAGAGTTTTGTATGGTTCTTTTAGAACTATATTTTGTATAGTATTTTCAGATGTTTATTTTTATTTCTATCCAATATGTCTATGGGCTGAGGTGATGGATGCCATTTATACATGTAGACTAGTAGGTAGTAGTTGTGGATTTTTAAATATGTAGGACGAATTTTCACAAACACTGCAATATATGGAAATATGCAGATTAATTTCTACCCAAAAAATAAAGCATATACATTTTTAAGAATGTGGATCAAAAACTTAAGCATTTCTTGGCTAATACCCTAATCCAGCCAAGACTTTTGCACTTGCTTTCTGCACATGAGTAGACCTATGGTCTTCAGTGGAATTGCTTGCATGTAAATCTTTGCAGGATGTAGACCTAAAGAATGACACCTCTACCCCAATATAACGCGGTCCTTGGGAGACAAAAAAATCACACCACATTATAGGTGAGACCGCATTATATCAAACTGGCTTCCCCCCCCCCGTTCCTTGTTCCCTGACTGCCCCCTCCGAAGACCCCCGTCCCTAATCACCCCCAGGACTCTACCCAATCCCCCTGTCCCCTGACTGCTCCGACCCCTGTCCACCCCCACCCCCTGACAGGCACTCACTGGCAGCGGCGGGAAGTGGAGCAGGCCGGCCCCAGTCCACTCCATTCTGCCAGCTCCCAGCTGCAGCGCTCCGCTTCCCAACGTCGGTGAGTGCGGGGAGGTTGGGGAAAGGATGCCCTTCCCCCCCAGCCCGCTCAGCTGGTGCTGGGGCAAGGAAAGCGGTGTCGCTGGGGGGCGGCTAGGAAAAGGTCCTGCACTCACTGGCGGCGGGAAGCGGAGCGCCATGGCTGGGAGCTGGTGGAGTGGAGCTGGCTGGGGCTGGACTGCTCTGCTTCCCGCCGCCGGTGAGTGCGGGGAGGTTGGGGAAAGGACACCCTCCGCACTCACCTGCAGCGGGAAGCAGAGCACTGTGGCTGGGAGCTGGCGGAGTGGAGCGAGCTGGGGCCAGGCTGCTCCCCTTCTGCCGTGAGTGCAAGGGGATCCTTTTCCCCAAGCCCCCTCCCCTGAGCGACACGGCAGGGGCCAGGGCGAGGGAAGCAGAGCGGGTGGCTCCCAGCCCCCCGCTAATCCCCTGGGCCACTCTGGGACTGCGGGGTCCCCAAAAGTGCCCTCCCACAGCTCCTGTCCCCCAGGCCCTTGGGGGGGAAGCCCCTGACTGCCCCCAAGACCCTCTGTCCCTTATCAAACCCCTCAGCCCCAGCCTGGTCCAGTACCCTTAACGCTGCTCAGCGCAGCGTGTCAGAGCTTTACCGTGTTATATGCAAACCCACGTTATATCGGAGTAGAGGTGTATATGATGTTAGCCACCTTCCATAAATGTCTCCACAGCCAAGTCTGTGGCCCCAGGTGCAAGTATACTCATGCTGACTATAGCCTGCTTCTGTTTCTGACTCTAATATTAGTTTAAAAGGTTCAGTGCTGTACACCTTTTAAACTAATATTAGAGTCAGTGTTTAACCTTTTAAACACTGTTGGTTTGGGACTGCTCACCTTTTTCCTTTGAAACCTGAAATGTGGTGTGCACTCTGAATTCCTATTCAACACCTCTAAGGTTCTTTGAACCCTGTAGTACCATTGAATTGAAGAAAGTGAGAAGCTAGTTTAAGCACTTGTTCAGGTGGTTTTGTTTAAATCTTAGTTGTTTGTAAGAAAAAATTTTCTATATTCTTTGTATGACTTTGGGGATATATTTTACCTCACAGTACACAAGGTGTTGGCAGGAAATGTTAGTGCAAAACACTTCCTTCACCAAATGTCTCCATTTGGCCAGTGTTGCATACTTACTATAGTGGAAGAAGCTATTGCATTTACTACAGTTGTGAATATATTTGATGAGGGCCAGAAGGATCCTCTGTAACTGGACTTTCCGATAATTACTAGACAGAAGAAACATACTGGAAAAAACTACTAATCAAAAACATCTGAAATGTATGTGTTACACATCGATAAGAACTGAGCTGCAATGGAATAATACTGTTTACTAGATATGATCCCAGTAATCAAGTTATTGTCTGGATCTGAATTTCCTAAGAATTTGTGGGTGAGGTATGGATCTGGGGTTTCTTCTTGGGCCCATGTCTAGTTTTTACCACTCTAATTGTAGAGGAGTATATAAACTATAAATCATTTTATGCTAACTATAGGCTCAAAGTTGGATATTGGATAAAATTTCCACAAGTCAGGATTCAGTTATTACAGTAGCAGTTATCCTAGTTAAGTCTGAAATGCATCTCCTATTGTCAACTGCAGTCTCTCTCTTTATTTTTTTACTATTAAATAGTTACTGATAACATTCTCAAACTCCTTTTGGGCTGAAAAGAAATGTTTTTCATGGTTTTTTTAGGTCAGAGGTGATGTTTAAAAAACAACAACAACAACCTTTCACCAAAATCTATTAAGCCTTTTTTGTTTGTTTTTTGAGAGGTATATGCAGTGACAGACCAACCATTTTCTTCCAGGTGCTCCTGTCAGATATTTTTAGCAAATGTAATTCAGCAATAACCAGTGTGGGGGCTGAAAATATTTGTGTGTTAATTTAAAAAAAAAAAAAAGTTCTGCAAGGTAAACAACACTTCTTAGCTGAAACATATGTCCCACACTGTACATTGATAGCATGTTCTTATCACAATAAGTACAGTCTATATGAAACCTATAGTGAAGACCTTTTGCTGTCTTACTGGGCAAATCCAGGAGAGAAGCCTCTGATAAGACAGACATGCTGAGAAGAGATCAGAAGCACCAGGCACAATGGCCCATGATCTGTTTATCGCAACTGCACCCATTGTGGCTGGTTGGTTTGTGATTGAGCTAAAACATGTAAAAATAGACATACCCAGTCAGAAAGATTCTTGATGCATGCTCTGTCTCTCTTCCTTTGTAAAACCTGTGGGAGCTGGTGAAGAAGGAAATTTATGAGGTTCCCTTTGAACAGTTTCTCTCACAATATCCTCTTGGAAGGATGACGAGAATTGATATCCCTGCTCTTTGCAGGTCTTCAAAACAGCTGGATCTCCAGGGATCTGTAGATTCCAGGGATCACAGGAGGCTCTGTGCCTCCATGTAAGCTGTCTGCCCTGGCTATTCCTCCCTATCCCTGGCTTCTTGGTAGCATGGCTTTAATGGAGCTGCCCTACCAGGAATAACCCCCTAGTCACAGTATCAGATGGGTAGCCCTGTTAGTCTGGATCTATAAAAAGCAACAGAGAGTCCTGTGGCACCTTTAAGACTAACAGATGTATTGGAGCATAAGCCTTCGTGAGTGAATACCCACTTTGTCCAATACATCTGTTAGTCTTAAAGGTACCATAGGACTCTGTTGCTCTTTCCTTTAGTCACAGTTGCCCTTTATCACACTATTAAGGGAGATCCCTGCCAAGGAGAATTTGTCTCAAGAGACAACAGGGGAAACTGAGCGACTGACTAAAGGAACAATGAAACAGTGCTGTAAAAAATATAAATGAGAGGGGCAACTTTTTTTTTCCCCTTTCATCTCTGTAGGAGTTAGGTGTTAACTTGTAACCGTAGCAGGGACATGCCAGGGGACCAGACATGTAATGTTTAACTTGCTGCTGCTGTTTAAAGGGTGGCTGTTAACAAAATACGAGACACATACACACACACACTCATATCTAAATAAGCAGCCCTAATTAATGATTTGCATACTGCATCCGCACGTGCTGAGAGTCTCTATTTCTAAGGGCCCAAGCCTGCTTGCTGGGAATTCCCTGTGCTTGACAGCAGTGGTGTGACGAAGTGGGACTGTTCTTAATGTTTCCTCGGAATACTGTGTGTGCGCCTCAGTTTCCCCCATGCATTTCTTAAGTCTCCAGTGTGCATAAATGGCCGACAATCTGTCTTCTAGCAACAGATGGCCAGGGCCCTTCCCCCCTTGCAAGGGGATGGCTAAAGATGAGCAAAGAGATCAGGTGACCTCCTGGCCCAGGAAAGAGACAAAGGCCAGAAAGGAGGGGCTGGAGGGGGTTTCAGTTTGGAGCTGGCTGGGGACGGGAAGTGAGGGCAGACTGGGTTGTCTGGCTCACTGGGCCCCAGAATGGACCTGGCTGAGGGATCCCATTCTCTGTACCTACAAGCTCTGTTTTAGACCATGTTCCTGTCATCTAATAAACCTCTGTTTTACTGGCTGGCTGAGAGTCATATCTGACTGCGAAGTTGGGGATGCGTGCAGGTCCCTCTGGCCTCCCTAGGACCCCACCTGGGCGGACTCACCGTGGGAAGTGCACGGAGGGGTATATGCTGAATGCTCCAAGGTCAGACCCAGGAGGTGAAGCCGTGTGAGCTTCTTGCCCTGAAGACAGTCTGCTCCATGGGAGAGGAGGCTCCCCAAAGTCCTGACTGGCTTTGTAGGGAGCAGTTCCAGAGCATTGCCCAGGGACTCGGTAACAAGTAGTGCTTAGGCTGTGCAAGGAATGAGGGCAGGGGTGGCAGGTTTGTAGAAATTTTGGTAGTGCCCAGAACCTGCCCCCCCCCAAACTCTGCCCCCCACTTGCCTAAGGCTCTGGGAGGGAATTTGGGTGGAGGGAGGAGGTCTGGGGTGCAGGCCCTGGGCTGGGGCAGGGGTGCAGGATCTGGGATGGAGTTTGGTTGCTGGGTCAGCAGGTGGGGGTGCAGCAGGGGGTGATGGGTGCAGGCTCTGGGAGGGAGTTTGGGGGTAGGAGAAGGTGTGTGGGAATGGGGTGGGGTGCAAGCTCTGGGATGGAGTTTGGGGGCAGACTCTGGGCTGGGGCAGGGGTGGGAGGTGCAGGCTCTGGGATGGAGTTTGTGGGGGGAGGGATGCAGACTGGGAGGGAGTTTGGGGGTGGAAAGAGGTGTGGAGGAAGGGGGTGCAGGGGTGGGGGTTGGGTGTGGCTGGGGGTTAGGAGTTCATGATGCTGGGGGGGGGCTCAGGGCTAAGGAAGAGGGTTGCAAGGGGATGAGGGCTCTGGCTGGGGGTGCAGGCTCTGGGGTGGGGCAGGGCTGGGGATGAGTTTGGGGTGCAGGAAGGCTGCCCCAGGGCTGGGGCCAGAGAGGAGGACTCCCCCCAGCCCTCTCCATGCCAGCAGCAGTGATCTCTGGGGGAGGGCCCTCATCACCACCACCATTGCACCACACAGCACTGTCACTGCATGTGCTCCTAGGGCCCCTCTCAGGTCCAGGAAGCCCCCTTGCCTCCCCTCTGGTGGGTGCTGGGGGATGCCATCACATGTGTGCATCTCCCCTGCTGCCCCTCACTGTAGCCTCACTGGGGCTGGGGGAATGGGCTGCCCCTTGCCCAGTACGGGGCAGGAGCAGTGACTGTGGGGTGGGGGGGGGCTATGCTGGTGGAGGGTCCTGCCAGAAAAAGGAAGGGTCTGAGGCAGAAGGGCGAGGGCAGGCTGAGTGGGGAGCACTAGGACCCTGTGGCGGCAGTTCATGCCAGGGGCAGAAGAGCAGAGTCAGCGTGGCGCTGCAGGGGAGAGGGACCCCAGGGAGGTGTGTGGGGGCTGAGGCTACTTGGGGGAGGTGCAAGGGGGTGGCAGTCGGGGCCGGGGGAGGGGCCCAGCCCCAAACATTGCTGGAGCCGGGCCCCTACAACTCGCTGCCCCTGAATGAGGGGTCAGGGCCGCCCGGTCTCTGAGCTGTCCCGGGCAGGCTGGGGGACAGGAGCCCGGGCATAAGATGCAATCGCCCCGCTAGCCACAGACGTGCCCCAGGGCCGGCCCCGCCTCCCGGGGAGGAAATACATGGAGGCCAGTGAGGCGCTCAGCGGCTGGAGGGAGCCCAGCCAGCGCGCCCGCCCCCTGGGCGGAGAGGGCGGCAAACCCCAAGCTACGGGCTGCTTAGCCGCCCTCCTCCAGTCCTCCCCGCTGCGCCGGGCGCGGCTCTGATTGGCTGCCCCCCCCCCCCCGGGAAGGTTCGGGGGTGGAAGGTCGGGACGCCCCGTGCCGGGGTTTCCGCTGCAGCGCGGCTCCAGGCTGGGAGGGCAGGTCAGTGCGGCGGGGGACAGGCCGTCTTGTGGCCGCGGGCCTGCAGGGCAAGTACAGGGCCTGTGGGGAAGAGAGGGGGCGAGTACCTGGCTTCGTACCTCTCGCTCGGCGCCGAGCCGAGCTGTGCGGGGCGCTGAGCGGGGCTCTGGACGCGGGGGGTGGGGGTTAAGCAAGGCTGTGCTACGGGGGAGTGTTTGGAGCGGGAGGAGGTGCCAGTATTCAGGAGTGAAGTTTCGTGTGTGTTTCGGTTGGGGACCCCAGAGTCTGGAGATGGTGACATTCCCCTCTGGTCACGCCTGGTTCCTCGCCCGGCCAGGGCAGGACTGTTCTGAAGTTGCTTCACTCTGCATCCCTCTGGGGTGATCGCAGGGGTCTGTCAACCCATCTTACAGAACCGAGCCTCAACCAGCCCCACCTCTGAGTTTCCCCAGACTGTGGGGAGGTTTGGATCCAGATTTGTGGCCGGTGCCTGTATGTGTACTGGGCTGAACCCAAACCGAGATCCAGACACCCCTGAGCCTGGAGAAAGTTCAAATCCAGATCTGATCATGGCAACATGGCCCAGTCTCTGGCTTTTCAGGGAAGTTCTGGGCTAGAGCTATTGCAGGATGATGAGGTTTTTTACCCCTTATGTTGTCATTATAGGGAATTGCTTAAGATGCTTGACACAGAAACATTACCAATGGCCTCTGTTAAGAAGCAGCTTCAGTGCATGTCTCAAACCATTACACACTGAACCACCTTCCTAACACATTGCTTCTCCTTGGGCTTCAGGTTCAGTGTTCATCAAACCCATTTAAAATCTATTTTCATATTCTATACTTAATGTGTGTGATATCCTTTCACTTAGTCTGGAACTGTTGATTCATATGGGATGTTTCTCCCTCACACATGCATCCAGATACACTGATGATATGATATATGCTTTCATGTTCTTAGGATTTTAAGTTTGTGGTGTATGTTTGTTTGTGTTTCTCAATGATTGCCAATAATTGTCTAAAAACAGCCAATAGGGAAGTTTGCATTACTGTTGCCCAACCTTTAGTCATTATACATTGAGGACTTCCCTTTCAAGTGTTATCAAGCTAATATCTTTGTGAGCATTAAAGTAAGTTAAAAATAAATTTAAATTGTATAAAAACTGTGTAAAGGAAAGAAGGAATGAAAAGAATTAACATAACTCTGATTTCCTTGTTATGTTCTCAGAATGGGTTTGGACTGGATAGGCTTTGGCTATGCAGCATTGGTTACATCAGGTGGAATAATTGGCTACGCAAAAGCAGGTATAGTAGTGATAAATCCTCAAACTCTCTGGTGCATAATTGACTCAGGTGTTGGGAAATGGAACCAGCCCCCCCCCTATAAAAAAGCAAAATATCAAGTTTTCTGCACAGTGTAACTTCTTATAAAATAGTCTATCTAAATGTTCATGCTGTTCTTAACTTTGACAGTTTAAGGTTTATGCAGATCTTTCACTGTAATTGGGAGTGAACGGCTGTATTACTTGAGTTGGTGTTCTTTCGTGATAAGCTCACAATCAGGCATACCAGTAGTCTACTGGTGGCCTTTATGTTCTTTGGATGAATCGCAGTAAGCTTACTTCAGAAAGGCTTTATTGCCGATGTCTTGAATATCATTGACCTATTTATACGTTTTCAGAGAACATATAAAAAGGTTAATTGTTAGTAGTTTTTTATTTTGTTTTTTATAATTGATACTAGCACCATCTTGTACACTACAAATGGTCCCCTCATCACTTCTGCAAATGGTACATTTAGAAGAGTAACTGCAAGTATTTAGAGAGTTCAGCTTTCCATTTTAACCTTTCTGTAAGTAGTGTGACTTGTTTGTGCTGTGTCACAATTATTTAGCAACATTTCTTTGCAGAGCTGCATTGAATATACTTGCACTTGGAACTTTATTCCCTGATCTGCTGCTTCCAGTTCTGCTTTTCTTGGTTTTCATTCCTTCATACAGAACTGTGGACCATCAGCTCTAAAATGCTTGCAATGGGAGGCCTCAATTCATGTGGAAACCCTCATTCAATTTTTAGGGTAGACTCATGTTGAATGTGGACTGAAGAGTTTGCGTTACCTGAATTCAGTAGGAGTTTGCCCACAAATGTGAATAAATTGGAGCTCCAGAGAGCTTATTAATGTGCTTCCACTAGCTTGTTTCATCCTGACCAGTCAGGGTGGAGGTAATAAACAACATTTGGAACTTACACTGACCTTTTGATCAGTATTTCTCAGAGCATTATTATCCTCTGTTTCCAGATGGGGAAACTGAGACCCAAAATTTAAGTGACTTGTCTGAGGTCATGTGGTAATTCAGTGGCAAAGCCAGGAATGAGGAATTTATTTTATTTTATTTTTTTTTGGAGGGGAGGAGTAAAAGCAAGTGAAGTGACTTGACAGGGGAATGAGAGACTGCTAATAACTGAGACCTGTCTGTGCCAGTAAAAGTACAGGACAGCATGTTAAAAATAAAGGAAGTGTAGCTGAGTAAATGGCCCTGTCCATCATTCTATTCACTTTATTCTATAGCCATTTCTTTCTAACTTAAACCTGAAAATGTTCAACCAGTCAGATCACTGACTGTTCTGATATCCTTGCAAAAAAGATGTGCCTTATATAATGATGTCACCGTTGACAGAGTGGGCTCTTTAACCATTTTTTTCTTTTTTAAAAAATGTTCTGTGTAAATTACCTCTACTGTATATTCCTGTGTGGAGATCCTTATGATCTTGCGATATTACACTCATATGTCAAATCTATTACTGTAGTGCAAATCTAGGGAGCATTCTCTTTCTTCATCTCTTATAGACGGCACCCCCGCCTGACTTCATATATTCAGAATGTCCAAATGTGTATGTAATGATTTAAGGTTTTGTTTGGCTTTATCACAAGTACTGAAACATATCTTGCCTATGTTGTATTCAATGGGCTCCAACACCAATCTGCAGGCATGCCAAGGAAATCTTGGCATCATGACACCTAACTCACTCCCTGCCCAGTTGTGTCATGGAATGGGGGGAGGAGGGAAGCGGGTACTATGTGTGAGTAGTTGTGGGCATGGGCATCTCAATACTGTAGATCATTGAGGCAAAATTCAGGTATGCAGTAGCCATTCTGCGGAAAATCAGTTATGCCATATTTGCAGGAGAAACTGTAGCTACTCTGCTGAGGCTGCTGAACTGGATGGGAATAGAGTAGCCACTTGCTAATGTGCATGTCTTTTCCTTACACAGATGAGTATATCCTGCACCTCTCTCTCTCTCCATCCCCTGCTTTATCCCAAATTTGGGATCTGAACCAATAGTGCAGCTGATGTGTTGATGACTAAAGAATGATCAGCTTCCTACAGCACTAAGTGCTCATCATTCTGGTACACTTGGAGTAAAGACTTTTATCATACTGGCCTGACGATTTCAGATAATTTTGATGGTGACCTGCAAATGGAACGGACAGAATGCTATCACCATTAGCAATAGGTGTGGAATGCTCCTCTTAGCATGGCTGATGAAGGCATTCAGCACTTATTAAAGGTGATGACATTTTGTCAATTCCATTTACAGGTTGTCTACAAATCACTGAGGATAGGACTGGAAATAGCATCCATCTTCTGTCAATAGTGCAGGGTTATCTTTTGCACTAAGGACCAGATCTAAAGCCCACTCAAGTCTATGAGAATCATTTTTTCCATTGTCTCCAATGGCTTTGGATTTGGGCCTTATGTGTGTTTAATCTTGAATACTTGTATTGTTGGTGCCTTCCAGCCCTTCTTGGTAAATTGTCTAATCATCTTGCCTGGCTAGTTTAATCTTCCTTTTTCTAATCTCAGGCCATTACTGTGTGAGATCTGTACCACCCAACATAGTTAATCCCTTTATTTCATGCTAGTACTTCTCAAGAGCTTCTGGAAACATTTTATTGGGGGCGGGGGGGAAACAAGTTCTTTTACCCATAAAAGGTCATGTCTGATGCTTTTATTCTAGTGACTTTTTGTGTTTGTAATTTATCAATGACTTATTTGCATGTTAAAGAACTAAATGCTGTAATGTTACCTGCAACTAATCTAGAGTTATTTGGTACTTTGTTAGGATCTGTATAATGACTTCCTTAATAAAAGCCAGCCTATTCAAATATTAACATCCTCTCACATTTGATCTAAATTCTACTCTACCTTATAACAGTGAACAGATATGATTGTTTTGTTTGACTGCTTGGTTTATGGACCAAGTTTGTCTGATCTTCTAATAAGTGCAGTATGTTTGATTTATTCAAGGTAGTGTCCCATCTCTAGCTGCTGGTCTTCTTTTCGGGAGCTTAGCTGGACTGGGTGCTTACCAGCTGTCTCAGAATCCAAAAAATGTGTGGCTTTCTCTGAGTGAGTATACTTTAAAATATTTATGTAAAACAAACTTACTGTTATGTTAATAACACTTCAAGGGTGTATATTATGGTGCAGCAGTAGTGAGCACCATAGTTAAGATTGTGATCCAAAGTTCAATTTTAACAGGGCATTTAAAACCTTTATTATGTAAAACTCACTGAAATGGCAAAAAGCAATGCATAAAATATAAACTTAGAGCACTATTTGAATTTTTCATGATGGTTTCATGAAAAATGAATTGATAGAGAGAATGAGAGTTTTTAAAAATTATTCCCTTTGGTGTGTCTCCCCAACTCCCTCCCTGCTGGACTGTCTCACTTTCCTTTGTTCTCCTTTTGCAATAAATCTAAATCACTCCAGGCTCTGGCTTTTAGAAACATAGGAATCAGTACACGAAGATACCAAGTATATCAGTTATACTGTACATCAGGTGTGTTTGTCTGTAGAGCATTGTCTGACATTTTAGCCTTAATGGAAAATGTGCCAAGCCAAACCTGCCAAATTTCAGTTTGAAGAAAAATCTGCTGTGGGTATGAATGGTCATCACTTCCAGAAATAGTGAAAGAGAAACCCCCATCAAATGCTGCCAGTAGCCTAGAGGAAAGAGGAGACCGGGAGGGAGTTCAACTTTCACCTCTTCTACGTGCTGTTTAAATTCCTCTGCAATTCACTATCCCTATTATTGACTACACCCACGAACCCCTACCTAGAATACCATTAGAAAAGAGCTGTTGAAACCACCCTTTCCCCCCCGGCCCCCTTTCTTTTTAAAATAAGTTAATAGTTGATGCAAGTTCACTGCAGGTCCAGACCCCAGGTCTAAGATAACAAACCCTAATCTTTTCCACTGCACCATACTGTCTTTCAGAGAGACTAAAACGGTTTTGGGTTATCTTGTCCTTAACAGCTGTAAACCACATTCTTTTCCCAGAGCCGGGGGTTCTGATCATATATTGTTTACTAGTCAGCAGTAGAACACTGAACTCGCTTAGAAATGTGTGTCAAGTCCTCCTCCAGTGGCTGGTCTAGAAAGGAAGTGCTCCTGTAGCTCAAATAATAAGAGCCTAAGTTAAGGGACCAGAAGGTCGAGGAGTTTAAATTCTGCTGCTGCTGGAAGGTGGGGGTATATGGTTGCATGCAATTCACATAGTGAAAAAACTACTTTTGGTCAGGGTTTTTTGGTTTAAAAACTACAATCTGTAATATGGTGTGAATCACCAAAATACATGTTTCATATTGCAGCCACTTGTCACACATTTTGTTTGTGTAACCCAATGGAGGCAGGAAGTGTTAAGCATAACCCTCGGTGGCTGATCCACAGAGGATGTCTCTCTGTGACAGCTCTCAGCTTGAGGGCATACCTCCTCAGAACAAGCTGTAAAAATGCTCTAAAGGCCATTGGTTCAGTCCCCAGGCTTGGCCAAATTGATGGTTGTCACATGTGCTGGTGTCTCACATTGAGCCATGTGCTTTATACTGGCTGGGAGGAGGGAGCACAATAGGCATATCTGCTGTAATGCAGGGATGACACCCTGCTGCTGCAACTGCTCCTTCACAGAGGTTCTCTCCAGCTGACAAGTTATGTTTTCACTGCTAAACCTGGAGGGTTGCTCTTTGTTTACTTTTTAATAATTTATAAATAGGGATAAAATGGTATAGGCACCCAATTTACTGAGGTACATCACAGCCTCTCTCACTCTTCTGAAGGGTCAATATAGATGCTGCTTCAACAATGCAATTTATTCTTCTGTTTCCCAGGCAGGTGCAGCTTCCTTTCTCGCTGACTCTTGAGAATTATACACTCAAGCTGTAGTTAAAAAAAAAAAACCCAGGAAGTTAGCAAACAAAAACTAATTTAATGACAGTTAAAGTTGTGGCACTCCACCCACTCAGACCTTAGAACTACAGAAATAAGTTATGGGGAAAGACTTGTGTATTCCTTTTCACCTTCATATTGCCTATAGCAATCTTGATGTGCACTCCAGGGCTCCATAAGGCTTTCGCTCCCATCTCCAACTGATGCCCAAAAGCAGTACATGCCCTACCTTCATTAAACTTGTAGTAACACAAATAGTGAAAGAGAAACCCCTATCAAATGCTGCCAGTACCCTAGATGAAAGAGGAGACCAGGAGGGAGTTCTATGTGCTGTTTAAATTCCTCTGCAATTCACTATCCCTATTATTATTAGGCATATACAGCATGTGCAGTGTGTAAAACCTGAGTCTAAAGTATTACCCCTTACAGAACAATGTGGGTTTTTAAAAAAAATACATAGTTTTCTTGATTTTTCTGTTATATGACATTAATCATGTTTCACACTTTACTTGATGATCTTATTTATTACTCCTTTCTTTGCTCGCTCTGAGTTAGTATGTCTCTCTTGTGCACATACCTCTGAAATAGTTCTCACTGGTCATCTGATCTTTCATTTAGTTGCATCTGGAACACTGACTGGAGTTATGGGAATGAGATTTTACAACTCTGGAAAAGTCATGCCTGCAGGTTTAATTGCTGGTGCCAGGTACTACACCACATGCTGTTTCTAATCTTACTCCATATGCTCGAGTCAGTCCTATTTAATTACATTGGGGTTAAATTACTGTATTCTAAGATTATAAAATATTTAAATAAAACTCCATGTATCTTTTTAAAAACAGATAATTTCAATTTTCTGCCTACTTATGTTTTATGGGGGAGTATTTGGAAGTTTGCTCTGCATGTTTTTAAATTCAGTGAACTTACAATGTTTTCCTTTAAACAGTCTGTTAATGGTTGGGAGACTTGGACTGAAGATGATTGAAAAGCCCCATGGTCCATAATTGTGAACATCGTGTGACTTAATGTGTCAATTGGAAGCCTGAAAATGCAGCTACCTGAATGTTCAGAGAGTACACAACTGTTCTTACATCAAAATAACTTTTTTTTTTAAGATTGGGGGAAATTGATGGGATGGATGGGTGTTAAGTATACAAAATATGATTTGTTTCCTCAGTCAATATTTATCTGTACTTTTTTCTGAGACGTTGGGTTAGTGTTCATTTAAATTTCTCCTAATACATCTTTAATTAACCACTCCCATTTTGAGCAGTCAAAAAAAAAAAAAGTATAGACAACATATGAGGGAGAGAGGGAACTGGTGCCTAACATCATGATAAAGAAAATTCCCACTGTGGGCCAACAGGAGCACTTGGTCAAATACAATACAAATATATATAGTTACTCTGCATGCAAACTATCAGAATGCTTTACCTGACTGTGGTTTGGCTGTAAGAATGTGTCTACCACCAACTGAATATTTAATTGCAAAATTATGTTGAGCAAAATGTCATTTAAAGGAGATTGATTTTTATACTAATAAAAACTGAACTTATATTGCAAAACTATTTCCTTTATTGGGCAAGTCTGGATTGGGGCTGGTTTGTGCCCTTCCTGTGGCCTACCTTTTCTTTTCTTAAGGAAATCTTTTCTGTGTACTGTTCTCCATATTCAGTCTTTGATCATGTAAAGAAAGAGAACTCTTAACTGGAGGGGAAGAAGACAGAATTAAGTGTGTACATTGTGTTAATACTGCATTAAAGACTCTTTAAAGAAGAAACCTCTATTGTGGATAATTTCAGCAAGATTTATGCAGGAGTATTTGAACTGTTGAAGTCAGCCTAAAATACACAATCACTTGCATATTCTATTCTGAAAATAAAATAAGTTCTGTAGTTCTGGTCTTCCATACTCGCCCTTTAGTTTCTAACAGTGCTTGAACATTTCTAGCATCTCTTCAGTTAATGATTACAAAATAAAGTCATACTTGTGTCCATTAACATACCTCTACTTTGTATGCAGTCTGTGGCTTAAACTGTAGTACAACTGTGGAAGATAGGGTTGATCTAGTACAGTCCTACAGTTTAACATCTTAAATATCATTATAATTAGAATATTTCAGGTCAGCATTATAGTAAAGTGTTTTACAAGTACCAGTATCCCTTCACCCAGTAACAAAGTGCAGCCACTTCTTGGGTGGAACTGAGCACCTGTTTAATGATACATGGCAACCATGTGCAGTGGTTTTAAGCAAAAAAAAACTAAGCATGCTGTACCCAAGGTGGACTTAAGTCACAAGGATCTAACGAGTTAGAATCTGGCCATGATTCCAGGATTAAAAAAACCCATTACGCTGGGGGAGAAAGTGATGGGGGTGGGCTGGGAGGGAGATCTTTAATAAGCATAAGTGTTCAGAACCTTAGGTTTTATCCCAGAGATAGTGCCTCTAGCAGCAATGACCACTGCTACCGTAGTGAGGTACAAAGACAGCACTGATTTGGGAAGGAGAGGGCTACCTACTGACTCAGCAACACCACTATGTGCAGCAGCTGATGTTATCCCTGAATTCCAATAAATTAAAAGATTATGTCTTCGAGTTACCAAAACCCATTTCACTGTTAGCAGAAATAACATGAGAAGAGAACTGAGCTTTGAAAGCAAACTGCTGAGGAGGAGAAAACCTTAGTTAGCTGGGGAAAAAAAACTGGTTGAAAGAGAAATGGTTTCCAAGATATTACTAAGGCTCTGCTCTGCATTATGCCTTGCTCTAAGAACATAGCACATGACTCCCTGATTTGAATGCAAAGCATCCACCAAGTTACCATTCTGCTGGAGGCTTTAAAAGTACCATTTGCCATGTCCTAGTTCTGTCATCTATTGTGCTGTGAGCTGACAGCACCCTGGCCTCGCCGGCAGAGGATCAATACCTGCTCAGAAATATGGCCTGAGGTATTAAGCAGTATCATTTTATGGTGCTAGACTTCCCAACTTGCCAGCTTTGCTCTCTGGTTGAACATTTTAATCTTTGGGAAAAGAAGGGCCAGAGACCCTCTGTCTTCGGCGGTAATTCGCCAGCGGGGGGTCCTTCCACCGGCGAAGACCGGGAGCAGAAGAAGCTCCTGTGCCCGGCCCCGCAAGAGTTTTCCGGGCCTCCAGGAGCGAGTGAAGGACCCCGCTCCAGGGGCCCTGAAAAACTCTGGTGGGGGCCCCTGTGGGGCTCGGGGCCTGGGGCAAATTGCCTCTCTTGCCCCCCCTCTGGGCGGCCCTGTGCTATAGATGCTTGCTTCCTCAGTTCCCCCCAATGTCATCAATAAATTAAAATGTTTTACATAAGGAACAATACCCCTTCTAAAGGGTCTATCTTATTAACTAAAGGCCCAGTGAAAAACAAGCCTTCACACTAGCACCTTAGCTGGGAGACTGAGTCAATCTCACTTTATCCATTCTCATCTGGGTCCACCGCTCCCCTTCAGCAAGGTTTTCTCAACTCAGGTCCTTTCCCTGGAGTAGGGTCTCTTACCATTAAAAAATCCTTCCCTGGAGCCAGGGTTGGGCATAGATCTGTCAGCTGCTGCTGCTCTTCTGTGGGGCAGCATCTAGTTTCTGACAGGCAAGGCTTCCTTCCACTGTTTGGGAGTTCCCTGTCACTCAGAGCAGAGGTTCTCAGTGAGGGGTCTACCAAGCAGGGCTGGTTTTAGACTCTCTGGGGCTCAGAGCAGAAAGCCAAAGCCCCAGCCCTGTGTGGTTGAAGCCTGAGCCCGAGCAACTTAGCTTAACGGGGCCACAGGCAGTTGCCCTGCTTGCTACCCCCTAACGCCGGCTCTGGCTTTTACATGCAGAAAAACAGTTGTTGTGGCACAGCCAGGCTGAAGAATTTTTATAGCATATGGGGGCGGGGGCACGCAGAGCACACTACAGGCTCCTTCCCTCAAGAGCTTCTTCTAGGAACCACCTCAGCTGAGCACTGGTAATGGTTTATCAGACTAATTAACTGCCAACCAGCCACCTCAGGATTTAATTCTTCCAGGATCCAGGTGTGTCTGAGTTGTCTTGTGCTCCCTTAGAGGAGACTGTCTGAGGTAGGCTGGTCCCTGACTCCTCTGCAAGGGCCAAGGCCCCGTGACACCCACTAAAAAAATAAAATGTAAAATGCCAATTTAAGAACAGGCACAAAGGGACGTGGTGACAACTCCACCCCTCCTACTTTTCAGATGTGACACAATGGAGTAGATCAAATGTCCTTGTGTTTTGGTGCCAAATTCCCAGCTCTGCCAGCTGTCCTGTGTGATCTTGGGCATGTCACTTATTCTCCCTGTGCAACTGCTGCCAACTGTTAAAATGGAGATAATCATATTTCCTCCCATAACAAAACTTGCCTTGTTTCCAGTCCTGCCCAATATTCCTCCACCTAAGATCTGGCCACAGAAACAGCCAACAAACTCATCACTAAGGTCCAGCAAATGCCACACTTGCCACTGTTCAGGAGTAGGTGAGAGGCACCCTGCCACTGACTGCGTAGCAGAAATCCTATCTGGATAGTGCTGCATATTCTCCATCCAGCAGATAAAACAGCAGCCCACCGTGGTAGACCGAATGGGAGAGGGTCTCTGCCACTACCAAAAACTCCCATGTCACCAGACCAGTAGAAAGACTACCTGACTTTGAGCTTCTGAGCTGCCTCTGGAACCAGCCAGGTTCAGGTGGGGCGCAGGTCACTGTCCAAACACCAACCATGCGTGGGACACACACACGCCCTTTGTCCAGCATGTCTATTTGGAGTGTATGCTCCTAGGGCAGTGACTGACCCTTATTGTGTGCTTGTACAGTACCTAGCACAATTGAGTCCCAATCTCAGGAGCTAGGGCCTCCAGCTGCTCCTTTTTTCCTTCTAATAGTCAATATAGTTTTTATTTTTAATTTGGTAGAGTATTAATCTAATGGAAGAATCACAGTAGGACAAATGTATATTTGGTGGAATCAGTGTCATCGCTAGGCCACCTGACAGAGTAATGTGGTATATCACAACTGTGGCTGTATTTTGGAGATGTCAGTATATTTTAATGATCGCAACATAGGGGAGAGCAAGGAGGTCAGGGTGCTATTTCCAGCTCTGACACAGATCTGTTGTGTGACCTTGGGCAAATCACTTAACCTTTCTGTACCTCTAATCCCCCATCTGTAAATGTGGGAAGCTTATTCTATCTACCTCACAGGAGCTCCGGGAGGCTCATTTCATTCATGTTTGTAAAGCACTATGAGATCCTCTCCTGCAAAGTGCTGTATAAGTGCAAATGATTCTTACAATTTTATTTTTAAAGAGAAGAAAAGATGTTACAACCTGGACCTGATTATACCCCCTGGGATCAGCATATGGATAGTCCTTTCCATCAATGGCTCTCATCCTGTGGGGGAGGGAGAGCCCAGTGGTTTGAGCATTGGCCTGCTAAACCCAGTATTGTGAGTTCAATCCTTGAGAGTGCCATTTAGTGATCCCAGGCAAAATCAGTACTTGGTCCTGCTAGTGAAGGCAGGGGGCTGGACTCAATGACCTTTCAGGGTCACTTCCTATCTCATAGAGCTGGTATATCTCCATGTACATATATTAGTGTACTTACCCAGCTGCTTCTTAACCCCACAAGCTTTAAGGTGCATTGTGGGAACTAGAGTGAGACTGTCAACATCATTTCCATTGCAATCAGACTTGAATATTTAGTCAGTTCTATGCAAACACCCAGGAGGGAGGTATCAAATAAAAGTACAGTGCTAGTTCTTTACTTTAAATATTGGGCTTGTGATGTTTTTTGGCTTCTTTAGGATGTATAAAGAAGGACTGAGCTTTTTTTTTTTGTCTGTCTGTCTGTCTGTCTTTTACATTAGAAATTCAGGTCCTTTCTAGGCTGGAAGAGTCTATGATAAATGGAGCACTAGTGAAATGATGACATCACAAGAGCCCTGAGACTGAAAGCTATGCACTAGAAAGGGAAAGGAGTTTCAGTCAGATGGTTATGTATTTCTGTTAGCACCCACTTCACTCCAATATCTAATTAACGTTTTGGAAAAAGGAAGCCTTTATAGTCATGATATTTCTAAGACATAAAGCAGCAGTAACCAACCCTCCAGCAGGGCCGGCTCCAGGCACCAGCGCAGCAAGCTGTTGCTTGGGGCGGCCCATGGAAGGAGGTGGCACGTCCGGAACTGTGGCGGCAATTTGGTAGCAGGTCCCTTAGTCCCTCTCAGAGGGAAGGACTTGCCGCCGAAGAATGAAGCAGCGGCGGTAGAGCTGCCACCGATCGTGGCTTTTTTTTTTTGGCCACGTGGGGCGGCAAAAACGCTAGAGCTGGCCCTGCCCTCCAGGTCCCTTTATAAAGAAGCACAGAAAGGCACATGCCCATGTTTAAAAAAAATCATTGCAGGTCATTTTTAATACTCAGCCTCAGGGATTCTCTACACAAAAAAGTTGCATGACCTTAACTAGTATAGTTAAAGCAGTACAACCCTCTGCCCCAAGCGTGGGCACACTTATACTGCTATAAAGGTACTTTTTCCTGTATAGCTACATCTGTATGGAAAGGGGAATAAGTATTATAAAGCACCTTTATACCAGTATAACTGTGTCCACCCTGGTGGTTCCACCATGACAGCCATGCTGCCCAGGAGATGGAGTAAGACTTGTGACATGTACATGAGTTATGCTGTAGTCAAACACAATTTATTGGGCTTTAAACCGGGATAGCTAGGTGAAATTTAATGGCCTGGAATATACATGAGGTGAGATTAGATGATCTAGCAGACCCTTCTGGCCTTAAACTCTCTGAATAACTATATTGCTAAAAAACTTGCCCCTAACCGAAATAGTTATACACCTCTACTTCGATATAACGCTGTCCTCAGGAGCCAAAAATCCTACCGCGTTAAGGTGAAATCATGTTATATCGAACTTTATTTGATCCACCAGAGTGCGCAGCCCGGCCCCCCGGAGCGCTGCTTTGCCGCATTATATCCGAATTTGTGTTATATTGGGTGGCGTTACAACAGGGTAGAGGTGTACCATTGCAAGATGTGTGTGAAGATCAAGCCTTTGTGTATTAAGTAAAGGTTTCCAATGATGGTTGAAGAGGGGATAGATGAAAAGCTCATAGAATCATAGAAGATTAGGGTTGGAAGAGACCTCAGGAGGTCATCTAGTCAAAGCAGGACCAACGCCAACTAAATCATCCCAGCCAGGGCTTTGTCAAGCCATGTTAACCTACTGCTCTATGTACCTCCCTACCTTGCTTCCTGGGATTATGAAGCTAATACACGGATACAGAACAATTCATACAGGCTTTCTATTAAACTTGAACTATGTTTTCACATGTAGTGTTCTGCCCTTCAGAAATGGCGAGGGTTTGTTGAAAGTTCGGGCAAGTTGCAGCAACACTTGTTTCGGGGGTTTCACGGAACTCTTCTCTCTATGCAGTGTATTTTCTTTGCAGCCGACCTGCTCATATTTTTTATTAAGTGGGACAACAGAGGGCACTAGAACTTCAGCTGTGTTTATAATTGGAGAAAGCAAAATATCTATTATCAAAGCCAACAGAGTGAAGAGAATTCCTTCAATACCCCTCCCCTTGTAAAGGCAGGAAATTGATCATGTGGGAAATGCTTCCACCCCTTCATCCTAGTGAACAATCCCCTGCTAATAATAATTACATTAATAAAGAAAATTCAGTAGAAACCCTGACATTCTTTCCCATATGCCCTGCAGAAAATTCCTTCCTGATTTTATATTTGAAAATCAGTTTAGCTTTGCTCATGTGAGCAACATCATGGTAGTTAAGCATCTAATCCTACTAATACATGGAGATAATACTGATATGTAGGCAACTGGCAAATTGAATTAGGTTCTGCTGTACCATTAGCAGATGGGAATTAAAAATACTGGGTACCCTATTGAAACCATATAAACAGCATAGCCTAGTCACCTGTTCAGTGTATAAATAGGGAGAGGATGCAGGATATCTTTGTTCTTTAAGCAGGGACATTATCAGATAATACTAGGCAATGGCTGGAATCAGCTATCTGCTGCAAGCAACATAAAAACATCCCTTAGTTAGTAGGGTTATTGGATCTGCCAAAATTATCAGTCCCCTTCACATCCTCCCCAGTAAATATGAACAGCTTCCTTTGGGCTTGAACCAAGTATTGTTTCATTAATATTCAGCACCACGTCTAGCAGAGAAGAAAATTACACCCAGGGAAGAGAGGAGATGGATGAAAAGCAGTGGGAAGAAAGTAAATGCTTCTAAATTTTAAAGTGAAATTTTTCTTTGCTGACTCCCCTTCCTCCATCCTCACCCTGTATAAAGAAATTGCCACGTGACATGTACTGCAGATGGATTACAAGTGGCTTATAAGTAATCACACTAGTCGGATTCATAGCCTATAGTATTTGCCAGTCAGTACAATGGGGACACGGACCCTGACTGGGGCCTCTAGTTGCTACTGCAATACCCCTTAATAATAATCATAGCCACATTTTTATACTTAATTAGTTTGGATTGGGAAGGTAATCCACAAAATTGTCCAGGAAAGAGTGAGATTAGTCCATATGGTCTTTTTGTTTTCTTTCCTTGGCCCTATTCTCCATAAACAGAAGATTTTTATTACTGGGAGTAAGAGCTCAGACACCCTGGTGATGAATGAAGAATAGTAACATAAACCTCCCCTACTAATTTTGCTCCTATCCACAAAGCTGCTGCTAAAATTATTGTCCTAGCCTATCAATCTGATCACAACATCCCCATCATTTACTATCTCCCCTGGCTCCTGATCCTCCCATCACATTTAACTTAATGTTCTTGCCTTATAGACCCTACATCACTTGCTTCCTTTCCACGTACCCAATCTGCGGGCAGATCTTCAGCTGGTATAAATTGTCATGGCTGGTGTATTAGTAGTTTACGCCAGCAGCGGATTTGTTGCCGGGTCTCCCATTGCATCAACTTCTACCCCATTAACTCTGCCAGTGACATAGTCTTGATGCCTTGTTCATCTGTTTCTCCCATAAGTGTCTCATTGCCTTTTTCACACTGCCCTGCCCCTGCTGGTTTGCCAGAACTCTACCTTTCTCTTCACTCATCTCCCTCCTGAAAACATGTGATTCCTATGAAAAAAATGAGTCAATAATAGTCACTAACTTCCAGCTCTACTTCTGTCTAGATCTAGCAGTAACTAAACAGAGTAGCCCATGATGAGCACATAACTGTCCTGAATATCCACCCTGCTGTATTGCTGTAACCCTCCGTCTTTCCTCACCCCACTCTAGCCTTGCTGCGTGTCACCCTTGCTTGCTGTGTCACATCTACAATGTAGGCCCCAATCCTGCAAGCTGGTTCACAGCTGTGAACACCATTGAAGTCAATGGTTTTCAGGGTTTGGCCCAGACGGTTCAGCTTATCATAGAATCATAGAATATTAGGGTTGGAAGAGCCCTCAAGAGGTCATCTAGTCCAACCCCCTGCTCAAAGCAGGACCAATCCCCAACTAAATCATCCCAGCCAGGGCTTTGTCAAGCTGGGCCTTAAAAACCTCTAAGGAAGGAGATTTCACCACCTCCCTAGGTAACCCATTCCAGTGCTTCACCACCCTGCTAGTGAAATAGTGTTTCCTAATATCCAACCTAGACCTCCTGCCCTGCAACTTGAGACCATTGCTTCCTGTTCTGTCATCTGCCACCACTGAGAACAGCCTAGCTCCATCCTCTTTGGAACCCCCCTTAAGGTAGTTGAAGGCTGCTATCAAATCCCCCCCACTCTTCTCTTCTGCAGACTAAATAACCCCCATTCCCTCAGCCTCTCCTCGTAATTCATGTGTCCCGGCCCCCTAATAATTTTTGTTGCCATTTTCGCTGGACTCTCTCCAATTTGTCCACATCCTTTCTGTAGTGTTGGAACAAAAACTGGACGCAGTACTCCAGGTGTGGCCTCACCAGTGCTGAACAGAGGGGAATAATCACTTCCCTTGATCTGCTGGCAATGCTGCTACTAATACAGCCCAATATGCCGTTGGCCTTCTTGGCAACAAGGGCACACTGCTGACATCCAGCTTCTCGTCCACTGTAATCCCCAGGTCCTTTTCTGCAGAACTGCTGCCTAGCCAGTTGGTCACCAGCTTGCAGGACCAATGCCTCAAATTGTAAGTTCTTCAGGGCAGGGCAGAGACTATGTCTTCTGGAAACACCTACCAAACTTTTGAGTAGCATAAAATAATAAATAGTTAGATACAGGAGTGGTCCAGATTCTCAGGTGGCACAGAGGGAGCAGAAACCTCCCCTAAGTCCCCAGCTGGGAATACTTCTAGCAAAGGGGAGTCCCTGACAGGCCTGGAGCCAGCTCCCACAACTATCCCCCTCTGGCCCAGTGTGTATTGAGGATGTGGAGGTGTGTGTCTGGGAGGCGCAGGCAGAGTGAGCGGTTGGAGCACTAAGCACTCTGGCAAGCCCCATCTAGCACATGGTACCTACGTGACCATTGCCAGGTGTCATGGTATATAGCAGGCTATGCAAAACTGCTCCAGGGCCAGGGCAGAATGAGGGTGCAGAAACTGGCTCCCTGCCAGGCCCCTGCCCCACTCTGCTATGTCCAGTGTTAGCTAGATGCAGCAGAGAATCTGGTCCAGTATGTTTGGTGCTTTTCTGCTTACGACAGTGGGAATTTTATCACAGTGTTGTTTCATGATGCTCACACACACACACACACACACGCTTGTGCACTCTAACAGGCATCTGTACACACATGCACAAGGACATCCACACTGCTCCGTCTTTGCTCATATTTTTCTTCTTTGTTAGTGGCTGCTGCCACCCATTACTATTTTCCTGCCCTCTTGCACAGTCTCTGATCAACTAAATGCTGAACAGCAGCTCCTCCAAACAGCCCACAGAGCAGTTGTGGCAGTGACATGCAGTTATTCCTATATTGCTTAGAACGTTAAACATTAGACTGTTAACTTTTTTACAGAGAGGGGGAGAGAGAGAAAAAGAGAGAGATGGATTAAAGGGAAATAGGGACAGGAGCCATGGATTTTATTCAATGTATTTGATTTATAGAATATGTCCCACTGGGCTTCCTGCAGGGCAAGAACATTAATCCTAAATCTGCATTAGATCTGAAACTCAAGGGACAGTTGTGTTGGGTCTTCCCTACAGAGCCAGCACTCTCTACTCAGTATAACTGGAAGGTTGGAGTTATAGATCCGATAAAAAAAAACTTTTAAATGTGCTAACCCCTCCTCCCGACCCTGAAAGGGGCAAGTTATGAAAAGGAAAGGTCAGCCATACACCTATCCAAGACACAATACTCAGGGTAAGAACCACGCTAGGGAAGGAAAGGGTTAGCTATTTAAACAGCCTTGTTAAACAAGACCTAATTAATGCTAATCTCTCCCTTTCCCTCACCACAAGATTAGCACATCCATACTAGAGTGTACAGGGAGGAGAGTTTGGAGACAGGTCAGACTAGCATTAATTGTTTCAGAGTAGCAGCCATGTTAGTCTGTATCTGCAAAAAGAACAGGAGTGCTTGTGGCACCTTAGAGACTAACACATTTATTTGAGCATAAGCTTTCGTGGGCTACAGCCCACTTCATCGGATGCATAGAATGGAACACACAGGAGATATTTATACATACAGAGAACATGAAAACGTGGAAGTAGCCATACCAACTGTAAGAGGCCAATCAATTGAGATGAGCTATCATCAGCAGGAGAAAAAAACATTTGAAGTGATAATTGAGATGACCCATAGAAGGTGTGAGGATACTTAACATGGGGAAATAGACTCCTGTAAAAGAGCTACCTTGAAACAGGCCTAATTACACTAATTAAATCTATTTCCCCATGTTAAGTATCCTCACACCTTCTATGGGTCATCTCAATTATCACTTCAAACGTTTTTTTTCTCCTGCTGATGATAGCTCATCTCAATTGATTGGCTTCTTACAGTTGATATGGGTACTTCCACCTTTTCAAGTTCTCTGTATGTATAAATATCTCCTGTCTGTGTGTTCCATTCTATGCATCCGAAGAAGTGAGCTGTAGCCCATGAAAGCTTATGTTCAAATAAATGTGTTAGTCTCTAAGGGCTAGTCCACACTAAGAAGCGGGGTCGAACTAGGGTACGAAGTACCCTAGTTCGAACTACTCACCCGTCCAGACGCCGTGGAATCGAAGTCCGCGGCTCCAAGGTCGACTCCGCCACCGCCTTTTGCAGTGGTGGAGTACCGGAGTCGACCGCGGCGCTTCCAGAGTTCGAACTATCGCATCCAGATTAGACGCGATAGTTCGAACTCCGAGAAGTCGAACTCACCGCGTCGACCCGGCTGGTAAGTGTAGACTAGCCCTAAGGTGCCACAAGTACTCCTGTTCTTTCATTAATTGTTTGTTATTTAGTGGGGCCATTTCAAGTGACCTCATTCAAAGCTTTCATTGCTTCTTGTTTTAAAATCCAAGATGGTGACATGATGAAAAAGCTCTCCATAAGTCACTCTACTTCAGGAGTGTTCACTGTTCTCTGGCTCTTTATCAAACATCTGTCTGATCTGGAGGTGGACACTGAAATTACGGTGCAGTCCATTCCAGAGATAGAGTGAATCCAACTGGTTACTGAGCTTAGGGTGACCAGACAAGAAGTGTGAAAAATCGGGACAGAGGGTGGGGGGGTAATAGGAGCCTATATAAGATAAAGACCCAAAAATTGGGACTGTCCCTATAAAATCGGGACATCTGGTCACACTAACTGTTAGCTGCTCCACTTCTGAATGGTGTGGGGAGGAATTAAGAACTAGAGCAACAGAAATTGACATAAAAAGCCAGAAGAAAACAAGCGTGACAAGTGTGTTCTCCCCTGGGTTTCCAGACTCCTGCTTTGAGAATTCAACTCTTACCTTGTGAGACAAAGAAACCTGCAGGCCTGTTTCAAGGTAGCTCTTTTACAGGAGTCATTCCTTGCCTCATGGCTGACTTTTTCCTTTCCCAAAAGAGCTGTTTGTAAACGAGCTGTTTGTTTAGTACAGGCTTAAGAGCCTGACTGTGGAACTATTAGATTATGTCTTCATTGTAAAAAGAGAGTGTTTTTATTATAGTGGGATAGCCAGCTGTCTTGATGTAAAACCCTAGCGGGGACAAGGCACAGGTAGTTTTAGCTCAGTGTAGCTAGTTAATCCCAGGTGGAGGGTTTAGGGCTGAATTCAACTACCACTATTGAGCTATACTGATTTACACCAACTGAAACTCTATCCCTTTATCTCCTTCTCCTACCTAGTGATTTAGTATGTGCCTTTCCCTTTTAAATAGAAAGATCTACAGAGAAGAGGGAGTTTTTAGGGATTGGAGGTTGCTAGAAATGCAAACACGCCCTGGCTTCCTGCTGATGCTAAAAGACATCTCCAACATGGGGGCATTTCCTCACTGAGGGTGTATTTTTGTGTTCATTTCTCGTGAGGCTGCTGTGAAATGTATTGAAGATGAGAAAGCTGAGGCAATAGTTTCCTCGGGAGAAGAGACTGAAGCAGACCATTTTAATCACCAGGCACTTTGTAGACTACGGTTGTATAATCCAGTTACAATTTGTAATTGAAAATAATGCTAGGCCAGATTGCACCTGTAGGACCCAGGAGTGGAATTCCCCCTCCCTGCATAAAAGGTGGGGACCAGCTGTTTCCAAGGCCCCAGATAAGGCATGAGGAGGCTTGTGGTGGGATAAATGGGATGGGTTTGGTGAGGGAAGCACACTGGCACCTAATAAACCCACGGGACACTTAAGACTTGAGTCTGTAGCAGTGCAACTGCCAGGCTGCCTGGGGCCCATAGCTGGTACTGAAGCACAAACACCCCAGAACCCCCAGCAGATCCCTGAAATCTCTGTGGGTCTGCAGTGTTCGGGCTGGACTCCCAGGGAAGATTTCTGAGGACTCTCTGTGAGGTGAACATCAATGAGTTTCCTGGCCCCCTCTGGATATTTCCATGTAGGGGTATGAACTAAACCATTGTTGTTTTCTTTTGTTCTCCTCAGCATGGTGAATGAAGCTCCATGTGGTTTGGACTCATTAGTCCATTGCTCAGTGTATAGCTTACAAGAGAATGAATCTGAGTAATTTCAGACACTGGCCTATATTTCAGCTGCATCTATGGGCACAGTTGAAGGGGCGGGGAGCCCACTGACTTGAGGCTCCCTCCCCCTGAAGGTGGTTCTAAACCAGTCCTGGCACTAGCATAATTTAGAGCAGCCTCAGGACTCTCATAAAATATGTTGGTTGTGTGTATCCTGCAGGGGCCTGTATGCCGGCTGAGAATAGCCAGAGTGCTGTAGCACTTCCGTCACAACTCCAAGCCTGCTAAGGCAGGGGCCACAGTGTGGGTGGCATAGGAGCTAATTAAACAGCTCTATGTCAGAAGAATGCTCAGCTAGGGAAATCTGTGGGCTTTCCAGCCCTTTGCGGTCCAAAGAATTACAAAGGGGTTGGATCAACAAAGAGACTGTAACTTCTATGTTTGGTGTTCTCTTAGTCTAGTTTGTAATTGAAAATAACAATTATTTTTCTCTTTTGTGTAGACATACTGAAAAAATGATATATGGGTTTTGATCTCTTTATAAATAAGCTTGATGCATGTCTAAGAAACTCACACTCTGATGCCAAATAATGTTTTGCTAGCGTGTTATTTATTATTACTGTATTACAGTAGTGTCTAGAGGCCCTAACAGAAATGGAGGCTCCATTTTTCTAGGCACTGTACAAACACAGTAAGTCCTTGTGCCAAAGACAGATGGGAGAAGGAGTGGGAGAAAGGGAGATTTGTTTTTAATGTTTACTAGTAGATCTTTAAATTGGTACTAGGTAAGGCTGCCAACTTTCTAATTGCACAAAACTGAACACCCTTGCCCCACCACTGCCCTGACTCTTCTCTGAGGCCCCACCCCCAGTCACTCCATCCCCCCTCCCTCTGTTGCCCACCCTCACTCACTGACTCATTTTCACTGGGCTGGGGCTGGAGTTGGGGCAGGGGATGAGGGCTCCAGCTGGGGATGTGGGCTCTGAGGTTGGGCCAGAAATGAGGGGATCAGGGTGCAGGATCTGGGCTGGGGCAGGGGGCTGGGGTGCAGGGGTGTGTGAGAGTTCCAGCTGGAGGTGCAGGCTCTGGGGTGGGGCTGGGGATGAGGGGTCTGGGAGGGGATTCAGGGCTGGGGCAGAGGGTTGGGGTGCAGAAGAGGGTTTGGGGTGCAGGCTCCAGGAAGTGGTTACCTCAGGCGGCTCCCAGGAAGTGGCTGGTATGTTCCTCAAGCTTCTAGGCGTAGGTGCAGCCAGGTGCTTTGCACACTACCTGTGCCCACAGGCACTGCCCCTGCAGCCCCTATTGGCTGTGGATCCCAGCCAATGGGATCTGTGGAGCCGGCGCTCGGGGCGGGGGCAGCGCATGGAGGCAGTGGGCTCTTCCAGAGGGAATCCTTGGTGCACATGCCATACGTTGGTAGAGGGGACCTTTTTGGTATAAGTCTTAAGTTGCATACACAGCATTTGTATGGGTGGGGGGGAATGGGACGTTAAGGTATATTTTATAGCATTCCAGGTGTCTGTCTGATGTAAGTGCTCAGCACTGTGATGAGTGCAGGCTCCTTGGTGAGATAATAGAAGTAGGCAGAATATCCCAGGTGCTGAATTAGACACTAGAGGGAGCTCTTTTGGTCTCACTGATGGCAAAGAACCAGATTGAAATCTGATAAGGAAAAATGGTACAAAGGGGCCCTAAAGTGCATTTCCTGGCTCATCACAAATTCTATAAGCATGAGAATTAGACTCAATCACTACAGGTTGTATCACCCCCCTTCTAGCCTAGGGAGGCAGCTCCAAGGGTGAAATCTCCATGAGGATGACTTCGCTCATTGTTCCATTGGTGGGGTGGCCCCCTGGCATAGTCTGTAAGGCTCACCCACAAATCCCTGGATCCCAAGGAATATGCAGGACGCTGGGGCTGTCCACATGGAGGCTCTACACCACAGTGACAGCTCTATGCTTCCAGCAAGCCCATCCCACTTCCTGTAAATATGGCTCAAATTCAACAAAACTATCAATGATATGCCTGGCTGTAGCTGATTCCCCAAGAGGTTCCCTGGGACAGGGAGGGGGAGCAGGAGCAGGAAAGGCAATACAGTCTGGAGCTATTACCTTTTGCCAGAAATGTTTGCTGAGCCCAAAGGAAGGACGACAATTCTTCTCTGTTGGCTCTGCCTCCACTCAGTCTGAGCCTGCCCATTCCCATGGTGTCCTGCCTAATTCCTTCTTCTGTGCTGATCTGGCCTTCCAACCTCTCTGTACATGTCCCAGTTTTCATCTCTATAAAACGGGCAAATGCTATTTGCCATCCCTTGTAAAAGGCTTTGAAATCTATGGACGAGAAGCACCCTACAAGTGCTAAGTATTATCATCATCCTCATTTTGCAGAGAGAGAAAGGGAGGGATACGTGTAAACTGACAGACAGGTTTAGCTGCTGCTCTCCACACTGTAATTTTTTGTGGTCGTGCCCACAGGCTCCACCTCCAAGACTGTCACTCTGCCCTTCAATGAAATGATGCCACAGAAACTGAGGTCACACATTTTTTGTGTGTAACTTCTCCATGTAGCTTTTTATGCTAAATGCTTAAAATTCTGAAGTGTGCTGTGGGCACATAACGTAACAAAGTCGTGTGATATCTTACAACCTCTCAGTCACTTTTGTTCATTGTCCCTTGCTTTTAATTTCTACAGGATTCTTGACTTAATTTCTTTTTAAATGAAAATACTATATGGGAGGGAATAAAACAGAGGGCAGCAGTAAGTAGGTAGATAGCAATATACCCAAGCTCTGTGGTGTCATCCCTTTGGCCAGTCAGTGACATCTTATATAGTGGAGTCACTGTATTTGATGTCACAAAATGAGTGTCTGATAATGGCTCCAAATGAACAAATTACCTGCTAAATTAATTTTGAAAGCCCTCAGGAAAGTCAATGGGAGTTAGGTGTCTAGCCTGCTTAGGTGCTTTTGTAAATCATAAAGAGTACCTAGCTGCATTTTTAGGTGCTGAAATGCCTTTGGAAATCTGGCTCCTCCTCCATTTCTGTGCTATTCATGTGCATAACGTGAAGCCCACGGTGAGTTATTTTCTTTACACATTCCTAATTCAAAAATTGTGTCAATAAATAAAAATCATCTACTCTTGTGCTAGACTGATTTATTACAACCAAGAGGTAAAGCTCTGAAAAGGAAGGTTTATAATGAAAATGCAGAGCCCACATTGTTACTCCTCTCAAAAACCAATTTCATATGCAGTATACTCCCATTTATCCAAAACCCTGTTATCTGAACCCCTGCATTATCTGAACCTTTACCCTTGTCCCCCAGCATGAGATACATACTTCAGAGGGCAGGTATCTCATGCTGGGGGACAAGGGAAGAGGTTCAGATAATGAAGAGGTGTGGATAATAGAGCAGAGACCTCCTGGCCAGGACTGTTAGGAGGAGAAGGAGGATGACCCCTCACCCCTGGCTATGGGGGAGGCCACCCTGCTGCTGAATGGCTCCTGCAGCAGCTCAGGGAGCCTTGTGTAGCCCCACTGTCACAGGAGTGAGTGAGCAGGGCTGTGACATCAGGGTTGCAGAGGGCTCCCTGTGCTGCCACAGGGGCCAGTGATACCAGATCCCTGCAAGGTGCGGTGGTGGTGGTAGTAGGGATGTGGTCCTGGCAGGGTAGAGCAGAGACCCTTGGCCAAGACTGCGAGGAGGAGACCCTCATCTGCAGAGGAAGCCACCCCACTGCCCTCTCAATGATCCAAACTCCCAATTACCCAAATAAAATCCATGTCCCCTGTGCTATTCAGATAATCGGGAGTATACTGTAAGCCTAAAACAAAGTGTGGGAATGCCAACGTGCCATCTCCTCCAATGATTGAGCTTTTGGCAACAAAACCAAATCTAATTTCTTTCCTTAGAATCAGAAAATGAAATGGTCAGAAAATGACACCGGTGCAGTAATGTGGAATAGTCATAACATGCTATAGATTTAGGACAAAATGACAGAGGAAAGAAAAGTTATGGCCAGGTCACATAGTGAATGAAAAATGCATGCCAATAAGCTTGGTTTTGCTAGATTTTCTCTAAGTCAAACAGGCTTGGGATGGTAGCTCTTTGATCCAGAGTCAACTAAACTATTTTATAAGTCTTACAAGTCAGTACATAAGGTCGCTGGCAAACTAACATCTTTCCCAATAAAAATGGTGTAATGAAGATTTATTCAATCCATCACAGAATGTCACTGAGGCAATTTGCCCAGTACTGTCCAGACATGTAAAAACACTGGACTGAAGATCTGGGTTCAGTTCCAGGTCACTGACTAACTTCCTGTATGATCTCAGGCAAATCAGTCTCTTTGTGCTGCCATGTCCCCTCTGTAGAAAGGGGCTAACAGCGTTTCTTTTCTCCCACCCTTTGTTTAGACGCTAAACTCTTCAGCACAGTGACTGTCTCTTGTATATGTTTGTACAGTGCCTCGCACAATGACACCCCACTCCAGTCGCTACAGTAACAACAAGAAGTATTTTTAGCCTTGTGGCTGCAGCACGTACACAGGGATCTATAACAATGAAATTAACGTCTCAGCACTGTGATTTTTACATGAATTGCTCTAACTGTATCCCTAATCTACCCATTGAAGTTGCCCAGGTGTAACAGAGGACAGAATTTGGCCCAAGCACTGTTCAGACTAAATTCATAAAAGGACATTGCAATTCTCTGTCTCCCCTTTTTATTTGCCTGCCACACTCCTACCCCCGACCCACGCCACTCCACCCTAAAGGAGCAGGAAAGTGGCCGCTTGCAGAAAACATGGGCTCTGATCTTCAACCACTTGTGCCCTTGTATAAAGTTAATCACATATGTAGTGAATGACTGGAATCCTGGTGAGTAACTAGCTGCTTTCGTTCAGGAAGCTGAGGCACATGCTCCTATGAAGCATGAGCAAAAGTGAACTTTCCATAAGCCAGATTGCTCTGTGGTCTCCAGACTAGCACTATGTAACACAGCCAACGGTCACATGAAGCCCTGTTTCAAAGTCAACATGTGACTTTCTGTAGCACCAATTCCTGTCACATTTTATTCATTAAGCTGTTTTATTTATTCTTTCCATTGGCTTGCTGCACCAGTCAGCAAGTCTCTGGGCACATACACATACTTAAAACCCCACATGCATACACTATTCAAATCCTCATCATGCTAAAGAGACACTGAAAAGATCGCCTACCCCAGCTAAACAAGCCCATCCAAACTAAACCCCTCCTTTCTAAACCCCCTTGCTTGGATCAACCTTGCAGCTTGCCACAGAGCACAACAGCCTGGTTCTGTCAGGCAAAGTGGAAGAGCTAATTACTGAGTCAAGCGCCCTCCACTGAGATCTCCAGCTCACAGCCCTCATGGAAACCTCTTGGAGCTCTAAGCTCGAGCAGCCCCATAGATCCCAACTGTTAGGTACTTACGACACTAAAGGCCAAATCCTCAGCCCAGTGCCTAACCCAAGGAGCTGGGCTGGATAATGGACTGATGCGTGGGGGTGGGGAAATCTTTCCTTCCATGCCATGAAGCCTGCTTTAGCTCCCCTTTCGCCCACATTCTTCACAAGAGTAAGCACAAGAGGATCTGCACTGTGGGGGATTCCCTGGCCCTGATGCCAAACATCCCCCAGTCTGCCTCTGCATGATACAGAACACAGATTACATGCAGGGGACTGTGCAGCAAACATGGTGTGCACCCCATATCTGATCCCTCAAATTCTTTTCCTCCTGGTGCCACCAAGCTATGCTGGCAGGGGACCTTACACAGCCATGGAGGAGGTGGCTGGAATTGCCCCAGAGAGAAATGTGGCCACATCTAGACACCTGGGACATCAACCACAAAATGTTTTCGAGAAGAACATGGACACATTGAATTGCATCTGGAAATGAACAGGAAGCTAATTATTGTTAGCTATTGTTACTGTCATTTCTTAATACCCGCACTGTTTAAAATATTCATACTTGGCTCTGCTCTAGTTGCGGTCCAGCTGTGGTCTCTCAACGTGCTTTACAAATAGTAGTGAATTAAGCCTCACAGCAGCCCTGTGAAGTGGGGAGGTATTTTGCAGAGACAGAGAGTGGCTAACGACTTGCCCAATACATGCTCTTTGTGTGTCATGTCCTCTAGGCTGGCTCTGCTTGGTTTTTAAGCTTGACTCATGCAGTGACGAAATGGCAAATGGACCTCAACAACCACAAGTGTACAGCTCCTGCCCAGGGTGGTTACATTTCCTGTGCAGCCTGAAGGCATGTCACTCTCATTTTCACTAGGGTAAACAAAACCCTTTAAAAGCGCTCTTGCTTTGAAGTGTTTCTCAGATGTTTGTGCAAGGGGCCTGTCTAAGAAGTTTAAAAGAGGAAGCAGGAGGGTGGGTAAAGATGAGAGAGGAAAGGAACATGGGATAAAATCCAAAGGCAGGGACCACTGGGACAGGCACTTATTGTCTTTATTTATATGACGCTGAGGGCATGTCTTCACTGCAGTCAGCCTAGGCTCTTACTTGGGTGTTATTCCCCTCCCATCCACGCACCAAACCCTCTCACCCAAGTTTGTGCTGCTTTATACCCAAGCTACTGTTGGGAAATATTTTGCTAGCTGGCAGCTGGTATTGTGGGAAGCTAGAATGTTTAGGTTTTTAAGATGGGTTAATTAGGCTTTTGCTTTTTGTTTGAAGTTGCCTGCTGCAAGAGTATAAAGATGTATGCTGAGAGAAATAAATGACTTTTTGCTAATCAAAACTGACTGAAAAAAAGTTTGTTCATATACGCTCACAAATGCAACAATGGTGACCCCCGTGATTGAATGAGGACAGGTATTTACACCATTTATGTGTTTGATTTTTTGTGTATTTATGTTTTTTTTTTTGATGTTGCTGCAGTGGAAGGCTTTGCAAGCTACCTGGCACAGAGTGGGGGCCTGGTTCAGAGCTCGGGTGCTGCTTTTACTTAGGCTGGTAACCTGCCCACTATGCAATGAGGATACAGGCTGAATCTCTCGAGTGCTGCTGACAGCCCTCCAGCGCCTTCCCACAATTCTCTTATGTGTCCAGAAGGACAGGCAAGTTCTCCCACAATTCACTGGGAAAAATCATAGAGTGGCTCAGCTTGCGACAGCACAAAGAGGTGTGCAATATGCTCCAGAGCTCCTCAGGACACAGGGGAGCACAGCACCAGTGAAGAGGATACAGTAATTTGGATAGGGCTTTCAAGTGTGGCTGCTCATAGCCAATCCAGGCTAACCTGGGTGCTTAGATCTGGGTGCTGATACCAGGCTAATTCTGCAGTGGAGAAACACCCTGAGAACAGATGAGTGTGTAACCAACACAAAAGGTGTGACACACACAGCCTGACAAAACCAGGAAATTCTAATTCCAGTCTGAGATTTTGTCTTGTTAACTTTTGCCAGGGGCATAGCGGCAGGGGGACAAACTGAGAAATTAGAGGCCAACTGCCTGATTTACAGAGGAAGGCGCAGATCTGGGCCCTTGGTTTATGTCACCTCTTCAGCTTGTTTCTCAGGTAATTCTCTGATTTAAACACACAAAAAGAACAGAAGGCATTTCCCCCAGTCTAAAAGTAGCTATTCTGGTCTCCCAGCTGAATATTGGACATTAACACACAATTATTACATACATCATTAGGCTCTTTCTTATCATTGTAATCCCCTCCCCCAGTGTAAGCGATATCAGAAATCCCAGTGCTTTGTGAGTGGCAATGCTAAACCATGGACAGAGACAAAGAGAATTAGAGGACAAATGAAGGATGTTCTTGAAAATGTGCTGTCTTCCTCCTCCTCCTTTTGACACAGATCCTGCAGTCCTAACATAGGCAAATTGCCATTGTAATGATTTGTCTGCATTAGCACTGCAGGATCAGGCCCTTTGTGCTTTAGATGGCTGCCTTTTGAAATGTCTCTTCCCACTCTGGTCTCCCTTGAACATTTTCTTTTATCAGAGCTTCCCTTGCTCCATAGCCTGGACTCAAAAATGCAGCAATTCCTATATTTAGGCAATCTCCTAAAGTTTGTTTGGTTTTTCCTAAAAGAGCAGGTTGCTCACAAAATGCTGTTTAATCTTCTTGCACTTTCATATTTCACAGCAAAAAAGAGCTAATAACGTTACAGCTTCAAATTGCCCCTTATTCATGGGAGTGATATTTTTCATTATCTTCCCTTCTTAGAGCAATGACTAACAGCACTGTCGGCTTTTGATCAGTGTAGAAATCACATATGTTTTAGAAAGAGAAAATTGATCATTGTTGGCTAACCCAGATAGCTTAGTAATTATGTACTTTGCATTGCCATGGAGAGAAGGATAGAGCCTACAACATGGGGCTTGTGGGGCTTAGGGAAGAGATGAAAGTGGGTCAAATGGAGGATTAGCAGTGTTGTATAAGGAATTCTTAGGGGCTCCTACTGGAGCAAGCAGTGGACTCTAACTCAGGAGACATGGGTTCTATTCCTGGCTCCACCACTGGCCTGCAGGGTGACCTTGGGCAAGTCACTTCATTGCTCTGTACTTCAGTTTCCCCAGCTGTAAAATGGGAACAATTTGTAAAGTGCTACAAGATCTACTGATGGTAAAAGCTAGGTATTATTATCTGAAATTTAGTTTCTTCCTTGTTATTAGGTGGATCTTAAAACAATGAGCCTTATGTATTCATTGTAAACATATTTCTGCCCCTGGCAAAAAGCACTGGTAAATATAAAGAGACACTTCAATCAGGCTTAGTACAGCTCCTTCTAACTTGGCTGGAGAGTCTCTTCATTTTGGGCAGCTGGCGGAGCTGCTGCCTAGAAACCACAAGAGTTTCAGCTAGGGTGATGTGCAGGATGAGCACACACAGCCATTCAACGGGGGAGTGGTTTCTAACTGAACAGATCTGCTCAAGTGTTGATTTACCAGGCAGTGGACCTATCTCACAGCCCCAGCTGATGGCCTCCTCATACAGTTATTGCACCTTTGACTCATTCTTGGATTCGTTTATATCCACGTGAAAAATTATTTTTCAGCTCACTCTTCTAGAATTACAAACACTGGTGCTTATACTGGGAATTGTGCTGTCTTTGACTCTGTGGCACTGGGGGATGTCGGATAAGGTTTTGCTGTGTGCTAATGGGAAGTGTTCACTGTGACCCTAAGAGCCCTTCAGTGCCAACTGGCAAAGGGTCCCCTGTTCTGTTACACCCACTCCTATCAGGTCTGACAAACTCACTACACATAATACACGGCATTTACAGTATTTAACCATAAAGGGTCATGTGGGGTGTCAGATGAAAGCTGATGTCATACTGATCCTCATAATTATTGTGTGATGTACGTTCGGGTGATATTTAAGAAGTTGTAGGTATGTACTGAAAATACGGTATACTGTAGGGCCAGTGTCCCTGGCTGGGTTGACCAACGAGGTTTTCCTAGACAAAGGAATGCTGATTTATCTATGTTCATTGTAAATTAACATTGCAAGCCAATATTCTGCAAACCCATTTATATAGGGAACCAATAGGGGGATGGGAACTCAACAGGGGATAGCACAGCGGAGTCTGTACCCCAGGAGTCAGCCTGACTGGGGAACAAAGACAATGGATTTGGGGAAGTAAAAGGAGAAGCAAAAGGACATTTTGGTGTCACTGAGGAACACCTGTGGCGGGGTATGTGTGGGGGGTGTTATTTGTGAATGTTCTGGATGCTGGACTGAAAACCAGCAAGCTCTACAGAAAAGGTTTAGGTGAGATAAGACTGCTTTAGATATGGATTGTAGCCAGTTAGGTTTTCAGCTCTAGGAAGGGTGTTATATTTTGTTTTATTTGTAACCTGCTGTTCTTTTTACAATTGCTCACTGTCTCTTAAATCTTAACCTTTGTTAATAAACATGCACTGTATTTGTTTTCACTATAAATAGATTACAGTGCTGGGTTGTTACACTGGAGCTGACAGTTGACTCAAACAAGCTGGTGTGTGTATAGTATATTTCCTTGGGAGAAGTGAACCTGGTAATTACTGTGAGTGCCCTGTGACAGGGGCTGGACGCTTCAGAGGAACACTCTTCAAGAGGGCTCAGGATGCACCTGTTGCTAACCTGCAAAGCAAAGTGGGACAGGCAGAGTCCCGAGGAGACTGCTTGAAAGACTGGTGCTGCACAGGCGCTGGCACCCAGCTCCCACAAGAAAGACTCCCACACACTGGAGGCAGGGGAATAACTCTCAGTCCTGGGCATCCCAAGGAAGTGTCACACCCACGTTTATGTGATGTCTGGGAATTTATTAGCCTAGCTCTTAGTAAAACCTTTACTGGTAATGTTGTCTTTGCTCTTTACACAACATAATGAATATGAGGAAACTACAGGAACACAGTTACTAATAACTGCGTTTACTAACTACAGGCAAGTCTCATCTTACGCGGGGGTTCCGTTCCGCGGTTAGCGCGTAAAGCGAAAACCGCGTATAGTGAAACACTCATTGAGTTGAATGGCGGGCGGAATCGCCCGCACTACAGATGCAGTTTTTATGCTGTTATTTTTCTTTTTTTTGCCGACCGCGCAAAGCTGAATTCACACATGTTAAATGCGCCTAAGATGCGACTTGCCTGTATGTACAACCATACAAGGCCTAGCTACATATGCATACTGCTACATGGGTTCTGGTGGCTTCTGCAGTAGAAGATCAGGAGCCCCACTCGAGGGCCTGCCAATTATTTGAAGAGAAACTACCCAATTCCAGTCATCAGAAGGATTATAGTGTCCTAGTTGTTCATATACCATGTGTAGGGCCCTACCAAATTCGTGGCCATGAAAAACAAGTCACGGACTGTGAAATCTGGTCTCCCACTGTGAAATTTGGTCTTTTGTGTCCTTTTACCCTATACTATACAGATTTCACAGGGGAGACCAGCGTTTCTCAAACTAGGGGTCCTGACCCAAAAGGGAGTTGCAGGAGGTCACAAGGTTATTTTAGGGGGGGTCGCGATATTGCACCTTTACTTCTGCGCTGCCTTCAGAGCTGGGGGGCTGGAGAGCAGCAGCTGTTGGCCAGGCGCCCAGCTCTGAAGGCAGCACCCCATCAGCAGCAGTGCAGAAGTAAGGGGGCAATACCGCAACCTCCCCCGATAATAACCTTGTGACCCCCTCCCAGAACTCCTTTGGGTCAGGACCCCTACAATTACAACACCGTGAAATTTCAGATTTAAATAGCTGAAATCATGAAATTTACAATTTTAAAAATCCTATTATCGTGAAATTGACCATAATGGACCATGAATTTGGTAGAGCCCTAATCATGTGGCAGAAACCAGCATGGCTTGCTAAGAGCTGGCCTAACTCTATGAAACCCAATGTTTCCTAGGGGGTCTCTTAGCCTAACAGGAGCTTCAACTGTTGCAAAGGGAGAGGGAGCAACTTATTTTAATTTAAGATGAAAAAATAAACAGTTACAGAGGCCTTCTTTGCTATCTGGTGAACGTGGGGTTAACTCCAGTTCATTTTCCTGTTCCCCTTGTTTAGGTGTTCAGAGGAAGTTCTATAGCAGGGCCTTGCAGTCTTTTTCTTTCTGAGCTCCCCCCCCACCAATATGCTATAAAAAGTCCATAGCCCACCTGTGCCCCAACAACTGTTTTTCTGCATATCCAGCAGATTAAAACCTGTATTAAATAGATAGTTCTACAGTTAAATACACATATAAAATATGAAAAAAGGATAAGATACGTACTAAAATAAAAAAATATTTTTAATATGGCCAAGCCCTGCCACCTGGGGCTGAAGCTGAAGCCTGAGCCTCACTGCACAGGACCCCTGTGGCATGGGACCCCAGGCAGTTGCCGTGCTTGCAACCCCCTAGTCAGGGCTGCCCAGAGGATTCAGGGGGCCTGGGGTCTTCGGTGGCAGAGGGAGGCCCCCGCTTTGGTGGTCATTTGGCGGCGGGGGGTCCTTCCGCCCTGGAGTGGAAGGACCCCCCGAATTGGCGCCAAAGACCCGGAGTGGAAGAAGCTCCAGGGGCCCGGGCCCGCGAGAGTTTTCCGGGGCCCCCGGAGCGAGTGAAGGACCCCGCTCCAGGGGCCCTGAGAAACTCTTGTGGGGGCCTGGGGCAAATTGCCCCATTTCCCCCCCCCCCCATGGCCCTGCCCCTAATGCTGGACCTGCTGAAGCCAGTAGGTTTCAGCATATCATGCAGGATAATGAACACGTGTTCTGGTAATAAAGAAAAGAAAAGAAAAAGCAATGTGTCCAAATAGCATGAGGTGAAACAGCTTTTGTTTTTTGCATGCTCTCTGGTTTATTTTGGCAGGCCCTTCCTGAAACCCAGTTCAGAACCACGGTTCTATAGGACTGGGTGCTTCAGAGACAAAAGGAGAAAAATGCTTTGGGGAAGGTAAGGCCTCCAGACCCTGAGATATTCCATGAAATAACCGACTAAATACAAAATGGAAGCCCCCTGTCTTTGTGAGGCATTGCAAGGAGTGGGGTGTGTTTGTAGAGGGGATTTGAGGGCAATTTGTTCCTTCATTTTAAAAGAGTGTAAATCTTTTTGCATTTTGGTTTTCTGGGCCCCGTTATTGGTAGCTGTGAGAGCTGCTTTTGACTGAAGAAATGGAAGATCTTGTGAAATTCTTATGCTACATGTGACTTCTGAAGCCAAGGCAAGATGTCCAGAATGTTTCCACGTGTGACAAATTGCACAAAAACGTTTTTGAGTTTTGCCCCCAAAAGCAAACAGATGCCAGACTGTTCACTCAAAGAACTCTGGGGTTTGGTGCTTCACTTTTCCTTTGTCATGCTGACACTCTCTATAGGGAGCTCCTCTGATTAAGTAATGGGGGGTTTGTTTGTTTTCTAAGTTACCCATTTATTCATTTCGTTCTTGACATTTCTCCTAAAGGTCTTCATCTGCCTTTTCCCTGGTAACAAACACAGTTTTGTTATTTCCCCCGCTCCCTTTTCCTGTTTCAGCATCTTCCTCAGACTGAAGCAATTCAAAGGAGTGCTTTTGTGAACCGAATTCCTCATGCTAGTTGTATCTTTTGTCTCAGGTCTGCTTCTGAGTCACTGTTACCTCAGCCAGTCATTGCCAATGTTGCTATTCCACCCCAAAGGGCCGTTGGATCACAGCAGTAGAGAAAATTGATTCACTGTTTGTTGTCACTGAACACTAGCTTCTTAGTGTCTATGGAGGAGAGAGAGGAAACAGCTCATAAATATTGTTCCTTAAGCATTTATTAGAAAGGTGAGGTAATTATAATCTGAGTGGTGCTAAATAGAAAGGCTGTGCAGAACCAGTGATCCCAACATCCTGCAGGTTTCAATGGAAGTTTCAGGAAATGGGCAGCTGAGAATCCAAACAGAAAACCAATGGGAAGGAATTTTTTCCCCTGACATTGTGTTTGTTGTACACAAAACACAGGTGCAAATGGGATCTGATCCAAGATGCATTGTCTTCAGTGGGCTTTGGGGCACGCTCATAGCTGGTAATATTTGTTCTGCTGAGGGAGAAGTAACCACCTAGAAATCCTTTTAGTTTAAGGCAGGAAGATGCTGGAATGGGGAAACAGAGAACTAGGAGGATGAGGCCTCCCTTAATCATGTGGCTCACAGGGGATGGATCATCCCTTCTGCTCCTGCTCCAGTTTTAAAGAAACACTACACACATCCTCACTCCTGCAATAGGAGTGCCCCCATGGGCTTACCCACTGTCTGTGGATAAGGAGAAGAATACTTTCCTAGACTTACTGATCGATCAGTAGAATCCATCCTGACTGGCTAATGCCTGTTTCCTTTTGTAAAATCCAGCAGTATTTGGTGATTAAAACTTAATGACTATGCATACTGTGTAGCTTCTTAAGATCTCCCCCTCTCATCAAAACAGGGCCGCCCAGAGAGGGGGCAAGTGGAGCAATCGGCCCAGGCCCCGGGCCCCGCAGGGCCCCCGTGAGCCCTAGCCTGGCGGCGGTCCAGGTCTTGGGCGGCATTTCGGTGGGGGGGCCTTCAGTGTTGCCCAAGACGTGGAGTGACTGAAGGGCCCCTTGCCACCGAAATGCCGCCCAAGACCTGGACCACCACCGGGTGAGTACAAGTGCCGCAGCTCCCCTGCTTTGTCCCAGGCCCCCTGAATCTTCTGGGAGGCCCTGCATCAAAAGGTATGTTTGCATTACTATATGGCTAACCTCTGTGCATGGCAGAGCTTTCCCAGTCTCCTAGAGGTACTGAGTTTGAAATGTCTCAGTTTAAACCACAATCCAGATATCTCCAGCCTCAAACATCTATTGGTACAGAGGCTGAAAATATTAAAATTGAACCGTTTGGTAATAACCTGCTTCACAGATTACATTTTTGTTTAGTCCTGTGGTTATATGGAGACTCCTGGAGAGATCCCACGTAGCAGAAAAATGTGACTTTAAGAACTGACACTGCTGTGCAGGACTGGGAAAAAAGATATGGGCCCAGGCACAGTCCTGTGATGTGAGGACCTGACATGAAGTTAGGCAATCTTGGGGTTTGTAAATTTCATTCAACTTGTTCTAAATCTGAGGTGTACTCATCTCTCAAAGGTTTTATAGACATTCATTCTGTTTCTGTATTTAGTCAAGTCAATAGGCACAGCATTGAGGCTGAAAAAATTCACCTGAAACAGCAGGGTTCACTTGCCGTATGACAGCAGGCCATAATAATAATAATATGATCAACCTCATATATAGCTTACAGTTTCATCTCGAAGCACTTTACAAAGGAGGTCAGTGTCTCATTTTACAGATACGGACACAGGAATTTAAGTATTTCGACATACATATTCCACATGCAATTTCTCAGCCCTGGTCTACACTACGAGTTTAGATTGAATTTAGCAGCATTAGATCGATTTAACCCTGCACCCGTCCACATGACAAAGCCATTTTTGTCGACATAAAGGGCTCTTAAAATCGATTTCTGTACTCCTCCCTGATGAGAAGATTAGCGCTGAAATCGACTTTGCTGGGTCGAATTTGGGGTAGTGTGGACGCAATTCGACAGTATTGGCCTCCGGGAGCTGTCCCAGAGTGCTCCATTGTGATCGCTCTGGACAGCACTCTCAACTCAGATGCACTGGCCAGGTAGACAGAAAAAGCCCTGCAAACTTTTGAATTTAATTTCCTGTTTGGCCAGCATAGCGAGCTCAGAGGTGACCATGCAGATTTCATCAGCAGAGGTGACCATGGAGTCCCAGAATCGCAAAAGAGCTCCAGCATGGACTGAACGGGAGGTACTGGATCTGATCACTGTATGGGGAGAGGAATCTGTGCTATCAGAACTCCACTCCACCCCAGAGGACTGCCAAAGCAACAGAAGGTTGGCATTCAATAAGTTTTGAAGTGCAGTGTGGCCTTGTCCTTCCCTCCTCCCCTCCTCCACTACCCCACCTGGTGCTTCCCTCTTCCCCCACCCCTCCTGGGCTACCTTGGCAGTTATCCCCCCATTTGTGTGATGAATTAATAAAGAATGCATGAATTTGAAACAACAATGACTTTATTGCCTCTGCAAGCGGTAATCAAAGTGGGGAGGGGAGGGCGGTTGGCTTACAGGGAAGTAGAGTGAACCAAGAGGATGGGTTTTCATCAAGGAGAAACAAACAGAACTTTCACACCATAGCCTGGCCAGTCATGAAACTGGTTTTCAAAGCTTCTCTGATGCACAGCGCGCTCTGCTGTGCTCTTCTAACCACCCTGGTGTCTGGCAGCGCTTAATCAGTGGCCAGGCGATTTGCCTCCCACCCCACCATAAACATCTCCCCCTTACTTTCACAGTTATTGTGGAGCACACAGCAAGCAGTAATAACAATGGGAATATTGGTTTCGCTGAGGTCTAACTGAGTCAGTAAACTGCGCCAGTGCGCTTTTAAACGTCCACATGCACATTCTACCACCATTCTGCACTTGCTCAGCCTATAGTTGAACTGTTCCTTACCACTGTACAGGCTTCATGAGCCATGGGAGCAAGGGGTAATCTGGGGTAGGTGCAATCGTGCAGTGCTGCTGGCTGGGAGAGCAGCCTGAGGCAGAAGCCTCCAGCTCCCATGATATTCCAGGCAGGACTGAATCTCCATGAGATGAAACTTAAAGAAGAGAATGACCTGGAGTCACTCCCATTTATGTCCAGGTGCCCCCGACCGACCTCACTGAGGTCTGCCAGGAGCACCCATGTCTGCCCAGGCACCCTTGACCGACCTCACTGAGGTCAGCCAGGTGCACCCAGGAGACAACGATGATGGCTAGCAGTCGTACTGCACCATCTGCTGTCACAAAGGCAAGGAGCTGGTGCTGTGTAGCAATGCAGTACCATGTCTGCCAACAGCACCCAGGAGACATACAGTAACGGTGAGCTGAGCAGGCTCCATGCTTGCCATGGTATGTCGTCTGCACGGGTAACCCAGGAAAAAAGGCAAGAAGCGATTGCTTGCTGTTGCTTTCACGGAGGGAGGGAGTGGGGCCTGACAACATGTACCCAAAACCACCTGTGACAATGTTTTTGCCTCATCAGGCATTGGGAGCTCAACCCAGAATTTCAATGGGCGGCGGAGACTGCAGGAACTGTGGGATAGCTACCACAGTGCAACGCTCCAAAGGTCAACGCTAGCCTCAGCACTGTGGATGCACTCCGCCGACTTAATGCGCTTAATCGACTGTATAAAATCGATTTGTAAAAAATCAACTTCTATAAAAGTGACCTAATTTCGTAGTGCAGACATACCCTAAGTTACACAACTCACTTTATATTTTGCTGTAGTTAGCCTGATAGCAATGGATAACGCGAAGGGCTAAATACTGCCCTGATTTGCTTCCCATGGGTAAGACAGGACAGAATTAATACTTGATTCCCTCCATTAGAGTGCAGTGGTATATATACTTGAGGTATGATTGAAAAGAAAGTTACATATTATGAATCATTATCATTTACTTATCCTGGTGTAATCAGAACAATTATAATGAATAAATTATATAAAGGAAATGTCTCATGAGCATCCATGCAAGGGACTGACAAAAACTGGCTGCTTACCAAAGGTGGTCTAATAAAGGAGTAAACTTGCACTCGGTAGCGATGAGGATACTTTGGCCATGCTATGTAAAACAAGAAAGGGTTGAATACAGATTTTGCTGTGTTTCTTAATTATATAGCCAATGAAACTTCATTTTTCCAAATGGAACAGGGCTGTAAAACTAATTTAGATGACGGGAAGCGTAGAGCACCGGGCTGAGACTCAGGAGACCTGGGTTCTATTCTTGGGTTTGACACTGGCGTGCTGTGTGTGACCTTAGAAAAGTGTTTGTCCCTCTGTTTCCCATCCCAGCCTGTGTCTTAGGCCAGAGACCATCTCTGATTAAGCGCCTAGCACAGAGGGGCCCCAATCTTCGCTGGGCCCTCAGGGCAATACAAATGATAACATGATAACAATGAATGATGGTTTGGATAAGCAGGGGACTTTTCCATGTATACAGGCCAGACTTTCACATTTGGGTGCCTAAAGTTATTGCGATAAAGGGGAGGGGATATTGATTGGGTTTTGATTTAATCGTTGCTAATTATTTTCTGGTTTTGGGGTGCGGAGCAGCTGTAAATTCAATCTTTTTATGCAACTGTATTTTTAATTTGTGGATGGCCACTTAGAGCCTGAGACAGGTGTCTTTTATATATTATACACCTAAATAACTAAAGCTACTCAGAGACTGAGACAGGTGGCTTTTATATATTATACATCTAAATAATTAAGCGGCCAGATTTTCAGTGGTGCTGAGTACTGAAGTTAATGAGAGTTAAAATCAGGCCACTTAGTTATGGTAGATGCCTGTCTATGGACTTAGATGTTTATATTTAGTCATCCAAGTTTCACAGCATTGGCCTTAATGCACACTAAGAGGACATGATCTCATTTTAGGGCTTGGCTACACTTACAAGTTGCAGCGCTGGGGGGAGCTTTCAGCGGACACTCACCAGCGCTTTACCTGTCCTCCAGGGAATAGGCTATCCCCAGAAATCCTGTTCAGCCACTCTGCACATCAGTTTGCACTCTACTGCTCTTGCCTCAGGTGAAAATCTCCTTCCTGTTTGCTGCAGCCAGGTGTGGAGTGCAATCAGTTAATCAGTTACAGGTTACAGGTAACTATCTTTGAGCAGATATCAAGGGACATGCTGGATAGGGCCATCCAGGCTGGGGACAGGAGGAGGAGGAGGCTGCGGGGGAGAGGAAACGCGAGTGAAGCTCCTGGGGGGGGGGAAAAAAACCAGATTCCTGGAGGCATGCAGCCAGAGCTCTTCTCAAGCCACAGCAGCCAGCAGTTGCAGAAGGACAAGCAGAGGGTTTATAGGCAGAGCCACTGTGTCCCTTGTCCCAGTGAAACATCTTCCAGATTAAGTCCTGTGAAAAAATGTTGGAGACTCTTTTAGAAGAGAGATAGAGATAGATATCACCCCTGCATCTGCATCTTCACTCAACCTCTAGCACTCTCAGTGTAACAATTCATGTCTGGAGATAGTGGATACAATGCTGCCCGTGTTAAATGTTGTCATTTCTGTGTGTACAGTGACCTTGACTGGACTGCCCAGATGTTCAACATCACAGAGGCTTCAAAATGAGAAAAATAAGAGCAAAGAGGACATGCTGAAAACTGTTCTTCAGCACTCTGCTACAGAGAGAAAGAATTGAAGTGTGTCTGTCTGTCTGTCTTTCAATAAAACAATTCTTGGCTTTGAAAACAGTCTTTATTATAGCAGATAGTGAAAGACACCTAGCCCAGTAGAAAGAGAGCACTGCAAATCAATTTATATTATTTATATATAATATAATAAGTGTGTGCAGTGCAAATTCTCCCATGCAAGGCAGCAAACATTACTGTTGGCTTTCAGCCTCAAATTCTTCCCTCAAGGCATCCCTAATCCTTGAAGCTGTGCTGGGCCTCTCTCTAGCCTGCCCTCTCTGGCTGTGCATATTCAGCCTCCAGGACTTGAACCTCGGTGGTCCATGCCTCACTGAATGTTTCACCCTACTGTGATCTTCCTGTCTGGGAAAAAGTCCTGCCTGCATCTTCCTGAACAGGCCACTGTTGAAACCCATTTGTGCAAAGCCATCCACAATGTCCTGCACGCCCCCAGAGTCACGTCTTTCTTTAGCAGGATCGATTTTTTGCTGCAAAAAACTGCATCAAGTGGCTTTTCTCATACGAAAGTTCTGCAGCCACTGCTTCGTCATCCCAGACTCATGACGGATGTGATCCCACCACTCTGCTTGTTTATTGATATCATCGTCGGACTCCTCACTGTCACTTGGAGCTCCTCAGCAGATCGGGCTCCATTGCCACAGAAATCGCGATTCACAGAGAGTAGAAGAGAGACAACACAATGGCGTTAGATAAACAGGGTTTTAGAGAACCGGCACTGAGATAAATGAATTTCCACTGCAATAAACTACTACATGTTAGCAATCTAGTAAAAAAAATCCTGCATCCTCTTATTCCCCAATTCTCCTAACTTCACTTCTTTTTTATTTCATAAAGTCTTCTGCTTCCTTCTTCCACAGGGCTGTTTGTCCATCAAGGGCCTTATTCTACATCCCTTGAAGTCAATGAAAGTTTTGCCACTGATTTCCAGGGAAGAAGGACTAAATAAGCTCTTCTGAAGTTAAGTCACAAAGTGGGAAAAATGCCTAAATCCTGTTTCCGGTACAGTGCAACTTCCAGTGTTGCTACCACTGGTGGAGCTGTGCTGGTGTAGAATGAGGGGTCCAAAATTTCCCATTGCAGACACACTCCAACTATTAGTGCTGAAGTAATGATTCAGCGTGTGGAATAATCAGTTTTGGCCGCAAACTGCTTAGCAAGCAACTTGGCAACAATAATGAGAAGACTATCAGAATAAGTGATCTTTTACAAGAAGGGATAGCAATAGAAGTAGACAAGTATCTTAGCTTATTCTGAGTAGTTCTCCTTTCACTAGCTAGCTCTCCCTCTCATAAGCACTGTTGTGCTTGTCTGTGAATGTTTTCCCTTCTGTCTTGGTGTCAAAAAAAGAAATCTAAACAAGGCTCTTCCCCTGCCCTTAAAAATGTAGGTGAATTGACAGAAGGCCCAATTGAGTGATCAGATAGTATTCCCCTTTGTGCTGTGCCTGGAGGAAAAGAAATCCTTGATGGACTGCTATTAAAATGGTACGTCCCCTATCCTTCCAGGACCTAGTTGTTCTCACAAACCCAATGGGGTGGGGTGAGGGGGCAAGAGGCTAATCTGAAATTTGAATTTTGCATGTCCTGCATGTAGTGCTACTGCTTGTGTACATGGCTAGGTGGCGTGTGTGTCATGACATAAGGTAGGAAACGCACTCATTCAGGACTGTGTTTTCTTTCATGAAAGCCTATCAGCTGTGTTGTTTCCTTGAGTGGTTTCAGTTCAGATTAGCCCCCCCAAAACTTGGATGCTTATCCAGAATGTACTCTTTCCCTAGCTTTTTCCTCCCTTCTTCCATCTCTCTCCCACCAAGATAGATACCACACCCTTTCCTTCGCTGCACCTTCCCCTCACCCTCCATGCCCTCCCTGTTTCATTATCCCTGCTGTTACCCTTTTGTGACCTCCAACAGATCTCACATTCGAGGACATCCTCAGTAAGAGACATCTCCAAAGGCATTGTGTACCAGAGGAGCCCAAGAGAGCCTTAGGTTTCAATGCAGCAGCAGCTCAAGGCCTAGCAGACAGGGGCGGCTCTAGGGATTTTGCCGCCCCAAGCACGGCAGGCAAGCTGCCCCTGGTGGTTTGCCTGCGGAGGGTCCGCTGGTCCTCCGAAGCCGTGGGACCAGCGGACCCTCCGCAGGCACACCTGCGAGAGGTCCACCGAAGCCGTGGGACCAGTGGACCCGCCGGAGGCAGCCTGCCTGCCGCCCTCGCGGCGCCGGCAGAGCACCCCCTGCGGCTTGCCGCACCAAGCACGTGCTTGGCGTGCTGGGGTCTGGAGCCGCCCCTGCTAGCAGACATATTATCAGATTTGCCACATACTGCAGAATGCCTTTTAGAAGTTGCAAGAAGGGAGCTGGGGTCTACTGGAGTTTATAGGGAGAAAAGTGGACAGTTAAGGGCTGGAAGGATAGGGATTGAGATGGGAATATCCATAAAAAATTCCATTTGGTTTCCATTCAGGAAAAGAGCTGGTGTTCATCTTTGGTCCTTGTTTCTCTGAGCTAGTTTGCTCAATGCTTACTCTCTTGATTTTGAAATCGTTATAACATTACTGGGCCTGAAGTCAGTGGAGTGGAGTGATTCCAGATTTTATGCTATATAATTGACTTCAGAATCTGCTGCAGTGTTTTTACGGTTAGATCTTCCTTCAGGAATAGGAAGGAATCAGACTTCTATGTTTCCAAGGTACAGTCCAGCATTTTCCACTGTGATGCTGCTGAGTGTGTGAAGGTTATTGAACTCTGTAATCTCAGCCCTTGCTTCTGAATTATTCTGAGACCGTTTATAATTGCCTTTGTACCTTTGTAAAAAAAAGTAAGGCATGCTGGCAGCCCTCAGCATTCAGATCAAATTCCACTACATGATGCACTGCCTGGGATACAAAGGGAAACAGAAGATGGCAATCAGTGACAGCTAAAGCCCATTAAACACCAGTTAAATGTAGTGTAAATCTGACAGGTGGAGGAACCACGCCTAAGGAAGTTCGTTTGTCTTAAATTAAAAGAATAATTTCAGAATTTAAGTCCTGTGTCCACACTAATTCAAAGCATTAAACACAGCTGTACAGCAGGATTTATATCATCATGATACTATTTTGAAACTGTGATTTAAACTGGTACTAGAACGACAGCTAATATTTTTTCACTACTTGTCTTGACCAATATTCACAATTTCATTGCAGGCCATTTCAGGCCCTGAATTCATGATGAGGTGTTTTTCGCATTGAAACTATGTGAAACGATCAAAACTTTCAGGGTAAAAATGGTTCTTTGTCAAAATAAAATATCATGTTCCAAATTTCAGAACATTGAGATTTTTTGCTCAGAAATTAGTCTGTTTTGAAATTTCAGATTTTTTTTCTGTGTGAAATTAGACCAAATAATAACAAAAGTGGAAGCCTCGATTTTCAAGGTTTATGTCATTGCACTGTGATTATTTCACCCAGCCCTGTCCAGACTCAACCATGGCTCAGCCTCTGACTAACACAGTAAACTATGTTTTAATGGAAACAAATCATGTCAAATCTATTGGGTGAATGTGGATGCATTAATCTGATTTTTGAATGCGGTTTGATGAATGTGATTAAAAGCAATAGCTTTCCACTGATGTGAGTGGGGATTTAGAGTGCAGAAGTGGGGCATTAGAGGTAAATAGTTAGTTGCATGTTCTCATTTCTTGCATTACTGTATCACAGTTTCCTCTTTCCTCCTGCTTCATTATTAGAACAATAGGAGCCCAGTCATATGTTTTTCAGTGTCCCAGATCCAATACATGAGACACAGCTCTTGTGTACAGTATTAGATTCGTGATTCCACACTGTCCCTAATAACGCTACCCTACTTTCTTTGTGGGTATGATTTACTAATATTAGCAGTGCTTAGCACTGAAACAGAAGCCTTGTTACCTTTCAGAAAAACATTCCCACATTATTGGGTCCTCCTTGTTCATTTGATTTTGGATGCTTCTGCTATATTAAAAGTCTGTGTGTCTTTTGCCTCCCATAAAGCATCAATGTATGTAACTGGAACATTATAATGCTTAATTAGATTTGTGGTGATTAAAGGCCCAGTCCTGCATCCCTTTGTTAGGTGAGTTGTCCAACTGAAGTCAATGAGATACTTCCATGAGAATTACTTTGTGAGTCAAGGTTGCTTAGTCAGTTATTATAGAAGTAAATATCAATGGATCTCTATTAATTAAAGATCTAAAGGTAGACCATATATAGTTTTCTGGCCTACTGAACCAGTTTCCCTGGAACATTTCCCACCTATATAAAGTACCTATTAAAAAGTATTTTCTCATGTTGACAGGGACATTTAAGTGCATAACTTGCATAATATTAACTGGAGTTACTGATGAGAAAATTATCCTCAATATTGTGATGGGAGTCAGTCTCTGGCTGTTATGGTTGCAAAGAAACGCTTTAAAATGTGACCTCAGTGTAAGTGATGCATCAGTGTCTGCCTGCTGAGTTTGTGGAGAGCCTAAAGCAATAACGCTGCCCAGTTCATTTAAATGGGTGCAAACTCAGATTCCAATGCCACTTTAAATGTCATCGTTGTTAACTATTTTACTGTTCATCAAAGGAGATAAGAAAGAAGAGGAAGTATGTTATGAAATCTATACAATCGATTCTGAGTGATAGCTCATTTTGGATATGCCTGTAACACTACATGGAGGGACAGAAGGGGGTTGTGATTCGTTTAATTTTCCTGAATGGGGGCTCAGCTTTGAAAGGTTTGGGAAACTTTGCTTTTGGCCGCTAGAACTGAAATAATTAAAAAACCCTCATGTGCTTTCACTTTATCAGCTGCTTATTTGTTTTTTACATTTCCCTTTATTTGGACAAGGGAACTAGACTTTGTTTATAGTCTGTTTTACTTTCTGGTTTGTGTGCTCTAGCATAATGTTATTGTGTATTTAGAGGGGCGGAGGTTCACAGCACTGCAGGAGAATGTGAACACTTAAAATCTTTTTTTGTTCATACTAGAGTTGGTAAAGTCCCCCTCCCCTCCCTTTTTTTTTAACGAAGTCTAACTTTAATTCCTAAATGATGCTGTGATCGTCTAATAATCCAGTGCGTTTAAATGTTTTTAAAATGGCTTATGTGGCACTTTTAATACAATAAGAGATTGTTATGTGTCTTGATTGACTGTTCATGAAGAAATTATGTAAGATATTCTAAATATATATATGTTTAATGGAGAAGCATGTGAGAACAAACCAAACAGGCTTGACAATGTTTACATAATAACAGTAATGACTAATATGTATCTATAGCACTTTTATCAAGGATCTGAAAGTGCTTTACAACATTAATCCTCACCTCAACCTAAGTAATTAGTATAACAGTGATTTTAAAGATGTGTAAAATAAGGGCTTGTCTACACAGTGTGGAAAGTGCACTACAGGGTGTGATTTCTAAAGCACACTAATTGCTGCATGTTAACTGGCCTCTGTAGTCTATGGTGCTGAGCATTAGAAGTTCCCTAGTATGTTTTAATGTAGTATTGTTTGGTCCTAAGTTAAAGTGCACTAGAGAATTTTTAGTGTACACCAGCAGAGCCTACACCACAGATACTCAGACCTCAGTGATTCAGGAGCCAAATTAGTGATCAACATTACAAAAAAGAGCCACAGTAGTGTGAATTCATTGTTTCATTACTATAGTACTATATATTCATATTTAAACAGTATGACAGGAAAATATTTAGTTTTATATATATATAAAAATGTGACTGACTAAGTATTATTATTTTATAAACTACAATTGGTTAATAGCATAGTTAAAGCATCCTGATTGGTTAATAACACAGTGTTTTAATATCATGTGCAGCAAAGAGCCGCAGGAGATACATTAAAGAGCCACTAGCAGCTCTCGAGCCTCAGTCAGAAGAGTATCACTGGTCTACACATACCAAATAGTGTGCAACAACAAGCCCTAAGACACTGGACTATTGGGACACTGATGCTGCAAGGTGCTGAGCCTTTCAGCACTTCTCAGAAGATGCTCTCCACCTTGATTCTTGAAAGTCATAGGCAGAATTAGGAATAGAACCCAGTCTCCTGCTCTAACTACTAGGAAACACTCCCTTCCTGAAAAAGAGGCCATTATTTGCATGACTTAATTTTTGAGTTATAAGGAATCAGTTCTGCCTGGACTCTAACAAAGCACCCTCAGTCCCAAAAGCAGTAGTTCTATCACTTGAGATAAAGGCGAATCTCCATGAGCTGTCATAGGACTGATATAATGGGCTAAATTTATCCTTGATGAAAATACATTTGCTTCAGTGGGTTTATTCCAGGAATGAATTTAACAAATAAATTATTTAGAATAGTAAATTTAACAAATAAACAACTCAGGCCAAACAGTACAAGTCATTTCAGACATGATGATTTCCTTGGAATTGTACTCATGCAGGATCTGGATCTGTCCTTGTAACTTTATTTTGAGTACTATCTTTCATGCAAACTATTATCCCCAAAAGCTTGATAGAGTTAGATAATACAGTTGCAGAGCTAAATGGCCTGGCATAGTATTAAATGCTATAGCACTGTTGGAAAACCTGAAGGGATCACAGCTGTGCAGAGATGAATTCTTTGAAAGCACATTACAAAAATTGCTCTGGAATATGAATATGTTAATTACTGGTATATAGCTGCCTAACCTGGCCAGTCTAAGCAGAATTGTTTTCCCATTTCCCTCTTTTTTGCATGGCACATAAGCAAGAACAATTCTTTATTTTTATTTCTTCAAATCTCTAGCTGCCCATCCAATGCTCTGGGTGCTGATCCCATATATTAGGTAATAATTGGAGATATACCAATCTCCTAGAACTGGAAGGGACCTTGAAAGGTCATTGAGTCCAGCCCCCTGCCTTCACTAGGCAGAACCAATTTTTGCCCCAGATCCCTAAGTGGCCCCCTCAAGGATTGAACTCATAATGCTGGGTTTAGCAGGCCAATGCTCAAACCACTGAGCTATCCCTCCCCCCATCACAACATATACAGAGGACTCGCCAGAAATACATCCACCTCAGCCTATACCCTCTTCAACAGCCTTAGAGAGGAGGGGGAAAATGGGCTTTTCAATGTGCCTGGAAGGTTAATAAATCTGGGCTCTGGTGGGCCAAACGAGGGCAGCAAGTTCCTAAACTAAGCGATATAAATAACTAAAACAACAACAACCCAGCAGAACAAAACCCTGCACTGGAACATGGCCAGTCCTCTTTAAAGAAGCAAATAGATGAAACAAAAGAATGTTATCAGTTCTTCTGCTCCTGGGGTTGAGTGTCCATTTAGCTCACTCCTCATGTGTATTTACAAAAGGGAAAAATGAAATTTGCGCCTCGGCTTTTTGAATCACTGAGGTAGCGCTTCCTGTTGTGAAATGTAACTGGTTCTCAGTATTTTGGAAGCCTGGCTTAGCAGGCTGACGACACTGTCCGCTCTTTTATGGAACAAGATTTATTTATTTGGAGTGAATTTTGGATCTCTCCTGGCTGCAGTATTTAACATATGTTGCATGCCTGCATTATTTTTTGGAGTTGCTATATTTTTTGTGTACTCCAAAGTTTCTCGCAGAAGCATCTGGTCCTGGCCACTTTTTGAAACAGGATACTTGATTAGATGGACCTCTGGTCTGATCCAGTCTAGCAATTGCTATGCTCCTATATACAAATGGATTACCACCTAATTTGACTCTTTTAAACATATTTTATATGGGATGCCTCATAACTCTTAAAAGCAAGTTAATTTTATTTTACATATTTCAAAGTGTCTAAAAATCTCACAATGCCATACTAACTTCTTCCTAAAGTAACTTGACTGTAACAGGGTTCAAAAAAGAACTAGATAAGTTCATGGAGGATAGGTCCCCCATCAATGGCTATTAGCCAGGATGGGCAGGGATGGCATTCCTAGCCTCTCTTTGCCAGAAGCTGGGAATGGGCGACAGGGGATGGATCACTTGATGATTACCTGGTCTGGTCATTCCCTTTGGGGCACCTGGCATTGGCTACGGTTGGAAGACAGGATACTGGGCCAGTGGACTTTTGGTCTGACCCAGTATGGCTGGTATTATGTTAACTTCTTATCCACCGTGCAAATAATGCAATGTGATCAATTAAAAACATAATTATTAGCTATATAGCATATTTCATTTTTACACCACTTTACAAACATATAGTATGAGTCATGACATAGTCTAGTGTTTAGGCCCAAAATTAGATTTCAGAATTCAGGGCTTCTATGCTACTGATTTACTAGGGCCCTGATTCAGCATGGAGCATTTGGAACAACTAAATGGGACTACTCGCATGCTTAAAAGTAGGCAGATGCTTAAATACCTTGCTGAGTTGGGTCCCACATGCTGTCATGCAAGTCATCTAGGCTGACATTTTCAAGTGCCACTAATTCTGATTACTTCATTTTTGGTGGCTAGCTGGAGACAAACACTTAAGAACTCAGGGTCCCAAAATGAAGAGACACCTTTGAAAATTTTGCACTTACTTTCCCTCTCCTTCAGTTTCTCCATCTGTAAAATGGGGGTAATAATACTTACCCACCATGGTAAAATATTGTGAGATCTATGCATAAAACATCATCCTATGTGCTAAATGGTGTTATTATTCAACCCCTTTTTGTGGACCCGCAGTCCTTTAGTGAAGGACTCCTAGCTGCACAGCATACAAATGCCTGTACAAGGATTATGTCAATGACTGGGGATTTCAGAGTCACCACTGCTTCCCTATAGCGCTACGCACTTAAGATGCGTATCTGCTAAAGAATGGCTTCAGACTAATGGAATTGGTATGCTTCAAATGCACATTGAATAGGCTCAGGGAACACGGGCCAATGGGCTCTGTTTTCTGGGGAAAATTCCCATGGACTTAAGTGGGGCAGGGTCAAGCCTTATCTGAGTCCTCTACTAGCTTATACAGCCTACTTTGCTGCAGAGCTCCCTTTTGCACACTGGGCCATTTAATACAATAAATGTTAACACAGCTCTTCCCTTTAAATAAAAGTATGAGAACTTTGTGAGCTGTCTCAGTGGAAATGCAGTTAAAGAGACCTTGAAATAAAATGTATGGCTCCTGCAAAGAACAAATTCTCAATAGTCTGAGAAACTTAAAAATGTGTTGGAATCTCATATATATATGTATAAACTTGAGCAGCTCAGCTCATGTACCGTTTCTAGTGCAGCACATATGTGTGACTCAATAAGGTTTGAGTGGGAGAACCAGACAGGTCTGAATCACCAAGTTTCTTTATCTCTGAATCACTGTTATCTTCGAGTAAAACAACTGCAGCTCTCAGAGCTACAGAAGCCCAGTCATGATGATCACAAATTGTAAAATCCAGAAGGAACCAACTAGTTTAAAGAAAGTTCACAACCATTTGATATTCGAGGACCCAGATTTATGTAAAAGGAAATGAGTTAATTCATGTTTTAAATTCTGGGATTTGAAAACTATTCTGGCAGACAGCAAGCTCTGTTTCCTGATATCACAGAAGTTATGTATTATTCAGCTTTGCTCACTGTTGTTCCAACAGGTGTATTAAAAAGTTGTAGAACCATAGTTATAGAATATAATGGTAGCACAATTGTTGTGAAAGTAGACTTAAAATGAACAGAATTTTTAAGTGTGGAGTGATACAAAAGAAATTGCTTCAGACCATTAAGGACCTGACCCAAATCTTTCATTTGACTTCAGTGGACTTTGGATAGATGCCTAACAGAATACGTGTAGCAACCTTACATCTTAAAGGTCAGTTGAAAGCTTTTACCTACCAAGAGGTGACTGAGTTCAAAAGAGTGCCAGGTTCCTGCACTTCTCTTGCAGCAGCTGATTATTCAGGTGCCCATAACAGTTCCTATCTGCAAGGACTGCACGCTTTAGGGCTACAGAATGCTGAATAAATCTAATACAAAGAGACCTCTTTGAATATAGGTATTAGAATGTAGGAAGGATTTCTGGTTGTACATTCCCTTATGGAAAGTTCCCCTTTCACTTAGGCTAGTAACCTGCCCACTTTGCAGTGAGGTCACAGGCTATATCACTTGGATAATCCTCCAACACTTTCCTACAATTCCTTCCCTGTGCCCAGAAGGACTGACACGTTCTCCCACGATTCACTGGGAAAGAATCATAGAGTGGGTTGACTTACTGCCGCACAAAGAACCCCATGGATACATTCCCAAGAGGCCTAGCAACACACATGGGGGGAGCCAGCACAGCCGCACCAATGAGGACACCGTAACTCAGATAAGGCTTTGTGGTATGGCAGCTCATCTGGACTAGGCTAACTGCAGGGGAGACATACAGTAAGGGTGAGCTTGTTGATAAAGACATGTTAACAAAATAGGAAGTAATGAAATAAAACAACTAGCAAACAAGAAACTTCTCTATAAAAAACATGGAATGAGCAGGATGTTGTACTAACTTCACCACTCAGTCGCTTTCATCCTATCCTTCACCCCTGATCTACGTTATCTGTTTAGATTGTAAAATCTTCAGAATAGGGACCGTATCTGCATTTTTGTAGAGTTCCTAGTCCATGTTGGGGTAGGGTGACCAGATGTCCCGATTTTATAGGGACAGTCCCGATTTTGGGGGCTTTTTCTTATATAGGCACCTATTACCCCCTACCCCTTGTCCAGATTTTTCACACTTGCTGTCTGGTCACCCTATGTTGGGGGCCGAAGTAATATAAAATATATAATTAATAAATTATAGTTCACTCTTCCATGCCCAGTCTATTCCTGTGATTTAGCTACATTCTTGGGTTTATTTTTATACACGGACAAGGACAGTAAGAAAAATTTCCAAATTATTCATCTCAGAACATAATCTATAAATAGTTTTGAGCATCTGACTGAGGACCCAATACAACCTTGACATTCTAAGGTAAGGTAATGCTGCTGTGGTTATTTGACAAATGGACCTGGATCATGTTTCAATTGTTTTAAGCCCAAGTGTATCAATCTCAGTTTAGTTTGATGGTGCTTAGTTCAAAGGAGCAGAGTGCATATCATGCAAGACTGTTTAACTTGTTAGTGATCCTCCAGGCTTCTGTTCTTTTTTGCAGTAAAGAAGTCTTTGCCCTCAGATGAGGGCAGAAAAAACAGAATCTCCATGCAGCAGTTGATAAAGGGAATGCTTGCTTCTTACTCTGAATTTAATTTTCATATATTGGTGAGTTATGGTTGCAAAAATGTCCCTGGCACAACTCCAGGAATCTAATGTAGAAAAAAATGTTTTCAATTGCATTGCAATGCAATACGTAAAAGCAAAAGGAAATTAGAATAATAAAATAGTTTATGTAGATGGGTGTCATTGTATAGGGGTTAGCAGGATAGAGAATAAATAGAAAACCAAGGTTACATTGACTGAAATCCCCCTACATGGGCTCAAGGAACTTCCTGACCCTGATTTTTCTTTCAGGTATGACACCATTGAAATGACATTGACCTCAATGGAGTTACTCTGGATTTACACCAGTGTAAGTGAGCAGCACAGAACTGGGTGAGAAATTTTTTGCTCATCCATTCTCCCCGTGGAAGTAGAAGGGGGTTTGTCCTGCAAAAGCAGTGGATCTCCAGAGATCTATACAGATCCTGGTGAATCAACAGAGGTCAAGCCAATTTGTGCATCTGCAGTGGTTCCTGGCTGGCCCTCCCAGACTACCTCTGGCCCTTTGGCAACAGAATTCCTGAGTTGTATATCTCTCAGCCTGCCAAGGCCTGATGTGGAACACAATGTGTGATAAACACTCAGAATGAGGGTCAAAAATTATTAATTCAGAAACCTTAAAATGCTGAATGATTCCTTCCTTTTGTGCATATAACATTCTGTAACCTCAATTTTCATGATTCCTTATTTTTAATGTAAATAATTTTGAATGATAGAAGTGAGGGGACATCGATATTTGTGTGGGATGCAGGTAACTTTGGGACTAAAATAAGTGATGTCCCTCAAAACGAGGAACATTTAAGAAACATGCTGCCAGGGAATCCACTGCCAGCTGCTATGGCCAGAACCTCTTGTCAGGAGGGAGCTGCATCATGGTGGGAGATGAAGGAGAAAGAAGGAGATGAAAAAGCCAGCTAGGGGGAAATACCAAATGAAAGGTAGTGAAGAAATTTAATTAGTGTATTTTATTTGTCTTACAAACATTATTATTATTAGTATTATTAGTATTATTTTACTACTAATTTATTTATATCATTCCCTGCATTTCTAGGGCTCCCAGTACCCTGGTATCTGGGACCCCTTTACAAGCTTTAAAATGGGAGCAGTTAGCGTTAGCAATCTTTGTTTTATGATGGTACGCCAGAGAAAACTTGAATAAGAGACGTTTCAAAAGATATGATTAAGATTTTAGATGTAATTGAAAGATGTGCAGCCAAATCCTTCTTTATTAAAGGGAGAGGCTTAAAACCCCCTGCCTTCTAACAGATGCAAAAGAAGAGAGTCTCCCTCCAGACCTGGCAGCTCTGTATATTCGGTCTCCTAGCTCAAGCCGAACAATAAGAACAAAAATAAGAGTTAAAGTGGAGGGAAGGCTGAGTAAGCTCCTAACAAGCCCTGAGCCCCAGGGGAGAGGGTCGCAGCAGCTGGATAGGGGGTGGTGAAAGAGTGAGGGAGGGGAGAGGAACTGAGGAAAACCAGCCTTTCAGGATCTAGGTACAACTTTACTTTCTCCTCCCTTGGTTTTCACACCTCAGCTGCTAGAAGAGGGCCTCATCCTCCCTGATTGAACTAACCTCGTTATCGCTAGCCTGCTTCTTGCTTGCATATATATACCTTCCCCTGGAAATTTCCACTACGCTCATGCTCCAAAACATCTGTTAGTCTATAAGGTGCCACAGGATTCTTTGCTGCTTTTACAGATCCAGACTAACACGGCTACCCCTCTGATACTAGGTACACTAGAAGCCCATCCTTCTGCCTGCTTCTATATCCTGCTGCCCCATCTAGTGCCACCAGCACTCTGCTGCCCCCTGGTAAGGGCATGCCAGCCAATTGGTGCTATTTTTCGATTGCACTGGGAAAGAAAGCAGAGTGGTGGCCAATGACATGTGAGCTCTAAAGAGGGCGTTGCAGGAAAGCTGTAGGTGACAGCAAAACTCCTCCTTTTCTCGCAGTGAGCAGGAGTGCTCTGTGGTGAACATGGCAGATGCAGATTAAGGTTCAGGCTGCCGCCGCCGCTGCCTCTTCCTCCTCACTATACAACTTGTTGGCTGCCCTGCAATTTCCCGTGGCGCTGGCTGGAGAGGTAGCTGGCCGGGGAAGAGCAGCCGGGTGCGTGGGGTGGGGAAGAGAGGCGCCCTGGGCTGTGTGATGATCCGGGTATGGAGGGCAAGCAGGGGGGAGCATCTGGGGCCGCTGCTTTGCTGCTGAGCCGCTCCGGGAGCCGCGGGGCGCAGCAGGGGCCAGCTGCCAGGCGACGTGCCAGCCACTGCTGCTGGGCTCGGGGGCGGCGGGTCCCCCTTCCCGGGGCGGCGGCGGCGCTGGGCTGGGTCTGATCGCTCCTTGCAGTGCCGCTCGCTGCCGCGGCGCTTATCAGCTCCGGCAGGGGCGGAGGGCGCCCACGGCGGGAAGGGGGGCGCCGAGCCGGCCAGGGGCAGAGAGCAGCAGCCATGCTGCCCGGGGTGGGGGTGTTCGGCACCAGCCTCACCGCCCGGGTCATCATCCCGCTGCTGAAGGACGAGGGCTTCTCGGTCAAAGCGATTTGGGGCCGGACCCAGGAGGAGGCGGAGGAGCTGGCCAAGGAGATGAGCGTCCCCTTCTACACCAGCCGGATAGACGAGGTCTTGCTGCACCAGGACGTGGACCTGGTCTGCATCAACCTGCCGCCGCCGCTCACCAGGCAGATCGCGGTCAAAACCCTGGGTGAGTGAGTCCCACCCGGACGCCCTTTCCTCCCTGCGCACCCTGGGAAGCGTCTCCTTCCCCCTCCGACTAGGGCTGCTCGGGAAGCATCTCCGGGGGTCGGGGAGCATGTGCGGGATCCCCATGGCTGGGGATGGGAGGAGCATCTGTGGCCACCCATTGCGCTTGTGGAGGTCTCCCCTCGGAGCTTTTCCCTGTGCGTAAATAAATCAGTCAATTCAAGGAGAGGGGTGTGTGTGTGTGAGAGAGAGAGAGAGAGAGAGCTGGATTGTGTTAGTGTCCTGTAGGAAGCCCTGCTGGGGAGGTGGAGTTATTGAAGCACTATTTTTGGTATTTTAGGATTACTGAAACAGAGATGATTTAGTGCTAAAATGTGGGATTATTAAAGCTGTCACTGTCTTTGAGATTTGGATGCATGGGTTTTGAGATGTCATCAGTCGTTTGTATCAGACACCTCGCTAAGGCAACATACTGGAAGTTTTTAGGAAGCAATGTTTCCCATCTCTCGTTTTTCAGAGTGTTGAAAGAGTTCACTTTTAAATGCTTGATGTTGAAACTAGTTACTAGGCAACATTAGGGGTAGGGGCCTACCAAATTCATGGTCCATTTGGGTCAATTTCATGGCCATTGGATTTGAAAAATTGTATATTTCATGATTTCAGCTTTTTAAATCTGAAATTTTACAGTAGGGATACTGACCGAAAAAGGAGTTGTGGGCGGGTCACAAGGTTATTTGTGTGTGTGTGTATGGGGGGGTGCGGTACTGCTACCCTTACTTCTGCGCTGCTGCTGGCAGCGATGCTGCCTTCAGAGCTGAGCACCCAGCCAACAGCCACTGCTCTCCAGCCCCCCAGCTCTGAAGGCAGCACAGAAGTAAGGGTGGCAATCTTGTGACCCGCCCACCTTGTGACCTCCTGCAACTCCCTTTTGGGTCAGGACCTCCAGTTTGAGAAATGCTGGTCTCCCCTGTGATTCTGAAATCTGTATAGCATAGGGTAAAAGCACACAAAAGACCAAATTTCAGGGGGGAAGATCAGATTTCATGGCCTGTGACGTGTTTTTCATGGCAATTAATTTGGTAGGGTCCTAATTATGGGGTAAAATTCTGGCCCAGTTGACTTCAGTAGGAGTTTTGCCATTGACTTCAATAGACCAGGATTTCATCCATGGGGGCCTCATCCTCATCCCCACAAGGCCTGGATGCTCAGCACCTGTCAAGATCAGGCCCTAATAGTGTCTCAAAGGTTAGGTTCAAAATGGGGAAAAACATCTGTTTCATGATAAGAGGGAGAAAATAATCAGGAGTTTTCATATGTGCATAGGGCGGCACCAGAGAAACCGTTCACCATTTACTCTTTGTGTTAAATGACAGCTTAGCACCTTGCACATTTGGAAGGTTGTGTCTTATACAATAATCCTAAAAAATAACCTGAGCAGGGCACAAAGATCAACAGATGCAAAGCAGCAAAGAATCCTGTGGCACCTTATAGACTAAGGCCATGGCTACACTTGCAAATTTGCAGCGCTGCAGCAGGGTGTGAAAACACACCCTCTCCAGCGCTTCAAATTGTGGCGCTGCAAAGCGCCAGTGTGGTCAAAGCCCCCAGCGCTGGGAGCGTGGCTCCCAGCGCTGTATGTTATTCCCCACAGGGAGGTGGAGTACAGACAGTGCTGGGAGAGCTCTCTCCCAGCGCTGGCGCTTTGACTACACTTAGTGCTTCAAAGCGCTGCCGCAGCAGCGCTTTGAAGTGCAAGTGTAGCCATAGCCTAACGGACGTTTTGACTCTTTGCTGCTTTTACAGATCCAGACTAAGACGGCTACCCCTCTGATACTTGACACAGATGCAAAGCAGCGAAGCAAGCAGGAAACTGACACTAAAGGAAATATTTTTACACAGGAGCCTTAATCAACATCATATACAAAGAAAGGACTGAAAAATAGGCAAACACTTATAAAAATAATCTTTGGATTTAATTATACTTTAACACACATAAAAACTGTGGCCTAAATTCTGCTTTTATTTATTCTAGTGTAAACTGGATTTACCCCATTGACTTTGTGTAGGGTAACCAGATAGCAAGTGTGAAAAATTGGGACAGGGATGGGGGGTAATAGATGCCTATATAAAACAAAGCCCCAAATATTGGGATTTTCCCTATAAAATCAGGACAGCTGATCACCCTAACTTCATAGCCTCCTATGTAAAGTATTTGTTTTTCTATCAAGGTTGACTTTAGTGGAGTTACTCTCAGATTTACACCAGTGTCACTGAAATCAGACTTTGGCTCTCTAAATGTAAATGAGAGAATGTAAATTAGGGAAAATGTGTTGAGTCATCTTTGTAACTGACAAAGGTATGTTGAGGTAAACAAATCAAATAGTGGCTATTTAGTTTCTTTCTGCAGTTCTGTGGGCTGATTGCCATGACTATGTATTGCATCATAGTATTACAGTATTACATTGCTACTAGAAAGCATAGCAATACTAAGTTACATTAGTGATGTTAGTATCAATGGGCATTTTCAGTCTTTAAAGGAAGAATGCCTACATAGGAGATCTGAGCATGATATAAGGTACCGGTGTAACACCGACAAACTCTGGTGGTTGGGGTCAAACCTGGAACCTCTGAAGCTACATGCATGAACCTCTGCTGCATGAGTTAAAGCTGTAGCAGACCCATTAAATGCTATGTGGTCTCGGTGCCACTAGAGGAGACAGAACACCACACCCAAGAAGTGTGTGGGTTACAATGGCATGCAATATAAGATGTAAATATTAAAAACATTATTTACAGAAATATATTTTTTATCTGTTAGCACTTCCTGCCCTCGCTCTTCGAGAGCGGTTTGATTTTAAACTCAGGCATTAGTTCTGCAAAAATGAAAATCCTTGTGGATTCAAATACTGTAAAATGGCTTAGAGAGTGATGACTTTCTCTGAGTCATTGGAATCTCAATTTTTGGAAGGTGGAGTGTACTATTTCTGAAATAAGAAGGTCCATAAATGTTCCCTGAGCTGGTGAAATGGGCTCAAACTTCCACCTCTGCTCAGGGTGCCAGTGTAGCCTGGTGGAAATTGTCAGCCACTGACACAAAGAAAGTAAATGGGTTTTTATCTCTTCTTTATTTTTCCCTTTGTTTGTTTCCATCTTCATGCTTCACCTTTGGCTGCAAGAAACATTTGTATTGTAAGGTAGTCACTGATAGGATTTAGTGATACCTCAGAGTTTAACTTGGTGAATTAGTCTGTAACAAGGACTGAAAATAAACAGTGCTGTCCTGGATTATGGCAGTAAAGCCGGAGGGACATAGGAGTTTCTCCAGTATTATTCTATACAGAAATCCATTCTGGTTTATCCTGTTGCTGCTGGAGCTCTGTAATGTGCCTGTAGGGGAGTACACCTTTCTTCTACCCATAGTGTATTTCTGTGTAGCAATAGTTTGTCATGAAACATGGACCTTTCACCTGCAATAATGGGTTGTTTTGTTTTCAGTATGAAAACTTGGGGAACTGGATGGCAGAAAGCACTGGTTACACAGTATTTCACTATCACCTCTAGGGCCTTTTTACACTGGGAATTTACAGCACTTTCCCCACTGCTGGTCTCTTTCTGATACAGGTCCTTGAAGATAGCTCTGGTGTAGATTGATGTGGGTGTCCTTACAGCTGTGCTGCTTAACCCTGGTTTATACAACACAAAGATAAACATTCTTGTGCCCTATCTTTACCATGCTTCCACCATTTTGACCTGCAGGTGGAACTGCTCCTTGAGGTAGTGTGGCCCAGGCCTGAGATGGTTCAGAGCTAGCCTGCTTTAGGAACAGACAACAAGTTGTTTCAAATCCAGGGCTGTTCCTTTGTGAAATGAGTTGGTGGTCTGAGTCCAGTTTCTGTGTGGGAAAAAAAAAATCAAACTCCATGGGTCTTGGTTCCTATATGTAAAATGGGGATAGTAAAACCATTTTTGTCTGCCTTGTCTGTTTAAATCATAGGATCTTGTGGGCAGGGACTGTCCCTTGCTCTTTGCTTGTACACATCTTGCACAATGGAAACCTAGTGTTAGCTGGGGCCTCTGGACATTAGGATAATACAAATACCAAATAAAGAAATAATCTCACAATTGACTTCCCTTTTGAAGAAAGATAGATCAAAGCTTGAATGACCATGGAGGCCCGTTCTAGTATTTAATATGAACTCTGTTGTTTCTCACTGGTCTTGGCAAGCGTGGGGTACTTGTGTGTAGCCCTGAGGATTAATCTGTTGGTCTGTATAAAATGTCTTTTTGATAAAAGTGTGTAGGCTGCATAGATTAATAGAATTTGCAATAGCTATAAATGCAAGATACCTAGAAGCTTCTAAACCAGACATCCTGGCCTATTTCCTCTGTGATGCTGAAAGCAACCTTTAAGACCCTTACTCAGAAAAGTGATACTAGGAAACAAACCTCATAAATTGTCTAGGGACTTTCTGAATATCTGCTAACCTTTCACCTAGTTAGGTGCAAAAGTAGGGTATTTCTGCCCACAAAATATAACAAGTCTACCACAAAATACGTAGATAGTTGTCATTAGTACGTACACAAAGGTCAGCCTATGAAAACAGGTACCCTCACCTTTCCATGGGGGAAAGACAAATTTGGGCATAAAGGGAAGGATTTTTACCTATAAAAGGTGTGATAATCCACCACTAGGGCAGGCGATACATCTCTCTGTTTCCTGGTCGTCTCAACCTGCTTCGAAGCCTCCTTCTCCAAAGCTGTCAATGCTAGTCGTAGTATTAATTCTTTGTGAGTATGAAATAATTCTTAATTTCTACTTCACCTCTAAGCATCTATGCTAAGAAGGGTTTAATTTACAACCAGTTTCTTTATAACTATACTTCCTCTAGCAGAGGTGTGAAATTCACTTTAGTACTCTTTGCTGCAGAGTGCATTTAGAACTGTATAATATATCATATCTCTTAAAGAATTGTGATACTTTGTAATCTCATACTGCTTTTAACATTTTACATTTACTTCTTGTTTCATTGATTTTAAATAAAAGGTCTTGTTTGACTAAACTTTGTCTCAGTGTAATTCCTGTTATACCCCAATCTCCTTGGTATTAAATTCTGTGAAGCCTGATTCAAGACGAACTTTTATCTTCTGATCACACATATTGGCGAGCCATACCCATATTATTAATATCTATTAATTATTACTAACATTCTTAATTAATTAGAAAATTAAGTATTAAATAAAACTAAATTAAGTGGATAAATTCCACTGTCCCTACTAACCCTCCCCAAATCAGGCAACAGACTGGCGAGCCGCCAGGAGGAGATTTAAGGAGTGTGTGACAGGAATTTCTGGACCCTTTAGAGACTTTTTCTTTGAACCGTAAGTAAATAGTTAATTTCAGTAAAATTCTAAAATCTTATTCTTAAACCAGAGACAACTTCCTGTGGTTATTGCTGCTGGCAGCACGCCCAGTATTTCCGTTTTGTATTGTGGTTAAGCAATCTTAAGGTCTTTACTTTCACTTTTGCCTAAAGGTTTTTAACTGTATTGATAACTGATAATATTAAAGTAATATTGTTTTAAAGTGATAAGCGCGCACAGAAAGGGGTTTTTATATGTTGAAGAAGTTAATGAATGGTACCAAATAAAATAATTCGCAGTAGCACCTGGATCCGGTGACCCACACTAGTGGTGGCGGGGAGTTAATAAAGCAAGGTATTCATAGCCGCCAGAAAGGCCGCAATCAGTCAGAACTTGAATAGTTCAAAGATACCTTATCTTAGTCCCATTAACTCTTCCGGACTGCACCTCTGATCCGTCTGCCTCAGTATTCCCCGATATTTGGCAGGTCCCGACAGAGGGGAAAGACCTCTCGATCTGCTATAAGCCATCGAGAGAAGAGAGAAGAGAGTATCCCCACTTCCTCTATTTACTTGGGACTTTTATGATACAGTGTTTAAACCGGTGTACAAGGGGTATTATCCTGTTGTTTCTGTGAAGGGACGCCTTCTATATCAGAGTAAATCAACAGAAGATTGATTCTAGTGAATATACTAGACAATACTAGATTCTAGTGAATATACTAGAAGAAGAAAGAGATGAATTCTCTATTTCATATTAAGAGTATGAAAAATGAAGATATAACAGGAGTGGAGTGTGTTGGAATTTCTAGTAGTTTAGCTTTGGAAAACTTTGCTAGGAAATATATTCAGGAACATGGTGGAGGTTTGGAGCAGCTGAGAAATAGTAGAATGATTTCTGAGCAGAGAAACCCATGGGGTTTTGTGAGTAATGTATTTGAGGATGAAACAGAGCAGAAAAAGAAAAGAGCTAAGGTGGTGAAGGGAATAGCTGTTGAATGCTTGCTTGTAGCTTGTAGTTCATTGGGAAAGAAATTGGATAAAAAGATGGAGTTACTCAGGGAAGTTCAGCAGATGCTGGTAGCCTATAGAGTGGACCGTGGTCGGCTGTTGGAAAAGATTAAAGAACTAGAAAAGGGAGAAAATAGAGCAGAGGAAGTTGAAGAATTGATTCCCATTCCTATTGGTATGGTGGACCCGACAGAGGTAGAAAATCTTATTGGACCAGTGACTAGAAGTAAAACAAGAGAATTAGCAAACACAGTACCTTCAGAAGCGAATTTGCAAGTTGAATCTGTAGAGTCAGAAGAGGAAATTGGCAGTGCAGAGAAAACTGACAGTCTGCCGATAAGAGACGGAAGTTCTGAAGTGACAGTTCAGGAGGCGGAGACAAGTGTCACAGTCAGTGAAGCAGTTAGTGACACAAACAGAGAAGCAGAGAAAGAGGAAAAGATCTCTACTTCTGTAGAGACAGCTTCTGTGAGTGTACCTTTAGAATCGGTCATTGTTCAAGGGTTGGAAGAGGCTGTATCACAGGTAACACAGGTAGCTAATGCATGTGATGTAGTGATCTCTAAGTTACAAAGAGAGCTACAACAACAAGCAGGGAATAGAATTCCTGCTCCTCCACCCAATGTTACATTAGCACCATATAGAGTAGAAAATCCAGTTCCTTTGGGTGGACATTTATTGGCATTCGGGCAATCAACATTGCCTAGACCCCAGGAATTTCGTGGGTTCTCTACACCCCCGTGGTATATGCTGGTATCACCTAGTGTATCAGTAGAACGCCCTACCACGCCAGACTTTAGTGGACTAAGGGATGTCCTGCGTCAGTGTGGAGACACTTTGAATGTAACCCATAGACATTTCATGGAAAATTATCCTAGATACCCAGGATTATCTCCAGTGGAAAGTTTTGATGGTTCAGATGAGGAAAATGTGAATCCAGGTAGAAGGAGGCAAGGAATAGAAATTGTAGATTTAAGCTCAGATGAAAGCTCAGATGAAAGCTCAGATTCAAATCCAGAAGAAGGAACTGCAGGTTCCAATTCTGATTGTCCTGTAGCAGTTGTCACAGATATTAAAACCTTAGACCTGGTAGCTAAGCAAGTAGGAATGATGGAGGATTCTTCAGTTGCTATGCATGCACAACGTGTGCAGGAGACAGCAAAAGTGTTTGGCTTACCAAGGGAAGATTGGGTTAAAATCTTACAACTCACAGTGAATCGAGCATTGTGGAGTACTTTGCCACTTAAGTTTAGGGTAGGAGAGAAAAGTTTTCAAGAGACAGTAGCCCTATTGGAACATAACCAGCACCCAGGGCAAGCTGGAGTAGCAATTCTGTCTAACTTAAAGCAGAAACCTAATGAAACTCCACATCAGTTTCATTTGCGGTTAAGTGCAGCTTGGCGGAGTCATATCAAGGAGGAAACAGATGAACTGCCATACATCAGTTTGCTAGTTAATAATTCTCTTCCTCAGTTAAGAGAAATGGTTAATATGCATATCACTGATGATATTTCTTTAAAAAGAACATTAGCCTTACTGGCTAAAGCACATGCACAGGAGGCTCTAAATTAGGTCGGCGTGGAGCCCGGTTGCAGTACTTCAGGAACCACAAACTAATCCTACGGTGAGGATTGAGGACCTCAACCTCAGCCAGGATTAGGACGAGGAGTTCCTAAATTCCTAAGTATCAACGTTGGCAAAATGACCCTAACCCACGTAATAACCCTGGACCTTCGGTGGCCAGGCCCCTCGACAGGGTTATGCGTTTGGATCCTATGCAGGAGCCCGGGATCGTGTTCCTTTCTTTTCAGATGCTGCTCAGAACAGTTCACGTCTGCAGAGACCTAAATCACCGCCTTTGCACAAAACTGAGGACTCAGTTGTGAAAATGTTTAAAACAGTGCAACAGACGCTTGAGGCTCAACGACGGGCTATCCGAGAACTTCATGCCCGTGTGAATGAGCTGATGATGATGGAAGGCCAAGGCTCAACAACCTTGAACCGTCCAGTGGCCTCCGTCGATCCATCCCCTTTTCCCCAGTGGACAGCCACTCCTCCAGAATTGGCTGCCTCTGAGGAGATAGAGGAGGAACCCCTAGATTATCTGACAGCATATGCTGCATGACTACAAACAACCCCGAGTGTAGTCATAACCCCGTTAGGCAGAGATACAAGTGGAAGACCCACAATATCTGCAGTGATAGAGGGACTAGACAGGAATCTCATTATAGATACTGGAGCAGCAATCAGTGTTCTCCATGTCGAGGATCCTAGATCCTCTCCTCTATCATCAGGATGTACCAAGACACTTGCAACCTTTGCAAGTAATCAGGTTACTACCACACTTTCTACACCCCTTGAAGTACAGATAGGTCACCTAAGAAAGAATCATACTTTTGCATTAATGAAGTTAGCAGACCCAAAGAATTCCTTATTGGGAACTGATTTCTTATACAAACAGGGATGTGTTCTTGATTTGTGTAACCAATTATTGTGTCTTTCAGTAGAACAGGAAAAGGATGACTCTCCAGTAGTCATACCTGAGTGTGGCATGGTATCTCCAGTGGAGGACTCTGAACCTGAAGGGTATGATTTGGACAAAATAGTGGCTAAACATGCAGACCAACCTGAGTTACAGGCATTACTGTACAAACATGCAGATGCCTTTGCTAAACACAAACATGACTGTGGATGCATGGCTGTCACTATTGTTGTAGAAGGAGGAGAAATTTCAGCCCAAAAACAGTATCCTTACCCAGAACAAGCAAATCCATACATAGAAAAGACTATTAAGTTTTTACTGTCCAATAGGGTAAAAGATGGGCAAGTTTCAAATGCTCGCCTTGCTCATTGGGCATTATTACTGCAAGGAAAAGATATTGCAGTCAAACCTATTAGGACACCATCCTTGTTACCAACAGCTCTATTGTATCAGGGAGAGCCACACAAGTGTCCCAACTTTGATCAATTGGATCTAAGGGGGGAGGAAAAACAAAAGCTCTTTCAACCTTTAATCCAGGAGACAGATCCCGTTAATAGGTATAAATTCTTTGTTGATGGTTCTAGTTATTACCATCAAGGCAAACCCTATACTGGGTTCGGAATCTATGCAGTTCCCCTGAGAAAGGAGAGCCTTGGGAAAAGGCATATTCATGCACTCCACATTCGGCTCAATATGCAGAATTAGCTGCAGTGGCTTGTGTGTTGGAGTACTGTGTGCAGTTCTCCATCACCACCACATACCAAGATATCTGTCTGTTTTCAGACTCTGCATGGGTATGCAATTCTCTCACAGAGTTCCTACCATATTGGGAAACAAATGGTTTTACATCTTCTGATGGCACACCTATTAGGTATGCATCACTGATGAGATACATCCATTGGTTAACAGTAATAGTTACTGTTTCAGAGCGCCAATCAAAATAAAAAGTAAAAGCTCACTGGAAATTAGACCTTATGCTATGGAAAATGAGAAAGCTGATAAATTGGCCCGTGAAGGAGCCCGATCAGGAGAATTTTGGGAAAGTAAGGATCAGGAGTATTCTGTTATTACCCTAATCCTAAATGTCCTATAGCTGCAACTAAATTGGTACAACCCAATATACCAGATCTAAAAGACATGCAAAAATTGGATAAGGACATAATAAAAGTAATTTTAGAGCTTTCCAAAATAGACAAAGAGGATCACTAACAATAGACCCTTTGTACAAACGACATGAACAGCAGTTACAAGTCGTAGATGGAGTTCTCATGTATACAGGAGGTCCTTTCCCTGTGTGGGTAGTTCCAGCTCACCTACGAAGGGAAATGATGTACATGGTCCATGACACTCCTACAGGAGGACATCAGGGAGTGGACAAAACTGTCCAACGTCTTGCATCTGTAGGGTGGTGGCCACTTCTTAGGATGGATGTGCAACAATATTGTGAAAATTGTCTGGCATGTGCCCAAGCTAATCCTACTCCATCCAAAAGAAATGCGCCACTAAGATCCCAGGTGTATGAAGGTCCATGGATGGCTTTGCAGATTGACTTTGTAGGTCCTTTGCCAAGGACCCAAAGAGGTAACCAATATTTGTTGGTGATTATCGATCCTTTCTCAAAGTGGATAGAGGCATTTCCTCTTAAAGCCAATACTGCAAAAGCCACTGCCAAGGTTTTGGTAGAACAAGTCTTCTCTCGCTGGGGGATCCCTGCAAAGGTAGAATCAGACCAGGGATCACATTTTACAGGACAGTTCTTTAGGGATTGTCTTAAATTGATGGGAGTCCCGCAGAGACTACACATCCCATACAGACCACAGTCATCTGGGATGGTGGAACGAACCAATCGGACTATAAAAGTGATGTTGAGGAAACTGGTTGATGCCAATGGACGTAACTGGGACACCCTCATGCCTTTAATTTTAATGACATTGAGGGCGACACCGGCTGCATCTACTGATAAAACACCTTTTGAAGTGATGACAGGCCGAACAATGAGATTACCAGAACATTTAATTTGGCAAGCTAGTGGCACTCAATTAGAGGGAATAAAAATGGATACCTACCTGCAAAATCTGCAAAAACATTTAAATCACATTCACTTGCAGGTAGCTGCTAAATTGGGAAAATCCAGACATAAGGCAAAGGCTTACTTTGACAAAAACCAGAGAGAGAATACTTGGGAAGTAGGAGATCAAGTAATGTTATTGTCATATAAGTCACCAGAACATGGGTTGTGTAATCGATGGATTGGACCTTTCCAAATCATTGATAAACTCAGTTCAGCAGTATATAAGATCAGAGTAACAGGAGGAAAGCATAATAGAGACAAGATTTATCATGCTAACCAGTTAAAGCTGTATCGATCGTCCAGGTCGCAGGAGCAACTTCTTCCTCAGGACTTAAGTGATCAGACGAAATCGCAACAACTGGAGCCCAGCAGTTTGCAACCATGAAATTGACATTGACATTTTTGACTTATTACACCCTTATTGTTGCTCTAAGGGTAGGACTATGCCAAAATATTAAGTCTGGAACTGAACTATTGCAACCCCAAGAAACCAGACGACCGGATCGTACTCAGTTGTCTGAGCCCAAGCAACAGAACATACCAACAAAGAAGGAACGGACTATTATACTTAATCCAGAACTGATCAACAACCCGATTCAACAGGTTAAGGGGATTCGGGGGGAGGATGTTACTTTTGAATATCAATTAGTAGAAGTAACTACCCTCTAGTGGTTGGAAAAAGATGTGGTAATTGCTTTTAAAGTTAATTGCTTTAAACAATGATCAGAAAAGAGATCAGCATTTGGGGAAAGAAATTATATGTTCTGCATATGGGGAATATGTTGTAAGCACAATTACTGATGCATTGCGATCCTTAAAATTGGGAGAAGTCCCTGACTTAATTAAGGATGAACAACTAATGAGTTGGTATTGTCCTAAATGTTTTCAAAAGCTGGAAAAGGAAAGATCCACTTGTTTGGATACATGCCAGCATTTGTCAGTGGGTGCTATGAGAGAGATAGGATCTGTGACACCTCACCCCAACCGAGACAGTTGTTCTCTTACAAAAGATTGTATGATGGCACGGTCTTTGTATGTCTCATTCACGGTCTCGTGTTTGACCCAGACAGAGATGTGTACAGGCAATTGGCTGCTATCCATTCTATAGGTCACCTCGAAGATGACATCTACAGGGAACGCGTTAATGCACCTCCCCTGGTAGTCTATCACACTCCAACTCAGACTTGGAAGGTACCACAGATGGCCTGTGGACCCCAGTATATCTGTAGGTGTAATGTGTTTGAAACAGACACTGTTTTGTGTGGACTACAGGGAGAGAAAGCACAGAATTCATCATCGTCATGCCTGGTGAGGCTGACCACATGGAAGACTCCGATGGAGAGGGTGACCTATGCTGGAAGGAACCAATTTTGCGTGGTTACCAACCAAAAGAGGTACCAGTATGGTCCCTTGGAGTGTCCTGTCACAGAGCCAAATTTCTGTTTTACCCCAGAGCAACCCACGGTAATAGGAAATCAAGTTATTTCCCCTATTCCTATTTTTGAGAACATTACCATTATTCAGTCTAACCCTGATTACCAGAATTTAACTATTCAAAGTACACCTACTTTTCTGGCTTATATTCCACCATTAGGGTTGCAACTGAAATCCTTAATGACTCGTAAAGAGACTCACCTCATTCAAATTACTAACAATATGGATGAAGCCCAACAAGTTATTACCCAATTAATGAATGAAGGGAATGAGTCTGTAACAACTTCCAGAGAAAATTTTGGATTAGAAGTATGGATAATTATCCAAGGAATTGGGATTGTGATTAATTTCCTTATGTTAGGTTATATGCTGTATAAACGCAACAAACCCAAGCCAAAAACTAGGCAGAGACCTAGACAGACACCCAGACAATCCCCTAAACAAATGCACAGACGAGCACCATCTGGGGATAAAGATGAATATATATACATGGTGCCCATTCCTGATACATACCAAAATTTGCCCAGGTATGAAACTAAAAAGGGCCCCACAGATATTAAGTCCTAGGTGACGGGGTTTCTTTATGTAAACCACCCCGTCAAAGGGGGGCGTGTAGCCCTGAGGATTAATCTGTTGGTCTGTATAAAATGTCTTTTTGATAAAAGTGTGTAGGCTGCATAGATTAATAGAATTTGCAATAGCTATAAATGCAAGATACCTAGAAGCTTCTAAACCAGACATCCTGGCCTATTTCCTCTGTGATGCTGAAAGCAACCTTTAAGACCCTTACTCAGAAAAGTGATACTAGGAAACAAACCTACGCAAATTGTCTAGGGACTTTCTGAATATCTGCTAACCTTTCACCTAGTTAGGTGCAAAAGTAGGGTATTTCTGCCCACAAAATATAACAAGTCTACCACAAAATACGTAGATAGTTGTCATTAGTACGTACACAAAGGTCAGCCTATGAAAACAGGTACCCTCACCTTTCCATGGGGGAAAGACAAATTTGGGCATAAAGGGAAGGATTTTTACCTATAAAAGGTGTGATAATCCACCACTAGGGCAGGCGATACATCTCTCTGTTTCCTGGTCGTCTCAACCTGCTTCGAAGCCTCCTTCTCCTACGAAAGCTGTCAATGCTAGTCGTAGTATTAATTCTTTGTGAGTATGAAATAATTCTTAATTTCTACTTCACCTCTAAGCATCTATGCTAAGAAGGGTTTAATTTACAACCAGTTTCTTTATAACTATACTTCCTCTAGCAGAGGTGTGAAATTCACTTTAGTACTCTTTGCTGCAGAGTGCATTTAGAACTGTATAATATATCATATCTCTTAAAGAATTGTGATACTTTGTAATCTCATACTGCTTTTAACATTTTACATTTACTTCTTGTTTCATTGATTTTAAATAAAAGGTCTTGTTTGACTAAACTTTGTCTCAGTGTAATTCCTGTTATACCCCAATCTCCTTGGTATTAAATTCTGTGAAGCCTGATTCAAGACGAACTTTTATCTTCTGATCACACATATTGGCGAGCCATACCCATATTATTAATATCTATTAATTATTACTAACATTCTTAATTAATTAGAAAATTAAGTATTAAATAAAACTAAATTAAGTGGATAAATTCCACTGTCCCTACTAACCCTCCCCAAATCAGGCAACATGTGCCAACATGTTTTCATGTTCTTTTCCCATGAGCTGGAAGCAATTTGCTCTTCTACTACTTACCTACAACTGCAATATGAACGCACCCTGGGTATAACACTGGTGCTAATGCAGGGTTAGGAGAGGTGGGGCAGAGCAAGTCTAGACAGAAAGACAATGTGCTTTCAAAACTCGTTAGCATTCAGCACTAGAAGAGTTACCGGTACTAGCAACATGATTTTATCCCTCTGGAAAGAGTTCTAACTTTCCACCCAGTTAAAAATTGTCAATACATGAATTCTGACAATGTATTAAATATGATATTCCTCAGTCCTTGCCTGAAACTGTTGTGTAGTATTACTGTGTACTGCTAAACAGCTGCTGCATGACAGCCACTGATGTACCTGAGGTGGCTCCTGGGAAATCCTTGTTAAAATGTCACCTGTACATTTAAAGGAGAGTTGGGGTCATTTCTCTGTCTCTGCTGGAATTCCCCCACTGTGTGGGTGCTGCTAAACCATTCCTGCCAGAGATGACTTATTCCCAGGGTTCATGTAAATATTTTAAGGAGAAAATATTTTGCCTTTGGAATGTATCTAGTGTTAGATATTTTTGAAATATATCACTGGGGGTTGTCCCCAGCTCCTCTGATAAGGTCGTTGCCTCCTCTCTCATTTCACATTATGCAGATTAAACACTCTGCTGTGCTCTAAATATTTACAGTATATTTTTCAGGAATATAGTCTAAACATTATTAAACATTTATATTGCAGTAGCACCTAGAGGCCAGCCAGGTCAGGACCTCAGTCTGGTACCAAAATATTGGCAGCACGTCTACCCCAGAAGTAGAGGTAACTTCAGTGGTAGTGAAGTGATTCATGAATCTAATCTATAATTAATTTGCACCTTCCTTGATACCCATTTAACCCTGTTAAGCAATTGCATAGTTGTAACTGTGGTAGAACTTGATCCATTGTCTGTAAAAAAGTTTGGAGTCCTTTGGGATGAGAGGCTCTATTAAGGCAAACAGCATAATTATTTATTAATAGCAATGTAGTATCTGTCCTGCTATAGTCAGTATAAATGTGGCCCAGCAGCAAGGACACTGAGTAGAATATCTTGTGCTTGGTAAACAGATGACTTTGCAGAATATTAAACTTGAGTTATGTCAATCATATGACAAATGAAAAAGTTAGACAAAAAGCAATCCACCTTTAAACAGCACAGCCAGGGGTAGTTGTGAGCGGTACCCATTTTGCACAAGCTACCTACTAGGAAATCAAAGCAAACAATACATTGGCCATCAGCTTACATACTCAATACCAGTTGAACAAACAATGTGTATTACAGGAAAAGGTAACCAACTCTTTTAGTGATACGTGGTCCAATCATGCAGTCCTTCCAACTCATCATTATTCAAGCAAACCTCCTGCTGGAATACAGCAGGATTGTACCTGTGGTCTTGTCAAGATGCTGATTTACTCAGGGAAAATACTACTGTATATGATCCACATACAATGTAAATCAGTAGCTACAGTCATGAGTTCATAACAACAATGGTAGCCCTGGCTTGTGCTTGAACACCAACAACAATAACCCACTCTCCTCTGTGTCCTCTCCTTTCTGTCCCTCAAATCATGGATACTTCTCTGGATTTCCCACATTGTCCTGTTTTCTCTGTATTTGTCTTTGACATTGTCTACATTACAAAATTTTAGGGGGGAAAACTCCCATTGGTGCTGCTCCAGTTCAGTTGCTCTAGGAGGAACAGCACTGGTGGGAATTCTAGAGTAGACAAGGCTTTGGCATCCTCCACCGTCTGACTCACTTGTTGGTAAAAACATTGGAAGTTGGAGACTTCTCTACATTAGAGAATTACACCAGTTTTAATGGAAGCAGTTGTATTAAACCAATTTAAGTACAGTTAGCTGAATCCACTCTAGCCACGCTGAATTGGTTTGAGTTGATGTAGTTTTGTCCAAACTAGTACTGCTCCAAACCATTTAATTTGCAGTGTCCTCTGGGTACCGATCCCGCAATTCTGGGCTTAGCTCCCAGAATTCCAAGGGCTTCCGAAGGCTACCAGGGCAGTAGCAGGAAAAATAGTTGCACTGTTTCAGCTAGCTCCCACCCACACTGGCACTAAACCAGTTTAGATGGAAGTAATTTTGACTGAAGCAGTTCTTAGAACTGCAGAGTGTAGTCTGTTCCAACAAAGTCAAAGTCCTGTTTTGTACCAGTATAACTATTTTGGTTATGGATACGATTTTTTTTTTTACTCAAATAGTTATACTGGTAGAACCCCTTATGTGAACTTAGTTATACCGATATAAAGGTGCCATATACCCATATGGCATATTCCCTTTTCATATGGAAATAACTGTATCCATGCTAGCACTAGGGTTGTACTGCCTAACTACACCAGTGCAGCGAAAGTGGTATAACTTGTGTGTAGACAAGGCTTTATAGAATGCTTAGAAACTGGTTGGTGTACTTGCGTGTATGTGAACTTCATTGTGAAGTCATTTACATCAGTGCTAAGTCCGTGTAAAACCATACCAAGTCAGAATAGTAGCATTTTGCACCACTGTAAATGAAGGCACAAAGTGTTAATAAATTGTATAGTCGATTGCTTCACCATACTTTGGTTCGTTATAAAATATACCCAAGAGACCAAATAAGCAGTGTCAGTCAGGTTTATTAGCATGGCACAGGAAAAAGGTTCTATATGATACCAGTCTCCAAAGAGCGATCCTGTGCAAAGAAGTTACATTCACCTTACACATAAGGTGTGCTCCCAAAGTTACACATTTCAGCTGGGATTATTTATATGATGATGTTACAAGCTACACCCCTTTACAGGTCACTAAAATCCAACCCATGAGTTTTGTCCCAGTTCCGTAACTTCTTGTTCTGTTCCTTCCTTATCTTTGTTTTCGATACTAGCGTTCCAGTTACTGGTACTTCCCTAGTTTGTACTAAGACATAGTATGAATGTATCTTGATTTTGACAAGTTTCCTATCTACTTATGTCAAATGCTTACTTCAGCAAATCCAAGGCGTTATAGGTTACTTAGCATAAGAGAAGAGGATTACGGTATAGGCCAGTTTAGGCTATATCACTGTTACAATATTTGTGCTTTATGTTATTGGTGCTTAATCCATACTAATATATGTATAGTGCTGATAATATATATATATTATTAATATGATATATATTTATATGCTAGCCAGCATAGATTAGTCAACAAATGTAACAGAAGATCAGGCCCGAAGTGTTTTACAAGCATACTAGGATGTCAGATGAATTCTTAGAACAATACATTTCTCTCATGTAGATAACATATAGCATCGTCCCCTCCTTCCCATCATCACAACCTTTGGGGTAGCTGAGCAAAGTTACTACCACCTGTGCTTGTAGTGAAGGCCTTCTCCGTACACTAGCACTTTTTGCATCATTGGTCTAGTATTAGTCCAGCTCCACTGGTGTTAGCAACAGTGGCAGTACTAATGTAGACAGGGACAGACATTTTTCCCCATCATCATTACCATTGGCAGAGGGCTTGGCTACACTTACAAATTTGCAGCGCTGCAGCAGGGTGTGAAAACACACCCTCTCCAGCGCTGCAAATTGCGGCGCTGCGAAGCGCCATTGTGGTCAAAGCCCCAGCGCTGGGAGCGCGGCTCCCAGCGCTGTCCGTTACTCCCCACAGGGAGGTGGAGTACGGACAGCGCTGGGAGAGCTTTCTCCCAGCGCTGGCGCTTTGACTACACTTAGCGCTTCAAAGTGCTGCCACGGCAGCAGCGCTTTGAAGTGTAAGTGTAGCCAAAGCCAGAGATTCATTGGTTGTAGATCAGTGGCGTGAAAAGTCTTAATGCAGATGCATCTGGGAGCCTTGACTACACAAGGGAATCCTTTCAACACATTCCCACTGTCACAGTTCAGGGCAACTGCACCTGTATTTCCCCCTCACAGTCCACGAAAGGCACCAATTCTAGGCTCCCAGCTCCCCTGCCATCACTTCTCTTGGGTGGAGACCTGTGTCTCTCTCCTCACTCCTGACTAAGGGCATGGCTACACTTGCAGATGTAGAGCGCTTTGAGTTAAACCAGCCTTTGTAGAGCGCAGTAGGGAAAGTGCTGTAGTCTGTCCACACTGGCAGCTGCCAATGCACTGGCGTGGCCACATTAGCAGCTCTTGCAACGGCCACAGAGAGCAGTGCATTGTGGTAGCTATCCCAGCAAGCAAGTGGCTGCAACGTGCTTTTCAAATGGGGGTGGGGTGGAGTGTGACAGGGAATGTGTTGTATGTATGTGAGGGGAGAAAGAGTGAGGTTTTGAGGGGCTGAGCATGTCAGCATGCTGTCTTGTAAGTTCAGACAGCAGCAGACCGCCCCCCCCCCACCTCTCTCTCTCACACAGCATTCCACACTAATGGTTGCCTTGTCTCGGAGCAGATAAGCAGCCGGCTGTCAAATGGAGCTTTCAGATGGCATATCCAAAACAATGACTAGAGTGGCCACTTGATTTAAGGGGATTATGGGACATTTCCGGAGGCCGATCAGAGTGCAGTAATGGAACACCCTGTTCACACTGGCGCTGCGGCGCTCCAGCGGGGGCACAGCAAACGTTATTCCTCTCGCTGAGGTGGAGTACCAGGAGCGCTCTAGCCGTGGAGTCAGAGCACTCTACATGCCTTGCCAGTGTGGACAGGGAGTAAGCTGGTGTGCCCAGGGCTCCTTTAATACACTGTAACTCACAAGGGTAGTCAAGCCCTAAGCAGGCCAGTGTCTGCGCTTTGCTTTCTCTTTAGTGTCTATGAACAGTGTAATTGCCCACAGTTATAAATGACCGTACAGGCCTTTCTAAGCAAGCACATTTATCCTTAAAGTGAAAGCATTAGACAGAAAACATATAACAATAAAAGAACCAACACACGTGCTAATAAGCTTACCAGAAATCACCTCCCCAACTCCAGCAGGGGCTCTGTTAGAAGTCAGTACTTCAAATCACACCAAGGAGTTTTTCCTGTGGTTACAAGTTCATAACAGCCTCAGTTCAGAACAAGCACACTCATGCATAGGTTAGTCTTTCCTTTATACCTGGGCCTTTGATCTTCAGATTCTAGGAACAGATAATCAAAAGACAGTGGTCCCTTCCTTAAGCTGTAATGGCTAAAGCCTGGGTTTTCCTGTAACCAGGGAAGGGTGGAATTTGCACTCACCTCCCCCTAGAGGAGGTGACACATTGTTCAATAGAGTCCTTTTATCATCCAGGCCCACAATAATACATAACCTTTGCATTGAATACAATGGACTCCAAAGATACTTAAACTTAATTCAACAAGATTTTTCCAGGATATTCCCACATCTGTCACACCCACCATTGCTAACACTGAATTAGCAGCATTGGGAGCCATAGGGCTAGTCTACACTGGCAGCGCTTTAACGTGGCTTGTGTGGTCGCGGCAGAGCGCTCTCCCAGTGCTCTAAAAAGCCCACCTCCACGAGAAGCATAGCTCCCAGTGCTTGGGCATTGTCTACATTGTTGCTTTACAGCGCTGAAACTTGCTGCGCTCAGGGGAGTGTTTTTTCACATCCCTGAGCGAGAAAGTTGCAGTGCTGTAAATTGCCAGTGTAGACAAGCCATAGTTTAGCTGGCTCTCTGACTTCTTCTGAATGGGTTTATTTGACATGGTGCTGAAAATGGATACTAGAGCCGGATAGCACCATTGAGAGCCCCAGTGTAGATGGGCCGGCTAATACAGATTCAACTGAACTGATGCTAACTCTGGTATCTTACAAAACATTTCTACCTTAGTGTGGACAAGGCTTTAGGAATCACAGGAAACAGTGATTAGCTAAGTTGGGGCAAACCATGACTTGCCCTTATCTACTCGTAGGGCCACTGATGGTGATCTGCACCAGTTCCTGAATCAGGTAATATTGTGCATAGACAAGGCCTTCCACTGTAAGCTCTTTAGGCAGGGATCTCCTTTATCTGCACGTCTTCTACAAGATTGAGCACATGGTCAGCGCTAAGCAAAATAAATAGCAACAGTACAGTATAATGCACCTTTATTTTGTAAATCCTTTTTCATACAAGCTGTATCTCAAAGTGTTTTATTAGTTAGTACTATTAAAATTATAACAGAGGTTGTTCTCAGTTCTGTTATTCAACAAATCCCCAGCTCTGTTTACACACAAACTACATTGGCATAGTTAAAGCGGCACGATCCCAATCATGTGGGCACAGTTATACTTGTCTAAAAGTTCTTACAATAACTTATTCTTATATGGGAAGGGGAATAAGTCCTATTGGTAAAAAGGCACCTTATTCTGGTATAACTGGAGTTGTACTGATTTAACTGTTTTGATTAAAAATACAAATCACCTCCTCCCCCAATAACATAGTTATACTGGTATAAAAACTATGTATAGATAGACCAGGCCTTAGTTTACCCAGATATTTATCTTGCTTGCCTTCTGCCTTCATTCTGAATTTGTGGCTAGTCCTCACACCCATTGTAATGCTAAATTCACTGACTCTACTTCAGAAGTTTACCTCAAAGGATTTTTTCTTCATGTTTTGGCGCTGGTGGCCGAGTGGTACAGATAAAGGACAATACATTGTATTTATGTAAGAGCTCTGTAGATAAAGTACTAGTGCCGTGCCTCTGATTTTAGGTTTTCGAAGAATTCTAAGCAGCAGCGTAATTAAGGAGGAATGTATAGATAAATTAAACCAATGACAATCCTTTTGAAAAGTAAACTTTCAAGATTTACAAGCTCCCTGCTATTGTCACTTCTAGCTTTCTTCCTTTTGAAAGCACTTTGACTCTTTAGAGCAGGGGTCGGCAACCTTTCAGAAGTGGTGTGCCGAGTCTTCATTTATTCACTCTAATTTAAGGTTTCGCATGCCAGTAATACATTTTAATGTTTTTAGAAGTCTCTTTCTGTAAGTCTATAATATATAACTAAGCTATTGTTGTATGTAAAGTAAATAAGGTTTCAAAATGTTTAAGAAGCTTCATTTAAAATTAATTAAAATGCAGAGCCCCCCGGACTGTTGGCCAGGACCCGGGCAGTGTGAATGCCACTGAAAATCAGCTCGCGTGCCGCCTTCGGCACCCGTGCCATAGGTTGCCTACCCCTGCTTTAGAGTATGAGATGTTGCTTTGACTTGGTGGACATCCACTGATGTAGCTGGCCCAGTGCAGCCCAGATAAACCTCTATGACCTGTAATTTGCATGGGTGCTGTTTACTACTGCTTGGAACTCAGGTAAATTGCACTGGTGCAAATGCAGTTTATTATCCCATATGTCTTAGGGATTTCCCCCCTGCAATTAGTGGGACCTGAGTACCACTGCCTAAAAATCAGGACAAATCCTTGGTGTAGATAAGGCTGGTATTTTCCATTAAATGCTTTAGATTCCAGCTCATTTGTATAGCCAAGACCATTCAGTGTCATCAGTTTGCCACTATATTAACCAGGATTTGAAGACAAGTGATCTGGGTTTCTTCAAGCTGAGGGTGAAATCACCACAGCAGAAGCATGTTTCCTACTTTATTATTCATGTTTCAGTAGCTCCTAGGAGTCAGCAATCAAAGATCATAGTCCCACTGTAGTAGATACTGTGCACACTTAAAGTCTACAACGTTTTACTGATTTAACCAAATTGGTGCAACTCCCTTGTGTTGACACTCTTAAAGTGGTTTAAGGCCTGGTCTGCACAGATTTGTGCCCATATAATTACATTGGTTAGGGGTGTGGTTGTTTTTTTTTTAGCATAATAGTTATAATGGTACAACCTTTGGCGTGGGTGCAGTTATCTTGGTATAATGCCTTATACTGGTATAGGTTATTCCCCTTCCCATATGGGAATATGCTATACCAGTATAAACATGTTTATGAAGTGGGGAAAATGGGGTTGTATTGCTTAAGTATACTAGTATAGTTACAGAGCAGTGCAAATTGTATGTGTAGACAACGCCTAACAGTGCATTGTATTGATTTAGATAAATCAGGAAGTTGATATTAAGTGGACTCAGCTGTATATTGATTGAGATTTTTAATGTATTAAATTAGAAAATGAAACTCAGCTCCGGGGTGGTTAATTTGGCATTTCACTAGCCCTGACCTTGCTTAGCTAAGCTAAATAAAATCATCTTAAAAAACACAGTTCTGTTACTTTACTATGATTTATAGAGCCATTTAAATAAGTGAGGTTACTCTGTTTCTTCATCTTTTACTCCAGATCAGATCTTCCTTCTAACTGAAGCATCATCCAGGTACAGCTGACTTGTTCTTTCCACCTGCATCTACACAGTCTATTAACTAGTTGTAGTGAGTCTTCAACCCATATCCCCCCATTACCATAGCATCTGAGTACCCCACAGTCTTTAATGCATGTGTCCTCACAACACCCTGTGTGGTAGGAAATTGCTATTATCCCCTTTTCACAGATAGGAAACCGAGGCAGAGAGATTAATTGATTTGTTCAAGGCAGAGCAGGGGATTAAACAACTCCCAAGTGCTAGGCTAGCGCCCTACCCACTGGATTTCTAAGTTCAAAGTTTAAAACAAGATTGATGACCAAATTAATTCCTGATGTAATTCCATTGGCTGCAGTGACTCCCTTTTTTGTGCAAATTGTATTTGAATAAGAAGATAAAAAAAATCTGTTTACATTATGCAAATAATGCACTGACTTTACATTGTCTAAACCTTGTCTTTCCCCAATCCCTCCCCGCCATTGTCAGATGTCAAACTACCCCCCACACCTAGTGTCTAATGAACATTTTGGAGAAAGGATGTCCTTGTTATACATTCAACAACCTGTATGTTGCCACCTGTCCCTGTAGCCTCTCTGGTGAGTGGACCCAACCACAAAATCCCATGTACTTCTAAGCCATCTGGGTAGTAACCGGTCACTGTTCCTATCTCTGGGTCTCTCAGGCACATTCCCATGTCTGACCCTATTCTTGGGCAGTAGGGTTGCTAACTTTCCACTTGCACAAAACACCCTTGCCCTGCCCCACCTCCAAGGCCCTGCCCCCCCCTCCCCCGCACTCCTTCCATCCCACCTCCCTCTGTCGCTCGCTCTCCCCACCCTCACTCACTCGCTCATTTTCACTGGGCAGGCTCAGGGGGTTGGGATGCAAAAGGGAGTGAGAGCTCTGGCTGGGGGTGCAGGCTCTGGGTTGGGTCCGGGCCAGAAATGAGGAGTTCAGGGTGCGGGAGGTGGCTCTGGGCTGGAGCAGCGGGTTGGGGTGCGGGCGGGTGTGAGGGATCTGGGAGCACCTAGGACTAGACGCTGGGAAAGCAGACACTGAAAAGAAAAAGAAAAAAAAGCCAAGAAACTGACAACCTGCACCTGCTAATTATGAGCTTGGAAATAAGGGGCCTTATTTCTGCTTGGCCCCCATTGGTGCTTTTTATAGCTGTACTTCTAGGTGATTGAATTTGCCTCTGGTTTATCATGTGTGCCAGATTTTGGACACAGTTCTACAACTGGATCCACCTTGGTGGAAGGAACCACATTGAACTCATGCTCACCCCCACGGATTCAGTTGGAAAATTGGGGCTTAAGATTATAAACTCCTTGGAGAAGGGACTGTGACTTCCTTTATGTTTGTACAGCACCGAGCACACACAGATGACACTCTGCAAATAATAGTGAGAAGGGTTATTACTGAACATATGTAGCACATAGGTATGAGCAGGGTGCTAACCAGAGAAAAATCAAAACATGCTCCCGGCACTGAGGATTTTACAAGCCAGGTGAATTAATGTGACTAATGAATGCTGCTAATAAGAGGAAACCATTATTTGACACTGGGAGTAAAATTCTCTTCTCATCTGTTACTGTGCCACTTTTTAAGTGCTGGATAAAACTTGATGCCTTGAAACCCACATTAGCAACACACACACTTTGAGTCCAGCAGACAGAAAAAAGGTAATTGTTTTTATTTTTTATGTTTTCCATGGCTTATAACAGCAGTAAGGACCTCTGAATCTGGCACTTCCTTACAGTGAATTGTTGGCAGCCTTCAGTGCCTCCAGCTGATCATTAGTTGCCAGGAAGTGCCAAAAAGAGAGGTCATTACTGTATTAATGAGTGTTAGCCTTCACATGCATTAAAAAAAAAAAAAGCTTTATTCAGACCAACTTTCAAAACTGCACACTTACAGTGGAGTCAAACAAGAGCAGACAATGCACAAAATAGTTATCAAATGACGTTGCTTAAAGCTATAAAGTGAATTAAAAACCGAGGACACACACATATCTATCCCAAAACTAAGGTGAAAAACATCTATTCTAAAAGTGCCTGGAAATTCCCTTCACTTCTTCAGTCTATAAAACTGTAGAATTATGTTGCTTATGTAGTGAGAAAGAAAATAACTTAGGCCTTGTCTACACTGGCACTTTACAGCGCTGCAACTTTGTCGAGGGGGGCTGGTGCCATGACTACACAGCCAAGTTAAAGCTGTCCCCTTAGGGAACAGCTAGAAAGTGCTCAGCTGATATCAACAATCATGGCTGAGTTAATGCACATTAATAGATATAAAAACAGAGGGCCAGATTCTGATCTCTGCTACCTTGTATAAATCTAAGGTAGCTCTAGTGAATCAGCAGAGATACTTCTGATTTACATTGGTATGACTGAGATCAGACTATGGCCTAAAGAAAATGGCTAGTAGCACAATGCAGACACAGGGCCGGCTCCAGGGTTTTTGCCGCCCCCAAGCAGCAAAAAAAAAAAAAAGCCACAATCGCGATCAGCTCTACCGCCGCTGCTTCAGTCTTTGGTGTCAATTCGGCAGCTGGTCCTTCCCTCTGACAGGGAGTGAGGGACCCTCCGCCGAATTGCCGCCAAAGAGTCGGACGTGCTGCCCCTCTCTGTTGGCTGCCCCAAGCACCTGCTTTCAGGGCTGGTGCCTGGAGCCGGCCCTGTGCAGACAGCAGGGCAATATCAGCTGAGTGGGGAAATTGTGTGTCAATTTAGAAAGTTATTTGCATCCCAGACTGACTCTGCAAATCCTTGCTCACTTCAGTACTTTTGATGCAATAGATATGAAAGTTGTTCAGCGGGTTCACATGATAGAACCTGGAAGTCTTTTGTGACTAATTGCTTTGTGTGAAGTTGCTGTGTTATTTAGTATTGTGAAAGGTATTTTGCAATGTGATGCTTCAAAATGCCACGATAGGATGTGCAGTCCATGGATATGAGAATTAAGGAATAAGAATGGCCATACTGGATCAGACCAATGGTATATCTAGTCCAGGGGTGGGCAACCTATGGCACGAAGGCAGCACGCAAGCTGATTTTCAGTGGCACTCACACTGCCCGGGTCATGGCCACCGGTCCGGGGGGCTCTGCATTTTAATTTAATTTTAAATGAAGCTTCTTAAACATTTTAAAAAACTTGTTTACTTTACATACAACAATAGTTTAGTTATATATATTATAGACTTACAGAAAGAGACCTTTTAAAAACGTTAAAATGTATTACTGGCACCTGAAACCTTAAATTAGAGTGAATAAATGAAGACTTGGCACACCACTTCTGAAAGGTTGCCGACCCCGATCTAGTCCAATATCTTGTCTTCTGACAGTGGCCAGTGCCAGATGCTTCAGAGAGCGTGAACAAAACAGGCAATTTTGAGCGATGCATCCCCTGTCATCCAGTTCCAGTTTCTAGCAATCAGCGGTTTAGGTATACTCGGAGCATGGGCTTGCATCCCTGACACTCTTGTCTAATAGCCATTGATGGACCTATCCTCCATGAACTTATCTAATTCTTTTTTGAACCCAAGATGATCAGGGATGCAACCCCATGGAGAAGTCAATAGAGGTACATCAGTTTATACTAGTTGATGAACTGATCCAGAGTTTGTGAAGAACTCTGATCTTCTGGGATGAAAGATGCCACATAAATAAAAAATGTGATTAAGATAAAACTGTCTCTATACCAGACCTTTTTCTAACTCCAAGATGAGGCTACATGAGAAGAGTAACTTACATTATAAGCATCCCACTCTTATGAACAAAAGATTTGTGACCTTATTTCTATAGACAAAATAAGCAATAAAAATAAGTAGCAATACTTCTACAGCATCTTGTGACTGAGGATCTGAAAGCATTTTACAACAATGAATTTTGCCTCTCAAGACCCTCAGAAGTTCGGATTGAGTAACAGAAATATGGAGATGTTAATTGACTCACCCAAGGTCGCACAGGAAAGTGGTGACAGACAGGAATATAAACTAGGTCTCTTGATTTCAACCCTGTGCCTTAACCATAAGACCCTCTGTCATAGGTTTATGACACCCTCCTTTATCCCTAATGAACAAAGCATCAATAGAATTAGCTGAATTAGGCCATGAACACAAAGTCATTCCAATGTCTGAAGGACAGACCTGTATGTTACTCCTCTAGCCCAGTGGCTCTCAAAGCCAGTCCGCCGCTTGTTCAGGGAAAGCCCTGGGTGGGCTGGGCCAGTTTGTTTACCTGTCGCGTCCGCAGGTTTGGCCGATCACGGCTCCCACTGGCTGCAGTTCACTGCTCCAGGCCAATGGGGGCTGCGGGAAGGGCGGCCAGCACATTCCTCAGCCTGCGCCGCTTCCCACAGCCCCCATTGGCCTGGAGTAGTGAACTGTGGCCAGTGGGAGCCACAATCGGCCGAACCTGCGGACGTGGCAGGCAAACAAACCGGCCCAGCCCGCCAGGGGCTTTTCCTGAACAAGCGGCGGACCGGCTTTGAGAACCACTGCTCTAGCTTGCTGGTTTTCCTTGGAGGCTTTATAGCTGCAATAAAAGCTCAAAAAGGCACAGGCTCTTGAATGTTGAAAGCAAGCCAGGTACTTCACTCAGTGGCACCCATTTCTGTTGGTTATGGGACAGCCTTCAAACTGATTGCAGTGCAAATCTTCTAGGGAGGAAGGATCACGGTTGTGGTGTCAGGTTAAAAAATGAAGGAAAAGTTGAGGGAGAGCCTTACAGGACTCCACAAGCATATAGTGCCCAGTGTGGGGAGGAAGAGTAATATTTAGAGCAATGTGAAGATGTGACCATGAGCTGTGGCTGTGCTCAGGGGTGGCGAGTTATTTGGGCCCACGGTGCCCGTGCTCCAGCAATATTCAGGGCTCGGGGGCCTGGCTCCACCAATGTTTGGGGCTGGGTCTCTCCCCCTGCCCCGTCTGCTACCCCCCCGCACCTCCCACGAGCATTCCTGCCTGTGCCCTGGGCAGCTGCCCCTTGCAGCTCCGCGCTGCACTCCGCTCTGCCGGCTCCCAGCATCAGCTGCCACTGCAGGGTCCTAGCGCCCCTCAACCACTAGTGCCAGGGCAGGCTGACTCTGACCTTGCCCTTCTGCCTCGGAGAGATGGACCCTTCCCTTTTCCGGCAGGACCCTCCACCAGCACAGCCCCACCCCTTGCCCACCATCACCGCTCCTGCCCCATGGTGGGCAACGGACAGCCCCATCCCCCACCCCCAGTGAGGGGCAGCAGCAGGGGAGGAGGTGCGCACATCATGGCAGTCCCCCCGCCCCCCAGCACCCACCACGGGGAGGCAAGGGGGCTTCCTGGACCTGAGAGGGGGCCTAGGAGCACATGCAGTGACAGCGGTGTGAGGCGAGTGTGCTGCCGGGGGTGGGGGGGAGAAAGAGAGGGGGCCCCTCCCCCACAGCTTGCTGCTGCCAGCGGGGAGAGGGCAGGGGGAGGGCTCCTCTCTGGCCCCAGCCCCAGGGCAGCCTGTCTGCACCCCAAACTCCTCATCCCTGGCCCCACCCGAGAGCCCACACCCCCAGCCAGAGCCCTCACCCCCCTGCATCCCAACCCTCTGCCCCAGCCCTGAGCCCCCTCCTGCAATGTGAACCCCTTATCCCCAGCCTCACCCCCACAGCCCAACCCTCTGCCTGAGCCCCTCCTACACCCCAAACCCCTTATCTCCAGCCCCTGCCAGAGCCCTCACATTTTTACATACATACATATAGAGAGAGAGGCTTACAGGGCAGGTGTGGGGAGGGGGGTAGGACTTGGACCCATTCTGGGCGCCACCAAAAAATTATACAAACCTGCACTGTAGGATTATATTAGCCATTGAAGATGACTTTGATGATTATTGCATATAGTCAGTCTGGTATTCGGCTCTTATTTAGTGACTGCTGCAGAGATGGTATTAAATCAGCTCGATACCAGCAACGATGGCTCTACAGCTAGCAGATGTGTGTTTATTTTTAATGAGGATTCTATGCTGTTCAGTATATGACTTGGTCCTTTCTGTGCTCGGAAAGCTTGTTCCTCTTCATTTGCAAAGGAGTCGGTACATTTCTGGGCAGATCTGAGTAGCTGGTATGTGGGAAAACAAACAACTTAATAGCAAATAAGCATATATTGTCAGTTGCGAATACAACCTTGAGCAAAAAGCTCTGCCAACACATGCAAGTTCAGATCTACTGCTGCAGTTAGAGATGCTCAAATGTTAAAAGATGCTAAGAATCAGCTCAGGGCATTTTTAAGTGTTACAGACCTTATAATCTCATGTGTGGTGTTCACTTTTTTGAGGGGTGGGGGCAGGGGCGCACGCACACACACACACACTTAAAGGAGGGGAAAGTGATCAGGAACAGTCAGCATGGATTCACCAAAGGCAAATCATGCCTGACTAACCTAATTGCCTTCTATGATGAGATAACCGGCTCTGTGGATGAGGGGAAAGCAGTGGATGTGCTATTTCTGGACTTTAGCAAAGCTTTTGATACAGTCTCCCACAGTATTCTTGCCAGCAAGTTAAAGAAGTATGGGCTGGATGAATGGACAGTAAGGTGGATAGAAAACTGGCTAGATGGTCGGGCTCAACGGGTAGTGATCAATGGTTCCATGTCTAGTTGGCAGCCGGTATCAAGTGGAGTGCCCCAAGGGTCGGTGCTGGGGCTGGTTTTGTTCAATATCTTCATTAACGATCTGGAGGATGGTGTGGACTGCACCCTTAGCAAGTTTACAGATTACACTAAACTGGGAGGAGTGGTTGATACGCTGGAGGGTAGGGATAGGATACAGAGGGACCTAGACAAATTAGAGGATTGGGCCAAAAGAAATATGATGAGATTCAACAAGGACAAGTGCAGAGTCCTGCACTTAGGACGGAAGAATCCCATGCACTGCTGCAGACTAGGGACTGAATGGCTGGGCAGCAGTTCTGCAGAAAAGGACCTAGGGGTTACTGTGGACTAAAAGCTGAATATGAGTCAACAGTGTGCCCTTGTTGCCAAGAAGGCTAATGGCATTTTGGGTTGTATAAGTAGGGGCATTTCCAGCAGATCGAGGGATGTGATCATTCCCCTCTATTCAGCACTGGTGAGGCCTCATTTGGAGTACTGTGTCCAGTTTTGGGCCCCACACTACAAGAAGGATGTGGATAAATTGGAGAGAGTCCAGCGGAGGGCAACAAAAATGATTAGGGGGCTGGAGCACATGACTTATGAGGAGAGGCTGAGGGAACTGGGATTGTTTAGCCTGCAGAAGAGAAGAATGAGGGGGGATTTGATAGCTGCTTTCAACTACCTGAAAGGGGGTTCCAAAGAGGATGGATCTAGACTGTTCTCAGTGGTAGAAGATGACAGAACAAGGAGTAATGGTCTCAAGTTGCAGAGGGGGAGGTTTAGGTTGGACATTAGGAAAAACTTTTTCACTAGTAGGGTGGTGAAGAACTGGAATGGGTTACCTAGGGAGGTGGTGGAATCTCCTTCCTTAGAGGTTTTTAAGGTCAGGCTTGACAAAGCCCTGGCTGGGATGATTTAGTTGGGTTTGGTCCTGCTTTGAGCAGGGGGTTGGACTAGATGACCTCCTGAGGTCCCTTCCAACCCTGAGATTCTATGACACACACACAAGTGTTGGGCATAAAAAAAAGAACATGCAACAGAGGGGTCAGAGTAGTCACAAGGCACTGGGAAGAGGCAGGTATGGCACTTTCAGCTGCTGAACTTGAGGTAATTTACAATTGAGTCACACCATACCATGATTGTACTTGTTAATGACCTAGCACAAAATAAAACTGTGGATAAAAACCCTCTTACAAACAGCCACACTCAGCTTCCCTTTGTGGATGTTCTATGCATTTTGCCAGTTTGATAAACAGCTAGAGGGTCACCGAGATTAAAGACATTCAGCTCACGTAGATTTAAGGGAAGACTGCAGTGTAATATTAATGATACTCTGCTAGTTACTGAATCGGATTACAAAGGATAAATCATTAAAGGTTCTTTTGATGTATCTTACATGTGATCTGCTGCAACCTTAATTATGGTCTTGCATCTATTCCACCATACTGAAAGAGAAGAGGGCCAGCTTTTGATGAGGAGTTCAACATAACTGTGTGTAAGACCATTGTGCATAGGGGATTCAATCTGACCCTAATTAACCAGATAGGAAGTGCTGTTTTGATAGAATATTTCCTAAATCTCAACAATCTGTCTGAATGCATGAGAGCAAGAATTCTTAATGTCATACAGAGAATCCAATTGCATAAAGATACTGAAATTGTTTTAAAATGGAGTGTACCTTATAAGAACTTTGAAAGCACACTGCTTTCACATGCATTCAAGAATGTTCCTAATCTACATAGGCAATTAGATGTCCTGATCAGAAGTAGCAGACATTGACAACAAACTTATGGAGCTAGTGACATAGGCACCAACTTTTCCCAGTGCCAGTGGGTGCTCATGCCCCCCCTTCCATCCCAGCAAAATTGCCTGGCCCTCCCACCGCTCTACCTTCTCAGTGTTCTACATCCCAGCAGTCTTACCAGGATCTAGCTGAGGTTTAAAGAAGATTTGAGGCTACTTAACTTGACAAAAATTATTCTGCTCTGATCAAATTTGTTATACTAATGCCTAATAGCCCATGATGGGCTAGTACCCGCTTATGCTAGGCAATGTACAGACAGAACAAGATGGTTCTAGAAAACTTATCTGTGGTGTTGCCATCATGCCTAGAAGGGTGCAAGATCCAGTTTTGTACTTACATGTTATAACAGATCTCACCCCACCAGCACACCCGCCCGAATCCACTCACAACAGCAAAGGTAAGTTTTGTCTTCATTTTTCCTACAGTCCCCCAGAATGCCCACTTATGAATCCACACCCATTCCATTCTCCAGTTCCTCTACCTCTGTTCCAGGGCCCACTCACCAGGCTATCTACCTGTGAGTTAAACACTCACTCTTCATTAATTCCTATCTCACTCTTCCAAGGGCTCCACATGTCTGGCCATTCTCCATACTTCTTGGAGGTCTGCTCCCACAACCTTCAACTCAGGGCTTCTACAAGACCACCCTCTACAGCATTCAACTCCACAAACCCCCTTTTGAGCTGCAGGTCCTAGCCAGGCTGAACTGCTTCTCATAGGAATGTCCCTCCAGAATCAACCTTCATTTTCCTGGGCTCAGCCTCCTTTGACTGAGCTGTTTCTCCCCCTTTACTTAGAGGTCTCAGTACTTGTCTTCTGCTGAGCAGAATTCCCTAGCTCAGACTACTTCTATCATCAGCCTTCTCACTACACCAGTCATTCCTATCTATTACTATCTCAAGTAGTGCTCACTAGCTCTTTCTTACCTGATTCCTGGGTCTTTATAGAGGCCAGGTGCCTTCTATCAAGCCCCATTAGGAGGCAACTAACTAGTCACAGGTGAATTGGACCCTTTCTCTCTTAAAGAAGCCAGTCACCCCAGGACATATGCCCCAGTGTAACTACAGAATCAAATTGAGTCCTAACAATATTCAAAGGTATGGATTACTTTTATCTAGCTTCTTCCCTTTTCTCTTCCTCATACTCTGTCTGGATTTCCTGGAATCATCTGTTACAGTGATGTAAAGATGCAGATAATTTTGCTTTCTTGATAAATTTTTTTAAAGCAACAGACAGGTGCGAAATGATTGTGGTAGTTTCTTGAAAGAGCATGGCCATAGTAAGAGAGAAATCAGACCAATAACTGCAGGGTAAGTCTTGAGGTTCAGATAGGAAAATTAAGTATATTAAACTTTGCCTTAGAGATTTAACAAAAAATATCCTGCCTCAGTCTGTAAGCATATCACTAAAGATTATGAGAGGCTGGATTAATGTGCACAATAGATTATGTTGTTAATGAAAAGACTGTGGATTGCATGAGGAGTAACATGCCTCACATATTTGAGATGCTGTTAGAGAAACCTGGAGGAAAAATACATTCCAATTGCTTTGAATGGTTGATCTAAGATCTAATATATTTTGGTTCTGCTTTTTAAAAATGAAGTATTTTACACTCACTTTGTGCTCACTTTGCACACGTGCAAATGACTTCACAAGGTGCCAAGCAGTGGAAACTCAGAGCCATAGTTTATAGTGAAGCATGTAAAGCTAGTAGAGTTATGCCAGTTTACCTCCTCTGAAGATCTAGACTGTTGTGTCAGAGGCATACAAAACAGAAATGAGACCACTGTGGAACAATCAGTGATGTAGGTGTAGCTTTCCTAGAAGAGTTTAATATGCTCCCCTCTGTGCTAAAGTATCCTAGAGGGGGATGACTGAATGCCCAAACTCTGCAGCTGCAAGGGTACTCTGGACTCTGACAAGGTTCTCCTCTCCCCCAGTACATGGGATTGATCGGCAAAGATGTGGAAGGGTGAAAAGTGGGGGTAGCAGAGGCCAGGAATCTAAAGGGATCTAGTTCCCCAATCCTATGGATCCTGCTCAGCTCTATGGAGTGACCTCCCTTCTATGCTCCTTCACAGGTATCATAACACAGCACAATGGCAGGAAAAGTAAGTTATGTTGCCAATAGCTGCTGGCCTTCCATTGTGCCCTGTAACTATGAAAAGGGAGTCAAAGAGCATGCAGCAGGAGTGGATGCTGTCTGAGGCAGCATTCATTTTCCTCAACTGTAGGTCAGATACAGTTTTGGAGGGAAATATGCCACACAGTGTGGCCCTGCCCCTCTACTCCCAGGTCAAGTCCATGTTTTGATCCCTGTGGATGTTTTGAAGAAGGAAAAAAGGATTTACGTGGACAGGAGACCATTCTGTGTTGATATTTTCCTCCCTTGCACACTCTCCCCTTCAGATAGCATGAGTTTCTAGCAGGGTCCCCTCATGTAGCGACCAGGGAAAGTTAACGTCTCTTTTCAGCTGCACTTGGTAGCCTAGATTCTACCCGAGTTCAGCATCATGTCCTGATCTGGGATTCATGTAAATTGTTAGGCACAATAGGTGTAATGCACCCTTATGCATAGGGGCAGTCTAAGGCCTATGCAATAGTTAAGTTTCAAAACAGAATAAGGCCAATCTTAAAGGAAATGTAAGTGGCCTTGGAGTGGTCCTCTGAATCCAAGGTGAATCTTACCCATTGAAAGTAGTCCAGGAAGAATGTAGTGTGCCTCAGGGGCTTCGTTTCAGAAAATTTCTTTAAGGGGCCAAGTTGTGTCAGCAGCATTCCTGTTTCTGCCTCCCTAGTGAGGCTAGAGCTGAGTAGTTAACGGGCTGCCCCATCCAGAGGAGGTAGAGGATGTCAGAGGGCTGGAGGTGTGTTTCTCACTGATGGCTGGCCTGGGACAGTGCTTGGGGCCTGTCTTGCTCCATGCTTAGCTCTGGGCCATGCCCCCTCTTCCTGTCTGGACAGCAGGGGGAGGGAGGTGGCATCCTAGGCTGCTCAAGACAGTTTGCCACCCCCTTCCTCATAGGCCTAGGGCAGCACATTGCCCCTCCATTCTGGTGCATAAGGTCGCAATGCCACTCAAATTTGGCCCTGCCACCTCTCCATCATGACAGAGCGGCAGCTATGCCAAATTTGAGTGAGTGGTGTTGCAACCTGAAACACTGGGTTTCAACATCACTCAAACTTGGCACGGCTGACCCTCTGTCATTACAGAGGGGTGGCTGGGCCAAATCTACCGCCCTACGTGGCTGCCCAGAAATCTGCCACCCTAGGTAGTTCCTAAAATTCAGGGCGGGGCCCTCCTACCCTGCAGCAAATGACTCCCCCGGTACCTGCTTTAAGGGCCAAATCCTGAAAGGTGCTGAGCACTTGCAACTCCCATTGACTTCACTGAAACTTTTGGATGCTTCCCACTTTTCAGAATTTGGCCCATCTGGGGTTTTACCCAAGTCAGAAGTGTTTAAAGACCTCACCATTTGATCCTGAATGAACTTTATATGTGCATTAAATCTACGGACTAAAGTTCCTTACCTTTTTTTGCTGGAAAAAAGTTGTCTGTTTGAAGTAGCTGATTTCTAGACAAATTACTGAGGTGTCCAAAACACCTAAAGAGATTGGTCTTCATTAGCGTAACATAAAACAGAAAACTGATCCCATTCACTTGTATCTTCTGGGCACTTCTCTAGCTTACAAATGGCCATACGGCATCTATTTATTTAGTTATTTATTAAGCAAACTTTTTTTTTAAAAAAAGTAGGGTTTGCTCTTGGGCTGAGGCTTCCTTGCCAATTTTTATGTTTGAGTTATAAATCCTGAGAATAGGATAATGGAGTAAAATTTGTAATGGAAATGTATGGCAGAACATAGTTGTGCAAATGGTGCCAATAGAGTACTGTAAAGTGTCTTTGCAGACCAGCAACCTTTAGACAAAACACAGAGTTTAATTTCTTTGTGCGTAAGTGTCTGTTTTTTCTTATTTTCTTGGGTTGCTGGACATTCTAATCCCGGGAGAGGGGCATGGAAGTGGTGTGAGTAGGGATAAAATGGGATTTAATACCAAAGGTATTTCTAAATGTATTGGGAAGAATTTCAGAGGCAAAAGTACAGATAGTGAGCCAAATCTAGGTGATTAAAGAGAATAAAGGGGATTAAGAGTGATCCAGGCTAGGGGACAGAATTAGAAGTCATAAAATCTGGGTTCTGGGCCTAACTCAGTCTCATATGTGATCCTGAGCAAGCCACTAAGTTCCTCATCTGTAGACTAGAGATGATCATACTGTACCTACATTTGCAAAGTGTTGTTATAAAGCCTTAACGTTCTTGGACGTTTCTTATCTTTGAAAACACAAATTTATATGAAGCTAAAAAACCTCGGATGCTTTTTTATTTGGAAAGGAGGATGGATTTGGGTGAAAAGATAAGCAGTGGGGGACTTTTCTCAGAGACACACCTCAGCCACCTTATGAAAAAATAAATTAACAAAGAAAGTTGAAATGGAAACACTGACTGTCAAATCTGGTTGACAGGAAACCAACTGAATACAGCTCAGTAGGGAAGGGAGGGAGGGAGAGCATGGGTGAAAGAGCATTTTAAGCAACGTGATATATTACTGTAACCAAACTGATTACAAATGAAGGGGGAAAGAGACCAGTTGGAGAGTTGCTGCTGCTTCTCTAAGTCCATGGCTAGACTGTACCTGGAGTCACAATTCCTCCTGTTTTCCTGCCTTTCTGCAAGAGGGGATTAATTTGCTACAGTCCCATGTCAGGTGTAGCGCATTGTCTGCCTTCTGCTGACTCGGGGGTGGGGTGGGTAGGATGCAATGGGGAGCAGGGTGGAGCTCAGTTCCCCCTCCTCTGCTAAAAGCAGACGGAGAACTCCCATCTTCTTTAGCTGGTATGGAGAGCGCTCCCCCTCTTGTTTTGATCTATTGTAATGACTGTGGCTCAGCTCTGCTGGCTGGTATGTTGTGGAGGAGGATTGGAGTCAAGGCTCCATTCAGCTTCCTCCCTCTTCCCATCCCCTCCCCACTGGGATAAGCAATAAATAGCATGGAATATTAGGAGATATTTGTACAGTCCTTCCATTCCGACACAATCACCAAATGGCTCTGGGGAATGAGGGCTGGTGGGAGTCTGAGTGTGGCACAGGCTGCTGGGGATAGCTACTTGTTCCTTCACGGCTCAGTAATAATAAAGATCTCAGATGCAATCAGAGTAGGGATTTAGTTTTACTCCCTTTGGAAATTCCCTGGATTATTATGGAAATCAAAACTTCTCAGGGAGGTATCCATCAAGAGTGCCACTGATGGGGCCCCATTTCTGTGTCTGGCAAACAGCCCCGCAGTGGATTTGTCTCCTTTCCTGCTCTCACTCCATGCCATAGTTGGTGGAGAATACCGTGGTAGGACTTGCTACAGAGCATAGTTTCTTTTTCTAATACTGATTTCTCTGGTTTTGTAAGGGAGTGAGTAAAAAATATAAGCTGCTGCATGATGGAAATATGTTTTTGAGGGTAATGAGAATCTTTTATTAAATAAAAAATAGGCCAGTAGCACAGGTTCTAAAACCAACCTGCTGACCTCCCCAATCCATTGTGCAGCAAAGCAGAAGGAAGCTAATCTAGTGGCTGCAGGAGCAGGCAGTCCTAAGGGAGCCCCACTAGCAAGATCAAAGGGCACCTGCTTGCAAGCTAGCTACAATAGTAAGGTCAAGAGAGTTCTCGGTCCTCCCCAAAGTGCCTCTGTGAAGACCCTCTCCTTTGAGCATGGAGGCCAGGGTGAAGGCACAGGAATAAAATTTGCCAAGGTAAAATATAAAGGGAAGCTTGATTCCCAGGAGAAAGAACCACTTGCAAAAGTCTCTTTTCCAGAAAGCAGAAGAGGAAGCATTTGTCCTCCTTGGAGACTGGGAAGGGTGTGGTTGACTTCAGTGGGAGCTAGAGAATCCTTAGAACCTCTGTGGTATCTCAGATTGGGCAACCAAACATTGGGGTGCGCAGGATTAGTGAACACCTCTGAAAGTGAAAATGCTGCCCATGGGCTCTTGTGAGGCTGATGGTGGAAAGGGTTAAGCAGATGAATTAAAAGATTCCCCTTATTCTGTTTTCCTTGAGCTTGCTCAAACCTCCTGTCGAAAGGGATTGAAGCCTCTCACCAGGGAGATGAGCCTCACAGTTTGAGATGCATACAGAATAACTTTTGGGGGTACAAATAGAGTAACCTATCTGGTGCCACTGACTCCATGCTGAATTACTGGCTACAGGACATAACAATCAGTGGTGTTGCTCAAAAAGAAAATGCTTTTGGTTCCAAAATTGCAGCCATCCATTGAGTAACAGTGTAATGGTTAAAGGTGAGGGCTGAGGCTATCCTGGAAGAAAGGGCGGGGGAGAAAGTCTCCACCAGCAGAAAACATGGTAACAAACATTTAAAGTTAAGCAGATTCAGTCAATTTAAATGAGGCAGTACATATCTGTTGCAGGAGCACTAAACTGTGAGGCATTTGGTGAGTTGGTATAACTGAAGGTGTTTTTGTCAAGCACATGTTCTGCACAGTTGCTGTTAGCTTGGAAGTGCTGTTTCAATTAAGCCTCTCTGTGTGTATTTATAAATGTATGTGCTATCTTTCTCCCTCCTGAATTGGTTGCTGGTGTCCAAAGGAGACAAGTTTATGAGGTGTCATCTAGTCAGAATGCAAGATGTGTTTAGGGGTTGATTAAGGTTAAAAGGGGCCCAGAATCACCATCATTTTGAGGTCCTCAAGTAGCAATGGTGCTACTAAAGCTGTAAATTGTTATGTGGGATGGCCATAGGGATCTTTACTACCACATCTAGAAATGGGTCAGATGACATGCTGGTAAAAATGCTGTTGGTAGCACCAGTGCAGCATGAACTATTGCTAAGAAACAGGTAAGGAATTACCTACTGCAGATATGGCCCATGTATATGTTATCCCCTCTGGCTAGGTGCTCTGCATGACAGCACAAAGGGGGCTGATGATTGGACAGCAGCAATATGATGTGATTCTAATGAGCCTCTGTACAGTATAAGCACTCATTCACTGTTACCTTGCGAGCAGACGTGCGTGAAGGATCGATCTTGTCCACTGAGAGATCTTCTTTGTTTTTTTTGGGAGCAGAGCAACCTTTGTGCATTGAACGTTCTGGTCATGACTGTAGCTAGCTTGGTAAAAGAATACAGCCATTATGATCTGAATGATCCCCAGCACTACCTGTAAAATAAACAAACAAATAAATAAAGCAATGCTAGAAAAAGGACTGTTCATCTATATCTAGAGAAACAGCACATTCAAAAATGGGGTAGTCACTGAAATGGTCTAAACATAGTTAAGGCTAATTGGTTGCCATTGCACCAGTTCAGAGCTCCCATGTACAGGCTTATGAACCACAGATAGTCCTAATTGTGACTTGCTTAACTTGACCAAATGAACAGCTAACCTGTTCCTAACATGACTGTTTCTATAGTTATCATGACTTCATATAACTGAACTGTGCTTATCTTGGCTTATTTTTATTTATTTTCCCTAACATAAAATATTTTGGATTAGATAAGATTTACAACAGTGTTTCTCAAACTGGGGTCGCCGCTTGTGCAGGGAAAGCCCCTGGCGGGCCAGGCTGGGTTGTTTACCTCCCCGATCCGCAGGCTCCCAGTGGCTGCAGTTCGCTGCTGCAGGCCAATGGGAGCTGCTGGAAGCGGCGGCCAGTACATCCCTTGGCCCGTGCTGCTTCCAGCAGCTCCCATTGGCCTGCAGCAGCGGACTGCGGCCAGTGGGAGCCGCGATCGGCCGGACCTGTGGACGGGGCAGGTAAACAAACCGGCCCAGCCCACTAGGGGCTTTCCCTGCACAAGCGGCAACCGAAGTTTGAGAAACACTGATTTACAAGGAGGAGCAGATATTAAATTTCAAGGTCTGCTACTCTTGCTGCATTGCCTTACATATCCCCTGTGGTCAGACATGCTGGGCATACTGCCAACATGAGATCATAGGGGTTTTTTTTGGTTTTGTTTTTTTGGGGGGCGAGGGTGGCGGTAATATTTCATCACCTCACCTCCCATGATTCTGTCTTAGTGCTTCCCTCTGATGCTGTTTCTTTTATTATTTCATTTTTTGTCATCCTGAATGTTCAGAGGACAGCAGCTGTAGAACCTAATGTTGTATATTTATCTGCTGGCTCATATGGTGATGGAGGATACTACATAGTACTTGAGCTCTCCCTGTTTCATTCCTGAGTTGCAGGTGCTTTCCCGTAGACTAACTACCCTTGAGCCTGATTCTGCTGTCACTTACAGCAATGTAAATCAGGAGTGATTCTGTTGAAGTCAGTGGGGTTATACCAGTTGAAACTGGTGTGAGTGGCAAGTCATGCCTCCTCTCTTCTCTAAATCTTCTTGACTATGCGAAAGAGAGAGTGAGGGTGTTGTACCAATATAATAAAAACCAGCAGGATCTTATTAAGAGGGATAAGGCAAAGATGCCACATTTATTGTAAATACCATAACAAAACAAAAGACAACAGTAAACAACGTTGTTTTACTACTTATTTCTTATACACACTCACATATATTCATTCACACACTCATTCATTCAGGTTCTGTATAGATGTTATAGTTACCAGCCTAGATGTTGCTCATGCCAAGTTACTGGCCAGATATCTTGGTCATGAGGATGGAGCCGAGTCTGTGTCAGATGCATCTGATGCTCCTGGAGGTTGGTATCAGAACCATAGACTCAAAGTCCTCAGTCTTTAGAGTCCAGTTTTATAGGAATTTATTCCTATGTCAGTTCATGAGAGTTGCTTCATTTTGCTGTTGCTAAATCAATCAGCAGGTGGCTGGCTCCATATTAATAGGTGTTTTGTTTTTCCTTCCTTTGAGGTGTGGTGGGTGGATTCCAGTTTGCCCTCCGGGGGTCATCTGGTTGATCCCACTTGACACCTTCTTCAGCCGACACTGAATTCTTCAGGCTGGTGACTCCCTAACCATTCAGTCACATACATTCTCTATCTTAATCACATCTATTTCACTGTCTCTTTACTTTTTGGGGTGTTACCAATTTATGTGAGACTCCCTGTCTTTTAACAAGCAAAGATAAAGTGAGATGAAAACTTACAGAGGGTGGGGGTCTCTATCTATACACTATAACAGCTACTGTTTTGGCTTACTTAGAGATAATTAATGTTTAACAAGTTTTATACAAAGTATTTCTTTGAGCTTAACAAGTTTTATACCAAGTATCTCTTTGAGCAGGCTTTACACAGACACAGCTGGTGGCTTGCAGGTTAGAGGCTAAATGCTGGGAATCACAAATTTACTTCTAACATAAATCTTAAGTTATAAAGGATCAATTAACAATAAATTATTTCTAATAATCATTTTTCATATAAACCATGTTCATTTTTCATATAAACCATGCTCAATATAAACCTTCTTTAATATCCCTACAAGGGAAGAGTTAAAGATTAGCAGTTACCCAGGCAGTTTTGGGATATGGGATGCTCTCTATCAAAGAGACAAGCCTAATATTCTGAAAATCATTTATCTTCAGAAACCAGAAGCTGGATGTGAACTAGGCCCCTGCCTGCACACCCATACCCCCCCACACCCCGGGGAGTATAATGTGGCTGTTTCTCTAGATGTAGAGGAATTGTTCTTTTTTTCTAGCATGGCTTTAATTTTATTTTCTTGTTTACTTGCCTGTGTGACAGAAGGAAGTGGGGAGTAAAGAGGGGAGCTGGTATAGTCAAACTGATTTATCCTTGTTTGTACTGTGGATCAGGAGTTGATACAGAAGCTCATTCAATTTCCGTAATGATTAGTTAGTATTTTTATAACAACATAATCAGTAGGTACTGAAGCTTTGCTGTGAATAAAAGCAAAGTGAATGGGAGAGAATCCCAGGAGATCTGGACACCCCTCCCTCCACACCATCCTTGCACCCTCTGTTTCTTGCCATATGGAGGACTAAAGAATATTAATATTCATTAGAAGCTGTCAGTTTTGGCCACCTGCTATGTGTTTCTGAATCATAATATTGTAGAAAGCATTGCCGCACCTGGCAGGAGTCTACGGAATCCAATTAACAGGTTTAAGGGGTTAGAGTATGAGATGTTACAGCTTAGCTGGCTGCAACCCAGCCTGGTTACTAGAGTGCGTGGGTGAGGGACCATTGCAGCTCATCCTGACAGTGATGTCATTAATATGGAAAAGTGTCTGTGGTGAGCTTGGCCTCTTCTTGAGGCATCTTAGTACAAGGAAACTGAGCAGCTATAGCAACATGAATCTACTGAAGGGTTTGTGATGTTGTGCTCCATATGTTTATGGAAATATGCTTATGAGTGTAAATATAATGTAACTGGAATATGCTTGATGCAAAAGATCTCTTGTAAGTTATCATTATGAAGCTTATGATCTACTGAGTATATTCATCCTATTTGTTTGCAGGTATTATTTCTATGTCTGGAGTTAGGAGAATAAGATGTAAACTTCTATTACTAATGTAAACATGTTAAGTGGAAGCCATAAAGGGTGCTTCAGAATCCATGAACTGTGAATGGGTTTGTTTACCTGCAAGCCATTACTGTGTATGTGTCTTCCAGCTACTGGGCTATGAAGAAGGAGGTTTTACAGTGACATGTATCATGTCACCTGAACTGGAATCCATCTTAAACCTGGTTCTTTTCCATTTAGAAGGACGGATGGGGATCCAGGGAGACAAAAGATTCCCGCCTTGTGCCAAAGTTATAAAAGGGGGTGGAACAGAACAAAGGGGGCTGCCAGTCATGAGAAATCCCTGAGTTACTACCTGAGCTGGAACAAGGACTGTACCAGGGGACATGATTGGGCCCAGACTAAGAAGGAGTCAAGTCTGTGAAAGAAGTTTTATTGGAACATCTCTGAGGGTGAGATTTTATCTGTATTCAGTTTCTTAAATGTGTTAGGCTTAGACTTGCCTGTTTTGTTTTATTTTGCTTGGTAACTTACTTGGAATCACTTAAATCCTACTTTTTTACTTACTCTGATTTTATTAGTGTGATTTTATTAAGTGATTAATACCTGGGGGAGCAAACAGCTGTGCATATCTCTCTATCAGTGTTATAGAGGGCGGATAATTTATGAGTTTACTCTGTATAAGCTTTTACAGAGTAAAATGGATTCATTTTGGGTTTAGGCTTCCCAGAAAGACTGAATAGTGGGTGCTGGGAAAGTCCCTGTTAACTGAGAAGCCCCTGGGCTAACTGAATCTTAGTTTCTGTGAACTGCAGGGGTGTGTGGCCCAACCTCTTGGTCTGTGCTGTAGCCAGCTGGTGTGTCTAGCTCAGCAAGACGGGAGTGGAGGGAAGCCTTCTCTGGCAGGTGGGTTTGTTCTCAGTGGTATCCTAGCACATCTGGTGATAATCTTGAAGGAGTTTCTGTGACCATACCCGTCACAGGGATTTTTTAGGTGACTGAAAGGAGGAAGAACCGTGCTCTCTTCCCACACCTATAGCACTCTGTCTCTCAACCCACAAACTCCTATGCTGGGCTGACTGTATCAGCTGCCACCTCTCTGGGTGACTTTAATCCTTGAACAATGTTTAGATGATAAAGCAATAAACGATCTCTCTCTGCTTCTTGCTATCCCTATTCATTTCCTTACCATCTAAACATTATTTGTAATAGGCTAAGAAGATACAAGCAGGTGTACATGTTAATATCTTCTTACATCATAATACAGTAAAAATGTACTCTTACATAGTAGATCATATTAGTCTTGCCATTAGAATGTATTCTACCCCTGCATGTTAGTATTATTTATTTAAATGCAGATATTTTGCAAGCACAGATGTGCTGTGGTATCTCTAGTCCCAGGGTGGCTGTGCTCTTGAAGGAGTCATAGATCATTGCAAAGAAATCAGAGCATTTAGAGGGTTGATGGACTGGAAGTACCTTTGTGTTTTCATTATGATGACAGTACTGCTTTTTATTGCTTCAGACACTCATAGAAATTTGATATGGAAAAAGCCTATTAGATGGGTTTTTCCCTGCAATGCATTTTCTGGTGCAGTCTAGTTTTAAATATCCTAAACAATGGGGTGTTCACCTTTTTTCTTGGGAAATAATAACTCAGACTGGTGGATCTCTCAGCTGGGAAACTTATCCTGATATTCAGTCTACATTTTCCATGTCTTAATTTCATCCCACTACTCCTTATTACCCATGTAATACCCTAAAAAATTCACAAGAACGACCATCCTCCATCTAGCCCAGTCTCAGGGGCGGCTCCAGGCCCCAGCACGCCAAGCGAGTGCTTGGGGCGGCATGCCGTGGGGGGCGCTATGCAGGCTGCAGGGAGGGCAGCAGGCGGCTCTGGTGGACCTCCCGCAGGCGTGCCTGCGGAAGGTCCACCAAAGCCGCGGGTCCAGCGGACCCGCCACAGGCACGCCTGCGGGAGGTCTACCGGAGCCGCCGGCGGCCGGCATAGCACCCCCTGTGGCATGCCACTGTGCTTGGGGCGGCGAAATGTCTAGAGCCACCCCTGCCCAGTCTCCTGTCTTCTGACAGTGGCTGGTGCCAGACAAGACAATTTATTGAGTGATCCGTTCCCTGTCATTCAGTCCCAGCTTCTGGTGGTCAGAGGCTTAGGGACATCCAGACCATGGGGGTTGTGTCCCTGACCATCTTTTAATAGCTATTGATGGACCTATCCTCTGTGAACTTATCTAATATTTTGAACACAGTTATACTTTTGGCCTTCACAACATTCCCTGGCAAGGAGTTCCACTTATTGACTGTGCATTTTGTGAAGAAGTACTTTCTTTTGTTTGTTTTGAAACCTGCTGCCTATTAAATTCATTGAGTGACCCCTGGTTCTTTTGTTTTGTGAGGGGGTGGGGGGAAGACGCAGTGGGGAAGGAAGGGGATGGAATAGGGCAGGGGGAGAGGAATGTGGGTGTGAGGGGAGGGGGATGGGGAATTACAGAGGGAAGCAGGAACCCAGCATGCGGTGTCCCCTCGGCAGCAGCTGGGGCTCCCCACACTAAGCTCCTCCACACTTGGCTCCTGCAGAGCTGAGCCTATCCACCCACACCTGGTGTGCCAGGCACAGAGGGTCAGGGCCCTGGCGTGTTTCTGGGGCAGGCCCATCCCTTGTGCTATGTCAGAGTCAGGTGCAGCCTCACTGCTGAGTCCCTGTACTGGGGAGCTGGGGGCTTCAGGGTGATCTCCCACATCAATTCAGCCAGTGGCCTGTGCTTCCCACTGCTATGCTGGAGCCACATTTATTTATTGACAACTAGAATTTGCAGAATTTTAAAATATTGTGCACATAATTTTTTGGCGCAGAATTCCCTCGGAGTAATATTTGAATTCCTTCAGAACTCTTGGATGAATACCATCTGATCCTTGTGACTTATTACTGTTTAATTTAGCAATTTGTTCCAAAACCTTCTGTACTGACCCCTCAATCTGGGACAGTTCCTCAGATTTGTCACCTAAAAAGAATGGCTCAGGTGTGGGAATCTGCCTCACACTGTCTGCAGTGAAGATCAATGCAAAGAATTAATTTAGCATCTCAGCACTAGCCTTATCTTCCCGGAGTGCTTCTTTAGGACCTCAGTCATCCAGTGGCTCCACTGATTGTTTGGCCGGCTTCTGATGTACTTTAAAATATTGTGCTTTTAGTTCTTGTGTCTTTTGCTAGTTGCTCTTCAAATTCTTTTTTGGCCTGACAAATTATACTTTTACATTTGATTTGTCTATCTCCTTTCTACTTTTCCTCTGTAGGATTTGAGTTCCAGTTTTTAAAATGTCTTTTTGTCTCTAACTGCCTTTCTGACTCTCTTGGTTAGCCATGGTGACATATTTTTTTGTCCTTTTACTTTTTTTTTAAATTTTTTTTCTTAAATTTCGTGTTAACATATAGTTTGTGCCTCTTTTTAAAAAGTTTCCATGCAGCTTGCAGGCATTTCACTTTTGTGAATGCTCTTTACTTCTTTGTTCTTGTTCTTTACTTCATTTCCATCCCCGATGTTTATACCCTTCTCATATATATATATATATATATATAGGTAGTTATTGTTAAGGCTACGTTTTAGTTATGGGTATTTTTAGTAAAAGTCATGGACAGGTCACAAGCAGTAAACAAAAATTAATGGCCTGTGACCTGTCCATGACTTGTACTATATACCTAGGATGACCAGATGTCCCTATTTTATAGGGACAGTCCTGATATTTGGGGCTTTTTCTTCTATAGGTGCCTAACACCCCCCACCCCTGTCCTGATTTTTCACACTTGCTGTCTGGTCACCCTATATATACCCCTGATTAAATCTTGGTGCTCTGGGGCAGGGGGTGGCCCAGGGGTGCTGTGGGCCCTCTGGGGTAGGGGGCAGATAGTGATGCATAATCTGGGACCCCTGCTGGGGGTAGCGGGCTGGCAGGGCTGGCAGACTCCTTAGCTGGCTCCGCATGGCTCCCCAGAAGCAGCAACATGTCCCTCGGCTGCTTGGCAGAGACACAGCCAGGGAGGCTCCGCACACTATTCCGACCCCAAGTGCTGGCTCCGCAGCTTCCATTGGCTGCCTCTACTCCTAGGAGCTGAGGCACATGTCGCTGCTTCCAGGGAGCTCCCTGAAGTAGCGCCGCCCAGAGCCCTCACCCCTCCTTCACCCCTACTGCCTGCCCCAGGCCTGAGCCCCCTCCCACACCCAAACTCCTGCTGGAGGGTGGGTGAATGCAGTGGCCCAAGACTGCCCCAGCAGCAGCCGGTGCGGCTGGTCCAGGGGCTGCCCGACCTGCTCACACGGCCCCAGGGCCAGCCGCACTGGCTGCTGCAGAAGTCCCGGAAGTCCTGGAAAGTCACAGAATCCGTGACCTCTGTGACAGACTTGCAGCCTTAGTTATTGTTCCTCTTTGTCTGCTTTTAGATATTTCTGCACCAACACATCACACCCACACAAGAGTGAAAGTAACACAGAAGACCTATCGGTACGGGGACCTGGCTGTGGGCCCCCAGAAGGGGGTGGGGCCTTGGTGGAAGGGGGCGGGGCTGAGGTCAGCCTCCCCCAGCCAGCCCATCAGCACCTCCTGCCCTGCGGCGATTTAAAAGGGCCTGGGGCTCCAGCTGCTGCCGCAGTGGCAGAGGCTGGGAGCCCCGGGCCTTTTAAAATCACTGGGACCCGCAGCTGCCCCTTTTACCGCACCTCCTCGGTGGTGGCCCTGCTGGTAGGGTCCCTACCGGCAGGGCTGCTGAGGGGGGTGGGGCAGGGGCAGTGACATTAAAGTGCTTCCGCGGCAGTGCTTTAACGTCTGCTGCGTATGGGCCGGTACCGGTGGCCACTTCTTACTGGTATGCCGTACTGGCCCGTACAAGCCCACTTTCACCACTGCACCCACATTTCAGTGTCATTTCTGGAGTCCCATCAGTCACCTTACTTCTCAGAGCCTGTCCAAACAGTGTTCAGATGACAGTAACACTGGCGATTGGGACAGAGAATCATTATTAAGTTACACCTTCCTCCAACTGAAGTCACATCAGATTCACATCTAAGTGGCATAGCAATAAGTAGAAAACAGCCTATATATCTTCACAGTTGTGCTTCCTAGAGATTGTGGTCACAATCCATCTGCGCTTTCCTGTGCATATCCATGGTAATGGTCAGGGGCTTAGCCCTGCCATGGGATTTGTACAGTTAAATTCCTGCAAATGTTGTGGTGCAAATGGAGAGGGTTATTGATGAGATGCCAATTGGATCATGGGGAAATGACTGCATAAGAAAATCAAAATATACTACCTCAAAATGTACACAGTCTTTGGAATGATTAGGTTGTGTTTTTGCATTGTATTGCATCTAGCAAGTTGGCAGGATGTGAGTGGAGTCTATTATGTCCATTGATCTTAGCCATGTTTGGTAGACAGACAATAACCATGATTTTAAACTCTTTAATGAATGGCACGTTCTGTTGCTTGCAAGTCTGGCAGTAAGTCTTGTCACTCAAGTGGGTGATATTTCTATCCGCATCTGATCAGACGCAGCCAGTTAAAAATTAGCATACTGTACCCTTTAAAGAAACGTTTGTTCTATCTCCAGCACTGAAGCTGAAATGCTGCAGTGTGAAGACAGAAGAGTCTTGTGAGGGGGATGTTGGGCTTTTTGTAAAACTGATTCAGATATTAGGCACATACATAGTGCTGTAGGCTCTGTTTTGAGAGAGTCTGTATATTCAGTCATATCAGGGGCCATTAGGGACAGACATGATGTTTGCATATATATACATCTTATTAGTGAACACGTATGGAAATGTAGCTGGGCTATACTGAAATATAATAAGTACATGGTAAAACATTGTCATCGCATAATTACAAACTGAGACTGCATATGTACGGTTGTACACTGAAAGATGTAACACATCATCATAAAATATATACTCAACAGTGCTAGCATTACATGTCATATATTGGACTGTTTATGGTGCTCCTGTCAACTGAACTTCTTATCTGATGAGTTTCAGAGCATCACAAAATCTAGTGGCCTGTGTTAAATGTGTTGGTGGTCTCAATATATTACCTGTGGGGGAGGTATCCACATCATATAAAGCGTAGTGTCCAGTTCTGGACACAGTACTTCAGCTGAGACCACACCAGTGCTGAGTAGAACAGGACAGTTACCTTCTGTGTCTTGCATACAACACTCCTGTTAATAAATCCCAGAATATTAATCTTTTTTTGCAAATGCATTACGTTGCAGACTCGTATTCATTATAACCCCTAGATCCTTTTAAGGAGTACTACTGCCAGTTATTCCCCATTTTGTGTGTGTGTGTGTGTGTATATTTCCCGCCCCCTTTCTTAAGTGTAGTACTTTGCACTTGTCTTTATTTAATTCCATCTTGTTGATTTCAGACCAGTTCTCCAATTTGTCAAAGTTGTTTTTGAATTCTAGTCCTGTCCTCCAAAGTACCTGAAATCCTTCCCAGCTTGGTGTCATCCACAGATTTTATAAGCATATCATCTACTCCATCATCCAAGTCATTAATGAAAGTATTGAATAGTACCGGACTCAGCACAGACCTCACTTGGTTTGGCAGGATTTGATGTTGACAAATCCAGATTGGCTATTACTGTAATCCTTCTATCCTCCAGGTACTTGATTGTTTAATAATTTGTTCCAGTATCTTTCCAGGTATTGATGTTAAACTGAATTGTCTATAATTCCCCAGGTCCTCTTTGTTCCCCTTTTTAAAGACAGGTACTATATTTGCCCTTCCCCGGTCCTCTGGGACCGCATCTGTCCTCCATGAGTTTTCGAAGATAATTATTAACAGTTCAAAGATAGCTTCAGCTAGTTCCTTAAATACCTTACGGTGAATTTCATCAGGCCCTGTTGATTTGAATACATCTAATTTAGCTAAATATTATTCAGCCTGTTCTTTCCCTATTTTGGCTTGCTGTCCTTTGTCTTCCTCTTGCTCCTAATGTACTTATGGAACCTCTTCTTATTGTCTTTCATGTTTCTTGATAAGTATAACTCATTTTGTGTGTTAGCCTTTTTGATTTTTGTCCCTATGTGCTTTTGGTATTCTTTTGTTCTCATGCCTAGCAATTTGTCCATGTTTCCACTTTTTGGAGGATTCCTTTTTTGATTTTTCAGGTCATTAGAGAGCTCCCGATGGAATCATTTCTGCCTCTTACTATTCTTCCTATCTTTCCTTTGCATTGGGATAGGTTGCTGTTGCTCCTTTAATACTGTCTCCTTGAGAAACTTCCAGCTTTCCTTTTTATGTAGGACTTGAAGGACCTCAAGAACGCATTGAGTTCAATCCCTATGCTGACTGCATGATTCAGTTTACCTGGTCCTGAATCTATCATATCATGACCCCTTTCACCCAAATTGCCTTCTGCCTTCACATGTGCAACCAATACCTCCCTGTTAGTCAGAATCCAGTCTAAATTGGCTGTCCCCCTGGTTATTTTCTCCATCTTCTGAAACAAAAAGTTGTCCCCAATACATTGCAAGAACTCACCGGACATTTTGTGATTAGCCGTATTCCTTTTCCAACAAATGTTTGGGTAGTTAAAGTCCACTGTTACTACCTGGTCTTGTGGAGACTGAAACTCGCTTACTCCTCCAGACTGGTTGGTCCCTCCAGATTAGGACATGTTGACATAAAACCTGGGTTAATTGGCCAACAGAGATCTCCCTTATGTAGGGAAATGCTCCTGTGCCACCCCCTCCTTAGCTCCTGGCTTAGAGGGTGTGGCTGGGATGCCACTATGCCCATCTGGTCCATGGAGGATCAGCTTGTACTGAGTGTTACATGTATCCCGTTGATAAATAGAGGACTTAAGTCTCCAGGGCTGTCAATCTTGCACTTTTGTCAGCCTTAAATTCACTGAATAATAAAGTGCAATTGCCATATTATGAGATCCATATGTGCTGCTTGAAGGATGTATGATACAGTTAAACCCATCTGGTTTATACAGAAACTCATCTATAATTCACAGCCTTCATAAATATGTCACTCTAATCACGCTCATACACCCACTACCCATGTTCTACTTCCCCTGGGTTATTCAGGTCTGACAGCTTCTGAGATCAGACCTTGAGTCATGTGGCAGATGGCTGAATTTAACCGAATAAATTTGGTTTTCATTTCAGAAGAATACTCCTTGTAATCACAACTGTTTCAGACAGCAGCATCTTGAAGTTTTGCAATTTTCCCCTTAGCATAACTTAAAGTCTATATCGGTCTATTATTTTTGTCAAGGTCTGAATTTCTTGGTCAAGGTCCAGACTCCAGACAAAATAATAATGAAAAGAGGAGATGATAATGATAAGTAAATAAAAAGGTTTTGGGGTCCGTTCAAAAGCGACTGGCGGTCTGGACTTGGCCTGCAGTTCACCTATTGATAAGGCTGCAAGTCTGACATGGAGGTTGCAGATTCCAGGACCTCCGTGACTTCTGCAGTGTCTGTTGCGGCTGGCCCGGGGGCCGCTTGAGCAGTTCGGGCAGCCCCTGGGCCAGCCGCACCAGCCACTGTTGGGGCAGTCTCAGGCTGCCGTGCCTTCCTGCCCCCTCTGCAGCAGCAGGGGGGCTGGAAGTCACCCCCTCTTCCCCCCAGCAGCATGGGGGCCACACGCTGCCACCTGCCTCCCCCCAGCAGCATGGGGGTTCTGGGCTGCACACCACTGCCTGTCCCCTCCCCAGAGCACCCACGGTGCCCCATGGCAGTTCCCTGCACCAGAGCACCCAAGATTTGTTCACAGGTATATAGTACAAGTCATGGACAGGTCATGGGCTGTGAATTTTTGTTTACTGCCCGTGTCCTGTCCATGACTTTTACTAAAAATATCCGTGATTAAAATGTAGCTTTACCTATTGACTACCCTAGTCTATAGCCTGCTTATTATGCAGAAGCCGTTAACTTTTTTTTAGTAGAACAGAACTGTGTCTAGCTCCCAACTCCAGCTTCAAGCTTTGGTCCCCTGCAACTGGAACCAGTGCCCTTCTCTCCCCACTAGAGCATTTTCATTCTATGGTATTTCTTTTGCTTTTATGGGGTGAAGTTGTTAGAGCCTTGATATTAGCTTCAGGCTTTATATATAATTGTGGCTTAATTAGTACACACAAGATAACTTTCTTTAGACTGTACCATACACATATGCTTCTAAGCATATGAGGATATATTTCTAGGCTGTTTCATTATGTGAGACATGGAGCTTTGCAGTGCAGTGTACAACACAAAGCTCTCAGAAAGTAGTATAAATATGTTATGTCTCCTTACCATGAACAAACCTATGGCCCAGCTCCTCTGGACCAGCTGAGCTGTACTTGGTGCAGCTCCAGAGGGGCTGGGCAAAGATGGCATTTAGCTAGCTTGGCTTTATGGCATCTCAATCCTGGGCCTGGTGGGGGCAGCTCTATTTTATACTGGCTGCCAACAGCACCAAAGAACCATTCGAGCAGCCTTGGATCAGCTGGGCATAGGGGCATCCTAGCCATGACCTCTAGGCCAGGAGTTAGGGAGGGGGGTGGCATAGGCAGATTTCCCTATAAAAGGGAGAGCTCTGTTGGCTAATTAAGCCAGGTATAAATCAGCTTTGTGCCATTGGGACAGCACTCCAGAGAGTCTGAGCTTGATATGTTTAGAGGAGGTAACCATACAATAGAAATCTTTCACTTTATGTGACCAACTGTTGCATAACGTTGCTGCATTTCAGCGTTAAGCAGCGTGATTCCTGTACTCACTGAGCTTAATTTTGCTCTCGTGTTGTTAAGTGAGCATAAAGTCACTGAAGTCAATGGTGTTATAGTGGTGTAAAAATGATGACATTGAGGTCGGTATCTAGCCCATTATTCATAGGTCTGTAAAGATTTGGAGAATCTCGTCTAAATGAAAAGTGGTATAATTTGTAAGTTGCTATTTATTAATTTTCTTTTGTTGTTATTTCCAGCTCACAGATGCATAAGTTTTGCATCAAATAGTGCAAACAGGTGCAGAATGTATGTAAGCAAAGTCCCAGTTAATTGTGTATTCAGTATGATGAGGTTAAAATGGAGTTGCGAAAAGATTGTCTAATTCATACCAGCGAGAATATGTTTCAGGTTCCTCTCTGTGCATGAGACACAGAATATATGACTCTGTACAACCCTTACAAAGAGATCTTTGGCTCTTTAACACAAGCTGTCACAGCTTGTGCTTATTGGCTCTGGAGGTGCCTGGTTTAATTTCCAGTGTGTCCGCCATGAGGTTGGCCATCACAGTAGCTCTAGTTGTATCAGCAAATGGTCTAAATTTAGTAGATTACTTAAATTGGTCTCTCTTCTCTTGCTAAGGGGGGAAGCTGGCATCTATCCAGTATTCGAGAAATGCAAACAAACCAAACCAAAGCAACTCGACATCGGAAGAACAGATTCCTAATACATTTGTTGAAATCCAAAGACTTTGAAAAAAAGGTTCACTTCAGTCAGTGGAAATTCAGCTTCCAAATTCTTTGCTCTCCAGCTTTCTATCCGTCCTTGTTGGATGTTTTTTCTAATAACTTTTGTACTCCCACATCATCCCCAAATTCCTGTTTTTTCCCCTTTACACATTAATTTGAGTTTAGCAGGGCTGATGCTGGAACATGTAACTGGAGCAAAACCTCTTTACTCCAGTTAAATCCCCTCTTTTGCCCTGTTTTACACATCTCAAATCCACTTTACAAACAAAACAAAACTGGGCATTTTCTTACTTAGTATTTCTTAATGGCTACCTGATTTGTCTTGTTATCATAAATCAGGTAGGTTAACAATGCTAGTCCTCCCAGTTTAGCTTTTATCACCTGGGATGTTCACGGTTTCAGCAGAGACAGGGCCTATTATGGAACTAGTGTAATATTATGCCCAGAGTTTGTAATGAACCCCCTTCTCCCTAATTTGTTGCACTGTTAACTTTTAAGTACCTCAGCAACAACAGTAGTCTGATTCAGTCACTTCTACTATGCAGGGAGAAAAAACATAATCCCCAAATATACTGTGAATGCTACCCAGATGATAATAAACAGTCACACCAGGCTGCGGTTGAGACAGGGTGAAAAATTTTAAGAGTGGCTGGACAGTAAATTACAGAAGCACGGTGGCCCACAGGACACTAGTGCAGCTGGAGATGGATCGACAGCCTTCTGAAGTTAATGGGAATCTTTCAATTGATTTCAGTGGGCTTTGGATTAGACCTGTTGTTAGCTATGGATGAGATTTTTCAAAAGCATTCAGCACTGGTCTTACATCTGCCCCCATTGACATTGACTTCAGTGGGAGCAGAAGTAGATCAGTGCTGAGCTTTCTTGACAATCCCTGGGATTTAACGCCCTCCGTTATTTAACTATAATGGAGCAGGGGTGGGGAGGAATCAATACCTCCAAGTCAGGTAAATATTTACAGGATGTAGAGCCGGTATTGTCCCCCCAGGAGATGCAATTTTGTCTCTCTCTCTACATATTGGCCTGAGTACCTGAATCAATGTTACAATTCACTTCCTCTCTATGTGACCAAAACGATGGAGATGCTTGAAACCAATGGGAGATCTTGAGAATGCTAAAGCAAGTCCATCTACAGGTCACTGGCCAAAGCTTTTTCAGTTGGTGCTGGCAGTCTCCTGGGGGAAACATAATTATACTCTATCAGAATAAGCCTTAACTTGATGCCAGGGAATGAGATCTAGACCAGAACCCAGCCGCAAAGATCTAAATTGCTACTAGCCCTATAGTACTACTACTAAGGAATGTGATAATGTCTCTTTGCAGGTAGCTTCACATAAGGCAACAAGAATGGGAGCTCTCGTGTAGACAAGGGGTCTATTACTTGCCAGCTATTTTTTACCACGTCAGCTCTGACCCTTCTGCGCATACTAACCAGACCAAAAGAGAGCACAGACCAAAGAAAGTCAACCCCCTTCCAGAAGGTTATGGCAATTCCATAATTTTCTAAGCTCTTGTAAGTTTTATCATTTAATTGGAGTGGGGATGGTGGTGGGAAAAGCTTTCAGTAAAAAAAAAAAAAAAATTGTTAGCGAACAAGTCTTCCTGGAAATACAGGAGCACAAAAGCTGGCTGTCCTTTCCTGCTTGGGCTATCCGGGACAAACAAACCTTTTCCCCTCATGTCTTCAAAGCCATTGATTTAAGGAAAGAGAGTCATTGTAAGTTGAGGACAATGGATATTTACTTTTGGAAACAATAGACTTGATGGACCGCAAAACGTGACCTAATTTTCAGCAATGCGTTGACCTCAGAGCAAAACTGTCTTGGTTTGGGATGGAGAAAAGTGCATTATTTGCCTGAGTTGACCATTTCTTCTGATGTAAATCTCTGCTCTGCACATAGGGCATGTGTCTGTTGGGGAAAATGTATCATGTTAGCAAACCTGTTTAACATTTTAATTAACTAACGAACATGACTTAGAACCTATTGTAGAGAGGGCAAAATGTGTTTTTAAAACTTGGTATTTGGTCATGGTTAATTATATACTCCCTACTAGAGTTTACCTTGATGAGCTAGCATGTGTTAAAACTACAACTGCCTTGTCTATGCAAGGATTTTAACATTGTGTTTAATGAAACGTTAAACTAGATATTAACTTTTGGCCACATCTACACTAGGAAAGAAGGGTTTAACACGTTAGTTCAAGTGTATTAGGCCTTGTCTAGATTAGAATGAGTGATGTGGTAGCTAACATACACTAATTAACATGTTCTAAAAGTTTAGTGTAGAAAAGGCAGTGTATCCTCTAACACATGCTAACTGGTTGACTTAAAGCCTAGGCTCCCCCCTCCCCCAATCAGTTTAGCACATGTTAAAGGCACATGACCTTGTCAACACTAGATTGGTTAGCACATTTCGGTTAGTATGTGCTAAGGTCACACCTTTAAATCCCAGCTGAGACAAGGCCTTAGTTAACATGCTTTCTAACATGATGCATTTTCTTCAGAGTGAAATTCAACCCTCTCTGCGAGGAGCCTGGGGCTAGAAAGGAGAGGGGTACAAGTGGGGCACTGACATCAATCCTACCTCATTTCCTTCTTACTGTGCTCCAACAACAGGTATCTGTGGTATCTGGAGCCAGGAAGGGTGGTGGTGCTGGGGATCATGTGGGATCCAATGGGTTTGAACAGCAGCCATTTCCCTTTCATGCTCAGGGATTTAAGGCAATTGGCTCCATGTAGTCCTAGCCCTCTTGCATCCATTTGTAGCTTTGTAAGGCCTAGACAGACACTTTTTTCCTCACCTCCAGAGAAGAATTAGAAACGAACTTTCTTAGAATTATCAGTAGTGTTTGGAATGTCAGAAGTAGTCCCGGCAGAGATGGATTAATGGGCACAGTATGGGTGAGGTGTCCAAAGCTGCATGCCAAATGCAGTGGATGACATGGTCCTGCTGTTTACCAGGGCTCCCATGAAATTAAAAAAAAAAGTTTAGTGTGAATCTGATGAAATACACATGATAAGTAACACATGCATAGTGTCAAACAACAAGCCACATATACAAATCCGAAATGGACAAAATAGCAACAATTCTAATGTGTAACCAAGAGCCTTGTCAACATATTATTGCACACTGTGTACACTACACAGGTACATGAAAAATATGTAGAAGTAGATCCAAAACAGAATAACTGAGATCCAAAACAGAATAAATTCACCCATGTTTTGTGAGTTTGGATAAATGGGACTTGGAGCTGAACTACCTTAGCTTTGGACTTTGGATCTCAGCTTTGCAAATCCAATCAACTATGCTTTACAAAACCCCAAACCCAAGCCCTGTTGATGCTCGTATTTGTTGTACACACTCACATGTGTACTCTCTGCTGCAGACAAGCTCCACACTTATTTCCTCCAGGGACAGCCAGCCATGTTATAGTGTCTTCCCGAACAGGGTCTGTATTACAGTACACTCCAATAACCACATTGTATTTCGACTTACTGTTTTGAAAGTGTGAGGCAGTGTAATTCTCAGTTCCTATTTATGTTGAAGTCTCTGATGCCACTAGGGAGCTCAGGTGGGTGGACTAGGCTAGTGTATATGGTCATAGCTTGTGTGCCTGGGGCAGCCCTCACTGAAATGCCAAGGTCAGGGCAGGCTGGAAAAGGGAGAGCAGGTACTCCCCAAACTGGTGGTTAACACTGAAGTTAAACTTACCCACCAGTCACACACTCTGCTTCTGATTCCCCACATTGGTTATTAAGAAGCTGAAGAAGGAAATCACACAGGCCCCTTTATTGCATTCCAGTTCTCTGGCTCCCAGTCAGTACACAGGCCCAGTAGAGTGAGAAGTTGTTTAAAAACTCTGCTCACTGTACAAAATGTTCTTCTGTTCCCAAAAGGCCAGCCACACTGCCAGGTCAATATCCATTTGGATCTTACCTAAAATACCACACAGCCAGCCAATCCTTTAGCATCTAAAACTAAAGGTTTATTATAAAAGAAGGAGAACAAGAAGAGAGTTGTTAAATGGTCAAGCAATCAGATACATAAGACTACAAAGTCCATATATCAGGTTCTTAGCAGTGTTGGTGAGTTTGCTCTCATAAAAGTCCCTCTGGAATACAGTAACTCCTCACTTAACGTTGTAGTTTATGTTCCTGAAAAATGCGACTTTAAGTGAAACGATATTAAGCAAATCCAATTTCCCCATAAGAATTAATGTAAATGGGGTGGGGGTTGTTAAGTTCCAGGGCACCTTACCCTACTCTGCAAGCACCAGAGTGTGTGTGTGTGTGTGTGTGTGTGTGTGTGTTCAACCTTTAGCCTGCCCACTCCACTCCTTCCCCCAAGCTCCCACCCTTGACCCGCCTCTTCTGCCCCCCACCTCCTCCCCCTTTACTTCGCTCCCTGCATCCTAGCTCCTCACCTCTCCCTCCCCTCCCTTGTAAATGCCAAGCCAGCTGATTGCTGCGTAGGGGAGGGAGGGGGGAGGCGCGAGGACTCGGTTTGCCTGCCTCCCAAACACCGCAAGCCAGATGTTTGCTACCGGCAGGAGGGAGGGGGAGCCTGCGTGCTGAGTCCTCGCTCCTCCCCCCTCCCTTCTGCTTCCAAAATGCTGCAAGCCAGCTGATTGCCATGGGCAGAAGGAGAGGGAAGGCGCTGATCTGCAGAATCTGCCGGCAGGCGGGCAGTGCTGTGGGGAGGCTGCCAGCTGTGGAGAAAGCAGGCAGCCAAACAATGTAAGAGTGGAGCATTGCACAACTTTAAATGAGTATGTTCCCTAATTGATCAGCAACATAACAACGAAACAACGTTAAGCGGGATGACTTTAAGTGAGGAGTTACTGTACATACATCCATGGCTTGGATGGGCCATTCAGTCCTTTGTTCAGTGCTTCAGTTTTTAGAGAAGTGGCTGCAGAGGTAAGAAGCAGGAATGAAGACAAAATGGAGAAGATGCAGTTGCCCTTTATATTCCATTTGCCATGTGGCTTGTACTTCCTGTGTCCCAAACACAAGCTTCACAGTACATGGAATGGAAAAACCTTGGCGTTCCCTGTCCATAGGCATGCCCCTACAAGTCCTGCTCTCATAAGGTGTAGCCGCTGGCTTCTTTCAATGGGTTCTTTGTACATTTGATGACCCTTGATGGGCCATCGAATAAGCTAGGCAGTGCTGATGCCAATCTGTCTGGGGGTGTCAGCCAGAAACACAGCACAAGTTTGGAAATAAAGATATACCATACATATCTATAACTCACAGGTATAAAGGGGATACAAACATAAACAAGAACATCATACTTGGCAAATCATAACACTTTCACACATCCCTTACATGGCATTCCTGGTCAGATTCCTTGCAATTTTATAATAATATGGGTATCAACAATATTGGAGTGTTCCACATATTCCATGCAGCATCACAGCTTGTCATCAGCTTCTGCACAAAACTCCCCCTGATTATAATGAAAGTTCTGTGCATGAAATAGAGATACGATGATGACAGCTATCATGGGTATGATTCTCATTTACACTATGCTGTTCTGCTACAGTAAAGGTGTCTTGAAACCTGGGGGCATGTTTAATTTACAGTTACTTTAAGGACTCTTTATTCTGCCAGAGGGATGTAAAGTGGCCTTTGTGTACATAAGAATCAAGCCTTTAGGGCTTGTCTACACAGTAAAGTTAATTCATATTAAGATAGGGTATGAATTTAAAGTGGAATAGCTATTCCTGAGGGAGTGACACAGTCTGGAATAGTTTCTTCCAAAATAAATACTTATCTACATGGGGGAGTTATTATCTCTGAAGGGCAAGTCCATTTAGATCTGACAATATGTTTTTACGTCTGAGAGATCATTAAGCATTTAGTGTTTAACTAGAGCTGCAGGTTAAACTCTATAGATCTGGAATTTGTATGTGTGAAAATGAAATGGTTTGGGTGAAAATTTTGAGTTCATTTTTACGTCTGTTCAGCTTTTATTGCCATTTCCTCTCCCTCCTCCCCCAGCTCAAATGAAATGCATGGTTAAGCTAGTGCTACCACAATATGTGAATTCTTAGCTGTGACCTCTTCCACCTGGTAACAAATTGTAGCAAATAAGTGCTTCTCATTTCATGATTAAACACAGAGATGATCAATGTAAACGTAGGTAGGGTATAGCATATATAGACACCTGCAAGATGTCTTGTGGTAAAGATTTAATAGGGTGTTTGTACTATGGCATTGTTGCTGAGAGGGAATTTAGAATTACACATCACAGGGGACAAGAATGAGGCTAATGTTTAACTTTCTTTTCTGTTGCCACCATGTGTTTTATTATGGTCATGAAAGCAGGTATATTGACAGTTTCTTTTCACGTGTACACTCATAAGAGGGATTGACACTGAAACAAAAAAGTGCTTTTTTTTTTTTTTTTTTTTTAAAAGAAGAAACAGTTGATTTGGCTGCAAAAACCTATTTCTTGGAAGCAGTAATTTTGTGATTTCTCTATCGAAAACAGACAGACATACACATTCCCTTCTCCAACCTCTTCCCTTTTTAATGTATTTTTGGATGTATTGCATTGGAAAAATGGCCTGGAATTAAAGGAAGGATTTAAATGAAAGTGCTTTGTGTTATTGGCATATGAACCTTGATGGGTCAGACAGCCCTGTCAACCTCAAGCAAGCTTTCTATGCTGTAGTTTTGTTTTACATTCTGGCCACTGATCCGTGGTAAAGCTCTTAACTGGCGCACTCCGGAAACGGTATTACTGAGAGTTTATGGGCAGGCTGTGGTTTTGAGCAGACACTGCAGTAAAAAATTCCCTTCTGACCCTTTCTGTCATTCAGGCTTCTGCCAAACCCACTGAGTCACTTAGGGGCTTGGATTAAAAACATTTCACACAGTCAGACCTGGTTAATCTGTGCCTGGTTTATAGTTTTATGTCTGGAAAAGAAGGAGGATTTCCTTGGTGGCTAGGCCTTTGGCATATTGTCTTCTTCTTAGGGCCTGCCTGCACCATAAATTCAAGCAAAATGGGATCCTGTTGTCCACTGGCAAAACAGGTTTAAGCCAAGCTGGAGAACACAGTTATAGTCCATCTACATTACAAAAGGCACCAGGGCCAGAGAAAACCGTGCTGTAACTGGTTTACATTTATAGCATTCACAGGCCTTAAGAATAATCTAAATTAAATATGGAAAATTCCTTGTAGGCTTTCCAGATTATTCTCCTGCCTGGGAAGGATTGTTCCATATAATATTCATTTATGTGGCATTATTATTATCCTATAATTAGGCCTGGTCTACACTTAAAAGTTTTACTGATATAAACTATTTTGGTTAGGGGTGTCATTTTAAAAAACCCCAAATAGTTACACTGGCAAAAGCCCTAGCCTGGACACAGCTATTCTGGTATAAGTCACCCTAAGCTATACTGGTATAAAAGTATGTCTACACTGGCAGAGTTAAAGCACCGGCAGTTACAGCGCCGCTTAGAGGGTGCTGAAGGGAAACTGCTGTTGTGTGTTCACACTGTCAGCTTCCTGTGCAATAACATGTTCACACTTGCGGCACTTGCAACGGTATTCGGAGTGGTGTACTCTGGGCAGCTATCTCACAAACCATCTCTTCCTCTCTTCTGCCGCTAAGAGTTGTGGGAAGGTGGAGGGGGGTCATGGGGCATCCTGGGTCCTCGTCCCAATGCCCCATGATGCATTGCTTCGCATCCCAGCAATCCCTGTGTTTCTGTGCACATTTGGTGCCATCTTTCAACAGTTTGTGTACTGCACACTCTGCCTCTTTGGGCTGCAGGAATGGATCCCACACTGTTGACCAATATGCTGCTCACTCTCACTAACACGTCACGAGTAGCAGTGGAGTTATTCCTTAAACTACAAAGGCAATAGGAGTTTGATGTTGATCTCGCCATGCGTAGTAGCTACGACATGAGATTGCTTGTGGCATTCACAGAGGTGCTGACCAAAGTGGAACGCCACTTTTGGGCTTGGGAAACAAGCACTGAGTGGTGGGATCGCATCGTCATGCACATCTGGGATGATGAGCAGTGGCTGCAGAACTTTTGGATGAGGAAAGCCACATTCGTGGGACTGTGTGATGAGCTCACCCCAGCCCTGTGGCACAAGGACACGAGAATGAGAGCTGCCCTGTCCCTGGAGAAACGTGTGGTGATTGCACTTTGGAAGCTGGCTACTCCAGACTGCCGCCGATTGGTTGCTAACCAGTTAGGAGTGGGAAAGTCGACCATTGAATGCGTGTTGAGGGCCTTCTCTTGTTGCTAAGACCAGATGAGGATGAGGCCCTCTGTGTGAAGATCTCTGGGCACAGCCCAGACACACATGCAGTAACATTTCAAGCTGGTATGGATGTGTAGGACTTCCTCACAAACAGCCATGGGTTCACCCTGGTCAGGGGTCTATGGTGTTTCTGGACTGGCCCTTGTCCTTTTCCATCCTAGACAGAATGGCTGGGAAACATTGTTAGTGAGGAAACTGTTGTTGCAGAGATTTCTGCAACATCTTTTTTTCACCCTCCCCCTGTTCTGTCCAAAGGTTTTCCATCAGTTTTTACTCTGGCAAAATCACATGTACTCGATGGAAACTTGCTTAATTGTCAACTACACAATTTAGCCAGGTATAAGAACCTCAGGATTTTATTTTGGATTGTATAGCATATGCTAGATGTATTTATAAATGATCGTCTGTCAAATTTGAACAGATATAGGTGCCTGAGTCTCTGTTGCTCCATGTGTAGTCATTTACATCTGTGCAAAGAGGGTGTAAAATGCCACCATTCTGATTTGGTAACGTTTTATACCCTGTTTGTCCCATATACTGTGTACACCCTGCACACTGGACACACGGTGGAATTACTAAAGATGGATATGGATGAATTCCAGACAGAAGCCACATGCATAGAAACAAAGGACCACATTCAGAAGGGAGCCTAAGAGGCTACCTAACTGGTGTTTATTTACTACTTCCAGGCTTTTCAACATGTATGATACACCAACTTAGACGCTCCTGGACTTACCTGTGACTCTATCCTTGCAAAATTGGGACAGACTAAGATCTCTTGTGTATATTAATGTAATATTAAGTATTTTAATGCCAATGTAGCTTATTATTTGCTCTAACTGGTACACTTATGAACTTGTAACATTCTTCAGTTGCAGATAATTGGCACTCAGAGGTGTGAAATCTTTGTCTAATGACTTTTTATACTGCCGTCATTCACTGTAGTATCTGAGGAACTTCCACACAAATTATATTGGTAATAGTGAGGTCCCTATAATGAGGTCCCTAGGGGACTTCATAGAATCTCTGGCTCTTCTCTGTTTTGCGAGCATAGAAAGCTCCACTTCAGGTGTTTTTATTTTTTTTAAAAGGCAGTGGGGAAAGGAAATGGTTGATGCTGTGAATGACATTATGGTGGAAAAGCTTCAGCAGAGGAACGTTATGCAGTGTTTCTTAAAGGTGTTCAGACTATAAATTCATATGATCTCTGCCTGGAAATTGGGTCTCAGCTAGATCTCCTTTCCCTTTTGTAATCCTTAATTTTTTAAAAAGAAATGATTACTTCTAAACAACTGATTCTTGCAATCAAATCCTGACTGATCCATTAGCAACAGGGAATGGCTTTTGGGAGAGTAATTTTTGATCTATAGAACAGAGTGACACTACAAGCAGTATTCACTAAAATCAAATTCCACTCTTAAAAAAACAAAACAAAACAGGAGTACTTGTGGCACCTTAGAGATTAACAAATTTATTTCAGCATAAGCTTTCATGGGCTACAGCCCACTTCATAGGATGCATGCAGTCAGTGGAAAATACAGTAGGAAGATTATGTACACACACAGAGAACATGAAACAATGGGTGTTACCATACACGTTCTGAGGAGAGTGATCAGTTAAGGTGAGCTATTACCAGCAGGAGAGAGAGAATTTATTTGTAGTGGTAATCAAAATGGTCCATTTGCAGCAGTTGACAAGAAGTTGTGAGGCACAGTAGTGGGGGGAAATAGTTTTACTTTGTGTAATGACCCATCCACTCCCAGTCTTTATTCAAGCCTAATTTAATGCTGTTCATTTTGCAAATTAATTCCAATTCAGCACTCTCTCATTGGAGTCTGTTTTTGAAGTTTTTTGGTGTAATATTGCGACTTTTAGGTCTGTGAATGTCATTGCACACTGATTGTGCTATAACCACTGTCCATTTCACATGCATTTATATCACCAGCAAATTATGAGCGAGAGGGTTTTCAAAGATTTGTTTCAACGTAGATGTGCTTCACATGTATATAAGGGTATGGCTACACTGGCGATTTGCAGCGCTGGAAAGCCTCCACCAGCGCTGCAATTAGTAAGTGGCCACACCTGCAGGGCACTTCCAGCGCTGCAACTCCCTGGCTGCAGCGCTGGCCGTACACCTCACTCAGCATGGGGAATAAGGATTCCAGCGCTGGTGCTGCAGCGCTGGTCATCAAGTGTGGCCACACACCAGCGCTGTGATTGGCCTCCAGGGTATAAGGTGTATCCCAGAATGCTTTTATAAATTACTCTCTTTGTTTTGTTATGCAGCCTCTCTTTGTTTTGTTGTGAACCGAGCTCCTGCGGTGCTCCGTTGCCCTTGCAGTTGCCGCTTATCTAAAAAACAAACAGAACTCCTGTTTGCTGTGATCATCTGTACCTGGCTGTAAACAATCACATGAGATTGCAGGCAGGGAGTGAATGAAACAGCGGGGAGTCATGTTGGCTGCAGGCTGTCTGCAATTAAGAGTTAAGACTAAGGGGTTGGAAACATGTTCTGATTTTTCAAGTCAGGAAGCTAAACACACAGTGTTGGCTCCAAAAATCCCCTCTCTCTCTCTCCCCCCCGCACCCTGTCACACTAGACCCCACTCCACCCCCCTCTTTTGAAAAGCACGTTGTGGCCACTTGAATGCTGGGATAGCTGCCCATAATGCATCACTCCCAGCAGCACTGCTAATGCTGCAAATGTGGCCACACACCAGCGCTGGTAGCTGTGAGTGTGGCCACACACCAGCGCTGCTCCTACACAGCTGGATGACCAGCGCTGCAAACTGTAAATGTAGCCATACCCTAAGTCAAACTTGTCAGGAGCATTGATTACGACAATGGATGTTGCAATGGCTTAATCCTTCAGGCTTTATTTGTTTGTCCATTTTTTCAATAGCGAACATTTTAGGTTTATGTAACAAGAGTTAGTCATGGGCAAACAAGCCCACTCAGGCATGTCACAACAAATGCTAATCTTTGCCCCAAGAACAGTAGTCTGTCTGATGCAATGATCTATTCCTATAACCCTCCACGTATCTCCTTTAGCCTGCCTGCTGCACAATGCAGTTGTAACTTTGCTGACATTCAAACTTCTGTGAAACCCTGGCAGTGGTTCCTGCAGAATGTAGCAATGACACAACATTTTGTCCCGAGTTTCTCTCAGTCATGTTTGGTTCAGGAAATGTCAATATAAATAGTTCTTACTTCACTGTCATGTGTTTGCAGCCAGGGAATAAATACTTCCACATTCCAATTGTGATATCACTTTTCCAGACCCCTCTCCAAATATAGGCAAAGAAAATATAACAGTGTATGTGAAATAATAGAACAAGACAAGTTCATTTCAGACCTTCTAGAACAGCTGAGAATGTGTTTAATAAAGAACCGACAGTCATTTTACATCTGATAATAATGACTTAGGTTTTTGTAATAATTACTCTACAACACTGGTTCTCAAACTTTTGTATTGGTGATCCCTTTCACATAGCAAGCTTATGAGTGTGACCCCCCCCCCATATTAAAAACACTTTTTTTGTTTAACACTATTATAAATGCTGGCAGCAAAGCAGGTTTGGGGGTAGAGGCTGCCAGCTCAACAACCTCCCATGTAATAACCTCATAGTCTCTGAGGGGTCACGACCCCCAGTTTGAGAACCCCTGACCTACAAGAAGGGAGTGGTTGGCTTGTGGTTAAAGCATGGGGATGGAAATCAGTAGTTCTGGTGGTGTTCGTAGCTTTGCTTCCAACTGTCTGTCTCTCTCAGCATTTTATACTGCTCCCCATCCCCATAGTATATGAGCGCCTTCCATGTAATAGCAATAGCAAAGTCCCTAATGGAGTCTCTGGTGCTCCTCCCTTTACAGGCCACAAGTCTACTTGGGGTAGGGGCTGAGGGTGTGTTTGGAGGGGTGTTGGTAATTGGGAATAAAAGGGGTGTTCAGATTCAGTGTGCAACTCACATACTGACACATTTTCAAAAGTGGCCAGTAATTTCAGGAGCCTCAATTTTTAGGCACTCCTCTTGAGACACCTTTGGTTTGATTTTTAAGAAGTACTGAGCAGGTGCAAATCCCACGGGTTTCTGCTGGAGCTATCGGCTCATTCAGCACTCCTGAAAAACCATGAGCTCCCAAAATCTAAAATGCCATTGATTTGGGACCAATCTTGACAATTTTGACCCGGACATCTCATGATCCCCATTTGTTTAAAAACCAAACCAAACAATACTTCCCTATCTCACAGAGTATTGGGCGGCTCAATCCATTAATGGCTGTAAAGCACCTGAGAGTCTCAGGCCTTGGCTACACTTGCAAATTTGCAGCGCTGCAGCAGGGTGTGAAAACACACCCTCTCCAGTGCTGCAAATTGCGGCGCTGCAAAGCGCCAGTGTGGTCAAAGCCCCAGCGCTGGGAGCTGCGCTGTACGTTATTCCCCACAGGGAGGTGGAGTACGGACAGCGCTGGGAGAGCTCTCTCCTAGCGCTGGCGCTTTGACTACACTTAGCGCTTCAAAGCGCTGCCGCGGCAGCGCTTTGAAGTGCAAGTGTAGCCAAAGCCTCAGACAGAAGGCACTGTAGAAGTGCATCATGTTTTATGGGTATTACAAAACACACATCCAGTGCTGCAGGTGTTTTTAAAAAAATGGAGCCAATAGCATTCATTAGGGCTTGTCTACACTGGCACTTTACAGCACTGCAACTTTCTTGCCCACGGGGTGTGGAAAAACACCCCCCTGAGCACAGCAAGTTTCAGCGCTGTAAAGTGCCAGTGTAGGCAGTGCACCAGCACTGGGAGCTATGTCCCTCGTGGAGGTGGGGGTTTTAGAGCGCTGAGAGAGCTCTCTCCCAGCACTGCACTGCGACCACACAAGCCACGTCAAAGTGCTGCCACAGCAGCAGTTTAGCATTGCCAGTGTAGACTAGCCCTTAGATGAGTGGTCACATGACAAAAGATTGCAAATGATATGTCTGAACTACTATCCATCTGTTTGAGTTGCACAAACTAGACTGTTTTTACTTTAAAAATTCCCACTGTTGCTAACTCGGGTGCAGCTTCTCCTCAGCCCCCCACCCCCCCGCCCCAGTCGTCTTGTTTCAGAGCTAAGGCCCATCTTAGAAGACACTCAGCTACCATTGAACTAGCCATGGAGATCTCTTTAAAAGAAAAAGCTGGTTCTTTGTGGCAGTGGTACCTACTGTTCCAACCCCCAAATATATAAGGAAGAGGAGCTTCGCTGTACTGGATTCCAGCAGAAACACTATCATGGCTGTAATCTGCCAAACTTCTGGGTGAGCTGCTATCCTAGAGAGAGCAGAGGAACCTCACAGCCCAGCTGGCGCCATGACACCACATGGAAGTTAGCATCATAGGGCGTTTTCTCCTAATCCCTGCCTGCCCTTTCCACCAAGCTACGCAGAAGGCCGGAGGAACACGTTTTTCAGCGATAATAGGAGAATGAGATTGTAATAGTGAGCCTCTCCTCCTGACACAAAATTAGGCTATGCTAATTAGTGTGCTCATTTGCATGTCAATACCCAGGAGGCTCTTCCATCCTATTACTGTTTCACAGGAATGCTGGCCTTTGAGCTATGGCAAAAAAAGGGCGGGTTGGGTGAGTTGGTGGGGAATGGGCTGATTTCTTTTCTTTTGTCCTGTGCTTTGCTAGTACAAATGGTGGAGGCCTTCCTGGTAATTAGCTACATGTGATCTGATTGTCATTTAAGTGAACAAGCCTCCCTGGAAAAAAGCTCAGTCTTTACTCCCCTGCAACTACCTACCTGTCTGTCTCATCTTGCTGTCCATCTGTCCTTTCTGCCTGATGGTGGACGTTTAACCCTTTCATTTGCTGCTGCCCAGGGGACAAGGAAAGGCGAGGAGAGTAGCCTTGTAATAGCAAGCGTCCATATCCCTTGTAAAATCTCAGCTCTTCCTTTGAATCATCTAGAAGAATCACAGTTTCTTATAATGCTCCAAATGGGGAAAGTTAATGTGATTTCAATGTCATCGACTAGAACTGTGGTGTTTTCTTAGCTGTGGTACGAGTCATCACAAACGGTCGTTCACCTGTATGCCAGCAGCCAATGGTGCTACACTGATTTATGTCAGATGAGGATTTGGTCCCCTAGATCTTTTGGATTCTCTTACATGTAATGACTCATCTTGCTTAAAGTAGCCATTTAAGGGGTAGTTCTGCTGCCCTTACTCCTGCAAGTACTGCATGGACATTACTCTGTATGTAGTCCCATTTTCTTTAATAGGACGACTTGAGAAGTAAAGTGAGTGAAATTGGGAGAATCCAAGAGAGCTCACATCACAGGGCCAGATTCTACTATCCTTACTCGCACTCCTTGGATGGTCCCAGGGGGCCAGAGTGAGAACCCTTTGCTTGCCTTCACATGGGTCAGGGTTCACAATCTAGCTACTGAAGTCAGGGGGACCATTTGGACAAGTTAGTGCTTGTCAGAATGAGTAATGGCTCCTCAGTCTAGCTGTGGGAAGTCAGTGGGGCTATTTGCGGAGAGAAGTACTATTCAGTGTGAGCATGGGTAGCAGAATCTAAACAGCTGGCACAGAGTTTCTGCCCAGAAGGGCCTGCTGTTATTGAAGGCCATATTGTGGCAGGATTCCCATATGGACTGCGCTGATTGCTAAAAACACCGAAGTTCAGTAACATTTACATGACAATGGGTCAACTTTTCGCAGGGGTCTCATTCTCTAAAATTGTGCCTGTGACTGTGCAAGGGCAAGATCTTAGGCACGCAGCAACTCTGGCATGAAAAAGTGCATGCGTAAAACTGCAGATACAATTTTAGAGGCAGCAGTTGAAAATGTGGGCAAGACACAACAAGCTACTCTGTGTATTTGGGGATACTATTATTGCAAAAGGCTCATACAGTGATCTGATTACCTTTTACCAAAAGGGAGTAGATGGGAATCTGACAGCGATTTATGCACACATTAGAGTCTTGATTCCCCTCTAAATTGTGCCAGTTTTAAATCCGGAGTAACTCCAATAAAGCCATCAGAGTTAAGCAACTAATATAAAACTGGTGTGTGAGAGAGGAGCCCAATATGTCCAATTTCCTGAGCACTGGATAGCCCCGGCAGCATAACATTTCCTTACTCGGTTTCAGCACATCATGTTTTAGAGATGAAGTGACTACAAGAAGCAATTTATGTCTGCTGCTGTGTGGGGAGGAGGGAAATGTACAAGCAATTTGTAGTCTGTAAAAGGTTAATTATTGAAAGCAGCAGCATCCCTAACAGTGGCTTTAAGGTAGTCCCTCAAGCAGCTTTATGTTAATTTCATGGAGCTGAAGGGCTGTGTGCACTGCATGTGGCTCAGCTGCTTTCACACACAATCCAGTTTCTTCAGTGGGCGTTAGAAGACTATTTACTGATCAGGGCTGGCTCCAAGTTTTTTGTCACCCCAAGCAAAAAATTTTCCTGCACCCCCCGGCCCCGCCCCAACTCCACCCCTTCCCCAAATCCCCGGCCCTGCCTCCTCCCCTAGGCACGCGGCATTGCCCCTCCTACCCCCCTCAGCGAATCAGGAATCAGCTGTTTTGCAGCAAGCTTGGTGGGGAGAAGCGGCGCTCGGGGGAGGAGGCGGAGGTGAGCGGGGGGGGGGAGCAGTTCCTCTGTCCCCCCCCCCCGGTTACTTCTTGTGGCCCTCCCCGTGCCCCCCACCGCCGCAGTTCACCTCCTCTCAGGGCCGGCTCCCGGCTTTTTGTGCCCCAAGCAAAAAAAAAAAAAAGGAGCCGGAGTGCTGCCCCTTGGAAAGTGCCACCCCAAGTACATGCTTGGAGCGCTGGTGTCTAGAGCCATCCCTGATACTGATATAGCTAAAGCAGTGTAATATCCCTAGTGCGGATGCAGTTATATCAGTAAAAAGGTGCTTTATACCATATAGCTTTTTCCCCTTCCCGTACAAGAATAGCTTTACCTTTATACCGCTAAAATTGCGTACTGTATTGGTAAACAATCACAAGTAAGCCTCGTGCTTTGTCTCTGCTGGTTGCAGACACAGTGACATTCAGAGGACGGAAATATGGAAGTACAGTGCTAGGGCCTGATCATGCAAAGCTCTTGAATTCAGTGGGAATGGAGAGCGTTCAGCACCTCGCAGGGTTAGGCCATTTCAAAAGCGGCCATTGAATTTAGGTATCTCCATTTTTGGGTACCCATGCCCAGCCTGAAATGCCTTGTCCTGATTTTCAGAAAGAGCTGAACAACAGCTGCAGCTTCCACTGACTTCAGTAGCTGATGGTGCTTCCCTTCAATAGTTTCCATGGGCTTCTGAAAATCAAGTTAAAGGGTTCTCTCTAGTTGCACCCCAAAACTGAGTCCTCCAGAATGAGAAACCGCTTTTGAAATTTTGCACCTTATTTTGCAACTGTAGAAATTTACTTCACAAAGGCCAAACCTTTGTAGGAACAGCAACCATCAGACTGAAGTTAAATACACCTCTACCCCAATATAACGCGACCTGATATAACACGAATTTGGATATAACGCAGTAAAGCGGCGCTCCGGGGGGCTGCACGCTCCGGTGGATCAAAGCAAGTTCGATATAACGTGGTTTCACCTATAATGCAGTAAGATCTCTTTGGTTCCCGAGGACAGCGTTATATCGGGGTAGAGGTGTAACTACATTCTGCACTCAAAGCTCAGATCAGTGTAAATTGCATTCAGTTTGAATGTTCTTCTAATTTGTCTGCACTTTGTGAACACATATCCATTGAGACTTATTTGAAGTTGTGTGGGTGATTCTGATCTGTGAGTTCAGAAGTGACAATTGCATTTTCTTGAGATGCTTGGTAGAATTTGATGCTCTCTCACTCTGTATATACCAGTATCATGTCACTCAGTCATGAAATGCTACCTCCTCTGAACTGGAATGGGGCAGCTGTTGAATAGCACAAAGCAACACTATGCAACAGTTGAATAAAGGAAGTGAAGAAGAATACCATGTCCAACTGCAACTACAGGGGGGATTGTAGGCAAGCCTAATATAATTACCCAGAATGGAGTATGGCCAGCACAGTGAGGTTAACATGACTTTCCTCTTGCATGAAGGGCCATAGTATTTTTAAAGACCACAGTGGTAAGGACAGTTTCACATCTTCTCTCAAAGATGGCAATGAGGAAACAAATTGGAAATGCATGCAGCAGTGTTTTCTTTTGTCATTCTGTTTTCACTTCCTGGAGCGTTACTGATATTTGTGTTATCTAGTCATCCCTCGCTGATGAAAAATAAATGTTCTCCCTCCCTCTCTCCCCCCTCCCCAATGTTATCTCTTCTCTGCTCCAGTAAGGCTCAGTGTACCAAATGGTACAGTGTCAAAAATGATTCCTGCTGTCTCTCACTATTAGGAACTTTTCATTTAGTTTCTCGTGACCTGCCCTCTGACCCAGATAACACAATAAATGACAGGCTGGGAAAAACTTGAGGCTTACATTGATGTCTGCAGTTCTGATCTGTGTCCAAAACTGTTTCTGTGGTTTCCTGGCACTCACTTCTTCTATCTTGTTAAACTAAATCAGGCTGTGCTTATGGCTTTCTCATTCTGATGTACAGCATTTCTCTTCGGTACATAGTTGCTCTGTTTCCAAGACATCGCTCAAAGAAAAGGAGGCCGTTTCGGGTGTAAAATCAAAGAACGTGAATATCTTGACTCACATTTTCTCCCTATTCCTTTTTATGTTTTTGCAGAGAACAGATACTTTTATGTAATACAGCGACTGGTGGGAGGGAGAAGCATACAATGCAGATAGCCCTGGACTAAAGTAGCTTTTATAAACACTTTATGCTTGTGTAGGATGCATTCATTTGCTTTCTTGGCTTTTAAGAAGCAGGAGCATTGGCTCTGTTTACTACAAAACAGACCAGATTCAAGAGGTCAGTGAGCTAAATGTATTTGTTGTTTGTTGTAGGCGCTACAGAAATATAAACAAGTTCCATTCGAGATCACGGTTGCACTGTATTAGGCACTGCACAAATACATAAGGAAACACCACTCGTGACCCAAGAGCTTATGGCCTAGTTGGGTGTAAAGAAGGACCAGGAGAATGCAGGGCATGGGGCAGGTGTTAAAAATCAAGTGAAGTAAAGTCAGTTAGGTCTTCCTGCAGACCTACTCAGGGCTGTCCTTACCCATATTCAAAGTATGCAGCTGCGTAGGACACCAAATTTCCTGGTGGCCTGCGTGCTGCTCCAACCCTGCTCTGGCTCTTCTCCATGGCCTTCGCCCCAGCCCTGCCCCGACTCCCTTCCCCAAAGCCCCTGCCTCAGCCCCACCTCTTCCCACCCCTGCTCCAGACCTGCCCCAACTCTCCTGAGGAGTGCACCAGGGCCGGGCCTGCACTCACCGCCGGTGGGATGTGCAGGGACCCGGCCCCAGCCACGCCACTGGTGAATGCTGGGGGGTGGTTCCCCCTTGCCCCCCACCCCCACGGAGGCCTCCCCCCTCCCTGTGGGGGGGGGCTGTGTAGGGCCCCAGAATAGCTAGGGATGGCCCTGGACCTACTCATTCCATTTTGGGTGAGAGAAACACCAGGGAATCATTCTGGGAAAGAACCAGAGAATGAATCTCCGCAAGTGTTCCAATTATTCCAACGCTGTATCTTATCATTAGGGTGCCTTTCAGGCAATGCATTAGAAATAGCCTATAAAACAAGGTAGAGCAGTGACTCATTACGGGAGGAAAGAGTAATGTCATCAAAAATCCCTTCAAACAATATGTGCTAAATCATCAAGAGCGATTCAAACCGGATTTCAAAACAACTGCAGTCTGAGCACCACACACTTCCACTAGGAGAGAATTTTATAAGCAAAGGCCAGAATAGAACAGCTTAAAAGCCCCTTTCTCCATGCTTTCAGGGGAAATCTTTTGCCTAAACAAAAGGAGCCAAGCCAGTACTGTCTGGAAGGTTACATGCTTCCTGTTGAGACATAAATCACTTTTAATTCTGTCTGGGAGACGTATTCTGGGAACAGTCACTGGTGACTTGAGAAGTAAAACTGGGTATTGTGGTGGTGACACAATTCTCATATGCTGTGAGTAGGGTGACCAAACAGCAAATGTGAAAAACCGGGATGGGGGTGGGGGGTAATAGGAGCCTATATAAGAAAAAGACCCAAAAATCGGGACTGCCCCTATAAAATCGGGACATCTGGTCACCCTAGCTGTGAGGGGACAGCAGCTCTCCCTTGCACTATGACACTAGAAGTGAATGAGGAAGTTCTCACATGCTATTATTAAAGAGATAAAATCGACTTGAAATTTAGTTTGCTAAAGAAGTTTTAAAGCAGTTTTGTTTACCTTTTCCTGAGGACCCCACCCCCACCAGTTTTTGTAGTTTTACAATTACAATGATCATTTATTTATTTTATTTGTATTACCATAGTAACAGTTGTGGAATATTTCTGTTTTCACTTTTAATAATAGTAGTGTGATTTTTTTAAGTTGCCACTGTCCTTTTTTAAATTGATATTTAAAAAAAAAAATACATTTTAGGGCCAATTCTGTCCTAGATCTTCTAGTATAGAAAGCCTACCAGATAGGGCAGGATTTAATGTACAGGGTTAGGGAATACTTGCAAGCATGTTTTGCTGCTTCTCTGAGAAGATGGGATATACTTGTGGCTAGTGCTTGTTGAGACCCGTCCGTATGTGTGCTAGCTATCTGTAGGGCTGGATATGCCCCCCCGAGGGCAGCAGGCTTATGGAATGTTGTGTGGAACTTGTAGGTGTCCCCAATCCTTCCCCCCCCCCCCCCCAGAATGTGGGTTCTAGAATGTGATCACCCTCCCTTTGTTTACAGCTAGAAGGCAGTGGGAGGGCCCAGAGACTTTTTTCTTTCTGATGCACCATGGAGTCACAGTATGGGAAAAGTTAAGAACCACTGGTAATTGTGCTTCTCTGGTCACCCTTGTGTTTGTACGGAAAAGTCCCTCCAACTGTATGGACTGAAGCCTTGATTCTGCAATGTCACTCGTGCACTGGGAGCCCATTGAGATCGGTGAGGCTTTGTGTGATTGCAGTTATTTGGCCTGCACACGGTGCAGCATAGGGTCAGGACATAAGGCTGGGATATACACAGAGAAGTCCTGATGAGATCCTAAACTATGGGAGCTCTCACAGATAGCTAATGCCACCAGAACCCTGGGACTGAACTGGGCTAAACTGATGTTCATGTGATGTGGAGGGAGTGTGGTATTTTGTTTAGTGGCATGGATCACAAATAAGCATTTAATAACTTGGATCACAAAGAACGTTCATAGGCTCATAGATTTTAAGGTCTGATGGGACCATGGTGATCACCTAGTCTGACCTTCTGTACATTGCAAGCCACAGAACGTCACCCACTGACTCCTGTAATAGACCCCCTAACCTCTCGCTGAGTTACTGAAGTCCTCAAATTATGGTTTAATCCAGCATTTACACTAGTTTAAACCTGCAAGTGACCCATGCCCCATGCTGAGGAGGAAGGCGAAACCCCCCCATGGTCTCTGCCAATCTGACCTGGGCAAAAATTCCTTCCTGACCCCAAATACAGTGATCAGTTAGACCCTGAGCATACAGGCAAAACCCACTGGCCAGACACCTGGGAAAGAATTCGCTGTAGTAACTCAAAGCCCTCCCCAGAGACAGATGTGATCAGGGCCGGCTCTAACTTTTTTGCTGCCCCAAGCAAAAAAGAAGAGCGTCGTCCCGCCCGAAGCCCCGCCCCTGAGTGTCGCCCCGCCCCCTCAGAGCGCTGCGCCGCGCCAAGCCCCCCCCGAGCACTGCGCTGCTCTAAGCCCCCGCCCCCCCCTCTGAGCGCCACGCCAAGCCCCTGCCCCAGGTGCTGTACCAAGCCCCGCCCCCTCGGAGCTCCGCGCTGCTCTAAGCCCCCGCCCCCAAGCGCCATGCCAAGCCCCCGCCTCCCCTCTGAGTGATCGCCAAGCCCCTGCCCCCCTGGTTGCCGCACCAAGCCCCGCCCCCCCTCCGAGCGACGCGCCAAGCCCCTGCCCCCCCGAGCACCCCGCGCCGCCCAAGCACCGCCCTGCCCGGCCCCCGAGCGCCGGGCTGCAGAAACAAAAAAAAACCCTCCAGCACTGCCCTGAAGAATAAAAAACAAAACAAACCCAACAACAAAAAAACCCCGAGCGCCGCCCTGCCCCAAGGTGCTGCCCCAAGCATGTGCTTGGTCAGCTGGTGCCTGGAGCCGGCCCTGGATGTGATAGAGGCTGGTTTGATGGATCTGTGAAGTCAGGCCTTGGGCTGAGAGGGGGACACAGAGATCAACAAACCTTGAATCTGCTGCTGATCTATGGTAGGAGTAATAAAAATGGGTCAAGGAGGCAGGGAGTCTGGATGCATGTGGTACAACTGATTTCTGGCCCCTTCTACCACTCTGGTCTGCCAGCCTTCTTCTATTTGAATGTAGTGTCCCACTGAGCTGTGGATGGTGGAGTACAATCTGGGTGCTCCCCTAATGTCACATTAGAGCCTGGAATTCAAGCAGGAGGCAGCTGGCACAAGGCCAAGTGGGCAGCACTCAGACAGCTGAGCCTGCTATGCATTCAAGGAGAGCAGGCAGCACCTTTGCCACTGGCAGCGAGCACCACCAACAGAACCAAACCTTTAACAGCGAGTGAAGCAAAGTGGGCAGGTGGATGTCTGTTCTGGGCAGGGTGGCTATAAGGCTTTGCAGGAGAGTGTCTCTGGGATAGGGAAGAAGAGAGGGGATCTGTGGAGGAAGCTCTGAAATAGAGGAGGAATGGGGCAGCCTGCACGCTGGGGGTACAAAATGTCAATGGATCTGTGCTTTGAGTGGCATTGTAATGGTTGTTCAGTATTTGTATTGCAGTAGTAGCGAGGAGCCCCATTCATGGATCTGGACCCAGTTGTGCTAGGTGCTGTATGGACACAGAACAAAAAGATAGTCCCTACCCCAAAGAGCTGTTTTATTTTATTACTTTGCCCAATGATTCTTCTTGAAAAGCCTTTAACCCTCTTTTGTTTTTATAGCATGCTCCTCTCTTGCTTTTTTTTGTCTTTGTTTAAATTTGTACTTTTTAGGTATAGGAGAAGCACATAACTCCTGGCAATAACATGGACTTGCATCACTTTGCACTATTAGATATCTAAGGTGCTGGGATGACACTAATCAGTTATCTAAAAATCCCCTTTCCCACTGTTCACTCTGGTCTTGATTCTCTTTTACATTAAGGCCCATTTACTCTGCTCTGGCCAGAGAGAATAAAGCGATCTTATTATAAATGCAAATCAGGGCCTCCCTTTCATTTCGGGTCATTCTATTAAAATAGTGGGTTGGGAGCAGGATGCACTTTCCTCTAAAGGAAGACATCCTCTGACACCTGTGTAAATCAAGAGTAATCCCACAGAAGTCAACGAAATTCCACTGGGATAAGACCAATGTAGGGCCTGGGGGGACTAATGCAGAAAGGTACTGTGCATCTGCAACTCCTAATAAAGTCAATGGGCCAGATTCTTCTCTCTCACCAGTGCAATGTCAATGGAGTTACACTAGTGTAAAAGAGTCAGTGAGTGAGGAGACATGGGCATATTGGGTGCTGAGACTGCTAAGCCCCTTGCAGAACTGGACCCACTTTACAAAGTGTATAGGATTTCCAAGTATATTGATTCTCTGATGATGATGTCATTGACCGCACTGTTCTAATTGCAAAATGTCTGACCCAGTTGGGAAAGCTTTTTCTTTACATGTGCCGGTGTTACAAGGAAGCTGCTAACTCCAGTTTTAAAACTCTTCTCTGTCTATAAAACACCCCAATAGGGCTCCTTGTATTCAGTCTTCCAACCAGCACACGTGAAGGCAAAAGCAAGACAGGAAATCAACTGAGATTTAAGAGGTCCAGACCAACCTAGGATGAATCAGTGCTTTCACGTTAGGTAGGTCACACAGTCCACAGACAAATAGGAGAGCAGTCCCTTCATTTTTGAAGTTAGTGTATTTTGACAGTAATGTTCCTCAACATGAACAATTGGCTTTAAATGCCATTCATATGAACCAGATTACCCATGGAGCCGGCACAGTAAGTTTGTTGGGTTTTAGTCCATTAAATATATAGGTAAAATGCAAAGGGTAAAATTCAGCGACAATATGTCTTGATGGAGGTTTAGGTAAGACCGTATTACACTCGGACTCTCTTACACTCAGTTAGACCCCCTTTGACCGATTTGCACCTGTAACGTTGACAGACCCCGGTCGTCAGCGGGTGGGATTGAACTGGGGAGCTCTGGAGCTTAGTGCATGAGTCTCTACCACATGAGCTAAAAGCCAACTGGCTCTTAGCTAACGCTGTAGACCAGACTCATTTTAGCTCTCTATCTAAGTGGTCTCAGTGCCACTAGATGGGACAGAACACCACACCCAGGTGGTGTATGGGTTACACTTGTGCATATAAAACTCTGACTGAAGTCAGTTCCATGCTACCCCACTAAGCCAATTCTATTTCTATTAGCAAAACAGCACAAAAGAATAATCTCAGACCCTTATTTTGTCTAGGCCTCCTTCCCAGCCTGTTGTCTTCTATTCTGTTTGTTGTGTAAAAAGCAGATGGAAACACACGAGTATGGTAGGGTCCAATTAACCATGTCTACTAAATATACACAAGGCTTTGCTACAGATACAGTTCCAGCACCTTCTAAAACACACAACGTGGTGAGCACCACTAGTGGGCTCAGAAAAGATTGACTAGACTGCACTCCCCTTATGCAAAGGACTGCAGGATTTGCCCCTTCCTGTACAATGCTGATGGTTAGATTGGGGTAATACTGCCCTTCGGTTTACACAGCTAAAGACTAGAATGGGTCTGAGTCAAACACCTGGATCAGATTCCCCCAAATTTGGTTGTGTGGGTAAATGTTTTTAAATTTGGGTCTTAAATTTGCCTATCTTTACTAAATCTCCAGTATTTCAATATTTCAAGTATTTGTGCCATGAAACACTTGATAATGGTGGTTGCGTGGTAGGGGGCCAGCTGTATAGCATCAGGCACCCTTGAGGTTTTGTTTTGTTGTTTTAGTGTTTTTGTTTTGTTTTGTCTGGAATTTCCAATTTGGAACGATAAAGGAGTATTCCTTGCTTAGAGGGTCTTCCCATCTGTGTTTGCATTTTGATTCTGTTTGGCCTCTGTGTGTTGTTTGCACACACAGCACCAATTTGGATTACCCTGGAGCATTGGATTTGGTATGATAAGGTCTTGAAAGCATTTTAGACCAGAGCTCCTGCAGAGATCAGATGTAAAGTTTTACCCTCTTGACTTCTCCTCAAGAATTGTCACCTTTTTATTTTAGATTATAAATAATTGAGTATTCTGAGTCTGATCTATTTGCTGGTATAACCAAAAACTGGGAAGGCACAAAGTGTGAAAGGCTTGGCATTCCTGATCTTTTCTCTGCAGGGAGAAATTTGAATGTATAAATCAATATTTAGTTTAAATTTCAAATTTTGCAGCTAGGTAACATGAGATCTTGTTTTATCAGTAAAGCTTTGTTTTGTGTATACAATTCCCATTCGTTTAAAAGATTAAATAATGATATTGACACATTTTCTGGGGAAAATACTTCCCACTCATGCACACTTTTCCATTTGATTTTTCTGTTTATTCCTCATTTCATTATGAACTGTAATTCAGCCAAAATACTGCAATGGTTTTAATGTGCAGCTACACTCTGGGTGTGGGTGGGTGTGACATGGCTGCCTTCCAGAAATGACACTTTTTTCATTCATGGCCATCCTAAAAGCTGCTATCAAATGTTCTAACGTTATTGACACTTAGGTTTCAACACGCATTATTTATTTTTTTAAAACTCAAGTGATATGAGGGAATACGCCTGGCCTGCAGGCGACACAGTGAATTAATGCTCTAGGGTTTCACCCCTGGGACCTGGGCTCACATCTAATTTGAGTCACAAATGAAACTAATTTGGTGAGATCATCTGCAAGCTGGTCTGATTCCTTAGTGAAACATTTGTCCATGGAACCAACTGCCCCATTTAGCTGCTGTGCTAGGGAGAAGCTCCTCCACTCGTGTCGGTCGTCATAGCTTCAGTTTACATCAGCTGAGGATGCTGCACTAGGATTGTAAGTGAAGAGTCAGGGTGTCGGAAATCAGTGCTGGAGGCATGGAAACAGAACCTGTCTGCAGCACTGTCACTGGTTTCAGCTAGCTCTGCCTGTCCTTTGTTTGCATGAGCCCTGAAATCCCCACTTCCTTCCTCCACCCTTCGCAAACCTTTGGTTTCCTGCATGGATGCTATCAAGCAGAAAAGGCAAGTCACACTGTAATTTGTGCCAAGTGGTTGGGCTCTGTTTACAACCTCCCATGGCCTCTAACTATTAGAAACACCCCTGCCTGAGCCTTCCCCCTTTGGCAATCTGTATGACTTTCGCCTATAGTTGAGCTGCTCTTTGCTCCCGTATCCCCGTTTGTCAGGCACAGATGTGCCAGAAGTGCAGCATAGGACAGCACAGTATGGAAAGGCAAGGAAAGATGGTCCAGGAGTAAAAGCACTAGCCTGGGACTTAGAAGGCCTGGGTTCATTTCCCTGCTCTGTCAGAGACTCCCTGGGTGCAGGGGCGGCTCCAGGCCCCAGCACGCCAAGCGCGTGCTTGGGGCGGCATGCTGCGGGGGGCGCTCTGCTGGTCGCTGGGAGGGCAGCAGGCGGCTCCGGTGGACCTCCCACAGGCGTGCCTGCGGATGCTCCACCAGAGCCGCGGGACCAGTGGACCCTCCGCAGGCACGTCTGCGGGAGGTCCACCGGAGCCGTGGGACCGGCAGAGCGCCCCCTGCAGCGTGCCGCCGTGCTTGGGGCAGCAAAATGGCTAGAGCCGCCCCTGCCTGGGTGACCATGGACAAATCACTTAGTCTTTGTTTGTGCGTTAGTTCCCCATGTGGATAATGGCACATGCCCCCCCACCACCTTTCAAGATATTGTGAAATCAGGCATAGATGCTATCGTTGTGTGGCCTTAAAAGTACCTTACATAGAAAGGATTGTGCAAGCAGAGATGGCCCAAGTGAAATGACTCTGTCTGTGAGCATCTTGTGCCACTTTGGGAAAAAAGAGACTTTTGTCCTTTTCTTCCCCCTAAGATGCAGGCTTATGAAATAAGCAGCTTTTGCAGCAACATTTGCTTATTTTCACCGCAACTTCAATCATGTCCTCATCCCTACTGCCTATAGGAAATGTGAGACAAGAGCTTTACAGACACCTGCACACAGCAATACAAAGAACAATTGAACTTCTGGGATATACTATATTATGCCTTTGGTTTTGGAGGAAGCACTTGGGTGATATAAACAAAACACTCACAGCTTGCGTGGAGTTAGAGGCCGATATGGCATCATAAAACACTGCCACCTTTACTCTCTTTGGTCAGATGAGGACTAACCAGAAGTGTGACTATTTTCTTGGGTTCTCAAGTAGTCCTAAAAGCATGGCCACTACTGACCATGGAGAGTAGTAGTCCTTGGAATGCAGAAGTTTATGATGTAGACAATCCGATTGCTGCCACTCTGTTAGGGTCTTAAAAACAGTCCTTCCTGTGAGGCTGTAACCATGGGTGTTCATGGAAACAAGGCATGGAAAGGACACAGAAAATCTTTTTCTCATGGAAAGAGTGATCAAGTATCACTGTACCCAGATACCACAGCGCTGGACACATCCTTGGCTAGATGGAAGAATAGATTGCATGGATAGACCAAGAAGCACCATTGTATACTTTATGGTCCTTCATGCTGTTAGATCCCTAAGGCTGCTCAGGCTTGAAGTTGTAAAGGTGAAGATACGCTGCGCTATAGGCAGAACTGGTAGGAATGTTCAGGCAGTACAGAGATGGCTGTAGGGATTCTCCTAGAAAAGACGGAGAAGTTGCAGTGCATGGTGCAGATAAGCCCTGGTTGGCCAATCAGGATGAATTGTTCTTATAGATCAGCCTCTTCTTGGCCCACCAGGAACAGGCACTAGACCAGACCAGTCTGTTAATATGAAAGTTCTTTATCATATAACTGGTTCGCAGAGAACTGTTGGGTAATTGTTGGAGGAAATGCAGCCTAGGGTTTAGAGAAGGGCACTGGGAGTCAAGATTGCTGGGTTTTAGTCCTGCCTGTGCTGCTGACTTATGTCACCTTGGCAAGTCAGTTGGATGCTTACCCCGTAAGCATCCAACTAAATGGCCTAATTTTCTGAGATGTTGAGTACTCAGCTCCTATTGATTTCAGTGGCAGTTTTTTGTTTTCACTAAACACCTCCAAAAATGGGGCCATTTTCATTTTAAGCCTAGCTGGGAATTTAAGTGCCTCATGATCAGTGCTAGAGCTGGGCAGGAATTGGTTTTTTGAGATTTTGAAATTTATTCCTGTCCTGAACCAGGACAAAAAGTCAGAATCTCAAAAATGTCATCAAACTCAATTCCCTCCCTCCTCCCAAAAATGGGTCTTTTTTTCTTTTTTTTTTTTTTACTGCAATTAGTTTAAATTTTGAAACAGTAATTTTGAACCAGCGAGCCAGAGTTTTGAAAATGTCAAAATGAAACTTTTCAAAAATTTCAAAACACTTTCTTTCAAAAACATTTTGAGTCAAGAAGTTTGTAGAAACCAACCCTGAAAAGTTTCAGTTTAGATGAATCAGCGTTTCATGATTGTGGGTCTCTGGGCACTACTGTAATACAGAGAATAATAGTCATTGTGAGGGTGTTCTCACTTCCTTTGTGTCTCTGTTTATTGAGAAGACTCCTTTAGTGAGTAAAGTTAAGAATCTTGCTGCTACATTTAGCCATGTTCTTCCATGGAGAGCCATACACACAGGTGCTGGAACAATTTTTACTGTATATTTGGCTGCTATTACTACTTTAAGCCAGGGGGTGCCGCCTATCAGATGTGATACAAAAATTTGACGTCCAAATGGACAGTTTGCACAGACTATCTATTATTTATCCACGAGAAACTTGTAACAGCAGCACCTACTTCCTTGTGACTGTAAGTCTTGACTGTTACCATTCACTCTCATCAGAGCTGCTTGGCAATGCATCTCCACCACTTGCAGCTTGGTCAGAATGGAGGAGCATGGTCATTCACAGGTTCATATTGTTCTTGTCCAGCATTTTTACATTGGCTGCCTGTCAAAAGGTGGATTGATTTTTATATCAGCACTGTTGGTTTTTTTGATGCCGTTAATGGCACATTTGACACCTTCTCCTGGAGCCTCATTCGGATGGATGCCTGTGCTCAGACACCACCCACCTCTTAAGAATCCTACCATTGTGTTGTAGATCGGCAGGCAATCAGGCTTTTGTTTAAATAGGCCTTGTGTTTGGGAATGCATTCACCCTTGTATCCATCTCTTCCCACTGTCAAGAAACACCCCAGGCCCCTTTATTCATATGAGTTGTAGATTATGACCCCAGTCCCCAACTGACCCCACTGTCCCTTTTTCTTCTATGTTTAACCTCTTGAGACTTTCAGTTGCATAAATGATAAATAAGTGGTTTGTAGTGGAATATTTTACTGTTGAAATATTGTGCAACACCCTAACTTCATTGACTGGGGCAGAGGGCTTATATTGACCTGAGTTCTCAGTCCCATGGTTACCTTCCGTTCCCTTCTGTGCACTGGGTTGACAACCCACAGGATCAATTGTTCTGAGGCCTGTTTGAGGCTTTTGGGGGCCAATAAGCCCTTTATGGCTTCATAAACTTGGCCTAGAATTCAGCTTATTATTACTATGGTTTTATTATTTATTTTAATAATTACACAGCAGTATATAAGGAAAGAAGCATTTTTGGAAGGGGATTTAGGGAAAGCTGCAATGAATTACTATTAAATGTCATTGCTTTTGATGTATGTATTTTGGACTTTAAAAAAAAATAAAAATAAATCCATGTTTAAATATTTAGTGGCACTTTGTCCTCCTGGAATTTAGAGCAGTATCTTGTATTGGCTGACTATGTACATTCTCAGTGTCAAGGTAGGAAATATGTCAATCATTTCTATTCATTTTACCAAATGCAGCCCCACAAGTTGACTGGGCTGTGTTTGGATATCCTGTACAGATCTGTGGTGGAGCTTCCTGGAATTAGAAACTGTTTGCTAATTTCCTCTCAAACGCCATCCTTAAATGGTCTTGGGAGTTTTAAGTTCTTATATCATACTAGTTAGATCATGTAGGGCCACTTGTTAGGCAGTTTCCTGTTTCCTGCATACACTATGTAGGCGGGTTCTCCACTGCCTCTCACATTTATACCCATGGAAGGCAAGTGTAGAATGCTGTCACATGAGAGTGGCTGCATTTTACACTTGCTCTGCATAGGTGTCAGTGACTACACAAGATGCAAGGCAGTGGGGAGTCGGGCCTTTTCTTGCTAGGATGTACACTGTGCATCCATGGCACTATGCAAGTGCCCTTTGCTTTGAAAGGAATTGTACTTCTAGAGGTAAAAGCATTCTGTACTGAACAGTAATCCCAGGTGTGTAACTATAGGCTGTTTTGATGTATCCCTGAGCTGGAAAAAATGTTCTGTGAGCAATCCTGTGCTATTCCCTGGGTCCTAAAAATATAAAGGGTGGAACCTCTAAAATTTGCTGGTGGTTAAGCAGATTTGCAAGATATGGGCTTAAAACCAATCTACTGTACTTCTGGAAAGTTATTTGCAGGTTGTGAAGAAAGGGGAGCCTTCTACCTCCACCCAAATGTTATTCTATCAGCATCTGCTCTCCAATGCCCTGTCTGTGCTTAATGGGCAAAATCCCAAAGTCCTTAAGGAGTAAGGACTGAATTGAAACGGACTAAAGACCCCAGGATAGAGCTCAGTAATGGTGATATATGTAGCGTCTTTCATCCCAGAGGATCCCAAGACACTTAGTAAGCGTAATAAACTAATACACAAACTGCCCTCCAGATAGCGTAAAGATTATTTCACCCCAAAATACAGCCGTCACTGGGGTGGAGCACAGCAGTTGTAGAAGCACACAGGGACAGGTTAAAACAAAGAGGCTAGTGTCAAGTTGAAACTGTAGGGAAAATGTAGGTAAGCAGAATATAGTTACCTACTGCACCCAGGGCTAACACCCCTCTAATCTTATGAAAAGTGTCATAAGATCTTTAATGACCACAAATGATCAAGATCTTTGTGTTATATTTCATCTGATAAACAGCACCTCCAACAGTGAAACACTCCCTTATACCAGACTGACACATTGTCCCTTAATTCAGTATCTATCCAAAGTGATATTTGCTGAATTATGAGAACAATTTTCTGCCAGATCTAAGTGTCCCTTGGAAGTTTCTGCCCAAGATACATCCTGCCCCTTCCATCTCTGAGTAGGTTCCAGTGTCAGGAGATATGGCTGCAGGCTTTACTGCCTCCATCTAGTATTATCTATCTGGGAAAGACTTCACTGCATTCCCCAGCCAGGCACCTTTCTATATCAGTGCATTCTTACAGAATGGAAATGATTAATGAAGGAATTAACCAGCCTTTCCACAGCTAGGTCAAAATCTTGTGCAACCATAATTTACATTTTTACCAGGCAGACTTTTTTACTCATTGTCACAATTTTTGGATCCCGTTTGAGAGTGACAGTAGGATAAGAGGAACAAGCTCCACCTCCCCAGGAAAGCGAAGGGAATCAGCAGTGGGTGATAGTGTGGAAAATTAAATTAAGCCTAAATGAACAAATGGAACAGGGTCTTGCCCTAGAACGGAGCTGAAGTTAACCTTTCTGGAACTCTGTTGTCCCTGAGGTCATTCTGAGTGTGGTACACTGAGGTGGCTTGTTTCCAAGCATTAGTGAATGTCAGCTAAGACACAGTGGCTGTCTGTGACAAATGAATAGCAGTGGACTAGGTAAGGACTTCCCCGCTTCTCCCCATAAAAGCTTCCTGCTCCTATTAAAATGTCTAAAGGAGAAAAAGCATTTCTCCATAGACTGGCCTCAGTGTTGAGATTTCTTTGCTTACAGCATAAAGTGCACCCAGCGTATGTCTTACAGATCTCCAGGAGGCTACGGATTTATGGTTGAGAAGCCTTAAACTACATCAGTAAAATAATCTGTGGTCGTTTGGGGGGCAAAGTCAAAGAAGCAGGATTCTGACCAGCCTGGCAGTTCTGACAGGATATGGTACTCCTCTTCACTTCCTTTCCTAAACAGTTTTGCAGAGGTGGCTGGCTCTCCACAGTGGTGGCTGCCTTTTCCTCATGCATCCGATGAAGTGGGTTTTAGCCCACAAAAGCTTATGCTCAGATAAATTTGTTAGTCTATAAGGTGCCACAAGTACTCCTGTTCTTTTTCCTAAGTGGGTTTCAATATATGTGGGGCCTGATTCTTAGAGATGTCGAGCATTCTCAACTCCCATTCAGCACCTACGAGGATTGGGTCCTGTGAAGTGTTGAACACCTCCTGAGAGTTGCGGAACACCCTCAATTTCCACATCTTCACTCCCTACTAGGCCAGAAGGGGAAAGCTTTGCCTACCAAGTTTCAGAAGAGCAAGGAGATCCCAGATAAGGGATTCTACTCTGTGGCTTCACTGGCTGGCAGTCCATGCTGAGTGCCGCTGGAGCAGCTCTGTGTAAAGTCAGCCAGCAAGATGCACAGCCACGCAGACACAAATCTTCCAATGCCCCCTGTAGCCATCATCTGTGAGAGAAAACTGTAAAATATGTTTTGGTTTTTGGAGTGAAAAAATTGCCTTCAGGCACCAAGAATCCTTTTGCTTTAACCCAACCCCCCAAAAAACCTTTCCTTGTCCTTATGTGAACAAATCACTAACATCCAGTGGACAAAGGGCAGCATCATTCTTTGAGCTCTAGATTGCATTGGAAAGAAAAAGAGTATATTAAACTCCAACAAGTAGAAAAGAAACTAAGAGACCAAAAAGTTACTGCACTTTGGTATGACCGTCTGAGAGCCTGGAGGTAGCAGCTGGAAAGCAATGCACATGAGTCACTCATGTCCTGCACACTTTATTAGGGTAAGTACACATAGCCTGCCAAAAAAGAGGCCAAATCCCTTCCATTATTTGCTATCTGTCAGAACAGCATAGACTAAGAGAATAAAGATCAGAGAACTTAAAATATTGCCAAGGCGGTCCCCCCTCCCCCAAAAAAAGCTTGTTTACATCTAATACATGAGAACAGTCATCAGAGTCTGCACAAGACCCACGTGTATCCTTCTGGGCTGAACTGGAGTCACACTGCTAGTTGCATTTATATGAATTTTAGATGAGTGCCGCTCTGTGTTCAGTGTTGGGTGAGGACATGTTGGAAGGCTGTCCGTGATAGATTTGTCACATCTTGCATAGTATGTCTCACTTATGTTTATGATTTCTGTTTTTAGCGGTCATCTGTGACGATCACTTGCAGTGAATTTATCATGCACTTTGTGGAAAAATCATGAGCTAGTTACAGATTTTATCAACCTTTATGACATATCTATCATTGTAAGCCTGCTGCTTACTGAATATTCCATTCCTCCAGCAGATCCTCTTCCATTGTCTTCAAGGGGTAGCTTAATCTCTTTATAGGACTGGTGCAGTAGTCCAGAAGCCAGCTAGTCCAAAGCCAGTCAGCCAGACTCTTTCTTCCCTTGCTTTCTTCCTTCCCAGAAATAGATGTTCCTTTCCTTACCTAAAATTTTACAGAACAGCTGATCCAATTAACCAGGGAAGCAGATGTGAATGGATGAACACAGGTGGTTGTTGTATCTAGTACTGTCTATGTTCAGTGCTTGTACCTTTTAAAAAGTTATTTGCATGGCAAGCAAAACTTTTCAATAATGTAATGAATACACACTGGAGAATGTTTGTTTATTTTCCATTAGTGAGGGGGGGAGGTATTTTATTCTTTTCTGAAGTGGAAGCAGATAATTAGCTTGAGTTGGCTCTCCTAGAATCAACAGAATATCATGACCAGATGTCTGTGTTTAACTGGTTCTCGCGTTGGAAGGGACATTTGGTTGATTTTTTTTTATTTTTTTTTATTTTTTAAAAGCCCCAAACCATAACAGATAACAAAATAATCTCCAAAGACTTTAGTTTAGAGGCTGGTTTTACTGAGAACAAACAACACATAGTTGTCGTTTTTTTTTAAGGGTAGTCCAACTGGATTTGTATCAAAGGTAACTGTCCAGATTCTTATAGAACCAGCTTAATTTTAACTTAAGCAGGGACAAACTAGTCAGTGCAGTTACGCCAGGGAGGATTTGGTCACTTTCTTTTTAATGTTTGCTAGGTTTTTTTTTTTAAACTGGTTTATCATTATTTAAAGAAATTTTTTTTCACATCAGTAGCAAAACCAGGAGTAACATCGTGCTTGGCCTCCACTCAAAAGTTAGGTTTACATGGGTATGTTGCCAATATAGACTCCATAGAGTAGACACAGCCTTAAACAGTGTTAAGGAGGTGTATACTTGTCTAATTCCATCAGCGTAGCAATAGCAGTGTAAAGCCCCAGTAAACACATACTGTCTCAGTGCAAAATAAGGCTTGCACCAGAAAAGATTTTTGCTCTGGTCATAGGCAGTGTTTTGGAAGCTTTCACTGCCACTCCCCATGTCACACTGATTCTTCTGATAAACCCTAGTTCAGTTTCCCAGGTACGGCAGCCTTCCACTTTCCCAAGTAGTAATATGCACTAAAAAGAGGTACAGTATTTCAAATATATTTGACCATAGCAATATGTACCACCCACTAAATCGCCTAACATTGCAGGGTAAGTTCCAAGACCCCTTACAGGGTAAGCTCCATCTTGCACTGGTGCAGTACATCCACACTGAAGGTTTGCACTGGCGTGGTTGCACTGGTGCAAATCACCCCAGTATGGCCAGGAGCTCAAGGTTGGAGTAAGAAGAGAAGGCATGCATATGAGACACATTTTATTTATGCAGTGTTATGGAAAACTGATTTAATGAATGTATAAGTCTATTCAGTGTACAGGTTTGCATAGAGTACATAGTGAGTAGCAGTGCACATATTAAATCCCTGGGGGATCCAGCAGTCTGACAGCTCCCTGTACTTTGAGCTTCTGAGACATGAGCAGTTTGCTGAACTTTCTCTCCTCACCGAAGTACCATTGCAGCTTGGTAGCTGCTCTGTTCAGATTGCCAGGGCAGGCTTCTTCCAGGGCACAAATACATATCTTGTATCTGCAAACAACATTCAAGGCACGAGTGCCTTGGCAGAGACTGGTGCAAATACTCTGACTGTATTGGCCACACTGTACAAAATGTTTCCTGTGGCAGATGATCATTGCTCTATAGCATCTGTCTTTGCTGGTATATTCTAAAATTATCTTGCATGGGAACCCAGACCTACATACAGGTTATTATGCCAGTTTAAAAAAAATAATAAAATAAAATAGGTAGAAGACACTTATTTCTTCATCCATATTATCTCTGTGTTTGAGTCGCTTCACTGGCTCCTTACTGAGCTGTGAATCAGATTCAAATTTATCCAAGGCCCTCCATTGCTCAGGCCCTGTCTACATCTCTTGATTCTGAAACCCACCTCTCCCAACTTCTTTACCAATCACACCAGCTTCAATATCCCTTTGTCTGAGTGGAATTAATTTGTGGCCAGGGTGTCGCCATCCATATGCAAGCCAGGGATGCTCTCAGAAAAAGAACATAGCACATGCCCAATAGGAGGAACCGTTTGTGCCATGGATGCTCCTGACTTCTTGTTCTAGTGTGTAGAATCTCAGCTGGCAGTTCCCTGGGGGGAAAGCAGAAACATGTGTGTCGCAAAGGCACAGCAACATTAGTAAGTTAGTGGGAGGCAGTTATGGCTGCTGTTAAGATATAATCAAAATGTCTGCGTCACTACAGCAAAAAGGGCTGCCAGCCCTGGGACACTGAACTCCTCTTTATCAAAAGAACCTGTCTGACCCGGGGTGTAGTAGTGAAAGCCTCCAATTCACTGCTCTCAGTCTGTGTGAGGATGACTGTCTGAGGATGGGTCACTCTCCCTGGCTCATGAATCTCTTTGCTTGCCTCTCTGTTGGGACTGCCCTGTGAGGGCTAATTAGTGCCAACAGTGAAGGTAGTTTTTGTGGTATGGACAACTGTCCCCCGGGAACTGGGCCTGAGGCCTATTTCCACATAGGCTGCCAAACGCTCATCAAATCTAATGACGTTCATTGAGTTGGTACTGATCTAGCTGAATCGAGGCCTGAGCCACAGAGGTAAAAAGTCCCATATCTCCACCGTAATTCCTCTGAGCTCCTCAGTTCCCCACAAGACCTCTTTCTGGGCTAAACTTACCAAATTAGAAAGAGCAAAGTCATTTTTGACAGCTACTTCTTGATGCACTGAATCCTAGGGACAAAGTTCTGCCCGCTACAAGAGCCCCATGCAGAAACTAGTCTCTTTTGCCTTTGTTACTGTTTGTTTCCAGCTTCTCAGTTAATCAAGGCAAATATTAACTGCTCAGCTGGAAACTGAAGATGTGTTACAAATAATTTTTTGTGCCCATTGTTCTGGCTTTTGAAAGCTTTGCATATGAAGACTGCCTGGGTCATGCTTATCCGAAGAGCCCAACACAGGGATAACACAGTGAATATGTTGGGAAGCTGAAAAGAGTTACTTCACACTGAAGTTAAGCTCATCATGTTAGGTTTCTTTAAAGCCTCATATGTGCTTTTCACTGTGGGTAGGCTTTGCTCTGTCAATTCGCCTTTGGCTTTCTTTTCCAGCTATTTCAGAACCTAAAAGGAGCAACAGTGAAAACAGACATGGGATTCTTTACTATCCTATAGCACCTTTTAAACACTGAAGATAAGGGTCTGGATTCACCTGACTAGCACAGGGAGGTACAAATTACACCTACTTGTACCAGCAAGGCCTGCTGCACATCTGGGAGTCCAGGCAGTTGTTTCCACTGTTTTGAGGGGGTTTGCCACCCAGCTTTAGGATAGGTTTTACAATAGGGAGGACAACTAACTAGTTTCCTCAGAAGTTTTATAGCAGCTCTGCAGGTGAAAGGTGACTACAAAGAGGATGCACTGAATCATCAGCTCAGATCTTAGCTGCCCTGGTCACACCTGTTTCCAAGCCAGCGCTCACCCCACTCCCAGCAGAAGGGGAATTTGCATCAGCTTTCCACAATTCCACAACTCCAGCCTTCCCTCTACTAGACTCTTTGCTTTGCAAGTCTGGTGCCCTGGCTGACATTGGTAGAGGGCACAATAACCAGGGGTGAATCACCCCAGTCCTACCCAAAGTACCATTTCCTTCCACCGGCATGTATCTTCTGCAATTGTGTACAGGAAGGTATAAAAACGTGAGCTCCCTTATCTTAAAAAACATATCGGAGGGAATCCTTTAAAATGTGAAGCAGTTGGGAAATTGAAGGTCAGTGCCTTGGAGGTTTGCTACTACTGCTTTAGTTCATGTGACCAGCTCTCTGTTCTTTCTAAAGTATGTTACCCTGGTCTGCATTACATTTTTGCCTGTGGATAGTGTCCACAGTGGCAGGAGACTAGTACACCACAGAATGGAGTAATGTAAAATACACTTTTTTATTGGGGACGAGCATAATGGATTAAATAAGGAACAGTCTACAGTACTCATCTGTGAGTGGTAATACTTCATTGTTAAAAATATGTTGTGCTAGCAAAATGTGTTTTCCATTAACGCAGCATAGATATAAAAGATAATATTTTAATTGTGAGCCTCATCTGCAGTACTGCCAGCCTCAAATGTTAAAAAAATCATGAGACAGGCCCAAAATCATGAGATTAAAAAATGTTGGGGTGGGAGTTTGTTTGCCTTCTGATTTTTGAGTCTTAGCAGGTGAACTTGCTTCACGTTTTCCATCTTTTTTTATGCAACTATAAGAGCTATAAATTTATCCTTTTTTTTTTTTTTAATGAAAGTTGAGATTTTCTTGCAATCTCTTGACTTCAGCAGGTGGGACTTGAACAAGAAGACTAAATACTGAAATGCTCACAATAAAACTGTGAAACCCTCTAATACCCTCTGGTGTGGAAAGGTCACCAGACTGGGAATAGACTAGGATAGATTGCTGCCTCTGCCACTAACTCACTATGTGACCTTGGGCAAATCCCTTTCCCTCATGGTGCCTCAATTTCACTGTCTCTAAAATGGGGTTTATGATACCCAACTTTGTAAAGTGTTTTGAAATCTGTGGATTAACAATTCTCTAGAAATACTGATTCTGATTATTTTCAAAGTCTTATTTAGGTTGCTTGCCAGCTAGCCTTGTTCCTGGAAGCTGTGACATGGGCAGAATTAGGGATGGTTTACTCTAAAAGTTCCCATGACCGGTGCAGATCCAACCTCTGTGTTAAGGTGGAAGTTGGGAATGGCACTGGAAGGTCAAATCCCTCTGCCTATGAAACTTCCTCAAGAAGGTAGCTGATGTGAAGTCTCTGTAGATATCCATGCAGGTCCAATTAGTGTAGAGTCATTTTAGCAAACAGTATAGAAAGGGAACAGCAAGATTGTTTTTAAAATTGTTGTTTTTAACATATTTTCCCTCCGCTGCTAGACATTATCAAGTGTGGCAGGTGTCTCTTAGAAGGTTGGTGAGTCAGCCCCTCGAGGAACAATATTGTGGCTCCATGATATAATCAGCCAGGGGAACAGTTTGAATGGACATGTTCCTCTCTCCATCCACGCAGCAGTCCCAAGTGCTGATATGCTAGCACTCCTCTGGTGTTGGAGTCATGAGCAAAGCTCCTGTCTGAATCCACCTATGCATGGTTACATTTGGTTTTATAACTGGAAACCTATCTCATCCACACTGAAATTCTGTTATTTGATTATTCCATAGAGTACACAAATCTCCCAGTATTAGGCTTTATATTTATTAGTATAAATATCTCCTGTCTCTGTGTTCCATTCTATGCATCCGAAGAAGTGGGCTGTAGCTCACGAAAGCTCATGCTAAAATAAATTTGTTAGTCTTTAAGGTGCCACAAGTACTCCTGTTCTTTTTATGGATACAGACTAACACGGCTGCTACTCTGAAACCAGTATTAGGCTTGGTTTACTAGAAATTTTTGTATCAGTATAATTGTGTCACTTGGGGTGTGACTTTTTTTTTTTTTTTTAACCAATTATACTGGTACTACCCCTAGTGTGGGTGCAGTTATACCAGTATAAAGATGCCTTATGCCAGTGCATTTTATTGAACTGTACTGGTATGATGCACCTTTTAACCAGTATACCTGTGTCCATTCTAGTGGGGCTGTACCGCTTTAACTTCCACCAGTATAGTCAGTGGTACAACTTTCACGTATGGATAAGGCCTTAGAAATTATGAGCCCTTGGCCAGACTGAAGTTTGCTTTATTAAGGTACTACTCTGGTTATTAGAAATTGGGACTATATTAAGTGTTGTGAAGTTATGCTCATGTTGTTATGCAGCAATTGGAGATACTGGAGCTATACCATTGTAAAATTGAAGTTGCTGTTTGTGCCGGAGTCACTTCCATTTCACATACATGCTGTCAGTATGGAAAGCGATTTTCAAACTCCCTTTGTAACGTTGCCATTTATATATTTTTTTGCCTATATTAAATCTGTTGTGGTATATATCTAGTTTTCTGAAACCTGCAGTTTTTACTGTTAGTTCATAGTAGGGGGTTTTAATCACAGACACTACTGCTTTTCCTCAGAATTCAACTGTGAAGGTAAACACTGCAGTCAGAAAAGTAAATACAATTGATTAGGTTAGTTTTCTTTCCAACATCCAGACCCTGGGCTTCCGACTGATAGTGGGGTTATAACATTGGCTACTTGGTGTTCAGTGAAAAAAATCAAACTGAGTTCACATGGCAATAGGGCCCCACAGTAAAAACTGTCTTTTTTTGAATTGTTCATAATCATTCAACCTCCTAGGGATTACAGGTAGAATGTAGTATGTGTTTGGGAATGCTGGTTATTTAGATCATGGGTTGTTATTAGGTTGAAAAACCTTTCTAGGGCTTATCTACATGGAAGCTAAGTTGAATTAAGTAGAAATGACTTTAAAGTGCACTAGTTTAAAAGCATGGTAAGCCCCTGTGGGGATGCTTTCATTCAGAACTAAAAGTAGTTTTAATTTGCTTTAGCTTAATTCACTTAAAAGTGAATTAAATGTCTGTCTGTCTATCTTTCTAGCTATCATTTCCTCCCCCACAATCAAATGTTAGTTGGTTCTAGAGCAAACTTAAGAATTGCAACAGGTTTTAAATGGGGATAATACAATTTACCAACTCACAGGGATATTGCATTAGTTAGTAAACCAGATTCATTCCACCACAGGCACAGATAGATGCAAAGTGCACCCCCTACATCCATGGGAACACTTGTACTGGAGTGGGGTTCAAATTCAGGGACACCCTCCTCTTAGGAGTTTACCTGGGAAAAATTGCTTTAAATTCTGCCGGGTGCTCTCCTGAGCCCCAGTGAGAGAAGTTGCCCAAGGGCATGTCAAACGTCGCATACTCTGTATGCATGGCACCACCCAGGAATGCTGAGATTTGTTGAGTTCCTTAAACTTTTTAAGTTGGAGCAAAGGGTACTTATTCTCCATTAAAACAAACAAACGGAAAAATATAGTGAACCTGGCCTAAGCCACCATTGCTCACCACAGTGTAATTTAATTGTGTCTTGTAGCGGGGCAGCCTAAGTCACGCTAAACCAGTTTGAGCCCGAATGGCATTTTTTCAAGAATCCCTTTCAGAAAGATTTAGCTACAGAATGATTGTGGATAGGGGAGGCTGGAATCCAGGCAGCTGGAACCTGATGAATTCTTTCTGTCTCAGTCAGCTGCTCGGGCATAGGCTGAAACCTTGGCCCTGGTGTAAGCTCTGCAGCCTGGGGAGTAATTAAACAAGCATCAATCTTTCCGATGGATCCAGAGGTGGAGTATTTAGAACTGCTGATTCACTTTGATCCTCACAAGATAAGCTATATTTGCTACTTTTCAAAATGGGTTTATGGCTCGTTTAATAGCATTGAGCTAGTTCTGCCAGGAATAAAATATGAACTAAAAACATTAGGCTACTATCTTAAGATAAAAAAAGACTCAACAAATTTCCCAAAGAAGAACAATGTTAATTTAATTGTGGAGTAATTTCAGCTGAAATGGTAATCATCTATGTATGTATGTAACAGTTAGTTTAAACCATGGATTACTTATAGTCTGTTTATTACTGTTGTATTCATTTCTGGTGTAACTCTGGCTAGTCAGTAGAATTATATCTATGATGAATTTGGCCTGAAGCTTGGTAAGGCCTGATTGTGCTTCCACTTAAGTCCATGGCAGAACTCCCATTGATGTCAAGGGGAGAATGGAACTGGGCCCTATGGCGGGTTGGAACCAGACCAAATAATAGATACAGTAGAACTCTGTTTATCCACATAGAATAGGGACAGAGTTTGCCTGAATAAACAATGAAACCAAACAGGGGCCATAATCTGATTTTTAATATTGGGTAAAGAGGAGGCCTGCTGCCTATTGTATTTTTGTACAATCCAAACCGGGAGAGAATTGGAGGGGATTTATTAAAGTCACTCCACTAGCCACTTGATGGCAAGTTAGGGCTTGTTTTAGGGAGAGGAATAAAATTGGTGATTCTGATATAACTATAACAGAGTATGGACACTCTGTTCTGGAATCAAAGTGATTTTATTCCAGAAAAATGTAATTCTGCTATATTATAATTATTCTGCTATACCGGTCAGTTTCCTTGTGTAGGCACACCCTTAGATTCTCAGTATAAGAACTATATTTTATCCAGTTGAAACTACAGGGGAAATTAAGGTTAGGAAAAACGTAATTACCCAGTTTGGAATTAGATCTGGACACTGGAAGTAATGCCCTCTCATCTCTTACAAAAATGCCAGAGGCTCTTTAATGACAAGCGCTTAAGCCAAGTCCTTTGTAAACTTTTTTTTTTTTTTGCGGGGTTGGGGGGAAGGGGAAAGCAGGGGGAGGAGATGAGAAAGAGGGGAAGGAAACAGGTCTCAGGTTCTGAACACCAGTTTGTTTTCAAATTCATTTTGAAAGAAAGAGAGACTGATTTACCAATCCCATTTTACCCTAGAAAGATAGCTGTTCCCAAATTAAACAAGACCGAATGTTTACAAGAGCAAAGGTTTGCAATACTAAAGTTCCCAAACTATAGTAACTCTTATTCATAACAAAATATGCTCACGCTTCCTATATCATCATCATCATCATACAATAAAGATAGTGATAAAGCTACAGTGTACCTCACTCAGACAGATGGTAGAATGGAATGTTTATATAAAAAAAACAACAAACCAAACCATAAAATGTGTGGAGAATGCAGGATTTGCTGTGTTTGTTGTTATGTTGTGTGCAATACACTTACTGACCTGACTCTGCAGCCTGTAGTTCTTTCTAAATGAAGACTTGGATTTCCTATCACTTTCCCTGTCACTCTGCAGACAAGATGTAATTTCCTCCATGTTCTTAAGGCTGCCTGAATACAAACAAAACTGTCAATGTAATGGCTGCATTAATTACTCCAAAGCATCAGTCTGACGTTTCTTTTTGTAAAGAGTCAGGTTCAGTGCCAGACTACAATTAGCTTGTTTAGGGCGGGGTGGGGAATGGGTTAGGAGAGAATAACATAAAGAGAATTGACTCAGATTAACAGCTGTAAATGTAACCCATTCGTATCTGTATAAACAATTCTGTGTAGGACAGGAAAGCCTAAAGAAAATTAATCTGCCTGATTGCCTAATCTTCCCAAATCCTTTACAACAGCTGGGCATCTAGTTGTTTTCAACTAACAAAAATAAACATATTAAAGGCAGGGGCGGTGCAACTCATTAGGGCACTAGCATTTGCAGGGGGCAGCATTTCGGGTCCTTCGGCAGCGACCGCAGCGGCTGGATCTTCGGCCGCCCCAGTCATCATCAGCATTTAGGCGGAGGGATCTGGGGCAGTGGAGTGTGGGGAGGGCTGCCTGCAGCAAGTAGGGGGGGCGCGGCATGCCGGGGAACCGTTCTCTGCCTCAGCTCACCTCTGCTCCGCCTCCTCCCCTGAGCACGCCACCCCACTCTGCTTCTCTCCCTCCCAGACTTGCAGCTCCAAACAGCTGTTTGGTGCCGCAAGCCTGGGGGGCAGGAGAAGTGGAGTGGTGACAGTGTGCTCGGGGAGGAGGCGGAGCAGAGGTGAGCTGGGGCAGGGAGCTGCTGCATGGCTCCCCGGTCTGGGGGGAGGTGCTGCGGGGGGGCACCTCAGGGCGGAGGGGGGGAGCTGTCGCAGGGGGGTGCCTCAGGATGGAGGGGGGGAGCTGCCACAGAGCTCGGGGGGAGGGGGAGAAGGAAGGCGTGAGGTGGAAGTTTCGCCTAGGGCGCGAAACATCCTTGCACCCGCCCTGATTAAAGGCAGATGCTAATACCTGAGATTGACCATAGGTTGTCACAGCCATGTGATTTTTATTATTATAATGTAGACTGCATTGATGGACTGCATTTTACTGTTAGGGGAATGTAGAGCAATTGGAAGTAATTGGAGCAAATAAAGGACCAAATACAGAGGTCCTTACCCAGTAAATTCCCATTGAAGTTAAGGACTGAATTATATTTTTTAAAAATACCCACATGCTGAGGTTAATGGGTGTATGCAGATGTCTTCCAGGTGGTATGTCAACTCATCTAGATCAGCAAAAACAATGAGGAGTCTTTGTGGCACCTTGGAGACTAACAAATTTATTTGGGCATAAGCTGTCATGGGCTAACCTTCATCAGATGCATGGAGTGGAAAATACAGAGGCAGGTATAATTTAGATAATATTTTTACCTCAAGGTTCCAAAGACACAGACAAGGTTTTCATCTCGAGACCAAAAACATCAAGACACTTGATCACGGCCTTGGATAGACCAAGAGACTGCTCACACTTGATCTAACCTTCATCAGACGCATGGAGTGGAAAATACAGAGGCAGGTATAACTACACAGCATTTGAAAAGATGGGAGTTGCCTGACCAAGTGTATGGGGGGGTCAGTGCTAACAAGCCAATTCAATTAAGGTGAAAGTGAGCTATTCTCAACAGTTGACAAGAAGGGGTGAATACTAATGAGGCCAATGTAATCAAGGTGACTCATTTCAAACAGTTGACAAGAATGTGTGAGTATCAGCAGGGGGAAACTAGTTTTTGTAGTGACCCATCCACTCCCAGTCTTTATTCAGGCCTTAATTTGATGGTGTCCAGTTTTCAAATTAATTCCAGTTCTGCAGTTTCTTGTTGGAGTCTGTTTTTGAAGGGTTTTTTTGTTGAAGAATCGCCACTTTTAAGTCTGTTGTTGAGTGACTCCTTGTTGTTTTTGCTGATACAGACTAACACGGCTACCACTCTGAAAGCTGTCACCTCGATCAGTGTTTTTCAACCTCGGGGTCACGACCCCCAGGGGGGTCCTGGGACGGGTTTAGCGGGGTTTGTAAGTGCAGGGCCGGTGTTAGGAGTGGCAAGCAGAGCAATAGCCTAGAACCCCATGCTACAGGGGGCCCTGTGAAGCTCTGGACAGCGGGCTTGCTCTTGAGCTCCAGGAGGTGGGGTTGGGCTTCAGACTCTCAAAAGGGGAACAGTAGTCTGGAAAGGTTGAGAACCACTGAACTATGGGATACCTTGAGGTTCCATAATAGTCAAGCCTTGGTCACAGAGTCACAGACTCTGGGTTGTTGGGTGGTGGTTGTTTTTTTAAAACATAACTCTGGGGCAAGCTGGTTGCTGGTAGAATGCTTTATACACATATCTAAACAAGCTGCTTGAGACCTAAAATTTTGTTACAAGCGAATTAATTGTTGGGCAGTGACTGACCTGAGACTTCTCTGAAACCACTTTAGACTGCTGATCCTCAGAGACTCAGGGCCCAATTCACCGTTGCGTTACTCTAGCTTTATGCTGATGTAACTCCAGTGAAATCAGTGGAGTTCAACCAGCATAAAACCGGAGTCACACGGTGAATCTGGTCGAAGCAGGGATTCATGAATTGAAATTTTGGTCTTGGTGATACTATATAAACTGATCTGACACACGGGAATTTTATTCAATCCATTGTTTCTTTCAATATTTGTGAAGTATATCTTCTCTCAAGTGGCTTTAAAATAAAAAGTATTTATATTCATTTGTATTTTGTAATATTCAGACAAGGGGAAAAGATTCAATTTACTTTTGTAAATTATGCTGGCCTTAATAAAAATTATATTAGTCAGGGGTACAGCCATGATTAATGCTACCCTTGCTATGTATATCTCTGCCAAATTTATTCCCTTGTCAGGAATTTTATTTAGCATAGTTTTCTCAAAGAAGCATAGTATTGCCATATATTTTCCCATTACGGATGTATTTATTGAACTAATTTTAGTCTTCGAGCCAATGAAGTAATTGACAGCATATCATACTTAGGGTGTGATAAATACATGAGAATTATGGTTAGAGTATGATATAGTATATATTTTAGTAAAGGCTTCTTGTTATACATACTGCTCAAGGGTCTGAAGAAATCCTTGTAAGTTTTGCTTTTCAACGGCACCCTCCTCCACAAGACATTTCAAAGTGTGCTCTTCATTTCCATGTCCAGATCTGTCTCCTACGGAACTATTCCATTGCTAGTGCTGGAAACGTTCATATTAATATTGATTTAGATCAATTTCAGAGCAATTCAAAAGCTTTGCATTAGAATTCAATAACTGATTCATGCATCATCTGAAAATGCTGGCCCCACTGAATAAGCTAGCTCAGTATTATAGTTCTCAAGCCTGAAAGAAAAAAAACACTCACTCACTCACTCTCGCTCTTTCATCCCATTTTGAGCTTTGATTCTCTCTCCTGGTCTGTGCTTGCCAAGTCTTTGAATAGGAAAAATCCTTCTTTCTCCCATGCAAGTCATCTCTTGCTCCTCCATCATTATTTTTACCACCACCAAAGTGTTTTTGTTTTTTATATTTAAATTATCAGTTGCCCCATGTGAGTGTTGAAATACCTGTGGTCTCCAAACTAGTTGATATCTGCATGTCATTTTACAACAGCCAGATCTCACGGATAGTAATCACTTTTACACAAAGGGCCAAATTCTGGTCCCTCTGAAGTCGGTGGGGCAATGAGAGGCACTAGTAGTTCTCCCAAGACTGTATAATTCTAGAATATACTTATGAAGGGCAATAACACGCAAAGGGGGTTGCTTGGGTAAAAGGTTTAGTGTAACAGAGCAGCGGAATGTTTTAGTCCTGGTAGCAAAACACTCCCTTGAAAGCTTCATTTCACCACCACCATCTTTCCATAGCTCATTAACCCTTTGCTTACGGCAGGCAATTCCAACTCCCCTGACATGACAAAACATGAAGTAGTTGCAAGTTTTATTTTGTTTTTACAACTGATCTTGCATAAAAGTGCTGCAATGTGCTTGTCACAGGCTCTTCCTTTACCCTGTCAGCTCTGTCCCCAGCTGTTGTTATTTATTATTTGTATTATAATAGTGCCTAAAGACTCCACCTGAAATCAGGGCCCCAGCGGGCTGAGTATTGTACAAACACAGACTAATAGGCAGTCCCTGCCCCAAAGAGCTTACAATCTAAACCGACAAGCCAGGTGAGAGCTGGGGGGAAGGGATGGAATATACAAGCAGAGGGATGGTCGCAAACAGCATGTTAGTGCCATGACTTTTTGTTGGGTTTCTTTGTAATGCTTTGGGTAGGGTTTTGCTGGGAGGGGATTGGCTAAACAGAGAGAGAAAGGAAGGGGGAGGGGCATTGAAAGGAGTGAGAGCAAGGAGGACAGGAGCAAGGAGGGAAGAAAGGCAGTGTGGAGGGCAGGCACAGTGAGGATGGAGAGAAGAGACTGAGAGGGAGGGAGATGAAGCAAACAGCCAGTGAGCCCACACTCAGAGCTGTACCAAACTTGTGCACCAGTGACATCCTCAGCATCCGTAGGTCCCTGCGGCAGCTGCTTGTCTGCTCCTGCCAGCTGAGATTCTGGATGGGTCCTCCCAGAAGTTTTTCGTCTTTGAGCTCGTACAGCTGGGGAGGGAGTGGGGTTGCATGGGTCCTGATGCCTCCAGAGTGAGGCGTTTCCCTTGGCAGTTCTGGATTCAGGGGTGCTGGGGGATGGGCAATGCCACCTGGGTCACAGCTCCTCCCTTTCCCCAGTGGTACCGCAATACCTGTTGCTGCTGCTTGTCTCTGCTCTCATGGGCTGAGCTTCTGGGGGACACAACAGACTGCCTTGGCCACCAGCTACTTAGCCCCGCCTGGTTTAATTCCGTGCCCCCGTGGACTAGACATGGAAAAGAAAATTGAGGGCCTTGGCTCTTCTTTGAGCAATCCTGGATAAGGTGCTGGGGGTGGGGGTGGGGAGTTCTCCTGATGCCTAAGTAGATAGCATATAGTGTAACAATGCTATTAGTATACAGTGTGTCTCTAATCCTTACAGCAGTGTAGTGATGAGTTAGCTAAAAAACAGAAGCACTTTCCCACCAATGTAATATATGCCATCATATGCCAGCAATGAAAACTTTAGGACCAGACTTCAAAGAGAAACTGCTGAGCTCCAGTTCATCTGCAAATTTGACACCATCAGCTCAGGACTAAAAAAAGAGACTGAATGGCTGCCAATTACAGAGAACCAGTCTCCTCCTCCTTTTTTTCTTCAACTGCTAGAACAGACAGGCCTCATCCTCCTGATTGATCTGGTGCCACAGGATTCTTTGCTGCTTTTTTTGGAAACACTGACACTGTGTGGCAAAATTTTCTGTAGCTAAAGGCTAATGAGCTAAGAGAGCCTCTCAATCATTAGTGCAGCCCCTTGGAGCAATGGCATTGAAGTCAGTGAGTTTGCACAGGTGGGAATCTTGCCCGCTGTATGTTGCCTGGGTTTGACGTGACAATGAAAAATCTTGATTTATGGTGCCAAAGATGTATACCTTGTGATGCCTGAAGTATGCTGAGATATGACTGTATGATTATGGTGCTCCTGAGAGACCAATGAGAACATCTATTTTCCAAAGCTATCCTTGTGATCAAAATTTTAAATTAGAATGACAGTATGAGCTAGTGCCTTCAAGTTCTGTAATTGCATATGATTTCTGAGATGTCAGTCTTGAATTACCTGTTGCAGTCTCTCAACCTTGTACGTGTTGTCACTCTGGAGTGGCTCACGACTGAGAGTGCCTACCTCAGGGCAGACAGTCAGAAAACAGGGTAGACAACCCAAACTGGTGGTGTGTTCTATAATTAGCCAGCGACAAATGTGAACTCCTGGATCACTATAACAGTATTACTATGGAGTCACAGTCTCCTATCTTGCCATCTAAGCAAGCTGGACTTAGTGATAAATGATTACTCCAAATATCACAGCATAGGTTGTTTCCAGTCCCAAGAGACCAGATGCCTACTCCAGATCAATGGGTATCTGTACAACAAAGACAACACCTGTAGCCAATCCTGTAATAAATTATTTAACTTTTTATTAACTAGGAAAGAGAAATGAGAGTATTATTTACAGGTTAAAGCAAGGAAACGCACACACAAATGAGTTACCATCTAAATCCTAAGAGTGACAGAGTTGAAGTGATCTGTCCATTCAAAGTGTCTTTCAGGATGGACTCAGGAGAGAGAACCCCTTAGGATCTCTGGTTTCAGTTTGATTTCTCTGGCCCTGTGAGAATTCAAACAGCAAAGAGATGAAGAATCTTCACATCCACTATTTTTATTTCTCTCTTCCAGCATTCAAAGCAATGGGACGAGGCCTTCTGCACATACATCTCCATGGGTGGATGGGGCAATTAACAAAGCTTTTTTTCTTAAAATGGCCCATTTTCATAGTCCTCTTGGATGGGTAGGGGGGTGATTCCCATGCCTGGGTTCACAAGTTCAAAGCAAACATTTTCAAAGTTACAAAGCAAAACTTACATTTTCTTATAGCATAGAATACAGACATTACAAGGGAGATTAATGCATGCAGCAACTTGCAAGCACTTCATAGAGTCTAAACACTAAATACATTCTTATAAGAATAATACTTGTTTTGAGCAAAATTAACATACAGGTGAACCAGTCTGGTCTCCAGCTATGAGTCTGTCAGTCCTTAGCTAATGCAGGCCGTTTTGGCAAGAGCTGGGACCTGGTCTGCCAGTTTCACATTGGTATGCTAGTTATATGTAGTAAAACTGAAATGGTTAGTCAAGCTTCACATAAATCAGAATGTGACTGTGGGTTTAAAATGAAAACTGTTTTTGTGCGTTAGTATGATACACACATACTTTCAGTTCTATAAATCTGACATACAGTTTAAAGTTCCGTCCAAATACGAATTATATAAACAGTATTTCTCCTTTCCTTCCAGCTTTATGCCCACAGAACTTTGCTTTACCAAACTCAAGTTTTGTTTTCCTGTAATTAATACATTTAGATAGTTGAGAAGATTTTTGAGGTAATGGTGGAATAGCGACCAAAATAAATATATAAACACACATCATCTTCTGCAGACTCAGAGATGGGAGGGCTTGGATTAATTGGCTTCAGAGGTTTTTATATTCCTCACTCACCCACCCAATCACCTTTTGTACCAGAAGGTATGCATGAATATAGTAGAGTGGATTGATTTAAATAATTGAGTTTAATCTTTCTTTGTATTTATAATTTTTAGTTATTTTGCTAAAGAGAGGCTGATTCTCAATGGTTGGTAACCATTCAAATGTGTTTACTTGCAACTAAATATAGTCTTTACACTAAATTTGGTACTTATACAGGTCACACACACACACACACACACACGTATTAAGCATCTGGTATTAGAGTGTATATATATCTATATATGTGTGTTGGGTAATCATGCTAATTTGTTGTATGCTTATTCTTGCTCACTTATGCTAAAGCATATATCCCATAATGCCCTAGGAGAGCTATAGCTCAGCACTTGGCTGAGGTAAATACAGAAGCTGTCAAAAGCTAGGTGGATGAGTGTTTTATGAAACAAAGGTACAATGTGGTACAAGGAAATAATGTAAGGTGTATGAATGTTTTGTATTAGGGAGTATCTTCTTGCCCCTTAATATTTTGAATTTACTATTCAAAACAAAAGATGGGAAAATACAGGAAGGCACCAATGACAAAGCTGGTTAGTTAAACTTAAACTTAAGTGACATGAACAGTGCTGTGTAACTTATAAAGGGGGCATTCTATGTAAGTTAAACTGAACAATGTGTGAGAATTTGCTTCCTGGGAAGAATTGGTGATGTACACCCCTACCCCAATATAATGGTGCCCTCAGGAGCCAAAAAATCTTACTGTGTTATAGGTGAAACCGCGTTATATCAAACTTGCTTTGATCCACCAGAGTGCGCAGCCCGCCCCACCCACCCCCAGAGCGCTGCTTTACCGCATTCTATCCGAATTCGTGTTATATCGGGTCGCGTTATATCGGAGTAGAGGTGTACTTTCTTTTTTTCTTTCCCATACCACATTACTTTGCCTTTAGATAAAAAATTTGGCTGAGCTGGGTTATTTGGTCTCTTGAACATTCTTAATGTTCAACTGCAAGTATAGTCAATCAGTTGCCTACACTTTTAGACAATATTCTCTGGGCTAACCAGGAGGATATACTATATCTATGCATATTTATTTAAGAAATTATATTGTTTAACATACATTTATTCATATTCTTCAGTTTTACATTTTTTAATATATTAGAAAATGGTGAATGATGCATTTCCTTATTAGGATGACTTTTATTTACTCATGATTTGTTTCCAGCTGTATTTGATGGAAATTGGAATTCAATTAAAAATGCACAAACACATCATTTTTGAATAGTTTTTTTTATTAATTAAATAAAACTACCTTAAATATTCTGGCCACATAAGGAAAAAAGCTTGATCAAAACATGCTTTGCATTTAAAACTACAGTATGTTCCTAATTATCTGAACAGCACAGGGGGAACAGATTTAATTTGGATAACTGGGAGTCTGGTTAATCAAGAGGGCAGGAGCCAATCAGCAGCAAGGTGGTCTTCCCTGCGGTCTGGGGCTGCTGCTAGTCCTTGCAGTTCTGGCCAGAGATCTCTCTGCTCTGCCCTGCTCACTCACTCCTGTAACAGCAGGGCTACAGAGGGCTCCCTGGTTGCTGCAGGGCTGGTGACACTTGCTCGCTGCACGATCGGGGTGGGGGGAATATGTAGTAGTCCTGGTGGGGCAAAGCAGAGATCCCCAGCCAGGAGATCTGCCCTGCCAAGACAACACCTTCCCTGCACCTTGTGCATGCAGGGATCAGGTGTCATTTCCCTGACAGTAGGGCTGTAGAGGGCTCCCTGTGCTGCCACAGGAGCAATTCTTTGCTCTATTATCCCAACTACTATCTGAATCCCATCCTTCAGCATGAAGTACATGCTGCAGAGGTCAGGTGTCTCATGCTGGGGGACAAGGAGGGGATTAAGATAATGTGGAGGTTTGGATAATAGAGTTTTAGATAAACGGGAATATGCTGTCCTTGATTAAACAAAGAAAGCATTAACTCTGGTTAGTAAATTGACAGATTGAAAATCTGACTCACGGTGACAAGAAACAAAGTTATTTAGGTGCCTAGAAATGTGGAGAGGTGTCTTGTGGGATTTTCAAAAGTACCTGAGCAGGTTTGGTGCCTAAGTCCTGTTGAAGTCAATGGGAATTAGGTGCCTAACATGCCTAGGTGCTTTTAAAAATCCCACTAGGTGCCTCTCCGAATCTTAATACCTAAATACCTTTGAAAATCTGGCTCCTCCTTTTCCTCCCTGTTTTTAGAATTAGTAGATCTCATCCTTTCCCACCTGGTTTGTATTCATAGTCTGGAAGAGGAAAACAAGCTTTCTTGCTTTGTTAACTCCTAATAAATATCTAAACTTTGAATGAACTAATCTACATGAAGGAAAATATCCTCTCTGCACCTGCTGGCTCAACTGAACCCAAAAGGAATTAAGGCAAAAGCTTTTCTGCACAACAGGAACTGAAACTCCTTAGATTTGCAAAAATGACAGTACCGGCAGTGGCTCTGGTGTAAAGATTGAACATAATATAGATACATAATTCAGTACAGAACATTGTGATATATTTAGAAAGCTTGAGGTGATTTCAAAAGTTTAGGGTGTGTTTTCCCTGATTCTGAATATAGTTAAATAAGCTCATTCAAACTGATGAGGACTCATGAAGCAGCATCTCTTTAATTACTTAAATGATTTTAATAATTATAGTACATTTAAATCTTATTACAGGTTGTCATCATTTCACATTTAATTTTAAAAGAAAAATGTATTTAATTTAAAAAATCTGATTTAAATAACTTTAAAAAAATATTTTATTTTTATCCACCATGGCACGCAGGTCGGGGAGTTCAGCCTACACTCTGAGGACCCCATTCCCTATTTAAACATTCAGACTATCCTTGAAATGTTTAAATCTGCCCTTTCTCTTCAAAAATATACTTTTTTCTGCTGACTAATTTAACTCATTCTACCAAATCTCAGGATCTTGAAACCCCCCTGAGCAACAGTGATAAGTGCAGGCTTTGGACTAATGAATCTTTGTGATGTAAATGCAGTTTTTGATTAGATGCCCAGACTCCAAATAAAAGCCTTTTTGATTTCCTTGTGAATAGGAGGAGGAGAAAATATTTGATTGTAGGTTCACATCCTGGACTGAACAAGTCCAGGGCCAGCCTCGTTCCAGCTGGATGTTGGACATATAATTTTGTTTCCAATGAAAATGGGGCTGTCAGTGTATTTGAAGGAGTCAGAGCAGATGGAAAAATAAAGCTGGCATTGCAGAGTTTTAGAATTGATTAGATTGGAAAATCTCTAAGTGAGTTAGGACTGTCATGCATTGGTCAAGTCATGGAACTTGATATTCTCTGCTAATTATTTAGGACATCTGGCAAGTACAGGGATTGTGTGTGGGTAAAGTGACTTGCTGGACAGCAGATAACCAAAATGCTATGCGACTTTTATATAAAATGTAGTATATGCCAGTCCCAAGCATTGAACTATCATGAGTTGGGCCCCCAGAAAATCATGAGATTGGCTTAAAATTCATGAGAGTTTTAAATATACATAAAGTTTGTGTTCTAACTGCCTGGTGGTTTTTGAGCCTTTATGTTCATGTTTTCAAGCTTTTCTCTGCAACCATGAGGGCTAGATACTTTTTTTTTTTTTTTTTAATGAAAGCTGAGATTCACATATAATCACATGATTCCACAAGCTGTTGCTGTAAGAAAAGCACCAACTATTATAAATGATATCTATATGACATAGATGATAAATACTATCAACTCACATGATTTTAAAATGTTATAAATCTCTGGGCTTGTGTAAAGTATCAGATAATCCTGTCTACAAAACAGGCAGATGCCCCACTTTGCCTGGAGCAAACACTTCCAGGGAGTTAGGGTGAAATTCATCCTTGTACAGAGGGCCATCACAAACCTTACATGCTCAAAATAAGGATTGAATAGGACCTAAGTGGTGTGTAGGCCCTGGGGGGGGGGGTGTGTGTGCATAGGGTTTTGCTCAGGGGTGTATTTTACTCTCAAAATTTGTACAGTCTCCATAGCTCATTCAGTTTTTGGCCTCTACTGAACTTGCTAACAAGGACACCAAGGAGGGCTAATATTAGTGATGGTTTTGTGAAGTAGACTCTTGGACTTAGACTAAAACCACCAGCTCATTTCAAAAGCTGACGAATGCCAACAGCTTTCAGTGACAAGTGCCCATATCTGAATGTAAACTGGTGACCTAGAAACCAAAGCCTCTTGTGTCATTTTGCCAATCTCCTGAATCAACTAGTCCCTCCACCTCATTTTTAAGGCAAGCAGAATACTTGACTGCACTGCTGCATGTGCTATCCTGGGGTGGTTCCATTGCTTGTGTGTGTGTGTGTCTCTCTCCAATTTGCCAAGGCACAGGAGCATTGCAGAAGCTACAATACTTATAAAACAACCTGAAACTGAAGTCCCCATTTCTACTGTTCAGACCAGTACCTTGTTCACAATTGGGCCAGATTCTGAGCTTAGTTACACGGGTGTGACTCCAGAATGAAACCATTGGAGTGATGACAGAGATACATGCCTGTGTCACTGACAGCAGAATTTGGCCCATTATATGGAGTGACCCTTTTTAGCTATGCCTCATCTTCTGACTTGAGGAGCAGTGTCAGCCAAAGAGAGAGCCTCTATGAGCTGAGGGGGCCTTTTGAAGGTAGGATGGTAGAAATGGTGACGGAAGTGCTGGAAACTAAGTTTATTTTATTAAAAGTGTGAACGTTTCCCCCTTTGAAGATAATACAACAATAGGGGGTGAGTAGAGCACTCAGAAATGGGGCGGGATTGAGCACTCTGGATGGTCAGTACTTGTATAAAATTATTATTTTAATTAAGAACTCCAGGACAAGGATAGGAACCTGCAAAAGAGCCAGTCCTTTTGAGATTCACAACATACATATTGGTGCTTCTCGCTGTGGGTAAATATCTTACTATTTTTGCTGAAATAAGCTTGCTATGTTTTTCTTAGCTTTTGTGTCATTAATGTGGCTCTTTTTATCTGCAACAGTGAGCTGCTCTTGTGAAAGATGTTTGTAGGAAAAGCTGCGCTTAGCTCAGTTTAAGGCAGTGATGAAATGACCAGTAGAATGACCGTTCTTTCCCTTGCCAAATCTGTTTCTCAAAAGTATCTTGTTCAACTGTGGACATGACTAGACCTTGACCCTAGGCCTGGGCAGCAGGAGGTAAATATTGTATCTAGGTTCATTCCTAAAGAATCCAATTTTGGAACTTGCAGCCAGACACACATGTTTTCTTGAGACTGTCAATATTTAAAGAAGAGTTTCTCCTTCAACCCTGCCTTTTGGTCAGCATGCAGCTGATTCATTCCCACAGCTCAAAGCTAAGGTGCTAATTTCTTCTTTGGAGAAGGAAACCCCGAGGGGTGGGGGGACAGGTGGGGGGATTTTGATCTCCCTGTTTCTTATTTGGTCTGCACAAACATGTCAGTGTTCTAAATCAGCTGTTTTGTGCAAACCTTTAATGTTCTCCCTGTTTCAAGAAAACCATTATAGCTGCTTGTAAATTTACAGCTGTGGAGAGGACAGAGTTTAGTAATCGCATAGAATCAAATGCTGAACAGCGTCCTCCTGAAAGATCAGTGCTGGTGATAATATAAGAGCTATCTGGGCACAAAGCAGAAAGTTGTCCAAATCCCCACCAGAGTAGACTATAGCACGTGGATTAGGATATGTATAAATAAACAATGGCTCTCAAGGTTTGCATTTGAGGCTTTTTTAATTAATAAAGAATCCGGTTTAAAAAACAGATCAAAATGCTGCTAAAAGAAACTGCAAGATTCCCCCTCCCTTTCTCTCTCCGTTCTGCTCATCCCTCCATGTGAGGGCCTAACTCCCACTGATTCTAAAGGCAATTCCCCTGTGTCTCAGGGCCCATAGGGTGCTCAATCTTGGTTTGTATGTATATTGGTAGCTCCAAGAGGTCCCAATCAGGGCTCAGTTGTTCTAGGCACTCTACACACGTAAAGATTGTCCCAGAGCTCCAAAGAGTTTACAAACACAATGCAGTCTTGCCCTCATGTACACATGTGTACATTGCTGCATAGCTTACGTAATCAATGACTGTGTGGAGGACAGGAAAAAACCCAGCAGCATGTGGTGAGGGAAGGGAGAGGAGGATGAGAATCAAACTGGAACAGGAACTGAACTCAGGGGATTCTCTTCCATTGTGTAGATCAGCTCACGATTGAGCCCCTGGGGATTCCTCACTGAGGGATTTGACTGTATCTGGGACCATTTGACCCACCCCTATTATCCTCCAGCAAAGACTTAAAGAAAACTGTGGCAAGCAGAAGTAATCCTTCTGAAATACTGTCTGTCTAGGAATAATCGTTAGAATTTCTTATTAGTCTCATGTTCTCACATCACATGATGACCCCCTAGGATATAATTGCACCTGACATTTTCTCTGTGTTCATGGCTAATTGTCCAAACTAGGGCCCACTGTAAAGCATCCATGTAACAGAAAATGGCTCGCGAAATAATCACTGAGCTGTGTCTGAAGCAAATGGTACAGCAGAACATTACCTGTTAAAGGAATATAGGTCAGGAAGATGAATGCAAACAAATCCTGCACTGTGGCATCACTGAAGGGATTACACAGGAGCAGGAGAAGGCTGACTATGAAGGAGAAAGCTCAGACACCAGTCTGTAGGCAATCTGTAAAGATGAGAAAGGAAATGTAGAAAAGAAAACCATGACTGTTTGAAAGGGAATCCAGTAGAACATAATACAATTAGAAAAAGGTTATATGTGTCTATAGCTATGTCTACACTTACAGCGGCATGTCTAGTACATACATTTCACACTCCCCCTAGCATGGGTATAAATAGCAGTGCAGGTGGCGAGGCACTGCTTAGGCGAATAGAGTGAAGACACACCAGAACCCTAGGGTATGCACCTTACATGGCTCTCTACTCACCCAAGCAGTACCTCCCACGTTTACAGTGGTATTTTGAGCAGCATAGTGTACTGCTGCCAGAGCCTATCCCTGCCATGGAGAAAGACTCGAGCAGTGGGGAAAGGCTCTGGCCTCCCCACTGCCAGAGCCTCTAACTCGGGGTAGGCAACCTATGGCACGTGGGCCAAAGGCGGCACGCAAGCTGATTTTCAGTGACACTCACATGCCCGGGTCCTGACCACCAGTCCAGGGGGCTCTGCATTTTAATTTAATTTTAAATTAAGCTTCTTAAACATTTTTAAAACCTTATTTACTTTACATACAACAATAGTTTAATTATATATTATAGACTTATAGAAAGAGACCTTCTAAAAACGTTAAAATGTATTACCGGCACGCGAACCCTTAAATCAGAGTGAATAAATGAAGACTTGGCACAGCACTTCTGAAAGGTTGCCGACCCCTGCTCTAACTGATGCGTGTAGCTACACACTGCAGTGAGGACACAGTCTGCTTTTCACTGTGATATGTGGCTACACATAACTTACATGCTGTCACCAGTGTAAACGAGGCCTATTTGTCAGTGGCCATATAAAAGGGGACAAGGGACACAGTTCATTCAGTCCAGTTCATTTAGTCCTGTGGAAATGATTTACCAGTTTTGACTACCTCTTCGGTGGTGACAGCCCTAGCTCCAATTCTGATTGGTCCAATATGTAGCAGACAAAGACTGAATAGGAAGTGCATATGAATTGATTGTCAAGGACAGATTGTGACCCTGCTTCCTCCCCATGGGCGAGCAGTTAGTTACTTATGTGAGTGGTCCCAGTCTGACCCCAAGGGGTTGTCTGGCCTTATGACCCCCCCGCCTCCATCTGAGCACCTCATAAACATTTATGATCGTATCCTCAAAACACCCCTATGAAGGAGGGAAGTACTATACTCAGTTTTAGAGATAAGGGACTGAGTCACACAGAGATTAAATGGCTTTCCTGAGATCACACATTTAGTCTGAGACAAGAACTGAACCTGCATCTCCTGAGTCCTTCTCCACAAGACCTTCCTTCCTCCTCTCAGGCTTTTGTTTAGAGGAAGGCAGGACATAATGCAGGGCCGGATAGGTGATAGGAGTTCTGCCATTGCTCATTGGACATAAAAATCCATCTGTGCTGTTATAAATGGAATTAAGACTTCAAGAACTGTCAGTTCTTTTCACCCCCCTTTACATGTGAAAAGCCCAGGTACAGGCATAATATATAAAACAATTTGAGTCTTTTTTTGTCTGGGAACAGGTGTCACTTGTAACTCAAATTGGAATGGTATAAAGTGATTTACCCTGCTGTCATTTTGAATTGATTTCTGCATGCAAGCAGTTACTGCAGGTCTATTTGTGTAACTTTACCTTGCCAGCACTGCATTTGTATATATACAGGAAGAAAGAAGCCATCAAGAAGAAGTCAATAATAAAACAACTATTAGATATCAAACCCTGAATTGCATTCAGTACACGCAGGTAGCTTGTTAAAACAGAACCCTCATAAAAGGTTCAATATAACAATGTGCACATATGAGAAATGTGGGAGGACAGATCGTCCCAGCTATATGTTTGCATGTTTGACTTCTTTTGAGACATCACAGGTCTTCTTTGACATCCTAGATATGTTATTAACATCTTGACATGGGGCTCCCTCAAATATTTTGCACCTCAGCCAGAATGATACGTGATGTTCTGTGGGTAAAATACTATTTCCCGCTCCCCGACCCAAAATAATCAATCAATCCAATACACTTCCCTCCCCTACAAAATCCATCAAACAGAAAGGGTGGGGATGGAGAAATGAGTCCCCTCAGAAGAAAATCCCAGGATTTTCAGTGTCCTAGTGTGGGCTACTATGGGCATAAGATCTCCTCTACCATGCACTTCTGCAAGTAAGAATGAGGGAAGGCTAGGATTAACTGCTCACTTTCATACCCCCTTTTCGGCGTGAATGAATTTTGAAAACAGGAAGGGGTTTGTTTTCATTGCAGTATTCAGTCAGCTGACACATGCGGGACTTTTGTGCATATGGTACCACTGGTTCACAAAATATTGTCTTCTTTCCAGGATGTCTCTTGTTGGTCTTGATCAATATTTGCCCATTAAAACGTCCTGAATTTGCTCACTCTTTTTTCTGTTTTGCAGGCATTGGAAAAAATGTTATCTGTGACCGAACAGCAACTCCTCTGGATGCCTTTAGGATGATGTCTGCAGCCCATTATTACCCCAAGCTCATGAGCATCATGGGGAACGTTCTCCGCTTCCTGCCTGCCTTTGTGAAGATGAAGCAGCTGATTCAGGAGGGCTATGTGGGGGAGCTGCTGGTGTGCGAGGTGCAGGTGCACAGTGGAAGTCTGCTGGGCAAGAAGTACAACTGGAGCTGTGATGACCTGATGGGGGGCGGGGGTTTGCACTCGGTTGGTACCTATATTATCGACCTCTTGACCTTCCTCACCAGCCAGAAGGCTGTGAAAGTGCATGGGCTGCTCAAGACCTTTGTGAAACAGACCGACCACATCAAGGGAATACGTCAGATCACCAGTGATGACTTTTGCACGTTTCAAATGGTTCTGGAAGGAGGGGTGTGCTGCACTGTCACCCTCAACTTCAATGTTCCTGGGGAATTCAAACAGGATATTATTATGGTAGGTTCAACTGGACGACTGATTGTAATAGGCACTGATCTGTATGGGCAGAGAAACAGCTCTCCTCAAAGAGAGCTCCTTCTAAAGGACTCTATGCCAGTCAGCAACTCCTTACTGCCTGAGAAGGCCTTCAGTGATATCCCATCCCCATACCTTCAGGGCACTATTAAGATGGTGCAGGCCATCCGGCAAGCGTTTGAGGACCAGGATGACAGGAGAACCTGGGATGGGAGGCCCCTCACCATGGCTGCGACTTTCGATGACTGCCTGTATGCCTTGTGTGTAGTGGACACCATTAAAAAGTCAAACCAACTAGGGGAATGGCAGAACATTGCAATCATGACAGAAGAGCCAGAGCTGAGCCCTGCATACCTGATCAGTGAAGCCATGCGTAGGAGCAGAATGTCTCTGTACTGCTAGCTTCACTCAGCTCTTAGAAAGGAATGGAAACACCACAGCTCTTAAAGAATAATTCAGACAGCATAAGGATTTGGACATATAAAAGTTTGACAAATTTGGTGTTTAAACCAACTAAACTAGTTGGTGCCTCTATATTACGGTGATGGGCGTGTTAGAAATGCCTAAGCTAGACAGCTGGAAATGAGAATTGTTAAAGGGCTGACCTAAATAACTTGTGCTAACTGTTTAGCAGCAGTGTTAACTGGCTGGATAGCAAGATATCATGGAATCAGTCTCCTGCATGGAAGTGCTTATCTGATCCAGTTGTGCTTACTGTGAAAGTTCAGGAAGGTCCTTTTTGACTTACCTGTCCAGCCAGAGGGCTGTGAAGGCTCTGTCATGTCAGAAAGTCTCCTGTGGCATCTGACGTGAAGAGTTCCTACCATGCCAGCTGACAACACCACACTGTACTACTACATTACTAACCAGTACATAGAATAATAAGACTTGGTGTGACCAAGTGTCATGTGACCAGGTCACACTTGGCAGCTCAATTTTCATAGTTTATTCTGAGGGTTTTTTTGTTTTGTTTTTGTTTTTAACTACAATTAAGTAGGGGACACTGTGGCTTTTGTAAACAAGTAAGTCTCCAACAGCAGCTCATATAACTGGGGGTGGGGAAAGCATTCTACAAGCTCATGTTGAGTTTCAATGTTAGCTGTACAAATGTGCTCATAAAGAAGGTTTGTGCAAAACCTTCATCAGCAAAATCCAGGCCACGTGACACTCTCCTGATTTGGGATTTGTTACACAGCCAAAACTTGGACCAGGTTTACACACTTTTTTTCTTGTGAGCCTGGGATTGAGTTCTGAGTGAACTGGGCTTGAATTATGGCAGAGAATATACAAAACTAAGTGGGCTTTTACCCAAAAGCTATGTTTTGAGTTTTTGTGTTCTTTTACATGCATGTGAACCTCAACCTAAAAGAAGAAATCTGCACCAGCCACCAAATTCCCCGTTGCTCAGCCCAGAAGCTTTCAGCTCCTGAAGATGGAAGGTCTGAATGATAGGCCACAAAGAATGAGAAAAATTCTTATAGATTTACAGGGAAAAAAGCAAAAACCTCCTTAACTGCCAAAAGTCAGCAGCCACAGGTACTGTGCTGACTGTTCTGCAGGAACAGACAAATGGTCTCTGGTTTACTTATCCCCCTTGTCTTTAATGTGTTAGGCCCTACTCTTGGAAACATTTTATGCGGATGCTCGTGAATTGTCCTGGTGAGCTCTGTGGGGCTCCTCTTATGCATTAAGCTACTCACACGTTCACGAGTTTGCAGCATCGGGGTGCAGCTATGAAAAATAACACAGTAAAATGTAATCCCCAAAAGAATACAAAGCAAAATTGCATTTGTCTTAAACTGTAGCAAAACGACTTGTTTTGGTTAATCTGATTGGGCGGCCGGGGGGTGGGGGGAGAGGACCTCTTAGAAGATATATGCTTGCTCTAAGGATTGAGAGAGAAATTTTGAACCTTTTTCTCAGGGACACCAAGTCAGTATACTAATTAATTGTTTAAATTACAAAAATTATGACTCTTTAAATTTAAAAAAAAATGTTTACAGCTCTGTCATCTTTAGGGGTGCTTAGAGCTCCCTTAGGAATCCTGCTACTGGCCCCTACCTTATTACCTTGTTCTCTTGACTGCTATTGTCTAGGCTTTAGTGCTGCATTTACTGAACTGGGAGAGCAATGCTCAGTACAAATTTTATTTGAAAAAATTTGTAAAATCCTAGATATTTGTGAACTTTCACGACTTCTTTACGGAGATCTTTAAATAGTGTGAATGATGGAGGAAAAAGGTCATAACATTTGTTTAAATAATATTGTGAAATGAATCAGACTATTGGATGATTACTGCTTGACCAGCTCTAGCAATTGTATCTGTTGTTTACTGCTTCTGCTAGGGCCTTGGGCAAGGATGCAGGGCTTCTCCTGCTAGGGTCTCAAGTTTCAATTTTTTTTCCCAATTGTTTAAAATTATTCCTTGGAAAATAATTGTCAATGAAGCAATTAAGCAAATAGGAAATAGCCAAGATTACAATCATTGTTGCATATAACAATATTCCTTTATTTAAATAAACCTGCTATCTCTCTCTCTCTCTCTCTCACACACACACACACACACACACACACACACACACACACACACCCACCCACCCACCCACCCAGAGGGACAGTCGGATCACAAACGAAATCTCTCTTAGCAAAAGAATGATATTAATCAGAGAGGGTCAAGAGACATGTATTGCTTTTTTTTTTTTTTTTTTTTAATGCAGTATGGTGTAATCTCCTTACTGAGGACAAAGGTGGAGTCATGGATGCAGGATAAAGTGGATGACTAAGGTACAGAAAAATCAATGGCAGGGAGCTAGGTACCATAAACCAAGTCTGGTAAAAGAAAACACCATCCCAAACTGTAGCCCCAAACCTGAATTAAATCTGAATCAAATTATTTTTTCGTTTCTCTTCATTTATTATTTGCATTGCAGTAGAGTTACAGAGCTCCAGTCGTGGACCAGGACCCCATTGTGCCAGGTGCTGCACAAAATGTAATATCTTTGCCATCTATATTTTTAACGTTTGTGCCTCTCTGGAGTTTTATGGTTCTGGCTGAAAGCATAAGTGCTGGAATCCTGGGCCTTGTTCCTGCAGTGAGCTCCATGCAGGCAGAACACAGAGTCCTATTGAATTCAGTTTTTCTGGCCCTGAGCTGAAAGCTTTCAGGTGGTTGTGCATCACCCTTCCTCTCCTTAGCCTTATCGGTTTGGATACTGCAATTTGCAGAGTTTAACTCTAACTGGGGTGCAACTGGTGACTGCTTGCAGTCAGGATTGAATTAAGTTTTTGTACTTTCCAGGATGTAAGGTGAAATGAAATACTGCTATCTGGGCAAGGTTTTGGTAGCATCAGATGCAAATATATTAAACTGCCATCTGAATTAAAGGAACAAGTGACTAGTTTATTTGTAGAATGTGTCATAATATTCCAATAAAATTATGACTTACTCTATACTACGGCTATTTAGATTTGCAGTATCAAACCCTCATTATTTTGGGGACCGTTTGAAGTACATTGAGCAGAATGCTGCAGCTGGCCCCTGGAGTTCACATCACATTTAAGAATGTGGCCAATGGTTAAAAAAGGTTTACTGTATTTAATTTAAAAGAATCCCTGGTACTGTACCAATGTATTTGGAATAGCAGTTTTAATGCTACTCTTTCTCTAGTGCAGGGGTGGGCAAACTTTTTGGCCCGAGGACCACATCGGGGTTGCAAAACTGTATGGAGGGCCGGGTAGGGAAGGCTGTGCCTCCCCAAACAGCCTGGTCCCTGCCCCCCATCCGCCCACTCCCATTTCCCGCCCCCTGACTGCCCCTCTCAGAACCCCAACCCATCCAACCCCCCCGCTCCTTGTCCCCTGACCGTCCCCTGCCCCTAATCGCCCCCCAGGGACCCAACCCCCTAGTCACCTCCCCCATTCTGACTGCCCTGAACCTTATCCACACCCCTGCCAGGCCCCCTGGGACTCCCAAGCCTAGCCAACCTCCGCCCCCGTTCTCCATCCCCTGAAGGCCCTCCCTTCCCCCAGAACCTCTGTCCCATCCAACCACTCCCTGTCCCCTGACTGCCCCCTGGGACTCCCCACTCCCTGCCCCTTTAGCATGCCGGATCCAGCCACGCCGCTGCGCTGCCCAGCAGGTGCAGCAGGCCAGAGCACTGGCGGCGCGGCATGCTGAGGCTGTGGGGGAGGGGGGACAGTAGGGACAGGGACGGGGGCTAGCCTCCCAGGCCAGGAGCTCAGGGGCCGGGCAGGACAGTTGCGGGCCATAGTTTGCCTACCTCTGCTCTAGTGCCACAAGATCTGAGCTCCTGCTAGAATTGGTGCAGACCCAGTTATTCAAATCCAGGCTACTATTTAATGTACAGTAGCCCAGAAGTAACCTTGTGCACTTGCTAAATCAAAAATAATCTTGTTTTCTAGGGCTGCTGTTGGAGAGGCTCTTTCCTTTGCCATTCGTTACTTGTGTACCTGTGATATTAAACATTGTGATCTGCCGCCAAAGAGGCAGAGAGCCAAAGCAATGCTCATTAAGAGGCAGGTTATGCCTTGCAGTGAATTCAGTAGAAAGATTCCCATTGACTCCATGTGGAGTTGGATTGGGCTCCAATGAACAAAGAGGTAAATGGAGGGCAGCCCCTCCTCATGTCCCTGTGTAGCAGCAAGGCACAATTGCAGTCCTTCCATGTGCCCCATAAGTTTCAAGATACCCCAAGTGGGTGAGAAGGTGGGTCCATGGCCCTGTATACACCAGCCATGCAAGTGAAGTATACTGTTACCCCTGGACGGGTGTAACAACAGGTGCACTCTGCCTGTGTGTCAGGGAGCTCAGGAAGGAGTCATGTTTTCCCAAGGGCAAAATTCCTCCCAGAACTCCCCCTGGAGCTGTGCCCCAATGCAGGGCTCAGTTAAGCCCTAAACAATGTTAGCAACCTCAAGCTTTGGGCTTTCCCTTATTTCATACCGTGCACATGGCTAGATTAGTAGCATTCAACCTGTATAGTTAGAAAATACCTATGTATAGATACTTTCTTACCCAGGATCCCTGTATGGCATAGAGTCAATGCATGCACAGACAAGCTCAGACTCAGCATGAGTTTCTGCAAAACTCATCTTAACCTTTGGCTGAAAGCATGAGAAATTCCTGTCTAGCTAGCTTAGAGCAATCAGAGGCACTCTCCACTTTGTACTCAATTGCTTTTTCTTTTCTCATCTCTTCAATAGCTTTTGAATTACTGTGACCACAGAAGAGAAGGGGTATCCCTGTCTCTGCTCCACATTGTCCTGGCACGTAAACTATTCAATTCTGGCATTATCCCATTTATTTTTATGTCCTTACAACTATAGCAAAAACCAACTAAAAATGACTGTTCTGTACAAAAATTAACATTATTCTTAGCTGATATTATTTCACCACAAAAGACAAACTTAGCATCTCCATCGCGTCTTTGCAGAGATCCATAAATGACTACTGACAGCAATGCTTGTCACTGGAAGTTTTTAGCCCTGAACTTCTACATGTTGTAAGTACATCTCTACCCTGATATAACGCTGTCCTCGGGAGCCAAAAAAATCTTACTGTGTTATATTGAACTTGCTTTGATCTGCCGGAGTGCGCAGCCCTGCCCACCCGGAGCACTGCTTTACCGCGTTATAGCCGAATTCGTGTTATATTGGGTCGCATTATTTCAGGGTACAGGTGTATAATACACTGAGTGTAATCTGTTCATTTCTGTACCTACAAGAGTTTAAAAGCATCTAGCAGACCTTTGGGCTTTGTGCAGCTATTTAATGTATTGGCTTTACACTCTTACCTCCTTGATGGGCAAGTGATATGCCCTTAAATAGCTGAAAAGCTCAACACTGAACTGTTTGACCTCTAAAGAAGGCTTTTGGGTATTTACGACTAGCTGTGAGATGGCAGACTTATGCAGGATAGCAGGTTTTGTTGTTCTTGTTCTTGTTAAAATTGGAAGCAAAATCTGTAAATTTTGCAGATGAAGTATGAATGAATAATCTTTAGTCCTGTTCACTTAAAATTCTCTCCTTGCTGTGGATTTCTTAACCTACAAGGTAGATTCCATTAAATAACAATGACATCCAACTCCCTCCCCTCCGCCCCAAATCCTCACTTCCTTCATGCATGAAAGGAGGAATTTTAAATAGATAGGACTGTACATAAGGCTGCATTCATGAACCCACCCATACCTGAACAACTGTCTCTTTCTTGCTGCTGCTCTGATGCCAAGCATTTGAAACACAGAATCATTGTGTTAACAAGGAACCTGAATTGTCTCTTCTTTTGGAGAAGATGTTGCCTCTAAATCAAAATTGTCATGATGGCCAGATCAGCACTGAATTAGTTTTAACTGGACCAGATTCAGTCCTGGTATAGACAGGTGCAATTCTATAGATTTGTATTGTCAGAGTCTGAATTTGGCCCAGTGTGTTTCACTCATATATTGCCATTGTTCTATATAGGAACTCTGGTTGATTACATGGACTTGGCTGTAGATAATCAAGGTTCTCCACTTCTGGTGGTGCAGTGCTAGCTATCATCTTTAGAAGCACTAAAATAAGGATTAACACATTTATCATATGGTTTATATGATTTTACAGTCCTTCCCACAGCCTTGTTTCTTTTTAACCATCAATCAAGCCCACTGGTATGGACTTTCTTTCTCATCCCATTGCAGGTCATCAAGACAGGTATCTGTTGAGAAAGGCATCTTTTGCTTCCTCATCAGGTTTGCTCTCACTCTATATAACACAGGGTAGCTCAGGTGGCTAATTGCTGATTTGAAGCTAATCCCAAAGCAAAAAATTGCTTTAGTAAAAATCCACTAAATTTGAATAAATTACATTCCCATTGGCCAGCTAGGACAGACAGCAGCTCCCTGCTATGCCTGGTTCATGAATGGTGCCCATTGCTTCTCTTTGTACTGTCTGGTTTTTTTTTTTTCAAATCTTATAGCGACAAACTGAAGATACTTTTGCTTTATCAATATTAAATATATTTATTGTGTTTTTCAAACATAAATGCAAAGTGTGTGTGTGTGTATATATATATAAATGTCAGTGCATGGACATATGTACAGTAGATATTTTAAAGAGCTATTTATCAAGAATAAGTGTTATAAAGTAAACAGAGTCTATATTTTATATATAATGTAGATAGCAAAAAAATAGTGTTTAAATTATAGTAGGATTTTTTTTTAAAGAAATGGACAGTAACAGTTCTAGCATTTTAACAGCCAAACTACTTTGTAAGAAAGCTGCCTACTGTGTTTCTCAGTTGCCACAATATCTGTCTCTTCTCCTGGAAGGTGATGTGCATTGTTCATTTTATATTGCTTGGGGAATGTAGTTAGTTATACTCAGCCAACTGGTATGTGCTGCTTAAAACATGGTTTCTAGCTGTTCTGCATATTTGCATTGATGGAATAAAAGGATCCTGAATGGCAAATAAAGACATAAAAGGAGATAATTCCAGCTGTCAGCCATTTTTTTTTCTTGGCCTCTTGTGTTTGGTGCAGTGAAACAGCATCAGTTATTTCTGTCTTCTGGTATGATTACGTTCAGCATGTCTGAGCAAAATACACAAGATTTGTGCTTGCAGCAGCATGAGGTAATTGTGGGGTTAGGGAAGGGAGCAGTCGATATTAGAAGATTTAACTTTTTAGCAAGTTTTTTAAACTAACTCCTTCTGGAATGATTTAACCTGGAGAAATTTTCTTGTGTTTGCAGAAAGACACTTTAGGACAGGGTAGCAATTTAAACACCCTGGTAGTCCTAGTCCATGTCTGGGTGTATAGGCTCTGCCAGAAAACAGGGTCTGCCAGAAAATGCGTGTGCTCCTCCCCCCCCCCCCCCCGCATCTCTCTGTGACACAGGAAAGAACCACATTTGCAAGGTACTAGTGTTCAGCAAGAAGTGAGGAATTTGTAACTTTACAAGCCCCATTGTGTTTTTCTGTTAAAGCAGTAGGGTATTCTTCATAGATTCCAAGGCCAGAAGGGACCACTGTGATCATCTAGCCTGAGCTGTATAACACAGACCATAGAACTTCCCCAAAAGTATTCCGAGAGCAGATCGTTTAGAAAAACATCCAATCTTGATTTAGAAATTGCTAGTGATGGAGAATCCACCACAACTCCTGGTAAATTGTTCCAATGGTTAATTATCCTCACTGTTAAAAACGTACACCTTCTTCCAGTCTGAACTGGTCTAGCTTCAGCTTCCGGCCACTGGATCATGTTATACTTTTATCTGCTAGACTGAAGCGCTCATTATCAATGTTCTGTTTCCCATGTAGGTACTTATTGACTGTGATCAAGTTGTTATACCAATAGAATAAAAACCAGCAGGATCTTATTAAGAGGAGTAAGGCAAAGATGCCACATTTATTGTAAATATAATAGTAAAGCAAAAGATAAAAGTAAACAACGTTGTTTAACTACTTATGCCTGTTACTACTTATTCCTTATACACACATACATATTCATTCAAGTTCTGTATAGGTGTTATAGTTACCAGCCTAGAAGTTGCTCATGCCAAGTTACTGGCCAGGTATCTTGGTCATGAGGATGGAGCTGAGTCTGTGTCAGATGCACGTGATGCTCCTGAAGGTTGGCAGCAGAACCAGAGACTCAAAGTCCTCAGTCTTTAGAGTCCATTCTTATAGGAATAAATTCCTATGTTAGTCTATGGGAACTGTTTCATCCTGCTGTTGCTGACTCAGTCAGCAGATGGCACATTCCTGGTGGCTCTACACTGTCCAAAGTTTGTGTTTCTCATCCTTTCATGTGTTGGGGTGGATCCCAGTTTACCCTCTGGGAGTTGTCTGCTGGTCCACTTGACACATTCTTCGGCTGATGGATACTCCCTTTCGAGGCTGGCACCTCCCTAACCATTCATCAACATACATTCCATATCTTAACCATATTTTAATTTACTGTCTCCACCACTTTCGGAGTGTGTGCTAATTCATTTGAGACTCCCGGCCCTTTAATCATAGAGGGTGGTGGTCTGTTCCTAGGAGCCATTGCTGTTACAATGAAGTGAAAGTCACTTAAGGGCTTATAGCATTTGTTTACATTGTATCAATTACAGCTTAAGGCTCACAGCAGGGGTGGTAGCATAGTGTTTACTTCAAGAACAAAGTCAATTAACTTGTTTGTAATTTTTACATAGTAATAGTGCATCTTTCACAGGACAGATACAATCAATGGTTTTTACAGACAGTAGCTTACAAGTTTTAACAGAAGAATTAAAAGATTTTTGTACTTGGTGAAACTGTTGGATTTTTAAAGTGTGAGGGACAGATTATGGGGGGGGGACACTGTCACTTGGGGGAATCACTGTTAGTACCTTCTTTAATATCCCTACAAAGTCACCCCTTAAAACTTCTCTTTGTTAAGATAAATAGATTGAGCTCTTTGAGTCTGTCACTATGTCATGTTTTCTAATCCTTTAATCATTCTCGTGGCCCTTCTCTGAACCCTCTCTAGTTTATCAATATCCCTCTTGAATTCTTTCCATTTGCAAATGTATTTGTTACATTTCCTTTTGACAGTAAAGCACACCAAAAAGGTGTTAAAACTCTGCTCTGTCAGACCTGGCCCACTTCCCGACCACGAATAAAGTGCAGTTACTCCGATGCATTAATGATTACATCACCATATGTGGCCAGATTTGTACTGGTATTTAGGCACCTGAAGAAGCAGAAAGGATCCTGAAATGCCTAGGCAACTTTGAAAATCCCACTACATCCCTATCTGCTTGTTGAGGCACCTACATTTCTTTACAAATCTGGCCTACTGAGTCTTTCATCTTAAAGGGTCCCAAAGTGCTATATACTGTATATAAACAATGCATGTGTGTGGGAGGGAAATCACTTCACTCATCAAAAAAGTACAGCCACCCCAGAGGGAGGCCAGGGTGGATCACAACCAGTTAACACCTTTAAAATGTGTGAAAACCTACCTACAGCAGTCACATTTATAAATATCACAACATTATTGCATGTTAGCTAATACATTTTTTTTAAAACAGCTTTTTCTCCTAGTCTAAACAGAGCCAAGGTGCTAGGCAGTATAAAATAATATCTTTTGCAAATTCTGTTTTAAATATTGTTTGCCCCACATAGGCCAAAATATCACTAGGTTGGTCAGCCAGCCTTCCAGAATGCTGCCTCCCACAGTAGTTACATAAGGCTGAAATTTGCATCTCATTCCTTCCCAGAAATTTCACATTAACCTGAGACCTACTTTTATTTCTGGGGTAAAAGCTAATTAACACGTGTACAACTGTGCCCTAGGGGAAATTAGCATGAAAACAATTGCCAGAGATACAGTGGGATGATTAGTTTACAGGTAAGCATACAATATATAATTATAAAGGTGCATACAAATACAACCATAAATCTAAACAAAATTCCATGCTAATGAAGCTTTTTAAATACTAAGGTCAGCATTTTCAAAGTTGGGTTGGTCAAGTTTGGCATCTAAATCCATATTTAGGAACCTGCTTTTCAAAGACTTTGATTGAAATCATGGGAGCTGCTGATGCTCATCACCTTTGAAAATGAGGCTCCTTATTCAGGTGCCTAACTTCAGGCAGTTAAGTCTGAAAGCTTTAATCTGTACTCAGGCTATCCAGCCAGGGCATCAAAAACAACCAACCAAACTCAAAACTGCTGTTTAACTTTTTAGAATAATTAACTTTGGCTGACACTCCAGTAAGGAAGTGTTGTCCTGCACTAGGAGGAAAATGATTGAAAAGATGTATGTGTGCAGAAGAAAATCAAGAACAGGATTAAAATGTAAATTCACAGAAAACACTGATAAATATCCCTTGCTGAACAATTTGGGATTTTTTTTTTTAAACTGGGCCAAAGTATTGAAGCAATGCATGAGCTGTAGTGTATGCTCTGTAGTATAAAGCAAGTTCAGCGGATGATATTACTTAACTTCCTCCCAAATGATTTATTTCTCAAGAAAATAAAGGAAAAAACTCCACAAGCACAGGAGTACAGTGTGACTGGAGATCTGTATCCATAGTGTATATCTTATTACATGAGAGTGCAAATGTTAAATCAGAGCAGCAGTCATTCAGGACACTTTTATAATTTCCTGTTTAGCTCTACTAGGACTTGCTCTTGTGATTTATAACATCCTTGTTGTTCACTGTTGTCCATCATTAGTTTTATATTTATACATCTGTTTTCTTATCTACAATAGTTTGCATGTTAGTGGCTAATCTCCTTCAGTGCAATGTCAGTTTCCTTATATTAAGCTGCTGTTCTTCTATGAATATGTCTGTCTGCTTTCCCCAGTCTTTTCCCCCTTAAAATCCAATAATATTGTATGGTCAGATTTTGGAGGATTTTTAAAAAAAGAGAGGGAGTGAGTGTGATCTTGAGCTGCCACATAGCATCAGAGAACCATGAATCTATTGTACATATGTTTAAGGCCCACATATGCTACCCAGTCAGCTCATTTAACACTTATTTAAGCTCACTCCAGAAACAACTAACTTCTTATCTAAGCAAGAAAGAATAAGATAATGTTGCCCCTTTGGCCCAACTATGTAGCCAATATTCAGGGTCTTGCAAGGTTATTTCCAAGTATATTCTTGGTTTAAACTTGTTACTTTACAAAAAGTGCACATAAAGTCTTATTTCCCTGAACTCAGTAGAAACAACAAGAAGCACTTTCCTTGCTCAGAAATCCCCAAGTCTGCCACTTCAGTGAGCTCTGTGCCCAAGAAGCCCTGTGTTTTGTCTTCCTCTCAGAGTCACACAACTCTTCCTGGCTTTCAGATGTTTCTGACACCTACAGTCTATAACCAATTTCCTAACCCCTTGTGTTTGCAACCAGGAAAATCTCTGTTAAACTCTCTGGGCTCACTCTGGCCTGCCAGGCAGCCTATTGTCTTGGGTCATGGCCGTGAGTGTAGCTTTTTTTACTACATGAAGGGGCTTGGTTGCTCCATTTATTGAGCCTGAAAGAGATTTTAGGCTCGCCCTTGGCACACCCATTGGCTTCCTGAGGTCCATGATTTTTGGGATTCAAGACCAACTTGATGGCAGCCATGAGCCCCTTTCAGCATAATATTTTGCATTTATCTGGCACCTTCCACGTGAGGATCTTAAACCTCTTTGTAAATGTCAATGATTTAATTCTCACAACATCCTTCGAGAGAAGTAAGTATTATCCTCATCTGACAGGTGAATAAATGGAAATGTTAAATGACTTGTCTTCATGGCAAAGTTCACAAGTGTTGCATCTAACTCGAATCCTGTCCACACACAAAACCCCTTAAACTGAATGTGGTAATGCTTTGATCTCAAGATGACTGGCCCACCAGGGGCCATAAAGCTAAAGCTTGAGTTATCACAACTCATTAGCTCCTAATGGACTCCCTCTGCAATGTGGATGCAGGCTAGTGCCACTCGTGTGTTGCCAGTCCTCCAATGCCTTCTCACAATCCCCCTGCGTTCCCAGAAAGGAGAGTCAAGTTCTTCCGCAATTCATGGGGAAAGAATGCATAGAGTAACTCAGCATGCTGCAGTGCAAAGAACCCTTGGACATGTCCCCAGAAGTCTCAGTGCTACACGAGTGAGTGCAGCGCCAGTGCTGACATAGCCACTCGAATGTTATTTCACAGTGTGGCTTCTCTGATCGGAGTAAGGCTACCTAAAGAGATGTAATCTAAGGCCTGATCTACACTACACAGTTAGGTCAACATAAATTGCCTTGCAGCAACCTAGTTGTGGAAGTGTCTTCACTTAAACTTGGCTCCCAATGAGGTAAGTGCCTCTCTATGCTGATTTAGTAACTCCACCTCCCCGAGTGGCGTAGAGTCAAGGTTGATGTAATTAGGTCAATGCAATGTCAGTGTGGCCACTGCGTTCCTTACATCAACTGTTACTGGCCTTCAGAAGCCATCCCACAATGCCCCACTCTGACAGTACAATCGATACGAGCGCTTCTGGTGAGGAGACACACCTTTCACACAAGCAGCCAAGTGTGCACACGCACAAGTGACTTTATAACTGTGGTGGCTGTATGCAGACATAAGGTAGGTCAACATAATTTTGTAGTGTAGATATGGCCTAAGTGCAGATAACTCCAGGTATGTGTTCACTGCAGTTACTTCAGGTCTGCAGACATAATACAAATCTCTTGCCTTCCGTTACTGTGCTTCAGCCACAAAGCCTATCCTTCTCCTTTTTAATACAGTGTTATTGTTAATTCTGCTAGTGTTTAAAGATTAAAGATAAATATTTAAAATATGCTAATGACTCATTTATTGGGTACATACAACAGCTTACAAAAAGCTGCTAGGATTCCAGAACCACTGTGCCGAGGTCAGTGATGCTGGTATTACCAGATAGTCTAAAATACTGTGTTTGTGATGAGAGGCTTGGGTCTCAATCCCAGCGCTTGAAAGCTCATCTGCTGAGATGGTCTGACATAATTTTTTTGTTTAAAATGGCCTCCTTTTGTATCCACTTATCTTAAGACTTCTATTTGTGGTTTCACAACTGCAAAAGCAGTGCTACAGTTGAACTTGCTGCATTAGTAATGGAAGCCAGGTCCTTCTAGCCATACCAGTTGCTAGGTAGGACTAACTTCTGTTGTCTGGCCACTGGTGGGCTAGCCTATTGGAGAAAGGAGGAAACAAGCAGCCAGAGTTGGGCATCGGAGCCTGCCGCTGCGTGGCCAGGGGTTGGATGGAGCCTGAAGCCCCGTGACCGAAGGCTGGGGCCGCGTGGTGAGAGCTGGGGGGTCAGCCCCCAAAACACTGTGTCTGGAGCGGGGTGTTGGTGCCCAAATCCCCATGTCTGGAGCCCTGGGCAACACAGCCAGGCTCCCTAAGTCCCACTGCCGAACCCACCACCAACCACTCCAGGGCTGAAGCCTCAGCATCATTAGACACCCCATTCCCATAGGTCGAGAACTCACCTTGCTCCTTCAGCATTGTTTCTCCAGAGGTGTTTGCAGGGCGGTGCATCCAGGAGCAATAGGGAGAGAGGAGGAGGGAGTGATTCTTTGCTGTCCCCCACACCCCTCAATCACTCCCCAGGAGGTCTGTGGCTACATGAAAAGCCCCTGGTGGATGCATTTGGCCATGGTGGCCATATTTGAGAAACACTGCGCGCACTACCCAGATAACAATACTACAACACTCAACGCCTGGTTCTGCAGTCTGTACTCACACAAGTAGTCCAAATGGCCCCATTCTTGAGTCTGGCTAAACTGTGTTCCACATGGGATTTGAACAAAGAGGTAAAGGTGGTTTTATGCCACCTCTGTGTTCTCCTGATCCTGGTGCCAGCCAAGAGATCCGTTCAGTACCTGGCACAATTTAGAGTAGCCAGAGATTTTCTAAAGTGAACCCCAGCTGCCCACAGCTTCAAGGGGTCATTCCAACAGCCAGGGTCACTGAAGTACAGCTGCACTCTAAGGAGGCTTCCTTTGCCATAGCCAACGCCCTTATGCCAGGGACTTCATACCACCTGGCACATAGCTAGCTACGTGGGGATATTTGAGTATGCTAGAGGAATCCTCAAGAGACAGAGTAAAGTGGATTTACAGCTCCTTTGTGCTAACAGAGCTGTAAAAAAGGGCTGTAGCAGACACAAAAATCTGGCCCGGTGACTTTAATGGGATTACTCATGTTAGTAAAGGCTAAAGGATGAAATCCTAAGAAAATAATACTTAGCATGTATGTAATAGTTCACATCTTCAAGGAACTTTGCCATCTAAGGCTCCTTCCAGCAAACAGATCCGCTAGCATGGACCCTGTACCCACGCAGAGTCCCATTTACTTCAGTGGGGCTCAGGGTCTGTATTAGCAGACTTACTTGCAGGATTGGGCCCAAAATAAGTAATTATTCCAAATTATATCTGTCATGTCTCAGGCTTGTTTTAATATGAAAGAACAAGCACTGTTAAACTGGAAGACCTGGTATGTTTATTTTGTGATGGGGAATGCATTGTATACCTTTTTCCTTTTCCACATTTTCTGGACTTGTTTTTCTTATAGGTCCATATTTCCCTTGATCATTACAGATTTGTTAGCACAGCTTACCTGCTGGTTGTTGGTTTATAGCATAATACTGAGCTGTGAAAGTCACAGAATAGCACCCCCAGAGACATATAGAATTACCCTGGGGTGGTTGTCAGCAGGCTTGCCAGGTAATTGCTTGCTGCCACTGCCATCTAAACAGTGCAGTGGTAAATCACTGGCGGCTTCAGTGAAGCCCTCTGAATAGAAATAGTCACCCAAATGAATAGAATGCACTGCAGGATGCAGGGAGAAATACTTCTCATATGTCTCCAGACTCCAATGTTTGTTTCTTTACTTGACATTTTAAATCTGTTATTCTAGCAGCCTATGGGACGTCTCAGTCTTGGCAACTGAGCTGGAGTTGTTCATACTGATTATTCCTTTAAGTAAGAGCTGAGCTACACCTTGGTTTTGTACCAATTTAACTATATTGGTTTAGAAGCTGATACAGTTAAACGGGTGCAATGCCTTAGTGTGGGCACAATTATACACATGATACAGTTTTATAAAGGTGTTTATAGCAGTATAGGTACCACCTTTTGAGCACTTTTCTAAACGGATATAATTAAAATGGTACAAAAACCGTGCACAGACATTCCTAATTTGCAGGTGTTCACATACTACAGCATATTAGAAATGGATTATATATGATAACTAGATTTGTTCTATTAATTATGATTAGATTAGGGACCATGAGTAAAAGGAGTGGAAATTAGGAGACCAGTCTTCTGTTCCCAGCTGTCACTGACTTGCTGCGTGACCTTGGATGAGACAGTTAACCTCCCCGTCCTTCGTTGTCCAATGTATAAAATAAGGATATTATATAGCCAGCAGCAATTGAGATCCCATGATGAAAAGTACAACATGAATGCAAATTATTAGTAAGATACTGGTTTCTTTGTTTGTTGAGTCTTTCATTGTGGGCCAGATTGTGAATCTCTTACTCCCCGGGGTGACACAATAGGAATTATTACATATTAAATAAAAACACAGACCAGTTGAGCTTGCATCTAATTTAAAATGAAGACATTAAAGTTGCATGTACATTTCATAATGATAAACTGCAAGAAAGAACAATTCTGGATCATTCTTCTTGAATTTGGCTTTTAACACACAAAATAGGGTCTGATCCAGGCCCTAAATGAAATATTTCATAAATGGTCTTTGCACTAGTATTACTGACAGCACAGCTGTGCCTGACTGTGAAATTGCAGCCAATATAGGCCATGTGTGTATCACCAATGACTGAACCACTGGCAGAGATGAAGTCTAATCATTTGAGCAGAAGACTCAAGGAATTTAGGAATTCTAAACCAAGTGATCATACTGACTTTCCCTATGGCCTCATACAACATAAATAACTTTTCTACTTCAGCTTTGCCATCTGCAAAATAGGTAAGTATGATTATTCCCATCCCATGGGGGGCACTGTGTGAAGAGTCATTCATGTTTAAGTGCTCAGAATTTTAATACATTGTCAAACTTAGCTGTGAGCTTTCGTCAATCCTTGATGACTCAACACCTTGATGACTCTCCCTATTGCTCCTGGATGCACCGCCCTGCACCACCTCTGGAGACACAATGCTGAAGGAGCAAGGTGAGTTCTCGACCTATGGGGATGGGGTGTGTAGTGAGGCTGAGGCTTCAGCCCTGGAGTGGTTGGCGGTGGGTTCGGCAGTGGGACTTAGGGAGCCTGGCTGTGTGGCCCAGGGCTCCAGACATGGGGATTTGGGCACCAACACCCCGCTCCAGACACGGTGTTTTGGGGGCTGACCCCCCAGCTCTCACCATGCGGCCCCAGCCTTCGGTCACGGGGCTTCAGGCTCCATCCAACCCCTGGCCACGCAGCGGCAGGCTCCGATGCCCAACTCTGGCTGCGCGGCGCCAACCCCTGATGGTGGCTGCCTGCCCCAGGTGCTGACCCACAGCCGCACGTTTCCCCATTATGCTGACCCAGGTGCTAGCCCCAGCTGCTGACCCTGAGCGCGAATTTCCCAGCCCTGGCTGCTGACCCACCCAGCCCTGACTGCAGGTGGTGGGTGCTGATCTCCAGCCCTGGCCACTGACCACGGGCCCTGGCCCTGACCCTAGCCGCCAACCCCTAGCCCCTGGCTTTCAGCAGTGGGTGCCAACCCTAGGCTCCGGACCGGCAGGCACCAGCCCCAGCTGCAGATCCCTGGACCCTGCCGTATGGCAGCGGACGCTGGCCTCTGATGCAGACCCATGGACGCTGATCCCGGGCACTGGCCCTGGACACTAAGCCTGGATGCTGGCTATGTAGCAGTGGTCACTGGCCCCAGGAGCTGATCCCCAGCCCTGGCCATGCAGCAGTGGATGCTGACCTCGAGCTCCAGTGGTGCTAGTCCCAGGTGCTGACCCCTGGCCGTACAGCAGCAAAAGCCAGCTCCGGTCATGCAGTGACAGGCACTGGCCCAGACTTCTGCCCGTGCAGCAGCAGGCTCTCACCTGGGCACCTACCCCAGGCTCCGGCCACACGGATGCAAGGCTCACTGCCCACCCCCATTGCTCCTGGCCCTCGCTACCGCCCCTGGCTCCGCATCCATCCCCCCCATTGCCCCTGGCCCTGCTGCCTTCCTGGCCCTGCATCCATCACCCCCAGTGGTCTGACCCAGTATGGCCGTTCTTATGTTCTAGCTAGGAGGCTGTAAAAAGTGATACACCACTACCTCAATATAACACCACCCGATATAACACGAATTTGGATATAACGCGATAAAGCAGTGCGGGGCTGCGCACTCTAGTGGATCAAAGTAAGTTCAATATAACATGGTTTTACCTATAACGCGGTAAGAGTTTTTTGGCTCCCAAGGACAGCGTTATATCGAGGTAGAGGTGTACTTGTATGTTTGTTAATATCACATCACTTTTCACAGCCTCCCAGGGAGCTACTAAGTGTCGTGCAAAAAGTGATATTAACAAATATATCGCTTTTCACAGCATTATTTTTATTATTGAGTTTGAAAAGAAAAACCCTTACATAAATAAATTACAGTGATTTGGATGTGTATTTGGGCATTTTTATCATTTTTATTTATTTTTCCTAAAGTTAACGAAGTATTTTAGGAAAAAGTGTCAGTGTTGTTGGGTAGAAAAGGTTCAATTTATTAAGTGTACATAGTCGCCATTTTGGATTGGTGAAAGGACAACCTGTCCTCCATCTTGGCACCCCTTCTCCTTCAGTTCTTTTGGTGCTCTTTTTCAAGCTTGGTGCCAAAGCAGAGGGAATGGCGGGAAAGGTAGTGCCACGTGATAGTAAAATCTGCCCAGCAACAGGGAACATATATAAGGGTGTGTTCAAGCCCTGAGGATTGGTTCTTTCTGTGTCTCTGGGTGCTGTGAAAACAGGTCATTCCAGTGAGGCATAGAAGTCCTCCCACAGCACCAGCCTTGCTGTTAGCTGAGGGAATAAGGCCGAAGATGGACCAGCAACACCTAATAAGGTTCCTTTGGATTTACCCTCACTCACCCATTAAACCATCATACTGTGTAGTGTCCACATTCAGCATGCAGGACATCGAGGTCAAGAGTAGAAGGCAGAAGACCTCCCACTGAAGATCTACTTACCTGTTGCAGAGGTTCCTGATCCTTCCACTTGTCCCTGAGGTCCTGGTTCCCGTCTGCGTTCCTGTTCTTCTGCCCAGTGTCTGCAACAAGCAGTGGTATAGTCCTTCTCTGTTATTCTTGCAAAACCCCACTGTGCAAGGATTTGAGCTCTGGGGTTCATCCCCATTATGCTGTGTTAACAACTAAGCAGTTATTCTTTGTGTTATCTTAGTTGTAGGGAGTCCTAATTTGTTGTGGTGTATCCCAATAAACACTATTTTGTTGTCTGCAACCTTAACCTGCCTGTGTATTAACTACACTAAAACACCGTTGATAGATGCGGAGGGGGGTAAAATATTGCAGATAGCCCATCTTCTGTGAAGTAAAGCCTCATCTTAATTGTCTTGGGCGAACAGTGTGGCCACCAGCAAGAGTGCGGCCACCAAAAGATTTGTTGTGAGAACCTCTGCGCTATAGTGAAATAACCCCTGGACACAGGCATAGCTCTATGGTACTGATAAGTGCAGTAAAGCCAGAAATCCATTCCTAAAGACAGCTATCTTGCTCTTTTTTGGCTGACACCTACATGCTAGCACTCTTTCACCCACTGTTTGTTCCAAGAAGACCACGCCTCTCTCACACCTCAGTGGCTATAGCATAGTGCTAAATGTCCATTAAAAATGTTGGAGAGGCATGTTGTCTGTCAGGACTTAAGACCCTCTGAGATATTTAGAAATGTGAGCTGATGTTTTGGAAACATAGATATTTAAAAAAAACAAAATCGGATTCAATTTGAATGACAAAAGGAACTAGCATTTTATTCGCAAGTACAGTGATGCCTGACAATAGGATCAACTCTAATAATTATAATAAATGGCACTTATATAGAACGTTTTGCTTCAGGATCTCAAAGTACATCAGTTCTCCCAACCATCAAGAGGCACCCGTGCCTAAACGGACTAATAATTTTTGCCTTCTATTGTTTGTTACCCTCTCATTGTGTCACATCTAAGTTGAACTGTAAACTCTTCAGCCCAGGGGCCTAGTCTTTTCATTTGTACTGAAACTACTGCGAAAAAATGTTGGTGCTATAATACCCCTTTAATCCCCACCACCTCCCACCTCTTTAATACAGGTATTATACAGGTTGACAGGTGGGGAACTGAGGCACACAGTTTAATTGCTGAGGTCAGATAAGTCTGAGTTATGCATAGAATCCAGAAGACCATGGTTCCCAGTCTCCTGTCTTGTCTTAAGTGAGCACTTGAGCATATTCTCAAGGGGTAGGATACACAAAGAGACTTAGGCGTTGCAATGCTGAGCTTTATGGCACCTAACTTTGGTTGCCTAGCAAATCACAGGAACAACACTGGGGTCCACAAAGCCTTAGCTAGGCACCTAAGCTCACTATACAATGAATGAGGGTCAGACAGGTGCCTAAGAATGTGATCCACAAAAGCCAATATACTAAGTGCAGAGCTGCCTAACTTAACCAGGAGTATGCTAAGCCCCACCCCTCTTAGAGATAGGTATGTAGATCTAGGTTGCAGGGAGGTGCCTATTTTAGCTTATGCTCCAATACATCTGTTAGTCTAGAAGGTGCCATAGGACTCTTTGTTGCTTTTTAATCTTAGCGATCCTGAATGGGAACCTGGAGTCAAGCAGCTTAGGTACCTAAACCCTTGTCTGAGTGAATGAGTTAATGCCTGGCTGCCTGGCTCCATACAAAATGGCTCACTCACTCAGTCATTCTCTCTCTGACTTTAGTGACTGGATAAACACTTAAATAGTCATTGGGCCATAGAGAGAGTGTGGCAAGGCTCCTTCTCGGTTTCCCCAGCCTCCACTGCTTTTAGCCCTGGTGAGGCAGGCTTGGGTAAAAGAGTCCCTCTTGGTGGCATAGGGGAAGTCCATTCCTTCCCTTCACCAGTCTTTGTAGCTTGTTTTTCTCCCTTATGAAAGGGAATACAGGATCCCCTGCTGGTGAGGCTCACTGTCTTTCTGCTCCTACCCTACTGGCAGCAGGATATATTTCTTCTTCCCCCAGGGGAGGGTTTAAAAAGATCTCAGGCAGCCCTTAGTTGGAATCAGCTGATCCTAATTAACCTCAGGCAGCTCCCTCTCAGCTGATTCTAATTGATACTCTGGTAACCCCTTCTCAGCTGAACCTGGCCTGTAGTTACCCCACCTCAGTTGATAGGGAGGAGGGCCTTTTAACCCTCTGAGACTGATTTCTCCCCCCACCCCCTGCAGCTGTCTGTCCTGAGTTTATCACAAGAGAGAATGATATTGCAGTCCACAGGGTAGGGCACTGAGGGGGATACTTGGGGTCCAGTCCCCTGGCTCCAGCCACTCTTCCATTATTTGTCCAGCATGCACAGCTTCAACAGGAAACACTGAGGGATCCCCTTGTCCGAATATCCCATAGTTCAGTGATTAGATCACTCTTCTGAGAAGTGGGAGAATCCTCTCTTTCCCTCTGGCAAAAGAGGGGAGAATTGAACCTGGCTATCACAAATGCTCTAATCACCTGGATATAAGGTGGTATTGCCTCAAGCTAGATTTTGAATGGGACCTGATCTGGTGGGCAGTTTTTGACTATACTTCTTGGATCAGGCACCACATATACAGTTTAGGTGACTGAATGCCTATCTTTTCCCGGTTTGTGAATCGCTTTGGTGCTCAGGTGGGAGCTAGGTGTCTGCATGCCCAGAGGAAGAAATGTGAGTGCCAAGGGAATTTTACTCTAAAAACTTAGGGGCTCAGTGAGTTTAGGCACCTACTGTATTCAGCAGGAATTTTGTGGATTGCAGCAGAGCCAAAACTGGGAATAAGTTTAGGTGCCTAGGTACTTTCATGGTCCCATCCAAGTTTTCTAGCACTAGTTTTTTAGTTACAGACCAAGCAACTGAATTTTGTTGGTTCCTTGGGTGGTTGCTTAAGCCAGAGTTCACATGTGTATGCAGTCATTTTCTGGACATTGTTTAGGTTTCATAATCTGCAGTCTCCACCCTTCCTGCCTTAAGACTTGTGAACATCACTTCTACAATGCTTCCACTCTTCACTAGCCTGAGGAAAGGGGAAACTGGGGGCACTTCTGAACCCAGGTTTCCAAGGGCAGCTGCCCAGTGAGTCATCAGGCTCCCTCCCTATTGTTATATGATGGGGCTTTCTACTGTATTTATTTAACTGCTTCCCTGATTAAAATACTGTCCACAATCTCCTTAGAGACAAACCTACTTACTGTGCTGACATGCTAAAAAGAAAGGTTAAACTCCCTTTTGCTCCAAACCATTTAATTATGTTTTATTACCTTAAACTGTCATTTCTTCCCCTTCTGGCTTCAACAAGGAATTTAGTTTGTGAACATTTTTGGCTAAAACATTTGCATTCTTTCTGCAGGTAGAATGTAAACAATAGAGTGATCCTGTTGTGGCCAGGATGTTGCCAGGAAATGGAGCCAAGTTTTCCCAGCTCTGCTCAAACTCACAATGAAATGCTTATATGAATAGAGTATATTCTCCCCCGCACACAGCAGTTCTTAATATAAATGTTCACTCTCCTGAAGAAAATAGCTGAGGTGAAATCATATCTGCAGAAAATCTAGACTGACCCAACTAACTATTCACGCCCTTCCCCCATGCTAGTTATTATTGTGTATTATCCAGTCACTGTGGCAATAAGCCACAAGGGGTGTGCATTAGGCTATTGGTGCACACTTGGCACACACTGTCTCAGCTGTACGGAGGCTGAGTGCCTGCAAACAGATGAGCAGTGCATCTATAGTTGGTTCAGATAAAATTCTACACAGATACAAGCTAGCTCAGGTTTAGTTCTGCAAAACTGAAACCAAAGACCTGGTTTACTTGGCTCAGCTCTGCTACATTGCAGCATCACATGCACTCTGATACAATGCAGATGTAGCTGCCTGTGCTGTGCATGGTGGATGTTATTCCACTGCATTGGTGTTTCATACACCTTTTCACAGCTCAATCTGCCTTTGATAATTTAATGACATTACTATGCATCTTTGCAGCTTCAAAATAAGCTTTCGTCATCCCATTGATATGGCAATGATACAAGAGGGACTAGAAAACAATGCACTTCCAAGGAGCCATAATACTTAAGGGGACATGGCTGCCATAAAATTGTTCTGGCTTTATTAGCAAAAGCACTTCTTTTCATGGGTAACAATGGACACTATGTGATTCAGATTATGCAATAAAATAATTAACACCAGTTGGCTTCATACTCATCTTGCTTTGTAAGCCAGTGGGTAATTAACTTGAGCAAAACAACATGTCACTGTAAAAGACAAATATATTAGCATTCCAACTAACAAGTAAGAATCAAGAGATACAGTATGCCATCAAATTAATTAGTAGTTTATTAGGGATTAGTTATTAATCAGTTTATAATGCTGCTAACACCCATATTATTTCAAGTCCCATTTTACTCTTTGTTGTGTCCCCTTTCCTGATATCTCTGTCACACTTTAAAAAATTGAACATTTAGGCTATGGTAGTTTAATAGATATATTGCTATATATTATACAATATATTTGTAATTTTATTATAACCAGCACTATTGCTTAGTGGGATGAACCCTGAAGAAGGCACAATGGGGAAAAAACATTAAGAAAACTGCCTGTAAGGAATGAACAAATCACTTAAAACTGAAAGAGAACAAATTTGCTGAATTTCTTATTTGACTGTTCACTTGGTATGCAGCACTGAGGAGCGGTGGGTGGTGCTCTGCATTTCTGGGAGCTCCTTGAAGCACTGTGGACCAGATCCAACTCCCAGTGAAGTCAATAAGACTCCTTCAATTGATTTCAGCAAGAGCTGGATTCAGCCCTTAGATTGGCAAAGTGGCCTAGTCAAGTGAGTTATTAACAGGCTTTCTTGAACAAATATACACTGCATGGACAAAATTATCAAAGTCTCTTCCCAGCATGCACTGAATTCATTCTTGGGTTGAGTTCTTTTTGTAGCAAGTCTCTGCCTCAATTGTTATAAAGTATTATTCAGAATCTGGAGGAGATTGTCCTAGACCTAGAATGTTCTGCATGCTCTTATTTACAATGGCAAATCCACTGAAATAAATTGAGTTAGTCCAGATTTGCATCAGTGTAAATAAGAGCAGAATTTGGCTTATACTATCTGTAGGTTGGCTTATAATATGGTGTTTTAGTTAATGTGACTACCAGTGTCCTTTGCTAAACTAGTGTACAATGGAAGACATTTCAGTGATGTGCAGGGTAGGCAATTGTTAGGCACCATTGCACAAGAAGAAATAAATGTTTATTAAAAGCAGAAAAGCACAATCAATTGGCGGTTTTCAACAGTTTAGCAGCCAAATGTTTAACTGAAAATGCAACCAGCTTTACTAACTCATGTAACATGGTCACATGTAGTAGAAATCATTGTGCTTATGATACATTTTGACTATCCGTGGTTAATGTTTTCAGTTTCATTTGTGTTTTTTAAATACTTTAACGGTTAGCTATTTTTTTTCCTGAAGAGAGGCTAGATAGTGAGGAAAACCAAAAACCTGGATAGAATGAACTCCATATGTCTATAAAATCCATATTAATTGCATTAATTTCCTGCCTCAGGTGATAGCCACACTAGGCTCTATTATAACCATGTTTTAAACTGTTTTCAAACATAGCTATGGTCAAACACAGTTGTAACATGGCTTGTGTAAGTTGTGTCTAAACCTAATATGCTGTAAAACATACTACAAACTGGATTCAGAAATGCTGGTAGGGGTAGTCTTTAGATTGTGAAGGCTTCAGGGCAGGGATTATCTTTTACTTTTTATTTTTATAGCACCTGAAACTATGGTGCTCAGATCTTGATTAGGGCCTCTAGATGTTGAGATAATGCAATAAACAATAGTATACTGCAGCTCCTTAGCACAGTGTGTGCTACCACAGTTTAAAAAAAAATCCTGTACAGATGCTTTACACGGAAACTGTACTCAAATAAACTGCACTGGCAGCAACCTTTTTTTCAGAGAATGTGTTGTAGCTGTGTTTGTCCCAGGCTATTAGAGACAAAGTTGGTGAGGTAATATCTTTTCTTGGATCAACTTCCATTGGTGAAAGAGGCAAGCTTTTGAGCTTCGTGGAAATTCTGAAGAAGAGTTCTGCGTAAGCTCCAACCCTTCTCTCTTTCACTAACAGATGTTGGTCCAGTAATAGGTATTATTTCACCCCCGTTGTCCACGTTCTTAAAACTCAGCATGATTCTGCTCTGACTGTTGACAAGGCCTAACATAAAAGTAAGATGGAGGTTTGAGTGAGCATCAGCAACAGTACTCTAAAGCGTGTGAAACTGATAAGCTTGTTTCCATAAAGGAACACCTCAAACAGAACCCATAAACCACTCCATGCACAGAGACAAGTGCCATCCCTTGCTTTGACACCGTGCAGTCAAAAAAGGCAGAAAAAAATGACAGCAGTCTGCCATCTGGTGCTGTATAGAATTACTGCAATAAACTTAAATAACTGAATACATGCTCAGCAATAATGTTTAAGCAGAGCTGTTGCCCAGTGGTGTTATAATATGGTTTCTTCTTGCACACATGTACTTACACATGCCAGTCAAGATTCAAAACAAATTGATGCTCATTCTTTCTAAAATTCAGGTGCCTATAAATGGATTTAGGTGCCTAAGTTTAGATCTTTAAAAAAAATTTCAGTGTTGCCAATTCACGAGTCTCTTGGTGTTTGGTGCTGTTCTTAGACTCAGATCCAGGAGTGACGTTATTAAAGAAACTCTGAGTGTCTATAAAACAAAGTTTCTAGCCCTTCTAATTGCATAGAAAAGCTTCCAGCTGTAAACCCTAAAGGTTCAAAGCTTCCACGGCAAATTAAAAGACCCCACCGGTTCCTTTTTTAAACATCTCGCGGTGGTTTGCGTGCTTGGCTCTGAGGAGCAAGGTTTGGGTTTTTCTCGCTGGGGGGCAGCAGGCCGGGCAGCACGGGATGTTGGGAGGTTGCTCCAAGTGTTTCCTTCTCCTTCTTCCCACGCGGGACGGAGCTGGGACCTGCTCTCTGGGTCTCAGTCCCTCTCCCGGGATCTGCTGGGCGGGCGCGTGTGCCTCTTTCCCCTCGCCCAGGCGGAGTGGATGGGGAGGGTCTGTCTCCCGCGCTCAGCCGGGGGTGGAGTTTAGCGCGTGTCGCTCCCGCGGCCCGGCCTCCGGCCCCGCCCCCCCGCCTGCGCCTGCGCCTGCGCCGGGCTGGGCTCCGCCTCCGTCGTGTGTTTGTGCCCGGGCCGGGGCTCCACGGTGCGGGCAGAGAGCGGCCGCCGCCCAGCGCAGGGTTTGCAAAGAGCCGGGGCCGCGGGGGCCGGGGCGTGGGGAGTCTAGTCCCGGGTCCTGTGCCCCGGCGCCCTACAGCTCCAGTGACCCCCCCTATCGCCACCCCCAGCCCCTGTAGCGCCCCGACCCTCCGGAGCCACCCCCAGCCCCTGGAGCCCCCCACTGAGCTCTAGCCATCACCCTTATAGCACCCCACTGGCCTGTAGCCACCACCCAGACCCTATAGCACCCCGCTGGACTGTAGCCATCATCCTTATAGCACCCCACTGGCCTATAGCCACCACCCAGACCCTATAGCACCCCACTGGCCTGTAGCCATCATCCTTATAGCACCCCACTGGCCTATAGCCACCACCCAGACCCTATAGCACCCCGCTGGACTGTAGCCATCATCCTTATAGCACCCCACTGGCCTATAGCCACCACCCAGACCCTATAGCACCCACTGATCTCTAGCCATCATCCTTATAGCACCCCACTGGCCTATAGCCACCACCCAGACCCTATAGCACCCCACTGATCTCTAGCTATCATCCTTATAGCACCCCACTGGCCTGTAGCCACCACCCAGACCCTATAGCGCCCCACTGATCTCTAGCCACCACCCAGACCCTATAGCACCCCACTGAGCTCTAGTCATCATCCTTATAGCACCCCACTGTCTTAGCCACCATCCAGCCCCTATAGCACCCCACTGATCTCTAGCCACCACCCAGACCCTATAGCACCCCACTGAGCTCTAGCCATCATCCTTATAGCACCCCACTGGCCTTAGCCACCACCCAGACCCTATAGCACCCCACTGATCTCTAGCCACCACCCAGACCCTATAGCACCCCACTGGCCTGTAGCCATCATCCTTATAGCACCCCACCATCTGCTCACTTTCCCTCTACAGCACCCTGTTATTCTGCTACCAATCCCCCTCAGCCATTTCCTCCCTCTATAGCACCCACTCACTCCACTAGTCCCTTCATCATCAGCCATTCATCCACCCATTATCTTCCTCTCTGTCAACATCTAGCTCCCGTAGCAGACTGCTGTTCCCTTCTGCCCTATATTGCACCCCCATTATTTCTCTCTGTGCATCTGGTATCTCTGCTAGGTGTCAAACACCCCTGGCCTCAATGGAGGAGGTGGGTAGGGACAGGAGAGTGGTGTGAATTGGGGTGCCACAGAGGGGAATTTTAGTAATTTTAATTTCATCCTCCCCCACTTTCCCAAATACATATATGCTAGAAGCTTTTCCTTTGTAAATGTGGATGTTTGCAGAAAACTTACAAAATATCAGCTGTGTGTATGGACCAACACGGTTGAATTGTCACTTGCTGCTTCTCCAGAGTGAGTGTATGCTGTAGAACCTTGCTAATCCACACAGCTCCATAAGGTGCATGCCAAAAGGTGATTGTTCCCTCTTTGCAAAGATTTTATAGCAAGGTGGTGTAGTAAGGTGTCATTTTGCTACTTCTTTTGTATGTCTGGTGTAAAGCAGCAACTACAATTTCACCTGAAGTTGATGGAACCAAATGGTTACATCAGGAGTAGCAAAATTTATTGCAGTAATGCCTCCTTCATATTTATAAATTGGGCAGTAGGTAATGATAGGTTGGATGATCTGTTGTGGGGAACCATACTTGCACATTGGGGAGTCCTTGATTTTCCATCTGTGCATTAGATATCTGCATCTACCATGGTTGGTTTGAATTCGGTTCAGAGTTGACCAAGATGACTGTGGAAGGTCAAACCCAGGAACCTTCTGCGTGGGATCTGGCACAAGGTGCTTATTTTTTAACTCTCTTTTAGTCCAATCTGCTTGCCAAGCCTCCTGATCATAGCCTGATTGTATGAGGCTAAACGAATGTTCCTAGAACGGCTTGTGGGATTTAAGATGTTGGGGTGGGGATAGGGGGTGGGAGAAGTTGTCAAGGTTTTGGTCAATAGGAAGACAACTGTTTTCCTGGAATCGCTGAGCTTCACGGAATGTTGCAGCAGTTCAGTGTATCGGCGGGGGAGTGATGCTAGACAGGACAGGTAGTTAGGGTGTTGGAGTTGACTTAAGGGTTCCCATGATGCAACGCTTCACTGTATTCATCTGGGTCTCTACAAATCATGTGTGGCTGCACAATATTCAGCTACTGAATATACAAGTGCTGTTGTGTTGCAGATGTTCGCAATGCTGATGCATCCCAGGTTATACCTGCTAGTTTCAGGATTATGTTGGCTTTCGTTTTTATCTTTGCAGCTACTTTCTCAAGATGGTCATGGAAGATGAGTGTGGTGTTGAGTTTCACTCTGAAATATGTTGGAGAGTAATCGTGTTGCACATTTTTACCACAGAAAGCTACTTTGTGTGTTTTTGACACTCCTGTTATCAAGATGAAATGTGTTTACTATTGTTTTTCCAGAGTTTAGTTTGAGCCTCCATTTCCAGAAATATTGTTCCATACTTTGGAAGTCCTCAGTTAATGCTTTCTCAATGTCATGGAGGTTTGCTTGGATTGTCATGAAAAGATCTGCATATCCACATTTTCATGATTTAACTGGAGACATGTCACTTATGTAAATATTAAAAGGGCTGGCGCAAGTACAGAGCCTTGTGGTAGCCTGTTGTTTATGACATGGGGTGAGCTGTTCTTACTACCCAGGTACCCCTGTAAGCATCTGTTACTCAGCATGGTCCACAGCAGGTGAAGTGTTTGCTAGCAAGATATAATTTTAGCAAGTTTCAGCATCAGGCCCTTAATCCATACAGTATCGTACGCAGATGAGAGGTCAACAAATATTGCGGCAGTCTTTAAGGTTTTTTTGATAGCTAGCCTCAATGTGAGTTGTGAGTGCCAGAACTTGGTCACAACAACTATGTTTTGGCCGGAAGCCTGCCTGTTCCACAGGGATAATTGGCTCAGAAAAAGAGCGTATTCTTTTGAGGAGGATATATTGAAGAAGTTTATAGGTCATACATAGGCCAATTTCTCTACTATCTTAGTGGCTCTCAAACTTTTTTACTGGTGACCCCTTTCACATAGCAAGCCTCTGAGTGCAACCCCCCTTATAAATTAAAAACACTTTTTTGTATATTTAACACCATTATAAATGCTGGAGGCAAAGTGGGATTTGGGGTGGAGGCTGATAGCTTGCAACCCCCCACATAGTAACCTCGCAACCCCCTGAGGGGTCCTGACCTTCAGTTTGAGAACCCCTGGCCTATCTCTTCCTGCTTTATCGGGGCTTTCCAGGCTTTGGAGTGGCAGTTACCATTGACTCATGCCATATTTCAGGGATCCGTACTATTCTTAAGGTAACGGAGTACAATGTTGCTAGCCATTGGAGTCCCTTGGGGCCGAGATGGTGGAGGAATTCTGGCGGAATACTGTTAGGGCTTGCAGCCTTCCCTTTTTTCATCATGGCAAGGCCTTCTTTTACTTCCTCAATGCTGACAGTGACAGGTTCTCCTTAGGGGATTGATGCAAGTGTTCGGTAGAGTTGTTGATACACTTCTCTTCTTGTAAAAGCAGCAAAGAGTCTTGTGGCACCTTATAGACTAACAGACATTTTGGAGCATGAGCTTTCGTGGGTGAATACCCACTTCGTCAGATGCATGCATCTAAAACGTCTGTTAGTCTATAAGGTGCCACAAGACTCTTTGCTGCTTTTACAGATCCAGACTAACACGGCTACCCCTCTGATACTTCTCTTCTTGTGTGTTTATCAAGTGGTCCTTTTGTGTTCTCTACCAGTTTGGAGGCTATTGAGTTTGGCTGTTTTTTTGGTGGCTAGTACTCTGGCACTAGCGGCCCCAGGACGTTGCAGTAGTGTCCAGGCTTGACAACTTGAATGTGTAAAATCAAGGTTTTGTACACAATCAAGCCAGCGCTGGTGTATTCCTGTGTCAAAAGAGTAGCAGGGCTTTTGCGGTATGAGAGCTCCTGGTCTGATTGTATTTCCGGAGAAACTCCTGTGTCTCTCTCGTCCAGCAGGGAGTGTGCTTTTTTCGGAAGCCTCGGGGAATGTTCTTCTTTCCTGCTACTTTCAGGAGCTCTGTGAACCGTTGATAGCATTTTGGTCTCGCTGGAATCCTTGCAACAGTTTTCTCAACAGTCAGGCATCCCAATCAGTTTTAGCAAAATTTCATCATGGTACCTGTTTTGGAAAGAACACATGAAGTTGGATGCCTATGTAGATCATTATAGGCCTGTGTTGGCTGTTTGAAAATGCTGATAGTACTTAGTGTTATGTGGTCTTTAGACACAAAGGTTAGGTCTGGATTGTACCCATGTTGCCAGCAGCTTGAATGGAATGTTGATTGTTGTTTTAGTTTGTAGATTAGTTGTAAGTCTTGTTCAGATATCCAGTCCATGAGATCTTTGCCATTGGTTTCATTTGTTTTATAGCCCCACGTAGTGTGGTGACTATTAAATTCACCTGCATAGATGCATGGAATAGGAGTGCTGGGTAGTGCTGGTTTTGGCCAATATTATATGTCAAAGTGTTTATGTAAGTGAGGCATTTTGGCATCATCCCCAAGGAGGGATATGTCACCAGTAATGTGAATAGTGTCTGTCTAGGTTTGAAATCTAAATGTGATCTGATCAAACACAATAAACCCAAATCTTTTACTACCACTTGGTTTTGGGTGCTAATTTTGGCCCTGATACAACAAAGACCTACACACTGGCTTAACTTGAAACATAAATAGTCTCATTGTATGCTTGAAGTTAAGCACGTTCATAAGTCTTTGCAAGATCAGGTGCTTTGCGTATATCCATAAATACGTTTTGTTCCTGGTCCTCCTACAAGCCACTAGAGAACCATAGCTGAAAAAGGCTCTATGCTTGTGCCATTCGCTCCAAAACCAAATAATAATAATAAAAAAATCTTGTCAAATTTGCCATATATTTTTGGACATCCAGGTCAGGATTGTTTTTCATTACTCTGAGTTCCAGCATAGTGCTTCTTAGCTTTTGCAAATCCTCAAATTACGAGAGATCCTCTCTGTAAAAAATTGAGTTCAATCACAATGGAAATTTTCTATCAGAAAATATAATGTACACATTGCATAATATACAACATATTTTTTAAGATAGGGATAATTTATTTCTTTGATCTAGAATGACAAGCTCAGGGTTGTGGTTGATGCTGTGCATGCCGACAACATGAGTGTCTTATTGAAATCTGCACAGTCTTTGACAGGTCTGCATTCATCCACCTGTACTCTTTGAGCTTAATGCTCTTTTGGCTGATGTAAGCTTGGCCTATCTCTGGGTTCCTCGGTTATCCTTGTGTAGTAGGTACTGACAGTTTTACTTGTCTGGATAGTAGTTCTACTTATCCAAGGTTGTCAGCAGTCAGATTTCTCACAAAATAATCATATAGTGTTTTAATAGATTTTACAAAACAAAGGGTCTTTATTTTTCTAAAGCAATGTAACTTATTACCCAGTTTATTCTTTGAAATCTGACGCCGTTAGATCTACCCTACTTAGTCCAAAGTCTCTATTTTTCAGTGGTGTCTGCCTAAGGATGCACGTGTCTTGAAAGTCTTTCAGATTCACTAGATGTTACTCATGCCATAGAGATGAAGGAACTTAATTCTCATCAATATACAAAGGCAGTTTTCTCTAAATTATGTCCAACAGTGTGTTGTTACTTTTTTGAACCCCCCTCCCCTACCTTCTCCTTCAGAATGAAACATGGCTGAGGATTCTCAGAGAAACTTCCGCTCTGTCTACTATGAAAAAGTGGGATTTCGTGGTGTTGAAGAAAAGAAATCATTGGAAATTCTACTGAAAGATGATCGATTGGGTGAGTTGATCCCACTATTTCCTGTACTTTCTGGGCATGATTTTTGGTTGTGCTGAAAACCCACAACTAAATTAAGTCAGCGGTAACTGCTGGTGCTTAGCACCTCTGATCCTTTGTCTTTAAACTTTTTATGTTTTTTACTGTGATATTAATAGTAATGTTGCAAAAAGAGTAGTATTTAAAATTGCTAGGGGATATTCTAGACTTCAGTGGTACTAATAGCTTCCAATAGGTGCATTTGAGAAGCAGTGGATATTTTATTTAGAACCTCTTGCTTATTTTTCTTCTTATTCTTTATGCTCAAGAAACTGAAAATGTTTGTATGAAAGTAATTTTTGTTCAGGAGTTGCTCAGCTTCTGCTGCTAATTCCTCCTCCTCAAAGTCACAATGGATTGTGATATGATTATTATTTCTACTGATCTCTGAGGTGTGCTAAGTCTGTCAGAAAACAGAAAGATAGACATGGTCTCTGCCCCAAAGAGCTTATTTGTAAGTAGTCTTGAGGCAGCAACACATTTTTCAAAAGTGCCTAAAACGTCATTTTCCCCCATTGATTAGATCTAGTGTACCTATGGCTTCATTTTAAATCGAGTTAAGATTTAAATTTTCAGTAGAATCATTGGAGCAGTTTGTATGACACTTCTCTCCATTTTGAACCAAAACGGATTAGCTTTTATTGATAGTCCTTTTAAAGTGCAATTTACAGATGTAGATCTGCAACTAAAGAATTGTCCTGTTATTGAAAATATTTCAAGTATAAAATGTTTTGAAAAATATTTGCTTTCTTTGCAGATATTGAGAAGCTTTGCACATTTAGTCAAAGATTTCCTCTCCCATCCATGTATCGTATCCTGGTGTGGAAGGTGCTTTTAGGTATGACATGTGAGTCTGTGGTTTTAGAATAAGCTGGGTATTTTGTCATTTGTTTGGGGGATAGTAAAAACATGGAATACTCCGTTTTGTGACCAGTTGCTAATGATAGACCTGGGTCCGCTTCTGCGTACTCGCAAGTTTCACACAGAAAACATTTAATGTACACATGCAAGTTAACAACAATTTGACTTTGTTTTATGCATGCATTTTGGGAACTCATGTACATGCGGTTTTACAAAATTAGGTAATTGAATTTAACTTCTATAAATGTGATTATAATGTCATGGACATGATATGAATAATTAGTGTGGGTAAAGTTAGATGTTTAATATAAATAGCTGACATCTAACAGGGTTTTCAGTATTGTCAAAAAACATTAGACATCTAAGTGAAACTGAATCTCTGATCAAAACTAGATTTTAAAAAGTTAGGGATTTGTGTTGAACTGATTATTTAATAGAATATGTCTGTGGTTAGACTCCCTATTGTAGTAAGCTTTCCAACAAAGTTTAGCTCTAATTTTTCTTCTGATGTTAAATGATATTTGCCACTGGAGAGGAGAAGGAAACCAGGACCATAAATAGGCCAAGCCCTAGATTCTGTGTAGCAAGTGAGTCAGATTACTAATTCCAACAGTATTAATGGTGCTTCGGAACAGCTTTTTCAGTTTATTGGATTTATTAGTGCCTGGGTTGCAAACACTGTAGAGGAATGTTTAAATCCTGTCTAAAACTTTTCTCGTTAAACATTTTTTGTTCACTTTATTTAAAAATAATTTCAAAAGTGAATTATTTTAAAAATTAATGAATGTCCATGTTAAGATTTGTAAACACTTTTTGGGTGCAAAACCTAACAGTTGATTCTGAACCTTGTGATACTGTTCCTTTTATTAAATGATCATACATAATGAAACCCTGAGCAATAGCAGAATTAAGCTAGGGATAAACACATTTCTTGAGACAGGTAACTGAAAGTTGTGGAGATTTAGAATCCTTTAAAATGTTGTGAGGAAGAAATATAGATGGTGTTAAGAAGTAACAGCAGAAGATCTTTCATCCAAAACCTCACTGTTAACGGCACAAAGGAATTTCTGTGCAAAGTTGTAATTCAGTTTAGAGCCAGTAGCATTTGTTCACTGCCTCAGACACCATGATTTGTGAATCGTACAACCCTATAATACAATGAAATGTTGGGTAGGTTGAGTCCGTCTGTGTCTTTTTATATACCAGCTTATATCTTAGTCTGATTCTGAGTATATAGAAAGTGTAAGAAACATGTTTACAAATCTCATTTTAGAACTCAGTCTGGAAATTTTAAATATGTGAACTCTTTTCAGTTAAACAACCCAGAATAGGGTAAAACATTCTACAGACATCTTGGGTCTGCTGAGGCACAAGGAATAGTTGAGTGCAGGGAGGATTGCTTGTAATATGTCTTCAAAGATTTTTCTTAGTGTAAACATTCATCAGGAACTACAATCCAAAACATCTCTGCCTTGATGATTGGAACAACAGCCTTCTCCATTTCTACTTCTACTTTCAATTTTCTACTTCTAAAATTGGATTTGAAAGATGACAGGCGCTGATGCCTTCCCAGGTTATAAAGTGTGCCATATATATATCCTGCTTAATTTCCTCAACAAAGTATGGCTCATTAGAGCTAAGTGGAGGGTCTGTTGCACTAAAATGATTTATAGACTTCACTGCATTTTTTGTGACTCCCTTTTCTCTGTCTGCCTAGGGTCAGTTTTCTAGATTTAACCTGTAAATTTAGCAGCATGTACTTGCTTAGTTATGATGGCTTGTTCAATCCTAGCTGTTAGGATGCAGCCTGATTTGCTCTGGCAGTTTGAAGAAAAGTGTCTATATCTATTTTGTTTGGTACTCAAATTCTGTGATTTCCTGGGTTAACACTTGGGAGTACTATTCTCCTTCATTTAAAGAGAGGCAAAAGCAGCAGATTAATCTGATTCAAGACTAATTTTGAAGAGTGCCGCCTTCTGATTAGTTCCTACAAAACTAGTGATTAGTTTTACACCATTAGTGATACATAGGAGCATTTCTGCTTTGGCCTCATTGAGATCTTACTTTTGTTGAAGTCACTGACAGTTTTGTTGTTAACTTCAGTGGTAGCAAGATAAAGTCCTAAGTGAGGTGAAGTCATTAGGATGAAGGAAAGTGCTCAGTTAAGAGCGCACTAGAGGAAAGATGTCATATGAGTCTGTTATAGGGCGACCAGATGTCCCGATTTTTATAGGGGTAGTCCTGATTTTTGGGTCTTTTTCTTATATAGGCTCCTATTACCCCCCACCCCGTCCCGATTTTTCACACTTGCTGTCTGTTATGGATATCATAAATCATTTATTGGGACAGTGGAAAGATAACTTATCCTTCTTGTAATGGTGGTAGAAAGATAGGCGTTTAACATAATCAGCTGTGTTATGTGAGGAAAATTTAGTGTGTTACATGCTTCTTTGGTTGACATGGTTATGGGGCCTCTACCTGAAATTGATTCATCCTGTGTTACTGAAATTACTTCCCACCACTGATTCAGAGGAGGATTGATCTCTCTGGCCTGGGCTACACTAGCGGGGGGGGGGGGCGGGTTTCGAACTAAGATATGCAACTTCAACTACGCTATTCACGTAGCTGAAGTCGAAGTATCTTAGTTCGACTTACCTGGCTGTCCTCATGGTGGCGAGTCGACTGCTGCGGCTCCCCTGTCGACTCCGCTTACTCCTCCTGCCAAGGTGTAGTAAAGAAGGTTCCACTATGGGTAATGTAAATTAAATAAGAAAGTTGCACAGTACCTTTGTGTTACTTATATGCGCACACACAACCCTGATATTCTTAGAGGGACTATAGAATTTTGGAAAGGGAACTGTTCTGTTTTTGTATAACTGCTCTTCAATCTAAGCTGCTGCTGATTTGTTATGCTGTTGGTAAGGTATTTGTATAGGAAGTGCCCATTTTGTTTTTTCTATGAGACCATGAATGTCTTTATTGCTAAGGAATAAAATATTTGTTCGGCATCTACGTTTATCTCCAAAACGAAAGGAAGACTCAGCACAAATACACAGGAAACGCAATATAGTAAATGCTGCAGATAAATCCAAGCCAATGGCAGTTTTGATTTTTTTTAAATGCATTTACATCATTAAACTAATTCCTCCTCATTCCAAACAATGAAACCTCTTCTCAACATACCAGCCTCCAGTGACCTCATGGACAAAAAATGATCAGCCAGATGCTGAGGCCTAAAAGGGGATCAGTAAACCAAGTCTGTGAATAAATCATTCCTGCATTCAGTCAACACATGACCTTCAGTTTTAATAAATACTATTATTTGCTTGGTCTGTGTCGTCTTGACTTTATAGGATTCTATACTGTAACTTTACCCAAGCTCACATGAGTAAGAGCTGCATGATTGGGACCTACATCTTTTGCAGGGTGTATATTAGTACATATTGAAGTAAGCATAGCCCCTTAGAAAGGGGATTCACTGCTTTCCTTCTCTCTCTCTCTCTCTTTTTTTTTTTTTTTAGGAATTATTCCTCCTCACCATGAATCTCATACTCTGGTGATGAAGTACCGAACGGAACAATATAGGGATGTGTATCATGCCCTCCAAGTAATTCGGTTTATCAAGGATTCTACCCCACAGGTTGAAGTTTTCCTTCGCATGCATCAACTGGAGTCAGGAAGGTTGCCTCGAAATCTGGCTTTTCCTCTGGTCAGTCATTGTTTCTTTTGACTTTCAACAGAATTCTTTCAGACAAAAGAAACATTACACTGAAACTATTAATAGCGTGAAAGATATACAGAGACAAAATGAAGTGAGTGTAAGACAGGATACTAATATCAAATTCTAGGTTTTACTCAAACTGTAAATTCGTTCATTTCCCACAAATTCTTGCATAAGCTTTTATGCCTTAAAACCTTTTCTATATTTTTTTTTTCTGGGCTTTGTTGCCTTTTGTATTCTAGCTCCTACCTTCATTTCTTTTTGTCTGAAATGCCTTAATGCAAATGAGAATCGTGCTGCAGCAGAGATTCCTGAATGTCTTGGGGCTGGGCCACTAAAAGCAGTGATTTAGTGCAACTTACATTGTGTTCCTAAATAATGCAATTTACTAACCTTGCATTTTTGTTAACCTGAGCTGTTTGGGGGTTTTATTCAAGTATTTAGTGCTGCTACAGGACTACCTGACCATTGATTATGGGAGTTCTGCTCTCTAATAGTTAATTTCCATGACTTCTATTTCCTTTCTGTGTTTCAAAGCAGAGAGCATGATATAATCTTGGTGACAGGGAAATCTAACATTTAGTGAAAGGAAGACAGCATGCATCTCAAGTACATATTGAGTTGTACTTTGAGAATAAGGTGCCTTGTCCCATGAGGGAGAGTTTACTAGTATCCAGGTAATTAAAAGTCTACAGAAGTGGCCTTTTATCTAAAACAAAATCATTCTGTACACAACATCTATAAGCAAAGAGCAATTCTATAAACTAGCAAACATTGTGGTGTAAAAGGGAGGAGGATGGCCCCATTTATTTGATAGAACACACACCATTAATATTGACTCATGTCACCTGATACTGATAACTTTTTATTTCTATTATACCACTGAGACACACCAAACTTCTGTCACTTGATTTAAAAATATAAACCCCTTTTATTTATTTTATTTATTCCGTTTTTATAGAAAATACAGTTGTGCAGTTAGTGCCAAATGCTTGAATTTTGTCAGTACCATTTCTCGTTTCACATATTTGTTCAGTTCATCTATCAAAATTACAGGGTCAGGGAATCACAATAACTTACACGGGCAGCCCAACAATTCTGTGGATCCCAATTTTCTGTTTTGTTTTCTAGGAACCAGAAGACGAAGTGTTTCTTGCCATAGCTAAAGCCATGGAGGAAGTGGTGGAGGATAATATCGACTGCTACTGGCTTGTCAGTAGTTTTGTGAATCAGTTAAACAACAAATACAAAGATTCGTTACCACAGCTGGTAAGTATTGTTTGTGAAAAGAGACACTGGGTGGAGTGGGGGGGAGATGTGACTTGGTATGCACTGAACATCTTGGGAGCTACGTCTAGGAGCTAGCAAGGGACTGGAAGTCAGTAGACCTGGTTCTATTCTGCTGCTAGCTACTATAAAATAATAATATAAGCCTCCAGTTGTGCTTTGTAAATTCCCTGGAACTTTGTGGTATAAGAAATTGATCTTGTTTGCTAAAACATGTTTCCATAGCATTTTGAATTTTTAGACTTTTAAGTTAAACAAAAATGTACACAAAAAATGAGCAGAGATATGTTTTAGCTTTTGTATCTGTAACCCGCTGCCGCGGATATCCAGAGCTATGAGCCACTGGGTTCTTCTTCGAGTGATTGCTCCTATGCATTCCAGTTAGGTGTGTGCGCGCCGCGCGTGCACGGCATCTCGGAACTTTTTTCCCCTAGCAACACCGGCGGGCCGGCTGGCGCCCCCTGGAGTGGCGCCGCTATGGCGCTAGTTATATACCCCAGCCGGCCCGTCCGCTCCTCAGTTCCTTCTTACCGCCCGTGACGGCCAGTTGGAACTGTGGAGTGCTCTTCGTTCTCCACGACCCTAGCTTTCGCATCTCTTTTTGTATATAGTTAGTTTAGTAGTTAGTTTGACAGTTTCTTAGATAGTTAGTTAGTGTATATTGATAAGGTAAAAGGGGGGGGGTTTCCCCTTTTACCTCACCCGGTGCGGGCTCATGCCCAAGGCACCGGGCTTTAAGCCCTGCGCGGCGTGCCAGAGGCCTATGCCCATCGGAGACCCGCACGACGCCTGTCTCCGTTGCCTGGGCGAAGGGCACAGAACAGACAAGTGTTCGATCTGCGCGACTTTTAAACCGCGGACCCGGAAAGAGCGGGATATCCGCTTGAAGCAGATCTTAATGGAAGCGTCGCTTCAACCACCGGCACCGTCCGCGCCGGCACCGCGAACTGCCTCGGTGCAGAGCGCACCGGCGGCACCGAGCCGCTCCACCTCCGCGGCGCCGCCGATACAGAAAGCGGCTGCAAAGTCGCGGCACCGCTCGCTTTCGCCCGCGAAGAAGCAGAGACTGGCGAAGGCACTGGCTCAGGTTCGCTCTGAGGACTCTGCAAGAGCGGTTGCGCAGCCTGCGGCCCCCGCGGTGCCCGTGCACAAGCCGTGCACCGGACCCTTGACTCCGGCGCCGCAAGGCCCGTCGAGTCCGGCGCCGCCACGCTCCCCGGTGCCATCCGCGGTTGAGCCCCGGCTGCCATCAACGCCGGAGACATTCGCTTCCGCAAGAGAGCTGATCCAGCTCATAGAGGCGCCAGGCCTCCGGCCCCCGGCACCGCCAGTGCGGGCTGTCGTGTCGGCGGGGAAGCCGGCTAGAATGACCCGGCCACCGTCCCTGGACAGGCGACATGGACGACGCACCCGTTCCCGGTCCCGTTCCCGGTCCCGCGGCAGGTCTCCATCCCGGCGCTCGCGATCTCGGCACCGCTCGCCTTCGCGGTACCGATCGCCATCAAAACGTCGGTCGCAGTCCCGGTACCGCTCGTCATCGCGGTACCGGTCGTACTCCCGACGCCGCACGAGCTCCAGGTCGCCATCGCGTCGGCACCATCAGAGATCGCCGTCCCGGCACCGCTCCCGGCACCGCGACTCGCGCGGGCGTTCATGGCACCGGCGGTCTCAGTCCCGGTTGAGCTCCCGGCACCGGTCGAGCTCCCGGCACCGTGGTGGACGTCACTCCCGGTCGCCTTCCCGGTACCGACCGGAGCAACATCGCGCTTCTTTGCCATCCGGGGACGGACTGCCCCATTTGGCAGCGCACTCTGCGAGCGCCTCGGCACCGCCATGGCCATCTCGACCCGCATCGGTCGCTTCCGGCACGGACGGATACGGACTCCTGCCACCTACCCCACAAGGCCATCCTCAAGGGGCACAACCGTGGGGCTTCTGGGTTCCATGGGCCCAGTATGAGGCCCAGGGGGTGCCTTTTCCACCAAGGCCTCCTGCGTCCGAGCGCAGGGTCCCAGAGGCGACGATATCCCGACCGGCCCCTTCGCTACCGGCGGCGGATGCTATAGCGTCGGAGTCCCAGGGCCACGCGCAGCCCGCACCCCCCGACGAGCAGGTGGCGGACCCCTCTTTGGAGGCGGTCGTCCAGGGGTTGTCCTCCTCGTCCTCGCCTGATGAGGCTGTGGCCGGCGCAGCGACTAAGGAGCCTCCTCCCATTGATGTAAAGGCTCACCAGGACCTCCTTCGTCGTGTGGCGACGGCTATGGCCTTGCCCATAGAGGAGGTGCAGGAAGACGAGGACCCTATTACGAACGTTGTCGGGGCGGACATGCCGGTGCGAGTTGCGCTTCCTTTTGTACGGACGGTGCAGAAGAATGCCACCACTATCTGGCAGACGCCAGTGTCCGTGCCCCCTACAGCCCGTGGTGTTGAACGAAAGTACTCTGTCCCTCCCACGGGCTATGAATATTTGTATACACATCCGACCCCGGACTCCCTGGTAGTCCAGTCGGTTAATGACAGGGAGCGGCACGGCCAACCGGCTCCTGCGTCCAAGTCAAAGGACGCGAACCGTATGGACCTGCTAGGCCGAAAGGTCTATTCCGCAGGAGGCCTGCAAATGAGGATTGCCAACCAGATGGTCCTCCTCGCCGGGTACGTCTTTGACATCTTGACGTCCCTGGCGAAATTTACTGAGCTCCTGCCGACAGCCTCCCGCCAGGAGTTCGCAGCCATGTTGGAGGAAGGGAGGAGGTCGTCTGGATCCTCCATCACAGCCGCCCTCGACGCTGCGGACTCGGGTGCGAGGACCTTGGCCTCCGGTGTCACGATGCGGCGTATCGCCTGGCTGCAGTCTTCCACCCTGCCGCCGGATGTCCAATATATGCTACAGGACCTACCGTTTGATACAAAAGGGCTGTTCTCGGAGAAGACGGATTCTCGGATCCAAACTTTGAAGGACGGCCATATCGCGAAACGTACGTTAGGCATGCATACGCCAGCGACGCAGCGCAGGCCATTCCGTCCACAGCCCTCCCGACCGGCCTACCAGTCCCGGTATCGTCCTTACAACAGCCGGCGTCCGGCCCAAAATCGCCGTCGTCCATCCGGCAACCGCCGGAACCAGGGCCAGGCCGCTTCTAAGGCCCCTCAGGGGGCCAAGCAGGCCTTTTGATGGGACGCTCGAGGACGGCCCATCACTCTCCCCACCGGATCCTTCCCCTTTATTTTACAACCGCCTTTCCCATTTCTTTTCGGCGTGGTCCCAATTAACATCAGACAACTGGGTGCTCCAAACAGTCCAGTCGGGATACCGCCTGCAATTTGTTTCGCCCCCACCTTCCCACCCACCCTCCCTGTCCCTCTTCAGGGACCCCTCTCACGAGCAAGTCCTCTTACAAGAGGTCCAGACTCTGTTGAGCGTGGGTGCCATAGAAGCAGTGCCTCAGGACAGACGGGGCAGGGGATTCTACTCCCGTTATTTTCTCATCCCCAAGACGAAAGGCGGGCTGCGTCCTATCCTGGACCTTCGCGAGCTGAACAAGTACCTGCTCAAGCCCAAGTTTCGTATGGTCACCTTGGGGACCATCATTCCCTCTCTGGATCTGGGAGACTGGTTTGCCGCCCTCGACATGAAGGACGCGTACTTCCATGTCGCAATCTATCCTCCCCATCGTCGTTACCTTCGGTTTGTGGTCAACGACACTCACTACCAGTTCGCCGTGTTGCCGTTCGGACTGTCCACTGCCCCGAGGGTGTTTACCAAATGCATGGCGGTAGTCGCCGCAGCCCTCCGCCGTCGTCAGATGCACGTTTACCCGTATCTCGACGACTGGCTGGTTCGAGGTCAGTCCCGGCAACTTGTGATGAACCAGATGTCAGAAATCATGTCTCTCTTTCATCGGCTCGGTCTTCTCATCAATACCGAGAAGTCCACTTTGATTCTGACACAGCGGGTGGAGTTCATCGGAGCGGTCCTCGACTCCACAGTGGCCAGAGCCTGCCTCCCTCGCGCTCGGCACCAGACGATGGCCTCCATCATCCGGGACCTCGCCGCCTTCCCTACCACGACGGTGCGCTCTTGCCTCCGTCTCCTGGGCCACATGGCTTCGTGCACGTATGTCACCGAGTACGCGCGGCTCCACCTTCGTCCGTTCCAGTCGTGGCTCGCGTCGGTGTATCGGCCACATCGAGACCCCATCGACATGGTGGTCACGGTCACCAGGACGACCCTCGAGTCCCTCAACTGGTGGCTCAACCCAGAGGTCGTGTGTGCCGGAGTTCTGTTCCACCCTCCTCGCCCGTCCGTCACTCTGACCACGGACGCCTCAGCACTCGGTTGGGGGGCACACCTGGGTGATCTCCACACGCAGGGCCAGTGGTCGGCCCAGGAGCTCGCCCTGCACATCAATGTTCGCGAGCTATGCGCCATCCGCCTGGCCTGTCGCACCTTCTGCACCCACCTGCAAGGCCGTTGTGCGACAGTGTTCACGGACAACACCACCGCAATGTTCTATGTGAACAAGCAGGGCGGAGCCCGCTCCTCCCCCCTGTGCAAGGAAGCGATGCTCCTGTGGGACTTCTGCGTGACCCACTCAATTCTCCTGGAAGCATCTTTTCTTCCGGGAGTGCAGAACACGCTGGCCGACCATCTCAGCAGGTCGTTCCTCTCCCACGAGTGGTCCCTCCGTCCCGATGTCATCCACACAATCTTCCGGAGGTGGGGGTTTCCCCAAGTAGACCTATTCGCCTCCAAAGAGAACAGGAAGTGCCACCTATTTTGCTCGTTCCAGGGTCGCTCGCCGGGCTCCCTGTTGGACGCCTTCCTGTATCCCTGGACGGATCGCCTCCTCTACGCCTTCCCTCCGTTCCCGCTCGTGCACCGAGTGCTCCTGAAGCTTCGGAGGGACAGAGCCCACGTCATTCTAATCGCGCCGGCCTGGCCGAGGCAGCACTGGTACACCCTGCTGCTCGAGCTCTCCGTTCGGGAACCCATCCTCCTCCCGTTGTGGCCGGACCTCATCACCCAGGATTTCGGCAGGCTCCACCATCCGAACCTGCAGTCCCTCCATCTTACAGCTTGGTACCTGAGTGGCTGACCCACGCGGAAAGGGCCTGTTCTGCAGCGGTTCAACAGGTCCTGCTCGAGAGCAGAAAGCCTTCCACTCGCTCCACTTACCTAGCGAAGTGGAAGAGGTTTGCACTCGGTGTGATCATCGAGGTCTTAATCCATTCCTGGTCCCGGTCCCTACCATCCTGGACTACCTCTGGCACCTTAAGGAGCAAGGTCTGGCGGTCTCCTCCTTGAGAGTTCATCTGGCAGCGGTATCAGCCTTCCTTCCCTCTGTGGAAGGTCAGTCCATCTTCTCGAACCAGATGGTTTCCCGCTTCCTCAAGGGCCTGGACCGCTTGTACCCGCCGGTGCGGCGCCCGGCCCCGACCTGTGATTTGAATCTCGTCTTGGCCAAACTAATGGGTCCTCCGTTTGAGCCCTTAGCCACGTGCTCCCTGCTCTACCTCTCTTGGAAGGCGGCCTTCCTCGTCGCCATTACATCAGCGAGACGAGTCTCTGAGCTTCGCGCTTTGACGATCGACCCGCCATACACGGTCTTCCATGGGGACAAGGTGCAGCTTCTCCCTCATCCGGCCTTCCTCCCGAAGGTAGTGTCAGCTTTCCATCTCAACCAGGAGATCTTCCTCCCGGTGTTCTTCCCGAAGCCGCATGCCTCGCCTCGGGAACAGCAGCTGCATACCCTCGACGTCCGCAGAGCGCTCGCTTTCTACATCGAGCGGACGAAGCCCTTCCGGCGTTCATCCCAGCTGTTTGTAGCGGTTGCCGACCGCATGAAGGGAGAGCCGATATCCTCCCAACGGATTTCCTCCTGGGTCACTGCGTGTATCAGGACCTGCTATGAGCTGGCTCGCGTACCACCAGGCCGCGTCACTGCACACTCGACGAGGGCGCACGCCTCATCTGTTGCCTTCCTGGCCAACGTTCCGATCCAGGACATCTGTCGAGCGGCCACCTGGTCTTCGGTCCACACCTTCGCCTCCCATTACGCGTTGGTGCAGCAGTCTCGAGACGACGCAGCCTTCGGCTCCGCGGTATTGTACTCCGCCACGTCTCACTCCGACCCCACCGCCTAGGTAAGGCTTGGGAATCACCTAACTGGAATGCATAGGAGCAATCACTCGAAGAAGAAAAGACGGTTACTCACCTGTAGTAACTGTTGTTCTTCGAGATGTGTTGCTCCTATCCATTCCAGACCCGCCCTCCTTCCCCACTGTCGGAGTAGCCGGCAAGAAGGAACTGAGGAGCGGACGGGCCGGCTGGGGTATATAACTAGCGCCATAGCGGCGCCACTCCAGGGGGCGCCAGCCGGCCCACCGGTGTTGCTAGGGGAAAAAAGTTCCGAGATGCCGTGCACGCGCGGCGCGCACACACCTAACTGGAATGGATAGGAGCAACACATCTCGAAGAACAACAGTTACTACAGGTGAGTAACCGTCTTTTACCCTCTGCCTCAGCGAGAGTGAGTTTTGCTGGCGACTAGACTGTGTCTCAGCTCTCTGCCACACCAGCCCAGTCTTCCTCATCAGCTAGGTCCTCAAGGCTCTCCTGGCCAGACCTTGCCTAGCAGGTAACAGTTACCCCTGAGCTCCTCAGAGATGTTTCTCTGCAATGTGCAGCCCTTACCACTCTGCATTCACAGAAGATACTAAGTTTGCCACTCTGTTAAAAGAGTCAGTACATCACAGGTTTATTAATCTAACTGGAGTAAATACACCCGTCTTTTCAAACAGCACTGAGTTGGTTTATCGTAAAAGTAAAACAAGTTTATTAATAGAAAAACATGGATTAAGTGATACCATGTATAAGAGATAAAGGAAGAAATGGTTACAAGCAAATACAAGTGAAAACGCACATCAAAAAATCTAAAATTTAATCTAGCAAGATATAGTCTTTGTTCAAGATGGTTTCTCTCACCCTGAGTTTCCTTGCCAAGACCTATCACAGAGATCAAATTTGTCTCCTTAAAGTGAAGGAGCCCCTATAGTATCTCTCTGTTCCCTATATCCCCAAAGAGATGTCTTTGTCTTACAAATCAGAAAGACCTCCTGGGTATTCAGTCTCTTGTGTCTCTCTGAGATGCAGGAGCCATGTTAATTCTCTGTCCCTTGAGTTCAGACTCAAGATAACCCCCAATGGCTTAGCAGCTTTGTTTTCGGCTAATGTGTAAATCAAGGTAAGCCCACATTCCTTTGTCTAAGATAGACCTGTTTATCACCTTTACCTAGGCTAAACTGTCTTTGCCTTAAGGATTGTCTACATTTAAAACGCTGCAGCACTTTAACGTAGACACTACCTACACTGATGGGAGGGGTTCTCCCATTGTCATAGGTAATCCACTTCCCCGAGAGGCGGTAGCTAGGTTGATGGAACCATGTTGCTCAGTGGTGTGGATTTTTCACACCTTTGATGGACCTATTTAAACTGACCTAGTTTTCTAGCGTAGACCAGCTCTTAAACATGTTCTAGTACAGTAACTCCTCACTTAACATCCTCCCGCTTAATGTTGTTTTGAAGTTACATCACTGCTCTGTTAGGGAACAAGCTTGTTTAAAATTGTGTAATGCTCTCTTATAACGTCGTTTGGCTGCCTGCTCTGTCCACTGCTTGTAGGATTCTGTGGAAGAGTAGAGACTTTACAAGGAAACATTGCACAAGTTCCTCTTTGCTGCCGCCTCCCCCTCCCTCCCTCCCAGCGCTTCAGCTTAGGACTTTCTGGGAGGGAGGGAGCGGGGAAGTGCTGTGTTTCCGCTCCTCCCTCTCCCTCCCAGAAAGTCCTCAGCACCGCCAAACAGCTGGGAAGAAGGGGGAGGAGTGGGGACAAGGCATGCTCCAGGGAGGAGGTGGAGTAGGGGGTGAGAAGAGGTGGGCCTGGAGTGGAGCGGGGACGGGAAAAGGTAGGTATCCCCCGGCAAAGTTGGTGCCTGTTCTTCTGGGGGGAAGCTGCCACTGCTGCTGCACAAGGTGCTTCCTAGTGTCCTTGCCTGCAGCGGGCTATGCCTGTGTGGGGTAAGCCAGGGGCACTTCCCAACCACAGTACAGTACTATACTGTACAGTATATAATGCCTTTTGTCTTCCCCCAAAAATGTCCTTGGAACCTAACCCCTGCATTTACATTAAATCTTATGGGAAAATTGGATTCGTTTAACTTAAAGTTGTATTTTTCAGGAACATAACTACAATGTTAAGTGAGGAGTTACTGTAATATTATACAGAGGGAATTCATAACTTTGCATATAAGATTAACACATGCATTTTATAATAATCTTAGTAATCAAAATGTTTTTAGCTTTCATATGATACCTCATAAGGCATATTTTGTACAAATGTTATTGCAGTGGTGTGTAGGGTGTAAACACAGGGATGCCGAGGGTCACAGTATCCAAGCTCTACTTGAATTCCTACAACTGCAGTCACTTTTTAAAAAATTATTTTGATTTTAAACAAAATCTGTCACAAGCCTGATTACACTGACAATTCTGTACTTTGCATCAGACCACTTGTAGAGCTGTTTAAATTGTTCTGTCTCTACCACTGCGTATCACATATCTTTCATTAGCTGATATTCAGGCAACAGTTGCTGGTGCTGGTTTTGAACCGAGAGCAGGTTATTTTGTTTTAGGAAAACAATACTTTTTGAATCAGATTGCAATAAAATGTCAGTTTAGTAGGTTGAGTTCTTTTGTTAGTGGACATTTAAAGCAGGTAATGTTGAATTTCTGCAGAATTTCTTTGGTAAAGGCAACTTGAAAATTTTTTTTTTTTAGATTTACTAGCATTTATAAGAAATCTGTTGCTTTATCTAGACCTTTCTAATTTGTCAAATAACATTACAGTAGGAAACCTGTTCATAAACAGGGTCCATTCATGTAAATACATACCTGGGGGCCTGATCCTGCACAATTGAAGTCAATGAGTGGAAGCTCAAACCCTTAATGTAGATACGTTCCTATTATAAAATAGTTGTTTTGTAAACCCGCCATCTGTTACTGGAATTAATACACTCAACTACATCAATTGCCATAATTATTAGTGTTTGCATTCCTGAAGGGGTGTTTTCACAAGTGTTCCCATTAGCAAGAGAGGGGACCATAGATCCTTCACTCCCAGATTTTTTTTCAATAGTTTATGTATTCTACCAAAAATAGGAATTTTGGAATACAGCCACAGGAATATCTTTGTCCTTTGACAACTGTAAAATAAGTCATTAGTCCAGCTGTCAGAAAATAGTGAAACTTTTTTGTGTTTTTTATATAAAAAGATAGGAATTATAAATGCATAATGATGATTTTTAAATTCACTCTTTTTTAAACCCCACCATTATATACTCTTCTGCTGGCCTTTCTAAAAACACTTCTGACAGGCTTTTTTTTAAACAGCAAACAATGCTTTTAATAAGTTGCATAGTGATTTGCTCTGAGGTGTGATTTCTCCTATTTTGCTGCATTGTGTGTTGGTTTTGTGATGTGCTCAAATGGAGCTAGGTTTGTGATGAACGAAACTCAGTTTTACTTGTGATGGTAGCAGCAATTAAACGCTGGTCCCCAAATGGTGAAAGTTTAGTGCAGGTATAATCCTCTGCACCACCTGAAATTCTGACTCCTTACTACACAAACGAACAAATTTAAATTTTATTAGAGAATATTTAAAATAAACGATACAAAGTGTTTGAAGTGACAGTTATTGTGTCATTGGGGGTAACATACAGTATTTAGAAGCCCTCATAATGGTAGGTGATTTTTTTTAGGAGTGGGGAACAGAAGTTGGTTTAGCAAATATGCTATCAGCCAAATTGCAGAGTTCAATAACCCTTGCCGTAGGTGAATGTGATCTTGCAGTACATTATCTAATATTAATATTTTAGCATTTGCTTTTTACATGTGTTTAATTTTGAGACACTTCTCTTAAAGTGAGAATCAACTCTGAGTTCCATTTGATGTGAGGTATTTAAAACTCTGCTTTCCCTGTTCTTTCTACAGCCAAAAGTTCTTGAACAGTATTTGAATGTTGAAGATAACAGACTTCTGGCGCATCTGAAGGCATGTTCTGCAGTGAGCAAACTTCCTTACAATCTTTGGTTTAAGAAGTGTTTTGCAGGCTGTTTACCTGAATCCAGTTTACAGAGGCAAGTGTTCTCTTGTGTGTGTTTGTTTAGGAATTTCAGTGTTGTATAGCTGCTAGTACAAGATAACTTTTCTTATTTCATCACCCAGAATATGAACTAGATTTGAGGAAAACTGATTTTAAAGTAGCACTGAATTAGGAATCGTAACAAAATTTGAGGCGACTCCGCTTATTACAGATATAAGATCTTGTTAAAAGTGTGGATTTTTTGGTATTTAAAAAAGATGAGGTTAAAATGTAAGAATTTTGGCTGCGTGTGCTAATATCACTTTCAGCTTCTTAGTATTTAAAACCCCAGATCCCTATTTTGTGACATACAGCTAAAGGCACCTGAATTTTCAGATGTTTTAGTTGCAGTTACTGTTTTACTAAGTGAATGTTTACTCTTGATTATCATTGAATTTTAAAATGTAGTGGGAGAGTTTGTTTACAAATATAGCACTTGATATGTTAAGCATGACAAAGTTCATGAAAATAAAGCATACTCTGGGCTAGTCTACACTACATAGGCTTTGCCAATACAGCTATATAAGTATAGTAATACCAGCAGAGTCCCTAGTGGAGATACCAGCTTGAAGGATCGGAGCCTGTTTATCACTGTAGTAGCTAAGTGGTTTTTTTTTAAAATATTTACTTTAAAATGCATAAGTCACTCATGGTAGGTGGCATTCTTGTTCTGTCAATGTCTCAGAAACAAAAGACAAACCAAAAAACCTGAACCAAACCTATTTATTTTAATATAATTGTTTCCTCTTCATTTCACTCTGAGAATTAATTCTTCTTCTTCGAGTGCTTGCTCGTGCCTTTTCTATGTTAGGTGTGTCTGTGCCCAAGTGCACAGTTGCTGGACATTTTTTCCTTAGTGGTATCAGTAGGGCTGGCTCTGGTGCCCACTGGAGCCTCGCGCTCAAGCACTGGTATGTGGGGTGCCACCAGCCATACACCCTCTCAGTCCGTTCTTACTGCCCGTGACAGTTGCAGGAATGCTTCTTGTGATTGCAAGTTCCCTTGTGGTTTTCTTGGACTGTTTTAGACTTTTCTCTTGTAAATAGTTAAAATAGTTGTTTAGTTAGAGTCCTAACTAGGACATTGTCCCAGGGGATGGGGCATGCCCCGGTCCCTGGGCTTTAAGCTGCGTGCTGCCTGTCACAAACCTAGGCCAGTGAGTGACCCGCACGTGAGCTGCCTTAAGGGCCTCGGTGAGGTACGTCAAAGAGAAGTGCAGGATCTGCAGGGGCTTCAGGCTGTGCCCTCTCAAGGACAGAGACATTTGGCAGAAAGCCCTATTGATGGAAGCCGCCCTCCGCCCAGCTTCAGAGCTGTCCCATTCTGATTTGGCACTGAGCACGCCTGCCTTGGTGTGGAGTGCTCCACTGACACCATGCCCTTCCCGGCACCATTCCCTTCACCTGTGCCCAAGAAGAGGCACAAGAATCAATGGGCTGACAGGGGGCGCTCTCCCGTACCACGGACAGTCAGGCGGCTAGGGACCCTGACGTCTCTCCCAGTGCTGCCTACACCTCGAGACCCAGGCCCGACTCTAGGGAATCCTCGAAGGTGGCCTTCAACCCGGTGCCGATCACCGTCGCTGCAATGGTTGCCCGCTCAACTACGGACCGCAGCGCCGTTCGCCGGCTTCCTGGTCTCAGTCATCATCCATCCGCCCCCCTCCCCCCCGATCTCCAGACTGTGTTGAGTGTCTCTAGCACTGAGGCACTGGCCCTGCACCATCGCTCCCCAGTGTGACACCGTTCTCTGGCTCACTGCCATACCTTCAGCAAGTGGCAGCGACAGCTCCTCCTTGATCTCCGAGGGAGGAGTCCTCCTTGGGGTCCGAGAGCAAACCCAGCTCTCCTCCGAGACAGCCATGACATCATTCTTACAGGCTGGATTTCACTGCAGGTCTGTCATTGGGGCCATGGCCATTGGTTCGGTGGCTGGCCCAGTGGCACTGTTGGAACCCCTGAAGGGGGTTCCCTCCCATGCTGGGACCATATTCCCAGCAGGCATCCTCGGTAGTTTCCGAAGGACGGACCCTGGCTCTGATGTGACTGGCTCAACTCAGAACCAGATCCTGGTACTGAAACCCAGCAGTTCCGGCGCAGTCAGTACCAGCAGTGGATGGAGAGCCAGACACACCAGCAGTGACAGCTGCCTCCTCGTCTTCCCCTGATCCTTCGCGGGACCTGCCAGCCTGTTGCCACCAGATGATTTTAGGTCCCACCAGGAACTCCTCAAGTGAGTTGCCTCGAACTTGGGGTTGGAGGTGGAGGAGCTCGAGGAGCCTACCAACGGCCTCTTTGACATTCTGGCTGCAGTGGCTGTCTCCAAGGTGGCCCTACCAGTGCATGACGGAGTTCTGAAGCTTGTCAAAGCACTGTGACAAACTCCATCTTCTGTGCCCCCAACATCTAAAAAGGCAGAGAAAAAGTATCATGTCCCTGCCCAGGGCTTTGAGTACATGTATTCACACCCATCCCCAGGGTCACTGGTGGTCTCAGCCACAAATGAACAGAACAGATGGGCAATCTAGCACAACCACTAAAAATAAAGACACTAAGAAACTGGATCTTTTCTGTAGGAAGGTGTATTCTACTGCCAGCCTATAGCTGCATATCGCCAACCAGCAAGCTTTGCTGGGGCGATACGAATACAATATATGGGATTTGATGGCCAAATGCAAGGACTCACTGCTCCAAGAGTCAAGGCAGGAATTCTTGGCCATCATGGAAGAGGGGAAAGCAGTGGCCAGGGCCTTCCTTCAGGCGGCATTGGATGTGGCTGATGGCGTCAGTGGTCTCCATGTGGCACAGTTCGTGGCTGCAGTCCTCGGGGTTGTCCCACAAGGTGCAGCAATCCATCCAGGACCTCCCCTTTGCGGGCAATGCTCTGTTTTCGGAGCAGACAGACACCAGGCTGCATGGCCTGAAGGACTTCAGGGCCACCCAATGCTCCCTGGGGCTGTATACACCGCCGGTCTTGAGAAGACGCTTCTAGCCACCACCCAGGCTCTCAGGTCCACCTCAGCAGGGACTCTAGAGGAGAAAAGACAGAGGCTTCAAATGCCACCAGTCTGCCCCATTGTCCTCGACCCCCTAGTTGGGTCCTGCATCCACTCTGATGGGCTGAGACAGGCATTTTGAGGGTGTGCCCGAGAATGGCGTACCGGAGTTACCTCAGGATCCCCCTCCCCCTTTTATTTCTGGACTGTTTGTCCCCCTTTCTTACTGCATGGGCCCAGACTCTCTCGGACGGTTGGGTGTTCAATATCATAACAGCTGGTTACACAAGTTTTCTTCAACCCCTCCCTCTCACCCCCTTTCCCCGTCCCTTCTCAGGGACCCTTCTCATGGGCAGCTTCTCATCTAGGAGATGGAATTCCTCCTACATGTAGGGTCCATGGAGCATGTTCCACAAGAGCTGAGAGGAAAGGGGTTTTACTCCTGGTATTTCCTAATCCTGAAGGGCAATGGGGCGGGGGGGGCCTCAGGCCCATCTTAGACCTGCGCTGCCTCAACAAATACTTCAAGAAGTTGAAGTTCTGCATAGTCTCCCTGACCTCTCTCATTCCCGCCCTGGATCCAGGAGACTGGTACGCTGCCCTCGACTTGAAGGACACCTATTTCCAAATTTCTGTTTTCTGCAGATACAGGAGATTCCTCTGATTTGATGTAGGCCAGCACCATTGTCAGTTCACGGCTCTGCCCTTTGGCCTATTGTCTGCTCTGAGAGTTTTCACAAAGTGCATGACAGTGATGGCAGCTTACCTGAGGTGTCGAGCATGCAGATTTTACCCATACCTTGACAACTGGCTTATCAGAGGCATGTCTCAAGCCCAGGTCCAACATAGCCTTGACTTGATACGAGCCACCTGTCAGGTGCTGGGCCTGCTTATAAAGGGACAGAAATCAACTCTGACCCTAATCCAGAGAATAGAGTTCATAGGCACAGTGCTCGACTCTACCAAGGCCAAAGCCTACCTGCCGGAGACCCAATTCCAAGCTATGTCAGAGCTCATTGCAAGCATCAGAGCCCATCTGCTCACGACTGCTCAGGTTTGCCTCGGGCTACTAGGTCACATGGCAGCATGTACTTACATAGTCTGGCATACGCGGCTGTGCCTCAGACCCCTGCAGATGTGGTTGGGGTTGGGAAACGCTGTGGGCCGAGGGATGTGCTGGCTGTGGCTTCCTGCCGCCCCCATTGGCCTGGGACGGCGAACTGTGGCCAGTGGGAGCCGCGATCAGCCGAACCTGCCGATGTGGCAGGTAAACAAACTGGCCCAGCCCACAGGGTGCTTGGCCCAGCCGGCCAGGGTTCTTACCCTGGTGAGCCGTGTACCAGAGGTTGCCAATCCCTGCCATATACTGACACGAGCGCAGGGGCTCCAGGGGACTCCAGACCTGGCCCTACAGATACCACGAAGGGAAAAATCTCCAGCAGCCGTGCACATGGGTGCGTACACACCTAACATGGAAACGACATGAGCAACACCTCTGAAGAGCAACACCTCTTGAAGAGCAACAGTTATGAAAGGTAGGTAACCGTTTTTTATGCTTAAATGTGTATTTATGCTGGATACAACCAGGAGATTATAGGTGCATATTTGTACAGACTTCGTAGTAATGAATGAAGTATTGTCACTAGCATAGACAAGGCACTGACAACTGCTAGTGTATTTATCACGTCATACACTCACATTCCCATTATTGTTTTAAATTAATTGAGCTGCATGGGCAGTAACAATAGCTGGAAGTTACGGAGAGAGGACAAGAGGAGACAGCTGGTTAGTGTTAACATTGGCCAGGTCTACGCTACACATTGGAAAAAATAACCCCAACTATACATACAACATGATGGGGGCTAATTTAGCTACAACGAGTCAGGAAAAAGATCTTGGCGTTATCGTGGATAGTTCTCTGAAGATGTCCACGCAGTGTGCAGAGGCGGTCAAAAAAGCAAACAGGATGTTGGGAATAATTAAAAAGGGGATAGAGAATAAGACTGAGAATATATTATTGCCCTTATATAAATCCATGGTACGCCCACATCTCGAATACTGTGTACAGATGTGGTCTCCTCACCTCAAAAAAGATATTCTAGCACTAGAAAAGGTTCAGAAAAGAGCAACTAAAATGATTAGGGGTTTAGAGAGGGTCCCATATGAGGAAAGATTAAAGAGGCTAGGACTCTTCAGTTTGGAAAAGAGGAGACTAAGGGGGGACATGATAGAGGTATATAAAATCATGAGTGATGTTGAGAAAGTGGATAAAGAGAAGTTATTTACTTATTCCCATAATACAAGAACTAGGGGTCACCAAATGAAATTAATAGGCAGCAGGTTTAAAACAAATAAAAGGAAGTTCTTCTTCACCAGTCAACTTGTGGAACTACTTTCCTGAGGAGGTTGTGAAGGCTAGGACTATAACAATGTTTAAAAGGGGACTGGATAAATTCATGGTGGCTAAGTCCATAAATGGCTATTAGCCAGGATGGGTAAGAATGGTGTCCCCATCCTCTGTTCGTCAGAGGATGGAGATGGATGGCAGGAGAGAGATCACTTGATCATTGCCTGTTAGGTTCACTCCCTCAGGGGCACCTGGCATTGGCCACTGTCGGTAGACAGATACTGGGCTAGATGGACCTTTGGTCTGACCCGGTACGGCCTTTCTTATGTTCTTATGTTCTTATGTTCTTACACCTCTGGTGTTACAACTACGTCTCTCGGGGTTTGAAAAATCCACACCCCTGAGCGATGTAGTTATACTGAACTTAACCCCCCCCCCCCATGTAATCCGCCTTTTGAGGAGGTGGATTAACTATGCTGATGGGAGAGCTCTCTCCTGTTGGTGTAGGAGCATCTTCACTTAAGTGCTACATTGGTGCAGCTGTGCTGTTGCAGCATTTTAAGTGTAGCCCTGCTTTTGTCTCCACTCCTTTCCTTAATAAAGATTCTCCTGGGTGGTGTGAACTGGGGATTAGTTAACTAATTGTAGTTGTTTTAATACGAGCATTAAAATGAAACAACTGAAATGCTTGTTTGGGAACAGGTTGAGTATCAATGGAAATGTTTTGGTTTTTTTTAAAACCTATGTGGTTCCCAATTAAATCTGGCAGCAGAATCATGAAAGAAGGCTGGGTGTGTCACAGCATCTTAGTTTTAATACATGTTGGAAAGACTCTTGCCCTGATCTCTTTAGGATTATAATTATTTGTGCAGTCACTACAAGTTATACTTCTAGTGTCTGGGAAGTAAACGTTGTCTGGGCACTATCATTTGGCTTGTGCCTTTTCTTCTTGACTTGTGATGTGATGTATAAAGTAGGCCTGAGGGTTTTGTGGTTTTTTAGACATTCACGTCCTGTGTAGATTTTACAATGATTGGAGAATGAGCACAAATGGCGACATCAAGAGCTATGATAATGAAGGTTGAAGAATTAAAAGAGGGAGGGATTATTTTTTAATAAGGAGTCATGTAGTAAAACTACTTGCAGCCTTTGGAAATTTACCATTCAGGTTCCAGTCTAAAGTTGTCATTAGTACATCTATAGCTTTGTGCAGCATACTAGGGGGGTGGATGTGAGGAAGAAAGTGGGTTGGAAGGGTCAGTAGATGTGATCTGTGTATAATTATTTACAGAAACATAATTGGTGATACCATGTTGATATCAGTTACACTTCTCATACAATAAGATGGAATATTTGGTCACAGTGGGTATACTTGTTTAGCTTAGCACTTTATTCCTTCTGAACTTTTAGTTTCAGTTGGTTAACTATTTGACAAATGTCTTTACAGATATGCTAATTGTATTCCTTTTTCTTGGCACCAGGAAAAAAATCTCATTGTCACTGATACTGTTATGACAGTCATCCATGTGTAATAATTAAGCTTACTAGAACAAGATCTGCTTGTTAAATTTTAGCTTATAGTCATCTAACAATGCAGAACATCTGTATGTGTTTTATTTCTAATTGGGGTCTTTGTGTAAGGTTGGCAGCAGTAGGCACTGCTACTGTACTGTTCTGCCCTTAATCCATCATAGTTAGAGATTTAGAAGAAGTCATTAACTTGTAACATTTGATTTCCTTACTTTGAATATAGATGGTACTGGTACAGGTACTGCATGTATAATTTAGTACATTGCTCCATTCATGGAAATTATATGAAAAAGAGATTTGTTGCAATGAATAAAAGTTTAGAACAGATTAGTATGGTTTGTTGACTTTGTTACTTACTATTTTAGGGTTTGGGACAAAGTTATTAGTGGATCCTGCAAAATTCTTGTTTTTGTTGCTCTGGAGATTTTATTAACCTTTAAAATGAAGGTAATGGCCCTGACTAATGCAGAGAAGATCACGCAGTTTCTGGAAAATGTAAGTACTCAACCTAGCTGTGCATTGTTTTTGGTGGTATAGCAAATATTTTCAGGTTTAAAAAAAAAAACCGTAGGGTGGCTGGTCCCAGGGTTTTAGGAATGGCTGATGTAGGCTTTTACCATTAGAGGCCAAATTGATAACCGCCTTCAGAAAAATCCATCGGAGGGATTATGGGGAGAACCCACTGTCCTTTAAGTCTCCCCAAATTGTTCTGTTGGGGGTGATTTGGGCTTCTCTTCCTCCCCCACACTGAATGAGTGGAACTTTCCAGACATCCATGGAGGCAACAGGCTCTCTGCATGGACCATCAATGCCTCAGCACTGCCTTGAGCCATCTTGCTAGGACTTGTTGTATCCTGGCATTGAATCCTACTCATGCTCATGTGGTACTGAGAGATTTCTGTGGAAAAGTTAGTGTAGCTTCAAGCTGTGTTAATTTTTTGAAATTCCTTACAAGGTTGATGGCACAATGCTACCTGGCCCTGGCCTGCTCCCTCTCCAAAGAGTGCTCACTGTGGAGGTGACTGAAACACTGCCCTCCACCTCCATTTATGTGGAAACAATGAGATTGTTTCTCTGAGAGCTGGGTGCCAGTCTGGCCATGCCTGAACACATGGGCTCCATCCAAAGGCAGCTCCTACCTATGCCCAAAATAAATATTTTGATTAGGGACAATTTTTGAAAGGGAAATAAACAGAATGGAGAACAGAAATATTGCTGTGAGTGACTGGCTATTTTGTTTTAGGCTCTTTGACTACCTTGTTAAATTTAACACAAACCTTTCTCCTGATCTTTTGTAGATTCCTCAAGATAACACTGATGCAATAGTGAGCAAAGCTATTGATTTGTGGCACAAACATTGTGGGACGCCGGTACATTTGGTATGAGAACGTGCTGCAGTCCTCATGGTTTGGAAGGCCATACCTTCTGATGGTCCTTCCCTAGATTAGTATCTTTAGATGTTAAATTGTTTCACGTTTTTTGCTGTAAATATCATGCTGATTAATTTTTAAACTGTTGCAGTAAAAATAAAAACTGAGTTGTGCTATGATGAGCAGTAATTTTGGTAATATAGTTGCAAAATTCAAATGGGATAGTGCAGTGGCTCTCAATCTTTCCAGATTGCTGTACCCCTTTTAGGAGTCTGATTTGTCTTGCGTACCCCAAGTTTCACCTCACTTAACTACTTGCTTACAAAATCAAACATAAAAATAAAAAAGTGTCACAGCACAGTTACAAAAAATAGTGAAAACTGCTTACTTTCTCCTTTTTACCATATAATTGTAAAATAAATGGATTGGAATATAAATATTGTACTTACATTCCTTGTTTAGTATAGAGAGTAATATGAACAAGTTATTGTATGAATTATTTTAGTTTGTATTGACTTGTCTACTACTTTTTATGTAGCCTGTTGTAAAACTAGGCAAACATGTAGATGAGCTGATATACCCCAGGGATAGGCATCTCCTTGGTTGAGAACCACTGGGCTAGGGTCCTCTGAATTGTAGCATTAACGTAAGTTGTTTAGCAGGAGAAGATCTAATACACAATGCAAGACCAGATTTGCATGTCTCTTTATGCCACACTAAACTAGTTACATTTTGTGTCTATATAAGACAGTTAAAGGAAGCTGTCCTTTGGTGGTTTATATATACACACTAATAAAATGACAGCCTTTTAGTGACATGGGATTAAAATTGTTAAATCAAGTTCTAAGGGAAAAAACTTGTTACAGCATTGAATTACATATTAGTAGGTAGTCTGAAACAAGTGATAGTGTGTTTTGAACACAGAAGGGAACAGACTTTAAAATGTTAATGGTTATTAGGTAATACCTCAATTTATGGTTAAGAACAGTGGCAGCAGTGCATTAGACTATGGTAAATAAGCAGCTTGCTAAAAACTGTATAAAATTGTGAATTATTGTGTCTTGTTCTGGAATGTAGAAACAGGTGGATTTTTTAAAAATGGCATTTATAGAGAACTTAACAGAAGAAAGTGATTTTGCTACCACTGCCATCTCCAAGATCCTCCCTTCTAATTCAGGTTAGACACTGAGACAGATCAGTAGCCATGGTTGAAATGCTTTACCAAAATTGTATTTGGTTGCTTTAATCTCATCCAAGCCAAGACCTTTCCTTATGGGTTCAATACAGTAGAGTGAGGAGCACCTCATCTCTCCTTCAAGCCAGTGGAAGTTGAAGATTGCCTCTTGAGAACCAGGCTCTCACTGTATTGCAGGATCAAGGTGTACAGGTTTGAGCAAGTAATAAACAGATCTCTCCTATCACATGAGGTGGATTTAAAAAAAATTGAGTATTTAAATAATCCTGTTTAACATGGATTGTTTTTGCTGCCAAGTTTTAATGAAAGTCTGTGTGTAAGCACCTGGAACCAGAGTGAGAGTGCTAAATCAGCTTTTGAGAGTAGTGGCCTCTTTTGCAGCTGTAGAGAATATTTTCTTCACTTCAGTTTATTCAGCTAGTTCATCCAAACTGTTTGGAAGAAGAAAACAAACTTTTCTGCTTTGTTTAGTTCCCAATCTATTAGTAAACTAGATATGAAAATAGCTCTGAAAGATATGGTAAACAAAAACAAAAATTCAGTTCAATTCTCTAACTGCAAAGTAAAATATTTCCTTTGTGTAGAGTGGGGTGAGGTTTTTTTGGGGGGGGGGGCGGGAGGCTTGGTGGGGGCACAAACAAATTGTGGTCAACTTCAAATAGATTCAGTTGAGATAAGGAAGAAAATTTGAAAGGGGATTTGTTTCAGCTGTTTCAAACAAAAAAGGGTCAGTTATTTGCTCACTCTATTCCTTTAATCAATTTCAAATGCAAAACATGTTTTGCTAAAACTACTTTAGCTGCTGGATATTTTTATATATGAAAGTTTTTTAAAAATAATTTAAAAGTGCCATTTTTGTTTAACTTTTTCCATCCAACTAGAGCTTGATACAAGTCACAAATAAGTCATTTGGTGTTTAAGAATCTGAATTAATATGCTCTCTATAGCCTCCTGGTTAGCAAAAAAGCATCAAATTTAGTGTAAATGTAAGTCAACATGTTAAGGGCTACCAGCCAACTGGGGTGGGGAAAAGGAAAAAAACAACCTATTTTTAAGAATGCAGAACAAGAGTAAAAGTGATGGACTGACATCAGTGTTTCCTGCTTGGTGCTTCAAATAATCCATGTTGCTAAAAAAGGATTTTTGGAACAAGGGTGCAGCTCTGAATATAGAAAAAACTATTCTTAAATACTTAAATGAAATTTAGACATGCTTTAACATTGGCCAGAGACAGCACATCCCCCTTTACTAAATCTCAAAAACCTTCAGCATAAAAAGGGGGGTGTACTTTCTCTTGTAACAACTAAGATCACAAAAGGGGAAAAATTCTGTCCTCCTTTGTGCAGTTGGCACTTAGTACACACTCTTTTTTCCCCCCAGTGTTTGTGTGGGTCTTTCCCTCAGCAACAGGGAAGAGCACGTTACTAACGTATGATTATAAAACCATATACATAGTCAAGGGGTCTTGGGCAGGAGTAGTACCTAAAACTCTGGTTCCATTAATATACATTTTAGGTGGGTATCACCCTGCACTAATTTGCCTTTTTATTTTTAAAAGATTCTAACTTGGTTCTTGATGCTGCAATAATGCAGTAGCAAAATTCAGGCCTTCGACTTTCACTGAGTGGTCAGTAGGGTGTGGGATCATTACAGATAGAATACTTCCAACTCCCAAGGAGCGTGAGTTCTCCTGGTGCCCTGGTCATTGTTCTGGGAGAGAGGCTCAGATCTCTAACCAACCTACTGAATCCTGAGACATTCCAGCTGGAGTCATGGAACAGAAAGACAACAGTAAAGAGTCTTTACCATTGCTTGCCTCTCATGGCTTACTTAGACCTTCATAACAAATAAATCCTTTATGTTTAAATGGAGGCCAGCAGCACTTTGAAGTATCTCAAGGGCAAAGTACTCCATGGAATGGCTGTAGACCTCCTTCCGTAAAAGGTCCATTGGGATGCAGCACCTATTTAGAGCAATTCCTCTGAAATGGAGTCGTCAGTGAAAAGATGACTGATTCAGAATTATAGTCTAATATTAAAAACAGTTAACTGCATAGCTCAGGGATGCATAGAATAAATTTCTAAGCCTTTGGACTGCAGATTAGATTTGGAATTTTTTTTTATAATAGAAAGTGTGTTCTGTGGTGACAAGGAATCAACAACTGGTAGACTGGGAAGAGGGGCTTGTTTAATCAGAAGTGCCCACTACTGCAGACTGCTTTCAGGTTTGCAGGCGAATGTTCTTTAACTCACTACTTAACCAAATACAAACAAAATGCCTTACTAGGACAGGCATGTCCCAAAGGGTGCTGTGACGAGCAATACAAACAGATGGTTTTGAACTTCTCATGTTTACATAAAATTGCTATTGTTAACATTTTAATAAACACTGAATGGATCTTCACACGCTGTCGGGATTCCATTCCAACACCACTGTTTAAAATGTCAGCCAAAAAAATCATTTGCAATCTTAGGCACATCTAGTAAGAGGGAGCAGAACTAAGTGCATTATTCATGCTCTGGCAGGCTCATTAGTTGATTTTTCTTCAGGCAGGATTGGGCCTAGTTTTGCCAGAAAAGTTGGTTCAGTTCCATGCACCCTTCCCTACCGTCTGGTTATGAGAGGTTAGTTTATTTTAGAACTGGACTAAACTGGGGATTTCATTGTCCATTGGTGAGGTGTATGCCTCATGTCAGAAAGTTTAGCAACAGATCTGAGCTTCCTCACAGGATCTGGGTCAGGCCCACTTCTGTTTTATGTATCAACTGTGGACCAGCAGCTCCATAAATGTACTCATGTCTCTGTCCACATGTGGCCCTCTGCCTGAAATCAATAGGTGGAGACCAATTTTCCCTCCCACGTGTGCACACGAGTGCCTGGTTCACTTGTTACGCTGGGTATAATGTCTCTGAAGTCAGGGGAATTATGCTGCAAATGGACCTGTTGGTCCCTAAACATTGGGAATAAGATTAAAAACATGCAAGTTTAGCTAGTTTAAAATTCCAACAAAGCAGTGATAAACTTGTTTATGAGCTTCAAGTGGCTCTTTGCAGCACATGATCTTAAAAAAATGTGATTTAACCAACGGTAGGTAATAAAATAATAATACTTAGTCATTTTGCTGTGAGAATAATTTACTATATATTAAACACTGAATTCCCAGTACTGTGGCTCTTTTGGGTAGTGTTGATTGCTAATTTGGTCCCTTAGATCTGAGTAAGACTGCAACAATGTTTTTAATTGAAATAAGCTCTGTGTTATGGAGCTATTAGTTAGTGATGCCACAGTTAAAGTGTTGAGCTTTTCACTTTGACTTTTTTTTTTTTACACATGAATGAGTGAGTTTTGTCATACTGAGTCTTGATGTCTATTAAATGGTTTGATATAGAGAGCGAGAACACGCAGTTAGTTACTGTGACAAAAGAAGGTTCTAAGTGTGTCCACTTTATAAAGTTTCACTGCTGCTACACCCCAGCTCTGCACACCCAGGGGTGACCAGTGTCCTACACTGGAAGGCTAATGTCAGATAGTTGGTAATGAATCATACCTCAAAGGAGTAATGCCCGGAGTGAGCCACTGGAGCTGATCATCTCTTTCCTGAGCTACTTGTCAGTGCCCTGCTGCGCTCAGCACTGAGCCAGGGAAGAAGACTGGAAGATAAAGGGGAGGGGTGAGGTGAGAAGGAAGTGTGGAGACACGGGGGAGGATGAGTGGCAAGCAGGCTTGTCAGAGGCTGATGGGAGTTGAGCAGGGATGTGATGAGAGAGCTGAGGGAAATCCCTGTTAATAGCTGGGCAGATTGACACTAGGGCTGTTTGGGGGCTTCACATAGGACAATGGCATGAAGGCAGAAAGGCTGCATCAAAGAGCAGAGGGAGATTACCATTAGGGAGGCAAGGGACCATCTCTGCCCTGTCACACACATCCATTATTTCCCATTACGGTTCACCCCTGCTGGAAATGCACTCCAGCCCAGCTGCACACATCCCAGGGGTGGGGGCGTGCGTAAACACGCACAGGCCTAGCTGGTGATTCTATGGGTGCTCTGGGGCTCAAGCACCCATGGACTCAGCACCCACCCGTCCTAGCTTGCTGGCAGGGGGTGCTCAGGGGAGGGAAGAGAACAGCATGCTGCGGGAGGGGATCTTGCAGAAGGGGGCAGAGCAGGGATGGGACAAGGCAAAGCGAAGGTGGGGCCTTGGGGGCAGAGCAGGGGTGGTGCATGCACCAGGAAAAATAAAGGTCAGTGCCCACAGGTGTACTTCATCAAATTGGGATATTCAGACACTGAACTACATGTAGATTGGTGCATGGGCTGGAGGAACTAAGCTGGGGGTAGCACTTGTTTTTGATGTAAGCAGGGGAGGTGGAAGGGCCGCTAGCTGGATGGCTACCAGCTCTGTTTGGCTGGCTTGTGCCTCAGGTAGGGCGCCGGCTGTGGTTTGCCAGCTGAGGTCATGCAGCTGAGGATGTTTTGCAGTGGCAGGATGGTATAGACACCATCTGCTCTATGTTACTGTGTAAAATACAGGCCTGGGCTGTGCTTGGCAATGTACTCCTGTCCTACCTCGTTGAAGTACATGGACTGTTGAAAGCAATTTGGAATCCTTTGAACTGAATAGTGCTAAATACATATAAGAAGGTGTTTGGGCAAAGGAGTAATAGTAGCTTAGAGCAGGTCTAAATTTGGCCCTTAACCCACAGGGGCAAAAAAGGATTTCCTTTGCTATCACAGTTTCTGTTAGCTCCCTGGCACTGTGCAAGAGCTACGAAGTCATTTGCTCATAGTAATTTAAACTACCCACCCCCTCACCCCTTGGATGCTTGAAACTGAACTGTCAGGTGCATTATTTCTCCTCCCTTAGCCAGGCATGAGTCTGGTGACTGGATGATTGTGAGTGTAAGACTACAGGAATGGTTTTTACAAGGCCAACAGAAAGAGCATTGAAACATCCATTTTGGAGGGGGAACCCCTCCTGGACAACAACTCCATTGATCTGCCAAGCGAGTCACACCATCTTGATGTAGTCCGGGTGTACCCAAAAGCAGTTGTTCTTCCTCCAGAGGCTTAAAAAGATGCCCTGGCTCTAGCTGAGCCCATGTTGCCTGTTGTAGTTCTTACACTGGCAGCATCCAAATGTATGACTGTGGCACTTGAACAAAGACTCCCGCTGCTAAAGACAATGCTAGCCAGCAGAGGACGACACTAATGCGGGGGCAGGAGCAATTCTCAGTTCCATTGGTACGTCATCTTCTCCTAACTGATTGTGCTGGGGGCTCTGCCTGGCTCCAGCCAGGGGCAGCTCCAGGCACCAGCACGCCAAGCGCGTGCTTGGGGCAGCAAGCCACTAGGGGCGCTCTGCCGGTCGCCGTGAGGGTGGCAGGCAGGCTGCCTGCAGAGGGTCCGCTGGTTTGCTGAAGCCTGCCTGCCATGCTTGGGATGGCAAAATGCCTAGAGCCACCCGTCTCCAGCACTCCGGCCCCTCAGCTACCACCACCACGTGGGATGCCTGATCAATTCAAGCTTCATGGAGTGGTGAGAACCAGCTCTCTCTCTTGGTGTAGACTTCTGACCCTGACTTGTGTGAGCAGTTATAGTTTTCTAAACCTGACTTTTATAATCAAGTTTAAGTTAGATTTAATATTATAACTGTTTTGTTTATTTCACTCCCCTCTGGTTGTTACCTGGCAATAAATAACTTTCATAATTAAGTGGTTGCTTTTCTCGCTCCCCCTCGGGTTGTTTTTTTTTAAGTTTCTTCATTCACTCTGCAGCAATGCTCCTTGTATCTAAGCTAAAAGATTGCTGCAGCACCCAAAAATCCTGTGGGGTTTGCTCATCAAGTGGGTTACTACCAGAACAACTGTAATGTGAAAGTGGGGTTAGGGACATGCTGAACCTGGGACAGATGAGGGTGTCAGCTTGGAAGTGCTGCTTGACCCAATCTGCTGAGTCCAAGGACATATAAGGGGTCAGTTTGGGAGTGCTGACCGACCCAGTCCTTGCAGATATGCTCTGTTAATGTGTATGTATGTTCATCTAATTCTGGGGCTGGAAGAACCCAGCCTTGGGGAGCCTAGGTCCTGCAGGATAGCTCCATTGGGAGGGAACTTGCAGAAGGGAGAAGTATAACACAAGTGACACAAGCAGTACATTGATAGAAGTACAGAAACCACCCCCCTCCCCAAAGAGTAACCCTAATAAATGAGCCTACCCCAAAGTAATGGAGAAAGCTGGTAACATTTGGCATTAGAAGGGTTCTGAGCAGCTCATTAACCACCTAAGTCTTGACATTGCCCCACAGTTTGGTACATGCCCACTGGCAGAAATTTTAATCCCTGTGGGGATTTAGGTGCTTAGATGGTTAGGCAGCAGCTGAGCAGTCATTTGGACAGTGGTGCCTAAACATTGGCCTTTAGGCACCTAAGTTCCTTCATAAATCTAGCCCCCTACTCTGTGCCTCATTTCCCCCTATGAGAAACAAGTGTTATAGTGACACCCACATCAGGCTTTATGCCCTGCTAACAAAACATTTTGCAATGGAGTAGTTACAGGCGAAACTCTGCACCTGTTAGCTTTGTTGGTTGCACTTAAACCTACAGTGTTTATATTTAAAAAAGGGACAACTCCAAAGAGACACCTTGTCTCTGCTTTCCCCTTCTTACCTCTGTCAAACGGGAAGACAAAGCTAGGCGGGTCCCTCAGTCCTTAAGTCTATGAAGCGAGAGTTGTTAGAAAAAGCCTCAAGGTAGCTGCTGCTCTACACAAGCTGCCAGTGCTGTTCCCAAACTGGCCACCAGAGTGTACCTTTCCATGCAGCCAGAACACCCTCAAGACACAGCAAGATTGGTGCAGATAGTGATAGTGGGCTGTGCTACATTTAAGATTAAGGTGAACGTTCTGATTAAAGCCTGACTGGAAGTACTTCTAAAATCCACTTTGCTACTTGCACTACCTTGACACATGGGCGCTTTCCTGGTCCCGCGGCTTCTGCCAGGGATGGGGTTGGGGCGGGGGGGTGGCGGGCGCAGGCACTTTCCTTAGCCATCTGCCCAGTAGCCAGTGAGCTGGGCTTCCGCTGCCAGGCCACAGACATGATCTATGTCCCCAAACTTGACACTATTACTTGCTTAAAATTATGCTATCCGTCATGGGCGAGAAGACTGTTTTTTTCTCTCCCATGTCCCCTGCAACATATAGTACTCCTCTCCCCATTTCCCGCTCACCCCTCCCTTCCTGGCCCATAAGCACTTTAGACACCAGCTGTGCATGAAAAGTGGTCAGACTCTGAACTTTAAGAAAAAGCTGCATCTTGAGTGTCACACTCAACTGGCCCCCAATTTGGCTCACTAACCCTACCGTGTGTCCCCCAGAGGCACCCTGAGTAACCATGCAGTACTTAGCTGAGCCTTAACAGAAAGCACGTCTTAACCTCAGCTAAGGCAGAGGTTGGTGCCCTGCTTTAAGGAAGTTAATCCACACCAATGGATTTTCTATATCCAAATCGACAGCACGGGAGGCTCCGAGATGTATGAAGTGGCCCATTCCATTGTCACTCAGTGTTATGTGAAGGAGAACACCCTATGGAGATGAATACAGCCTGAAACAATAGCTGAGACATGTGAACTACTTCAGTGGGTGCCTTCACGTCTCCAATGCGTACTTGAAAGCCTGTGATACCATCAAGCCTCACACCAGTGTCAGCAGTGTGTTCTCTTGAAGCATGCCCTGAGTGTGCCTGTTCTCAGCTGGCCACCCACAGGGACTCACATGAGGGGACATGGAGAGGGGCTGTAATCCACCTGGAAAGACAAGCCCCCCCCCCCAACATCCCAGCTCCCAAGAGACAGCAGCATCTCACATACATACCAAAGGGGCATAGCCATGCCTCACCCACATCCTGGTGCACACATGGGAGGCGAGAATGAGGCTGACAGGTGCCTCCCATGCCAATCCCTCCCACTCACCCTGGCACCCACCCGCATGTCCCCCCAACCCCAATATCCCATCCCTTCCCTAATCTCCACCTCCCCCCCCTCTGAGCTGAGCCACCCTTCCCACAACACCGCTCCACTCCTATTACCCAGCCCGAAATGCCCCCATTCCTTGTGCGGCCCCCCAAGCCTCTCCCCCAGCAAGCATTCACATGTGTAAGAGCTTGAGCACCCTCTGACTTTTCTGCTGCACTCAGATTACATCCCTCCCTGCAAAATAAAAAAAGTCCTTTGCCAGAGGCAGATTGTAGCAGAAATCGGACACAAAAAGAGTCACCTGGCTATTGTGAGGCTACACATGCCCAGTGTAATCAGTTTGGCCCATGCGCCTTAAGTGGGGTGACCATATTTCCCTATGCTGAATACGGGACAGCTGGTAAAATTACTCATATTCAAGTGAATTCCATGGCAATCAGTCAGAACTATGCAGTACAAATGTTCAAATTAACATCAAGTTAACTGAGCCCCTATTAAAAGGGAAGACTGTGTAGTTGGATTCTTTTTTAATTTACCTTCTGATCTTTAGGGTTCACACAGGGAGAGGTGACACAAACACCCCTTAACCCCCACCACAACACAGGGAGGGGTGACATATACACACACTCCCGTATACCTCTCTCACGTGGGGGCGGGGGCGACCAACTGACCCACCCCTCCCCGCCCAGGGCTCTCCACCCACCATGCCTGGCTGGGCCTCCAGGATGGACCTGCCTCTCCTGATACTTGGCGCTGCATCTTCCCAAGGCAGCACATGTGTGTGTGACAGGGGGGGCACTCAGGGTCACATTTGCCCACCCTGATTTCTGCCAGGGTTCACACCAGAATGTGGCCAGCAGCAGCCTTTTGGCACTGTGCAGGAGGAATGAGGATGGAAACTGCTCCCCGCCACAGGGGAGGAGGAGGAGGAGGGGCAGGAAAGGGATGATCTGGTCCAAGTCTTGGCAGAGCTCAAGTCCTCTCTCCCCCCTCCCCCCCCGCCATGGCTGGAAGCAGCTTGTCCCTCCCTGCCTGCACAGTGTGGAAAGGCAGCTAACACCTCCAGGCTGCTGCTGGCCACCTGCATAACCAGTGATGAGCTCCCAAAATCCTAAGAACCGGTTCCCTACCAGGTCCTCGTCGGCACTTCGGCAGCAGCAGTGACGGGGTCTTCACTCGCTCCGGGTTTTCGGTGGCGGGTCCTTCACCCAGAGCGAGTGAAGGACCCGCTGCCGAAGTGCCATCGAAGACCCGGTAGGGAACCGTGTGGTGAGTACAAGCCCCACGTGTCTGTCTCCCACCCACATCCGACACCAACCCATGTCCTGTCCCCGACTGCCCCCCCTCAGAACCCACAACCCATCAATCCCCCCCACTCTTTGTCCCCTGACCACCCCCTCCCGAGACCCTCCACCCTAACTGCTCTGCTCCCTGACTGCCCCGACCCCATTCACCACCACCCCAACAGAGCCCTAGTAATCCCACGCTTACCCAACCCCTCCATTCCCCATCCCAACACCCCCCCAGAACCTCTGCCCCATCCAACTCCCTCCTCCTGCAACTCCCTGCCCCTTATCCAACCCCCCCCAGCCCCGGCCCCTTACCATGCCGCTTATCCCTGCCCCCGGAGCCTCAGCATGCCACATCCAGGAGCGGCCCTGCCCCCTTACCACGCAGCTCTGAGCAGGAGCAGCTCAGGTCCTGCTGGAGCCAGGCCACTGCAGCGCTGCCCAGGGCCACTCCTGGACGTGGCGCGCTGAGGCTCCGGGAGACGGGGGGCCAGGGGTAAGTGGCATGGTAAGGGGCTGCGGGGTTTGGATAAGGGCAGGAGTCCCAGGGACAGGGAGCAGGGGGAGGGGGTTGGATGGGGCAGAGGTTTTGGGGGGGCGGCCGGGGAGGGGGAACGGGAGGATTGGGGGGGGGAGGCAGAGGCGGGGCCAGGGTGGGAGCCTCAGAGATTGTCGTGGGGGCCCCTGTGGGGCCCGGGGCAAATTGCCCCACTTGCCCCACCTCTAGGCAGCCCTGCCAACCCCTCCTCCCAGCCCCAGCCCAGCCCCCTTACCATGCAGCTCAAAGCCGCAGGAGCTGCAGAGCTGTGTTGGTGCTGGCGGCTCAGTACGCTGCGGCTCTGCAAGGGGGGAGGGGAAGCGGGGGAGGGGCTGGGGGAGCCTCCCCAGCTGGGAGCTCAGGAGGGCCAGACAGGATGGTCCCACGGGCTGACCAGAGTTTGTCCACCCGCCCGCCCCTTTAGTAACCAGTTCTACACCCGTTTCTAAATTAAACAGCCAGTTCTTGCGAACCGGCTCCAGCTCACCACTGGACATAACCCAGCCGCCTCCTGCCCCCTTGCTACAGCGTGGGCAGGAAGGGGTTAAGCCTCAAGGATGCATTGGGCACCAGGGCCCAGGGAACCTGACTGCAGGAGCGTCCGCGAACCAGGCCAGAGGGGTAGCTCAGCAGGGGAGGGTGTCTAGAGGACAGAGCCGCAGGACCTGGGGTGGGTGGAAAGCGAAGATAGAGCAAAGCCCCTGGGGGTTCAGGGCACGACCAAGCTGGAAATTGCATCCCCCCCAGCCACTCCAGAGCTTAGCTGAGGGGCAGAGAGGCTTCCCCATGCCAGAGCTGTGCAGGGCTTTGGCACACACAGGCATTGGCTCCTCCTGGCCAGAGCCCCACACTCACCAGTCACCACAGCTCACAGCATGCAGCCAGTGCTGGCCGGAAATGGGATGGGAGGCAGGGACCTGCAGTCTGAAAGCCAGCACACAGCAGGGGCTGTGCTGACGGACCAGCAGGGGGAGCGGCTGGCTCCACACACTGCAGCTTTGCTCAGCTACCAGCCTTGCACCGACCCCAGGGCCGCCCAGAGGGGGGGGCAAAGGGGGCAATTTGCCCCGGGCCCCGGGCTCCGCAGGGGCCCCCAAGAGAACAGCGGGGGCTCCCGCCTCCGCCCCTCTCCTGGAGCCTCAGCGCATCAAACGCCGAGTCTCCGCCGGGGCCCCTGAGCCCCGCCCCGCTCAGAGCCGCGTCGTCAGGGGGTGGGGCTGGGAGCTCTGGGCTGAGCTCGGCTCCCTCCGCTCGGCGTGGAGCTCCCAGCCCCGCCCCCTCACCAAGCGGCTCTGAGTGGGGCGGAGCTCAGGCCCCGCCGGCCACACGCTGCGGCTGTTCCGGCGAGGCGCTGAGACTCCGGGTGAGGAGGGAGCCGGGGGTAAGAGGTTGGGGCGGGCGGGAAGCGGGGCCGCCGCGGCGCAGCCCGGTCTCGGCGGTAATTCGGCGGCGGGGGGCCCTTCCGTTCCGCCGAATTACCGCCGAGACCGGGCTGCACTTCAGCGGCGGGTCCCGCTTTGGCGGCGGGGGGCCCCCGCCGCGGGTCTTCGGGGCACTTCCGCGGCGGGTCCCGGAACAGAAGGGCCCCCCGCCGCCGAAGACCCCGGAATCCTCTGGGCGGCCCTGACCGCCCCTCCCTGGTGGGTGGGTGGCTGGTAAGCAGGGATCCGGCCAGCAGCAGGACTTACTAGTACTGATGGGGGTGGGGGAGACAGAAAATATGGGACAATTTGCCTGTTTTTTTAGAAAAAAGTCAGGACACCTGCAGGAGGGCTTAAATATGGGACTGTCCCTTTAAAAACAGGACATCTGGTCACCCTAGTCTTAGAAGTTTTAGGCATGCACCTAAATTGAGAGACAGACTCTTGGGCTAAGACTGATCTGAATTTTAGTCCCCAGAAGGCTTGTGGGTGCCATTCCCTCTCTAGGGATAACACTTGAGTGACTGAGTCCCTGGAGCAGCGATCACAGACTTGTTTCCATTCCTATCTGCACAGAAAGAAGTTAGAAGAATCCATAAACCCTAATGACAGGTTTCAGTGTAGCAGCCGTGTTAGTCTGTATCCGCAAAAAGAACAGGAGTACTTGTGGCACCTTAGAGACTAACACATTTATTTGAGCATAAGCTTTCATCAGCTACAGCCCACTTCATGGGATGCATGCAGTAATTACCACTACAAACAGTTCTTTTTCTCTCCTGCTGATAATAGCTCACCTTAACTGATCACTCTCGTTAGTGTGTGTGTGGTAACACCCATTGTTTCATGTTCTCTCTCTGTGTGTGTGTGTGTGTGTATATATATATATATATATATCTCATCTTCCTACTGTATTTTCTACTGCATGCATCCGATGAAGTGGGCTGTAGACCACAAAAGCTTATGTTCAAATAAATTTGTTAGTCTCTAAGGTGCCACAAGTACTCCTGTTCTTTTTGCATAAACCTTAAGAAACACTTTTACAGGGGGCTGTATCTTGGGAACCCCTTTGTCAAATGGTCCTAAATTTGGTTTACTAACTCTCACCAGCACCTCCATGAGGCATGCCAAATATCAAGACAGTGCAATTAACTGTACAGATTTTATAGCACTTAGACTAATCAAGCATTAAACAAAGCTGGTCTAAAATTGGTGCTTCTGCACATGGCACTAAAGCTGTTCCCAAACTGGCCACCAGAGTGTACCTTTCAATGGAGATTAGGAGAACCCCCTTCCTCCAGACTGAGCAAGATTACAATCCACGTGCTGGTAATAAACTAACCTTAATGAAAGCACAGGCCTCTCCTTCATTAGTCCAGTCTGGAGCACTACTTTAGCTTTTAAAGTTTGAAAGAAGCAGCTGGTTCAGGAAGGTTACATTAGTCTGTCAGAGAGCAGTCAGTCTACAGCAACTGAGTATAAATCAGACACTTGTAGCAGCTGGGCTCATCTTTTCTGAACTAATGGCAAATCCAGATGTTCCTCCTAATTTTTTAATCACTGGAAGTTTTGAATAGGCTTTTTTTTGCTTACTGTACTTAATAACTCAGGTAGGCAGTACAGCTGCACAGATGAATGTGGAAGTTGGCCAAGGAGGCTGAGGCAATACAAGATGCTGAGAAGTGTGTGGGGAGAGAGGTGGGAAGGAAGAGACAGAAAGCAACTAATAGAAGAGAGCAAATGTTTATTTAAAAGTAGAAAATCTAGCCCCATACTTGATGGGTAATAGCAAGTTGTGTATAAACCAAGCCTGCAATGCAGGCAGCCTTGCCAAGCTGTAACTCAGCAATGGTGGTAACTCATGGGTCTGTAGTTAAAACACATACTATCTTGTTGCTGTTTAGTCAAAGTAAATGGATTCCCCCCTCCCCCATTTTATGATAAGGAAAAAGGGATTGCTAAAAACATAAGCATTTGAAAATGCTGGCAGAATTACCATGTTTGGTCTGCTATAGAACCCATCAGCAACAGAGAGGAGGCAGAGCACAATTGGGACTGGTAAAATATATAGAACTCCCTGTTGTACCTGAGCAATCCAAAGCCACCTGGCTTTTTAGAGAGCAATGCTATTGCCATCTGAGAGTTATTCAGAGACCAACGTGAAGCAGATCGGGACTAAAATCCACAAAGGCACTGTCAACAGGACAGGTTATTGCCTGGTAGACCTGGATGACCTGACTACCACAGACATGAGGGAGGGGAGGAGACAGAACACAGCAGTTCTTCAGACACAGATACTATAAATGCTGCACATTCTGGGTTCCACAAGTGCAATCAAAGACTTTTTTCCCTTTCAGGAACCCAAGCCCAGCTTATGCCCACTACAGTACCTTCATTTCCAATGGTCTGTCATTCTCCCATACTCTGCTCTCAGGCTCTGTCTAGCCTTCCTTTGATACTTGTCACTCTCCACACTTTCTCTAAGCCAGCCTCAGAAAAACAGCAGCAGCAAACACTCTCTTCCACATGTGAGACCTCTCCACCCAGCCCCCTACCATTCCCAACAGCCTCTGAGGGGACTGTAGTTTATTAGAGCCAGCTAGACTACCTACAGCTGCCTTGTTTAATTTGTCACAGGGAGTGAAGCATTGCATGCCTAACTGGCAGGTGTCCTGCTGCCCTGTGGAATTCACAGCCTTGAATTAGGTGCCTAAAAATGGGATTCACAAAAGCCAGCAACAACTCCAACAGGAGAGGCTGAAAGAGCCTCACCCCAGAATATCCAATAGGGTAGGAGTTAAAGGCATGCACCCGGGACACAACGTTTCAAGTCCCTGCTCCAAATCCAGCAGCAGGGGGATTTGAAAACAGGTGTCCCACATCCCAGGTGAGTGTCCCAGCTACTGAGCTATTGGTTATTGTAGTACACGTGCCAGCCAGTCAGCCTGCCCCAAAAATTGCTCATCTGGTCACCCTTGTTTTCTTTTGTGCCGGTGAGGCATGCTCTGAGAATGCCTACTGGATCAGGCCCTGCAGGCAAGACTGGCAGGGAAACACCCAGTTTGAGAATCCAACCAGGTCTTAGGCATCCCACTACAGTACCAAGAAGCTTGGTGTCATCGGGATTTAGGCAGTTTTGTGTATGCCCACTGGCGGAAACTGAGGCAACTAAGGGATTTTACTAGCAGACATTTAGGTGCCTAGAGGGTTAGGCAGCAACTGAACGGGCTTTAAGAATCTCAGGGGCACAAAGTGGTGGTTCAGCGCCTAAATACCTTTGTGGATTTTATCCTGGATGGTTTTAGCCCAGCTCTCTGGGGACACTAGTTCCCATCACAAATTACCCTGGACTGCATGGGCATGGTGGGGGTGTTACCGTCACATCCGTGTACAGAAGAATATTAATAGTGAAGTGTGGGGAAGCTTGTACTTCAGCACCTCAAGTTGTTCTCCCTTCATGGATAGGAAATTTCCCTCTGCAGTGCTGTCAAGCCGGCAACCTTTATAAAGAATAAAGGCACTTGCAAGAGACTGAATGAGTATTTCTCTTCCTGTGGCTTTTGCTCAATTGTAATGAGCCTTTGCTGCTGATTGCGCTTGTCTGATCAAGATCTGCTCTAATACTATCTAATACCAAACTTGTGTGTGTGTGTGAGATTTCCAGAACGGGGAGACCACTACAGATGTGACTCCTGCACTCGAAGGAAAGCAAAAAACATGCTGAGTGGGATATTTCTGCAGTGAAGACCAGTGTTTATTAGATTGGTGTTTGGGACAATTGTGGCTGCAGAGTGAACAGCCAATCTTCTTCAGTCTTCTTTGCTGAGCCTTCCCAGAGATGGTGGACTAGATCCTCAGCTGTTGTAAACTGGCATAGCTCCACTGAAGTCAGTAGGGCCATGCCAATTTACACCCTCTGAGGATCTGTCATCCTGATTACAATTGTTTTTCCCTCACAGGCCTAACACTGTGAGGTGCTGAGTGCTTACAGCCCCAGGACTGGTAACTTAAAGTACTTTTTTTTTTTGGGGGGGGGGGGGGGGAATATCTGGCAAAGAATATAACAGGAGGTGAATAAAATACACAAGATCAGGAAAGGTTTTTTAAAATGATTTTTTTTAAAGAAACTGCATACATCAGAGACAAACAATAATTTAAATACCATGCAGTTTCAGTATGTACAAAATCTAGGACATAGAGATCCAGTTTACTTTTTCTTCTAGTTATTTACACTGTTTTCATACAGTCATAATCTGTTAAATTACAATACTGGAAGAGCACATGATTGACAGTCACCACATTCACTCCTATACAAAGACAAACTATGTACATACACCTGGATATCAGCTGGAAAATGCAACTGGTTCTGGAGTATGTGAGACGCATGGAAAAGCAGTTAATGTACCCTTCACATACTTTGTTTTTATAGAAGTGATACTAAATCACTGGGTGAGCAGTGGGAAAGATCATTTATAACAATTTCTGTTGGCCAAGTTTTCATCCTTTTCTTCAATGGATATTTGTACAAAGTGGGTTTATTTGCAGGAACATTGGGGGATGGATGTTCTGCGTGTCATAACCCTATTTGCATGTGAACCTGGGTGTCTGTGTTTGAATGTAAGTATTTGCTGGTCATTTTTGGAAGTGCTCTCCTTCTGTTTATAAAGTTTCAGCTGTCCAGTCGGCATGCAGAAGCAGTAACATGTTATTCAGGTGACCAATCACACCTGATGAAGAGAGAATAGTCAATGACAAAGTGAAGTGCTTGCATGTAACCCTGAGGTTGAAACCTCTCAAGGGTTCATTGAACAACTACAAATAAATAAATTAGTAAAAATAGAAGCCTATTATTATTATTCACTATTTTTCCTGGTAGTGCATCCTAGGGACCAGATGCACAAAGATGGTACAGGCCCTGCCCCAAAGAGTTTATATATACCCTGAAACCAACTCCGATCTGAAATGGATAATGCACAGTACATTGTTCACTATGAATAGTTCACTCAGCTCTATTTTACACTATTTCCGGCCTGGAGGTGGAGGAATAGACGTCACCATCACTTCTCAGTAGTTTGTGCGACTTTCTCAAACTAAGCAAAACATTTAGTTAGAAGTTTTATGATTTTTACCACAACTCCTTGTGTTTTCCCCTTCAATTTTCCACTAATATTTCCATAAGTTCTAGAGCAGATGTTGCATTACACCTTGTAAGTATTAACACTGATTCATTAGATTATTACCAATATATTTTCTTTTTCACCATTGGCATTTTTTCCTCCACATAGTTTTTAGCAATCAATGATGAGTAGATGAAAATTTTGCTCTCACCAACCTATTTTTGTTTCTTTAAGCCAGTTAAAGTGAAGTGTGTGTTATTATGATTATAAATCCTTCTAATACAAATGAAACTCATTGCTGATAACTGAACGTTCAGTAGAAAAATTATCTGCTTTATTATTAGCTCTACTTGGCCAATTTTTTTTTTTTTAAGAAAAGCTCACTCCTTTTTTCAGATGGAATCCCAAATACAGTAACTCAGTGGACATGGCTTTAGCAGAGTATTGATGGGAAAAGCATTTCAACTTCTGCAGAAAATAGATTTTTTAAAAAAAAATAGTCTGCCCTCGTTTTTCTCTTAAACGTCCATGAATGTCAATCGGAGTGATGTAAGTAAACTGAGGGCACAATGCAGTGTTCAGTCACCAACAAGTCATCTTTCAGGAAGATGCCTTGTCAGTGCATCACTCCTGCTAAACACCCAAACATCCTTAGGCTCAGGGGAGAAGAAATGTCAGCTGTGTAGCATGGACTGATGCTGCTACGCTGGGCATTTCACCTGGATTCCCCTGCAATGTGCTGCTCATGAGAAATATGGCAGTTCCACTGTTTCAGATCAGAGCGGAACTGCAATGTCTTCTGCTAGAATATCAGGCAAATGGAATAATACCTCAAGCGCCTTCCACATCTTGTCTCAGTGCCAAGCAAATCCTGAAAAAAACTTCCTGGGAGTTCAGTGGGATCTGGCTTTATTCCTTATCTCCAGCAATATTATGACCATATCCAGAGCGAGGTCTCTACTGTAAACTAGAAAACCACTGAGCAGGGCCAGTTCAGTCCGGCTGCCTGACCTGCAGGTGTACCGGGGGTTGCGGCATGGCCCTGACACAAACGGGACAGGTTGTATTGCTACAGTGGCATTTCCTGTGTGCGCTCCTCCACCAGCAGCTTAGTGTTGCCTGAGAGGTCTGCAGTGATAGCAACAGCTTGATGCCTATCCCCTTATCTCAGCCTCTCATTCCTCCTGTTTATCAAGAAACCCAAATCCACCCGTTCCTTATTGCCTCCCACCAACACACAAGTTCTGAATACTCCGATTTCTGTCGCTGCTGCTTCCTCGGCCCTCCCATCTGACTCAACCTCAGACAACCAGGCAGAGAAGCCAGGACATGTGGGCAGCCGTGGGAGGTCACATTTTGAATCCCGGGGCTTGCAGCTGTTTGAAGCAGCCATGTCACCGGGCCATTTCATAATGCAATGTGCACATACAAATGCCAACACCTTTGTTTTCTTCTTTCAAGCCATGTGAGAGAGTGAATTTAATAATATGCACACCTGTGGTTTCAGGGAAAAAAACCCTGCAGCAATATGTGCTAGGCGGATACCTGCTCTGCTGTTCCTGCACTGTGCTGATAATGCTGAACATCAGGTTCTCACTGCTGGTGAACTCTTGTCTGAGGAACTGCATTGTACTTCCCCACTAACTTTAATCTGCAATGTCCTGCAGTCAAGTCAGTTAGAACTGGTCACTGGCAGATCATATTTATACAGAAGGCAGGGCTTCCTCTGTCTAAGATAAATCATCTTCTCCCAGAGCGTATTGGGATTATTATTTTCTTTTGACAAGTCTGGGTAAGTATATCCTGTACGTGTGATGAGGATGCAGGATTCACCTTTATTTTTAGGCTCTTGTGAAACCACTAAACAGTGCCAGGTAATAACTTCAAAGACCTATTACCTCAAATAGAAACGAGGCAAAAGGGCAACAGTCAGTACTTTGGCTCCTGTGGGAATGGCTGAGGTGCTCTTTGCCCTCCACCCTGTAACAGATGTTCACTGTTCCCCAAATGCTCACTCATAAGTCACATGGGTGACCTCAGATGAGACTGAAACACTTCCACTCTTCTCAGATACGGCCCAATCCTGGCAGGTGCTGATCAGCCTCAGTTCCTTAATGAAATCAATAGGCATTATTTTGATGTCATTTACACAGGCTTTATACTAATGTAACTTCACTGAGTTAGATGGGGTTGCTGCTGATTTACACCAGGGCCAGTGGGATGAGAAACAGGTCCAAGAGGAGCTGAGTGTGCTCTGCACATAACTGGACACATAATATACACCTGTTAAAGCAACCTCAATCTGATGCTAGTCTGAAATCAGTGGAGGGGGTGGGTACTGTATTACCAGGGCACTCCAGGGAAGAATGGGAGGAAGGGTGAGTGGTTGTGCATGCACGTGAACTCCTGCAAAAGATACCGTTGTCATAGAAAACCTTGGCCTCCCTGCACAGACTTTCAAAAGCAAAACAACATTTGATATTATTCCACAGTCATGATCCAGAGCATTGCAATTTACAGTAATGTTACTTCAGCGTTTTGGCCCATTTATATAGAGTGCAGCAGTATATTTTCTCATAAGGGATGGAATCACAGACATTTGTTTCCAGCTTGTTAGGTTTATATTGTGTCAGGGCTGGATGCTGCAAGGGGCTGAACCCTCTGGTCCTGATCCAGCAAAGCACTTCAGCATGTGCTTGACTTTAATTAAGCATCTGAATAATCTCACTGGTTTCAAAGTGACAACTCCCATGTTTAATTAAAGTTAAGCAAATGCCTAAGTGCTTTGCTGGGCCAGGGCTAGAGTGATCATCCCCTTGCAGTACTGAGCCGTAAGTGGCCATTTTAACAGTTAAAAGCATGCCAGTGTAAAAAAGCCTCTGGGCTTTTGCCTATTGCCTTGGTTCTAAATACTGCAGACAATTCTGAGCCATCCATAACAATACAATAGTATGTTTTTGTTACACCAGAACCAAGAAAAGATTATTCTCAATATGATTGAAGTGCAGGCCTTTACATGCCCAATCTGCCCTTTAAAAATCTCATACATACAGAATAATACATATCCCATGGATACCTTATCGGAATCCAGACCTTTGACCTGATTCACTGCTGCCTTACACCTGTGTGAACTGGAGGGAAAACCCAGCTATTCTGATTTGATTGTGCTCTACACGCCTTTACAATTACTAGGCACAGGTGCAAATGAGTACACAAGGTCAAGGCGGTGCCTTTTGCTTGTTATTTACCAATATTATTGTTACTTAATGTTTGTGGAGTCATAATTAGGTTTGGAAAACAAAAAGTTGATTGAGCGAAGCCACCCTTCAGTAAGGAATGCTGTTCTTGTTCTTGTGAACCAAAATGGTGATCATCAACCAGTCACAAACTCCTCCAGGGAAAGTGAATTTCTTTGTACTTGGAAAGTGGGCAGGTCCTGAGAGCAGTTCTCCTCCCTCATTGTCCTTCTAAGGTGCTCCTAAACTGAATGAAGTGTTTGGACTAAAAGTGCTTTAACGTGGTTGCAGGCCTCTTGGAGGCTTCACCCAGCACAGTCATTCCCAGACCACCACCAAGTGCCTCAGTTTTCTTTGGAGTCAGGCGACAGATGCTTGCAAGGATGGGGGTGACTGAAGACAGAATGGACGCATTACCAGCTGGGCTTGGACAAATATGGTGAATCCACATGCCAGGAAGTCATAAACATAGATGCCAGCTCTTGGTATGATGCCCACCAGGGGTATTTTCTATTATCGAAGCTTGTGCCAGCAGGTCTGATGATGTAGCAGTACCCATCACATGTAAGTACAATTTCCATTTTTGCTTCTCCCCCTCTTATTTTCATTTATCTCTTTAATTTAATTATTTTAAAAAGGCAGTTCAGAAGATTTACATTGTACGTAACAGGAAGTGAATAATACCAGCACTTACGGTTCTTTTTAGTTAGGTTTTAAAGATGGCATAGTAGTCAAGTAGAATTGAACTGCTACGGTCTATGAAACCTAAAAGAGAAAGGATGAATGAAAAATTCAATACTTTGCAACAAGCTTGTTCTCACATACATATTATATGTCATCAAAGAGGTGGCATTATTTAGTGGTTTAGGGCAATGGCATTGGACACCAGGATTCCTGGGCTCTGTTTTCAGCTCAGCTACTGACTCACTATGTGACCTTGGAAAAGTCATTTAAACTTCCCTGTTCCTCAATTTATCTATCTGAAAAAAGGGGTTTAGCAACATTAACACTTACCCAACTCACCGAGTTGTTATAAGGCTTTCAGGGCCTGATGCAAAGCCCACTGAAGTCAATGAGCATTTTTGGATCAGAACTTTAGGGCCTATTTACACACCAATTATTCCAGAATAGCTATTCCAGAATAACTCCTCATTGTGGACACACTTATTCCAGAATAAGCGTGTTAACACGTAGTTATTCCAAAATAGCTATTCCACTTTAAATTCTCGGCCTACCTTACTCCAGAATAATTTTCATTTGCAGGCAAGCCCTCAGATCTTCAAATAATAGACTTGACATCAATTCAAAGTATTATTAAGGCTATATTTTAGTCACAGATATTTTTAGTAAAAGTCATGGACAGGTTACGGGTAGTAAACAAAAATTCACGGCACATGACCTGTCCATGACTTGTACTATATACCCCTGACTAAATCCTGGGGGTGGGAGGGGGCCACGGGTGCTGGGGTCAGGTAGCCCAGGACCCCTACTGGTGCTCAGGGGTGGGGGGAGTTGGCGGGGCCAGCAGGCTCCCTGTCTGGCTTCGTGCCTCCTCGGAAGAGGCAACATCCTCCTCCCTCAACTCCTAGGCGGAGGCGTGGCCAGGCACTCTGCGCACTGCCTCTACCCTGAGTGCCGGCTCTGCAGCTCCCATTGACTGGGAACCGTGGCCAATGGGAGCTGCGGGCAGTGTCTGCAGGCAGAGGCAGCATGCAGAGCTGCCTGGCCACACCTCTTCCTAGGAGATGAGGGATGTCGCCGCTTCCGTGGAGCCTCCCCCACAAGGTAAGTGCCGCCCAGAGCCTTCACTCCCTCCCGTGCCCCAACTCCCAGCCCTGAGCCCCCTCGAACACCCAAACTCCTGCTGCTGCTGGGGACACGGTGGCCCAAGACTGCTCCAGCAGCAGCTGGCCCGGGGGCTGCCTGAGCAGCTCGGGCAGCCCCTGGGCCACCTGCACCGGCCACTGCAGAAGGCCCAGAGGTCCCAGAAAGTCATGAAATCCATGAGTTCCGTGACAGACTCACAGCCTGAATTATTATTCATTAACGTTTAAGTTTAAAGAGACATTTGAAGTTAAATGTGCAGCTTCTCTGCAGGGACTGTTTTGCAATGTATCCAGAGTAGGGTGACCAGACATCCCAATAAAATCGGGACTGTTCCGATTTTTAGGCGTTTGTCCTGCATCCCGATTGATGTTTGGTCGGGATGCAATTTGTCCCGATATTTCGCACTCCTGTTTTTTTTTGTCCCCTGCTGGTGGGACTCCGGGACTCCGTTCCTTCCCCTCCCCCCTGCCGGCAGGACTCCGCACTTTTTTTTTTTGCTCTGCCGGTGGGACTCTGCTCTCTCTCTCTCTCTGCCGGCGGGACTCCGCTTTTTTTCCTTTCTCCCCCCCCCCCCAATGTGTCCCGATATTTTCTTCATCCCATCTGGTCACCCTATTCCAGAGGCTTTTGTTTCCAGTTATGTATGTTTGTTTTTTTAAGTGTTGGTCTTTAACTCTACCATCAGCTAAAGTATCCATCCTTCTAGAAGAGCAACACTCATATCCTTTACCCAGCATGTGTGTCATTATCGTAATGACAAAAATAGATCATTACCCTGCTAATGATTTTATAATGGTGACTTATCTGAGTTTAAGAGAATTACTCTTTCATGTCAGTGTGTTTCATTTATGTGGATATTTTTTGGTTAGACAAACAGCTCCAACAACCCTGTTGAACTTTAGATGAACCTTTCTCCAGCTTCCAGTATGCTGGGCTTAGCTTTCAGTGAGCCCAGGGCTAGATTTGAATGAATCAGACCCAGCTTATGGATTCAAATGGAAATCAGACAAAATTCAAGAGATTTCAGATGAATGGTCTCCTCAAGATTTGGAAATAAAGCAAAATTCTGGATGCAAAACCACAGGAACCCACCTGAAAGAAGGCTCACGCAGATCCCCCTGCAAACTAAAATTGCTAAGTTTCACAGGTATGTCTGCACTCCAGTGCGCTGCTGCTGTGCCATTGTAGTTCTGTAGGATAAACACTTACTACAGCGATGGAAGGGGGTTTTTCCACCGCTGTAGTAAATCCACCCCCTCAAGAAGCAGTAGCTGGATAGTAGAATCCTTCTTCTGATCTAGCTGTGTCTACACTGCGGGTTAGAAATTTTTCACAAATCTGAGCGATGTACCTAGGTGAACCTAAGTTTTAGGTGTAGATGAAGCCACATGCTTCTAGACTTAATGCCTGATCTTGTGAGTTGCTGAGCACTCAATGGAAGCTGACAGCGCTTGGCATCAGTTAGAACCGTAACCAGTTACAGGTATCTCACATCTGGAGGCTGAATTTAGCAGGACAAACTCAACTCTAGTGTAAATCCATTGAGATGTCAAAAGATTAGGTCAGAGATGATTATGGACCGTTGTGTGCAACTACTAAACTGGAACTGGCCTAAGATTTCGTGCTTCAAAGCAGGGACGGCTCTAGTGATTTCGCCGCCCCAAGCACGGCGGCACGCCGCGGGGGGCGCTCTGGCGGTTGCAGGTCCTGCGGCTCTAGTGGACCTCCTGCAGACGTGCCTGCGGAGGGTCCGCTGGTCCCGTGCCTCCGGTGGAGCATCCTCAGGCATGCCTGCAGGAGGTCCACCCTAGCTACGGGACCAGCGGACCCTCCGCAGGCATCCCTGCGGGAGGTCCACCGGAGTCGCCTGCCGCCCTCCCGGCGACAGGCAGAGCGCCCCCCGCGGCATGCCGCCCCAAGTGCACGCTTGGCGCGCTGGGGTCTGGAGCCGGCCCTGCTTCAAAGGCAGCTGCTTGTCTCTTGCAAATGACTGCCCTGCACCTTTAAAAGGGGCAGCTCAGCACCTGAAGCCTTCCTTTTTACACAGACTAAGGCTGAAGTAGGACCCACCCTTCCTCCCTTTTAGGTGGTAAAATACCCGGTTTGGTCAACACCTGCTGTGGGCATTATGCTAGCCACCCCTTTTTTAGGGGGGCTGGGAAGGAATATTTCCCTTACCACCATATTGGCTTGGGTGTAGTTGGGTTTTTTTTCACCTTCCCCACAGTGGGTTTCAGGAAGAGGTCTAATCATGCATGGTGTGATGAGCAGTAGGCTATATGTCACAACTCATTATTTAAGTGTAGGGCGGATGTCCAGTGCAGGTACTCCATAGAAAAGGTATACAGTGACAGGATAAATGGCTTGGAAAAGAACTTCAAAAGAGGTGTTCATTAAAGGAACGAACAGGGAGAGGTTGGGGACTCCTATGATTGGTACGGCAGGGAGCCAACCTCCCATTATAGCCCACCTTAACCCTCCTACGAGGGGTGTGTGTGGATGGTAAGGTCCCAGAAATGGATTTGCTGGAGGGACCTGGAGGGAAAAAGCGGGGGAGCTGGTAAAAGCCCCCCAGCTAATTACAGAATAAACATGGAGTTACCTGCACTGTACACTGTTATCTACCAGGTAGTCTCAGACATTTAATAATAAAGTTGTGGCCTGATTAAACCCATGTCAAATGTCTCCTCTTCTTCTTTAGGCATAGCCAGACAACACTCACATACATTCTTATTTGTTACTATTTGACTCCTTTTTCCACATCTTTAAATAATGTGGTGCTAGCTGGTGGATCATTTCTGCAAATGAATGTGTGCACAAACTATGCAATAAATTTTAACACAATTATAATGTATGTAAATAAAGATCCACATGATGCAAAATTAATTCAGCCTTATGCTTTTCCAGGGCATTCCTAAAGTATTAACTGAAAGAGATTTGCATGAGACCTCTTTCTTGAAATGAATTCCTACAATGGTTATTTGAAAAAAAAATCTATGAAAAATAAATGTAAGTGAATCTAGTGTAAGACTTTACTAACCACAGAGAGCCTGATTTTCAGAGGTGCTGAGCACCTGCAGCTCTCATTGACTTCAGCTGGATTTCCAGGGACTTAACACCTCTGAAAATTACAGAATAGAAGCAGCATGGACAATGGTGAGGCAAGCGTCCCAATCCACCAATGTGCTTCAACCCTGAATTGTTATGGATGAGCGTGTTAGTTCAGGTTCCTGGCTCATTCAGTTCAGGGCTTTTCTGCCCACACTGCCTACAAGGATATGAACGGGTGCCAGTTATAACGCTGAGTTTGATATTTCCTCCTAAATTGCCTATGGAAAGAACTGAAACACAGTAATAGAATAACCTGAGCATTCTATATGATTTGTGTTCACATTGCAGTGCATTAGCATCCTACAATATATGAGCTCTGCAACAGGAAATGCTGTTATAACCTTTCTGCTTTCCTTTTCCTTCCAGACACAAACACCATTTATTTTAGATACCAGAACAAGTGAAATGCAAAATGACCAGCCTGCTAAACAAGCAAAATAAAAAAAGAGATTATATATTGTTACAGAAATGACACACAACTGCATACAAGCCTGTAATCTTGACAGGCGTATGTCTTGAGTGGTGGTTGATTGTGAATGCTGTTTGTGTGTGGCTATGTATTTGGTGTGTGCGTGTTTGGGAAAGAGGATGCCTATATGTTTTGGAAATCAGAACTATTAATTGTTACTCTTAAAACAAACAAACAGAAAAGTCTCATCCAACCTTGTTAGATGCTTGCTTAATTCATGAACCTCCATTTCAGTGCTTTTAAATTCATTGAGCTCTTTTCGAATGGCTGCCTGCAAATGACAAAGAAACCAGTAAATATGCAAATAAAAGAGATCAAAATAAGCTCACTTTTTATTCAAAATGGTATATTTGCTTAACAAGCAGGAAAGAGGCCATAAACGACGTTCTCACAGGTAGAGGAGAAAGCATATACAAGGCTCTTTAAAATATTTCTTAAAAAAAAGAGAGAGAAACCCAATCTAAAAACCACATGAAGACAAGAGCAGAAGAATGTTTCAGTGAGCTGTATCTATTAGAAGGGGAGCTTATTTGTAAACAATGCTGACATAGGTCCTAGTTCTGGTCCCTCAAATAAATACCCCCCAAATGGGTGCACATATATGTTGCAAAAGCAAAATGAACAAAAAGCCATATGGAACAGATGAATGGCTTCCAGACTTTGACTATTCCTGACCATAAGGGAGAGAGTACCAGAGCTGAATGCCTTTCACACAGAATGCCCTGCTGCTTATCCCTATTAAGTCAACCTCTGGACAGCAAGACCATTCCAGTCAACTGCTGCAGCAGGGCATATAAGTAAGAAGAAAGAAATGCCAGCACCTTGAATTGCAGCACCCACAGCAGACTGGAAGCCAATGCAGGGCAAAAAGCATGACTGCCAAATGCTCATATTGGCCTGTTGCTTAACAGGCAGATGGCCGCATTCTGCACTAGCAGAAAATTCAGAGTGATCTGCAAGGGTGGTCCTACGTAGAGCACATAGCAGTTTCCAGTGTAGAAGTGCCAAAGGCATGGGCAACTGTGGCCCAAGGAAACATTTTCAAAAGTTCCTAAGTCCCATTGACTTTCAATGAGGCTTGATGATCCTGGAGCCCAACACATCTTACAGTTTGGATTGCTTCATTCCTTATTTAAAACAATATTCTTTCTGCCAAAAGAACTCCCAGCAGGGGATGGCACTAAGCAACGGAAATAGCACCAAATCCTAAAATAGCTAGAGTAACTGGATAGTATTTCACCCAAATCACTGAAGTCTCAATCCTGCAACTTCCGGGGGTCAGGGCTGGGCCCAGAGTGAGGAACGTCTAGCCTCCAAGCAGCCTCACTGTTGATGGTTTAGCCGAAGATCGAAAAACCTTTAACTTTGACTTTTTTCCCCCTGCTGGTCTTCTGTTTATGCTTCTACCTTACTGCCTGATTATGAAACCTTTTACTCATGTGAGTAGTCCCACCGGTAAGTGCTACTCATGGGAGGAGGGGCTATGTCTAAGGAAATCTGCACTGGTATAACCTCCTAATACAGATAAATTACATCAGTGCAAAAGGGGATATGTGCCAGTGTGATTTATCCAGGAGCAAACTGCCTTCATCTAGACCAGAGCGGACGCCAGGCATAAGCAGACTAAGGCTTTGTCTACACTGGCACTTTCATCGTTAAAACTTTTGTCGCTCAGGGGTGTGAAAAAAAACCGCCCCCCTAAAGGACAAAAGTTTTAAGGATGAAAAGCGCCGATGTGGACAGCGCTTCGTCGGCAGCAGCCGTGTTTCCCACAACGAAGCTAACCGCCCCTCATTGGAGGTGGGTTTATTTTGTCGCCGGAGCGGCTACACAGCACACATTACATGATGTGGCTGCAGAGGCACAGCCATGCCGTTGTAAGGTGCGCAGTGTAGACATAGCCTAACAATTGCTTAGGGCCCTGAGCAGCTTAAGGGTCCTCAAAATATTCCTGCTGAGGGCCCCCAATGGGCTAGCACTGCCTCTGATCTAGACAAGCCCTAAGCACGACTCTTTGCATGGGCTGCAGAACTGGGCCCTTTGTGCTCTTTCCATACAGTGTTGTTGCTGTATTTACTTTGGAAATGACTGTCAGGCTGTGCCTTATCTATCACTGAAAAGACTGACTGTTTATGCAGCAGCTCAAGGGTCTGCCCTCAGCAGATAGATTTGCTGCCTAAGGGTACGTCTACACTACTCGCCGGATTGGCGGGTAGCGATCGATCTATCGTGGATTGATTTATCGCATATAGTGTAGATGCAATAAATCGATCCCCAATCGCTCTCCCGTCGACTGCTGAACTCCAGCTCGGCAAGAGGCAGAAGCAAAGTCGACGGGGGAGCTGCGGACGCAAAGTAAGTCATTTTAATTTGATCTAAGATACATCAACTTCAGTTACGCTATTAGCTGAAGTTGCGTATCTTAGATTGATCTCCCCCGCCACAGTGTAGACGAGGCCTAAGTGACTGTGAAGGGCCACACAGGCGGCTGACTCCCACAAGGTCTGAAATCTATTACCCCATGCATTCCTGATCTATTGGTGAGATTTTAACATGCCCTTTTTATTCCTCAAACCATTACAGTTGGTAAAGATGAAGTCAGACTGAACACAATTCCGCACATCCAGAACATGGAGAGCAAGATTAATTTGACAAACAGAAAATCCATTAGAAAAATTTATTTTTGCAATAAATCTTCGCCCTGGTCCGTGAAGACAGAAAGTTATTGAACAGTAGCTGTGGAGGGGAATAATCTTCAATAGGGGAGTTTTGGTTTTGTCAGAGATGGTTTCCATTTGTTTTTCTATTTTTTGTTTAAATGGTGCAAATGATGACGTAGAAACGCAGGCACGGCAGATGCCAGCAATCAGGATATTTTCCATAGGACCTGACCTCAAGAGGGAAAAATAGATTTGTGCACTTTTTTTTGCTCCTTTATACATGCAGAAGGAACATCGAGTCTTGTTTCCTCTGTTTTGCTGGAGGTCTTGATCAGCAACCGCCAGAACTCAGTAATACAGACTGGCCTTCAACGTACACCATAAATAAGGGTCCAAGCTCCATTCCCCCGCCCCCATATTTACTTTCTTTTTAACACTGGTACGTAGCACTTTAGCACTGGTACGTAGTCAGAGATCTCCAAACACTTTACAGGGCTGGACAGGCATTATCATCTCTGTTTTATAGATGAGAAAAAATAAAGCAGGGATTGGTTAAGTTACTTGACTAAGGGCTTGTCCACAAAGGAAAGTTATATTAGAATAAGCCAAGATGTGAATTGAAATTGATATAGTTACCGTAGCTCAACATAATACCCAGGATGGACAGTCTTAGTCTGGAATAAGTAAGGCTTGTTTTGGTTTGGTTTTCATTGCTTTGGAAGGGATTAAAGCTAAACTGAAGAAAGTCACTCTTATACTAGAATAAGAATGTCCCCTTGGATAGCTATACTGATATAACTATACTGGCTTAGCTATACTGGTATAAGTGCTAACACATGCCCGTGTAGACAAGCCTTAATTGCAGTTAGTCAGCTGTAGGGCCAGGAATAGAAATCAGGGCTCCCAGTCTTATTTCCTGTCCACTGGACTACACAGCCTGGTGATAACATGCTAGGCTGACACAGTTCCACATTAAAAAAGAAATTTAGATCTTGATTTTCATTTACACTATGGACCCTTTAAATCACAGTGGTAATGTAAAGGGGCCAAAGAGTGGGTGTAACATTTCTCAGGCCCATAGTCTTGTCTGTCTTGAGAACTGCGATAAAAAGTTTAAATCTCTCTCTCTCTCACTTTGTGGACGCTATCACCTTGTCTCTGCTTGAGGCAGACATTGCACTCTACGTAGTAGGACAAAGAAACAAGTGGAAACAGCTTGAAGTGTGAATACAGTCCACCTTCTTTCTGCAACCTCAGTGTTATTTATATAATGTCAGGGCATTAAGCCCTTTGCTGCTAGTTCCCACCACAGACTCAATGTGGTGGTACAGTATAGGAATAACTGATGTGCCAAACTCCACTAACACTCAAAAAAAGGTGTACTTGATACAGAGAACCGCTTTTCTCAATATATATGGCGCATAAGACAATAATTAGGTGGTTAAAAAACCTTTGGGGAGCAGAAAAGAACATATAAGAACAGCCATACTGGGTCAGACCAATGGTCCATCTAGCCCAGTATCCTGTCTTATGGCAGTGGCCAATGCCAGGTGCTTCAAAGGGAACAAACAGAACAGGGCAATCATCAAGTGATCCAAAATCATGTTCTATCCCTCCTGTCTTAAGATAAAGATACTGGGTAAAATTTTCAAAAGCAACTGAGACCCAGTGGCTTTCTATTGGACAGGTGCTTTTGACAATTTTATCCATTGACATTTTGCACCCAAGGACTGATTGATTATGTGACTAAAGTTTTAGTGAGTGCCAGTGCAGTACTGGTTCATTAATTCTGTCTCCAGGTATCATGTGCAACCTTGCTTGTAGGAGCTCCCCACCCATAAACTGGTAGAATTACTCAGCGCAACCAACCAACACACATGCAAATACAAGGGCAGTCAGGAAGGTCTCTTCCTCAGAGGGCCTGATTCCCCTCTAATGCTGATTTTATGCCAGTGTAACTCCATTGATTTCACTGGGATTAGTCCTGATTTACTGGGATTGGCAAATGAGGCTCAATATTTACAATGTTGAAGGATAGCTCAGTGGTTTGAGCATTGGCCTGCTGAACCCAGGGTTGTGAGTTCAATCCTTGAGGGGGCCATTTGGGGATTGGTCCTGCTTTGAGCAGGGGGTTGGACTAGATGATCTCCTGAGGTCCCTAATAATCTATGATTCTATGAACATGAAAACAAAATACATTGGCAGAAAAGAAACAGAAAACTCATCTGCTTGGGGTTCAACACAGCCTTGCAACCCTGGATAATCAGTACCCTCCCAAAGGCATTTCACCCTCTACCTTTCAGCCAGCCGCTCTTAGGTCTTGTCTACATACAAAAGTCGTCCTATTTTAACTCTACAGGTATAGATAAAGCAGTACAATCCCTCTAATGTTGATGCAGTTATATGCCAGTATAAAAGAGGTTACACCAGTATAGGTTATTCCTGTATAGAAGGGGAAAAAGTTATACTGATATAAAGCACCTTTATATAGGTATATCTGCATCCACGCTAGAGAATGTTCTGGCATAACTATATTCATTACAATCACATTCCTAACCAGCATAGTTATGCAGGTACAAAATCTGTGGGCAGACCAGCCATTATAGCCTTTCCCCTGGCCACCTTTGGAAGGAAACTGAATTGAGGTTAGGCCCTTGTTCGCAGTGTCGTGTCACACCAGCATTACTGAACCTTGTGATCAATACACAGCTGCTACCAGATCCTAAGCTCATTGGGCTTACTTTGTCGGCGGCTGAGAGTCGTGTCCAGGGTTTGTCCGCCCTCCTGTCATAGTCCTGAGCATCTGCCACTTCCACGTAGTCACTGAAGCGGATGAGGATCTTTTTCTCACGCAGCTCTTCCACTGTGGGCCTTTGGCTCAGCTGCAGGTACAGGGGGAGAAAGGGCACCGAAACTTAATTTCTCCCCGCCCGCCAGTGCTATTCTTTGAGTTATTTTACAGGCAGAATGATCATAATGATAGTAGGTCCCAAAGGTAACATGGCCGGATTCATTGGTTTTAATTACCTTCTGCATATTCAGTGGCTGGAAGACAAGCCACTGTTTTGCCTTCTGAATACCAGATATGAGGGTGCAAAAAGGCCCTAGAGTAGGAGTAGCTGGTTGCAGGAAGATCCTTCAGTGGCACAGAGCCGGCATAGCAACTTATATGCCATCCCCCCTACGGCTGGAGTAGGGGCAGTAGGTTGGGGAGGGACTGTGGCTGGAACCACAGGCACAGGCAGAGTCAGATCAGGAGAACACAAAGGTGACTAGCCACCTTCACGCACCTCCTAGGGAGACCAGACGTCTCGATATTATTGGCACTGTTGCAATATTAGGGGCTTTGTTTAATATAGGCAACTATATTCTCCCCCACCCCCCAAAAAGTGTCCCGATTTTTGACATTTGTTATTTGGTCACCCTAGCACCTCCCCACCCCCCACGGCCACTCCTGGGATGTGATGTGTGCTCTTTTGCTGCACTGGAGGCTGCAGACTGAGGAAGTGAGCCTATCCCCTTCTGAATTATGAGCTAAAGGTGACAAAGCACCATTACTTACCATTGTAATACCCCATGGAAAGGAAGGCAGGATGGCTTTTGCTCATTTAGCTTTTCACTTTATGCTTTAGTTTGATTTTATGTCACAGTATATTGGATTTTTAACAGATTATATTGAGTACAAGAAAAAATTTCAAGCACATATTGCATCATGTCAAGAAACCATCTTCATTGTTCCAAAGCAATTTTTCTGCGTTTTGCAGAAATGTAGGCCAACCATGCTTAAAAACACAAATCAGAAATAATATGCCCATAGTCCACATATACCGTAGTCAGCTATGTGCATGTATCGAAGGGCAGAATTTGGCTGTAAGGGATTTATTCTCTTTGAATGCACAGAATTCCCATTACTGTCAATTGGAATTATATGTACTTTTCTAAAGAGACTATATATACCTATTCGATGCAAACAGTTCCATTAATCCAGCATTATGGCTGAACAGTTAAACTCACAGTATGCAAGAAACTGCAAAAGTTAAAGTTCCAATAGCAATTTTAACTTGGCCATGTTGCCCATACAATAAGCCTTATGGCACAAAATACATTTTATAGACCTTAGACCTTAGTCCATCCCGTGCTTTGCTGTACATCGGGCTACCAACATTTGCCATCCTTGCCTGTCAACTGCCCTTCTCTCCAAATCTTCCCATTTCATGTTGAGATGCTTGATGTCGTTCAGAACTGTTCATTTCCATGTTATTCGCAGTCTTCCTCTCTCTCTTTCTTCTTGTGTTTTCTGGCTTCCATTCAAGGGTGGTATTTGGTAAGCGTTCTTTTTCCATTCTCAGCATATGTCCCAGCCACTGATGTTTTCTTTTATAGATTACTTGTGAGAGGGTGCCTTGTCCAATAATTTTTCTGACTTCTTCATTTGTCTGCCTATCTCTATATGTTATTCCCAATATTCTTCTCAGACATTTGTGATGAAATGTAACAAAATATGGATTGAGGAGAAAGTGCCGGAAGAATGGACCCTCGGTATCATAATCAAGGTACCAAAGAAAGGTGATCTAAACAATTATTCAAATTGGAGGGGAGTAACACTTCTATCTGTCACAGGAAAAGTATTAGCAGCAGTCCTCCTGAACAGAATGAAAGGAAAGATGGATACCATCCTACATGAACAACAATCTGGATTTAGACAAGGGAGATTGTGCACAGACCCTATTTTCACCCTGAGATGGATTACTGAGACCACAGTTGAATTCCAAGGCAGTCTTGCCATCAATTTTGTGGACTTTCAAAAGGCATTTGATAGTATAAATGGAGAAACAATGTGGAAAATTGTGAAACAATATGGAATTCCAACAAAATTAATCAACATTATGAAGGCATTCTACACCAACTCAAAATGCTGCATTAAAATGGAAAATGGATTGAGTAAGCCATTCAACATTTTATATACATAACATATAATGCTACCCAGTTAACCAGAAATGGTAAATACTACACGTGTGCAACATAGCTAAGCTAATAGTGCTGGGATAATCTTAACTTTTGCATTTCTTAATTTTGATTAAAAGTTTCAAATAAGATGAAGAGCAACATTTTAAAAAATGTCTAAGTGACTTAGGAGCCTTAGTCCCATATTCAAAACTGACAGGCCCAGATCCTCAAAGGTATTCAGGCCATCAATCAATATGAGTTAGGTGCCTAAATTCCTTTGAGGATCTGGGCCGTACAGACCTCCCCGTTTAAATTCTAGTGACTTTCAATGAGCTTTAGGCTCCTATGTGCCTAAATTGTTTTTGAAAATCACTTAGATGTTTGAAAATTTACCCTTTGTGATTTCTGTGCAACTCCAATGTTACATTAACATTTTTCCTCAATGTTACATTTCCTAAGCTTTTTAAAGGAACAAAGATAAAAAAAAAGCCCATACTTAATAATGATACCATTTCAATGGTCCCAATTAGGCTGCTGCTACTGTATGGATGAAAATAGTTTTATGCAAGGCTGATTTAACAGGGAAGGACCTTATTGGTTTACAACAGAAAAAAGAAAGATTACTATTTGCAGAATATTGCTGATGCAGCCAAAATTGCAGAGATCCTAAAAGCAGCTATTTTCTCTCACACCATCTTTGATATGAAGTCAGAGTTTTATGGGAGGATTTTGTGGTGTGTATTTAATTAAAACAATTCAATCGCTTTTACGCTAACTGTACTAACAGTGGCCTGAGAACAGTAGCTACTGCCTATGCCCAATCCCACGCTCAGGAAAAACTGCAGACACTGAGCATGCTGGGTTGGGCGGGGAAAATGTACATTGTGATGTCAAAGTGGGGCTTCACTAAACTCTGCTAATAACATCGCAGGCCATTTTGTTTTTTTGAAACCAGTGCATCTTGGCTTGTACAATATTTTTTGCTACTTTTGTGAACTATTTGTTCCAGATAATAATACAAAGCTATCTCTGGGATACACAGTACTTCGTCAGTCAAGCTGAAAAGAGAAATGTGTATAAAGTACAACTGTCTCTGTGGTTCTGTCCACACAATAGAGATAACCACAACCAATAAAGTTGGCTGAAACATGATTATGTTATAAACACACTCTCTTATTACTTATCAGGGCAGAAAAAGCAAAATAACCACCTGCAAAACATGGTAAGGAGCCATTTAGAGCCCATATCAGGGTTAATACATGGTTCTTGAACATGTTTTTTTCTGTCCTCAAAAGCAAGAAAAACAAAACATGTTTGGGCTGTAACCATGGTAATTTTTATCTTGTAGATGGTCCTTCTCTCTGTGTATTACAGCTCACATCAAATATGATTGTAAATTATGTATTAGGTGTTATCTACCTGTTAAAATAATAGAAAAACAAATGCTGTCAACTCTGTTAACATTACAGCACTGCTGTTCAGGCAGCTCTGCAGCAGTTAAACATGATTCTCTCGCCTCTAAATTTTTATCTAAACCGCAAATGAACCAGTAAGAAAATATCCAAACCACCGCTACATTTAAATAACATCAAGGCTGGAACGAAAAGCCAGGACATTCAAAGATAAGGTTGACACTCCATTTTTTATTAGCCTCAAGTGCCTCTTTTCCCCACAACATGAATTAAGGATGAAGTGTCAGTGTTATCTTTTCATTTCTGAGCTCTTGTCAGTTCATGACAGACCCTGGTCGTTATTTAAAAGTAAGATTTTTTTTTTGGTATTTAATACCCTATTTATATAGTAGGTGAGGACATTTGATCAAAAAGATGAAAGCCTGTAAACTAAATGCAGTTTTTAAAAGATGGATTCAAAGGAAACATTGAAGTCAATTTTTACAGACTCTGACTGATAAATTACTGCAGTCGTTTTGGGGTGAGGGAAGGTTGGTTTTTTTTATACACTTGTTTTTCTTTCATAGCTCCTTGCCCATTTCCCACATTTAACCTGGTTTAATATTTGGGCGATGTTGCTATACTAAGTAATTTGCTTATTTTCCCTGCAGGAGGTAGACACGAGGATGCTGTCTGATGCACCGTGGCATACAGCGCCAAGCTGGTGTGTGGGTATATGGGTGGTGCTTCTTACATGTCCAGGAGGCACAGGCGCCAAGCGGCTTCAATGCCATGGAACTTTGAACTTTATTTCATTGAGGTGCGTTAGCTCAAAATTGCAACAAAGGCTTGAACAGCTTAGGAGTAGGGCTCATAGGTGCTATGGTAATACGAAGAATATTAATAATTATACATATTCACATATATAATTTTTATAATAAAAATCATATTTACATACACTAAATACTCAGTATGTTAAACCAAATAAGGATCTGATAATAATAAATAAAATAAGAGACCACTACTGTGTGTGCTTTAGATAGGCAGCAATAAATACGGCTGTTATTTACATAGTTAACATACTGATCTGTTAGCAATTCATTTTGGTTCTCTATTTCGATTAAGTCCTGTTATATACAGTCTCTCTTTGGGTCCAGTACTGCACCTCTTGTGCACTGCTAAGCATCCTCAGCTCCCAGTGGGTCTGATTCTCCAAGATGCAGAGAAGCCTCAAATCCTACTGACCTCAGTGGCAGTTCAGGATGCTCAGTACTTTGCAAGACTGTGTCCTTAAGCAGAAAAACAGTATATACCACTTCAGTGTTTGTTCATGGCAAGGACATTCAGGTGATTTGCTCTGAGACCTTTGCTGGGAATTTAGTTTATATCTCATGAGCTACAGTATCTTGGGTCAAAAATAACTACTTAGTGGACAACTAGCAAAACTGATGACTGCCTCCTCATAATGGTCAGGGGGTTACGTGACCATTATAAAAACAGTGAAACCTGCCTCAAATATTCAGTCAAGAGCCTGACAAAACTGGTTGCTTAATGAAGGTGGGCTACGAAAAAAGATGGAGAAGAATTGTATCCAGTGGATGGAGTCCTGGCTTCATCAAGTCAATGAAAGTTTTGCTACAGACTTTAATGAAGCTAAGCTTTCTCCCAGTGTGCTTAGGGATGCTTTGGGGCAGTGTTTTAGGATGGGAAGTTTCCTAAAAAAGCTGGTGTTCACTAGTACAGGTTTCAGTGTCAATATCTGGAATGAGCCCTAATATTTTTAAAGCAACATAAAATATGGGCAGAGGGAATTCTCATTGCTCCCATTTGTGATGCCAATGAGAAATGCATGTATCTTTTCCTCCTTCTGATGTATACAGGGTGTGTGTGTGTGTGAATATTGGGGAGTATAATCCCTTGGGCTGGATATTGGTCTCACAATAGGGAAATCAGGAGGAACTCTCCTGAAGTCAATAGAGTTTCATCAGTGTAAACGAGATCAGAACCAGACCTCTGTATGGAAGCAGGGGCGGGGAAAGAAGGAGATTTCTTTCAATGTTGTCAGGAACTCTGGAGATAAAACAGCAGCTAATTTCAACCTTTGATAACAACCCCCTTTGCAAGCTAAAACAAACCAAAGTGCTGTCTCCTCAGGTTGGCAAACCAAACCACCGATCCCCTGTATAGCCAAGAATAACGTAGGGTTCAGCAATCTGTCCTGGGCATGTTACTGGGTATGCAACTAAATGCAGAACTTGCTCTGAAGTTCTACTGTGACAGCAGCTGAGGGCTTGTCTATACAGGGAATTCATGGGGAAGTCAGTGTGAAATAGCAAGGATGTGAATTTAAAGTGCAATAGCTATTCTGCACTAGCTCCCCGTGTACACTCTTACTCTGCACTAAGAGTGCCTTTGTGGGGTTTAGATTAATCCACTTCCAAAGTGGTTAAACCTATATCAACCAAGGAATTGTTAGTGAGGAGTAAGAGTGTCCACATGGGAAGCTAGTGCAGAATAGCTCTTCTGTACTAGCTATTATGGGCTTTTCGCCACACGCAGACAAGCCCTAAGATGTTGCTGTATCCCGTCACTTATTCATCATCTTCTTAGGGTTCTATGGAAGTTCTAATGGGGAATTTACTCTTATACTATCCACCCCAGTTTCCATCAAAAGTCATGCACCGGTAACAGACGATGAATTCCTTGCAGCATTTCCCGATGACTCAGAATCTCTAAAGGAAGGTTAAGTATCAGAGGGGTAGCTGTGTTAGTCTGGATCTGTAAAAGCAACAAAGAATCCTGTGGCACCTTATAGACTAACAGACGTTTTGCAGCATGAGCTTTCGTGGGTGAATACCCACTTCTTCGGATGCAAGGATGGTTACTCATCTGTAATCAGAATTCTTCAAGATGGACTCTGCACGGTCACACACTTCGGATATGCCAGTGGTGCAGGTCATACTGGGGTAGCTTCTAGTAGCAGCGTCTGTTGGAGTGCCCCCTTCCTTGTGGCTCTGAATGGTTGGAGGGCAGGGCTATGCCATGGGTGCCTGATGGGCCAACCACCTCAGTTCTTTTCATACCCCCCCCTCCCCCCGCAGGTACAAAATTGAAATTAGGATTCTGAGGAAGAGAGGGAGGTGGGCAGGGAGTGCAAATGTGCAGAGTCCACCCTGAAGAACTCAGGTTACAGGTGAGTAAACTTCATTCTTCTTCAAGTGGTCTCTGCACATCTGGGGAGTTTGTCAAGCAGCATTTTTCTCTCTGGACAGTGTGATGAGCTGCCTTGCTTAAACAGAGATTGTCATACGGCGTTACCAGATTGTGGACTTTACTTCCTCTTGCTCTTTGAGCAGCAGCCACTACCACCACCACCAATGAATCTGAAGCAGGATGCATCTGGCAGGATGGGAACTGGCAGGATGCAGCTGGTATAGCTTGTCTGATTCTTTTAAATTGTCTGTCCAGATGATGGATTAGCCAGGTATTTACTGCTGACACTAATAAACCATGGAGAGCTGGCAGGGTAATCGTACTCCTAGAAAGTGAACCCAGAACACTGAAAACCAGGTGTGTCATTTCTAAGGTTACCAAAGGGAGAGTTTAGAAAAACGGCAAGGCAAGAGACACCCCCTCCTGGACCCTGGTTTCTTTGCTGTCGTTAATTCTGATACATCAGATCCTTAGTTAGAAAAGAAAAGAAAAAAGAAAAGGATAATGTAGAACTAATTAAAATCTAATTGAAGGCTGCTGCACAGGGAACGATCCAAAGACCTGGCAAGGCTCCTGGTCCATCTGCTCCCGTGGTTGGAAGGAACGAAGGCTGTCTGTGTGCCATGCCCTGACATTCGGAGCTGCAAGGGGAGGAGCGGGGGCCAGGAGAGTGCTCCCCAGCGGGAACTGCTAACAGAAGGTTCTGCTCATTCAGGATGCACTGTCAGTTCATCCCAAGAGTGGGAATGTGCAGAGGCCACCTGAAGAAGAACATGTAGTTTTGGCCCTATTTTCAGTAAGAAGCTGCAGAGAAGGCTGAGGCACGACAGCTGGGCACTGTATTCACACTCTCACGGGCCAAGAAAGCCTGCATAGCGATGAGCGCTATGTAAATAACTAGAGAGAGATGTATGTACATAGTGAAATCCACAGAAGCTGGAATTAGACTTCCAGGACAACACAGGCAAAAAACGAGTTTACAAAACCAAACTGAACTTTCTGTGGGTTCGGCTATCAGTATTTGAGCCATACAGGAAACAACTGTTACATTTTAAGTTGCCATACGAAAGAAGGAAGAGGAAACAATTTGTACAGACTCCCCAACAACCACTGTGATGTTCATCTGCAGCCTTGGCCGTCTTCCCTCACCATCCTGAAACTCCTTGATGCATCCTGCTGACCCACTCTCTCTCCCCCTGTCTCGCCAATGCTTCCCCTACTATGAAGTTTCTGATCCATCTACAGTGCCCTCAGACCATTGATCCATTCTTTAGGAGTTCCACACACACCCCAGGAATGTGGGGTCCGTGAGAGATTTATTTCAGGTTTCAGATTTACAGTAAATCCAAGTTGCTCTTTGAATAGCACTGAAGATTTCTGTGTAATGGAGCTTACGAAATCATCAACAGCTCCTTTCCAATCCTTTCTGGGCTTTGAAGAGGTCTCCATTTGGATGTCTGTATTAAAAATGTAACTTTTAACAGTTTGCCCGTGGGGTAAAATCTCATGTCATTATAATGCGTCGTATTTCAATACATCATCATGGTGTGACACAAGGCCAGCACTAGAAGATTTTCAAGGACACTGTCAGTGGTGCCCGCAGCCACACATGTATTATGCATGGTTCATAGCATTGGCAGGGGTACCAATTGGACAGCAGGTTTGCCCAGAGGTGGTGGGGGGAAGGGAAAGGGGCAGTTTGCCGTAGCCTCCCATTTGAGAGGGGGCCCCCCCAAATCAAATGGCATTGCGACCTGGCATGGGAGGTCACAACGCCACTCAGATTTCGCTCAGTAGCTCCTGCATGAAGTGGCTGCTGGGCAAACCTGAGGGCGGTTGCGACCCTGTATGTCAATTTGCAATGCCCAGAGCCGGGAACAGGGCCCAGCCCCATGGGACAGGCACCCAGCCGCCGCAAAGTGAGCGTGATTCACGTGAAGAATTTCTGGAGGCGCCCCCGGTCACTGAAGCACAACTGTTCCATTGAAGGCAGGATGGTCTCACAAAATCAGATGGGTAACAATTTGTGTTGTTTAATGTTTTTACGGTTAAGAGACTTTAGAATGGACACTACAGAACCATCTTTCCCTGTTGTTGTTAAACATACAATGCCACTTGAATAAAGCTCTGCATATATTACATCACCTTGAATTTGCTCTGTGTGTGTGTACATTAAATACCACCCAGAAACAGGCAGGTACAGCGGAGCAAACGTTTGGAAAGACCAGTTAGCTTTGTCCCTGATCTCAGGTTTAACATCTTTTGCTAATAAGACTCCAGTACAGCTGGGCAGAGAGAACCTGTCACAGTACTCAAGATGCAGAGACACATTGGGCCATATTCATGAAAGTGAGAGCTTGGGGAATAATTGTAATCTTTCTGAAATTCACCAGGTACTTGGCATTCCTAATTGTTATTTGTCAACTTTCAAACTTTATTCATTCCTTCTCTCTAGTGATTTCTGAGCCTTTTTTATCTGCAGGGACACAGTACATTCGTAAATCACAGCAAAATCCAATAGTAGTGAAGTACCATGGTTCTTTCTGTATAATTACAGACAATTAGAAGCTGTCACTAGAACAATTAGTTTAAAAATTGAAAACAGATAAACAACCTAAGCCATGTATCCACTTAGGGCTTGATCCCAGGAGCTTTCCATGCACAAAGCTCCCACTGAAATTCAGTGTGATTATAGTACGTGTAGGGCTCATGAGACCATATCCTTATTTAGTAAAAGTTCAAAAATGGCCAAAAGGAACGTGTCTAGAGTGTGATATGAGAGTCAAAGAACCTAGTTTAATGGGAACGGAGGGTGTGCAGTAACAGGCTCAACTGTTGCTATTGTTTGCAAGTGCAAACAGGAATTGCCTGTCAAGTAACTGAAATCTTCAGGATCACAGGTATAGTTGCAGTTATATAGTAGACCCATGGTCACCAATTGGTCAATTGCGATCGACGGTCGATCCTAGAGGATCTCTCAGTCGATCGCGATCTCTGGTGGCACAGGGGGCTGCCGCTAAGACAAGCTCCCTGCCTGTCCCGGCCCCATGCCGCCCCCGGAAGTGGGCAGCGCGTGTCTGGGGGTGGGGGTCTCCCTCTGCTCGCAGCTCCTGCCAGCAAGCACTGCCCCCACAGCACCCCAAGCCCCAACTCTGAGTCCCCTCCCAGAGCCAGCACCTCAAACCAGCCCTGAGCCCCCTCCTGGAGACTGCACCCTAACACTCTGCCCCATCCCTGACCCACCTCCCAGAGCCAGCACCCCGTACCCCTCCTGCACCCCAACCCCCTGCCCCAGGCTCAGCCCAGAGCCCCCCCACACTGCAAACCCCTTGGCTCCAGACCAGAGCCTGCACCCCCTACCCCAGCCCGGTGAAAGTGAGTGAGGGTGGGGGAAAGTGAGTGGTGCAGGGCTTCGGGGAAGGGGCCAGGTTTATCCTGGGTTGCCCTTAAATTCAAAAAGTGATCTTGGGTGTAAAAAGGTTGGAGACCACTGCAGTAGACAGAACACTTTAGTCCTTGTAGTGGTGACCTCTTCAGTGCAAGAAGCTGCTCTTGCCTTCTGCATTTCCTGAAGGGCGGGTGTGCGGTGGGGAACTGTACAGTGACAGGGCAGGTTGGTTTATGAAAGCCAGATTCTTTGCAATTATTTGTGTGTGTGTGTGTGTGTGTGTGTGTGTGTGTGTGTGTAATGTTTCTATCATGCATGTTTGTTTAGCAAATAGCACTACCATTTGGACTGGATTTCTGTACATGTTTGCCTGTGTAAATACAACAAGAATGAAAGACTTGCAAAATGATATTTGCAATTTCTGTGCAGAGATTAACCTGAGCTTTGCCTTAAAGTAGGTGCAGTGTGAATTGATTATTTTTCTCAAACATCGGTATAACAGGATGGCAGTGGAAGTGTGCTTAGTCTTGTCAGGAATTCATGGTTTTGTTTTTTTTAAACATTATAGCTCAGTGGGCCAGATCCTCATCTGTAAATTGGCATAGCTCCATTGACAAGATAGAGCTATAGACAGACTCTGGGCCATTATTTCTAAGGATGAAAGAAGCCAGGTTGGACAGAAGATGAACTGACCCAAATATTAGCCTGGAATTAAAACTTTTTTTCAATATTACAACATATATCCTGTTTATAGTCCTTTATCAGTTTTATTATTTATATATTTTACAACGCTCTATTCAACTTCTTGGTGTTTATAAAATTGTTTGGACAAGAGAATTATTTAATGGTATGAGTTCACAGTAGTGCTTCTTCCATCGCTCTCCTCATATGGGAAATATTGATATAATTGGCAAACAAGCAAGGTCCTTAACAAATATAAATTAGTATAATGCCGCTGAAATCAGTGGCTCTATGACAGTGATGGGCAACCTGTGGCCTGTCGGGGTAATCTGCCGGCGAGCCGCAAGACTGTTTACATTGACCGTCCGCAGACACGGCCACCCACAGCTCCCAGTGGCCAATGGGAGCTGCGGGAAGCAGCGGAGGACTGCAGGCTGCCCACCACTGCTCTATGATGATTCACACCAGCTCACCAAGCATATATAAAATTACTACTCAATAACCTTAAGAGTAGAAAAATCATCGATGGCAAAGACCTATTAGGTCATCTAGTCCATCCTCTTCTGCCAAGACAGGATTGTTCCCTTTCCTGCATTAGACACTATTCTCCACTGCTTTGTTCCTATCTAGTTTTAAATGTTAAGGTACCAGTTCTCTTCCATTAAAAGTCCATTCCCCAGTATAATGTGTCTTCAGTAGGATTTTCAAAAGCACTCAGCATGGTCTTAACTCTGCTCCATAGAAATCATTGGGAGCCACTGACTTCAATGGAAATAGCATTCAATCAATGTTAAGCCTTTACTCTTACAGGCTACTCTTAAGAAATGCTTTCCTGCTCTTGAGCCTAAATTTTCCTTTGCTCATTTTCATTCCATTATTTCTAATAATTGCCCTGGAAGTCCCCAGAGATGCTCCTCTCTTTCCCCTGGGTTTTCGCCCTTAAAATGCAGAGACAGTTGTTTAAGATTTTGTTCAATAATATTTTAAGTTCTCTTTTTAAAAAGGGTGCTCTGGAAAAGAAAAAGGCAAAGGTTTATGCAGTCAGTAGAAAGTTCCTGGACTATAACAGTATAAAAGTTGCCTCTCACCTTGCGTGTTAATCTTCTCTTTATCTCCCGTTTTTCCTCCTGCTCCTCTTGCTCATTCCGAGCTAGAAAAAGATTTACATAATTCTAGACTGTTGGCATGATCAAAATGCACAGTATAAAACAAATAAGCCTCTACATCAGTATACCAAATTCATGGTCCATTTTGGTTAATTTCATGGTCATAGGATTTTAAAATAGTTAATTTCTTGATTTCAGCTATTTAAATCTGAAATGTCACAGTATTGTAATTGTAGGGATCCTGACCCAAAAAGGCGTGTGTGTGTGTGTGTGGGGGGGGAGGGTGTCGCAAGGTTATTGTAGCGGGGATTGCGGTACAGCTACCCTTTTGTGCTGCTGCTGGTGGTGGCACTGCCATCAGAGCTGGGCAGCCAGAGTGTGGCAGCTGCTGGCTGGGATCCCAGTTCTGAAGGCAGAGTCACCACCAGCAGCAGCATGGAAGAAAGGATGGCATGGTATGGCATTGCCACCCTCTGCGCTGCTGCCTTCAGAGCTGGGCCCTTGGTCAGCAGCCGCCACTCTCTGGCCGCCCAGCTCTGAAGACGGCAGCACAGAAGGAAGGATGGCATAGTATGGTATTGCCACCCTTACTTTTGCGCTGCTATTGGCTGGGTGCCAGGCCAGCAACCACTGCTCTCTGACCGCCTAGCTCTGCAGGCAGTGCAGAAGTAAGGTTGGCAATACTGTGACCCCCTTAAAATAATCTTGTGACCCCCCCTGCCACTTTTTTGGGTCAGGACCTCCAATTTGAGAAACGCTTGTCTCCTCCATGAAATCTGTATAATATAGGGTAAAAGCGCACAAAAGACCAGATTTCATGGGGGGAAACCAGATTTCCCAGTCTGTGAGGTGTTTCTCATGACCGTGAATTTGGGTAGGGCCCTACTTATGTTTCAGGGCTTGTCAGATGCAGAGAAAGTCCTTCTGGGAACAGCAAACTTCCCTACTCATTTGCTACTGCACTTTCTTCTATGCCTCATGAAATATCCACATCTTCTGCCTCAGTATCAGTATGAATTTTACTTCTGTGTGTGTTTCACTTTTTAGCATTACCAGGCAGACAGCCAGTGCTTCAGAAACCATTGTCTGCATTCTGGTGGCCCAGCGGTGGACAGTGATAATACAGCTAGCCTCTGAGAAGAACAGGCTGAGAGGGCAGGAGCTCGGGAAGAAGCAGAAGTATTTTTTCCCTGGCCACAGGATAATTTGTCCACAGCTACTCAGTGGAGGGTCTGGAAACAAACCTCACAACAGGGGTAGTGGGTAAAGTCCCAGACTCAGCCTGCCATTATCTGAGCTGTTGTCTAACAGAGTGGTGAGAAGGTCCTTCTGATACGGGCCTTGCATAGCACAGCACAGGAGCACAACAGCCAATACTGGGGGCAACATGCTTCACAAACTAAAACCAAATAGGCCACATGGCAGTTTCTTACCAAGACAAGCCTGTATCACAAAGGCTCAGGAAAGTAATATCTAGCACTGCCAGCTCTATTAAACTTTCACAAGCCTCATTGATTCCTAAACGTAAAAAACAGGCTCAGGGCAAAACTTTCCAAAGCTCTTAAAAGTCACAGTTTCAAAAGTGACTTAGGCACTTACAAGTCTAAATCTCATTGAAAGTCAGTGAGATGTAGGAATTTAAACAATGGGATGTTGGCTCCTAAGTCAGTTAGGGCTTGTCTTCACTGCAGAGTTAACCCGAGAATAACTTGAGTGTTGGCTGACCCATGAGGGGATACCAGTTAGAATCAGCCCCACTTGTCACTGCTAACACAATTAGTTTGTGTAGCTCGAGTGTTATTTCACTGTGTGTCTGGCTCTCACTTAAGCTAGACTAACTCGAGAGGAGTTAACTCTGCAGTGAAGCCATATCCTTATTTAGACTCTTTTTGAAAAGTTTACCCCATTGTCTAGGCACAATCATAATACACAGATAGCTGAGCTAACTAAGCAATAAGCCACAACAAAGTGTTCATTACTGAGCTGCTGGAGCGGGCTCCTAAGGCGAGAGTACCTTCAGTGAGTCAAGAAATAAATAATAATATACTATTACTTTACACATACAGTCTATTGTATACAGATCCTTTCATCCAAGGATCTCAAAGTATTTTACAATGGTGGGTAAATATTACCCCTGTTTTAGAGAAAGGGAAACTAAGGGCTGTTCTACACACAGCTGAAGCACCGATTTAACTGAACTGGTGCTGGAACCAATGTTGCTCAATCCGGGCAAATCCCTACTGTGGGTATTCTTAAAACTTTCAGTTACCAACTGAATTAAGTTAAGCCAATTTAAGGCACTCAAACTGATCTAAAAGTGTCCACACCAGGAGTTTATTTAAAAATGAGGCAGTTAAACTGGTGTTCCAAGTGGGCATAGACCAGCCGTACAGCACAAAGAAGTGATTTGACTTGTCCACGATCACAGAGCAAATTGGAGGCAGAGCTAGGTCTCCTGATTCCCAGTCTGAGGCACTAATCAGTAGAGGTGAAATCCTGGCCTCAGTGAAGTCAACTGCAAAACTCTCACTGACTTCAGTGGGACCAGGATTTCTCACTAAAAATCCACCAATTCAATACATGCTGCGCATGATTGTCTCCTATTATAATAGGGCCCTTTAATTTCAAATGACAGATTTCCAGTAATACTTTTAAAATAAAATTTTCTGGAGGAAGGAATTTCATGCTATAGCAGAAGGATAAGAAGACAGCAGGGGACACATCCCAAGCACCTTTTCTATACTATTTGGAATACATGTATTGCTAAATTGTTTCTCTTTTTCTTAGTTTTTTTAAGTTCCCTGAATAGGTTCTCCCTCCAATCAGTCCCCAATCACACTGATTTATCGTTCCACACAGAATCTAAGGAGCTGATCCTGTCAACAGTTTACTCATGGGAACAGTGCCAATGAGTAAATCTTTGAAGGATCAGGCTGTTAATTGGGAGAGGTAAACAGCTTCTAACAGGGTTCAGAATAGAACAAATTGGCTGAAAGGCTACAAATAAGTGTCTGAAAGGGCAGAAATGAGGCTTCCTAACAACTGCACTATTTTTCCTGTCTCCTTGTTTCCTTCAGCCCAGTTACCAAGCTTTAGAGACAACCGGGTAGGGTGAAACCTTTACCAAGTGAAAGCTGGTCATTAGCAGTTGTCCTTATCTGAAGCCAGAAAGTGATTTCTTTATTTAAAACATGGCTAAAATTGATGAAGTCCTTTTAGAACTAGAGAGGTTACAAAACTGTTGCTTTGTGTGTTTTGTTTTAAGTGGTCAGGAGATCCCCTCTTTCTCTCTAGCCTCTTTGTGTGAAAAGAACTGGAATTTTCAGGCCTGACGTCAGTGCCAGTCTGACATTTCAACTGAAATTGTGTCAGACCCATCAGATCCAATCTCCTTGCCTTTTTACAGCATTTTGCTCATTGAAGGTGTCAACCTTAAAAGCTGAAGTCCTCTCTTCATCACAGATGCAGTTACCATGCAAGTTTCCTCACAAACTAATGTGCCTCACTCATGCTTTGGAAGGACTCTCTGCATGGGTGAGCAGTTCAGTCTTCATGCTTATCCAGCATACAAAACTGCAGGGTGCTGTGTTTCCTCACCCAAACTGCTTCCTGCTCTTGACTCCTATTTTAGTCAATGGGAGTTGAGGGCATGTTGCATCTCACGGGAAGTACTCAGCACCTTCCAGCAGTAGGCCCTCAGCTCCTCTTTTGAGACAACCATTAGTTTACTAGTGCCATCTGTGGCAGTGGATTTTGTGCTATGAGTACCTGTGCTTTTGGAATTCAATCAGCAAGACTATCTTATTCATTCCACCATAGTGGGGCTAGGAAATGGACAGGTGATCTTTGCATGAGCAAAGACTGGCTGAGTAAATACATTTTGCCTCATTTTGTTTCCCACCCATGGAACTGATACTGACACAATTGCATTTGATATAAGAACACGGTGATGTCAAATGTGACAAGTGCATCAAGGAAATTTCAGCTCTAGCCACAGAGGAAAACCTACCTACTTTGAAAAACACCATGGGCTCATTTACTGTACTGTGAATTGGGCTAATAAAAATAGTTCCACTTGTTTGGAATAAGATCTTTGGACTTAATTTTCTTGTTTCACATCCTCCATCCATCTGTCCATCTAGCTATGTTCTTAGATATATATTTAAATTGCATCACTGAACTATTGAAGGGGGAGTGAACAATGCTGTCTTATAATGCTGAACCATACTGGAATCTGATGGTCCTTAGTTTGGATTTTTAATATTTGATGTTTTCATTACATAATATTTCAATAATTTACTCATCATGTAGGTGCTTCAGCAAAGGCGTGGGGTGGCTTATAAATACAATTATTATGTAACAATTTTTTCCCCCAGTATTTAGGAAATTTTCATTTACCAAGACATATGGAGTTCTATGGCAGATCTATGTTTAGATCTATGTTTTATTTAGGTGCCAAAATGTAGTTCTAGATTTAGGGTAATGGTTTCAAATACACTTAGTCACTTAGGAGCTAAGTCCCATTTTAAAAGAAAAGCCCTAAATGACTCATGAGGCTGAGTCTCAATGAGACTTAGGTTCCTAAGTGACTTGGACATGTTTGAAAATTTTACTTGTAACAGCCTATCTTTAGAAACCTAGGTTTTAAAATGTTGGCCATTAAGTCTATGGTTCAGACAATGCTGCCAAAGCTGCACCAGTACCAGTGTGGTGGTTACTGGTTATGCTCCAGTGCCAGGTGATGTGCGGTACCAGATGGCTCATGCTGACTGGGAATTCTGGGGTGACAACATGAGCTGTTTGGAGAATCTGGTTCTGGACACATCGCCTCTTTTTCCAATAATTTCCCCCAGGAGAATGACTCCCTCCACCTGACATGGCATAGAAGTTTAGAGAATATAGTAGGAGATGACACACTCATAAGTGAATGATAGCCCCATATCTGCTTAAATTGGCTCTGATAGCTAATCTAATCTTATCTATATCTATAGCTACCTGTCTATTGATGTGCCATATTTACAGAAAACCAACTACTGCAGTGCCAGCACATTTTATTCCCTAACCACACCACTGAAACATGTTAGAAATTTGATTTCATGTTATTTAATCAATTAATTTTACTAATTTCTAGAGAGCTAATCACCTATTTCATGCCTCTAGGATTCTGTTCAATGTAGAAATAAAAAAACCAACAACAACAAATATACAATTTTTAAGAATGGGATCCGACCTAAAGACACACTATGGAATTTAAACACGATATTGTAGACTATTTTTTCTTGTAGCTTTTTTTTTTAATACTCTAGTTCCATGCTCCTGAAAGGATGTAGGATACATCACCCACGCAAGAGTGTCAGTAAAAATTGTATTCCCGCTGTTCTCTGCTTTCTGACTAGTTATCTTCAAATAAACAGCTTTATCTTTTTCATATTTAAAACCATTTTGATTTGATAAAAAATAACTGCCATACTTTTCCAATATCTGATTTGTTCATTAGAATAACTTATTTCAGATTCAATCTTCCTCTCCTTGAAATCAGTGGTAAAACTCATACGGACTGGAACAGGATCAGGCTGTCTGGGTAGATTTTTGTGGCTTTAAAATATCAACAACTACTTTAGGGATGTTGCAACTCCCCATAGGTTTGTTTGTTGAAAGGAACAATACAGATTAGAGTTTAGAAACTGTGGGCTAAATCCTGAAGTCTTTATTGGATTTCAATGGGAGGTTTGCCTGTGTGAAAACTTTGGAAGACGACCCTCAGTTTGAATTTTCTTCCCAGACTGTTTGTATTGGTTATCTTACTGAATGTGATTTTCCACAGTCATTCCCACCCAAACATAGCTCCTATATATATTATTACTTATTTGTGATATAGCTACAGACTTGTATTTGGTGCTTTATAAAAGACACAGAGCAGCTAACAAGTTGAATTCTGAATGGTACAAATACTTACGTTTCAGAATGTTCCTCTGCTCCAGTTCCTCAGCAGTGGGCCTCTGGCTCAGTCGCCTGCGAAAAAAATCCAGGATCAGTTTTTGGACCATATCACATCCTCCTTAGTTCAATGTGTATAAGAGCGACTTTGCGGCACAAAAGGCAGAGAGTGAGACAATGCCATCGCTCCATTATGTATACAGTATGTCCACACTGTGCGTGGCATTATGGACTATACTTTGCTCTTCTATTTCCAACCCACAAAAACCAAAATGTCTTGTGTCATGTTAGACATGACCCTCCCACTCCCACCCCGGGCTAATCTGCTAAAAGTTAGGCTGTGCAGATTTCTTCACTTAATTTCCTTCCTTTCATGCCTGTTTCCTGACTTTCACAAGTATGAAAAGTTTAGTTCTAGCTCCCTCCCCTCTGCTGTGTGTGAGCCTCCCGACTGTACCCAACTTGTCCAAACAGAGTTTGAACACAAAGCCAGTCCACAGTAACAAGGAGGCCTGGTTAGGCTTTGCAGACTGCGGAACAATAGCAGCTCTTCTTCTCCTCCTCCTCCTCCATTCTCACTCCCCTCTTGGACAGCTTTATTAAATGTACTAATTACAAATGAACATGAATTGAAATCACTTGGCAGTCAACCTGTACGTAATACAGTCACAACAAATAAGATCTAATTACAAAAGGGGACTGCAAACAGAAACAATCAGAGAACTCCGACTAGAAAGCAAGAGAGAGTAGCAGAAAGGGGTATTAGAAAAACAAAGAAAAGCAGCAAGATGACCTCAGAAGTTAACATTTGTTGAGCCTGCTCTTACACCCATTGAAGTCAATGGGAGTTTTGTCATTGCTTTCAATGGGAGCAGTAACAGAACATTAATCACCATCCAAAACATGAATTTGGGGCCTGATTCTGTGCTGAGTACCCTCCGCACACAATGCAGTCATTTACATCAGGGAAGTTGATGACGCTCATTTAAATAAATGGAAGCTGAGGCCGCCTGATGTGGTGTAGGATCAGGGCTACTGTCTGACAAAGTTTAGGAAATGATTTCAGGCTTCTCAGAACACACTGGCCCCAATCCGCAGCTGCAGCCAAAGAATGCACATCACATCACATCACAGGAGGGAAGTGCAGCAGTTTCTTCAAATCATCTTTGCATTCCCCTGATCCTGGAGCTACTGTGTGCCAGTCTGGTACCCAGGCATAAATTACAGCAGCCTGAGGACTGCTCTACATTGTGCTCATTCCCTATGGCCTCAAGGAGTTGTTACAGCAGCTGGGATTCACAGCAATGCTGGGACTTCCTCTGGGAATACACCCTACACCAGATGCTTAGCAGGGAGTATAATCCCATGGCCAGATATGCTGGTTTTACGATTCATTTACACCACTCCAGCAGCAAAGAGTGACCTTAATGCAGTAGAGAATTAGGACCATTAGCATGGTCTCTTTGCTATGGTTGACTGGACAATTACTTCATTGGAAAAGTGCTGAAAATGACAGAAACTCATCCTTAATTCAGAATGAATGAATGTTTGTAAAGCACTCTGAAGATGGAATGTGCTATTCAAACATTATTATTTATTATTATTATCCTTAAGATACAGTAACTGTTGCTAATGGGATGCTTAGATAGTTCACCTTATTGTTAGGAGGCCATTAAAAGCATTTTGTTACTAACAGTGTATGGGAATCAAAGAATAAAAATCACACAGTTTAACTTGGCAATATGTAGCTCTAGTGACTGAGTTACATAATGCTTCTTGTGCATCACATTGTGAGAGTTCTCAGAAAGATGCATCAGAGGAATGCTGAGGCCAGATTCCAGCCACTGAGCATGTGACCATTTCCACAGGGACAAACAGCACACAGTAAGAAAAAAGGACCAATCTGTGTGACTTTAAGAGAAAGATGTTACTATCAAGGGCCTTTTGCCCGCAGTAAAAAAACAAAATGGGATTAAAAAGGATCAGCTAAAAATCTCTTATTTTTCAGACATCAGAGTAAGTGACTGCTGGCCATTTCCGAACACAGGGCCAAATCCTGAAACTTCTGTTTTCGTCTGAGTGAGGAATGAGTAAAAACTGATTTAAGCACGTAAGCATTTAGCTCATAATGAAAAATGTACTCTCTAGGGCAAATCCTCAACTGGCATAAATCAATGGAGCTTCACTGAACCAATAGAGCTACACTGATTTATACCAGCTGACAGCCTGTCCCCTTGGCTTTATCCCCTGACAAGACCATAAGAAAAATCTAAATGGAGTCATGAGCACTATGCAACCTCTTCTGTAGTTTAGATTACCTTGTGACAGCTAGGATGAGCAAAGGCCTATCCTAATACTATTGTATTTACAGTGTATTTAATGTAAGATTATATGTAAGCTCGAGCCAGCCCTTGAGTGTATAAAAACTTCAAAGATCATTGTACTGAGATGGGCCCCACATGTCACCACATGTGTGTCACCACATTTAAAATCACCCCTCATCTTTTTTTAATGTCTTAATGAATTTTGGGTTTAGCCATTACTTATTCAACATGTATGTCTCCTGTCCTCTAACAGTCTCAACAACTACTTATTCCCATTTAGCTACCGGTACATTCACAACCCCTTCCCATTCTTAGATTTCACATTAGCAAAGCACAGGAGTAATCTTTTAACTGATAGCATTTCCCTGGAAGTTCAGTGAAAACATGCTGTACCAGATGCATGCAATACTGGAAGTGTTTACTCTGATAAATCTGGTTCACTAAGCAGAAGTGCAACAGTTAAAGACACAGATGCCTTTTGCCTCTTGCAAAACTTTGAAATTATCATCATCATTTTAGAGGTCAAAGGACAGTTTTGTGTCAGTCACACCAGCGTATTGGGAGTTAATTGCAATGACCTCAGTAGAGTTATGCTGGATTTGCAACAAAATGTCTTTCCTCTGTTGGACTTACTTCCTCACTTAGGGCCAGGGAGTTGCACCCGTTTACACTTGTGCTGAATTTGGGCCAGAAAGTCACAATCCTTCTTTGTTGCATCATAACTATTTCCACAGCAAACAAATGTAATGTTGCAAAGAGGATTATTATTTCAAATGAGGAATTAGCAGCAGGAATTGATAATCTCTAAAGTAGCAAAGATTCTGTTTCCATACAAATATCCTTAAAAAAAAAATAATAAAAAAAACGGGGCGGGGGGGAAGAGGAGGAGGTGGGAACAAAACATGAGCACACAAAGAAAAAACATGCAGAGGGATATAAAAAACCAACATGGTATGTTAGCAGTATTGTCTCTAGACAATAATATTTTACATTAGCTTTTTACATTCTCCATGAATTTTCAAGGACTCAGCCCAGTGCTCACAGACATCCTTTCACAGATCACCTTCTAAAATACCCATGCACATACCACCACCTCCTCCTGCACACCCACCCCTCTTCACCAGTAGCATTCAGGCTGTATTTTGAAGGCTGAAGAAACTTCACCAAACTAGAAGCCTGCTTTATTATCTCAATCCAAGTGTAATGGTCTCTGGGGGACTATTAACCTTTTCATAAGGAATATTTCCTAATTAGAATGGATGTTAAACAAAGAAAGTGGAGGGGGGAGGCCTGACAACCTTTTCCTTTCTGCAAAATAGAACAGGAGATATAATCCTGGCCTAACTGGTCTAAAGAATCATTATCCCTTTACACTTTAAAATACTCTGATCTTTAAGCCCCACTGGGACTCTGTCATAAATTAAAACGCGACAAGGACATTGCAAAAGAGGAGACTGGTAAAAATGACAAATTGTTTTTGTTTGCTCTCTAAAGAAATGTAAAAAAAAGTTAAGTAAAAATTGTGTTTTGAGTTTTTCACTAGAATGAATAGATTATTTGGATGATGCTCAGAATCTGAAGCCGAATAGACGTATTACAGAATGTTCTGTATGCAAGAGCTAAAACGGGTGAGTTCATGGCAGTTTACTGGTCTACATTCCACAGGAGAGTCCTGGATTTCCCTCTAGAGTCCTGCAGATCTGTCCTACATGTAGTAGGGCTGCCAGCCGTGAAATATTTGCCCCTGTAATTTGGAACTCTTGCTACAAGGGATACTCTCTTGACTGCTGTGCAGGTAGGTACTGGGGACCTGGCTTCAAATTTGTCTTTGGGAGGTAACAAATGAAGTAAGTGTGGTAGTCTCAGCCTAGTCCCTAATGAGTGTCTGTTGACATTACCAAAAGAGCCCACTGTACAGCTGGCCCAGGACTAAGCTAGTAAATAGACTGCAAGCCAGTGTTAAAAAGCACTGTCAGAAATGGATGGGGAAACCATGCACAAAGCCTGTTCCATATTTATGCTTAACTTTATCCATTACTACAAAACCTGCTATTTCACATTCATCAGTCTTCCACAGACATGTCAAAAATTAAAGCACTTGCTCCCTTCCAGCCCAATCTTGAAGGGCTCACATTGACCGAGTAACCCTACAAAGCAGGAGTTAGTTTTACTTACATCACACTAGTTTCACACCGCACACTCCTAAGGACCTCTCTTTAGATTTTTTTGAGGCAGGGTTTATTTGGATAGCAGGGTCCTGAATACTGAACTGGAACGTTACTCAGTCATCCAAAGAACTACATACTGTCATACACACCGCGTAAGAACAAAAGCCCAACAAACAACCCCTCCAACAACAAAAGCACTGGCATGATGATTTTGGCCAAGAGCTAATGCTAATGAGGTTGTAAATTGTTCTCAGTGCTCATGTTTATAATTATCTGATTAGTATTTAAAAGCAACTTTTAAGAAAAGAAGTATAATGCTAAATCCTTTATGCTGCTGGCTGGCTCCTGCAGTTTCATGCATGAAAATGCATATTTACATTTAATAATAACAATAATAGAGGATTTTCATTCTTGTTTATTTTAATATTGGCATTTAACATTTTAGGCCAGATTGTGGTTGATCTAGTGCAGATACACAAAGATGCGGGAAGGGACAGGGCACATGGAACGCAAGTCAAAAGATCAAAGCTGACAAAGTAAATGGGACAATGTTAGGCAACTGGTGCGCTGACACCACTGTCTATCATGCTGACCAATATTGTCTCATTGTTTCCTTGTGCTTCCCATATTTCTCTATATCCGCCCGTTTGGTCTTAAACTGTAAACTCTTTTGGGGTAGGGACCATCTTTTTTGTGTTTGTTCAGTGCCTAGCACAAGGGGGTCTGGTCCATTACTGGGATTCCTTAGGACTACTGCAATACAAATAAGTCATAATAAAGTGGAAGTGGAGAAACAGAAGAAGGGGAAACAAATGCATGCCATATCTTTTCAAAAGGCTTAGTAGTTATTCTGTTGTAGTTTCTAGAGACAAAGCCAGAACCTTCCATTGCTGTAGAGTCTCTTCTCTGCTCTCATATGACATTAAAAAAAAAAATCGGGGCTCTGTCATGGCTTAAACAGTGTAAAAATATTAGTATAATCTCTTAACTATTCTGAGAGAGAAGGTGAGGGGCTTTATGCTTCTTTGATGACCCCCGGATAATAATCTACCTGCTTTACACAGGTAAATTCGTCCCCTTGCACAAGGCCCTGCTAGCCACTATCCTTCTGGTGGAGGAGGCCTGGAGAGGCTTGCCTTTGAACCAGTCGATGCTGCTCCTTAAAAAGCTGAGATATCATTGCTGAGTGATGCACAATCCTGCTGATTGGTGGAGCACCTTGCCCTTTGTAGGCCAAGAGAGCAAGAAATCCAGAATCTCTTCAAATACTTTTATCACCAACAGCCCAATAAAGAATGCATGCAGCATGATTACTGAAACACCAGTGCACCACTCCAGCCCTCCAACCCCTACCATACTGGACTAGGATTTCCAAATTTTCAGGGCTAGTTTTCAATCCGGACAGTTGTCAGCAGGAAGAAATAAGCAGAGTGTGTCCACTTTTATTATTGTAACAAAAGAAAACTTGTTGAAGATTTTGCTGACAGATTGAAGAATATAGGTATTTTTTGGATCACTGTTCCAAACCTACTCTAAACACATCCACTCTTAGGGTAAAAGTAACATCCTGAATGCTTATTCCTATGATATATAATTCATCAGTGGCATCACTGTCTACTAAATTCAGTGATTTCAGTTAAGAGTTGGGTTATCGAAAATGCTAGGTTACTAAATTAACTGGATGTGCCACATAGATATGTGGTTTCCCTGTAGTCTGCTATGTTGCAGATTATTAGAAATCTCCATTGTGAGCCCAATATTTGCAGCAAGTATTACAGCTATGGATTTAAAGGACACTGAGATCTGGTCTAGCACTCATTCTCTTCACTGTGGACCAAAGCATGTTTCTATTAATTAACATTATTAATGTGATTTATAATTCCACATATCAAGGTGCATAGCCTAGCAGGGTATATTTTAATCTCCACATATGGTGTGAACTGTGCACATAAATCCCAGTGCAATGAGATGTGAGCATACCTCTTAGCCATGTTTCCTGTAAAATAAATAGTTGTGACTAGGCATGCAAATAAAACACCTCTCTCTTGACCTCAAAGTGACCCTTGAGGTTCTCCACAGTCTTTCAGGAAGAATGTGCAATATTTCTAGCTTGTATAGTTTTATCGCACGTAATGGAAGATATAGTAGTTTTCTTGAAACTGATCTGACTATCCAAAAATCACTCAATTCCCTTAAATTGCAATGTGAAAGTCATGAAGCAATACTTACCACAGACCGAATACAGGCCAAATGTTTAAAAAGTTACCTTTAATTATTCACATACAACAACTTGCACATGAAATTATCATGTTTATACACACAAATAGGTGATCACGCATGCAAACTGGATTGTTACAAGTCCAAAAATCCAGCTTGTGCTCACGAACATGTTCATGCCTATTTAAAGGCTGGCTAAAGAATTGGCCTTGCATGTTGACTGCTTTATGGGAGTTACCACATATCAATTGTCAAGCAGGCCATAACATGTTGAGAAAAAAGGAGAAACTAAGAGAAGTTAAATTCTTTGACCAAAAAAGCAATTTCTTCATTTTATAATCATCAGCCTAAAAAAATGAAATTTATTCCTGTCAGTCTGCTTCCTTTATCTACTTGCATTGCTTTCTGATTTGTTTCCTTTACAGAATTTACAAGGTCATCCAATCTGTACAACAATTGTTCTTGTGATTAACTCCCTACAATCAGCAGACACAAAACGAAAAGATTTATGATGAAATTTTTCAAGGTGGAAATTTATGACCTGGTTCTTAGTGGAGCTGCCCTATATTTGTCAGCATTCAGTATAACAAGAAAAAAAAGCTATTTTCTTGTTTTAGATCTAGGGCATTAAATTTGTAAACAGCCATTTCCTTGTTTTAGTTCCAGATTATGTCACCATTTTTTAAATTTAAATACATAATTCTTTAGCCAAGTAAAAAACTGTCTGGATTCTTTGTGGTGCTCCTATTTATTGCAGTGACATAAAGACTAATTTTAATAGTGACATATCCTTTTTTATTATTCCTACTGCAAGCTCACATTATATTCTGCGTATCAGGAATGATTTCACCCAATGCTGAAATGCAGCTGTTTCTGGATGGAAACTGTTAGTTGTTTAACAAGTAACACCACCACCACACAACAATTTAGAGTGGGAAACAAAGGACACCACATCCCATTGAAATTGCAGAGGAAAGTTAAGTAGACAAAGTAGATTAGTCTCTGCAGTGCTAAGAACATGTCTCAGGCCTTTATTTGGGCAAATGTATCTAGATTTGTATAAAAATGAATGGGGTGGGGATGGAATTGGCAACCCAGTTGTATTCACTAATTTGGTTTCCACAAGGAAAGGACTGGAGAAACATGCACCATAATGAGACTGTAGAGTGACTTGTACTGATTCTATCACTGCAGACAGCAGGAGTTCTGAGAGGTCAGAGGAATAATAGACTTGTTCAATGATTGGTAGCACCTCTGACTGAAATACAAATCTTTAATGCAACACAAACACTTTCCATTTAACGAGTGACCAGGCTGATGTCTTTCGGGAGATTTTGTCCTTAAATTCCACTTTCAAGTCACAGTTGTCTATGATTAAGACAAGAGCATCCCTTTAGTCTCATAATTTAAAACAACAAAAATAAATAATCTTGACACATTTAGAAGTCAGGCTCTGACACAGTCATGTCTGCCAAAAGGACAGACTACAGTTAACTAGTATATATCTCCACTCATACACGTCTGCTCTCAAATACATGGCACAACATCCACTAGACTAGATTTGCTGAAACTGGCACAGGGAGGTATAAATTTCATCCTGGGGTGGGGGTTTCCCCATTTGGAGGGCAGAGGATGATGCACCTGCTACCAATTCTTCGAGTTCTACTTGGGGTGGGGAGCTTTAGTTTGCAGATAAGGGAACCTGATGAGGGGATGTGCTGAATCAGTGCATTCTGTGGCGACACTGGGTATGACCCCTTCCCTCTTCCTGGCCTGCTCCATATCCTTTCTGGTCTGAATTGACCCCTTAGGAGCCTAATATATTAAGAACTCTAACTCTTAAAAATATTGAACAAATTATTAATGTATTAATTCATACATGGTGTAAGGGGTTGGATCTCTGCTTTACCACTGAGTTATCCCTCCTCCTTTTTGGGGAGGGATAGCTCAGTGGTTTGAGCATTGGCCTGCTAAACCCAGGGTTGTGACTTCAATCCCTGAGGGGGCCACTTAGGGATCTGGGGCAAAATCAGTACTTGGTCCTGCTAGTGAAGGCAGGGGGCTGGACTCAATGACCCTTCAGAGTCCCTTCCAGTTCTAGGAGATTGGTATATCTCCGTATATTATTAAGAGGGGAACCTCATTCCTGATATAGGGAACAATCCTATTTTTATTTGCATTACAGTGGCACCTACAGCCCCACCCTCCACCCCTGAGTTCATGGCCTCATTTTGCTTAGTACTGAAAATGCATAGTAAGACAGTCTCTGTCCCCAAAAGCTTAAAATCTACATGGACAAATCAGAATCCCATTTTACAGATAGGGAACCGAGGCACTGAGAGACTAAAGGTGGGATTCACAAAGGTATTTAGACACCTAACTGCCACTGATTTCAATGGGAATTCAGGGCCTCAGTACCTTGATGAAGACCTCAGTATGCCAAGGGCCAGATTTGTAAGGGTATTTAGGCATCTAAAGATGGAGACAGGCATCTAGAAGAATTTCCAAAAGCACCTTGCCATTGAAATTTATGGGAGTTAGGCACCTAGATGCTTTTGAAATTCCCACTAGACACTTATCTGCATATTTAGACACCAAAATACCTTTATAAATCTAGCTCTAAATGACTTGCCCAAGGTCACACAGAAAGTCTGTGCCAGCCCCAGGAACTGAACCCTCATCTCCTGAGACCCAGTTCAGTTCTTTAATTGCAAAAGGCCATCCTTCCTTTCAACCCAACCAAGCTCACACGGAGTTCAGGGAGGCAGGATTAGGCCTCAAAGGTGCAATAATTACTCAGCTCAGTTTGCCATTATCTTGCCTCTCACAATAACTCTCTGACAGCATCCCACCTGATGATAATAGCAGTAATAACCAGGGGTGTCCAGAAAAATATGATTTCCTTCATCAAGCTCTGACAGGAAGAAAAAATGCCATTGATCTTGGATGCAGGGAATGAACAGGTGAGCCTGCACTCTCATCAGTTACGGTACGTCAACACAGCAAAGAAAAACCCACGGCTGTCCCAAGCCAGCTGACTTGGGCTCACAGGGCTTGGGCTGCAAGGCTGTTTCATTGCTGTGTAACCTTCCGGGCTCAGAAACAGACCCAGAGCCCGAGTCAGCTGGTACGGGCCAGCTGTGGATTTTAATTTGCTGTGTAGACATAACCTTTAGATGCCAATTAGTTTCCCAGGGAAAGCTGACTGAGGTAATTAGATAATCAGGCTGGTGGGGACAGAGAGCCAATTAGCCCATCATCCCAAATCTGATCAAAAGGCACAGGAAGGAAGCGGGATGCAGGGAGGACAGGGAGGGCTAGTTAGTCAAGTCCTGATGAGAGGGTCAAAAGCACAGAAGATACTGTAAACAGACTGTTGCACAGGGACTGTTCTGCTATTGGTGGAGGGAACTCAAAATAAATAGCACTGTGAATGTATAGCTAGTGGGAGTCTAGGCAGTTTCTGTGGGTCAAGATGTCAGGAGAGAAGGCACGCCCTGTTACACTCGGTTTAACCATCATCGTGAAAACACAGGCTCAGCTCTCTTCAGCTTTTCTTCACCAGACAACTCTCAGACATCTAGTTCTGCTGGACCTGCCCCTTGAATCCAGGATTTAGAGGAGCTTGTTTGCCACAATTCTATTTTCCACGTAGTTTTTCCCTTAATATGCAAAATGTGAGGAGGCAGGCTCCAAACACTCTGCTGCCACTAAGGGTGAGGCGTTGCCTTAAGGAATGTTTCTCTCTCATTACCGAAGCCTAACGATCAATGGTAGAATTGCAGACCTCAGAGGTAATTAGGAAGAAATGATTTCACATTAAAGAACTCAAATAAAATCTTTGAGCAAAGCCCAGTCTCACTGCCTAGTTATCCCTAAATGATTCTGAGATAGTGAGAGAATGAAAATCTTGAGAACTGGGTCCAGAACAATCATTCAGTCGTGATCAGCGGGGGCCATCTTGCAGCCAGTCTGTGGCTGAATAAAGCCTGTGCACCCTCAGTGGGATTGGTTAAATAATAAATCATTTAAAAAAGCTGTCTCTGTCCTCATAGCAGAAAACTTTTAGTAAACAAAAATGATCACTTTTGGCTGTTTCTTGCAGGCCTTTTAAAGAGCCTTTGTGCACTTAAAAACATTGAGCAATTCATGGGCTAGTTGGTGAAGACATGTAGTACAGTACAACCGCAATTACTCTATCGCTGAATAATGTGTGTGTGGCCATGGCAGTGATTCTGAGGGATATTTAGCATTTTCCCCACGTTACAACCAACTGACTTTGTCTCTCAAAGTTCATATTTAGAGCCTGAAACGAAAAACCTGCTGATGTGACAATTGGTTGATCAGTATCACTAGTGCTGTTTTAGGAATAGAGATCACGGTTGCAGTCCTTGCTCCATCTGTCAACACCATGGCATGATGTTCCTGAAGGTGCCAGCAAGCCATCCTCTGAATGGCATGTTCAACAATTGCTGGTCTACTTTTTCAGGCATAAAAGATGCCATGGTCCCTTATAGAAATATTTGTCAAATTTTATTGTTAAAAATAAATTCTTTTGGACATCTTTCCACCAAGTACTGTCTCTGCCAATGGGCTAATAATATCTCCTCTGAACACATCATTCTCTATAAGGATCTGTCAACCTGAAAAATGCAGCTAACTTAAATAATTTGATTGTATTTTATTGCATTACATTTAACAGTGAAGCAAATTTCAGACAAGTCAAATTATCTGAAGACAACTTGACTATCCAAATAGCCATGGTGCTTGCTCTTATGCAAACACTGCAGATTTACAGTACTTTAATACTTATGACATTTATGCCAGCCTTATGGTCAAATCATATCTGAACTGATGACATAGTTTCCCTTCCACCTTTTTCCTACCTGCCCAGTTCTCTTTCCTCTTCACTCCATTTCATCTGTCCGCTCTTCCCCCTTTCTCCCCTGTGTGCATGCACACACACTCTCTCACACACATAGGCAATCAGAACTTGATTTGAACGGACATAAAATCCCACAACAGATACGTGACGTTTCAGAATTGTATGGTGATCTTTTACCTCCATGGGAATTCCATGGATAAGCTGATGCCTCTGTTCCTAGGCAAGGTTTTTCAGCACAGTCAAGGCAGACACAGCATAGGTAGGGTGTGTTCAGAAGAGATTATCTTCCCCAATAAAACAGTGGGAGACCACCACCTGTCAAGTCTGCTATTCAATAACAGATTTGATGTGTGATTTTTACCACAATATTGCCAAACCACAAATACTTCCTTCTTATTTTTTAATAATCTGTGGGATTGTACTGTGTCACACCTGGTTTTACTGATATATTATACGTATTGTGTTTCAATAGACTAGTCTCATACATCATATTTGTCTTGTGATACATGCAGTGTATTATCTGCATTGCCTCAAATCAGATTTTCCAGATGCGGTGGTATAGACAGTGCTCTGCAGTGTTTTTGCAGAATGAATAAATTTAGGAATATAGAACAAAATATAACGCAGAGCACTATCCTCTTACACCTTTCTCTGGAGCATGTTACTGAAGTATGTGCTGGTTAACACGGTCTTATTTACATTGCAGATCTCATCACAATATCTAGTTGCCCCTTACTCAGATATGTGAGGATGGGGGCAGATGACAAAAGAGAATGCATATGTGTTGCAAAGGGACTCCCTTGTTTGTTATTTAACTGAATCCTTTTAATTCTTAAATGTGTGGATGGAGACAGGATGGGAGTCATGGTTCCCCCATGCTACTTTTGATGGGTTTCAAACAGGGCTGGCTCCAGGCACAAGCCAAGGAAGCAGGTGCTTGGGGCGGCCAAGCGGAAGGGGTGGCACGTCCAGGTTTTCGGCGGCGGGTCCCTCAGTCCCTCTCGGAGCAAAGGACCTGCTGCCAAAGAATGAAGCGGTGCAGCAGAGCTGCCGCCGAAGTGCCACCAATCGTGTCTTTATCTTTTTTTTCCCCCCCACTTCGCCGCTTGAGGCGGCAAAAAAGCTGGAGCCAGCCCTGGTTTCAAAGGACATTTTGAGCACGGCAATGCTTAGACATAGCTTTGCAAATAACGGTGTGTGGCAGGGGCACAGCACACGCTCCAAATATTGCTGCAGAAGGGATGGTAATTTATATCTGCTCCCTGCAGGCCTAATGGGCACCCAGCCAAAATGCCTACAGCATATGCACATTGTCTGGAAGATGGTGTGGCACTCCTGAGGTCAATATTTGCATATACCACACAGTGCTGCAACACCACTACTCTGAGGATGAGTTTGTGACAGAAAGAGCGGATATGTAATGATGTTATGCGTACAGAGATGTAACCATTTTACTAACATTGTATGTGAGCTGGTCGGGAAGGGGAGTTATGGTATATTGGGTTAGTAGATTACCCTGTATTGATCTATTTTAACACGGGACTGTTGGAATAGCAAACAGGATAGCAACACAATATATCTAGATAAAGATACCTCAACACACACTTGAAAGACAATGGGTCACACTATTAGCATCAAGATTCCTGTGTCTGATCTCTAGTAAGTTGCAAGCCTTATTTTGTCAAAGCTAGGAGGCTAGAGATCAAAAGAACACTACGAAGTTAAAAAGCCTTTCTCCGGGGGACCAGAGGAGTTACTTGTCTGCAGCTATCTAGGGAGACAGGCCAACTCAGAAAGAGGCTAGGAGTTGGCAGACACAATAATAGAGTCACAAGCATTTTCTGAGAACGATCTGAGATTTAGTTGTTTCTAGCAACATTTAAATACAATATGAACAGACACTTCTGAGTCAGTGGAATGACACAGGGGTCAATTTGCCCCTGTGCAGTAGGTCAGAGATCGAAATCTTAGCATGTCTGCCCATAAGCTTCTTTTTTAAATAACACTGTCTTTTTATATCTAAATTCTGATCTGCCAAATACTGCAGCTAATGATCTCTCCTTAACTAAGTATAGTGAAGAATGCATGTAAATACTGAAGTGTCCTAATCAGCGTTCTAGTGAAAATGAATTGATCCCGTTCACTGCTGATAATAATAACTGTCTGCTGAAGTTTTTATTCTGTATTTTATATTTCTTCTGCAACTAATGTATGTGATTTAATTGGCTGGTTATTTCAAACCTTTGGGACCCATTGCTGGAATGGTACAAATTCCTCAGAAATATTATTAAACTTGCCAACTGCAATCATAGTCTGAATCTCAGTTCTTCCCCGAGGACTATAAATCCTGTACGCCTTTAATTTTGCTTGAGATTTTCATCATTATGTGGCAACAAAGTATGGGTGCAGTAATGAGATTCTGAAATGTTATTTACACAACAGAAAAATTATCAACTTGAGTTTTCTGAAACTTATTCGGCAAGCCATGGAAATGGTACATTTTTGCACACCAAACTCGAGACATTTCCAGCCAAAAAATATAATATCTATCAGCCTACAGGCTAGCCGTAGACAGCTTGGATTTATACTCTGATATTTTGTATTTAAATGTAAGACACATTCTAGGTTTTTACTGCTAAGACCTGTAACCCTGTCTAGTTTTGCAACATTTGTGACATTGTATTTGGAGCCTGGCTGAGGAAGTATCTTTCTCCCTAAGCCCTGGTCTACACTGCTCGAAAGTCGAACTAGAGTGCGCGATTCAGCTACAGCGTGTACGTGGCGCTGAATTCGAATTACCTAGTTCGACTGTCGAGGTCAGGCAGCGGGCGAGCTCTCCAGACGCTCCTCGGGCTCCTGCTCCTCCCTGCGGCGCGTGTGAGTACGGCGAGCGCGCGCGGGGCGTCGAGAACTGGCGGTCTAGATCAGGCGATAGATCGATGGCCTTCTGATCGATCGTCGCGGCGACGTCCGTATTACCTAAGTTTCTTAACTCTTCTTCTAACTCTACTCAGCACAGGGAGATGCAAAACTCTAAATTCCAATTGTAACAGAGCCTGATTCACCACTCTGTTACTCCTATTGTGACTCCATGAACTTCAGTGAAGTTACACTGGTATAAAACTAGAGTAATGCAGTGATGAATCAGGTCCTGTATTTTTCTCAGCTCAGATATTTTATCATTCTAAACTTTTAGGATTTTCACTATCCAACCCATGGCTACAATAGAAGACAATATCCAGTTTCATACCTCCGACAGTAAAGGAGCACAAATAGCAAGATGAATGCACTGGAGAAAAAGGCAGCGATGTTCTGAGAACATGAGGCCTAACTAAGAAATGCTCCAGTTATTGTCAAAATTGGTTTACCTAGTTGAAAATCAAACTGCAGAAACACCTTGTTCCCACAGGGACATTAAATCAGTTGGAGCAGTGTTGTTTAATATATATATTAATCATCTGGAAAGGGGAATGAGTAAGGAGGTGGCAAAAGTTGCAGATGACACAAACTTTTTTACATTAGAGAAGTCCAGAGAGGAGTGTAAAACTTCAGAAGGACCTAACCAATCTAGGTGAATGGGCAACATGATGGCAAATGAAGTTCAATATCAACAAATTCAAAGTAATGCACATTGGGGAGGGAAAAATTAAATCACTCAGATACCTTGCAGGGCTCTAAAGTAACGGTATCAAGTAAAAAAAATGATCTGGGTGCCACTCTGGACACCTCAACTCAGTATGCAGCTGCAGTCAAAAAAGAAGTTATGATGAATAAGGAGTAGGATGGAGAATAATGTCAAAAATATTATAATACCATGATATAATTTAATGGTGCAGTTTCGTCTGGAATACTGTGAGCAATACTGCTCACCCATCACAACAAAGATATGGCAGAATTAAAGGGATTTCAGAGAAAGGTGTCAAAACTGATTAGGGGCATAAAAAGAGATTGAAAAGACTGGAATTGTTTACCTTACAAAGGAGATGAGTAAGAGGGGACATGGAATAAGTATATAAATAATGTACTTATTCGTCTGTTAGTCTATAAGGTGCCACAGGACTCTTTGCTGCTTTTACAGATCCAGACTAACACGGCTACCCCTCTGATACTATATAAATAATGAATGAGATAGAGAAGGTACATTAGAAGCTTCTATTCTCCCTGTCTGATAACACAACAGCAAAACAACATTCATTAAAATTAAACGGTGGCAAATTCCAAACCAATAAAAGGAAATATTTTTTCACACAGCATGTAAGTAATCTGTGGAACTCATGGCCATAGGATGTTGAGGCCAAAAACATAGTAGCATTCAAAAAGTGATCGGACATAATATATTATATATAAAAACAGATTATTCTATGTTGTAATGGTTAATATTAATATACATTCCGGAGAGATATTTAACCACATACTTCAGGGTTTAAGCCAATCTCTAACTAATAGGGATTATAAGGATACCTAATGTGGGGAGGCAAATAATCTTACAGCTGCTTACTGCAAGGTTTCATGTACCTTTCTCTGAAGCATTTGGTGTGGACCATTGTCAGAAACAGGATACTGAATTAGGTGAGCCTTGGTCAGATTCAACAGAGCATCCTATGTTCCTATATGCAAGTTAAGAGTCACTCGGTAGAAACAATCTGACGTGTAGCAATAACACAGGGTTCACTGAGGGAAACTCCCGAGTACTGTATGTGACGAAGCAGATGTTGCATATAGATACACACTTCTCTTCCTGACACTTCTATTTTTAGCTCACTATCAATTTGGATCTTTTTGTGCAAATACACTATGCCAAGCTACTAAGTGAGCTGTACAGTTGAAAATTTTCATTCATAAAGCATTATTACTGCCTACTTCTGCATAATACTCCCAGATCCCACAGGCTAGTTGGAGCATTAGATTTAATATAGAAAGCACAGGTAAAAAGTATACAGGAAAGCACTTGAACATCTTACATATTTCACCCAGGAATGCTAACTATTCTGAATGCAACTAATTGCTGAGAGGAAGCGAGGTAATAAATTCTATCCTTCATGTTTATCAATCACCTCTCTACCCTACCCCACATCTATCATGGCAAAAATAAAATCAAGTGGAAAGGAATAAGATTAGAGAGATGAACGAGTCTTCAATAGGAAAAACCCTGCTCAAGCCTGACCCACCCAAATCAGGTTGTGTGTGATAGGTAGGAGTGTTGCTGGATAGGAATATATTTAGCTGCTCCAAAGGTAACTCAGTTAGGAGGGGGCTTCATATCACTCATTTAGTAGCACCAATGGTTTCACCAAAGGGTACATAAAGAGGGTTCAACATGCTGCAGCCCGGGATATCCCCAAAGCTGCACCTTTTTATTTGGGAGTAGAAAATGAGCACCAACGCAGAAAGCACATTTCCACGGGCCCTTCTATAGCAAAGGACCCCCGAGGGTCAGATAGGGTTGTGTATGGGAAATTATACTGAAGCAGGGGCAAAGCCTAGAGCCGTTGGTTTTCTTCATCCTGTTGGGTGACTTCTCACATAGAGCATTGCGAATAGAGGACCTTAAATCTCCACAGCCCAAGGATAAAAGTTGTATCTTGCAGTCCACTCTCCCAGCAACCCATTGCTTGATGGTAAACTTTAGGAAAGTGTTTGGGTCTTACCTTGTTAGCTTTGTTCCAATCTGCTGCCTCAGTTCAAGTCTCTCCTCATCAGTCTGCTTTGGGAGGATGTTCTTTTCCTCCAGCTCTCGTTTGGAAGGCCTGTTGCTAAGTTTGATTGCTAAAGAATCCTGCCTGCAGATTTTCATTGCCAGAGAACCTATGGAAGAAGGGAGAGGTCTTGCCAAAGGGGATGTCAGGATTATACCATATCATACAGCAGGCAAAGAAGTAACAGTCAGGAGAGGATAAGCAGAGTGAACTAAGATTCTAGTCTACACTACAGTGGCACAGTTATGCCGCTACAGCTGTACTGTTGCGGTGTTGTAGTGTAAATACTTCTTACATTGATGGAAGGGGTTTTTCCATCGATGTAATTAAACTGCCACCTCACGAGGCGGTAGCTAAATTGACAAAATAATTATTCCACTAATCTAGCTGCATCTACAGTGGGGGTTACATCGACCTAAATATGTCGCAAAGAGAGTGACATTTTTCAAAGCCCTGAGTGATGCACCTAGGTCGATCTAACTTTTAGGGGTAGCCTTAGATAGAATTTTTTCCAGATTTACACCAGTTTATTAGCTTCAGTGGAGTCACTTTCAATTTACATCATTACAGGGAAGGACAGAATTTGGTCCAACTGGTAAAGAGAATAAGATGCAGATGTGTCAAATGTGGGGGTGTTTTTTGAGAATGATTAATATTGTATCTGAATCTGCCACTAGCATGGGGTTTCTGTGCCATATAACAGAATGGATATTTCACCCTCAGCGTCTGACTGGGTAGCAGGGCCTGTCCACCTAGAGAAAGAGGGAGAAGGTCTTTTCTCCTAGTCACCCGACAGCTTACACTTAAGGTTCAAGAAGAGACAATGCCAGAGTATGTAGCCTTAATGAGTCAAGCCTGCTGTCCTCGGGCAACACCTGAACCACTTTGAACAGTGAGTGTCAGAATAGGTCTGTCTACACCGCAGCTGGGAGTGTCTCTCCCAGCCCAGATAGACAGACTTGTGCTAGCATGCTAAAAATAGCAGTGTGGTGCTGTGGCACCAGTGGTGGCTCAGGCTAACTACTCATGTCCCTCTGGGTCTGAGCTTGGCTGGCCAGCCTGAGCTGCCACCCGTTCTGCAACATCCACACTGCTACAAGAAGAGCCAGTGCGAGTCTGTCTGTGTGGGTTGCAGTGGCACCAGTCTGTAGGGTGGGAGGGGAGGCTGGAGGGGAATGAACCTCTCTCCAAGGATTTTTCAATTGCTCAAAGTTGCATAGGTTGTGGAGCTGCAGGGCCCATGGCCTGACCACTTTTAAGCAGTGATCCCATTCTAAATCAGTATGGCTGCTGCTAGCGCAGCCCAGAGCATCGCTCTGGCTTGTGGTTGCAATACTACTCAAATTTGGCCCGGGTGCAGAGGGGTGGCCAACCCAATTGGTACTGTGACTGGCACATGCGAAGTGTGTTCATATACAGCAGAGTGCAGGGGAGTCTGCCAGGAACTTGACTCTTGTCAGAACCAGCTCATGCAGTGTGAGGGAGGCAGGCTCACGAGCTGAGGGAGACCTGGGGTTCCTACAGGAGGAGGGTGGGGATGAAGATAGACTGGAATGGGGTCCCTTGCCAAGGGGTTGGATAGAGGGACCGGAATTTTCACCTTCCAAGAAATATTTGAATTGGTGCCACTGACAGGCTGGGAGGCATGCTCCCAACTGACTGAGAGAACCAGATTGAGGGTCCCACAGACACAGGAGGATCAGGGCTTTGAGAGGTGGCTCTGTTCTGTTCTTGTAATTTAAGAGGAAAGCCTATCTAACTTAGCTTGTAGTGAAGCATAAGATTAGATTACACTAAATATGCATGTAGGATGTTTGTTATTTTAAAATCTTGTGCCTTTAATTCTTTGTTCTAAGTGCTAAATAAAAATGCTTTGTTTTAAGAAGGTTGTTGGTCAATATTGCTGGTCACAGGATCCCGAAGGGAGGAAATGTAGGTGACAAACTCATTCAGACCTTCAGGGTGATATACAGGTGCTGTACACAGGGTAGCGGACTCTCCTTCTGGTCAAAAAGTAGAAGAATTGCGAGATTTCACCTAGAGACAGCTATGGACAAGAGGCCAAATACTGGAAGGGGGTGCACTCAGAGAGCAACCAGAAAGGGGGAAGAGGTGCAGCTAACCCTGTAACCGTAGGTCTCAAATTTAGCTTAGAGTTGTCATTTGTGGGCCTGATTCTTTGCTGCTTTGCACCATGTGGAGTGGGAGTAAAATGATACCAAATGAGATGATAGCATTTGTACAGATGTAAATTACTCTACACTGTGCAGGGTAGTGGAGAATGAGGTCCATGTTTTTAGTAGTAATTACCAGGAGCGCCACCAGCTTTTTTGCTGCCTTAGACGGCGGAAGGTCCTGTCCCCGAAATGCCGCCCCCAGCGGAGGCGGTGGAAGGTCCCACCCCCGAAATACCGCCGACAACCAGGGCGGCCGAAGATCTGGCCACTGCGGTAGCCGCCCCCCAAATGTTAGTGCCCTAGGCGACCACCTAGGTTGCCTAATGGGTTGTGCCGGCCCTGGTAATTACACTTCTTATGGTAACTTAGGGTTCTGGAGTCTGATTCTGAACTCATTTATACTGGTGTAAACCAGGAGTAACTCCACAGAAGTCAGCAGGGTTACACTGGAGTAAGAGCGCTGTAAGCAAGGTCATATTCAGGCCCTTGATTTTTAAATCAGTAAGGACTAAATAGCTAAGAAAAATGCGAGCACAGCACACAGAGAGCTAAATACTGCCCACCTTACTCATATAAGTACTCAATGGGCTCAGTAAGTATGCGAGCAGAATTGCCCCCCCTGCTCCTCCCCCGTGGACACTGATCCTAACAAAAAATGGTGTGCCTGTGTTATTCTGTTCTTAGTGAACATGCTGAGCTTTCTCTATGTGTTTAGTCCACACCGTACAAACCAGACATGCCAGTCAGTGCTGGAAGGATCCATTTAAAAAACTACCACTTGTCTATTAAGGGTGGTATTTAAAATAAAGAGCACATGCCCAGCAATAATTTAGCGGCCAATCTTGAAGTCCTTCCTCGTTTTGTATCCAATTCTGACTTGGACAAAAGTTCAGGGGCCAAATATTCACACTGACTTAAATGGGAGTTTTTCTTAAAAAAGTATTGAATAAAAACTGAGTCAAGATCTCCGGATCTGGCCATACTTTAGTATTGTTTCAAAACTGCTCAGTACTGGGCTCATTCTGATCCTATTGCAGTCGTTGGTAAAATTCCCATTGCCTTCTTGACTTGACGACACGTTTAAAAAAAAAAACCTCTATGTAAATATTCTGACATGACTTTGTACTTATTAAGTATAAAGCACCCGATTGTCCTCTCATAATCATCAATTTTAAGCTGCTGTTACTCTGTTGTATTCAATGGAGTTTATTCTAATTTATGCCAGTGTAAGTGACATGAAAATCAGGCCCAAGATATCCAGTTCGCTTGAGTTTCCCTTGTGCTTTGAGGATAAATTAAAATATAAATAAATAAAATAAAAAGGGGGGAGGGAAGGATGAGTCTTACTTGTGAATAATGAGCTATCATCCTCCTCATCTTCCTCATCATCCTCTTCCTCTCTTGAGTAAAGGCAGGAAGAATCTTCATAATCAGATTCATGAGGCACATTTTCTTTATCGTCATCACATTCGATCACAACGGTTGGCACTTGTCTCATGTCTGAAAGGCCTCCAGGTCCTGTTTTCGTGACACTGTCACCCGGGTGTAAACCAGAGCTATTGGAAAAGAAGAATTAAAAAGAGAAATTAAGAAAATTAGAGAAAATTGCTCAGCAGCAGTCAGAGCACGAGTGCTTTTTTTATACTGCAGACATTTTTTTTTAAGAGGGGAAGATGGAAGGATTATAGTTACCAACAAGAATGGGTTAAAACATGGTAAACAGGAGAAATTAGGTTTCAGAGGGGTAGCTGTGTTAGTCTGTATCAGCCTCTACTCAATATTCCAAGGTGTCAGATTCTGGGTGCAGGGAGGCAGGACTAGTGGCAGGAGCCTGAGATCCCAGAACTGAAGCTAGGGTCAGAGCCAGTATCAGGGTCAAGCTGAGGATCAGAGCGACAGTCAGAAATCAGGCTGACAGTCAATACCATGTATCAAGGTTCATTCTGAAGTTCCAGGGGGTCAACTGGGAGTCAGAATCCAAATCAGAGCCATGGTCAGTACCAGGCATTCAGGAACAGAGAAGCAGAGTGGTCATGGCAGGTAGCTAGGGATCTGCATTGTTGCCTGGACACTTCCTGGTATGCCCCCTAGGCTTCTATAGGGACAAGAAGCCAATCAGGGCTCGCTAAGACCACTGTCAGTCAGATCACTCGAGGTGAACCTTGTCATGCCATTGAACCTCTGTAGACTGAGAGTTGCAGGGAGTGGCCAGGTCACAGCTGCTGTCAAGCAGCAATGTGGGGATTCAGCTGCCTGGTAGCCCGGCTTTCCTGGTTCAACTCTTGCTGAGCCTTACAGAAGAATCACACTACCTCTCAACTGACTAATGTTTGTGAAGCACTCGATACTACAGTGATAAGCGCCATAGAAAAAAACATGGGGAAATTAATAATTCTGTCTTCAGAGCAGAGTTTGAACAGGGTCCAGTAAACAATTGCTAGGGTCACATATTGAACAATGAGAAAACCAAATATTGAACAGCTATTCATTAAGTGAGCACCCAGGGCTGGCTCCAGGCACCAGTGCAGCAAGCAGGTGCTAAAGGCAGCCAACGGAAAGGGGCAGCATGTCCGGCAATTCAGCGGCGGATCCCTCAGTCCCTCTCAGAGGGAAGGGCCTGCCGCCGAAAAATGAAGCAGCGGCGGCAGAGCTGCTGCCGAAGTGCTGCCGATCACGCTATTTTTTTTTTTGGCGCCACTTGGGGCAGCAAAAACACTGGAGCCGGCTCTCTGAGCACCTCCATCCTGTGCACTGAATGAGGCAGGGCTCCTGTGGAAAAAAAATAGTATGTGATCATGCATTTCTAAGCTCAAAGGGGAAGAATGAAGGTTGCGTATACAATCTTATTCCTGAGTGCTTGGCTTAACCTTAATAATATTCTTTTAACGTGGGTTTGTGTTTGTAATATATACACACACATCTCTCTCAAATTCCAGGATTGTCACTCTGAAGCCTAGGATGAAAGTGAAATATGCAAACAGCTACAAGCATGGTTGAGACCTCTTTTTGGTTAGAATATCACAAAGTTCAATCATCTCTAGAATACTCAGTCTGTTATTATTCAATTTTTAAGTTCTCAGCCATTTTGACTGCACCGATTACACGTGTGCTGCACCCAGCTACAGCAAGGCATATATCTACACCATGCTAACAGTCCTAGAGCACTGTGATATCAAAGCCAATTACCATCCTTACTCTACAGCTAATTTGCATGCAAAGCTTTCATTAGTTGTAAGGAGACTGCACAGATAGTGGATTAACTGGCCAAACTGCCACACTATGTGACTGCATGGGCTTCCCAATCTCCCCTTGCCCCGAGAAACTTTAAATCCTTGGGAAATATAAATACAGCACAGGAATCTTTACTGAGCCAGGAGAGATTAACTAAACCATTCCAAACTTGCCAAATAACTTGGACTAACAGATGGTTTTATAATTTCTTTTGTTATTTTGGCATTTCATATCTTCTCCTCCAGGAAGAAGGTAAGTTGAAGCGAAATGTAAGTCCTGAGATTTTTTTCTTCCCCTCATTTACAATAGAACGGTACAAAAGATGAATGGGGATACATTATCTGCAGATGAGCTGTGTCTCAGATTAAATATACGATCAAGGTTGTGCTTAATTTGTGAATGTCAGGCAAGGGGTCCTACAGGAATCAAAAATAAATGGAAATGTGCATTAGAGCTGTCTGTCTACAAACTGACTTGGGAGCGCCAGTGGTCATTTTTTATTTTGAGAGAGCTCCTAAATGGGATACACCAAGACACATGAATTGTCTGTGCAATAGCCCAAAAAGCCAGACACCGAGGAGCAATTTGCTTTTACTCTCTAAATATTCAGTCCTATTTCTGCTGCCATATAGTATCTTAGGTTCTGAGCTCATCACTTCCCACAACCTAATAGGTTCAAACCTGGTCTTTATTACTACTGTTTAGCTCTCTTCACATGTAGATCTCAAAGCACGTTATAAGGGAATGTAAGTATCAAGGCAGGTACAGTTTTACAGACAGGGAAACTGAGAATGGGAGAGTTGAAGTCCAATGTCACACAGCAGGTGAAGAGCAGAGCCAGGAAAAGAACTGAGATTTCCTAACTCCCATCCATGTGCCCTATTCACCAGACCATCTTGCCTCCCTCTACTAAGATCAGAGACTGCCAGAAAAAATCCTGGGTGTTACAGTGGTGTCAGTGATTCAGTAGTAGGTGCTCTTCTTTCCGAAACAGTAATTGTGTGAAATTAGGAGGCTCTGTGCTGTTGGAGATGCTGCTCTTTGGATGAGAAGTAAATTGGAGTTCCTGACTGTGCAATTGTTAAAGTTCTCATGCTCCTTTCCACATGAATATGGACGTTAATCCAGCTGTCCTGGCCACATTCCATTTGAGGCAACTATCAAATTTGGATATGATCCTGCAAAGCAACTGCAACTCCTTTAGGGAGTCTAGGATGTGCAGAACCGCAGGAGACACTCCACAGCACCCTGGGAGGACTGGGCCCTTTAACTATTTAAATCACCTTCCACTATGTCAGTTGGAGAAGTTATCTTAACGTTCTGCCCACACTTGTTGTGTGGTGTTGATGAGGACCATTAAACAGTTGCCAAGTTCCACCCCAGAAATGACTGCATTTTCAAGGGGGGCGTGAACTGTTATCCCATAAAGTGCTTTGGGATTTATAGGGATAAAAGGCCCTACATACTATAAGTGAGTGATACCACTTGTTATAATTATGTTAGGCCACAAAAAGATCATTTGGTAATTGCAGCTTATATTGCATATATTTACTGACTGGACATATAAAAGAAAGGAATTTATTTGCCTAGAGATATTCTACATTTTGTAGTACAAAGTATTAAAGATTCATGAAGAATTAGGTTGTGAATTTCTCTATTAGATTTCAATGAATTTTACATTATACTATTTTTATCCAAGAAGTAATTTTCGGATGCATCAGCTGAATTCTTCTAAGGATATATAAATGCATTACATTCTTTAAAAACTTTCAATTAACTTTTATTTTATTGATATACTTTAATAATTTAAATTCAATTAACTTTTTTTAAATCTCTCTTTTTCCCGATTATCTATTATTCTGTGTAACTCTTCAGTGGCAGATATAGGAAACCCCGAAGACTCAGATCTAATATCTTAGAGATGATAAAACTCAGCACAAAGCTGTTCTGTATAAAACAGTGAACGCTATGCAGTAAAATCATTCAGCTCAGTTTAAAAACAGCACAATCAGGCACAGTACAAGTCCACCAAGTAAGAGAAGAGGTGGGAGGGTAACTCAGTCTTTATGCCCATTCAGTCTGCCTTTACCTCTCTGCTGGAGTTACCAACCAGGTGCTAATTGTGACAGAGTATTTTTGGGGGGAGAGGGGGGAAAAAGGGAGGCTGGGGCTATTCATTCCTGAGGCCCTCTGTCCATTTCAACAATTTAAGTTACTATACAGCAGTTAGATGGTAATCACAAGTTTCAATCCCTATCACACAGGCTTGATTTGAACTGGTGTCTTAGCAGTGGAAGAATCTCTATCTCTTTACAACTTCTCTCAGTTAATCAGTCCACCAATAATACCACTTTCTATTTTAAGCTCTATTTTTTCCCTGCTATTTTATGTATTTCTTGATTTCTGTTCCACACTATTAATTTCATTCCCTAAGTCAGCTGACAAGGTGGTGTGCACTTTTGCCCTACCTGCAGTACTGCAGTGTACTTATGAAAAACAATCAAGGACACGAGTAATTCTACTGTGCATAGATTTCCTCTTTGTTGGTAGGAAATACTCACTGTCATGTGGTCTACTACAAAATTATTTGTAAAGGCTGTTGGGCTAGTAGTAGTATTATGTACTGAACAATTACACTACTAAATGTTTCATATCAGTTTTAAAAGCTGTTTCAGATTTCGTTGCTTTGGTTGTTTAGAGATCAAGACAATGGCTATGCGGGCACTTGTTTTCAAAAAGAATTTATCTTAACATGTAAATTACAGTGCTGCTATTAAGAAAAGATTTTCATAAGAAGTCAGAATTTAAAGATTATATAGACAACTTCTGATATTCTTGTTACTCAAGGGTGTACTCTAAATAGAACAGGGGAAATCACTCCTGTAAAAATCTAGTGGGATAAAACATATCCTCACAAACTATCACCTCTTCTTCTTTGATAACAGAATGAAGAGTTACCAAAAAAGATTCTATCGAAATATTGTCAGATCAATAGTATCTTGTGTTGTTGCTTATCAATTAAACTAAAAATAGAAACACTTCAGATCACTGTACATTCATTAATATAATACTACGCTGGGATGAGCGTGGGGAAGGTATTAGACAAAAGTAGTTATCTTGAAAAGTCTTATAGACTGAGGGCTTGGCTACACTTACAAGTTGCAGCGCTGGGAGTTACAGCGCTGGTCATGCAGCTGTGTAGGGCCAGCGCTGCAGTGTGGCCACACTGACAGCACCAGCGCTGCAGTGTGGCCACACTTGCAGCGCTGTATTGAGAGGTGCATTGTGGGCAGCTATCCCACAGAGCACCTCGTCCCATTTTGGCGCTGAGTATTGTGGGAAGGGGAAGGAAGTGTGCGGGTCATTCCACTTCCTGTGCCAACGCCCCGTGTGCATCGCTCACATCCCAGCATTCACTCTTTCCGCCATTGTGAGTGTCTTTCTGTTTTACTCTCTGTGTGAATCGCGATTTCTGTGGCAAATGGAGCCCGAGCTGTTGAGGACTGTGCTGATGAGTGTCGCCAGCACAACGCTATTCCTTCAGCTCCAAAGTGACAGTGAGGAGTCTGACGATGATATCGATATCGATTCTCCTGTGACACCAAAGTGCTTGTGGCATTCACGGAAATGCTCAGCACCGAACAAGCACTGAGTGGTGGGATCACATCGTCATGGAAGTCTGGGATGACGAGCAGTGGCTGCAGAACAAAGCCACTTTCATGGGACTGTGTGCTGAGCTAGGACACAAGATTGAGAGCTGCTGACGGTGTGAAGCGGGTGGCTATTGCAATCTGGAAGCTGGCAACTCCAGACAGCTAGGAACCAGTTTGGAGTGGGAAAGTCGAATCGTTTTGATGCAAGTTTGCAAGGCAATTAATCGCATCCTGCTAAGAAAGACCGTGACTCTGGGAGCGTGCAGGACATTGTGGATGGCTTTGCACAAATGGGTTTCCCTAACTGTGGAGGGCGAGATGGGGACGATATTCCTATTCTGGCCCCCACCTGGCATCAATGGTTCTCCAGGCGCTTGTGGATCACCGCGGGTGTTTCATTGACATTTACACAGGCTGGCCTGGAAAGGTGCATGATGCACGCATCTTCGGAACAGTGGCCTGTTCAGGAAGATGCAGGCATTTCCCAGACAGGAAGATCACAGTAAATGCCCATTGTGATCCTTCTGCCTTGGCTCATGAAACCCTATACAGGGAAGCTTGACAGGAGCAAGGACCGGTTCAACTACAGGGTGAGCCGTGCCGGATGACTGTGGAGTGTGCAAGCTCGCTGGAGATGTCTGTATGGGAAGCTAGACTTGGGGAAAGCAGCATCCCCCTCCATAATATTTGTGAAGGGAAGGGTGAAACATTCAGTCAGGCATGGACCACCAAGGTTCAAGTCCTGGAGGCTGAATTTGCACAGCCAGAGAGCAGGGCTAATAGAGGCCCAGCACAGGGCTTCAAGGATTAGGGATGCCTTGAGGGAAGAATTTGAGGCTGAAAGCCAACAGTAATGTTTGCTGCCTTGCATGGGAGTGAATTGCACTGTTTACACTGTTATTCTATTATCCCTAAAATGATTTGCAGTGCCTCTTTCTTTACTGGGCTAAGGTATCTTTCACTATCTGCTATAATAAAGACTGTTTTCAAAGCCAAGAATTGTTTTATTGAAAAGAAAAAAACTTCCTTGACAGACAGACAGACACACAACATTTCATGAACACAAGAGGGCAGGGGTGTGGGTTGGTGAACTGTACAGTCACAAGTTTGCATATGTCCTGTCTGGAGTGCTGTTTAATGAATCCTGCACTTCAGGGTGCATATACTGCATGGTGATGGGGGTTGAGTGCAGAGGGTAAGGGTGGTGGTAGGTATCAGGGCTGGTTGGTGAACGTACAGGTGTTGGAGGCAGCTGGTGGTGGTAAGAACCTGGATGCTGGGAAAAGGTGGTTTGAGCTGACATTGGGGCACAAGGCAAAAAGCTTTGGGACCGACTGCTCTGCCTGCATGGCTACGATAGCCTGGAGAGAGTCCCGACAGGATCTCTAGCAGCTGGTTTGTGCTTTTCCTCATGTCTCTGGCGGATCATGCTTTCCTTCTCTCTCCACTCCTTCAATTCTTTACTCTCTCTAGCAGACTGATGAAGAACAGTTTTCAACATGTCCTCCTTGCTCTTTCGGGGATTTTTCCTCAAATTGTGCAGCCTCTGTGCCGTGGTGCATCTGCTCAGCCCAGCAGTCAAGGTCACTGTAGAAAGCCAGAAATGACAACATTTAACAGGGCATCATTGTATTCACTATCTCCAGACATTCTTAGTCCTCAGTTTAGCATTCTTTTACCACACACATAACACAACAGAAGCCACAAAATGGTGAGTGAGGGGTGCTTATAGAGGGAGAAGTGGGGCTTGATTGATAGAGGGGAGCTGGTTGCTTCGGGTAATCTGGAGTGATAGAGGGGTTGAGTGAAGATGCAGCTGCAGGGGTGATCTTCACTATCTCCCTATCTCTTCACTAAAGAGTCTCCCAACATTTTTCACAGGAGTTAATCCTGCAAGATGTCTCCTGCTGCAGTCACTAGGGAACAGCGGGAGGCTCTTTACAGCAATGTGGATTCCGCCTGGCCCCTATCGGCTTGCCTGTGTTCAGAAATGGTCCCCACAGCGTGACTGGGACAAGGAACACAGTGGCTCTCCTATAAACCTCACATTGCCCATGCTCTGGCTGAAACTTTTGAGGAGATTAGATAGACCACATCAATGGGCTATTCCACATCTAGGCTGGCATGCATGCAGCCATAACCCCCTTCCTCTCCAGAAACATTTCCACCCAGAAAATAAAAGCCGCTCCTCTGCTTGTCCTTCTGCAACTGCTGGCTGCACTTTCTCCTGACTTGAGAAGAGCTCCTGGCTGCATGCCTCCTGGAAATCTGGGGTGTCTTCCCCATCCCAGTAGCTTCACTCCCCACCGCCTCTGCCTCCGCCTCCGCCTCCTCCTGTCCCCAGCCTGCTCAGAAGTGTCCATCGTTGTCCTGGGATTCTCTTTAACTTTCACCCTGCATTGTCTATCCAGCATGGACCTTGATACCTGCTCAAAGATATGCGCAGCTGGGACTGCACAGCTTCCTCCCAAACACTAATGAGATCCTGCAGAGGCATGGTCACCTGTAAAGATTAACTGATTGCACTCCACACACACCTGGCTGCAGCAAACAGGAAGGAGATTTTTAAAATTCCCGGGCATTTAAAGGTCACCTGAGGCAAGAGCAGTAGAGTGCAAACTGATGAGCAGAGTGGCTGAACAGGAATTCTGGGATAACTCCTTATTCCCTGGAGGACAATTAAAGTGCTGGTGAGTGTCCACACCTGCTGAGCAGCGCTGGATCACCAGCGCTGCACTCCTATACCCCCACCCGATGGGGTTTTCAGCCAGCGCTGCACCAGGAGTTGCAGCGCTGGTGCAGCGCTGGAAAGCCTCCACCAGCGCTGCAACTTGTAAGTGTAGCCAAGCCCTGAAATGCATTTAATAAGAATTACAAGACATCTGCTAGGTAGGTCTGATATGATTTAATTTATAAATTTTAAGTCTGAGGGAACTGGATGTCTAAGGGCAATTGGTTACAGAAACTTTCTGATACAGTGGTTTTCACTTTTGATGTCATTTGTTCAAATCTATCCCAGGGCAGGGCATTGGTAACTGGAAGTCATTACCGTCTGATAGCTGTTTAGTATCCTATAAGAAATAAGTTGTGGTCTGATCCCAGTTGCGAGCTTACAAGAGTATGCATCACGATTGACACTAATTGGCAGCCTCATCAGAGAGACTGATTGGGCGCATGGCTGGAGATTAGACTAGCATGTCATGCCAAGAAGCTGCCCCTCCAAGTCAATGTTAAGGAAGGGGACAAACTATATGTCAGAAAAGCCATACTGCGGTCAGGGAAAAGAGCTCCCGTGAGAGGTACCCTGATAGCAAATCTACATTCTGGAATCCACAATTTTCTTGAATTTTAAAGAAGTTGGCCGCATAAATTATCCCTTTGTTTAAATTGTGACACACTGTTATCCTCATGTAGGAAAATTGCTGCCTAGTGAGTGCAGATCCTTTCTGAGAGTTAGGAATGTGTCACTTAAAATCATAACAACACTTGGCTCTTACATAGCAATTTCTATTTTTAAAATGCTTTTAAAATATTGCTCTGTTAATGCTCACAATACTCTCATGAAGCAGGTAAGTGTTATCACCCATTTTACAGAGAGGAAAACAGAGGCATGGAAGTTAAGTAACTTGATCAAGGTCACACAAAATAACGTGGTTCCTGGCTCCTACTCCGGTGATCAGGAATTCCTCATTTTTCTTTGGCATGCTTCTAACTCATTGGCAAATCATTTCTAACTTCCTTTAACATAGCTCATACCTTTTCCCTGCCTTTACATGTTGTTAGACAGTCAGGACTCTGGAAACCAGGTCTTTTAAAACAAAAAATCTACGTTGTTAAAAGAAGGGGATTGCATGTTCTTTCTTTCCCTATTCTTGGCCACAGGAGCAGAGGTGGGTGGGAGGGAATAGTTTGGGGGTGTGAGGTATAAGAAAAGAATGCTGGAGAGTTTAGGGAGAAGATTACAGACGGGCACAGGGATCAACCCACACCAGGTGAATTTACCAGAACGAGGAAATCCCACTGACTCAGGAAGAAAGCAACAAGAAATAGGCCTTTTCTTTAAATAATTGGGGGGAAAAAAAAGGTACCCTTTTGGCTGAAGAGGGCTGGTTATTACTGGGGCTTGTCAGTATCCCTTATAAAAAAATACTACAGTGTTCTTTAGTAATGCTTCACATCACTTGACAATAGAACTAGCAGTATTTGGGGTGATTATTCTAGAATACTTTAGTATTACATTTTTATAGATAAGGTTTGGGATCAGCTGAAATGGGTGCTACCTAGTGATGTTATTATTCCTTTGTGATGTTAGATACCCCCTTTTCTCATAGTGATAGCAGAAATTCTTGGTTTTAGTCCCTGAGTGCATGACCTTATACTTCGTACCATTTAATTTTACCCCATTTCTGTATTTCAGGCCTCTAGCTCATCCAGTTCTTCCTGTATAATATTCTGATCCTCCTCTGCATGGATGATGACTCCCACTTTTTGTCATCAGCAAATTTAATTAGTGCAGTCCTACTTTTTGTGCCAAGGTCATTAATTAAAATATTAAATACGATCGGTCCCAAGAGTGATCCTTGAAGAATGCCATTAGTAACCTCCCTCCAGTCGAACAGTTCTCCTTTCAGCACAACCCACTGACCTCTCCCCTTTACATGGTTTCCTTACCCTCCTTACAGTTCCTGTATTAAACCTCATTTCACTAATAAATCCCCATCTAGTACCATGCCAAATGCTTTATTGAATTTTAGATAGATTTCATTCACTGCATGTCCTTTGTCTAAGAAATCAGTTATTTTATCAAAGGAAGATCTATCTTTGATAATCCCGGGTTGGATTTTATCCCATTTTCATTTACCTCCAGTCTTTAATTATTCTTTCCTACAAAACTTGTTCTAAAATCTTGTATACTATTGAGATCAGACAAACAGATCTGTAGTTGCCTGGACTACTTTCCTCCCCTTTCTTAAATACAGATAACTATGTTTGCTATTTTCCGGTCATATGGTATCTTGCTACCTGACTTGCAATTTCATGTGCCAGTTCTTTCAGTATTCTGGGTTGGAGATTATCTGGTCCCCCCCAGTTTGGGAGCATTAAACTCTTTGAGCTTTGTTTCTATTTTGGATGTGATCATTTCCATTTTCATACACTCATTCCCATTAGCCATCCTACTTTTCCAGGCCTCTATGTTCTACATTCTTCTCCACAGTTGCTGGCCTGGGAGCAGGGGCCCAGCAGCATGCTATTTTGGAAGCAGCAGAAAAGCTTAGGAACCAATCTCAGATCCTACATATTTGACAGACATGATCACACAGCTAAATTTTATATAGAAGAAAAAATAGATCTCAAATATAAGCAACTTACAAGGCTTTCAAGGCTTCTGAGCTGAAGCTTCCTATAACAAACACTGCAGAGTGATGTAATTAAGGTTTAAACCTGTTTTTTTGTACAATTAGGGAGAAAAGAAAGCACTACTGTCAAACTAATATCAGGAAAAGATACCACTTGGTGTACCTAATCCCCTCCCAAATCAAATCTATTCTGAAAACCTACACTAGTCTCCTTGGAGACATTAGCACATTTGCTAAAAACAGAGTCCCTTGGAAGTGTAACTTAAAAATTTAACAGCACATGTCGACTTTACAGTCCACATACATTATGAAACTAGTGACTGCCTTTCCAGAAGAAACCACCATCAATTTTTTTTTCCTCAAGTACCACAAACATTACTAACTTACTGGACAATGAGCATAACTGAAATACTTGATACATTATTCCATGACTGAAATATCCACTGAGGCACAAAAAAAAACAGTTAATCGACTGAAAAGAAACAATAAAAAAATCTGTTCTGTATATTAATGAGAGCTAGGAGTCCCTTAAAAGTGAAATCAATATTAATCCCATTTTTAAAAATTATGCTCTTCTGTGCTGGGAGACAATTGCTTCATTCTGAGAACTGGATTCTTGCTTGTTCAGTTTCAGCTTCTGGTAAATGTTAAAAATTAACAAAAATACCCCCCCCCCAATCTTTACATCACCTTCTTTAAACCAATTAAACATACTTGTAAACACAGACTTGATGGAAGCTTAGAAACTGGAACATCCATTGCTGGGGGAAGGGGAGAACAGATGCCACTATGAAGTCATATGAAGAGAAATATCATTGGATTTAGAATGATGAAGTGCAGCTTGCATGTACCATGGGCCAGATTGTGCAATTAACACCCAGACTTGTGCTAGGAATGGTGTGGAGCTGCGCTGCTCTAGACACTCCCCAGCACTCAGGGGTGTGCACAGTACATTGTATCTCAGGATGATGCAGCTAGTTCTGCAAAGTGCACGTGCCAGGCTGTGCTGGCCTACGTGAAAGGTGGCAGGACTGTGGTCCCATCAATTCTCTACCTTTGTTATGCCCATAGTATGCTACCTCCTGTCTCACCACTGGAGCCCCTTATCTGTGGCAACAGGAACCTCCCACTACAAGCTAGCCAACTTCTCACCAGCTGAGGATTCCCTTACACTGGGAAAATCTACAGTGGCCCTTTCAGAGCAGCTATAAAGGTCTCTTTTTATTACTCTGGCAGTGCAAAGGGCTAGTAGCACGGGGCAGAATCTGGTCTCTTGTCTATTTAAATGGCACATGTTTGGCTTTCTCTACAATTTTCTATTTTCCTATCACCATGTCAGTTTCAATAAAACTGTCGGTGGTGAACTGCCCAGCTATCTCCTTGAGTTTTCACTGTCCATTTAGCTGATTCTCCTGTATATAAATTACAGCAACATTCAGATTGCTCTAATTCATACTGGGGACGGGTCTGGCACCAACAAAAACCGCAGGGCCAGGCCTTAGGCCATATTTCCACTGCTCCTCTTGAGCTACTTTGAGCACTGAGAACTGGGCACCTGTATTTATTGATTCCTTCGGACTATAGGCATTCAGTGTAAAAATTCCTGCAGGGGACTATGTTCTGCACTACAGGGTGTAGAGGCTGTTTCTCGGTCGTATACTTTGGTATTGGATCTACCCTCCCTGAGAGCCCCCGCAAGGCTACAGTTAATCCAGGTGTCCTGGTGAAAGCCTAAGGACTGCTGTTCAGAAGCCTGTGCTTTTGACCAGAGACAAGTTGGTGGAATCTCTGCAAGGAAGTCAATATATTGGGATACATCCCGCATTCAATTGACTCACTTTACAAAATATGTGTGGAATCTTGTGTGGAATGACATTAATTTTCCCTATCCCCTTTGCAGTCTACAACTGGGGATTGCTACAAAACAGCTGTGACAATTAGGTTGCGTTTGTGTACACACACATTCCACCCCCGGCACACATTTATTTTATTTTATTCTCAGATGCATTTTAGATTACATTAAAAACCTAAATAGCTTATGCAAATCACCATGTGCTCCCTCCAGCTCATAAGTGGCATGTAGATTGCTTTGGTGGGGGCAACACATTTGGTCTTTATTGTTCTTTTCTAAATCCTCCATTTTTTTTTAAATTTTTTTTCTTTGGTCTTCCATGTAACCAAAGCTTTACTTGAAAACCTGGTGTTATGTTGTTGCAAAACAGGAGGCTCCTGAGAGTAGCCATGCAAGGGCACTGAATTTAGCCGTATGAAGTGGAAATCCATCAACTTCATGAAAAAAATTCATACAGATACAGACAGACATCATCTTCCTTTCCAAATGCAAACAGATAGACATCATACCAAAAGGACTGAAGGTAAAAAAAATCCATTACAATCTACATACCACACAGACTATGCTGAGAGATTGTGCCACACACACTCAAAGAAACTGCGGAACCACCTAATCAACATTCTATACAGCAAACAGGGAAAGATTAAGAACCCCTACTGTTACTCACACCTTCTTGTCAACTGTTTGAATGGGCCATCCTGATTATCATTACAAAAGTTTTTTTTTCCTCCTGCTGCTAACAGCCCACCTTAATTGATTAGTCTCATTAGAGTTGGTATGGCAACACCCATTTTTTCATGTTCTCTGTGTATATATATCTTCCTACTGTATTTTCCACTGCATATATCTGATGAAGTGGGCTGTAGCCCATGAAAGCTTATGCCCAAATAAATTTGTTTGTCTCTAAGGTGCCATGAGTACTCCTCATTCCTTCTATCAAAATCTAATGGCTAGAGCAGGAGACTGTGATTCAGGACACTTGAGGTTTATTCCTGATTCTGCTACTAACTCACTGCATCAACTTGGGCAAGTCACTTAATCTCTCTGAGCTTCAGTTTCCCCAATACTGACTTAGCTTTGTAAAAGATTTTGGATCTTCAGATGAAAGGCCCTCTGTAAGTGCAATGTATTATTGTACAATGTTATGTTCGGATGCTGTAATGACACAACATAAATTAATATTTTTAAAAATCAACCATTACCTTTCTAGCCTCTGCATGGTCATGGCCAGTGTCTTGTTCAATTCATCTATCATCCGGCACCCTGAAGGGTGAATAGGTAATGAGCTGGATCCAGAAGGCAGATGCTGGCTGTGGCTGCCATATGGAAGCTGGTGCTGGTGTGCTGCTAATTGGGATGGCAGTACAGAGTGGTGGTGTGGAGCCAAAGGCTGCTGGGAACTCTTCTGCATGGAATAGGATGCAAGAGAGAGGTCTGGCCCCCCTAAAGGCATGCAAATCATGACTTTCTTTGGAGGTAGCGGAGGCGACAGTTTAACTGGCATACAAGGCAGTTTCATAGGACCGCCAGGATCTAAAACACAAGAACGAGAGGCACAGACATAAGTTTCCATGGCATTAAAAAGAAGACCACAATATCTACTTAGGTAATCGGGCACAAAGGTTGCCAGTAAAGACAAGAAGATGAGTCTGCATTAGACTTACCCCTTTCCTGCTGGTGATGGAATATACTGTACCTATAACACTCTGAATGGTTTTCAGAAGGGAAGTTTTCATGTCACAACATTTTTGAGCCTCATAGAAACATTTGAGGACTCTCAGTAAGAAATGCCTTAAACAATAGTTCATGTAATCACAAGATCTATGTAGTGCTTTTCATCTTCAAAGCACTTTCTACCAGGGACTAACACTGACAACATACCTGTGAGCTCTGTGTTGTTATCCCCCGTTTAAGGAGTAACCTGAGGTAAAGTGATCAGGTGCCCAAAGTCACAGAATGAATCATTATCACCACAGTGGGGATTAAAACTCAGGAATTTCTGGCTCCCACTGCTACGGTCTGACTACTGCACATCACATCTCACATTTTTGTGGACCTGCAGAACATTTGGTGCAGCACAATTATGCTAATAAAAAAAAATCATGAATGAGGTATAAGGATAATCCAGCAAAAATGAAGGGAAATGGTAGGATTAATTTATTCTTTTATAAAACACCTGGCAAACAAACTGTTCTGGATTCCCATGCTGTGGATTTTAACCTTTTTAGCTCCATGCAGGATTCCTCAAAAATACATAATTTTGTGGGGTTTACCCATGGGGGAAAGATTCCTGTTGACTTCCATGGGAACTGGATAAGGCCTCAGAGGTGCATATAATGGTGACATCTATAAGCAGATGGAATTTCAATGCATTGGCTACCTGAGCTCAGCAATGGGAAGGAGATGTGCTTGGCTGCATTATGAAAATTTCTAAAAGGTCGGCGAGCCAATGAGAGGAGCTGGAGATTTGAGAATGAGGAAGGCCATGGAGAAGTAGCCACTTGGGGTTGGGGGATAAGAGAAGATGGGAGTTTACATTATGGACTGATGTTGTTTGAAGTTACAGGGAAGGAAGGAGCTAGACAGGCCTCCTGAGGTTGGAAGAAGGAGTGACCTCAACGAACCCTTTCAAATCTGGCAAACCTCTGGCATTCGGGTTCTGTAAAGGAATTCTGGCAGCATAACATATTTAGCCTCTCTTATTTGAGTTCATGCACCTTACTAAAATACAATGAAGAGATAAAAGTGCCAACAGCTTCTTGGGACTTGACAAAGCCCAGTAGATAAGCTGCTGCTGAGGTTTCAAAGGCCATCACATGTTTGTGAGCTGCACCACAATTTTTAAAAGCACTTCTATAAATTTTCATGTTTGCACTAGCTATCCATAATCTCTGGCCTGGGTATTTATTCGCCAGCAGTGGGGCCAAACCTACTAGCTAGAGTTCAGATGGCTCCCAGTTGCAACACTTCTCCAGAAAGATCAAACTGAAAAAAGACACTAAGCTAGAAGACGACAGGGACCAAATTCAAGTCTGACATTACTATTAATTATTATTAGAGTAGCTCTACAATAGCACCTAAAGGTCCCAGCTGAGGTAAGGGCCTTATTATGCTAGGCATTGAACATGCATATGGTAAGAGACAGACCCTGTCCCAATGAACGTACAATCTAAACAGCCAGCTAGGATAGAATCCAAATCTTTTGCCTCTCCATCCAGCATGTCCTATCCGCTAGGCTATACTCTCTCCACTAAAGCCAATGCCTGTTGCACCCCCTTATGCAGAACCAAATACGGCCCTTGGATTTGCCAGCAAACATGAAACTCCCCTCTGCCATTCCCTACACTCTTCTAAAGCGGACCGGTTTTCATTTTTTGCAATTTGAATTTTTATGGGTTTTGTTTACCCAAACACAGAACAGGTTGAGCTGTCATGTCTCTTATGCACATACATGCTCAGTAGCTATGTTTTATCTTTGTACCCTATATACTGTCTTCAAGAAAATTTAAGAGACAAAGAGTAAATTGAATAAAACCCTGAGAATAAGGCTCTTATGCAATGTGTTGTAACAAAACATTTTTATACATTATTTCTACTAAAAGATGAGCCTGAGCTACAAAGCTGGGATCCAGATCTGCACCTCCCTAAACTTCTGCTGTAGCCAGACCTGGGTGTTTGGTTTGGTCCAATCTCTGTTGTACTTCAAGTAACAGCTTTAAGTTCACAGAGGTGGTGGTATTCTGGAAGGGAGTGCTGTCCTAGTCCCAGACCTTCGCTCTGCATATGAAGACGTATGAGGAGACATCTGCAATGGAGGGCTCAAAGTGATACCATCCACCAGAGCTGCTCACTCATGCTCCTGGCTGAAGAAAAGCTGGAAGGGACAACTGATTTTGCAACTTCCTGTGTTTCTGAAGTACTAAAAAAGCTGATTTTCTGTTGGGAGCCAGTGGAATTTGTGAGGTTGATTGACACACAAAATAGATAGAAATGCTTCCATTTAAAAAAAAAAAAAGCATTAAAAGGAAAAGGATATTTTTCTTTTTAAATGAAAATATTCACCTCCTAGGTTTGCAGCCCCAAAACTGTTGCTTTGGGGGACTGTAGCTTGGGGTAGCGTATCAGAACTAGAATGTAAAATTCACTAGTTTATTTTCATTGGTCAGCAAAAGGCAAAAAAGCATAAAGAGTGAGTGAGATTTGTAAAATCAGTCTAAATTGTCTAAAATATTATTCATAACACAGGTCAGGACATTTGTTTAAACATCTGGGGCTAGAGTACATTAGCATACTTTCATTGCCTTCAGAAACGGAAGGATGCCAATTTACACCAGCTAAGGATATGGCCCATGATTTTTCACCTCGTGTCCACACAGCTTTGAAAAAAAACTCATGAAAATCTACTAGCACAGAAACAAAATTTATTTGTCTACCCTTTACCGTAACAACTTTTGTCTATCAATGAAAATTACCCAAAGGAGCATTAGTACAACAGAAAGGCGCTTTAGAGCTGGTCACTTGGTGACAACGGGCATTGTCCTGAAAATCTGACTAAGCGGTCAGTTCAGTGGCGGTTCTGAATGAGTAAGGTTCTAGAACATGGTCCAAACTTATGAGCAAATTTTCCCTCTCCAATCAAACCAGTGGAAACTTCATGGTCTACAGCGGATCTCATCTAGTGTAAATGAGAGGAAAATTTGACCCATGTGTGTAAGAGGTTATAATTGATATATTAGATTGGGACAATCATATTCTATAGATTTTTTTTTTTAACTCCACTGTTTTTTTCCATAAGGCATATGGACAGCACTTGGGGAGACGTCCAGCCCTTAGAAGGGAATAACCATCATATGTATACATGACTAGGTGATTAACAAGCAGGGAAGGGGAAAGGATGAACAAAAAAAAAAAATCAATGCTATAAGTCCTCCCCGTGGAATGTTACTGCAGTTTTAAATCTTTGCACAAAGCACTGAAATGACAGGATAGTAGCAAATAGGCCTGGAGATTAATCTTTTCTGGCTGAGGACCCTTGTATCCACTATTATGTATAATGGGGCTAGTTCTGCAAGATGCTGAACAAGCTCAACTTCCCCTGGCACTAGTGAGAGTTGAGGTTGTTCAGCATTTTGCTTGATCAGGTCCTAGTTATGCTGGATTGAATGCAAATAATGCTAGAAAATTAAACCTTATCCCTGTTTATGACAATATACTATAGTTATATACAAATATATAACTAGAAGATAAAATTTGCTACACCAGACTAGGGCACTGATCCATGAGGACGGCAGCCCCTTCCTCTTCTCCACAATGTACCTGGCCAAGTGACCATCCTGTACATGGGAGGAAAAATTCCTTCTGACTCCTATGGTGACCAGCTGATGCCCCAAAGCATCAGTTTTTATTACCCTTGTTGAAGTACATATAATTACAAATGTAACTACTTGTTACGAGTATCCAGTTCCCTTTTAAATCCTATTCCAGTGGCTAACTGTGACCTATTGTAGTAGTGAATTCTATAGTCTGTAAAAGTCTGCATGTATTTAGGAGGCAGTGTTGCCCAGTGGGCAGGACCCTGAAATGGGATTCAGGAAATCTGAGTTATATTCCTCGCACTGTCCTTAATTCACTGTATGAATTTGGGCAAACCATTTGACTTTTCTATCCCTAGTTCCCAGATCCTCTAAGGCTAGGACTACACTTACAGAGGTGTGTAGAATACATATAGTGCATACAACCCTAGCATGGGTACACATAGCAGTGTAGCCAGCGAGGTGCTGCTTAGATGAGTAAAGACATGCCAGAATCTTAGGGTACAGATCCTACATGGCTCTCTACTCACCCAAGCAGAGCCTTCCACATCTACACTGCTACTTTTAACAATGTAGTGTCCCACTGCCGCCCTGCTGCCTTGGACTCTTTCCCCACCGCAGGGTAAGGCTCTGGCTGCTCCCTTCAGTGTGGAAAGGCTCCAGCAATGGGGAGCTGCTGGAGATTTTCCCCACTACCTTCTCCCACCAGAGCCTTTCCCTGATGCATGTAGCTACTCACCGCAATGTGGACTCAGCCTTCATACTGTACATGCCACTGCCAGCGTAGACAAGGCCTAAGAGGAACTGATCCAAAAGCCTATTGAAAATAATAGCAGTCTTTCCACTGACTTCAGTGGGCTTTGATCAGGTCCATAATGAAGGGTCAAATTCTGTTCTCAGATAAGTGCATGCTGTGTTGGACATGGAGCTGCTATGTCATAATTTTATGACTGCTGTATGTAAGCTAGTTATTGAGATATTCTGTATAACCGTATTAGTTAGCGGAATGCTTATTATAGATCTATACTGCTTTAATTCCATGGGGACGGTCACCAAGACAACAAAGGTCTTGGACGGTTTGTAGGAAGCTTAAACCCACATGGAAAATGGATAGACACCAGGTAAGCAAGACACGCATACAATCTGTTTACCATTTTAAGATTTTTTTCTCTGAAATCCTTTGGTTGAAAATAAACAACACAGCTTTAAGAAGGCTGGCTGATCTCTGGATGCCACTGGGACATAGCTCCCAAGGACCAGAATTGCAGGTACTGAGGCTAAAGTGGGCTTGCTGAGGCAATCACATTTAGTTCCAGGGGACAGCAAACCAAGGCCTGGCCTAAGAGTGGGAGAAGCATGTGATTCCACCTAACAAGAGGTGACAACTCAAGGCCTGTGGAGAGGGAGTACACTCAAAAAGCCCCAGAGGGGTCAGAGATGCCCAATAATTGTGAGACAAGCATTGCCTACTGACTGCAGTGGGCATTGCACATGCGCATCTTAGGCCAATTTTGGCTCCCACATCTTTTGCTGTTCTTCTGCACAATGTGTACAGCAAAGATAGGGGAAGGACTTGGGAGTGCACATAGAGGGTGTGCACGCCCTGAATGCCACAAAGCCCAACTTTTCAGGGACTCTTTGCATAGTATCACAGCAGGCATTAAGGGCAGGGCCAGGCATTCTGCTGTTACCTTGATCAATTGGCTATTGCTCTCCAGATAGCAGGAGTCACAGGACCTGTGGAAGCAACTACAATCCCAGGGTCCAGCCCACTGCCATTCTGCAGACTGGGAGAAATGATCCATTCCCTCTGCTCCTGGGCTGCTGTATCCTCCTCAAGAGCTCAGCATGAGTACTCAGAGTGTGCACTGGGGAGAGAATTTACCTCAAACTGAATAAGCCATGTGCATACTGGTGCAGAAAGCAGGAGGAGGTATGACAGAGCAGTGGGCTCACGCCTACTGCAATGGGCTCATCTACAGAGGAGCCACCCCAGACATGGGCATTGGCCTGCTAAACCCAAGGTTGTGAGTTCAATCCTTGAGGGGGCCATTTAGGGATCTGGGGCAAATATCTGTCTGGGGATTGGTCCTGCTTTGAGCAGGGGGTTGGACTAGATGACCTCCTGAGGTCCCTTCCAACCCTGATATTCTATGTAAATGCTGGATTAGAACATACTGCAGGCTGTGGAGATTATCTGACAGATGAACTTGTAGTTCTAAATAGTTTTTTAATGTTGTAACCAGTAATCAACTATGTTTCAAGAGGCCTTACATCCATTGTTCTGGAATTCAATCCTGGCAGGTCCACATTATCAGTAGTTATTTTTATGGGCTTACAACACTTCCTTCCCTGTTAAATGTTCACTTCTAACCATGGCTAGTTGCTCTATATTTGAGTCATCGCTGTTATTCAGCCAGACGATAGTTTGAATCTTACTGTATAGGCATAACTAGATTGTGTGTTCTTAGAACTAAAAACGGGACAAACTTTCTCCTTCCAATGCCGGGAATGAAACAACTGAAAAGATGCTAAAAGGATTTTTAAAAGCTCTAATATGATTGCTGAATTAAAGGGCCAGATTCTGTTTGGTTACACCAAATGTAAAACTGAAGTAATCTCACTGACTCTGGATTTACACAGTGTAACAGTTATGCCCCAAATGTTTCCCTCACAGATTTTAAAGAGAATTTCATAGATAACTGGCAGTTCATCCTTTTGATCTGAATGTGGCCAGAAAAACTCAAGTTTGGTACTGAGAAGTAATGGATTAATGGACAATGGGACAAAGGGGCACTGTGATACTGGGAGTGTTGCTTTTCAAAGAAGATATAAAACCAATGTCCTGGCCTCTTCTGGTCATTAAAGATCTCCTGGCAATTAATCCCAAGGCCCCAGCCAAATTCAGTCTCAGATGGTTATTGAAATTCCCCCCACAATTTCAACCAGATATGGTATTTTGCAATTCTTGTCCAAAATGGTTGTGTAACGCTGCTGTACACTGCTATCTTCCACCCCAGAGATATCTGCCTTTTCGGGTGGGTGAACATGAGTCTTGTGTAAAGTTGGTATATCAGAGCCTTAGGACTCTGGTGGATGAAAGGGGCTTTATAAATGAAGGATGGCTTATTATTAATGATCATTATTTAACAATTGGCAGAAGGATTGTTGTAAAATAATTGGCTAGTGAGGAATGCTGAGTGGTGAAATTGTATTGAAGCAATAACAAGACATGTTCTTTTTCTAGGGCTGACTGCTTTGTACTATGTAGAGATGGATAGATGATTACAGGGCAAATGCTGCTTTTTCCTGTTCAGGTTATGAGCATGCAAGACAGAGAATGGGCAACAGAAAGGCTGCTCAGGGGATTCCAACACCCTTCACATACTGTAGAGAAGTCCTCTCTGGCTGCTCCTTCCATAAAAGCAAGATGGATGGTTTTGGGGTGGATGGGGCAGGAACATTGGTCTGTGAACTACAAAGATGTCAAGCCCCGTACCAGTAAAAGACTCCAGAGGAGGCAGTCTCACTCCCAGCCTCCTCTGGTTTCTCTTCTATTCAGGTTCTTTTATATCCTCCTCATCTTCACAGTACCCGAGAGCCTACCAAAACAGCACTAATCTATGTGATTAGAAATTGCCACGTGCAATTCTTTTTCTCCCTTTTCACTCCCACAGTAAAACTGAGGGTTTCTTTGTTTTTCCAAATTTAATTGCATTTATTTTTGTTTACTTTATACCTGCTCTGCTAGGAGTTTGACCTTGCCTCAGTCACAAATAGTCTTGCACTTGAACAGAAAGTGGTGATGTGTGAGATGGATCCTAGATCTTGTTGGAGGGGAGGATTCTTTCTCCCAAGTCCTGCCCGATCTGCACAAGGTCCCTTCTGTATACCCCTTTAGTCATTCTTCATGCAGGTAATGAGGATTTGGCCCAGAGTTTCCTGACAAGAAGATGGTCTGATTTTTAAGGCACTGAACCGTCACACTATTTGAGGTATTTATCTGGGTTTTTTTCTCTGCTGACCAGGCCTGTGGAGATTTTGTAATTATATATGCTCAGGTATTCTTGTATTTGATTTAATAAACAAACAAGATAAAAGATCAGAAGCATTCTGCAAGCTCCACATCAGCACTATACCTGAAATGAAACTCATTCCAAGACCACGTTTCCTCTCATATCCTTCTTGAACAGATCGACCAGACATTAACTACTGTCACTCTCTATTAGTCATGCATGGTATGTCTTAATTTGTCCTTCACTCTCCTCACAAAATCCTCAATAGAAAAACAGACACTGAAAGTGCAATGAAATCCTGAAAAATCTTCATTTGGAGTGCCAGAAGTCTGATTTTATTAATTCTCTCACACACAAACTAAGGATGTCTCTGGAGTAATTAGTAAAATAATAGGGTTAATTTAGCTCTCTCATGGTAAGGGTGATTCATTAAGACACACTGCTCATTTTCAGGGATTATGCAAGTCTACTATAATCTAAAAGGGTAGCATAAGGCATATATTTCTGTATGTCCCTAGACCAGGGGTGGGCAAACCATGGCCCACGGGCCGGATCCGGCCCCTCAGGGCTTTGGATCCAGCCTGTGGGATTGTCCCCCGTGGTGCTGCAGGCCCCACACCGGTCTCAGAAGTGGCCGGCACCACTTCTCTGCAGCCCCCCAGGGGCGGGGGGGCAGAGGGCTCCATGTGTTGCCCTTGCCGCCAGGCACTGCCTCCCGCAGCTCCCATTGGTTGGGAACGGGGAACCACGGCCAATGGGAGCTTTGGAGGAGGTACCTGGAGGCGCGGCAAGGGCAGCGCATGCGGAGCCCTCCATCCCTCTTCCCCCAGGGGCCGCTTTCTGGACGGGCGCGCGCGGCAGGGCAGGCGTGCAGGGAGCCCGCCCTGGCCCCGGATCGCACCGCTGCCACCCCAGAGCCGCTTTAGGTAAGTGGCACAGGCCGGAGCCTGAACCCCTCCTGCACCCCGCCCCAACTCCCTGTCCTAAGCCCTCTGCCTGCACCTCCCACCCTCCTGCACCCCTACCCCTGCCCTGAGCCTTCCGAGCTCCCTCATATGCCCTGCACCCCTCCTCTGCCCCAATTCTTTGCCCTGAGCCCCTTCCTGCACACCACACCCCCTCCCACATCCCATACTCCCTCTTGCACCCCAACCCCCGCCCTGCATACAATTTCCCCACCCAGATGTGGCCCTCGGCCCAAAAAGTTTGCCCACCCCTGCCCTAGACCCTCCCAGTAAGAAAAAGTCAAACCTATTGGTCTGAGATTTTAATGTTTATAAGGGTATATATGGGTGAAGCTGTCAGCTCTACCAAGAGGCAACTACCAGCTAAACTAGGGCCTTGTGACTAATTCTGAAATTGTACCCCCTCTCCCACAGAGACATGTGCATGTGTGTGAATCTTGTCTATGTGTGAGAGTGTATGTCATCATGTCTACATGCAAGTGAGTGTGTGCCCGAGTGGGAGAGAGCGAGCTGAGCAATCACCCTAACTAGGCAACCATCTGTCTTTAAAGACCATTCCAAAGTAGCCCCAGAAGTACAGAGTACAATTCTGCATCACCTTTATTGGAAGGTCATCTCTGTTAAACAACTGACACATGCTGATCCCTTGAATGGTTACTTAAGACAGATTTCACTCTATATAAAAAATTGATTTACAAAATACATAGAAGCAGACACCAATCTCCATCCATTGTTTGTTTTTCATCTAACAAAGAGCAGGGTAGTCTCTCTCTTCCCCCTCATGTTTCTGTACAATGCACAGTTTGCAGAAGATGTTTTCCTTTATGTTAGTTTCTTCATTGCGTCTTCATTTGTGAGCAATAACTCACGAGGTAAACTAAATTACAAGAATGGATAGGAAACAAATTCTGAGCTGGTGTAAGCAACTGTAGCCCCAAATGAAGTAAATAAGAATGGTGCCTGCTTTTGCCACTTTGGTTTACAGTTTTAGGCAAAAAATAAATCAATTTAGAGTTGATTGTGGCAGGCGGCAAAAATGAAGAAATCCCATATAAATGTCAAATAAAAGTGAACAAAAGTAAATAAAGCACAAATCAGTTGGCTCTCTAGATAGAATGCTATGTAGAAACAGGTGAGAAAAGCAATATATGCTCTTTCATAAAGATTATTTTATTTTATAATAGTCAAAATAAAAGAAAATGAGCTGGCAAAAAAATAGTAACACGTAGCATTGTATAAACAGGAAGTGATCATCCTCACCACACCACTCTGAGGCAGGGAAGTACTAATATCAGAGGGGTAACTGAGGGAAAATGACTGCAACCTGCCCAAGTTACCTAGGGAGTTACTATCAGAACTGGTTTAAAACCCAGGAGTTCATAGCCTCCTAACCTGTGCTGCTCTCTCTGAAAGCAAAGGGAATTGTGCACACACACATCTCAAAAGGTACAGACATGTATTTTAGGAATATTTAAACAGTTCATGGTCCTTGTGTGTGCGTCTGTAATATTTCTCTACAGCAGTGGTCTGATGGTAGTTCAGGGAGGGTTGACTGGTCACATACGGCTGACTGTTCCTCCTTGCTTCTAATAGCTTTTACAGATAATGGGCTCTTAATTGCAAGGAAGAGCCTTGATACATGTAGAAGCAGCTGGAAACCAGGCAGGGAAGATTGCATAACCTGCCTCCATTGCAGTCTCTAACACAGCAGGAAGGGAAACCGGAGCATCCTTCAGGGACTGGAGCAGGAGCAGAGCAATTGGGGAATTGGAGTTGTCAGTCTCCACTAGCATCCACCAGTGGGAAGCCATGGAGAAGGGGACTGGGTAGCCAGCGATCATGAGGAAGGAACCAGAGGAGCAAGAAACCAGAGGGGAGAGTAATTGGGAAAGAAGGGGACTGAGCTTGATAAGTTTATGGAGGGGGTGGTATGATGAGACTGCCTTTAAGGCTGAGTTGTGACTGCCTGCAGCAAATATCTCCAATGGCTGGTGACAGGACAGTGGATGTAGAGGGCTCTGAGTTACTACAGAGAATTCTTTCCCAGGTGTCTGGCTGGTGAATCTTGCCCACATGCTCAGGGTCTAACTGAATGTTATATTTGGAGTCGGGTCAGATTGGCAGAGACCCTGGAGGTTTTTCGCCTTCCTCTGAAGCATGGGGCACGGGTCACTTGCAGGTTTAAACTAGTGTAAATGGGGGCTTCTCTGTAACATGAAGTCTTTAATCATGATTTGAGGACTTCAGTAACTCAGCCAAAGGCTATGGGTCTATTACAGAAATAGGTGGGTGAGGTTCTGTGGCCTGCAATGTGCAGAAGGTCAGATTAAATGATCATGACAGTCCCTTCTGGCCTTAGAGTCTACAGATGCTCCCCGATTTACGCAAGCATTCCGCTCCGGAATGCCTTGCATAACTCAAATTTTGTGTAAGTCAGAAACATATACCCGACCATTACGCAAAAAAACAAACAAACAAAAAAACCATTTCTAGCTTACGGAACTTTTTCCGTAAGTGCTGATTTTCGTAAGTCGGGTTTACGTAACCCGGGGGCGTCTGTATGAGTCTAAGAGAAGCATGTGCAGAGAAATGGAGGGAAAAAGTGGGGAGAACAGCACTCATGGAAGCTGGAGGAGATGTAACAAAGAGCAAAGGGAGAGAATCTGATTAATTTCCCCCCCCCCAAAAAAGAACAAAGGGCTTATCTTATGAAACATGATTCAAGATATGAAAGTACTTTCCTATCATTATTTTTCCATCCAAGTCACTGCTGTATTTGCTAAGGTGAGGTTGCATGTTGGTGATCAGGGTCATGATTAGGAGGCTGGGAGGAGTGGCAGTCTATGTGACTGTGGATGAGACGGAGGTATCCATCTCTATCAAGATGTCATCTACACTATGAAATAGTTTGAGAGCCCCTGCCCTGCTGTATCAGTACAGCCATGACACACACACAAACAATATCGATACACATGCAAACATCTACACAGCAGCTTTACCAAAGAAAGACATTGAGACTCTCAGTACAGGAGTGGACTGTTCCTTTAAGGGAAGTAGTGGTGCAGAGCATTCAGGAACACCTACTTACCAGTGAAGTGGTTGGCAATCCTGGCAATGGGTTTAGGAGGCAGGGCAGGGGGCTGTTTGAGGAGGGACAGCTGTTTCACTGGGGTGTCCTCATGGTCTCCAGGGAAAGCAGCAGATTTTTTGGGGGGAAGTAGCAGGACTGGTTTAGCTGAAGGATCTTGGGACAGGAGGACTCCAGACTCATTGGATCTGGGGCTCTCTTCAGACACTGGAGGACACAACCACATCATAGACGCAACAACGTTACAAGCAGAGTGGCAGCAGGTACAGTAATAGTAAGAGAAGAAAAGCAGCACAGAGATGCAGATTAAAAACATGACTAATAGATTTTACTCAAACATCGTAAAACACAAAGAGAGAGAGAGAAAGAAAGAAGGAAAGAGACATACATACACCCCCACCCCCACACGCCACACCACAGGCCATTTCAGCACTGGGTCATTCTCCATTAAAACCAATGGAGCATCTCTCCCTGACACCAGAGTTGAATTTAGTCCCACACACCTTTAACACAATCAAGAGCCTTGAAATTTCAAACCCCAGACCCTCCAGATAGGTAACAATACACAATCAATAAACAAGTAGCTAGTTGACAGGTTTACGTGTCCACACAATGGCATCCTGCCCATCTCTCTGGCAGGGTCTATTATATTTTCAGAAGACCACACAGTTGTGCAGGATCACAGATATGCAGTTATACCAATTACACATTCCTTTTCATTCTTCCTCTTTGGAGCAATGTGCAATAGTCGCCACACAGCTGGTGAAAGGCACATTTTGTGCCACGTGCCTCAAAAATGCTTTCTGAAGTCTGCTGTAGAACTGAGTGGTACAGCTGAAAAGCAACACCAGAGTCAATCATCTTGGTTCTTAAGAATGTTATTTTCTTATGTAGCAGTTTCTTCTCTGAAGCTATGCCTTTTACAGCGGGGCTGAATTTCTCCCATTACTATTTGAATGGTATTGTGGTTTCCATCCAATTCCCCCTCTCTCTCAAAATAACAGACATGGAAATTGTTATGTTGTTGCTGTTGCACAGTATAATTGACCTTTTTCTTCAAAAGGTGCAAGGCCTAACTGATCCACATCTTGGCAACCCAGGTATGAAGACTGTGACCCCTTTCTTGTCAAACTGTGATTTGAGAGGTTTCAGAGTAGCAGCCGTGTTAGTCTGTATCCGCAAAAAGAACAGGAGTACTTGTGGCACCTTAAAGACTAACAAATTTATTTTAGCATGAGCTTTCGTGAGCTGCAGCTCACTTCTTCGGATGCATAGAATGGAACGCACAGACAGGGGACATTTATACATACAGAGAACATGAAAAGGTGGAAGTATGCATACCAACAGGCAGAGTCTAATCAATTGAGATGAGCTATCGTTAGCAGGAGGAAAAAAAACTTTTTGAAGTGATAATTAAGATGGCCCATAGAAGGTGTGAGGAGAACTTAACATAGGGAAATAGATTCAATTGGTGTAATGACCCAACCATTCCCAGTCTTTGTTTAGGCCACAGTTAATAGTATCTAGTTTGCATATTAATTCAAGTTCAGCAGTTTCTCTTTGGAGTCTGTTTTTGAAGTTTTTTTGTTGCAAAATTGCCACCTTCAAGTCTGTCACTGAGTGGTTAGAGAGGTTGAAGTGTTCTCCCACTGGTTTTTGAATGTTATGATTCCTGATGTCAGATTTGTGTCCATTTATTCTTTTGCGTAGAGACTGTCCGGTTTGGCCAATGTACATGGCAGAGGGGCATTGCTGGCACATGATGGCATATATCACGTTGGTAGATGTGCAGGTGTACGAGCCCCTGATGGCGTGTCTGATGTGATTAGGTCCTATGATGGTGTCACTTGAATGGATATGTGGACAGAGCTGGCATCGGGCTTTGTTGCAAGGATAGGTTCCTGGGTTAGTGTTTATGTTGTATGGTGTGCGGTTGCTGGTGAGTATTTGCTTCAGGTTGGGAGGCTGTCTAGACTGGCTGTTAGTCTTTAAGGCTGTCTAGACTGGCTGTTAGTCTTTAAGGTGCCACAAGTACTCCTGTTCTTTTTGTGATTTGAGTGGCATTCTACTGAAACCAAAGGTGTTACTTCTGATTCAATCAGATGCAGCTCAAGTGGACCGTTGTTTCTCACCAGAGACACCTCATTTAACTTTCTCAAGGACAACAAAAGCAGAAATTGAACACTAAAGCAGGTGCTCTTCAACAGGAGGTTCTGGCCAGCCATCCTGAAGCTGTGAAAGGGATTGCTACCAGTGGCCTCTTTAGAATGATCAGGTTTTAGATTCCCAAAGTCAGAACTTCTTTACATAAGGTTCTCTATTTGAGCTGGTGAATGGATGGGTCTAGGCATCTGCACCAGGGACAGGGGTATTAGTCAGATAAAATAAGAAGTTAAATTAACTTTGGTCCAAGACTTAAACCGAACCTTTCTGATGTTAATACAAATAATAACATGGTTGCTTCCTTCAACCCCCCCATATTTTCATGCCGGTGCCTCTCCAGGACCAGCAGCACGTGTGCTGAAATATCATGAGATAAAGAGTTCAGTTTGCTTAAGTACCTAGATTTTTGGAGGTTGTTCCTTATCTAAACAGAAACTCCAAATCTTTTAAGAGATGCCCAAAGCTAATTTGAACATTGTCACTCACTCATCCACAACTAGGTTTTACACTCCTTATGTGAAGATAGCTCTTTTGTCACTCGGTGACCCAATGGGTATGAGTAGACTTTTCTGCCTTATCAATTTACCCTAAGATCTGATATCACAGCTCCTGTGATGAACTTTCCTTATTGAGCAGCTGCTCTTGAGGCACTAACCTTGTGAACTGGAAAGCAGAAGGTTACTTCTGAGCTATACAATGTCTAAACTGTGTCCATATGATAAATTGTCTGCCTTTTCTTTTATCTTAACTATGTTCTCATTCTGCTCTAGATGTGAGAATCCCTCAGAACTCCTTATCACAGTCCCCCTGCATGTTAGGGCCTCAGCATTACCTACCAAGCTATTTGCTTTGTTACAACAGTGAAACATAAAACCCTCCTCTCTAAATCTGAAAGTATGCAAGACTTGCTAGGTTTCTGCTTTCATTACAAAATCTTCTTTCCAAATAGCAAAGAACACAGAATATCAATGAGAAAATGAAATTAAATCTCTACAGTTTCCAGACTTGAAACATACAAAGATTTTACTTTGCATTCTGATTTGTGTGTGTTACTCACTAGTAGTATATTTACAGAAAGACGGTAACCACAGTCTGTAGCCTTGCATACAGCTGGGACCGAGTTACGAAGTTGGACCTGAATCCAAACTTTCCCCAAGTTCTGAAGTGTTTGGATCTGAGGTTCTGGTTCTGGCTTATATCTACTCCTGTATGTCAAGAGCGTTCCTGTGTGTTAAACATTAAGTATTCAAGACCAAAAACCACCAGAAGCCAATTTTAAAAAGCTTTAAAGAGCATAATGTTGAAAAAATTCTATATTTTGTATCTTAGAATGAAAATAGAAATGTTACCTGTCCCATCCATGATATCTGTGGTTGGGTGCACCTCATATGAACAGGGTTCCCCAGACGCGGAAACTGATTCCAGTTCTGCTAGGCCTGGTAGTGAAATCTGGCTGGAGCTCAGAGCCTGCCCATTCTCCAATGATCCTTCATTTGGTATGGAAAGCTCCCCATCTGATAGCATTTGGAAGAAAGCACAATGATAATAGATCAAGAAAAAGTAAGATATTACAAGAATTTAAATAAAACAGTGTCTGCAAAGAGACTGCCCTAAAGCTGTGGTTTCCTCTGGGTTATTCATGGCTCAAGTACCTAAATGGTGACTACACATCCAACAGACACAGCATACAATCTAACAGTTTATGTAACATTTATTTAGGCATGGCCTGTATTTACAGCAGCCTTATTTACATTCCCCAGAAATCTTTCTTAGTTCCTCCAGCAGAATAAATGCCCCCTTCACAATGTCATGGTGTTTGTATCATAGTGTTACAAGCTGGGTATATTGCAATGACAATTTTCTGCAATGTCAGGTTGAGATGTCTCGTTGCAACATAATGACATGCAATTTTGCAACCTAATAGCATTTCACTCACTTCAAAAGTGGTTTCAAGATTTGGGAACATCCTGAAAAATGTTCTTGTTGGACATGGGATTATGGCAAGAAAATAATTATGATAATGGGAAATGAGGTCAAATGTGAATGATCCCCATTCCTTCTCTACATTTATATGGTCCAAAAACCTAGTTGTATTGCACCTCTGCCAAACCTGCGAAGCGGGGGAGGAGAATGTGCTTGAATTGATGCTATGAAGCTTTTGTATTAATTTTGTTTCCTCTCCACTTGTTTTTATGACATAGGAGACATATAAATAACATCACAGACATATATCCCTATTTCACACACCACTAAAACCATTAAAGCTCCCAGCATGACCAAGAGTTTAAGTAAAGTGATGACTAACTTTTATGGCCAGTTGGTATAAGGCCTTAATATTGGCATGTAGCAAATTCTGGCTGGAAAACCCACCTATAAAATCCTTAAAAATCTCTCCTTTATCTGTACCAATTTCTGTAGCAGCAACAGATTTCTTTTTCCCATCAAACACTAGCCAGGACTAAAAACATCAGGACAGGAGAGAGAGAGAGTTACTATTATTCTCAATGGTGTCAACTCTTGTGATTTGATTGGTGTTTTCCCTAACATCTCAGCTGTTGGAGGCATGAGCATCTCAGCTTTTATTAAAACAAATACAACCAGTAAGGTTCTACCCCTGGTGGTTGTGGAAAAATGAAAGCCTGAAAACCTGATGTGATGGGTTTCCCCCGGGTGCCAGCTGGAACGGAGGTTATACTGAGCCCTCTGACCCACCAGCCTGGGCTCCCTCTCACACTGTACTGCTGGGACAAGCTGTAGACTGATGTACACAGGCAGGGACACACCCAGCTGCAGTTACATGGAGGCACCAACTAGGCACTGCACAAACCAACAACAGAGAGGCTACAGCCAAGATAACCCCCCAGTTCCCCAGCCTAAGACCCCAGAGCTGCCCTGACTGAAACCCTGACCAGCATGAATTCATTACCCAGTTTGCCTCTCCCTCAATGTGGAGAGGAATATGCCACAAACTTGTGCCAACCAAGGTAAGATTTTTCCCCAGACACTTGACCTAAAGGCACACTAGTTTAGATTGAAATATAAAATAAGTTTATTAACTACAAAAAGATAGATTTTAAGTGATTATAAGTGATAAACAGATCAAAGCAGATTACCTTGTAATTAAACAAAACCACAAACTAAGCCTAAAATACTAGAAAGATGTGATATGAATTAGCAATTTCTCACCCTGACACACACAAGCAGGCTTGGAGATTCTCAAGGCAAAAGCTGCATTTGCTTTGCAGCTTGGGCTCCCCACCCCCATTCAAGTCCTTTTTTTTTTTTTCCCCTCCAGAGCTTCTCTCAGGTGTTGAGTTGTGGGGAGGTAAGGAACCACGGATGATGTCTCTCCCTACCTTATACAGCTTTTCCATACTGTGGGAATGCTTTAAAAAAATTTGTTCCCAGACCAGTTTGTTGAAAAATACAGGTACCCAAAATGGAGTCCAGAGTCATGTGGTCTGGTCACATGCCCTTGCAGAGTTATAGAAGCCATTACTTACAGGCTGTCTGGAGCATTCTCAGGAAGGCTCACTAGGCGGGAGATAAACTTATCCTAAGGCCTATTGTTTTTCCTAATGGCCTATTACTCTGAACAGACCCTTCACAACCAGCTGTCTAGGCTGGAAGCATTTTGCCTAGTGAGTGTTACCCAGGTGTAATCACATTTGAAATACAGATTCTGGCTGGAATCTGTATTTGGAAAGAGATGAAAAGCATAAATTCAAAATTCATAACTTCAGGTCCAAAAAGGATACATGCATACAAATAGGATAATCATATTCAGCAAATCATAACTTTTCCAATGACGTCTTACATGACTCATCTTGTGCAAATTGCATCATAATTATTTCAGAATCATATCATAACCATACCCCCATGATGCATATGGGGTGTAGTGTCATACATGACCCCAGTGCACCCTAATGGTTCAGAAGCCAGAAGGCAAATAGAAAGAACCCAAATCTTATTATTTATGACTTATGATTTTTGAACACTTGGGGTTGGCACTGTTACATTCCAATTCCCCAAACAGAGATGTACCATCATCAAAGTGAGAGGAATCATCTGACAAGTACATTCCGAGCTCAGAAGGCTAAGATGTGCATATCAGTTTGGAAAGAGATGAAAAGCATAAATTCATTAATTCAGCCTCAGGACAATGGCAATTAATATGTCTGAAGGTAGATTAGCAGCAAAGAATTCAAAATCATGTTTGTGACCTTTAAGACTCCTTTATGAAATATGAAGATGACCTTCTGCTTATTTTTAACCTTGGAATTATTAGGAATATCAGGGTCTTGACTTCCTTGTTTTTGGTGGAGGATTTTTGGAGGACTAGCATGACAAAGCATGATAAGGGGCATGGGACAATGACATCACAATAAGATGAAACCTGAATAGTAGTTTTCTCAGCATTTAGCTGAGTTGGAAAGGGGAGAGAATATTAATGAAACCTGTAGGTTTCAGTCAGTTGGTAACTCAGTGGCGTGATTTTGATCTCACTTGCCCTGATTTTACACTGCTGTAATTCTGTTGACGGCAGCACAGTTACTTCTGTTGATCTGAAAACAGAGTCAGGGTTCTCAGCTCTTCCATGCAATTATTTCCAATTTGAAACACAGTATTTCAATATAAACCTCTACTTCAATATTACGCTGTCCTCAGGAGCCAAAAAATCTTACCGCGTTATAGGTGAAACTGCGTTATATCTAACTTGCTTTGATCCATCAGAGTGCGCAGCCCTGCCCCCACCAGAGCACTGCTTTACCATGTTATATCCGAATTCGTGTTATATCGGGTGGTGTTATATCGGGGTAGAGGTGTATATTCATTCATTTCATCTAGAGCTAAATTTGACCAGATCCGGTAACAAAGTTTGTACTATGAAAATAGCAAAACTTGCTTGCTTGAGGAAAAACGATACACTGTAAAATAAATCTGGGCCCTAATCCTGAGGTGCTGAGTAGAGTCGGATAGTAAATGTTTTCCCATCCTGGCACAGTTTTTGAGCTTTTGATATTTTTTCTTGTCCCAAATTGGGGTGAAAAATCAAAATCTCTCATTTTTTTCCAAAGTGAGAATCTGAAAAATATTTGAATTGGGTCAGTCAAAATTTCTCATTTAGATTGCCATTTGTAACCTTTATTTTTAGTACAAATAAGCTGAAATTTTGAAACAAAGTCATTTTCAACATTTTGTTCAATTGGGAGACTGTCGAAACTGACCCTTTCTAATTGGCATTTTCCATAGAAAAAAAATGTTTCGTTGGATAATTCCCAACCAGCTCTACCAGAGCTAAGCACCCTCAGGTCCTACTGACTTCATGCTTTTAGCATGTATCTGTAGGTGTTCAACGCCTACTAAGAGGCAGTATTAAAATTTACCGTTTGAAGCATGTTTGAAAAAATATTAAGATGACAACACCAATACTTTTGCTTTTTATTTTAATGTTTTTTCCCATAGCAGCAAAACACAAGTCTTTTTGCTGGTGGTAAGATTTATTTATTTTGAATTCATCTTCGTTTAAATTCTAAAACCCAATAATAGCCCTTTGGTGCTTGCATTGTGCTGCAGCCTTTTGACATTTAGGGACCATTGTGGAACAGTATGCCCAAAATTTGATCTTGTTTAAAGCAGAGCAACATAAAAGGCTGCTAGTTAACAGCACAGGGAGAGATCAAAGGCTTGGATACAATGGTCATTTGTAGAGTCAAGAATATCCCAGCATGAATTAATCCTGGCTCACAGGCATGCTTGACAACCAGATATAAAAGTCAAATTTTTTTTTTTTAAAGCGTATTGAAAGCTACTCTGGATAAATGAAATACAAATGAAAAGAATCTAAACTCAGCATAGTTAGACTCTAGTAATCCAATTACAAAGTATAAAATGATTTAGTCCTGAAGAAGTATGAGTTTAGAGTTAATTTTGGCATAAAGATAATACACATACTCGTTTCTCCATGCATTTGCAAAATCCTTTGCAGTATTTGCATGGAGCACGTTGTTACATACTGCAGAATTACTTTCCCCAACGTCACATGAGCTTTTGGAAATGCACATTGAATATAAATGAACTCTAGCTAAATGGGAATGAACAGTATAACTTACATTTATTCTACAACAGGAGCACGAGGGCTACTGTTCTCTGCTAATTAGGAGGTATAGCACACCAATAGTCATTTAAAAAAAAAAAAACAGCTACGACCATGATACACTGGAAGATGATAACATGGAAGATGATACACTGACAGTCTCATTCATCATAGCCTGTAAAAGTAACACCATGTGGCTGAAAATTTAAGTATGTATAACAGATATTGGGAAGACATGGCCTCCTAAGCATGGTTTAATCCTCCTGAACAAATCCACACTGCCCCTACCATCTCCACTTTTGTGTGACTTTTGAAAACATACTTCTACTGAGCTACCTCTAGCAAAATCTTGTTGATCTTTATAGAAAACTCTTGTTGTTGTTTGCCTTCCTGGAACTCTGACTACCTCTCTGTCTTTCTTTAGACTCTGAGTGCTGCAGGGCAGGGACCTTATATGTTTGAGTGCTATCCACTAACAAATAATGAAATAATAAAAGTAATAATTCTGTATACTGGATTATTTAGATCTATATCAGTTTTCTCTTTGAAAATTTTCCTCCTCGCAGGTAATCTGTGTCCAGGCAAGGACACTCATTGGGGTGTGGCTGGTTCTGAGGAATGCAATACTGTTTAGGAAGCAGCTAGACTTATTTTTTCAGCGATGTGCTCTAAAGATTTCAATGTCACATTAAAAACAAAAGGAAACTTTAATTTATTTCATTACTTCCCAGGGAATCACTCTTATTACTCTTTGGGCAGACAGCAAAATCTATTATAAATAAATCTTGGCTACTGATTACAAATGAGTAATTAATGGAATTTCTAAGGTCAGAGCTCAATCCTTTTCTCAGACAGAAAGGTGCACTCTGTCATGTCTGTTGAAATATCATGTACTATACTATACTTTGGAGAGCAAGAAATATCTTAAATGTCTGAGATTGCTCTCTGGCCCATGATTGCTTTGTCTACTCATATTTATTAGGGATGAATAGGGCCCTTCATTTTTAGTTTTAATTTTATTTAATTTTCCCCAGGAATTTATCAGTATTTATTACCACAAAAACAGGTGAAAATCAGTGCAAAAAACCTACTACTCATTTTTCTGGGTAAATGTCAGGGTCTATTTTGGTGGAAAGACAGTAGAAAAAAGTATTCAGTAGATTAATGCTTTGAATTCTGTTCATCAATGTGGTTTGCTGAAGAACTAAAACAGAACTCAAAACACAGTGCCACCTCTGAGTTTAAGAAAACAATAAATCTCTAATCCCCAAATAAAACTTTTCATTTGAATAAACCGTTTTCTGTTGTAGACTTAGAACTATTATCCTACAAATATTTACATTTAATAATTGGGACACACCATCTCCAGCGTATACACTCAATTTCATCCTTTTCTCCTGTTTTTGTTTTTTTTTAAACTTTTGAATACTTCCTTGGGTTCTGAAATGTATTCTGAGCTCAATACTCTAGCTGACAGTGGTATATTGCAGGTGACCAAGCTGTCCAGCTGATCACATTCCCTCCTCCTTGCTGCAGTACTGAGGCTCCCCCTTCCACCACACGCAAACACAAAGCACAACCACTTGTCCTAGTAGGAGGCAGGGGTGGCTCTAGCCATTTCGCTGCCCCAAGCACGGCGGCACGCCGCGGGGGGCGCTCTGCGGATGCTCCACCGAAGCCGCAGGACCGGTGGACCCTCCGCAGGCACGTCTGTGGGAGGTCCACCGGAGCCACCCGCCGCCCTCCCGGCGACCGGCAAAGCGCCCCCCGTGGCATGCTGCCCCAAGCACACACTTGGCATGCTGGGGCCTGGAGCTGCCCCTGGTAGGAGGAGGCACAGCACCTTCTCTCCACAAGTTTCAGCAGGTTTCACACACTCAAGGTCTGTAAATCCTCAAGGCATTTTGGGCTACAAACAGAAATTTGGATCAATGTCCCTCATATTGTTAAAACCAGCAGGAAGACACTGAGTCTATAGAAGGTGGAGATAGCCACCACTTCTCTAATGAAGCCATTGTAATCACAATTGTTAGCCTCAAGTTCAATACATTCCTCGTCACTAACAATCTCACCTAGGGCTTGGCTACACTTGAGAGTTGCAGCGCTGGGAGTTACAGCGCTGGTCGTACAGCTGTGTAGGGAAAGCGCTGGTGTGTGGCCACACTCACAGCTACCAGCGCTGCAGTGTGGCCACATTTGCAGCATTTGCAGCGCTGTTGGGAGTGATGCATTATGGGCAGCTATCCCAGCGTTCAAGTGGCAGCAATGTGCTTTTCAAAAGAGGGGGGTGGGGTGTAGTATGACAGGGAGCGGGGGAGAGAGAGTGGATTTTTGGAGCCGACACTGTGTATCAGCTCCCTGCCTTGCAAAATCAGAAAATTTTCCCAACCCCTTACTCTTAATTGCAAACAGCCTGCAGACCAGATAAGCAGCTGCTCCAACGGACTCCCTTTCTCTGCCCTGCCCCCGCTGTTTCTATCCTCAAGCAAAAACACTCATCCCCCTGCCTGCCTCATTCACAGCAAGGTAGTGGGTTAACTCAGTTGATTGTTCAGTCAGTTACAGATTGATCACAGCAAACAGGAGCTGTGTTTGTTTTTTAGATAAGCAGCTCCCGGAGTTCACAACAAAACAAAGAGAGGCTGCATAATAAAACAAAGAGAGTAATCAGTTAAAAGCATTCTGGGATATCTCCTAATACCCTGGAGGCCAATAACAGCGCTGGTGTGTGGCCACACCTGACGAGCAGCGCTGCATCACCAGCGCTGCACTTGTTACACCCCAAGCAGACCAGGTGTTCGGCCAGCGCTGCAGCCAGGGAGTTGCAGCACTGGATGTGCCTTGCAGGTGTGGACAGTTACTAAGTTGCAGCGCTGGAAAGCCTCCACCAGTGCTGCAACTCTCAAGTGTAGCCAAGCCCCTAGATTAACCTTATCTACACTGCCACTTTACAGTGCTGAAACTTTCTCATTCAAGGGTGTGAAAAACTACTCCCCTGAGTGCTGCAAGTTTCAGCGCTGTAAAGTGGCAGTGTAGACAGTGCCACTGCGCTGGCTGGGAGCAACTCCCCTCGTGGGGGAGGGGGGGGTTGTTTTTTTTTGTTTTTCTTTTTTTTTTTAAACAGTGCTGGGAGAGCTCTCTCCCACAGCCGGTGCTGCGACCACACAGCCATGTTAAAGCGCTGCTGTGGCAGCACTTTAATGTTGGTAGTGAAGACAAAAATGGTATAAAAATACTATGAGAAAGGTTACTCCTGGGGCTGAAACCATGGAACAATGGACATTTTAAAAGATAAGTTCTTACATTTTGGATGCTTATCCGACCAGGAGCAAACATCAGAAATGTTTGAAATGTGCCTGTCAATAGAATCAACTGGTCAGACTCACATGTGTTGACATAAATGGGTGCAAAAATTTCTTCTCTCTGCACAATCTGGCCCATTGTGCCCTCAGGCCAAGTCACCCAAGGGATGGCAAGTGTTGCTGCTCAAGATAGCAGCTTTAATTTAAACTAAACCCTACACAGGAGACTCGCTGATGGCTGTTGGGGGAATGTGTTGCCATGACCACAATTACTCCATAGCCAGTGCAACCAAATCTTTGTAAGACAATCTGGCCCTTGGACTCTTAGGTACTGATTTTTACTGCCTTGTGAAGCAATTTATTACTGCACAGGGTGAGTGAAGAGTGGGTATAAAATTGTACCATGGGGGAATTCTATTTGATAATGTTTTAAACTCACTACACAAGTTGCAAGGCAGTGGGAATCAGGTCTGAGATGAGTGTGTATCTGTGTGTAGTTGCAGACATCAGATAATCATTTTAAGATGTTTAATGATTGGTTTAGGAAAAAATGAGTTATTTTAAATGCTGCATTGCAGATAGAGGCTATACTTTAAAACTCACAGCACTATCTGCCACAAACCATTTAGAGCAGTAGGAACCTAATCAAACATAGTTGTGTTGTTGTTTTTTAAATATACAGTACTTGCAAACCCTGGCTTGTACTTTCATAGATTCAATCACAGAACCCTAGAAACCGAAGATGACCAAAACCTATTAAGCTGTTTAGTCAGCTCCTTGCCAATGCCTGGTCATTCCATGCAGTGTATTCGTGAGTGATTTCACTTGTAATGATTTAAGATACGGAGCCAGTGTTGTGATGAACACCTTTCTTGTTCCATGAATGTTGCATCTGGAATGTCGCACTGTGATGTACTGTGTCTTGTCAAATTTCACCTGCCAGATGACACTACATCATCGAAAAAGTCACCAAGCACTCAATGGGACAGGAGGAGAGAGACATCTTGAAAGACTGTGAGACAAAGGCGAGAAGCCAGCTCTATAATTCTGCTTTTTCTTCATCCAGGATAATATTAAGGCAGAAGCATGCTGTGGATCCAGCATTTTAGGTACTCAGTTCAGTTTATCCATATTATGTTTACTTTGCTAAGTATGAGTCTTTTTAATTAATATAAAAGGGAAAAATACTCATTCACTTGTTGATTCTACTTGTTGCTGTCTGTTCTGCTCTCATCCTATGAAAGAGGGAGGCAGGGACCTACTGTCTGCACAAGATGCTTACTTTGGGAAAGCAGCACTACAATTAGGACAATAAGGTCCTCCTTTATGAGTTTGCCAGGTCCACCACCAATTCCTTCTGACTGTCCCACAGGATTGGAGAAAAGGAACATACAACAGAAAATTACTCATTAGTAATTCCATTTGTTGTCATTTCATGTTCTCTCATCTTACAACCTCCCCTTTTTTCTTTCAAGGACTGGTGCCAATTCTCATACTCCTGTTTTTTTAACCAGAAGAAGATGGAGGTGGTGGGGAAACTGGAGCTTGCATAGAGGAAGACTCATTCTTTTGCATCCTGCCTCCTGATAGGCAGAATCATATAACACCAAAGGCCAATGTCTGTTTTGTAGGATGGGAGAAGAGAGATATACAACCAAGTTTTTATATGCTGCCTCAGCCGTTCTTGACATGAAAAGCTAAAAATAAATACAGAGGAAGAACAGAATTTCCACAGCTTGTTTTCAAGTGAGGAACTCTGGACAACTTTTCATCTACTTCTTGAAGGTCACTATCCTATTACGAGCCAGAACATTATCACATGATGGGGGCGATTATTCAGCATGGTACACCAGCTTCTATCTTGATGCCTTGTGAGGCTTAACTATGACAGCTTTTTGTTTTCTGCCTTGGTGTTACCAAAATTCCAGGAGATCTAATATTTAAGCCCTGACCCGGGTGCCTAATTTGACACATCAGCATGAAAGCACAGGTTCATTTTCCACAGTCAGACACCTTGTTGCTTTTCTTTCTTGCCTTCATTGGCCAACAAAACTGACAGCAGAGTTTCAGCCGATCAGCCTAAAAAACTGCACAAATCTTTTAGGCAACGTCCTAACTTGTTTTCAGTAATATCTCAGGGACCTTTTCCTAAGTCTTTTCATTTGGCTAAACATCAGTTTTGTTAAACTGCAATGAAGAACATGGCTTCATTTTGATTCCTGTTCCTTTATTATGTTACATAGAGATGATCAACAAGGCTTCCATTATAAGGCCATTTTCCACACACATCTCTAAGTCAGGACCACGAAAGGATTTTTGTCTCAAAAGATTTATGGTTATCGTCAGAACAGAGAAAAAGTATTGTTTTTTTTGTTTTGTTTTGTTTTAATTTACAGTCACTTTTAAAAATGGTTTAAACAGTGCTATTTAAAATTAGCCTCTTTGTACATTTGATTGTTAAAAAAAATTTCCTGCTCTTCTAACTTAAAATGGACAGGTTACTAATATATCAACACCTTTCTCTTTTTCTTTTTAAGTACATCGAGCTGTAGAGAAAAAACACCCACATATGGGTATGGTTTTTTAAAATAATTTTTAAAACCTATTCCTTTTCACTAACCAACCAAATTCTCTGCTGATGTAAATTAGCATAGCTCCACTAAAATAAACGGAGCAGTGCCAATCTACACCTGCAGAGAATTTGGCCGTGTGTGTCGATAAATTAATTGCAGAGGCCAGAGTTGGAAGTTTTCATCAATTTCCTATGTTGGCACTAAACATTTTCATTGTCAGTAACTTATAGCTAAAAATATCCACTGTAAAGTTCTCCCATGTAAGAGGTTTCCTCTTCAATGCAGGGTTTACAAACATTTCTCTACCAGCACACTGATACAGGCAACTACCATACTTTCTATGAGAGTTGAGACTTATTAGTCACTGCATTTTACTGCAGCAAAATGCATGAGTTTGATTGTTACTGTTCTTCCCTTTCCCCACAATGCACTCCTCTCTCCAGACAAAATCTAGGCTTCACTGGGAATTGTGGGTGTTTAACACCTCTGAAAACCAGGCCACTTTTATTAAAGTGACTGTGGTCCAGCTTCAACTGAAGCCAGAAAGAGTCTTCTCATTGATTTCAATGGAAGCTGGATCAGGCTACACATACACAATTTCTCTCTCTCTCTCTCTCTCTCTGTGTATAAACTTAAAATTTTGGCTCTCTTTTTAAAAATCTTCTCTACAGATGTAGAATGTATTGATCATGGCTTATTTTTGCAGTTTTAAAATCTATTATACCATGTTTTATATTAAACCATTCTAACACTATAACAAACTGTAGATGACTAAATATGGAGATGCAGCAGTGATGCTGTTTGCACAGATAGGAATTTTGATTTCCAGACTGTAAAAATTCTCTTCAGGCTGACGACTGGCACAGAAAATCTGACGTGAAGATCAGAAAATTGGCTGGAGCAAGGGTTGAAATGGGTAATGGGATTACAGTGATTCTGCATTTTCTACTCACACCAAATTACAAAGCATAAATACTGAAAACCATCTTTCCTCACAAATGTCATTCGGACATATTTAAAAATTCTAATATGGTAAAGTATATTTAGTCTTGGAAAAGTGAATTTAAAAGATATATAATTAATTTAAAGGAATCTTGGCTTTCCAATGACATTCTAGTGATTAAATTCTGAAATTGTTTCCTGTGTTGCATTTCCATTAAAGTCAATGGGAAATCTTCCCCTAGAAAACTTGCAGGTCTGAGGCTCATATTTTTACCTGTCCCTGGCAGGTCACATGATATCTTGATAAATAGGAAAGGTATTTTAGAGTTTTTGGACTTTGAAAAATTAAGCCTCCAAGCCCACAGAGAAATGCTTATCTTTATGCAGGTGAATAGTTCCATTGATGTCAAATGACAGAAGCAGAAGTCACTGGGACTGTTCATGCACATAAAGCCAAGCACGTATGTAAGTGTTTGCAGAAACGGAGCCTTATTCTAATATTTCAGCCACTGTGAAATCTGTCCATGGTAACGAAAGTAATCTTACTAAGGAGACAGAGGGATGCAAAAAAAAAAAAATTGCAACCAGGGAATATTGTACAGCTTTAAATGACAATCCAATATCTTTTTCTTTAAAATGTGCATGTGGGGAAATGAACAATGTTGTTTGGTGTTAAAAATGGTTTTATTGGACAGGTTTGTGATGACCTACAATAACTCACTTCTGGCTTCTGCCAGGACAAACAATATAGTCAAACAACTAGTTACCTTATGAACAGATAAATGATTCCAGTAGCCCCTGGATTTCATGTAATCCTCTTTGTCCTGAATTCCCCTTTTACCAGCCTCCGGTAGTAGTACAATACAGGATAGTGAGCAGGTATTGCAAACTCATGCCAATAAAACTGTTTACCACCACACACCACCATGTACAGTAAACACGCACGCGCTCTCTCTGTCACACACACAGAGTTTTTCATAATTCTGTATTTCAAAGTGCAGTGTGTCATTACTTTAATACCATGTATTATTTCTTTTTCCTCACAATTGCATATATTTTCAGACTTAGGTGCCCTATTTTAGGCACCCAAATCCATATTTGGGGACATATAAAAGTAGTCCGATTTTCAGAGGTGGTGGGATGCAGTTCCTAATGATAGTCGTAGTGTTTGATGATATAGTATTTCATTACAGAAGACAGTGTCACATAAGTATGTGTGGAAGGGGATTTTCCTTCTGCACTTTGATTTTCTTGCTATCAGTGTAGAGAGAGAGCCCTCTTTATTGGCTCTATATACCTACATGTTTGTTTGTTTATTTAGATCCATGTACTATGGTCCCAATTCAGGAAAGCATACCTATTCAGGACAGCACTGAGCACAAGCTGAAATGCTGTACTTCACAGGGATGGATTTAAGCATATGCTCAAGTGTTTTCCTGAATCGGGGCCTATAAAAAGAGCACCCACCATCCATTTGCTCTAAGACCCTGTGATAAATGAACTGAGGGGGATGGGGGACTCCCTTTTATGGACAGCCAGCCAGTTAGCTACAAAATCCTCGTTAGTAGCTGTTCTCTACTTGCTTTACCTGTAAAGGATTAAAAAAAGCCCAGAGGTAAAGGGAAGGGAGTGGGCACCTGACCAAAAGAGCCAATGGGAAGGCTAGAACTTTTTAAAATTGGGAAAAAGCTTTCCCTTTGTCTGTCTATCTGTTGTTCTCCAGAGAGAGGAGACACAGAGCAATGATGCTGTAAGAAGCTTTAAACCAGGTATGAAAAATCATCAAATCATACCTTGAAACTACTTATCTGAAACCCAGATATGTAAGTAGATCAGGGAATGTCTAGGAAGACACGATTAGGTTTCTCTCTTATTTCTTTATGGCTTGTGGACTCCTCTGTGCTAACCCCAGAGGCGTTTGTTTTGCTTGTAATCTTTAAGCTGGACCTCAAGAAAACCATTCTTGATGCTTAATTAGTATATTTGCTCTTTTTAAATCTAGCAAAAGCCTAAGTTCCAGATGTATTTTCTCTCTCTTGTTTTTTAATAAAATTTACCTTTTTTTAAGAACAGGATTGGGGTTTTTGTGTCCTAAGAGGTTTGTGCATATGTTGTTTAATTAGCTGGTGGCAACAGCTGATTTCCTTTGTTTTCTTTCTCAGCTCTTTCCGGGGGCGAAGGGGGGGAAGCGTTAAAAGTGCTTGAGGGTACCCCACAGGGAGGAATTCCCAAGTGTGCCTTCCTAGGTCCAAGGGGGTTTTTACACTTGGGTGGTGGCAGTAGCCACCCATCCAAGGTCAGAGAGAAGCTGTAATCTTGGGAGTATAATATCAGCCTGGAGTGGCCAGTATTAATTTTTAGAGTCCTTGAGGGCCCCACCTTCCGCACTCGAAGTGCCAGAGTCGGGAATCAGCCTTGCCAGACCCCTTGAGATAACTTAAAATACAAATAAAAATGCACTCCATTATAACTAGACTGCAGTAATTCCAGCCCTTATAACCATCCCCAACTAGCAAACCAGGCAAATTAACAGTTGATACTACCTTTCCTCTTCAACAGTAAATCACCCTCACCAGTCTCCCCTGCCCATTTCAAACGTACAGGGGAAAAAAAAGATGAGCTCTGCAACATGCCTTAAAGGTCATCAGATTCAGCCTATCCTGGAGCAAGGTGGGGAGTAAGTTCTGAGGCAGAGGGGTCCTAATTCAATTGGATTCCAGCTCTAGTGCTTCTGCTTATCTTAGTTACAGCTCTGTACCATGGTGAGAGAAGAGATCTCTTAGACAGATCAATTTAGTGTATGTCTACACAGCACACTAAGCCTCGGCTGAGACTCAAGCCCCTCTTCCGTTCACATAGAAATTAGTCTGTTGACATATTTAGTCTAATAGACTATTTTTTTAATCATTGGAAGGAGTTAGTCACGTTTCTTGGTGACATTTAAATCAAATCATTCTGCCATGTGGAACACCCAAGGCTATATATAAAATTAGGTAAGTGGACAAGAATTGCAAGCTTCCACAGTGAAGTAGCATCTGAGCTGACTTCACAGAAATAAGGGCAAATAGTAGAGCAGAAGAACTGCTAGAAATAAAGTGTTAAAAAGCGGCTAAAATGAACAAGCTAAAATTTGTAATTTAATTACAAACACTGTACTTTTTGAATTCATTTAAATGGTTGCAATCTGTGGGATGGGAATGAGTTAGGCGCCTGACTGACTCTACACAAAACGATGACAGGAGGAGGATGAGGTGGCCTATTTAAGTATTTATCACAGTGGAACAGCTATTGGGCCAGAGAGAGAGAGAACAATTCTGCAGTCCGGTGGTTAAGGCATCCACCTGGGACGCTGAAAACCCAGGGTCCAGTTCCCCCACCCCCATTGTGGATAAATAATGAAAGAGTGATTGAAAAGCTTCAACTGGAGAGACAGAGAGATCCCCAGTTGCTAGACCACTTTTCTAACAGGTGGGAGACTCCTGTTCAAAACCTCTCTCTCCATCAAGAAGAGAGGAGAATTGAACCTGGGCCTCCCATAGGCACAGTGGAGCCAAAACTGGGATGTAGGCACCTAAAGGCACCACAGGATGAGAGAAATTAGGGGCCTAAATCTGGGGTTTAGGCAACTAAGTACCTTTGTGGATCTGGGTTTAAGTGCTTGGCTGAATTATTGCCTTTGTGCTCTTTACACAGGAAACAACAGAACAAACTGAAGGAGAGGTTAGATGACTGACAAATAGGTAATAGGCAATGTGTATTTGTTGCCTTACTTACATGGGATGACATAAAGCAATGAAATTTCATTCTTGGGTGTGAATGTTATTTTTCTTGTCACATTTGTGAAGTGTCCAGGTCATGAGTATTATGGATTTTCAGATATGCCATAGGAATCTGTGGTGCCCTGTGCTCTAAGCAATCCAAAGCAATGTAAATGATTTCCCTTTCCACAATAGTTAATCCAGCAGTGACTCAACCAGAATGCTGATATCAAGAGCCAACATGGGGTCATTCCATTTTTCTTCATTATGTCCTTGTTATCAAGAGAAGAGTGATTGCCATATACTGCAATAATTTATCCTTCAGCTACTTTACATATGTTTAATTATTAACTCTCATTAGATGATTTTTACAATTATTCAAAGTGACAAACCTAAGTAAAATTAAAACAGAAGTATGAAGGCCTGATTTGGATCTCATTAGGTAAACCACGAGTTAATACCATTGAAGTTACTGGGATTATAACATTACAAGATCAGGCCATAAGACTGTACTTACAGTATTGTCACTTTAAAGTTGAGTAGACAGGTATCTCTTACCTTTATCATAGATTTCCTTCAAGACGCCTCGTTTTATCAGCTCCTCTCTGCTTTGCCTCATTGATATTTTTCTTTCCAGAGCTACAATGTAAGGACAAAAAGTACGATTAAATACAAAAATAAATGCCAAGACAATTTTGAAAGGTCATGTGCCTTTTATAGCATTTATTTTTACTCTCTGGGCCCAATCTTTTTCCCACTGAAGTCAATGGCAAAAGTCCCATTAGTATCTGAAAACCAAGAGAGCCACAACTCTGTAGATTTCCACTTGTTGTAACATGACTGTTGATACAAATGGATAGACTGATTTATTGGGGTGCACTTCTGTACTCTCACTGCTTCATCAAACACATGAGCCAAGTGTTTTGGGGAGAATTAGAAAGGATGAGAAGAATGGGGTATAATTCATGTGGAGGGGGGAAGGGAAGACAGAAAGAGATTTGAAGGAGCACAGCATTTGGCTGTGAAACCTTCCCATACCAGATCAGGATGAGCTCATGACTTATCTCCTGTAAAGGACCTGAACCTGCACCTTTGAAGACAATGGGAATTTTGTCATTAACTTCAGTGGGAATAAATTCAAACCCTTAGGGCACAATGCAAGACACATCTGAAGAGACCTTTCCTCAAAGGAGGCAGTGACATTTATGTTGGCAAGTCCCCTTCCTCATATAGATTTCTTCCCAAAGAAAGGAATCTTGTGAAATACACCCCTCATGAATCAGAAGGGTCACAGTGTTAGACTGTACTCACAAAAACAACGAGGAGTCTGGTGGCATCTTAAAGACTAACCAATTGATTTGGGCATAAGCTTTCATGGGTAAAAACCCCACTTCTTCAGATGCATGGAGTAAAAATTATAGATGCAGGCATAAATATACTGACACATGAAGAGAAGGGAGGTACACATGAAGGGGGAGTGGAGAATATGCTATATTCAGGATGACAGAGAGCCATGTCCTCATCTGGTGTAAGTCAGAGAAGTTCCATTAAAGTCTACATCAGCTAAGGTTCTGGCCAAACACGTTATAATTCTTATTTTGGTGCCTAGATACCATGGTGATCAGGGCACCAGAAAGACAGATAGAATTATGCTGTTTGATTAGTGCAACAGCAATTTTAAAGCAATGTCCAGTTAACCAAAACATCAAAAAGTAATTGGCCTTATCTGTCCATTCAGGCATGTATCGGAGAGTGAGCAAGGGGTACATAAAACGATGCATAGGGTTTGCTGAGATTTTGTGTGCTCTGTGAGAAACCAAGGCATAGCTTGCCAAAAAGGAAGCACAGTCAAGGGCAAATCCCTAGTGCCATATGCTCTCCTGTCAGCTGCAGCACACAAAAAATGAACCAGGAGGAAGCAACTTCAAGCGGAACAAGGCAGATTTAAAGCAAAACGGTCCCTGAAATGACTTTTTCCTCCCCTCCAAACATGAGAACATAACCACTGGTTGTGCTGCTGCCAATTCTCTGTTCCTCAAGTCAGGAGATACTGAGTACTTGGAGGATGGGCGAGCTTTATATCGACATCATGCAACTTGTTTGCTATTAGATATATACTGTGTGATGATCAATTTTAAGATACTAAGGCCTGGGCCCTGGTGTCTATTATAACTCTGCTTATAAAAGGTATTGTGTCTGATGGAAGTAATTTCTGTCTCTTCTTTTTTATCTAATTCTTAGATTTGATTATATATTTCTAAAGATAAAGTAAAAACAAGTAGTCAACATCTAATGTCTCACAAAAAGCAATATATGAACAGTTGTATATATTAAATACATTTGCATTTCCTCATACACCTGAAATCCCAGAATGATCATCATATCATCTTGAACATGTCCAATTGACCTCTAATGTCAATTAGGGCTTAAGGGCTGTTCTCTAACCCGGAATAGAAGGCTTCAGACCCAATACCCAATCATCTTCTATAGTTTTATGTCTATATGTATGTTTCAGATATTATCTTCTGCTTTGATCACTCTCTACATTTAACATAACAAATCTCTTACAAGAGACCTAATAGCTATACAATATGGATAACATTTTCAAAAGTGACTTCCATATTTAGAAGCCTACGTCCCACTGACTTTCAGTGAGATTTAGACTCCTAAGTACCTAAGCACTTTTGAAATGAGATTTAGAGTACATCTACACTTTGAGCTGGAGGAATAAATTCCAGCTCAAGGAAACATACCTGTGCTAGCTCTGATCAAACAAGCATGGTAAAAATAGAGTATAGCAGTGGAAAGAGGGGCTAGCCGCCCTGAGTACATGCGCAGCATCTTTGACTGGTATGTTCTCAGGACAGGAAGTCCTTCGGCCACTGATTGCGCTGTTGTGGCTACTCTCTATTTTTGATGAACTAACTTGCTCAAGCTAGCGAGAATATATCTCCTCGAGCTGAAATTTATGTCTGCAGCTCAAAGTGTAAAAACATACCCTTAGTCACTTTAGCCCTTTTGAAAATTTTACACTTTGTGCATTTTGCTGAGTATTGCGTCTAAATAAGCTGTAACACACATATTGCTATCAAGGGCATTGCATTTTTGAAAGACTGGTTATTTGTCTTGATTATCTGACAAGACAGTAAACAGTAAATGAAGCCCAAATAGACCAACAAGCACCAGAAAATGATTACATGGGCTAAAAAAGTAATTCAATAGATCCCATAAGAAGCATCAAGAAGCCAAATTAACAGTTCAACAGGTTCTCTAATGATGAACTGTTATTAACTACCAGAACAATAAAAACAGCAAACTTAACTTTGCAAGATACATGAAGCATGGAGAGGCTTCCCAGCTGCGAGAAGAGAGGAACTGAGGGACAGTTGGGTCTTTTATCCCCTCGGGGTGATAGGCAGTTTTGCAATTGACTTCAATGGGCCCAGGAGTTCACCCTTGGACTCTAAGGAGGGTAGGGTGACCAGATGGCCAATGTGAAAAATCGGGATGGGGTTGGGGGGGTTATCGGTGCCTAAAAGCCCCAAGTATCTGGATTGTCCCTATAAAATTGGGACATCTGGTCACCCTAAAGGAGGGTAATGAGCACAACTCCTACAGATTTTCATCACTAGCAGAAGTTCCATTGCTTATGAGTAAGACAAGATTTTAATCACAGGTATTTTTAGTAAAAGTCGCGGACAGGTCACAGACCATGAATTTTTGTTTACTCCTCGTGACCTGTCCATGACTTTTACCATATACCCCTTACTAAAACTTGGGAGCTTGGGGGAGAAGTCTTGGGGCTGCCAGGGCGTGGCCCGAGGGGGCGCGGTGGGTACTCAGGGGAGCGCTTCAGGGGGGCACCACAGATATGTAGGGGAGCGGTGCAGGCCAGGGGGGGCACTGCAGATACTCAGGGGTGTGGTTGTGGGGGCTAGGGCAGGTTCCCTACCTGGCCCCTGGGAAGCAGCAACCTCCAGCTCCTAGTTCTATATGCTGCCTCCGCTCCGCCCCAAGCCCTGGTTCTGCAGCTCCCACTGGCTGGGAACCATGGCCAATGGGAGGTGCGGGGGCTGTGCCTGTAGGTGGAGGCAGCAACTGGAGCTAGGAGCTGATGGTGGGGAGTTCCTGTCACCCTTCTGGGGAGCCCTTCCCCCAGGTAAGAACCACCCCACACCCCAATCCCTAGCCCTGAGCCCCCCCCACACCCAAACTCCTGCTGCTGGGGTGGGGGGGAGACTGCCCCAGCAGCAGGAGTATCCAGGTGTACGAGCTGCTTATGCGGCTTCCGGGCCAGTCGCACGGGCTGCTGCAGAAGTCACGGAAAGTCACAGAATCCGTGACTTCTGTGACGGACACAGAGCCTAACTTATGAGCACAGGTCTATGACTCCATACAGTTTGCATTTGCAAAGGCAACAAATTCTGATAACCCCAATTGCTTGGAAATAACCTCAGACTTTCCGTATCTGGAACTTCCTCACTCGCTGAAACTACACCCAGAAATTGCTGCTCAAACTAGACCAAATCTTGCAGTCCTCTTTAGGGTAAATTCCCACTGGTTTCAGTGGAAGTCTGCCTGAGTAAATGCTTTAAGATCTGGTCATTTTATATTTCCTTGGATTAGATGGAATTTTATGCTGCCCCATTTTGGCATTGCTTTTAAAGCTTTGTTCTTACACTCAGCACAGTAAGGTCCTGAGCCTGCCCCCATTGAACTAAATGATAAAACTCTTCCTGACTTCAGTGGTGCAGGACCTGTTCTTAAGTAAACAGGAAAAACTTGAACCTGTTGAACTGTTTTTTCAACAACTCTGAGAAAATCTCTCATTTCCCATTCATTCAAACAGTGAAGTGCATTCACTCTGCCTAACAGTACCTCTCTACAGGAAACCAAGTTGGAAGAAATATCACCAAAATAACCACACCTGCTTACAGGCAGCAGCACTGTTCACTGAATGGAGATACTGAGAGTGTCAAGTATTGCTAAAAGGTATTTTGAAAATTAATATACTAAACTGTACCTTAGGCAGCTAGATAACCCATGCATACACACAGGAATATGTGTGCGCGCACGCGCACATGCACTCTTATTTAGTCCACTCCTATATAGTTCACTACGTAAGGTATTACAAGTAGCATTTCTTTTATAGTCAGGAAGAAGCATAAATGAAGAGCTTCAGCCCACACCACTCTACACCCTGCAGAATCAAAACCAGTGGTAAGGGATAAGCTAATTTCATGGAGAGAAGTCAACTTTTCAGAGAGGCAGACATTACATTTCAGTCAGACAGTCCTAATTGGAAAGACAAGAAGTAATGAAAAAAAAATCACAGTAGACAGAGTCCCCTCTTCAAAATAATTGGATAGCCAGACAGCTAAGTAGAGAGAAATGCTTCTCACACAGACACACTGACTATTTTTTTAGGCTCAATTATGTAGAGTTCTAAACATAGATTGTTTAGGATGATTGTCTGCACACCAGCTTCTTCATGGTCCCTGTAGAAAAGCTGTGCCTGTCACAGACATCACATCAGATGATGACACAAAAACTTCTGTTCATAGCTTGGGCTAAAAACAAGGACTTTGCTTTTTTTTTTTTAAAAAAAAGTCTCCTGTGTCCACTTAGAAAGGATTTGGCAGCTACACTCAAAGAATTAATCACTTACCCTACTGAACCAGAGTTTCAGAGTTACCAAAATATCTACAGGAAGGGCTTCTCAGGCTGTTCATCTAAGGACAGCACTGAGTGACAGCAGGAGCTGATGATATTAAAACTCTAAGAATCAATCATTTTTCTTTATTAGGACTCTTCTCCCCACCAAACAAGTCCTGTATATTTATGTGCGTGTCCTCTGAAGGTGCTGTGGAATCAGGGTGAGATAATCACAAATGCCCAACTTACAGTTCATAAAGCCTATCTGTAAAATTCATAGCGAACTAACAGCTTGAACAATGTGAACTACCTGCAGAGCTCAGAATTACTCTGACAAAGACTGAAAGCTCTTTTGCTAAGGATTTTCTTTCTAAGGAGGAAGCTGGTACATAGGGTGACCAGATGTCCCGATTTTATAGGGACAGTCAATTTTTGGAGCTTTTTCTTACATAGGCACCTATTATCCCCTACCCCCTGTCCTGATTTTTCATACCTGGCTGTCTGGTCACCCTACTGGTACAGCATACATTTATTCACTATGTACTTAGAAGGGATCTATTCATAAGAGAAGAAAAATAAAGACCTTTATGAATTAACCTTTGATTCTTGAGAACCTTGTAACTTCAGTGATGGGGAAAATTAAGTATAATTAATATTTAAGATGTATTCCTTCCATTGGGATTTTTACTAGTGATATCGATTAACCTTGTTTTGTCCATTCATATAACATACTTCCTTTTCCAGGAGGATAGAAATCAATTGCAAACTCTTGCTATAGGAATTAATTAAGTTTTAAAACTATATTCTGCTATCAAAATAAATGAACTAGTTTTTAAATAAACCAATTTTCAGTTGCTGGTTTCTAGACAAAGAGGACACATACATGGACACAGAGAGAGAGAGTATATTTTGCTACGCTGATCTACAGTATACAGTTTCTTATCTGGTTTGATAAAATTAAAGATAAATATTTTTATTTACATTTCTGAGCCAGTGTTTTTGAGCCTTTTTAAAGCAGGGTCATCCCTCTGTTATTCAAGTAGCGCTTTTCTCAGTGTCTGGTCCATGAAAATTAGAACAGTCTAGACAAGGTCACAAGGATTTCCTGCCCTCTCATCCTGGAAACATACCACTATATTGTCTTTATTCCTTTAATAAACCCTTGTGCTCCATGATAACAGCGATCATGGTCTGTTTCCAGCTGAGAAGGTGAAGCATACGGCTGCCTGTGGGCCCAGTGCTTAAGCTGCTGCATTAAACCACCCCAGAGACATTTATGTAGTGAGGAAACATCAGCCTATCAACCCTACCTACCCATCTCTCACAGACCAAACTCTGTAGCACGTCAGCACCCCCAACACATATATGAGAGAAGATTGCCACCCTTTGCACAACATGCCATGCTACTGATTAAACTACTGGGATGACAATCAACACTCAAAATAATCTGCCCTCGTCAGATGGATCTTAATCTTGCTCTTGTGTGCGGCTGCCCCCTTGGCTTTCCTCTAAGAGAACACTGTGGCATGCTTAGTCTGAATTCTTCCTTTTAAAGACCACTGTATTTTTCATTGGTCATGTAGTCAACAGAGGTCACTACAACATGGCAAGAGCTCTCTATTTTGTAAACTATAATCTGGAATCAATATTCAGAATTTGCTTTTCTAATATTCCAGATATGGATAGTTAGGAAATACATGTAAGTTACTGGCTCCATGGTGTGAAGATACACAAACATGCACCATTCCCTTTAGAATTACGGAGGAGAGAGAGGTATTTTCGTGAGATACTCACATGAGAGCCACCAGTAAATGGTGTATTAAGACATCCTGAAACTTGTTTTTCAAACACATGGAGTTTCTCGGTAGTCAACTGGTACTCTACTTGATTTAAATGAGTAGTTTTGAAAAGAGAAATAACGTGGATGAAAGTCTCAGACAGAGCAGGGCAAAACTCACAGGTTCCAGTTCACAGGAGGCTCAATTAATTTTTGGTTTGTTCCATTTAGGGTGACCAAGTGGCAAGTGTGAAAAATTGGGATGGAGGGGGTGGGGTAGGGTAATAGTTCCCTATATAAGACAAAGCTTCTACTACTGGGATTATTGACAACAGCGGGACATCTGATCATCCTAGTTTCATTTCACGAGTTGACATCCCTGAGCTTTGCTTTGAGTCTGGAGTTTGGATGAACTTTAAAGTCAAAGTGAAACTCAGGTGAACTACTGAATTTTGTCTTGTTTAGAAGTGAAAGTGAACAAACCCACCCAGTTTTGCATGATTACAAATCAAACCCATACAATCACTCCCCAGAACCTGTGAGAAGGGGAGAGTGTTCAAAAGGTTTGCGAATTACAGAGAGGCTTTTGGCAAACCTGGACCACGTTTACAATTACATACAAAAGCAGGAGTCATTATTTCTTTGTGGTGTCACATAGGAGAACAACTTTCCGGTCCCAGCCACAGCCTGTGCTGCCACACTGCAATGTTATAAAACATGTGAGTCAGTGAAGGACAGAGATGGGGGTGTATGAAGTTGTGTGGGTTTTTTTTTTAATTTGCTGATCTTATACAAATGGCAAAAGAGTGAACTGCATTTCCAAATCCGTTGACACTTAAATGACAGAGAAGAGTAATTCCCTCCACTGCAGCAATTACTAAGTGAAGTTATATGATTTATGTTATAGAGGAGAGACTAAGAATAAACAACAACAATACCACCTAACTCTTATCTAGCAATTCTCATCAGTAAATCTTAAAATATTTTCCAAAGGAGACCATAATAATTATCCCTATTTTACAGCTGGGGAAACTGAGGCACAGAGCGGTGAAGACTTATCCAAGGTCACCCCAACAGATCAGTGGCAGGAGCAGGAATAGAATCTAGGCTCCCTGAGTCCCATTCCAGTGCCCTATCCACGAGAACAGGGGTGGGCAAACTATGGCCTGCGGGCCGCGGCTGGCCTGTCAGATATTTTACTCTGGCCCTCAAGCTCCCACCAGGGAGCAGAGTCTGGGGCTTTCCCTGCTTCGGTGCTCCAGCTGGGGAGTGGGGTTGGGGGCTTGCCCTGCTCTGTGCATGCTGTAGCTCCACACAGCTCCCAGAAGCAGTGGCATGTTCCCCCTTTGGCTCCTATGTGTAAGGGCAACTGGAGGCTCCACAGCCAATGGGAGCTGCAGGGCCGATGCCTGTGGACAGGGCAGCATGCAGAACTGCCTGGCTGCACCTCCGCATAGGAGCCAGAGGGAGGACAAGCTGCTGCTTGAGGTAAATGCCAGCCAGCCAGCCAGAGCCTGCACCCCGACCTCCTCCCATGCCCCTCCAAACCCCCTCGGTCCCCGCCTGGAGCAACATCCTGCACCCCAAACCCCTCATCCCCAGCTGCACCCAGAGCCTGCACCCCCAGCCGGAGCCCTCACCCCCTGCCCACCCCACACCCTAATCCCCTGCCCTAGCCCAGAGTCCCCTCCCGCACCCTGAACTCCTCATTTCTAGCCCCACCTCAGAGCCCGCACCCCCAGCTGGAGCCCTCAGCCCCTCCCGCACCCCAATTTTGTGAGCATTCATGGCCCGGCATACAATTTCCATACCCAGATGTGGTCATCAGGCCACAAAGTTTGCCCACCCCTGCACTAGAAGATGGTCACAATCATCCCTTCTAGTCTTAAAATCTATCAATAAATCTATGACTGATTAAGACAATTGAAATAATTGATTAAAAATCAACTAGAAGGCAGAATGAACCTTGCTCATGTTATTCCCAGTTTTGTACTGAAACTGGCTTTACTGTAGACAGTGACTCACTTAAGTCATGGGGGAGAACCTAGCAGTGCTTCTTGTTTTCATAGAAATCGGGATCAAGGAGCACATCTAGTTTGTGTCTCTTTTCATCCCCTATGACATTCTGACTACTGAACACTCCATAGTGGGCTGAAAACTCTGGTCAGTCACATCCAGCTCAGCACCATCAGTAAGTTCCCTCTCATCTAGAGCTGGTCAAATCAGCAATCATAACATTTTATCGGAAAAAAACAAAAAACAAAACCCTTGGCTTTTTTTTTTTTTAAACTGAAATGTCAAAATTTGAAAAATTGCAACCACTTCTACTCTCCTATAGCAGGATTGAAAAGCAATCAAAGAAGAAGCCATTCTAGGAAAAGGGCTAAATTTCCAGCCAGCTGCAAAGTAACTCAACATAATGGATTTCACAGACCAAACAGAGGAAGCCTGACAGAAGATGAATAAATGAACAGACAAGAAATAAAACAGGACATCTCAAGCAAAACAGTGGAAGGAACTGTCAGGAGGAAAATCAAAGAGAACGTAACTCTGAACTAGGGTGACCAGATGCCCCGATTTTACAGGGACGGTCCCGATTTTGGGGTCTTTATCTTATATAGACTCCTATTACCTCCCACCCCTGTCCCGATTTTTCACATTTGCTGTCTGGTGACCCTACTCTGAATGAATGCAAACCCACATACCTCTGACAAAAGGTGTCACCATCCTCATCTCTCCAGCTGATAAACAGAGACCCACAATCTTCATGAGTAGATATCATGCAACAATCAGATAGTAACAGCAGCAACAGCAAACTACACAGACTGGTGAAGAAATAGAACACACTGCCAGGGTTTTGCCAAAAGCACATGGAAGTGTCTCTATTAACCCTAGGTCTGCCCTTGCTTTCATAGGCTCAGACCATAGTACAGGACCCCTCGTGGCAGTATCAAGTCCACCTGAGGAGATGTTTGCATCAGTGAAAGGTGTCTCATAGACTTTAAGGCAAGAAGAGATTGTCATGATCATCTAGTCTGACTTCCTGCACCTTGCAGGCCACAGAACCTGATTCACCCACTCCTGTAATAGACCCATAATCTCTGGCTGAGTTACTGAAGTTCTCAAATAATGATTTAAAAAGACTCAAGTTACATAGGTTTCAGAGTAGCGGCCGTGTTAGTCTGTATCCGCAAAAAGAACAGGAGTCCTTGTGGCACCTTAGAGACTAACAAATTTATTTCAGCATGAGCTTTCGTGGGCTACAGCTCACTTCTTCGGATGCATAGAATGGAACACACAGACAGGAGATATTTATACATACAGAGAACATGAAAAGGTGGAAGTAGCCATACCAACAGGAAGAGTCTAATCATCTCAATTGATTAGTACTTGAGGTAAGCACCGCCCGGAGCCTGCGCCCCTACACTCCCCTGTGCCCCAACACCCTACTGCAGCCCTTATCCCCCTCCCATCCTTCGAACCCCTCACTCCCACCCTGGAGCCCCCTCCTGAACCCCAAATACCTCATCCCAAGCCCCACCCCAGAGCCTGCACCCCCAGCCAGAACCATCACCCCACCCCCAGTGCCTCAATCCTCTGCCCCAGCCCTGATCCCCCTTCCACCCTCCAAACCCCTCAGTCCCAGCCTGGGGCCCCCTCCCGCACTCTGAACTCCTCATTTCTGGCCCCAACCCAGAGCCCGCACCTGCAGCTGGAGCCCCCATCTCCCTCCCTCACCCCAATCTCCTGAGTCAGCCTGGTGAAAATGAAGGAGTCAGTGAGGGTGGGGACAGTGAGTGACAGAGGGATGGGGGATGGAGCGAGTGGGAGGTTGGGGCCTTGGAGAAGGGGCGGGACGGGGCAGGGCCTCAGAGGAGGGGCGGGTTGGGGGCGTGTGTCAAGGGTGTTCCGTTTTGTGCGAGTAGAAAGTTGGCAACCCTATTCTTGTATGATATTCTGGTCCTCCTCCATATTGGCAATAGCTCCCAACTTTGTGTCACCTGCAAATTTTATTAGCACACGCTCACTTTTTATGCCAAGGTCATCAATACAAATGTTAAAAAGATAGGTCCCAAGACCTGTCTGTGAGGAACCTTCCTCCAGCCTGACAGTTCACCTTTCAGTGGTAGTCTCCCCTTTAACCAATTCCTTACTCATCTTTCAATTCTAATATTAATCGCCATCTTCTCCACTGTAACTAGAATTCCCATGTGGAACTGTATCTAATGCCTTACTGAAATCCAGGTAGATTAGATCTGATGCATTTCCTTTATCTAGAAAATCAGTTATCTTCTCAAAGAAAGGATCAGATTGGTGTGGCGCAATCTACCTTTTGTAAAACCATGTTGTATTTTATCCCAATTACCGTTTACTGTTATGTCCTAAACTACTTTCTCTCTCAAAATTTATTTTAAGACCTTGCATACAATTGAGTCAAATTAACAGGCCTGTAGTTTCCTAGTTCACTCCCCCACCCCTTTCTTAAAAATAGATACTATATGAGCAATTCTCCAGTAATAGGATATGACCCCCGAGTTTACAGATTCAATAAAAGTTGTTTCTATTGTGCTTGCAACTTCATGTGCCAGTTCCTTTAATATTCTTGGATGGGGATTATCTGGGTCCCCCAAAGTGGATCCTGGGGGTCTGTATCATACCCCAAGCACTATCCCTCTGGTAGCTTTCTTCCCCAAAGTGACTTATCCATTCCATCACTTCTAATTTCTTTATAGTCTATCTCATCAATAATATACAATGCTACTCCACCACCTTTACCTTTTTTTCCTGTCTTTCCTGAACAATACATACCCTTCAATATCAGTACTCCTGTCATGAGTACTATTCCATCACGTTTATGTTATCCCTATAATATCTGGTTTCATTTCTATCTGCTCTAGTCTTCTGATGGCCTGGTACCAGCTAGAAGAGCCTCAAACATGGATAGTGCTGCCAAGGGGCAGGGCCAGGGCAGCTGAAAGATATTCTGATCCAGCAAATTCCCTAGACAGTCTTCACTGGTGTGGCTTCTCTGGACCCCTGGATGTAAATTAACGCTGCTGAGCGAGAAAGGGTGTGGTGCAAATACTGTCTGTCTTCCCTCAGAGATGCATACTTTATGGAGTATAGCTGCCCCATTGGTGCTGGGACAGTTTGTATCCTTTGTATCAGCAGCAGCAACTAAGACCCATCGACTCCTGCATAGGAAAGAGATTTGAGGTCCTGCCAAAAGTGTGCAAGATTGATCAATATATATTCTCACACACACACACACCCCTCCAACCTATTTTCTTGCCACCTTGAGAAGTAACATAAAATGTCCTAAGAAGTTGTTCAGAAACCTGACCAGGACTTTGGAAGAACTGAAGAGAAACTACCACCTGCAGAAGAATCCATCCCAGGATTTACATCGGACCCAGGGTATGCTTTGTCAGGAATGTGAGGGTTCAGTCAGAAGTACTCTGGGATACTCAGGCAGGTAGACATGTTCAATAAAGTTGACAGCAACTTAATAAGAAATGGTTGTGGTTTAGTTCAAGAAACTCTCAAACTGGTAGGAGTTGCCAGACTTGTGCAGATTTCACACAATCTACAAAGTGAAAGACCCCAAAGATGTTTCAGACTGTAGATGGAACACAAGTAAAAGATAAACTGATGTTTTCTCCTACAATGTGGTGTAACAGCATACAGAAATTCATAAGGAAATGCAATAAACTATGAACTATAAACAATAAACTGAAACTGTGGGTTCAATACATCAAGTGTTCACAACCACAAAACACCACTACCGTCATCTGAGATCACTGTAAAGGAAAGCGGAATCTGGCACAGAATATCATTCTCTAGAGAGCAGTCTTACAGCCCAGTCAACTGTACATGTTTTCACCAACTCAACTTTCTTTATGCATTCTGCAGGGCCAGTAAAGGAGGCTTCAAAAGAAATAAAGATGCTGCTAGAAGAAAACAGTTAATAGTCTGGTAAGATAATTAATCCTTACAACCTCATTGTACTACCAGCCAGTGTATGTCTCACCACAATGAGCTTCTTTGACAGCAAGAGGACGATAAGCAAACAGATGGCTCAGCAATGGGGATCAGCAGTGTCATCTGTAATTGCAGAAATATATCTGCAACATTGATACATAATAGTGCAACTAATCCTTTTCAAACCAAAACTAAGCCATTCATGTCAGTGACATCATCATAACGAGAAAACACTTTCATGACTTCTCGCAGCTGAAGACAACCCACTCCAAAATAGAGTTTACATATGAGATGCAAATAACTAGCAAGCTGACACTTTCAGATATTCTCACCATTAGACAACATAGCCAGATGGCAAAATACAGACCACAGTTTTCAGAAATGAGTCTAACAGATGTCATTAGACTGGATCTTCCAGTATAACTCCTACATCCTGAAAGCAGCAAAACCAACAATCCAACCCTACCGCCCCTGCATTGCAATTTGACAGGTTCACCTGCCAGTTTTCTGGTCACAAAAGGAGATGGGGTGGGGGGAGAAAAAGTGAGTGGAAGGTGAGAATGAAGGAGGAATGCTTGGATAGTCAAGATAAGGAGAAGACAACCAATCTGCTAGCCAATCAGAACAGTTTAGCCACTTAGTCTGCCAGCCAGGAGGATAGATAACTCAGCTGATAGAAAAGCTACATTTACAATGAAAATGACTAACTTTTACATCTTAATGGTAAACAGCAAAATAAAGTGCTAAACTTTAGATTTACCAGAATGCATTGCATGGTTCTAATAGCCAGGCTAACACACAAAATTAATACATTACCACCTATGAAAACTCATCTTTGCTGCAATGTGGAAAGGTTAATTTGCAAGATACTTCCATATACCAAATAAGGATTTGCATTGGCTGCAAAATCCCTGCAAATTAGGACAAACAGCTGTCCAAAAGGGCATTTTTAAGCACAAAGCGCTGCTACGCTGAAGTCTATTATCCAGTTGGGATTATGTTTTCCAATGTGCATTACTTTGCTTTTATCAGCATTGGATTTCATCTGGCATTTTATTGTCCAGTCACTCAGTTTTGTGAGAAACCGGAGAGACTGAAGGAGCCCCACATCAGAATAGCCCATAGCTCAGTGGCTAGAGCCTTCTCCTGGGAGGTGAGGGACCCTGGTCAAATCCTTTCTTCCTCTCTGGCGGGGGACTGGGGAGGAATGGAACCTGGCCCACATCCCAGGTGAGTGCTCTAACCACTGAGCTAAAAGTAAGAAGGTGGATGGCACTTCCACCAACCCCACCTCCTCCTGCCAGATTTTGAATGAGACCCCCTGTGGTCCAAACAGGTCTATTGGATCAGACCCGCAGGTGACTTAGGCGGATGAACGCCTATCTATCCCTGGGTTCTTAATCACTCTGCAGCTTAGATAGGAGATAGGTGTCCAGATGCCTAGACTGAGGCAGCAGTGTACATATCCAAAGGCAGAAATTAGGCACAAAGGGAACTTTCACTCTGGAAACATAGGTGCTGAGTGAATTTAGGCACCTACAGGATTTGGCAGCAGTTTTGTGCATCTCAGTGAAGCCTAAATTGGGATTTAAGTGTCTAAACCCAGACGGACAAGGCAAATGGATGGACAGTATATCTACAGCCACTCGTATATCTATTAAAAGAAAGGCAGCAAAGCAAACCAAACCTAACAGTAGGACTATCTAATTGATTTTGAACAGGCCCTAAAGGATAGGTCTTCCAATAAGCCATAAAATTGGTTTGGCAGTTTGTGAAAGATATATAATCCAGCTCCCAAGTGTTTCATGCCTAACCAAAGGAAATTGTACCTAGAGCAATAATCCTTAAATCACCTCTTAGAAACATCAAACGACTCATAGCTGAGAATGATAAACTCAGAAACACACAAATGAACCGGTATCATCCCCTAAATGCAGAGCTTCAGTGAGAAGCCAAATTGGAAGCTGTATATTTAATGCTTGATCAAATGATCAAGTAACACAGAGAGAAAAGTCTCATCCAAAATATGGCAGTTTCCTGATCACATCATCTAGTGATTGGCTTTGTCATGACACTCCTATCTTGTGGCCCGGCACAAACAGGTTGGCATAGACCAACCCCAGATTAAATGGTAATTTTTCTTGCACATCGTTGCCTCATGACACAAAATGGTGCAATCGCTACTTCATCATTTTGGAATCTAACATGTGATGGCAGTTGGGGTACTGGAAATTGATACATGTGGAATTTTAGCATATTTCACAGATTTTGGTTCTTTCTCTGGGTTTGCTCATTTGGTTGCATAGATAACTTTCCCAACTTGAACCAATGCAGTGCTATCTTCTGGAATCTGCAGAAATAAACCATGGGCCAGTTGGACCAATCTAAGTTAAACCCATGTAAATCCAGAGTAACTCCATCAGAATGTCGCCCAACAGCTCTAAGGACAGCATGAACTGTCCCATTAATCAAAATGGGATGTTAATCTTACAAACCTAATGATGACAATCTGGGGCCTAATGCTCTCCTCAGGCAGGTGTGGTGTTAAAATTGTGACAGAAGATTGAGGACTTTAATGTTAACACTCTTTACTGCTTCACTGAATATCATTTTTGTAGAAACATCCAGCTAATGTGCTTATCCACTATGTTGGGAGTCTTTTGAAGAAACTGGAGCAAGTTTAGAGACTAAACATTGAACGGAAGCTGAAGGCACTGACCTATAAAGAAATCTTAGAACAGAAAAAAAAATAATGATTGATGTACATAGAGGAAGGGGGCATAGCAACAGTTTAGAAATATCTGTAGATAGTAACTGTACAAATATAACTGGAGATAATATTGTACAAAATAACTGTACTCTAACAGAGTCCCAAATGGAACAGTTTCCCTGTTGGTTCAGAACTTAACAGTATGTAATTTAAATGTTAGATTTTGTGGTTTAGGAAATTAAATGTTACGTTTGTGTTTTTTAACTCCATATTTTATTCAGTTATCTGCAGGGCCATCCCTAGCTATTTTGGTGTCCTACACAGCCCCCCAGCGGGGCCCCAGGCCTCCGTGGGAAGGAGCGGGGGGAGGCTGGCCCCAGGCCTACATGGGGGGGGGGGAAGGGCTGTGTGGGGCCCTGCCCCAGGCCTCCATGGGGGAGGAGGGGAGTGGAGTGACCCGGCCCCAGCCTCCTCTGCTCTCCTGGCTCTCAGGCTTGTGGGGAGGGGGAAACCGCCCCTCAGCACTCGCCAGTAGCGCCACTGGGAGCCAGGGGAGCAGAGCAGGCTGGGGACGGGTTGCTCCACTTACCACGTGGCGAGTGCAGGCCCGACCGCTTCTGGAGTCTTCAGGGGAGTGGGGGTGGGAAGAGGCAGGGGTCCTGGGGAAGAGCCAGAGCAGGGGTTGGAGCAGCACGCAGGGCACCAGGAAATTTGGGGCACCATATTTCCTGGTGCCCTGCGCAGCCGCATACTTTGTGTATGGGTAAGGATGGCCCTGGTTATCTGATTGTTCAGGAACATGGGGCCACTTAATCTGTATTTACAAACAAAGGAATTTTAATCTTGCATCCTTGTGTGTATGCATTACATGGGATCATTCTTAGCTCAGTGGTTTGAGCATTGGCCTGCTAAACCCAGGGTTGTGAATTCAATCCTTGAGGGGGCCATTTAGGGAACTGGGGTAAAAATCTGGGGATTGGTCCTGCTTTGACCTGGGGGGTTGGACTAGATGATCTCCTGAGGTCCCTTCCAACCCTGATATTCTATTATTCTTACCTGATCACACAATGTATGTTGAGTAATATATAATGCTGTGTACTTGCATCTAAAGTTACTAATACATCAACTTCTATACACTTATTGCATTAGTTGTCAAACAGCATGTCACATTTCTAGCTGTTGTGTGATCCTAGGGCAGAAATTTTTTCACCATGGGCCTCGTAGCCTTCAGGGTTATCCATTCATTGATTTGAAGAAAGTTAAACTAGTTTCTTCTTCCCGCTTTAGGAAACATGACGGTAAACTGTATTTCACTTCCGACAGCTCCTAATTGTTATTGATTGTTTTATGATGGAAGAGCAATGCCTGAAGCACCAAAGAAATGAGAAACTGGAATCTGAAATTTTGCCCAGCACAGGTTAGTGCCCGAGCTGCTGCTTGTTTTCCTAGGAGAGAGAAGGAAGGCCAGCTGTCTGTAGATTTTGACTAATGTTTCACAGCAGAACTAAAGCGGTTCCTAACCATTCCCATGTAGATTTACTGGTTCACTAGAAGTGGACAACTGTGCTTAATTTAGTCTTTTTCTGCACTTAAGTCAGAAGACAGTAACATTTTTTTAAAAATTAACCAATATACCAATATTTGGGTATAAGTGGCTTCAAAATCATGTATAAGCTAAGACATAAAATAATCTTTCCTTAGAGATAACGTTAAGGGCCAGATTCTTAGTTTTTGTAAATTGCCACACACTCACTAAATTGCTTATTTTACACTAGCTGAGACAAAGGCCCTAAAGCTATATCCATAGCTCCTTCCAGAGACAGTTCATTTTATAAACCAGGTCCAAGAGCCTCTCTCTCTTTATTCCAAAACCAATATGATCTCCAAGGGTTTCTCGCAAAAAGTAATAAAAATGATGGGTAGGAGGAAGCTTTTTCAGAATGGCTAGAAATTCAGAGATATTATGGCCAAGATTTCCAAACATAATCACTGACTCTGGGTATCTAATGAGATACCCTAAAGCAGTGTTTCCCAAACATGTTCCGCCGCTTGTGCAGGGAAAGCCCCTGGGGGGGCCGGGCCGGTTTGTTTACCTGCCGCATCTGCAGGTTCGGCCCATCGTGGCTCCCAGTGGCCACGGTTTGTTACTCCAGGCCAATGGGAGCTGCTGGAAGTGGTGGCAGGCATAGTTCGGGGGCAGGCTGAGCAGGGGCGGGGGCCCTGGGGCAGAGCCAGAGCAGCAGGGAGCAGCGCAGCACCCCCGGCAGCTGGAGGAGGAATGACATCACTTCCTGGCCGGCCGGAGCTGATCAAAGCCGCAGTGCCGGGTGAGCATCCCAGACATTTTGGGCACCGCTTTTTGGCGCCCTCAAATCTTGGAGCCCTAGGCGGCCGCTAGTTTGCCTAATGGTTGCACCGGCCCTGCATCTTTGCTTTTCTTGCATCAATTGTACGAGGCAGCTAGGCCTGCATATAAAAATTGAACCCAAAATTGTGATTTCAGGCGGAAAAGACTTTCTACTCTGAGTTATAGTCTAACTTTTCTTCTGGATTTTGTGTGACAAAAAATGATGCTCAAAGCTGAGCTGCTGAGTACCAAAACAAAGGTAAAGTTATACGCATTTGCCTGTAAAACAGGAAATGTCCTTTGCTGGCTCAGTGAGTGGATGATTGGTGAATTCTTATGATTTCAGTTCCAACTTTTAGCTAGCTTTAGATTTTTAAAACTATTTTTGAGTTATGACTTTTTAGGATGGGTGAGATAATGTCTCTGGGTTGACCCAGATCCTCAAACACCTCAAAATGCCTACAGATCTGCTAAATGACTAAGTATATTTTTGGATCCATGAACTTTCTGAGACCAAAGTTACTAGAATAGAGAGGTTCTTCATTTGCACAGAGGTACCCTAATTGGATCTTATTTGGTCGTGCCAGTAACCTCAGAAGATGAGTGCCTTCTGATTTGCCAAGAAGCTCCTGAGGCATTCCAAGGGGGAGGAAACACCCAGGCACCACCTTCAAAAACAGAATGAAAGGAAGAAGCTTTGCTACTGCTTGGCTTGCTTGCTTGAGCTTGTTTGCATGCAGTGGCTGCTGCAGCAGCTGTTGGCCTCTGGCTATGCAATGGCACCATGCCTGACAAAGAAGCCTATGCTTCCTTGCCCTTGTGACCTTCCATCAACAGGCAGGAGCCTGGCAACATGCAACATCTAAGATTCACATCCACAAGTAACCTCTAGTTAGCCAGCAAGTTCACCGATGTTAAAACCTGGAGCCAACAAGACCACTAGCTAATCTTTTCAACCACATACCAGCTTCCTGACTATGAATGAAACCACCAGATGCTAGAACCAAACTGTATATGTATCAATCTCTTTGGTTTGGTTTTCCAATCTTCATTAGTAGTGTGACACTCCTACTTCAGCAATCTTGCACTTTTTTTAATTCCAAAAGATGGCCGGTCATGAGTGTGCAAGTGTGTGTGTGTGTGTGTATAGAACACATAGAATGTATTTGAGAATGGTACCTGCAATAGAGTTCTCCAAATATCTAAGACAGCTGTAGGTTAAACAACTTTGCTGTCTAAAAGCTCTCTCTCTCTCTCACACACATATTTTATGGGTTAGGAGCTGTATGATTAGTCATGAGAAAATAAGCAGTGTTATCTTTTATTGTATTTGAATGTTTCACTGTAACCCTATGATAGAGGTGGGGATGGCAGGGAGAAGAGACTGGCTATCCATCTATAACCCACAATTTGGGCAGGCTACCTTAATTGGCATTAGAGCCAGGGGCGGCTCCAGGCACCAGCATGCCAAGCATGTGCCTGGGGCGGCAAGCCATGGGGGGCGCTTTGCTGAACGCCGCGAGGGCGGCAGGCAGGCTGCCTTTGGGCCTGCGGAGGGTCCACTGGTCCCGTGGCTTCGGCAGACCTCCCGCAGGCGTGCCGCTGAAGGCAGCCTGCCTGCCATGCTTGGGGTGGCAAAATACCTAGAGCCGCCCCTGATTAGAGCTGTAGTCTCAACATTAGCTTCCACCTGGGAATGATTTGACCCTCCTTGTATCATCTGTTTGGCTGGAACCTAAATACATCGATTGACACCGAGATGGATAAAGCCCTATTAATTTGGGTCAGGTAGCTAAACAAGACCCTACTAATTTGGGTCAGACAGCTAAACAATTTGCCTTCCCAAATTATTATATAAAGTTTATAAGGACTTGTTGATTTACTTGATATGATTTATTCAACTTGATGATCAAATTAATTTAATGAACTTATATTAACTCACTTTCTTTCAATTTGATCTGTTTATATGTATTTCATGCTTTTGCTTAATTATTTAGTTTACTTAATAAAATACATACAATTGGCAACATGTGGTTTGGATGTTTGGATTCCTCAGAGTAAATAAGAGGCAACTCTGTGATCCAGATAGGGGTGTGCTATAGCACTGCCTTCACAGTCCTCCCATAAATGGTGTCTGAACTGGAACACTGGTGGTATTTGAGGGGAAAAGTTAACTCATGTATCAATTTTTTTTCCAATAAGCAACATGGATTCCAAAGCCTAAGAAAACCTAGTGCAGTGAACAATATGAGCTGGTCAAGCTACAGGTTGACCAGATACCCATAGTAAGCTTGGTTTATAGAAGCCCTGGCCCTAACACACGTGTGTGTGTGTGTGTGTGTGTGTGTGTGTGTGTGTGTGTGTGTGTGTGTGTGTGTGTTTAAACAAACGTAAGCTATAGCTTTAAGCACTAGTAGTTCCATCTGAAATCAACTGGATTATTCATGTATTTAAAATTAAGCAAGTGCTTTCTTAGAGTTGGTCCTTAGTGGTGGGTATCATGAACATAATGCAGGCAATGCATCCTACACAGTGGTGAGCTAGAGCCGGTTCGCATGAACTGGTTGCTAAATTTAGAAACCAGTGTAGAACCGGTTGCTAAAGGGGCGGGCGGACAAACTGGGGAGGATCCCCTGGCCCCTCCCCCTTGCAGAGCCGCAGCATGCTAAGCTGCTGACACCAATGCAGCTCCGCAGCTCCTGCCACTTTGAGCAGCATGGTAAGGGGGCCGGGCTGGGCCTGGGAGGAGGGGTTGGCAGGGCCACCCGGGGGCTGCCCCAGGCTCCGCAGGGCCCCCCCAAGAATCTGAGGCTCCCCCACGGCCCTACCTCCGCCTTCCCCCCTACCCAACCACCCCATTCCCCATCCCCTGCCTGCCCCCCCAAGAACCTCTGCCCCATCCAACCCCCCACCCAGGCTCCCTGTCCCCAGGATTCCCTGCCCCTTATCCAACCCCCCCCCCGGCCCCAACCCCTTACCATGCCACTTACCCCCACCTCCCCCCTCTCCCGGAGCCTCAGCGTGCCACGTCCAGGAGCAGTCCTGGACAGCGCTGCAGTGGCCTGGCTCCAGCGGGACCTGAGCTTCTCCTGCTCAGAACCGTGTAGTAAGGGGGCGGGGCTGCAAGTTGCGGTCCGACCGGCAGGAGCTCAGGCCCACTCCCGGGGCCAGGGAGGTTGGATAAGGGGCAGGGAGTCCCAGGGACAGGGAATGGGGGGAGGGGGTTGGATGAGGCAGAGGTTCTGGGGGGGTGGTGGTCAGGGGATGAGGAAGGGGGGGTTGGGTGGGCATGGGAGTTCCGGGGCTCTGTCAGGGTGATGGTGGATGGGGTTGGGGCAGTCAGGGGACAGGAAGCAGGGCGAGTTGGGTAGGGGGTGGTCAGGGGACAAGGAGCGGGGGGGGTTTATGGGTTGTGGGTTCTGAGAGCGGGCAGTCGGGGGTAGGATGTGGGTTGGGGTCGGATGGGGGTGGGAGACAGGCACGTGGGGCTTGTACTCACTGCACAGTTCCCTACTGGGTCTTCGGTGGCACTTCGGTGGTGGGTCATAGACTCATAGACTTTAAGGTCAGAAGGGACCATTATGATCATCTAGTCTGACCTCCTGCACAATGCAGGCCACAGAATCTCATCCACCCACTCCTGTAACAAACCCCTAACCTATGTCTGAGTTACTGAAGTCCTCAAATTGTGGTTTGAAGACCTCAAGCTGCAGAGAATCCTCCAGCAAGTGACCCGTGTCCCATGCTGCAGAGGAAGGCAAACAACCTCCAGGGCCTCTGCCAATCTGCCCTGGAGGAAAATTCCTTCCCGACCCCAAATATGGCGATCAGTTAAACCCTGAGCATGTGGGCAAGACTCACCAGCCAGCACCCAGGAAAGAATTCTCTGTAGTAACTCAGATCCCATCCCATCTAACATCCCATCACAGACCACTGGGCATACTTACCTGCTGATAATCAAAGATCAATTGCCAGATTAATTGCCAAAATTAGGCTATCCCATCATACCATCCCCTCCATAAAGTTATCAAGCTTAGTCTTAAAGCCAGATACGTCTTTTGCCCCCACTACTCCCCTTGGAAGGCTGTTCCAGAACTTCACTCCTCTAATGGTTAGAAATCTTTGTCTTGCTCCAGGTGAAGGACCCGCCACCGAAATGCTGCCGAAAACCCGGAGCGAGTGAAGACCCCGCTGCCGCCACCGAAGTGCCACCGAGGACCCGGTTCTTAGGATTTTAGGAGCTCATCACTGATCCTACACCTTTTCTCTATCCCTTCAACAGCTTCTCGAACAAGAGGAGTGAGAATATGGAACTCAGTGGAATCCAATTTTGGAGAGAACCCAAATTCACAAATTTTGCAGCAGAATATGCAGACTGCTAAACAATGAAAAACAACTTCCAATTCAAACATTACAGATCTTAATTTTAAATCAAGTTAGAACCATGATTAGTCTCTCACATGTAGGAGGAACAAGTTAACATTTTAACAGTTTATTGCATGATTTTCCTTAATCACTCGAAGTTGTCAAGATCAACATTGACAAATGTCTTGCATGATTAGTGTTGTGTGATGCAAGTGGTAGGGGCTTACACTAGATATACCGAAAGGTTCTTTCCAATACTCTCATCCATGATTATCAAGCTGTGGAGGGGCAGAGAGAGGGGGATCCCCATTGTCTCAGAATTGGAGTTGCCTGAATGTCTGCCTTCTACAGCAGTGCGGGAATAATGTCTCCTTTATTGAAGTCTGCTAGTGATGGATAAACCTCTGTAGCAGCCTGATCCTGCACTTATTCATATATGTAACATTATTTGTGTGAGCAGTTCCACTGACATCACACAAATAGTTACCCGCATGCTTAAATCTTGGCAAAACAGAGTTTTAAGTTTGGATGTTCAGATAATCACCCCAAAGTTAATACACTAAACTCGGAACTGATTGAGGTTACAAAATTGAACCTGAAATCTCAGGAGAACAGTCTCAACTTGTGTGATTCTGGCACTTTCACTTCCAAGGATCAGGGATGTTCATGATGGAAAACATTATCTGACTTTACTCGAAACTCAAAGGAAAAGAAAAAGCACGGTTTGGGTTTGGTTTGAGTTTTGCAGGAAGTTTAAAGTTGGCTATTATTTTATTGTAAATGGTTTACCCATGTCTAGTGTGCACACGTTACTGGTGGACAAGCACACATTACAGGCGTGGGGAGTGGGTGGGCGAAGAGGCTCTTTCCTGCAGTCCTTTTTCAGGCAACTATCCCAGTGACTTCAGCTGGAGTTCTGAAGGCCTGCAGAATTGTGACCATGACTCCATGGACTGAACAAATAGATGTAACTAAAATTTTAAACAACCCTGGTCCCTAAGATAGAACCATGGTCTTCAAGGAATTCTCTCAGAATCGGATCTTACAAGATCTTAAAATTCCCACTGAATACTGTAAACAGTGCTTAGGTCATCACAGTTTCAGGCCCTCAAAAGAGAATGGGAATGGGATCTATTTATTGGTTTCATCAGCAGAGTAGAATAAACTGGATGCAATTGTCAGGTTTTCTTCACCTTGTTTTGCTGTAATGTATTTAACTGAAGGCTAATGGTTGGTCTCAAAATCTGAACATGTCAACACTTCATAGTTTTTCTAGACTTTCTAATATACAAGCTCAGCCAAACAGCTTTGATAGCACCATGGATTTGGAGAACACTTCCAGAAGGCTTTGTGGCTTCTGATATAATTTTCATAATTATATACATTGACAAACCACAGGAATACGTGATTATTCACAAAGCCATCAAATAAGAGGTAACAGAATGAAAATCAACCAAAAAATAAAATAAAAAGGGGGAAAAATAACAAATTGAACCAAATGACTTTGCCAGGGATTTAGGTGACAAGTTAGGGTTTTTGAAGACTGTATCTAAAAAAAAGCCAAGTGCTAAAATTTCTTCAACATTGCACAGAGGGTGTGCGCACAAAGAGTCAATGAGCAATCACCTGGTGGGTTCCTTCTTGCAGGCATCTCTTGTGTAATGCTCAGAAAGTGCACCCTTAAGGACTTAAAATCTGCTTAGAACTATGTTCAATATTTTTGAGATCAAATGGCCTTTTATCTTCTCTTTTATACACCAAGGGGGAGTTAGGGAGGTGTGTCACTGCTGTGCACTATTGGAGGAAACTATTCATCTATCATTATGTAGGGAAGTGCAGTGAAGCATATTCACAACAGGAATCATGCCTTTGCAAAGCACAGGAGATAATTTCTTTAAACGATTCTGTAGCGAATATAAAGTCAAAATGATTGTATTATGTATTTACTTATTCATTCAATGGACAGATATAGACAAACCAGATGGTTTCCTTCCATCCTCATTTTGGAAGAGTAAAAAACCTCACAAAAACAATAAGCTGTCCAGTGTAGATATCCAGTTACCACAAACACAAAGCCAAATTCTTCTCTCAGTTACACTGGTTTAAATCTTGAGCAACATTCCACTGAGGTCAATGGAATTATTGCGGATTTAAACTGAGTAATTGAAAGTAGAATTTGCCAAATAATTTTTTACATATTTTAATTCACTATTTAAAAAAAAAAACACATTGGTCTATGTGTTTCTGTTTTTTGCTTTTTTAGGAGAATAAAAAAGGCCAGAAAGATGGCAGAGATGATTATTTTTTCCTTAATTTTTTTTTTTAACCTTAAAAATATCAGGAATGTCAACTTTGGTCTTCCCTTGTTTTGCTGGAAGAGCTCTTGAGGAACTCTGATGACATCTATTGCGAGCTCTAACAACCTAATTGAAGTGCGTGAGATACTGAACCTTTAACAAAGTTGTCCGTTCTCTAAAGTGTTAATTCAAGTTTAATAGCCATTAACAAAAACAAAGTCTTTTAAACAACCTGACCAAAAATTCCCCCCCCTTCTCCCTTCTTCATCTTTCACTCTTGACTCTGTTTTGGCATCATTTCAATTAATCATATTAAAAGTCTGTCAGTACAGACAAGAACTGAATGTAACCTAATACATATATACATAAAAATCCCCACCCTTCAGGTCTTCTTTATAAGGCAAAGAAACAAAAAACAAAACAAAACAAAAAAAAAGTACAAGTCCTTTTTTCCATGGGTGGTGGTAATTTTTAATGCAGAGCAGTTTTTAGGGCCAATAACAAAAAAAGTTTTTTTTTTTCCTGGTGGCAGGGTTAAAGTGCTATGTTCCATCCCTTTGTGCTAGCAGGCATGTTAGAACAGAAACAATCACAATAACATAAAAATTAGATATAGACTTTTACACTAAAATCACACTTTTTGTATTTGTTAACAAAAGCAGTGGGAAGTTGAAAGCAAAATAGCAGCAACGTATATTTACATTACATCTTTCACCCAGAAGGATGATAAAGCACTTAGTAGACCACATAAACAGATTATTCGCCTACCACTGAAATGCAACCACTGCTGGGCTGGGAAGCTGTAATCATGCTGGGCTAGCAACATTATACAACAGCTCTTAAGAGGATGGTAAGAACAACTCCATTTGAAATTTAACACGGAAGGGAATTTAGGGGAGAATATGAGATCCAAGTTGAAATTTGGTCTAGATACCACAGTTAATGCCCCTGCTCTTGTGAAACTGCCAAGGGATTGCAAATGGTCAGTGCCCTTTTTGTCTTGTTTTTGCTTCATTCAAAACATGCCATCAGCAGCAGCATGACTGTATTGAATTAGAGAAAAGAGTGCATCCTAATCAGTTACCACCAACACTTCCCACTGTACCCTGGCTGGCCATCAATAAATCTATTCTTGAGAGACAACTTGCATATTGACAGGAGGCAGCAGGAAAGCTTTCTAATGGAGCTAAATGGCACTAGAAGGTAACGCACAGAACAGAGAGCAGAGATGTGAAAGACTTCCAGTGCTTGCTTTGGTATTTTTGTGAATCCTCCAAAATATGGAGTTGAACGTGGATAGTCACAAAGAAAATGGAGAAATTCAGTCTGTTAGGTGAAATCCTGAATTTTTATCAATTTGTCCTAAGTGGGAATTCATCCATTTCAGTATGTTTGCTATGAGAACAACTTGGTGATGTGAAAGTCTGCCTTTGCTTTTCACAAAAAGTGTGAGGGGGGAAAATGAGAAATAATTTAGTTTTTCACAAGTTAAAAAGAAGTGATTTTTCTTCTAACCAATTTTGCTAGCAGTAAGATTTTCTTTTTTTGCATAACTATAGTACTACTGGGCCCTCTCCCATTCATATGCACCATTAGCATTATGAGTAATAATTAATAAATATTGATACTACTTAGCACTTATATAGTGTTCATCTGTAGCTCTCAAGGGGCTTCACTTGAATGGGTGAAAATTAATTTCCCTATTTTACAAAAGCGGACAGTAAGGCAAAGGGAATGTGAGGGACTTGTCCAAGACCCCACTAAAGGTGTAATTTCCAGCTCAGGTATACGCACTCACACTAGCTCCAATCAAGCTAGTGCACTAAAAATAGAAGTGTTGCCACAGCGACATGAGCATCAGGATGGGCTAGCCAGACGAGTATGTACCTAGCATCCTGGATGGGATCATACTTGGGGCACCTAGTCCCTCCCACCATTCATACTCCTGCAGCTATACTTCTGTTTTTAGCATGCCAGCTTGACTGGAGCAATTTTAGGTGTGTCCCCTCATGATGGAATTCACACTTCCAGCTCGAAGTGTAGACATACCCCCCTAGGTCAGCCTAAGTCTCTCTATTTCTGGTCCCATACCCTCTACACCAGACCAGACCACCCTGTCTTCTTTAATGGAAGTTATGCACATGAAAAGAGCTATGAATCCTTATAACAGTGATGGTCTTATAACAAAGTCTCTGAGAATAGGGATGCCCTGTATTTTTCTGTAAGAATACTTAAGAGCTGTGATGATAGTTCATTCAGAATCTTGCTACAATAAATCTTCTGAGCCCACTTTTATAAACAAAATAAAATACATCTATTAAACTGCAGAGGACTGTAGTCTTGGGAACTTATGACGGCCTTTCCTATGGGTTTAGTCTGGCTCAGATGCTAATGATTGTAATAGAATTAGCAGGATTCATGTTACTATTGCTGCTGGTGTCATTTTATCAGGACACGTGACCACATCTGATAAGCATTCTTATCATTTCCAATTTGCTCTATTTTTGCCTTTTTAGGAAACTTGTCACTGACGTGTCTTTTGATTTCCATTAATACATTCCCCGCCACCAAGCGGCAAAACAGGAAATACCTTCATTAGGAACGGGCATGTCATTTTGACAGGATAAGCAATGGCTAACATTTTCTTTACCTGAACTGAATTAATGACTATTTTTTCAATTGAATTTTGTAGATTTTCACATGCCTCAGAAAATTTGCAATTTTGAAACACAGAAATGCATGTGGTTTCATTTTTGTTTTGCTCCATTTTTGTATTCAGTTTTCTATAGAAGGGCCCCTTTGTGCTCATGATAGAGACCCCTAGTCAGAAAAGCATTTAAGCACATGCTTAATTTTAAGTATCATTAGCCCAGTTGGCTTAAATGGGGCTACTCACATGCTTGAAGTTAAGCGTGTGCTTACGTGCTTTGCTGAATCTGGGCCAGAGTCCCCTGAGTTCCTTTCCAATTTTCTCAGTATACAACGCCTTCCTCCCATCTCATGAGGGCATATATTTTCCCCTCTCTCTCTCACACACACACACACTTTACACTTCTATAGTAGCTTCCATTCAAGAGGATCAAAAGGCTTAACAGGTGTTTTTTTGGAAAATGTTTTCGGCACCTTCTCCCATACAAAAAATACAAACACTCCTCCCACCCCAAACAACACTCTGCCTCCCCTATCTCCCCCATGCCCGAGGATTTGGCACTTCTGAATGCAATGGTTTGATGCACCTGATCTAATCCCCCTACCCAAGGCTGGCCCTGGGGCTTAACAAACATTAATTAAATGAGCCTCAAAACATGTTGCAAAGTAGGTATAAGTGCCATTTGAAACACTACATTGGCACAACTGCAGCACAGATACTTACTGCAATGATGAAAGGGGCTGTAGTTAATCTACCTCCCCGAGAGGCAGTACGTAGGTTGACAGAAGAATTCTTCCATCGACCTAATGCTGTCAACACAGGGACTAAAGTTGGCTTAACTACTTCGCTCAGGGGTGTTGATTTTTCACACGCCAGCATGACATAGATGGGTTGATCTAACTTTCTAGTGTAGACCAGCCCTAAGGCAAAGAGAAGTTGAGTGATTTATCCAACATGGCACAGCAAGTAGGACAGATGCAGGAACAGAAATCATATCTCCTGTCCTCCTGTCTCCTTGCTTCTTCCTGAGTAGTATAAATTCAGGAACAAACATTTCAGGAAGAAAATCCTTCAAACTTAGAAGAAGCCACCATGAGCAACAATGAAGAAATTTGATTGTAAAGTACCGTAGCACAGTGTCCTTCTAATTAAAAATATTAACCTTTCCTCATGGAAATAAGCACAGTTATCATGGTGATTACTGTCCAGTATGTTTGTAATGAGAAAATATGAGCCTGGCTATTATAAGACTTGTGATAGAGTAGACTACTGTAAAACATTAATTAATTGTTCTTCCTTGCGAGCTATTCATCTTTGTGTAATGTATGAATTTTAAAGAGCATGTTACAGAATTTACTTTTTATGATGTTGCAAACTTATGTATGATCGCTATGGTAAACGTGTCCGCAGTGAAACCTATGAGTGGATTTATGGAGAGAAGACCTGCATTTTTTTTTAATTAGTCCAGCAAAATCACTGCACAGTAAGGTAGCCATGTGTGACTGTTCACCATTGACATTTTTAAACTGGGGCCAATCCCTGAGCAACAAACTGTGTGGTCCTTGATTGAGCAAAACACCCATTGACTTTAACACATGGAAAGAGTAACTAATTATCTTAATAACTGTATTTTTAATATAGTGAAGAAAGATTAATAGGGATACTTTAGTAACGTTAAATATGAGTTAAACAGGGGCCAGCCCAGCACTAGAGCACCACCATTTAGAAAAAACTGAGTTCAAAAAATACTACACTTACAGTTTCTCGCAATAAAGAACTGCGAAATGTAGCCTTGAGTATGCATGGATATCCCAGAGCCATTCCCCATAATAATAATAATATTAATATCTTAAATGTGTATATTACCTTTAAACCTGAAGGACCTTACATTGCTTTACCAAACTATTATACCCACCACAGAAATGCAGCCACTTTCTGAAGTGAAGCAGCTGTTTAAGAGTTCACATAAATACAGTAGTAGTTTAGATTAGAAAGTGTATCCAATGGAAATCCTAAGAGAACTTAAGTAACCAGAAGTTGGACGTTTGCTAGTATTCCAGAGAAACACCCCTGCAAAAAACCAAAAACTTGAAACAAGATTTGTAGTGACTGACTGAATGAATGGTCGGGACCCTGTTTTCACATCTCATCTGAAACACAGCACCTTCCTTCAGCCCTTTAACACCATGTGGCTTATTTTCTGGCCTGGCTGAAGTGTGCTTAGAACGTGATTTGGGACAGGTGGCAGAGGGGAAAGATGGCTTTGAACCTTCTTTATGCTCCCATGATCCTGTGGCTGGCTGGTGGCCAGCCAAATACCTGATTTAACTGAGAAAGCTTGAAGGTTGCTCTTACTTATGCCAAGGTGTCTATGGCCCTAAAGAACTGTTCTAACAGCTGGGATCACTGGGATGCAGGGGTATCCAGCTGTGTCCTCTTTTCTGGACATGCTCCTTCCCCTGGGGTCAGGAAGCGGGTGACAGAGGAGTCACCACGGCAGCTGTATGCCATCGGAGATCTCCCTAGGTAGGAACAATGCAGAGCAGAGTGGGGCTATGGATCTGGCTCCATGCTAGAGTATTGTTCCAGTTCTAACTTAGGCTATGTCTACACTGCACACCCGCGGCGTTGGTGTATAGGGTATGTGCAGCTACATGCTGCAGTGAAAGTGTCCACACTGTAGTGTGCAGCTTCACATGTTGGTGAGAGGCAGCAGGGACAGACTTCAGCAGCTCCAATGCCCAAGCCTTTCACTGCAGCAAGAAAAGGCTCTGGCAGGGGGAAGCAGCATGCCATTACACTGCTAAAAATAACAATGTAGATGGAGGGGGGGCACTGCTTGGGCATGCAGAGAGCCATGTGGGTATATACCCAGGTACATACCCACAGGCTTCAGGTGACTCTTTACTCACCTAAGATGCATCTCACTGTCTACACTGCCATTTATAGCCATGCTGGGGGGGGGGGAGGGGGGTTTATCCATGCATGTACTCTATACACCACAATAAGAAGTGTGCAGTGTAAACATACCTTTAGAGGGAAGAGCCCCACTTGCTGAATCACCAGCACCAAAACAAATACTTAAAAGTACTTCAGTCCATTCAATAAATGGGGCATATATGGTAAAGTTGTAGTAGTGGGAAAATATTTTGGTCAGTATCCCAGGTTTGAATCAATATCAGAGATACTGCTAACAAATTCTCTTAAATAGTCTCTCTCTCTACATGCTCTTCTACTTCAAGAATCAGCTGTTTAAAGATCTGGAAACTTGCTGGTCACCATGTTTCTAAGAATCACAGAGAAATAATCTGCAAAATAGATGTGGGGTGAATAATGAGGATTAGAATGAAACTCTAACAGAGAAAACGTTTTCTCTGTTATTGTCATGTTGAACTTGCTCAAGCAACAGATAGGAGGTTTTATAAATAAGAAGGACTGTTTTCTGTGACACTTCTGTGTTAATCTGCTTCCTAAAACAGTCTGTCTTTAAAATGTGACAGACAACAATGCAAAAATTATATAAAAATACAATGACCAACCCCTTTCATTTTTCTTCCCCTTTAAACTTTTGTCTTACAGTGTGAAATATAATTGCAAAACAACCTCCAGATTAAATTGCACCATCTATTACACCATCACTTACTTCTGGCAATGAAAAGCTTAATCTAATTAAAGCCACAAACTGAATGTGGTTGCTAGTTTTAATCATCTGCAGTTTTCTTGCAAGGTTACATAATCCTAATTAAAGATAAATTTAGACAACAGAAAAGGTTCAGTTTTAATAAGAGAAAAATATGTACCAAGTACTTGCATAGCTATTTAAGAAGAATTTTTTAAAGTTTTATTTCCATCTAATAGTTTTCAGTTAATAAACTGCACATAAGTATTCCTTTCAAGAGAGAAAGTCTCATTTTACTGTTTGCTACTGTAATATAGTAACTATTTGCTCTTTAATCAAAAGCTATCATCTAAAATTATGGTTATTTAGCCATCAGCTCATTCCACTGAAAATATAGGCCTGCATTTTCAAAAGTGTCAAGTGATTCTGGGTGCTTCAATTTGTGGTGTTCTCAACCTGAGATACCTTAAAAGTGCTCAATTTTCAGAAAGTACTAAGCACCTATATTCTGACAAGTTTTTAAGGTGTCTCAAATTGGCACCCAAAAACGGAAGTACACAAACTTACTAGTCACTTTTGGAAATGTAGCCCACAGCACCTTAGATGAAGTAGATTTCATTTTAATTTTAAAGGGGGGGGGATCTATGGGGGGTGGGGTGGGCGCGAGAGGATAAACTGAAGAAAAACACCTAGGCTTATTTACACTGCTACTATTGTTTTATGCATGTCATTTATTTCAGCCACAGGATTTAATGCTGACACCTTGCAGCACTTATCATGCTGTGTAAGTAATTATTTTGATAACAATAGGAGCTTATGTCTCCAAGGAGAACAGAGCTGTGACACCTACAGATGCATTCAGGTTACACATAAAGGCCTGATTTTTCTTTCACAAGGATGTAAATCATGACTAATTCCTTTGACTCTGATGGAGTTTCACCTGCATAGAACCATGAGAAAGAAGCAACAGGCCTATTGTTTCCCCTTCTGTATGCAAGTTCTTAATTAAAAAGTAAAGTAAAGCAAAAAAGGACAGTCAAGTCACTCGACTGGGTGCTACTATGCTATGCATATATCGGTGTAGGAAATTAAGAGTTAATGACAGACAAAGTGGAAAGTGCTGTGTGTCCTCAAAACTGTTGTCTTTATATTCACTGCCCCTTGCTCAGCTAGAAGCTGTTAGGAGTATATCTAGTCAGTCAAATTTATTAAACTACAAATGCAACTTATTAGAGGATCTTCATATTCTTATGAATCCACTCTTCTGGGCATTCATAGATCAGCTGTGCAACTCACCAAGGAACATGCCTCACAGGCACACAGAGGGATGACCCAGGGCTGGTCTACACTAAGGGGAAAAATCGATAAGATCATGCGCTCAGCACGCTCGTGAACGACGTGAAGAAGAAGTCTTTTATATCGATATATCGATAACTCACGGGTGAGATCGATCGATCGGGCTCCCGGGCTCTCCCGCACCGCCCGCCAGGGGCGGTGGAGTTCGAGGAGTTCGGAAAGGCGCGAGAGAGATGATTATATCCTCGATGAATCATGAGCGACGATATAGATACGAAAAAATCGATCGCTACCCCAGTCTCATGCCTAAATAAATACTGGTACTCTAATTTTGCTGTTGGTTTAATAGTTTCTTCAGAAAAAGAATCAGGAAGATGCACAGCCAGTTTTTCGACTAAAATGGGAGTCACCAGGGAAAAGCAGCACTGTCATCCAAAACAGCCAAGGAAAAAAGAACGGCATGAGAAAGGAAGCAGTGTAATGTCTAGGGACTAATGAAGGAAGATAGAAACTGAGGAAGGCAGTTCAAGGAGGAGGAAACAGTGAAGAGACAGAAAGCAAGAGTGAGAGCCAAAGAGGAAAACATGGCCCAATGTGACGTGATGAGAGAACGTGTATTTAACCTCTTTGCTGGCAGCCCTGCACTGAGCATGCTGTTCTGTTCTCACATTCAATTAAAATGCCACCGAAACGTCTCAAAAAACTAACTCAAGTAATACTATCGATTTCTGCTGTTCATAATCTGTACCTCTGTTTTCCCCAGATTTTATGTGAAAAGCAATGCACAAGGTTGCTGAATGGTGAATTTCCCAAAGATGACGATGAAAAGAATAATGGTGCAATGGCATCTGTGAATCCTGCGAACTCGAAGAAGTGTTTTGTGTAAGTAAAGCCCAACTTTAGCATGGTGAGTGCCTGAAGGAGGTCACTCAGGTGTTTTATCCATATCCCTATTCAGGCTGCTACTGTGAAACAAACACAGATGGTGAGGAGTTCGGTGGCACCTTAAAGACTAAATCTATTATTATTAATTATTTTATATAATTATAATTATTAATAAATCTGTTAGTCTTTAAGGTGCCACGAGACTCCTCGTTGTTTTTGTGGATACAGACTAACACGGCTACCCCTTTGATACTTGGCACAGATGGTGAGTTATTAGAGTTTGGAAGCATGAACTAAAGTTCTTTAAAATGTTCATTCCCTTCCACTCCCCGCCCCATTAGACTCTTCCAAAATCTTTCCTCCAGAGGGTTTTTTTTACCTGCCATCACAGTACAGAGGTCTATAAAACAACTATAACTGAGGTCTATAAAAATCCTTTTCCTTCTTCAAGAAGTGCCTTAGAAAATGTTCAATACAACTACTTTATTTGTACATCCTTTCAAAAAGGCACAATTTCTTCCCATCCTCCCAAACTGCCTAAGTCTTTAACATAACAATTTTCTTTTTGACAATCTCGGTCTACCCACTCCAAAAAGGAGGCAAAGTGGCATGTGATCGGCTTGCATCTCAAGTCATTCGAATACTGGAGTCAGATGCTAGTCTACAAGCAAAAGCTGAAAGCAGAACTCTGAATCTGAAATGCCGTGTTTGTTTTGTGTGCAGAATGGAGCTGGGAAGGATTTTACTTTATAAATTTTATTTATTTTTGTGACCACCTGAGGATTCTCTGGCAGAATAATTTATTCTACTGCCACAGAAGCATGGAAAATCCAAGAACATGGCTAGAGGTTTAGTAGGCTTATGAAAAGCGGAGGTGGGGGGTACATAATTGTCTTAACATGGTATTAAATTTACATCTAAAAAGGCAGAGAACATTCCCTGTTGGTTATGATAAATAGCACAAATGGAGCTGTTGCGTGGAATCTGTTTGACTTTAGCATATCCTGTATTAGAAAGATTTTTTTTTTAAACTGAGACTTTAGGCTCCAAACCTCCAAATCTTTTCAAGTTTTCCCTATCCTGTCAGAATTATTCATGAAATGAGGTACAGAATATGGTCATACCAAATATCTTAGGCTATAGCTATTTTTGATTAACTTAGCTTTTGAAATAGTTTTTTTTAACCTCAGTAGATCTCTATTCCATTTTAATCATTTTATATAGGGAATGAGCAGGAATAACTACTGAGTCAATGGATTTGTCCTTCATATTATTTATAGGTGGTTGACTATGGATAGGTTCCTTCTTAGTAGTAATAATTTCAGTAAGGAAGCCCCTGTGGCCTTCATGAGGATTGGGTTTGTCAGTCATTTGATTAGAGGCCTATCTGGATGTGAGAAATGAGATTTGCTTCTGCATAATTTCTTTTGTTAAGCACCAGGTGCAAGTGCTTCCGGTAGTAGTTCTGCTGCATCTCAAATCTTGGAGGCTGCCTCTCCAGCACAGAGTAACAAAGTTTCTCTGCAGGCAAAGACCATCTTGAAGAGAGATGCAAAACCCAGCAACCTACCCCAAAGCTGATGGGACCTGACAACAAGTGTCGGGTTGGGTCAGGTCTAAAAACAACCAGAGTCTCTTGGGCTTGGGTTAGGTCAACTCTGATCACCTCCTCCTTCCCGTGGAGTTGGTGTGGCTGCGGCTGTGTGCCGCAGTCACGCTGGTCGCTGCCACCTCACTGCACTGTGTGGGGTCTTCCCAAGACTAATATTTATTACAATCAGATGTGCTGAATTTTAGAGTTAGAGTAATGGGTCAGTGCTTCTGTATGGGGAAAAAGAGCCAGTAGGAGTGACTTAAGGACCAGGCACCCTTTCTTCTCTCTTCATTCTTTGCTCCTCGATAAAAGATTCCTGAAGAGTTGTGCAAGAAAGAACCAAATGGTAATTGCAGTAACCTGTTCACTGCTCCAGACTCCTAAGAGAAATCAGATTGGTGTGTCATGATGTCTTAATTTCCTTTGTGCCACAGAACAGAATGTCACAGATGAGCAGGTTCAGTAAAGGTTCTACTACATCCCCAAAGAGCCTAACCATCTGTGTCAAGGAAATAATAAAGTGGAGGGAGAAGCTTTTGGGGACATAGCTCTACAGTAATATATCCACTCTGGAATATCCGTTTTCCTTTAAATTTCATTTTACTGCAACTGGACTTACAGTAGCCCAGCAAAACAAATATTGTTGAGATCCATTATATGCCACAAACACACAGAATACGACATGTTCTGACATCACTTTTGCCGAATACTAATGTGCTAATCGATAATGTAATCAAATATTAAGAATAAGCTCTCTCTTTGTAAGGCTGAGGCCAGTATTATCTGTGCAGCAAACTGAAGCACACGTATTAAAAGGATACTTATGACAAGCCTTGAGAGTGATGAGAGGCAAGTGACAGGTGTCATACTTTGTAATCCATATGGTATTTCCATCCAGCTCTTGATACTAATCATACTTAAATAAGTAATATACATACAATTTTAGTTTTTTTCCTCCAGCTTGCAAAAACATAATATAAGTGGTCCCAAACTTTCTTTTCTTTTTAATGAACTGCCTTTCCCGTGAGCAGCAGACAGCTGACAAATTGTTCTGTGCTGTCCCATCCATCCATCTTTTTCCAGTCTGCATACTGAATTATACATTATTGATACAAAATCCATGCAATGTCTAGGAAGTTTCTGTTCCATGTATAGCACCAATCCTTTGATTACACAGGATCAAATGTCATTCCTTTACACGGAAACATTTTTCCCATGCCTTAGTTTCATGTATATCCTCAAGCTCTTCATACAGTCCTAGTGCAGAGCTCTGACACTTGCCTGTGCAACATCTGTTATTTTTCTGCATTTTGCTAGTAAATACCAACACAATATTATTTATCAGTGGAAAAAAATGAAATACAAATACGCACACAAAGCATTTTAATCTCTGTCTAGCTGGCTCCCACTGTAGTATATACGCACCTCACACCCATCAATAAATGTGAATGACTTTCCCAAGGTCACACAGAAAATCTATGGCAGAGCTGGGAGTTGAGCCCAGACTTCTTGAGTCCCAGGCTAGTGCCTTACAGGGACAAAGGTTATCTGGTACTGCTTAAAATAAAAAAATAAAAAGCAAAATTCCTAATTGGTTTCAATAGAGATTTTTGTTTAAAAACTGATGGCATTGTGGAGTCAGTATCCACTGACTCCAATAGTTACTGCTATGTTTAATTTATTCCTAAAGTCTAGAAAATGCTATAAAGGTTGATGCATTTGACTCTCAGTTCCATGGATATCCAAGATAAATACTCTTTACACAATACTCGTATTGTATTTTTAGCAAACCTATTTACATTGGCTCCCAAGAATATAAGTGGGAGTGCAGATGTTACAAGTATAGGACACCAGGAACGCTGTTATCTTTTGAAACTGCAGATTAACACTGCTGCTTCTTTATTTAAAAATGTTTTTTCATGGATAATGCTCAGTGTCTGAAACCTAATAGTACTTGTTTCTGTTTGGACCATACCACTTCTAGATGGATTGCTATACAGAGCATCAGGTACTGTATTTTTCTCTGCAAAGTCTGCATTATCCTGATTATACAGCCGGGGAAAAGGAGCAGTTTATAATTATAACAGAGGCCTAGTAGGTTCTAGTAAAGAACAAGTAAAACAGCATGATTCAAAGGCACCAAGAAAAATTGGCCTCCATGTGATCTTCCTATAAGGGGTGGCTTTATAATGATACAGTTTAACAATACTTTCCAGAAGAATGAAAGGATATATATCCTGGACAAGATTTTCAAAACTAAATGCCTAAAGGTAAGCTCCCAAGTCCATATTTAGATATTAAGTAAATGGCCTGATTTTCCAAAGTTCTGAGCGTTCAGCAGATCCCACTGAAATAATTTCTTCTGAAAACCAGGCTATTTATTTGGTTGTCTATGTAAGGATGTAGGAGCCTAACTTGAAGTGTGCAGTTTGAAAATACTAGCTCTTTAGTTTAGGAGCAGTAGTAACATGCAGGCAGCCATGGCAGCTTTATCGTAACTGAATAGACAGCACTGTCATATGTTCCAAACCTAACTGAGGAACCTATCTAAGAATTCATTAAGATGAATATAGTTTGAGTTTTTCACCAAGGCTCGGGGAATATTTCTATACAAGATTTTGATTCAGGCCCATTTGTAGATAATAGTTGAAAAACAATATAATACTCAGAATAATTATAAATACTTCTGCATGTTTCTGTTGTATGGAAACCTTGAACGTCCGTGATCTTATTGTGCTGTTCAGAAAGACATTGAAATATTGTTTTCATTCCTTTTCTCAAACACTGCTGTCACTGCCCAGCGGGATACTGCTGATGCAGAAGAACTGTGGATAACATGTAAATGAGACTATGCTGACTCTGCTCTTTTAGCTTAACTGGAAGAGCATGTGCTGCACAATCCAGGCTCAATTCTGACTGTTAAATTCTCTCTGAATTCATGATCTATCACCTGGATTGCACATCTGTAGCAGGAGGAGTGTGTGGTCAGTTTCCCGTAGTGCACATAATAAAGAATCACACTGAAATCCGGTACAAGTGTAAAATTCCTATACTATTTTAAGATCTAAATTTCCTACGTTACAAAAGATGAAATTTAATATTTTGTGATGTATGTTTAAAATGTGCTTAGTCATTTATGAAACACATAGTAATAATAATACCTTTATTAAGGATCTCTTGGACTAGATTTTCGGCCAAGTGTCTGCCTAGCCTTTATATGGCCCACAGGACTGCATCAGCAATGAATCACTGGCACAAACTTTATTAGTTAAATTGTGGCTGCCTGTCTGTGGTTGCAAAAAAGGTGCAAAGTTCGCAGATTAAAAAATAAATCAAATGATAAGATATTTAGGAATCACTTTACTCACCACTGAAGTGGAATCACAGCCAGGACGGCACAGAAAATCTGTTTAACAGTGCACGGTAAAAATGCACAATTATGTTGTAGAGATGAGCTTGAACCCTAGATCTGAATACTGCAGGGTTTTGATGAGATACCTATGTGGATATTAAATCTAAATTTTTCAGCTTGGGAATGCATCTACTGTTCAAAATAGAAAGTGAAAAATACTCCAACTGAAATTTCAGTCTGAATGTTGGGTAGGTAGGATTTAATTATCCAGGAGGTAAATTAACCAGGACACAGGAAATAATGCCTTTACTCTTGCACAAAATGTCATAAGATCTTTAATGACCACCAGTGGTTGGGACCAAATCTTCTACATCTCATCCAAGACTATAGTAGCTGCAATTGTCTTTTATTAGTACTGATAAATATATTCTGCTACATACACGAGAAAGTCAGACAGAAGGCACTTCTTTTCTAGATAACTGCAACTCCCAGCAATCAGCAAGAGGGAATTCACACAAACTTAAATATGAATTCCCTCTTACTGGTTGCTGGGAGTTGCATTTGTATAGAAAAGAAGTGCAAGAGTTCTCTCTGTCTTTAGCATATCTCAGGTGAGAAGACTGGCATCTTTTATCAGTAATGCTTTTCAGACCTGGGCTCTGACATCACCAATAGATATAAGCCTAAATTCTATTTTAATTAACAGCTGTCTGAAAACAACCCATGCAACTTGTTAGTCTAGAGGTAAGAATGTTCCATTTACAGTCCTTTCTCAGACTCTACTGAACAAGATGCTCTAATTAGTGGTGGATGTTGCCATGATTCTGATTAGTCCTCTAATTAACTAGTGGTATTATTGTCATTCTGGGTCAAATTGTGTGCTCAATTATACCTTAGGCAAAATTTCTACTTAGCTTTCCCACAAGATTAAAAATAAAAAATAATAATAACAACCACATTAAAAACTATGTGGGAGGCGAAATGAGAAACTTAAGAACCTTGTTAAAATGTTTAAAAGCTTGTAGAGTGCTCTGATACCACAGTGATAACCATAGCACTAGAAGAGAAAATTTGGTCTACTTTGTCATTGATGGCAGGTCAGAATTAATAACCACCATTTTAATACATCTGATTGACCCCAGACTCTACTGGAAATGCCGTTGAGAAGGCTTGCTAAGAACTTGAAAAGCCCCTTAACAATATTAAACTGATTAAATTAGATATATATTCAATAGGCTGAAGTAGGAAATAGCGTAATAAAGACACATGAAAAGATTAAAAATTAAGTTATGCCTTTTGGGACTCAACAGTTTTGAATAGTAAGACCAACATTCTTAAAAATGACTGAATAAGTGGTCACTTCTGAAAACGTGGCTGCCTTGGTTTTTCTTCAAAAACCAATGCTTTGTTAATTTACCCCCTGGCATAGTCAGAAAATGTTTTTGGACAGTTGGAAAGTCAATATAATGGCATTACTTTAAGCTGATGTTTTACCAGAAACATCACATAGTAGCTGAAACAGGGCCTGCAAACACTCTTATGTTGTAAATAGTCTGAGCTGCTCTAAATTAGATTTGTCAGAGTTTATACTCCCAAGAAAGTCATTGTTCAGTGTGACTTTCCCATCTACATCTGTATAGTGATTGATTTTGACAATATTGGAAATGCAGTATCTGTCTGTTCTTTCTACTGAATCGTTACCATGTATCTCTTCCATTTGCCTTCATACTACTATGTATTAAAAGCCTTCACATCTAGAGCTGTGGGAAATGTGCCATTTTCTGTTCACAATTTTCAGCTCTTTTGTCAGTTCTGGTTTGTGTGGTATTGTATCCCTTGAATTTCACAAAGCCTTGGGTTCATTCAAACTCAGTGTGATATAGAGGAAATAAAATATGAACCTGGGAAGTTTCATTATGCTTTCTACTTATGGGTTTCATTCAGTTTCGCTTGAAAATGACAGTAGGGAACAGTGGCCATCTTTCAATGCCCCACTGTGAACTAAGAGCAAGAATAGGCAACTTTTGGATCCAGACGGAAAGACAGAATGTTGTAAATTGTGACAAGGATTTTCAAAGCCGCATAGGATCCTTGGACATTAGGACATCCAGTTCCCATTCATTCTCATAGGACTTGCAGGTATAAAATCCTTAGAGTATATACAGTATACTCAATATATATACGCATATTTGCATGCAGTTGGACAGAATGCAAAGTCCATCTGGAGTTACACATCAAAATAAGATGAAATGGGAAGAATTATAAAGGTTCTTTCATGGGCCTGTACACTACACAGTCAGTCACTCTGCATCCCACACCACACCTGCCCACCTAGATCCATCTTGTATTTTTTTATATTGAGCAATGGTCAAATAAGACATATAATGGAGGCTATGTCTACACTAGAGAACTTAAAGTGGCACAGCTGTATTGATGCTTTAAGATCTCTCCTGTAGCCACTCTATGAGGACAGAAGAGAGCTCTCTTTGTTGACATAAATGAACCACCTCCAACAAGTGGCGTTAGCTATGTCAGCTGGAGACGCTCTCCGCCAATACAGTGCTGTGTACAATACCACTTATGCTGGCAAAACTTATGTTGCTCCGGGGTATGTTTTTTCCACACCCCTGAGCAACATAAGTTTTGCAAACATAAGTAGTAGCGTAGACATGGCCTGAATCAATAATTTCTGTTTACAGTGTTGTTGTAGCCTTGTTGGTCCCAGGATATGAGAGACACAAGGTGGGTGAAGTAATATCTTTTATTGGACCAACTTCTGCCGGTGAGAGAGACCACTTTGAAGCTGCACAGAGCTTTTCTTCAGGTCTGGGAAGTACTCAGTGTGACAGCTAAATACAAGGTGGAAAAGATTGTTTAGCATAAGTAATGAACATATTGTAGGAGACTATTCAAGGCGAAGAGGCCAGTTAACACTTCTGCAGACATATGACAAAAAAGGGGGATTAATGGGTTACAGATTGTTATAAACAACCCTAAATTCAGTATCTTTATTAAATCCATGATTTTTAGCATCTAGCAAAATTATGAATTTAAGCTTCCAAGAACATCTTTTGAAGGAACGGTGGAAGTTTTCTTTGAGGATGAGAACTGAAAGATTAGATATGGAGTGATTGCTTTGTGAAAAGTGTTCATCCACAGATGATAAAGTATTTTTGTCTTTTATCATTTTTCTGTGTGAGTTCACTCCAGAGCATAGTGATTGTTCTGTTTCACCCATATTGGGTCATTCAGTGTACTAGATGAGATACACCACATGTTGTGATAGGTATGTATAAGACCCATGTTAATGGGTCAATTTACCCTGAATGGTCTCATAGTTTGTGCTAACTACTTACACTAAATAATCTGTTCCACCTTGTACTTCCCAGACCTGAAGAAGAGCTCTATGTAAGCTTGAAAGATTGTCTCCTTCACCAACAGAAGTTGGTCCAATAAAAGATATTACCTCATTCACCTTGTCTCTATAATTTCTAACATCTTGTTCCAAGGTTGGGAGAAACTGAAAACAGAAATATATTATTGATGTGCCCCGCTGCCTTTGCTTGTTGTTCTGAAGCAACCAATTCAAATCTATGTTTCTTTTTGAAATAACAATATAAAAATATGTTTACATTTACATAAATAAAGCTAGAGATGGTTTTATATTTTAAGAACTGGAATGACATTTAAATGATACAGCAAAATTAACAAACTAAAACAAAATATAGAAACGAACAAAAAAGCTTGCATCATTTTATGTCTGTTTAACTCATTTCAGTTTACTGGGCTATGCAGTATAATTTTTTTTTTTTTTTTTGCCCTCGAGCAGGCTGTTCTGGATGGCTCTTTTCCTACACTCAGAGATTAAAATGTTTCTTTACTAAGTTTAACCTCGCAGTGTAATTGTTTACATCAATCTGTCCCTTGGCTACCAGTGTCACCAGAATTGAATTTACTATCCCTCAGATGTGTCAATTTATGGATTTTCACCAGGTTTTTTAAAAAGGAAAAAACTCTAAGTATTCTGAGTGATAAGGATGTAAATATACTTCAGACCTTCATTATTTTTGTTTGTCTTCCCACTTTCCCCATCTTCCACTCTTTTTAGTCATTTAAAACTACTCTAGTTAGAAAATAAGGCACAGACACAATAATGAAATAATGAAATCTCGGAAACCAAATCTCTGTAGTCTTTCACACTGTGTTTTAAACTTCAGATACTGAAAACAGGATCAGCTTTCAGTTTAGAATGTTAGCTCTGGATTAATACTGGTAAATAAGTCATATAAATAAATGGATAACTATAGTGTGAAGAGACTGAAGCTAGCCCATGGTTTGACTGAAGGAGACGAAAGAAAGAAACATGGAAATTACATATGCACAAGAGACAAGACAATTGGCCAGCTGGCTTCAGTAGGAACACACAGGCATAACAGAGTATACTTTCTCTCAGGTATTTGAAATGAGGGTGCAAATCAAAGAATAATATCCCTAAAGAACATCAAGAAGTCCCTCCTCCCCTCCCGTTTCAAGGTATCCAGATGGTATCATAGCACTAATTTAAAAAACAACAACCTTGCACATAACAGAAAACGTTACTATTAATCATATTCTAAATATAAAGCCATTGCTTTTCATGTGGGTTTCACCATTTTTCTTAATTGTCTATGAACATTTTCTTATAAAAGTTAAGGGTTAGCTTCTTCCTACCTCATCTCTTTGAATGAGCTTCTACATTGTACCTCTAAGCCTTGGTCTATACTACGACTTTCGGTCGAATTTAGCAGCATTAGATCGATTTAACCCTGCACCTGTCCACACGGTGAAGCCATTTTTGTTGACTTAAAGGGCTCTTAAAATCGATTTCTGTACTCCTTCCCGACGATGGGATTAGCACTGAAATCGATCCGGCTGGGTCAAATTTGGGGTAGTGTGGACGCAATTTGACGGCATTGGCCTCTGGGAGCTATCCCAGAGTGCTCCATTGTGACCACTCTGGACAGCACTCTCAACTCAGATGCACTGGCCAGGTAGACAGGAAAAGCCCCGGGAACTTTTGAATTTCATTTCCTGTTTGGCCACCGTGGCGAACTGATCAGCACAGGTTACCATGCAGAGCTCATCAGCACAGGTAACCATGGAGTCCCAGAATCGCAAAAGAGCTCCAGCATGGACCGAACAGGAGGCACGAGATCTGATCGCTGTATGGGGAGACGAATCAGTGCTATCAGAACTCTGTTCTAAAAGACGAAATGACTGAGCGCAGCCAGACACCAGGGCGGTTAGAAGAGCACAGCAGGGCATGCTGAGCATCAGAGAAGCTTTGAAAACCAGTTTCATGACTGGCCAGCCTATAGTATGAAAGTTCTGTTTGTTTCTCCTTGATGAAAACCCAGCCTCTTGGTTCACACTAGTTCCCTGTAAGCCAACCGCCCTCCCCTCCCCCCTTTGATCTCCGCTTGCAGATGCAATAAAGTCATTGTTTCTAATTCATGCATTCTTTATTGATTCATCACACAAATGGGGGGATAACTGCCAAGGTAGCCCGTGAGGGGTGTGGGATGAGGGAAGTACAGGTGTGGGGTAGTTGTAGGGGCACCCCCTAGAATGGCATGAGCTCATCATAGAAGTGGGATGTCTGGGGCTCTGACCCAGAGCAGCTGTTTGCCTCTCTGGTTCTTTGGTAGGCTTGCCTGATATTCCAGGCAGGACTGAATCTCCATTAGACGAAACTTAAAGAAGGGAATAGACTCATAGACTTTAAGGTCAGAAGAGACCATTATGATCATCTAGTCTGACCTCCTGCACAATGCAGGCCACAGAATCTCACCCACCCACTCCTGTAACAAACCCCTAACCTATGTCTGAGTTACTGAAGTCCTCAAATTGTGGTTTGAAGACCTCAAGCTGCAGAGAATCCTCCAGCAAGTGACCCGTGTCCCATGCTGCAGAGGAAGGCAAAAAACCTCCAGGGCCTCTGCCAATCTGCCCTGGAGGAAAATTCCTTCCCGACCCCAAATATGGCGATCAGTTAAACCCTGAGCATATGGGCAAGACTCACCAGCCAGCACCCAGGAAAGAATTCTCTGTAGTAACTCAGATCCCATCCCATTTAACATCCCATCACAGACCACTGGGCATACTTACCTGCTGATAATCAAAGATCAATTGCCAAATTAATTGCCAAAATTAGGCTATCCCATCATACCATCCCCTCCATAAAGTTATCAAGCTTAGTCTTAAAGCCAGATATGTCTTTTGCCCTCACTACTCCCCTTGGAAGGCTGTTCCAGAACTTCACTCCTCTCATGGTTAGAAACCTTCATCTAGTTTCAAGTCTAAACTTCCTAGTGTCCAGTTTATATCCATTTGTTCTTGTGTCTACATTGGTACTAAGCTTAAATAATTCCTCTCCCTCCCTAATATTTATCCCTCTGATATATTTATAAAGAGCAATCATATCCCCCCTAAACCTTCTTTTGGTTAGGCTAAACAAGCCAAGCTCTTTGAGTCTCCTTTCATAAGATAGGTTTTCATTCCTCGGATCATCCTAGTAGCCCTTCTCTGTACCTGTTCCAGTTTGAATTTATCCTTCTTAAACATGGGAGACCAGAACTGCACACAGTATTCCAGATGAGGTCTCACCAGTGCCTTGTATAACAGTACTAACACCTCCTTATCTTTGCTGGCAATACCTTGCCTGATGCATCCTAAGACCGCATTAGCTTTTTTAATGGCCATATCACATTGGCGGCTCATAGTCATCCTGTGATCAACCAATACTCCAAGGTCCTTCTCCTCCTCTGTTACTTCCAATTGATGTGTCCCCAATTTATAACTAAAATTCTTGTTATTACTCCCTAAATGCATGACCTTGCCCTTTTCACTATTAAATTTCATCCTGTTACTATTGCTCCAGTTTACAAGTTCATCCAGATCTTCCTGTATGATATTCCGGTCCTTCTCTGTGTTAGCAATACCTCCCAGCTTTGTGTCATCCGCAAACTTTATTAGCACATTCCCACTTTTTGTGCCAAAGTCAGTAATAAAAAGATTAAGATTGGTCCCAAAACTGATCCCTGAGGAACTCCACTGGTAGCCTCCTTCCAGCCTGACAATTCACCTTTCAGTACGACACGCTGTAGTCTCCCCTTTAACCAGTTCCTTATCCACCTTTCAATTTTCATATTGATCCCCATCTTTTCCAATATAACTAATAATTCCCCATGTGGAAGTGTATCAAATATCTTACTGAAATCGAGGTAAATTAGATCCACTGCATTTCCTTTGTCTAAAAAATCTGTTACCTTCTCAAAGAAGGAGATCAGGTTGGTTTGGCACGATCTACCTTTTGTAAAACCCTGTTGTATTTTGTCCCAATTACTATTGACCTCAATGTCCTTAACTACTTTCTCCTTCAAAATTTTTTCAAAGACCTTACATACTACAGATGTCAAACTACCAGGCCTATAGTTACTCAGATCACTTTTTTTCCCTTTCTTAAAAATAGGAACTATGTTAGCAATTCTCCAGTCGTACGGTACAACCCCTGAGTTTACTGATTCATTAAAAATTCTTGCTAATGGGCTTGCAATTTTATGTGCCAGTTCCTTTCATATTCTTGGATGAAGATTATCTGGGCCCTCCGATTTTGTCCCATTAAGCTGTTTGAGTTTGGCTTCTACCTCGGATGTGGTAATATCTACCTCCATAGCCTCATTCCCATTTGTCATCCTACCATTATCCCTAAGCTCCTCATTAGCCTCATTAAAGACTGAGGCAAAGTATTTGTTTAGATATTGGGCCATGCCTATGAATTTTTTCCCCCTTTCTTGGGATGCAGGCTTCTGATAGTTTCTGCAACTTTGACTTGAAGTAATTCTAGGCCTCCTCCGCCTTTAGATCCACAAGTTCTTCAGTCCAATCCACTTCCCTAACTAATTTCCTTAATTCTTTAAAGTTAGCCCATTTGAAATCAAAAACTCTAGTCCCAGATCCATTTTTGTTTATCCTTCCATCTAGTTTGAACTGAATTAGCTCATGATCACTCGAATCAAGGTTGTCCCCTACAACCATTTCTTCTATGACCTGCAGTCACTCCCATTTATGTCCAGGTGCCCCTGACTGACCTCACCAAGGCCAGCCAGGAGCACCCATGTCTGGTCAGGCGCCCTCGACCGACCTCACCGAGGCCGGCCAAGAGCACCCATGTCTGCCCAAGAGCCCCCGACCAACCTCACCAAGGCCGGCCAGGAGGAACCAGGAGACAGCAGCAGATGGTACAATATGGCTGCTAACCATCTTTGCAAAATTGCAAAGGCAAGGAGCCGCATCTGCCAGCAGCACCCAGGAGACATACGGTGACAGTGAGTTGAGTGGGCTCCATGCTTGCTGTGGTATGTCGTAATCAAGGGAAAAAAGGCAAGAAATGATCTTTTGCCGTTGCTGTCACGGGGGGAGGGGAAGGGCCTGATGACATGTGCCCAGAACCACCCACGACAATGTTTTTGCCCCATCAGACATTGGGAACTCAACCCAGAATTCCAGTGGGTGGTGGAGACTGCGGGAACTGTGGGATAGCTACCCACAGTGCAACACTCCAGAAGTCGACGCTAGCCTCGGTACTGTGGACGCACTCCGCCGACTTAATGGTCTTAAGTGGGGACACACACACAATTGACTGTATCAAATCAATTTCTAAAAAAATCAACTTCTATTAAATCGACCTAATTTCGTAGTGTAGACATACTCTAAGAGGCACAGCACAGAACACACAGCCCAGGAATAAGAGGGGACTAACATGGCTTTAAGTCAACTTTGCACCCTCCTCCTGATCCCTGGGGACCTGTGTAAGTTATGGAAGCCTCCTGGGCTGTCCTGCAGACAGTAATACTGCTTAGAATCTCCTCAGTGCTGCATGCTGTGGCCCTGCCCCTAATGCCCTTTTTGTCCTTGATATCCCCCTGCCACAACCCCCATGCCAGGACTTAACGTGCAGGAGTCCTCAGAAGACATCTTTATAGCTAACTTCTGCAGTTCCTGCACTGGGGGAATTCTCTCCTGGCCAGATCCAGGGCTGTTAGAGCCCCTTTACCCAGCATAAATGGACTGGAATGAGAATGAGGATCTCACGCCTAGTTTGTTGAGGCTATTTTAGCATTTCTGTCATCATGGCAACTAGGTACAATCTTCTCCTTCTGTGTGTGCTTGTGTTGAAATCATGCTGTGACTGCAATGTCACAATTTCAGCACTAGTAGCTTGTGATGTCATTAACATCAGACTGTGACTTCTCTGCAGGAGTAAGCGCAGATATAACCTGGGCTGTGTCAAAGAGAAACTACTATCCAATTATATATATTTTCAATGATATGGAGAACATAGGAAAATTAAATCCAAAGCATAAGTATAAATGTCCTAAATATAGTCAGCAATGCTGGGGCAGGAAATACAGAAAAAGTATGTGGCAGTCTGAGTTTTGATGAAATATAATAAACCACTGGAAAGTACGCTAGATGACATGGTAACTGGTACAGTATCATAAAATCATAGATTCACAGGACTAGAAGGGACCTCAAGAGGTCTTCTAGTCCCGCCTGCTGCATAATCATAATAGAATAGAACCAGTCCAACCCATTTGTAAATGAATGAAAGTAAGTCAGTGAGCTCACACCATATCTGAATTTTTAAATTTTATCTGGTTGCTGAAGAAACTTTTGAAACCCAACAGCTGGAAAAATTCAAAGATAGTTTTGTTTAGATGTAACATTCTTCTGCAGCATTAGCAACCCAATCACTGTAGCAATATGCTAATGTAGAGGCTTCCTAACTGAGCACTTGCTGCTTGCCCACAGAAAATTGATTGGCCACAAGATGCTGAGTATTCCTTGTTTCCAGCTGCTAGGTTTTGTAAAAGTACAGCTAAAATTGCCTAAATGCTTTCCTCTTATTTCTTAAGCAGTTGCTGCAGTTGCCGCAGGGTTGTTAACGTGATCATGAATGGAAGAGGAGTTGGTGCATGAGGCAATCTCTCTGCTAACATGTGCTCCATACTGAAAAAAAGTTTGAGAACTCTTTTGCTAGCGCAGTGGTCCCCAACCTTTTTGGCTGGCAGGCACCAGCCAAAGGACCACTGCGGCGGTGGAGCACCCGCCGAAATGCCGCCGAAATTCGGCAGCATTTTGGCGGCGACACCTCTCAATGGCACCGCTTGCCGCTTGCCATCGAGAGGCGTCCCTGCCGAAATTCAGGGGCGACGCCTCTCGATGACATCACTTGTTGGCGAAAAGCGTCATCATCGAGAGGCGTCACCGCCGAAATGCCACTGGAATTCCGCGTTGGGGACCACTGTGCTAGTGCATAAGAACCAAAAAATGAAACTGACTAGAGACTAACCTGACTAGTGTGTTTTCCTTATCCGAGCAGAGTGAAGTTAAAAAATTAAACAAATAGCATAAATGGAGACAAAAAGAAAATTAGTCTGAATTTGTCTGTTTTAGTATAACCTCTTTTTAAATACACAATTTTAACCTGAGAGTGTCACTTTAAATGGTCTTTTAATTATCTGGCATTACTAAGATTTTAAAAATAAAGCTGTCTGACTTTATTCACTTTTCATACCAGGCCAGATCAGGACCCATTGAAGTCAATAGAATTTTGGCAGTTATTTTAATAGAGGTAGGATTTGCTTCCTCATCCTGATTCAAGAATGCACCCCTGTCCAGGAAAGCACTTAAGCATGTACAAAAATTCCAGCGAAGTTATAGGATTTAATCACATGCTTAACTCCTGTCTTGAGTTCCTTAATTGCAGTCCTGAATCAGGGCCTCAGCAACTACACACCATAGTGACACACAAAATGTATAACTGTGTGTTACTGAGATCACATGATCCTGAAAATATCTAGCAACCAATGCAGATTACATAGTACAGACAGAGCTTTAGGAAGAAGAAAACATTTATACAGGATCACAGAGAGAAACCTTTCCATTCCCGTCCCTTGTCTCCTGAAGTGCTTCCTTCTCTATTCTTTGACCACGAAAATGACAAAACTCTGTAGCCCTCCAGTACATGCCAACTGAGAAACAGAGCAAGTAGTCCATGGTTTAGAAGTTTAACAGAACAGGTTTACTCAAAGGGAGATTTAACATCCATTGCTTTGACAGAAGGAGTGGACATAATGAACCACAGCGGCTGAGGTGAAAAAAAATCAGAGATACTGTTAAGCAGTCACGCACAATCTTCCATTCCCTACAGTTGCCTGGAAACACAAACTTTGTGGATGAAACAAAGTGGGGACTTTTAACCAGACAGTACAGAGTCACATTCTTCACTTATGCCAAGTTGGTCAGTCCTGGTATCTCAGTGGACTTACATAACCCCCACATGCAAAAGCAACATTCTACTATACGCCTAGGAAAGAGCAGATAGTGTTTTCCAGGTGACATTTTCCTATTCCTTGTTTGCATGTATTCCAGTGTTAACTGAAATTATTATGTTCTCCTAATCCTTTCACCTGACTGTTGGATTTATGGCCTTTTCTAAAAGGAAATCAAATCACTAGGCAATGTCTGGGAGGGGCAAGAAGTGTCACATGCCCCTCTCCAGACTCCTGGGGGGTGGGAAAAACATTTCTGCCACTTGAAGTCGGAGTGCAGCTGCAGACACATGTGCATGGAAGAGGCACCAGCAGCTAGCAATCCCGCTGATCCACACTCTATGGCACCTACAGCAAGGAAGGAAGACGGGGCTGTCAGCCCAGCTCTCTGCCAGAGGAGGCATGGGGAAGCTTTTCTGTGTGTCCCTTTCTGTTACCTGCTGCTCAGGTACATGGTTGCCTGGACTAGCCTTCCTGATTGCCACTGCCTGGGGTAAGCAAAGGGAGCTTGTGGGGTCAGGGTATTTGGGAGGGAAGGAAGGGGATCCAGAGGAGGGCAGGACCTATAGGGGATGGGAGGGATTGGGGGGGGGGGGCTGGGGGAGGCAGCAGAGGCCAGCAGCCATGTGGCCTGGGGGAAGCAGTGGGAGCAAGGAAGGGAGATGGGTGTTTGGGTTGGGGAGGGGAGCCCAGGGAGACAGTGGGGATGAGAGGGGAGATGGGGGGGGGTGAGGGAGAGGAAGCAGGGGCCAGGAGCCTTGAGGAACTCTTTAACCATACATTTCTGAATAATGCAAATGAGTTTATTTTAGATTGATAGGTGAAGTTTTTCAGGCTGTGTAAGGGAAGGACTGGGGAGAGAGGTTCTTATTTTTAACCTGATTTGTTTGTCCATCCCTTATTTCATTGTGCTCCAATAATGTATTTCATTGGGAGGAGGAGGAGAAAAGAATAACTAATATTTCTTGTGTAGTACACGGTGCTCTTAAATAGCGAAAAGTACTCTTCCCAGCTTTTTATCGATCAGCTGGGGAGGAGTCATGTGGGGAGGTCATGTGTCCTCACCAGTAGCTGGTGCCCCTCCCCAGTAATCCCCTCCTCCACCAGTCACCCATTTGCTCTTGGGTTGAGACGTAACATTTTGCAGTTTGTAAAACAACACTCAGGCAATTTCATATGCAGAACCTCCAGCTAAGACATCGTGTCCAGCCCTGCAGCCAGAAAGTAACTTCCTCTCTGACCCATGGTCTTTATTTCCTGCCTTCAACACATTGTTCCTAGTGTACTGTTCCCTTTTACTCTCAACTGAGAAACTCCTTAGACCACATGATGTGACCAGATTGAGCTCACTGTACTCAATACTAAAGTGGGATTGGGCATCCTGATCATTACCCCTCCTTTTGTTCTGCTGCTCTGCAGCACAAATACATCCTCAGAAAGGTTCAACTATATGCTATATTTAGTGTTCATTGGAGCTGGCTTCAGTCGCCATCCAGACAAAAGGGAACTTACCCCATACAATACCCTTAGCATCCATGTCTGATCACAGCAACCAGCCATTTATTTGTTTAACCCTTTCTGTGGAGAGTTTCAGACCAAGTACACATATCAAATAATCCATAAGGGGCATTTCAGTGCTACTTTTGCCCTAGCACTTGTTTAGCTGGAGATAAGAAGGAGTTTTATTTAACAATACAATCCGCCAAAGCCATCCATGCACAAGGTCTGGCATTAGAGGCCAATTTGCAACTAGTACGGAAAAAGAGGATATCATATTAGAGTGGTGCAGCAGGATTGCTATAGATGAGCTTCTGTCACAATATCTGTTTAAAAGTTGAGCTTTCTAAGTCAGGGGTTCTCAAACTGGGGGTTGGGACCCCTCAGGGGTCATGAGGTTATTACATGGGGGGGGAAGGGGGTCATGAGCTGTCAACCTCCACCCCAAACCCCGCTTTGCCTCCAGCATTTATAAGGGTGTTAAATATACAAAAAAGTGTTTTTAATTTATAAGGGGGGGGGGGTTGCACTCAGAGACTTGCTATGTGAAAGGGGTCACCAGTAAAAAAGTTTGAGAGACATTCTTCTAAGTGCTCTAAAATCAACATACTGAGTTGGATTTCTTTGAAATTTGGTGAGCCTCAAGTGGGTTCAGGGTAGGGTTAGTGACCCAAATTTGGAATAATTTGAGCCAGGGTTTTGGAGATATAAGCCCCAGAAAAAACAGCTACTTAAAAAAAATAGTTTGTAGGTGGGTTTTTTTCCTTTTTGCTCAGCACAAGAGATCAATTTACTGAAGTGATGCAGGTCAAAATGGCCTCAATCTGTCAGATTTTACCTAAGGTAGTGCATGACACCCACCAAGTCTTTGAAGGATGCAAACTGAGAACAGTATTTAAGAAAATACACATTTTGTTACACCGCACAAGCACCAATATAGAAAAAAGGCTGGAAGGTTTCTATTCCTGCCATTTTATACCCTTTAATCTTGACTCTTGTAAGTGCTCTAAAATTCAAATGGTTAAATAGATTGCTTCAAAATTTGGTGTGCCTCATGGGGACATGGGGCAAAGATAGTGTTCCCAATTTGAAGTCATTTGATAGAGAGGTTCCCGAGTTACAGGCTCGCCCCAAAAATGATTTCCTTCATTTTGTACTGTTAAACTGAGAGGTAATAATGACTGGATGAATCACAAACCTCTTGGTGGCTGTGAATTCACCCTTCAGTTAACATATCTAAGGATAAATTAATCACAACCCCCCTCCTGAGATACAAAGAAGTTTTCGATTAAGTGGCTGGAGATTGCTACAATTTGTGAGTCATGAATGGAAGTTACACATGTGAATGCTTTCTGGAAAGGAAGTGTTACCTGTCAGCTCTGTGTTCTTGGGGAACCAGGGCACAGTACCCAGCCTGTCTGACTTATGAAAGACCTCCCCGCCTTAGCCTCTGCTTGAACCAAAACCGATCAGATGAAATACTTACAAAAGCAATGAAAAGGCAGTGGGAGACACACGTAAACCCCTCCAGACAAGGGTGACAGGATTAAGGAAACTCCTGTAGCCTCATTTGCATCAAAGATGGGACAGGGAGGCATCCCCATTAGCATATAGAATGGAGAACAGAGATTCCATGGCAGGAACCGCATGGAACTCTGGGACAAGAAAAGCAGGGAAGCACTGCATGATGGGGGATCTCTGCTCCAAAATCTACATCAGTTCCATTGGGACTTCATCTTCTCCTGACTGATCATGCTTGGGGCTCTGCCTGTCTCCAGCACTCCGGCCCCTCAGCTACCACCACCACCTGGGACCTCTGATCGATTCAAACTTCAGGGAGTGGTGAGAATCCAGCTCTCTTTCTCTGGGTGTAGACTTCTGACCCTGACTTGTGTGAGCAGTTATAGTTCTCTAAACCTGACTTTTATAATCAAATTTAAGTTAGATTTAATATTATAACTGTTTTGTTTGTTTGGCTTCCCTATGGTTATTACCTGGCAATAAATAACTTTCATGGTTAAGCTGGTTACTTCTCTCTCTCTCCCCCTCATGGGTATTTTTTTGGCTTCCTCATTCACTCTGAAGCAACACTCCTTGTACCTATGCTAAAAGATCGCTGCAGCACCCCAAAATGCTGTGGAGTTTGCTCATCAAATGGGTTGCTACCAGAACAATTGGAACGTGAAAGTGGGGATGGGGATGTGCTGGGCCTGGGGCATATATGGTGGCAGATTGAAAGTGCTGCTCGACCCAGCCTGCTCAGGCATACTCTATTCCAGTGCAGTGCCCATGGCATATGAGGGTGACAGCTTGGAGGTGCTGTTCGACCCAGCCTGCTGAATCCAAGGGCCTATGAGGGTGACAGCTTGGAAATGCTGCTCGAGCCAGCCTAATGAGTCCAGGGACATATAAGGGGTCAGCTTGGGAGTGCTGATTAACCGGGTCCTGTTAATGTATGAGCACGTCTGATTCTGGGGCTGGAAGAACCCAGCCCTGGGGAACCTAGGTCCTGCAGGATAGCTCCATGGGGGATTGCGGGGGGGGGGGGGACGGGACTTGCAGCAGGGAGAACCTAGGCCCTGCAGGATAGCTCCAGAAGAGTAACCCTAATAAATGAGTATACCCCAAAGTAATGGGCAAATCTGGTAACAGAAGGGATAATTAGGGGATGGAGAAATGGGAGAATAAAGGGGAGATGGGAATAGATGGAAGTGGAGGGGAGAGAGGCCTGGGACTCAGGTGAGGGGGGTATGGGGTTTAAGAGGGAGTGGAAGGGTGGAACAATGGGAAAGGGACTAGAGCAAAATAGGGGCAGGGCACCTGTCAGACTTGTATTCTCCCCTCCCATGTTTGTACCCAGATATGGGGGGCTTTGGGGTTTGTTTTTTTGTGTGCAGTGCTAGAGATGGAATCCTGTGTGTGAGTACGAAGAGCTTTTAGCAACTTTGGGGTTGGCAAAATAAAGGTATGTGTGATAACAGGGCATATTGGGGCTTTGCTGAAAGAGGACAGCGTTAAGTCTGCATGGGCAACCTTTACTGTGAATTTCCTGGTTTTCAGAAGTTTGGTATTTGCTCAACTCAGTGTTCTTCAAGGGGATGACCTACTACTAAGCAACCTTTACTCTGCCTTGTTGTAGATTTTTGCTGTAGAATTCTATTTTCTTTCTAGCTTTCCTATAAAGTTTTAAATACCCATTCTCAGCACCTAATTAGGGTGGTCACCATCTTCACAAACACAGAGAAACAAAAGAGGATTCTGTAAATCACACAGCACCTCATGGTATAAAGTATTCCTCCCCACTCCATAGAAAGTTCGGTTATAGAACCGTGACTCATGCTGGTGAGCACTTTCAAAAACAGTGCATAACATGATAACATACTGTATTTCCTGGATGAAAATATGCTTGAAAGAGAACAGACATGCACACACAAAAATCATTTTCTTGGACGTGGCATGTTGTCTCAAAGGGAGAAAGAAATCCATTAGATCTTACTCAGATAAAACTCCCATTTTCCTCAATTGTCGTGCAATGATCTTCTATGAAGCTATGAAGACATCTAATGAAAGGTATTTTATATATACATGCATATGTACACACATAAATACACTCTATATTTATGGCTTCTTGGACCCCTTGTCTTCCTATGTGCTTGTACAATGTGTGATACAACAGGGACTTGATCCTGGTTAGGACCATAGGGCACTACTGTCATTCATAATTTTGTTTTGCTTGACCAAGATGCACTATCCCGTCCTGGCAGTCTAACAATATTTAAGGTTTGCAGGTTCCCAGCTATATCTTCAGAAGAGACTGAGACCATCTAAATGAAGGGAACTATACTATATACCCCATTCCTGGTGTAGGGGTCCAAGAGTTCATCCCTACTCTAATTACTTTCAGCCAGAAGAGATGAGCAGCTGTAATAAAAGATCACTGAGATTAAATAGGCACAGCATTAGATGTATCCTCTTGTAAAAATAATCCTCATATCAAATCTTCAATTATCAGATCATTGTCAAAGAAAACGATCTGCGTATTAGAAAGATACTCTCTGTAAGAGGTGAAAGGGGTTCAACTGACCCATGAACAAAAAGCGTATTATTTATTTATATGGACATTGCAATAGACTTTTCTTTTTTGATGTTGTCCATTCCCAGCTAATTAAGCCATCCTGAAATTTTCAATACTGTTCTCATTTCATGGATTGAATAAGCCAAGGTTCAATGAGCGAATGGCTCATTACTGAAGCTTTGGTTTTCTGATATCAAATACGACAACATCCATAATGACATTTATTAGTGTAAATCAGATCTTTAGAGCTGCACTAACTTTGTATATTTTTCAGTTAATGGGAGGGAGGGGAATACTTTAAAATAAATGGGACAGTCTATAACAGTTTTCCCAGACTTTGGGGGAAACTGTACCAGGTTACCACACTAAGGACCAAATCGTGCCTCCTCCATAAAAACTACCAGGAAGGCCAAAGATAAAAGGAAACTCCACGCACTCTCTCTCACAGATCATCCCAAGTGGGAGACTGCGGTTTTCATAGCCAAAAAAGGATAATGGGTGAGGTTCTCTAACTCTATCAGTGTTCCCTAAGATCTCTGCAGAAGTCAATGAAAAGTCATTGCTAGCAGTGGGCTCTGGATCAGGCCCTAACAGCCTGGGGTTAGGATAGAACTTTCCTTGTAGGCACATTATAAAAATGGTCTATTGTTGGCGTTTTGTACCTTCCTGTGAAACATTATGGTGCTAACCACTGTCAGAGAGGATACCAGACACTGCTCTGACCCAGTCTGGTGATGTCTCTGACTTCCATAGGCTTTGGAGCAGAGTCAAAGATGGGATATAATTTCTCATGCTTCTAGACGTCCACTAAGTAACAGACGGCGGCATTTACACCACAGCCATGGGTAGAGGGCAGTGCAGATCTGCACCACCCCAGGTGGAGCGCCAGAGAAATTGTGCCTGCTTGAGGCACAATTTCTTCCCAGCTTCTCTGTGAACACTGGGACTCTGCAATCTACTCCATCACCCTGGCAAGCCAGTCTCACTCTGCTGGCAAATAATATCTTTAACATGATAAACAAGCTGGAAAAAAGTTATTAATCAATGTATTTGGGATGTATTTTTGCACTGCTGGTGATGGGTATCATGACTCTGCCTCTTCCTCATCTCCCAGGGCACAGCAGGAGCACAGAAGTCCCTGCACTCTTCAGGGAACCCAAGGACTGCTATCGCAGGAGGCCCTTTTACAGCCACGTAAAGGGTGCGGTGAGGCAAATTCTGGTTGAAACCTACTAATCTCTTTCCTTTGTTTCAATAATGTAATGGGATAGTGAGTTCCGCAGACTAACTGGGCATTTCCCTCTATTGACTTTAAATATGTTGCTTTTTCATTTCATTGGCTATCCCCTCGTTCTTGTATTAGGAGGGTAAATAGGAGCTCTAAACTGACCACTTCTAAACCATGAATGATTTTCTATCCCTTTGTCATGTCTGATCCTGACAGATCTTGATGGCCTGAGTGCGGCAGGCAGGGTCACCTGTGGGCTTTCTCCTGCCCCCTCATGCTTCCCTGCCCCCTACTTCTCTTTTCTGGCAACATGGCTTGCTTAGGAGATGTGTTCTTGTTAACACATTCCCGTCCCCAGCTGACTGCACCCTAGCCTCCTTTTCAGAAGGATGAGAGAGAGAATGGGGGTTTCATGATCATCAGAGATCAGAGGATCAAACAATTTCTCTGTGCATTTCTAGAGGTGAGCAGGAGGAGGATGCCACCTAGAGCAGCCACTCCTTTGTTCTCTTCCTTCTAATGGTCACGCCCTCAAAACCTGCATAGCCCCAAACATATCTGAGTACAGGACTACTGTACATTTGGGAATGGCGTTAGGAGCTGGAAAAAGATAGATTTTGAACTGCCGCTCCCCTTTACTGTGATTACCAACCAATTTTACATATTGTTTGTGGGCCATTAATTCTCTCCCCATCTAAAATCATAAGGGATGATTTATTTGTAACCCCCAGCGACACCAGTCAGCCTGTTCTCTTCCATTCAGTTGTGCTGCAGTGTAACTTGAAATCCAATTTTGCCAAGACAAGACTCGGTTTTTGAGCAGCCCAAACTCTAAGGTGAGTTCGGATGCACAAAGCTGACAGAGCTGGTCAGTGGCAGTATAATGGCTCAGCAAAAAAGCCTGTGGTCTAAGATGGTGCCTGCAGTACCCGTCCCAAAAACCTCCAGCACTAGCATTGATATGTCGTTTGGGAAATACTGGCCTGTGGACAAAGGCGTACATGGAGAATTGCGTAGGCTGATTTCTGCAAGGACTGAACTAAATTCCTTAGCTTCCGGAGCTATTATTACTATTGCACTAGTGAGCTGTTGTGCTACTGCTTTGGCCAGTCACATCTCCTGAGCACCAGGCACATTAATATTACATTGCACCTATTTTAAAATGCAGGAGAATCATTTCCATCCACGGGGAAAAAAGAACCTCCAAAATGAGCTGCTGAAAATAATTCAGACTGGATTATTAAAAAATGTAAAATGAAATCCTCCTAAAGAGATCAACTCTGGAAAAGTTGCTAGCCATGTGGCCAATTACGACATATCCAAATATACATACACATTAGCCAAAATTTTTACCAAGAGTATGACACTTACATCCAAGGTACCCAACTGAATTTTTAACTGGTTTGTAGTAGTAGATCTTCTCAATTACATTAGGCCTAGAATTGTGGAAGAAATGGCATGTATCAATCACACTTAATATATGGCTTGAGTTGATCCAAGGCCCACTAAATTCAACAGGAGTCTTACCATTGCATCCCATGGGCTTTGGATCAGGCCCATAAAGCACTGAGGTTAGTTGGTGTAGGACTTACAGTTTGTTTGTTTTTTAATGAAGTCCCTGTATACAATTCTACATGAAGTTCTGATTCTAGGTAGCAACAATAGAGAATTCAGGGGCTTTGAAATGTTTCCTTCGGCATATACCTAACAAAAATAAAGCCTTAAGTACACATTTTAAAATGTCAAAGCCCACATCTGTGTCCTAGCAACCCACTGGGTCCTGAAGCGGGGACGCAGGACTTGATCTTGCACTGTATTGATCACCTCTTATGTTCCACTGACTTCAGTGGGAGTTAAGGGTGCTCAGCATCACACAGGATCAAGCTCATAGCTGTGACAGGGCTCACAGGCCTGGGCTTCTAGTATCAGTATCTGACTGCAAGGCACTCCACCCATTGAAATCAAGGGCAGAACAGTTCCTCAGTGGGAGCAGAATCAGGCTTGCTGTGAGGGATTTTCAGCATATCTACATGACAACATGAAGCAGCAGTATTTCTGGGCTCTGTTCGGCCCTTATTCAGAGCATGCCTTATCTATGCACTTCCAGCTGTCGGCCCTGTACTACTTTTAATTGAAGAATTAATGAGGAGCATTTTGTGACTGAGAATGTCCTGCAAAACGCAGGGAGGTGGTGTGGATTTGTGTCTTCAGATTCAACCAGGAGCCATTGGTAAATGTGAACTCTGTAGTAACTTTTTTAAAAAGCTGGTGAATGGTACCACCATTGGTTAAATTGAAAAAGTGCTAACAATTTCAAGTAAGTAAAAGAGCTGAATTTATACTGCCTACTGCAGTAAACAGACTGGTTACTTTTTAACAGGGCCAGATTAACTCTCCTGTGAGCCCGGGGCTATTAGATTTTGTGGGCCCCCGGGGGTTTGGAGTGCGGGAGTGGGCTCGGGACTGGGGCAGCGGATTGCGGTGCGGGAGAGGTGCAGCTCCATCTGGGGGAGGGGCAGGGATGGGTACAGGGGGTTGGGGTGTGGTAAGATGTTTGGGGTATGGGCTCCGGGTGGGAGTTTGGGTGTGGGAGGGGGCTCCGGGCTGGAGCAGGGGTGCAGGCTCTGGCCGGCTCCTCATCAGTGGTGCAGCGGGTCTAAGGCAGGATCCCTACCTGCCCTGGCTCCATGCTGCTCTGCTCCCTGAGGTGGCCGGCATGTCCAGCCCCTAGGTGGAGGGGCCAGGCTGCTCTGCGCGGTGCATGCTGCCCGTGCCCGCAGGCACTGCCCCCATAGCTCCAATTGGCCGCGATTCCTGGCCAATGGGAGCTGTGGAGCCAGCACTGGGGGAGGGGGCAGTGTGCAGAGATTCCCTGAATGCCCCTCGTCTAGGAGCCGCAGGGGCACATCAATGAGCTGGCACTCACGGCTCCAGCCCCACGGGGTGGGGCGCTGAGGCTCGGGGACCGGTATCTGACCTGCGGTGTGGAGACTTGCCGCGAGCCAGAGGAAAAGAAGCAGCAGGCTGCATCTGGCCTGTAGGGCCCCCCTTAACCCAAGGCCCTGGGCTGCAGCCCCTAAAGCCCCTGCGTTAATCCGGCCCTGCTGTTTAAATGTGTTATTGATTTTAGAGAACTACACCTGCCAAATTAAAACTCAAAGACAATCTCAGACCCCAGTCCTGCAATCGGAGCTGCATGTGTGCATCCAATTGCAGAATCAGAGCTTAACCATGCAAGGCCATGTTCCAATCAGGTACGAAGTACCTGCCACTCTATGAAGAAATATAGAAGTAGTTAATAAGGTTTAGCTGTCACTGATCTATTTTGCAATTGCTCTTTTCTAAAGTACATCCTGTAAATACCAGGCTACTCAAATACATTTAACAAAAGGTTTAAATTGTGTCAGTGTATACAAATCAATGCAAACCGTTATGAATCTTAACTGCAACTGTCTCTATTGCTCTTTAAATACATACCGCATTATGGTCCCATTACAATCATTACTTGGTTTTAGTACGGTATTGCCAACTCTAAAGTTCAAATATTACAAGTCAGGCCTCAAATAGATCAGATTGCCCTGAAAATAGCTAGATTAAAAAAAAAAAAGTTGGGGTCCTTTTTTATCTGCCTTCTGATTTCTAAGCCTTTAAGATGCACTTGCTTCACATTTTCAAGCTATTTTTCCTGAAATAGCAAGGGTTGTTTTTCTTTTTTTTTAAAGCTGAAATTTTCACCTAATCACTTGATTCCATAAGCTGGAGCTTTAAGGGGAAAAAAAAACACTAAATATTGAGAGACTTGTGATAAAATTGCCAGAGTTAGTGAAACACTATTTTAGTTCCACAGTACCCCAATATTATCATCACTGACTTCAATGGGAGCAGGATTGGGACTCGGATCAATAGCAGAACTCGGAAGAGAACCCAATATGCTTGTCTTTTCATTTCCTGCTCTAATCACTGCACTTCTGTTTAGTTTCCAAATTAAGTCCTGAACTAACAAGGTGCAGATTTCACTGAATTTGGCCCTTAGAGTCCACCCCTAATTTCCAGTTAAAGCAGATATGTGATATGATCATATTCTGCACCTTTTCTGCTTTGTAGCTCTTAGACTAAGATTCCTAAGAAGAGAGACAAATTCTCACCTCTGTGCATTACTATACATCAGGCTAAGTCTGATTCTTATTCATCTTCTGATTTTCCATTTTAAACCCTTCTTTACAAATTGATTCTCTTTCTTGCAACAATTTAGTATACAATACAGCCATCCATCCACCCACCCACAGAGGTTTGCAATCCTCCACTCCACAGACTTAGACTGACCCAATGGAGCTATTTCTTTGTCTAGGTCAGGGGCGGGCAAACTCTTTGGCCTGAGGACCACATCAAGTTTTGGAAATTGTATGGTGGGCCGGTTAGGGGAGGCTGTGCCTCCCCAAACAGCCAGGCATGGCCCAGCTCTGCCCTGCTCCCTATCCAACCCTCCCTGCTTCTGCTGTCCGGGTGGAGCTAGCCATGCCACCGTGCAGCACAGAGCACTGGGTCAGGCCGGGCTCGGCAGCTGCGCTGCCCCAGAAGCTCACAGCCCCGCCACCGAGAGCATTGTGCCGGTGGTGCAGTGAGCTGAGGCTGTGGGGGAGGAGGAAGAGCAGGGGAAGGGCTGGAGGCCGGCCTCTCAGGCCAGGAACTCAGGGGCTGGGCAGGAGGGTACCACAGGCCGTAGTTTGCCCACCTCTGGTCTAGGTTAATCATATTTACAGGTCACATTTGTCATAGGATTATAATTCACATTCACAATATTTTACTCATTTGGCATTTTTACCATGATTCTAAGATAGCCAAATACTGGGCAGCCACTCTAATAATTAAAAGAACCTATGAGACTTGAGTCACTGAACTATGTGCTCACAATACTATGACAAGTAGCAGAAGTAAAATATGGGTCAGCCATGCAGCAGGTCACTGATACAATAGCACTCAATCAATATACTGCCACTCCAGCCTGAGGGATTCTTGCTTTATTTATCCCACTGTTGGAAATGCTGGTTGAGTTGGATCCCCAACAGAAATAAAACGCCTTCACCATCAATACTTAGTGAAGACACCTAACAGCTTTCCCTTGTAGAGGTTAACCTATTGTTCCATTCAAATGACACTGTAATATTTATACTTTGTTGCTCTGAATCTCAAGTGCCAAATTCAACTCTAGTGTAATTCCAAGAAAGTCAATGGAGTTACACTGGGGATATATGTTTCCTACAGTAAACTCTGTAATACTAAGGACTGAAGCTTGCCTGCATTCCAAGGGACCCAGCTATTTATTATTAATACACACAACTGTGAATATTAGAAATTGTTCACTGCATGAGCTCACCAAAAGTAGAACTGTTGATAAGCATCCTTTAGGTAAAGCGAAAAGGTGGCCAATGGGCCAGGTATCCAGCCCTATATCTGGCATTTGGGCTGCACTCTGGACACCTGTGCTTTGGAATCATGCAGTGTTCTTCTTTCCTGTTACATAGTGATGCCCCCCATGACTCCATTTTACGTTAGAATGATCTCGTTATTTTTCTCCACCTCTATACAAGGACAGAAAAAACCACTAAGAGCACAAATGGAGGCCAATAGCGTACGAAGAATGGTCATTAGTTTCCACAGGTCAGATGCAATCTAAAATAAAAATAAACCTAAGTGTGTTCTGTCATTAAACAAAGACACCCGAAAAGGGCTAGTCTTCAAGAACCAGTCTGTTTTGAGGCTGGTTGTCCATTCATGTATCACTGTGATAGCAGCTAATGCTAGAGAACAGATTATTACACAAGAGGATCAGCTTTTTCAGACAGGCACTCTTGTTCCGTCTCCCCAAAACTAGAGATTTCATTATTACTAATTTTGTTGGTGAAACATTTCTTGACACATCTGGCTAATGATGTTCCCTAACCCTCATAAAAAGAAGAGGATTAAGATATTAATAGTGCATTTCACTGCAAGTCTTCTTCACGCCTTGAAACACGTATTGTAAATCCTCTCTCTAATAGATTGATTGTATTACATTATTTTTTGCAGGAATACATTATTGCAGAGTTATGCTGCAGTATTACTGTTTGGGGTGGCTTCATCATATAATTTTCACAGCAGCTGGAAGTGTAATTAGCATAAAAACCAAATGGCCTCATTAAACATTCCTTTCTTGTAAGACGGGATACATTTAAGGGCCCTTTTCACAAATGTCCCATTAAAGCAATATGTAGTGCTGGCAAGGGGGTTAGTACAGTCTCAAAAAGCCTTTTGACTCCAGCTAGGCAAAGCCTGCTTCTTAAAGCCAAGAAATATATTATGTAGCAGATTTCAAGAAGGCTCAAAGATGCTGCTATAGAGTGGAATAAACATCCATTTTCTTCAGAAACGCCCCTATGGCAATTCATTCATAAAAATAGACAAATGCTACAATTGTCCTCAGTGTGAAAGTCATAGCTGTATCCAGGGGTGGCTCTATGTTTTTTGCCGCGCCAAGCACGGCAGCCAGGCAGCCTTTGGCGGCGTTTCTACAGGAGGTCTGCCCCGGTCCCACGGATTCGGCGGCGGTTCTGTGGGAGGTCCGCCAGTCCCGCGCCTTCAACGTACCCGCCATCAAATTACCGCCAAAACCGTGGGACCGGCGGATCTCCCGCAGAAACGCTGACAAAGGCGGCCTGACAGCCGCCCTCACAGCGACCGGCAGGGCGCCCCCCACGGCTTGCCGTGCCAGGCACACGCTTGCTGTGCTGGTGCCTGGAGCCGCCCCTGGCTGTATCTTCTGTACACGATTTAGAACTTTTATGATTTTTAGTCCATTTGAAATGCCAAATTTAAAAATGATACATAACATGTAACTCCCAAACCACAGAAAATAGAGATGGAAAAGGCCTAGTACATCATCTTGTACCTGTATTGTGAAGCAGGATAATTTACTGCAGTACATTTTTGGATGCTAGTCTGTTTGCTTGGTTGAAAATGGTCTTTGATTTTAAAGTCTCCATGGAACTTGGGTCCAACAGGAGTAAACAGGTGAGAGATCCACGGTCTGTCCTTATTCACTCCCATAAAAACAATGGGTAAAATTTTCAAGAGTGGATTCTTAAAAAACAAACAAACAAACAAAATAACTAACCAGTTTTTTGGTTATGGTCTAATTTTCAAAAGGTGCTGAGCACTTGCAACTGCCAGTGCCATCAGGTGAAATTGTGTGGGTGCTTAACATCTCTGAAAATCAGTTCCGTCACCTAGCACCCAAAAATGGAGGCACCCAAAATTAAAGGCCACTTTTGAAAATCTGGGCCTTTTCATCCAATGCCTTTGCTTTCTACATCCCTGGAAAGACTGAAAAAGATCTTGGGTTTCTCTATCCACATTTTAGTTCTAACACTCCACACAATTCTGACTGCAGAATCAGGGGTATCTTGGCTGCGTATCACCTGGCTTCAAATATGTTAGCAGAATGTTTTGTACAGACTCTTAAAACGATTAATCAAGAGTGAGGACAGACCCGTTAAACACTGCATTGCACGCTTTTTTCATCACACACATTAGCCTACACTGCAGAGGAAACTTCAGCAGAATAACTTCTTAAATGCCAATTAAGAATTACATTTAATTTGATTAGATCAGATTTAAGCAAAATAATTAGATGAGAAAGAGTACAGAGTAAGAAACCCACAAAATAACAATGCTTGGTTTTTATGCCAAGGCCACGAGGTACTGGTTTGAAATTACAGGGAAGGAAGGAAGGAAGGGAAACAATATTATAATTAAAATATTAGTACAAATGTCATATGTGTTTGAAGTATATGGAGAAATGATGAAGAAACATATTGGCCAGTTGTTTTAAGATGAAATTTCAGGGAAAGAGAATGGAACCATATAGCTGATTAAAACTAGGACTGTTATCTTTGTTAACTAGCACAGTGATAGCAGTGCAAATATTATTGTCCAAACTGAATCTGCAGAGGAAGCAAAGAAGGAACTTAAGGAGTAAGCATCAACTTTCTCACAGACACTCTTAGAATTGTAGCCTTTCACAAGACTACATTTATCATTTTACAAATGGCACTGTGGGATGAGATCTGTCAGAACCATGGCAATACTGTCTAGTTACTAGTTAAAGACTGGAAGATACTGAAATGCAGAGTTCAAAAGATTAGCCAGTTGCAGAGGGGTCTGGTTAGAGGTAACCAACTACTGGGATAAAGTGAGCTTGATATAGCATATAAACAATGGTCCCTCTCACTGGGCTGACTTTATTATCCAATTAAAGCCTTTACATTTAACTTAATGTACATGTTAAATTAAAAGACACATTGGCCAATTGAATTTTGGGAGACAACTTAAATAATCCAACTGACTTGAATCATATTTTGTAGAAGAATTTTTTTCTGGTCTGGAAGACTAAATGCCAAGTTTCAACAAATGGAAAAAAATAGCAAGTGATCATTTAAATAAAGACTGTATCAAAATGGCCCCCTTGTGTGGATGCAAATTAAGGTAGCAACAGGCACAATCCAGCAGAGGAACTTTGTCAGAGGGGATAAGATTCATTGTTGGCTTCTTTTGCCATGAGTAAGGATTGATTCTGTCATGGTGGTCACAGATTCCATGACTTCCTCCGCTTCAGACTGCTGCAGCAGTAGGGCTGAAGCACCTGTAAGTCTCCACTCAGGAGTGCAGGAGCAGTGGCTCCCTGGGGGAATGGGGCAGCTGCCTGGGGACCAGCGCAGGAGCAGCAGCCCCCGGGGGCTGGAGGTCAGCCCCCAGCAGGACTCCCACAGTTAATCCCCCCACAGGGTATTTTTTTTTTTTAATTTAAGAGTCAAGGACAGGCTTCCATGAATTTTTGTTTATTGCCCTTGACCTGTCTATGACTTTTAGTAAAAATATCTGACAAAATCTTAACTTTAGCCATCAGTTAGACTGCTTCTTATAAGTTAAAAGAAACAGCCCAAACAAGTGTTACAAGTTTGCCATTTAGAATTTTATTATGTTCCCAGCAGGGCCGACGGGGGGGAGGGGCAGAGGGGAAGCTGGTACAAATTACCAGGGCCCGGCGGTCCGTAAGGGGGCCTGGGGCCCAGCTTCGTCGGCCCTGTTTAGCCAGTCCACCCTTGTTGGGGGGCCTGAAAATTTTTTTTCACCAGGGCCCGAACCCGCTCTCGGCAGCCCTGGTTCCCAGCTATGACTGCCAACTGTATCCAACTGCTGACTGCTGCTAAAGGCCTTCACCCCTCATGGTAATTAAGGTTATAATGCTTTCTGGAGAAGATAAAGTTTAAACCATTTATTAAAAGCTTCATTTTATTTTTTAAAACTTTTATTTGTGCTGTAGTTTAAGTGTGGCCGAGTCTAATTTCATGTTATAACTTTCTAGTATGGCGCTGCTATAAATATTTATGTTCCAGCCTGGTAACAGTGTCTGTCAAAGAAATTCCAGTAGAAATTTCTACTGTAAAGGGTTTTATATCCCAGCTGTTGAAAATAATTGCTCTGGAAAGAATTACACTTTTTCCCCCTATAACTTGCTGTATGTTGTTTTGAAAATCCCCTCAGCACTGTTTATTTTAAAACATGAGGTGCACACAAATCAAATCCCATAGTCATAGATTTCAAGGCCAGATGGGACCATTGTGATAATTTAATTTGACTTTCTGTATAACACAGGGCATAGAACTTCCCAAAATAATTCCTACAACAGACCTTTTAGGGAAAAAAATTGTCAGTGATGGAGAATCCATCACAACTCCTGGTAAATTGTTCCAATGATTAATTACACTCACTTTTAAAAAGTTATGCCTTATTTCCAGTCTGAATTTGTCTAACTTCAATCTCCAGCCATTGAATTACATCACACTGTTCTCTGCTAGACTGAAGAGCCCATTTTTAAATATTTGTTCCCCATGTAGATACTTATGAACCTTAATCAAGTCACCCTTAACCTTCTCTTAGTTAAACTAAATAGACAGAGCTCCTGGAGTCAATAATAATGTGTGTTTTCTAATCCTTCAATCATTCTCATTGCTCTTCTGTAAACCCTCTCCAATTTATCACAACCTTTGAACCGTGGACACCGGAATGGGAAATGTATTCCAGTAATCGGAGCACCAGTGCCAAATTCAGAGGTAAAATAACCTCTCTATTTATAGTCCAGATTCCCCTGTTAATGCATCCAAGGATTGGCCATAGTGTTGCACTGGGAGCTCATGTTCATCAGATTACTCACTATGACTCCCAAATCTTTTCAGAATCACTACTTCCCAGGATAGAATCCCCCATCCTATCAGTATAGCCTACATTCTTTGTTCCTAGATGTATAGACTCATAGACTTTAAGGTCAGAAGGGACCATTATGATCATCTAGTCTGACCTCCTGCACAAAGCAGGCCACAGAATCTTACCCATCCACTTCTATAACAAACCCCTAACCTATGTCTGAGTTATTGAAGTCTTCAAATTGTGGTTTGAAGACCTCAAGCTGCAGAGAATCCTATATGTTATAACTTTCTAGTATGGCTCTGCTATAAATATTTATGTTCTAGCCTGGTAACAGTGTCTGTCAAAGAAATTCCAGTAGAAATTTCTACTGTAAAGGATTTTATATCCCAGCTCTCTCTCTCTCTCTCTCCTATATGTTCACATTTAGCCATATTAAAACATGTATGGTTTGCTTGAGCCCAGCTAGCCAGATTGCTTTATACCAGTGACTGATCTTCTGCATTATTTATCACTCCCCCAATTTTTGTATCATCTGCAAATGTGTATGTCATCCGAACTCCTGATCTGGATCCAGCGCTTGATCAAAGAGCATGTTTGGGCCAATCTAATATTTACGCTTACAACAATGAATAATTTTAAAATGTGTTCTCTTTCACATTCACTTTAAACTATAGGAAGTGCAAGGATGCCCATGGATGGGTTACCTGCAGGGAAAGAACCCTAGGCCTCTAGATCAAAAAACATGAGCCTCTACTGCAGGGGTCGGCAACCTTTCAGAAGTGGTGTGCCGAGTCTTCATTTATTCACTCTAATTTAAGGTTTTGCCAGTAATACATTTTAACGTTTTTAGAAGGTCTCTTTCTATAAGTCTATAATATATAACTAAACTATTGTTGTATAAAGTAAATAAGGTTTTTAAGATGTTTAAGAAGCTTCATTTAAAATTAAATAAAAATGCAGAGCCCCCCGGAATGGTGGCCAGGACCCGGGCAGCGTGAGTGCCACTGAAAATCAGCTTGGCGTGCCATAGGTTGCCTAGCCCTGCTCTACCGCTTAGCTAAAGGACCAGGTACATTAGCACAGAGGCAGTAGCAAATTCATAAACTGCTGCGTATGGTCCAGTCACTGAGAGGAGACAAACAGCCACATTGTGTGGGCAGGGATTACAGAAACACACAAACCCGCTTCACCTTCGATTCCCGGAGATACCTTAGCAATGAAGATAGAGACCATGAAATGATAAGCACCACAAGGTGAATATTGGTGTATTGAGATACGCCATGTGTAAGAAACATATAACTCAAGCTAGGGCTTCTCTAATTATTTAATCCTATCATGAATCAGTTAACAAAACCTTTTCTTTCTAAATAAAGTAACTTTTCTTTATTGTGCTTTTAAATATATTTTGAGGGATCTCTGCTCTCTGGCTGGGAATTCTTTGGCATGGAGTTTTAAATCTAAATAATTAAAATATAGGTATAAGTGATTAGCCTTGGGCACCTCCAACAGAGCCAAATCTTAGTCCTTAAAAATCAGTCCTTTCCTAGGCAAAACTTCCTTTAACCTCATTGGAAGCTAGAGCTGAGTAAGGGGACTTAAGGATTTGGTCCATAACAATCTATCACCAACTTGGAGACTGAAAACATTGGAATCTATTGCTGCAGCTAGAAGAGGCAGAGTAAGATATCTTTTTATAATTAGTGATTTTGTGAAAAGCTGGAGTGGATTCCCCTAGGAGATTAATTGCTTTTTTTTAAAGTCACATTTATCAATGCACCAGAGACAGATAACCTGTTATAATAGGAAGTTGCTTACTGGCTCTCATTATGCCATTTCAAGCGTTTGTCTTTTGATTTACCATAAAAATTAAAGGGATCACCCTTGTGAGATTCAAGGCATCAGACACTAGATCAGTCTCTCTTATCATCATCAATGGAGACTTAACGTGTGATGGCTTTCCTATTATGTATCGTCCTTTATTCTACAAAAAAATGAGAGGGAAATATATAAAATTTTTACTGTGTTTTTATTTTCTGTGTGGTTACTAAAATGTTTTAGTAATTGGGTTTCAAAAGAGCTATGAGAGTCTCACAGAAATTGTGCTACAGAGAACTACAGTGATGACTGATAGAACATGAAGGGCAGGCCATTTGTTTTGCAAAATCATGTCACTTTGACAACTGTCAAGCTCCCTCCCCCCCCAAAAAAAAGATAGTCACTCAGAGCAACACAGCCACTTATTCCAATTCGTCTCTGCCTGTCTGACAGGCAGAAGTTGTAAAGCCATGTAGCTGAAGAGTGGTTTTAGGCGCTCACCCTGCAAACCCTAACTTGTCCTATTACTTCATACTCATGTGAGAATTACCTCTTAATTAAATACTGCTTGTTGGTGAGTAAGGACCACTGACACAAGTAAGGGCCTGCAGGATCAGAGTGCACAGTTAAGTCCTGTCTACACTATAAACTTTCACCGTATTGTAGACAGGGGAGGGGTCAAGTGTGAGATATCCAGAATCACTGTTGGCATCTCAAAGTGTGAGATCCATAGTATTCTGTTTCTGAGTCTATCTTCATAAAGAGGTCTGAGGTGAAAATTCTTATTTTGCCACAGCCATCTCAAAATCATCGTAGGGGCAGTAGGGAGAAGGTTCATAGATACAAAATGGAGAAGGGTCTTAGTTCAAATCCAGATCCACACTTCCTCAAAGTTAGTGTTTGGATCTGAGGTATTGGCTCAGCCCTCTCTGAGATACGAAAACATGCTTTTGCAATTTTCAATACCTTTTTATAAAAATGTCCAAGAGTAGGAATCTGAGAATGGCTCAAGAAGGGATACTGGTCATTCCAGTCCAGTGGAATTAAGAATTTGTTATTATATCAGTTATATAAAAGTAAATTGTCTTAACTGCTTTTTCCCGGTTATTATTTTAATTATTCATTATCTGTAAAAACGTTTACAACATTTGAAAGTAACTGCATTCTCCCCTGATGTTCTCTCTTGATTTTACCAGTTACTCTGACCTCTCTCCCTCTATGTTTCTCATAGAACAGAAGCCAACATGACTTCATTTGGTTTACTTCTTTTTCTGAGCTTCACTAATATCAGAGGTTGCGTACCCAGCTCTGGCAAGTTTTGGCACCTCAAAATTGTTTCATTGTTTTTTAATGCATCACACAAAAGTGGGATTTTAAAAAAAATGCCCAGCAAAAAAGTGATACATCTTTTTAGAATTTGGAGGACATTTCCAACAAAGTTATAATATTTTTAAGTTGATCACTATTTGTGCCTACATTACTTATTAATGACTCTGTACTGTTTTGAGCCCATTTGAACAATTTAAAAACAGTCAACCAACGCATGTTTATTACCTGCAGAAGTGTGTTTGAACTTTTCACTCTTCTTCTTCCTCCATTTCCATGGCTTGAAAATCCTTCCTATATTGGCAAACTTACTTCTTCGCCTGATTGGAGGAGTGTGGGTGCCTGGTACTAGAGAGTCTGAACGCATTGCAGCCAGTCTTTCCACTTCGTCAGCTATTTTTCCCCAAGAGGAGGAAGAGGAGGAGAAGAAAAAGAAGGATGTGTTAATAACATCGTGTAGAATCGCACAGATGGTCAACGTTTTCATGGTTACGGATAGCAGTCAAATAATGTGACAAAGGTTTTGTTTATTTAAAACTTTAAATGGAATCCAAGCCCTGTTACAAACGTCAATATTAATAATATTATTAACAAATTAATCGGAGGAGATGCTTTGGTTCTGGGTAATCCATCACCCAGCCAGTGTTGGCGAAGGAGCTTGAGAGAGATTTTTCTCCAGGGAGACTACAAAAGCACTGATTATTTTTGGTGGTGTTTCCATTCACAGTTTTGATGTTTATCAGGGACAGAGAGAAAGAGAGGAGCAAAGGAACAACACATTACTGTTTTAAGAGAAATATTGCAGCTCTTTACCACAATGTATGTGAAAGATTATTTGATAAGTAGTAAGGACTAAAAATTCCTTGGGGGCCATTACTGCCTCAGTTAACATCTCATTCTTTTCCCCTCCCATGCCTTTCTTTCAACCAAGGAACACTGGAAATCTGATAGCGTTCAAGCTTATCAACATCTGGCATCACAGTGATTATGAGTATGTTCTGAAATTTCTTTCCTTTAAACACAGAAGCTTTTGCAGTGAATTTCCTAGCATGGTCACAATTTGCATTGAGTTTGTTATGTTAAAGTATTTCTAATGCAGATTTTCAGAAGTTGAATAGTTGCAACAAGTAATCTTTATGTTGGTCAAAACTTAAAATATATATCTATCTAAACTGCACCCACAACACATGCAAGTGAGTGCAAGAGTCAACAGTGCGTGCAGCATTATACTGGTTTTGGTGCAAGATGATTAATCATATTTGCAAATTTTGGGGATTTTTTCATGCATAGTGATCTGTAGGGGACACTTTTACAGGCAAAACTTTATGCTGGTATTTTTTACAAATTAATACATTTGTGATCAAATTATCAATATTTCACAAAAATTAGAGATGGATCTGAACCACATAGATCAGATCTAAACCTCCCCAAAATTTAAGGGCATTTGATTCAGGCTCCTTTTAAAATAAAATAAGCCAAGCAGAATAAACTGCAATCAAATGTGCTTTCCCAATATGAAAGGTGAAGTAACGGTTTCCCATCCTTCTGCCATTTTGCTCCTCTGCATCCCACTATGTTCCCCCAAGGTCTATAGTGCCTCAGTGGAAAGAGCAAAGCTTGGTCTCTCTCTCCATTTATGCTTTATAAAATACAGCCAAAGACCTGGATTTATGTCTCCCAGTCTAACTATAATTCCCATTAGCAGTTTTAAAAAGACAAAAAACAGTAGAATTATTCAGTATCAACAAACTAAGAGCCAACCCAGGTTCTACAATCTGGCTGAGCTCTGCTCAGCACAGGGTGGGTGGAGGAGAAGATGGCTTCACAATTCCTTTATTCCCATGACTCTGGTATCTGCAGCCAAGTGCCTCAATTGCCGTTTAGAGCAACTCAGTCCAATCCGTCTTTACCCCATCCAAACGGCTCCCAATCCCAGTCTGTTTGCTCAGCCAGTGACAGTTTCCTCCCACCCACCCTGCTCCACATCAAATCTAAGTTTTCCCTCATCCCCACTAACACTTGACCCTCCCCATTTCCCCCCGACTCTGTGTCCCAATCTATTTCCAACACTGCTGACCCTCTTTCCCCCCTCTTTACCACCCAGTCCAGCTCTTGTCCCCTTCTTCATACAAGTAAGGCTGTTTTCTCCTCCATGCTGCTGGGGTATCAGTGGGGAATGGGGGACAGGGAGTAATTGAGAGGACAGGAGACAAGTTCCCTGCTGTCAGTTCCTGTGTGTGGTGCCACCACAATCCCCTGCATCTGGGAGCAGCAGTTGTAGGCAAAGTCCTGCTCAGCCCCTGAAGCCCTGGGCTGGAGCACACTCAGTTGCTCTGTAGGGATGGTACACATGCAGTCCAAGTCAGCAGGTAGGAGTTGTGAGGGGATGGAGCATGCTCAGTGCTGACAGAATCTCTGTAGATTTTAGCTGTCAAATTCTAATAATAATGTAACAATTCTAATAGTATTTTTTTTCTAAAATCTTCTTCCTAGAAATGCCTGAATGGCTTTTGTTTAAAACTTTCCTAAGGGTGTGATGGGGGGAGGGAGGGAAGAAAAAGGGAAGATTCAGCCGGAGGCAGACAGTCATCATGGAAAATTTCAGCCCAAATGGTTTAAATCTGGCAAAGTTATAAGCAATTGGAAACAGAGAGTCTTGTAATAAAAGCAACCTTAAGTACAGGTGGTGCTGCCTATATACACAGACTGCCCACCTAGATATTTTGAAGGATATGGTAGGTGGGGAGCTATTTTTCCTTTTTGAAATATACAGAACAAGTTTCCTTTTAGCTACAAACACAGCTTGTTTTTCTACCCTAATTAACTGAATCAGTCTTCGGGCGGGGGGGGGGGGATTTAAATTACAGGAAAAAATAGCTCACAAACTTGAACTACTTTCCAAGACTCCCAAAATAGTTTGAAAGTTTCAAATTCCATGACACTTTCTAATCTCCAGCTCTGTCTGCATTTCTACAATGTTTTTCTACTGAAGCACATAAGTTTAATCAATTTATTGTGAAAAAAATAAGTCACTGATTCTTTAAAAAAAAAATCTCATCGAGTATAAAATGTGGCACATCTGTTAAAATATGTTCCTCATTACACCACTGAGCTATTATAACAAAAGCTCAAGTGGGGGAAAAAAAATGGAGTTAGGCGTATGTTTCACTGCGCTTTGCTGAAGAAGCGGAAAAGCAGAAAAGCGCAGGCTGGAGGAGCACAGTAATCTACTTTGGAGTAGGTGGGGGTGCTTATGAGAACATTTGCTTTGCCATAAAGGCAGAGAAAGAAAGGTAGCCTGGTTAAGGCATGTGGCTCTTCACAGGATGGCACACAGAGCTGACTGCCTAGAGAAATGCTCAGTGTGATGTGCTGCCAGATACAAAGCCTGGGGATTGCTGAATCAAGGCTAGACATTGCATGGTTGTGCAGAGCAAATCCGTGAGAGGAACAAAGAAGAAACCAGAAAACTCCTTATACCCTCTAACTTCACTGGAAGTTGCTCTGTTTTGAAGAACAAAATGGTTTTCACTTTCCATTCAAGAAATCATGAATCAAAGGAAACCCTCCTGCACCCTTTTTTTTTTTTTTTAAAGTGCCTGGGGCTAAGGCACATCTAACCGACCATGCCCTGACTCAATGTTTTCCACTGCTGTTGCTTTTAAGAGCTTCTACTAAAGAGATGGGCAGGTCTCTGGACACCACTGTGATACTTGACTGGAAATTGTGCAGAGTATAAAAGCATTCTGCTGAACCAACTGGGAAGGACACCGTGAGGCTTCTTATTCAGCCTGACTTTCACAATGAAAACACACAGCTGTGTGACAAACAAAACTGCAAATGAACTCAAAATAAATCCCTCCAACCCACCTCCCCCCACTCTCCTGGGCTCCTCAATGAGCCACAATTACTGCTACAAATCATTCTTGATTACTAAATTGCACCAGAGTTGCAGTACTCCCTCTTTGTAAGACTGCTCTAATTTGGGGCATCACTGAGGCCATGGCTAGTCCTGTTTGAATTGATATCCATTATAGATCTCCTCTCTTCACAATACACCGCCTCTTTATAAGTTACAAAATGTGCTTTTCTCCCCTTAAGAACACTTCCTCTTTTAGGGCCAATTCCTAAGGGTCTATACGCAAGCAAATCTCTCACTGAAGTCAAAGGGAAATTACCCAAGTAAAGATTGGGTCCATAAAGAACTAGAAATTGTCAGAGTGTCAAAACCATTTCCATATTTTGATTTTCTTTCATTGAATTTCAGTATCTTGTCTCATGCAGAACTGTGTTCCAGGAGTCCTGCTGTGCATCCCATCAGCCGGGAGCTCTTCTCCTCCATCCTTTCCAAATAAACATTGGCCTGAACTAATGCAAGTAACAGCACTTCTCTCTCTCTCTCTCTCTCTTTTTTTAAAAAAAAAAAAGTCTACTTCACATTTCATGAAATATACTTCCAAATGTACTAGCAACTCAAATATCATGATCACTGTAGAGGAATGACTGAATTAGAACCATATACACTACAATCTTCCTAAAAAAAGAGTAAAGATAAAAGAGAGTAAAAGCCATACTTCACTCCCGTTTTCTGGTGTCTCTTTTGCTTCAATTAGCCATGTTCCCGCTGCCTTTTTGGCTTCTCATGATTGACTAGCTGTGGGCTTTAACACCCACTAATGACAGCAGGCTTTGTAGGCGGTTTTCACACTCTTCCTGTTCCCAAAGAAGGTGGTGCTTTCAAGACTGTAAACTAATCCAGACTTACATATTTATTGCCTTTGGGAGAGAAAAGCAGGTCAGTGCTTACCAGTTTGCTATACTGATACTGTTAAACTGCTATGTGTTTTGGGGCCTTTCATCACAGTATTGCAATTTTGTCCTTTGACTGGTACAACAAATCCAAGATGATGTTTATAACCATCACCATAATGATAAATACTCAGCACGTACAAGTGGTGTTCACCTTATATTCCAGGAATGTAAAGCACACAATACTGTTGGTGAATGGGACACCACATGAACTGAAATACACATACGTTTGACAGATAGGCTCTTCCTGAACAAATGGAAAGACACTGCGAGATTTCAACATGACTTGAAACTAGGGCAGGAGGATGACCCACTTCCCACTCATCATCTTCCTCCTCACTAATGCCTTGCAGGAGAAATGACAAGACTAAATAAAAATAACAGTTACTTACCTTTCTGTAACTGTTGTTCTTTGAGATGTGTTGCTCATATTTATTTCAGTTAGGTTTGTGCACGCACCGCGTGCACAGAAGTCGGAAACTTTTACCCTAGCAGCTGCCTGTCGGGCTGGCTGGGGAGCCCCCTGGAGTGGCGCCGACATGGCGTTCTATACAAGACCCTGCCGGCCCGACCCCACTACAGTTCTTTCTTGCCAGCTACTCCAACAGAGGGGAAGGTTGGCGGGGGGAAATGGAATAGATATGAGCAACACATCTCGAAGAACAACAGTTACAAAAAGGTAAGTAACCATTTTTTCTTCTTCGAGTGATTGCTCATATCAATTCCAGTTAGGTGACTCCCAAGCCTTACCTTGGAGGTGGGGTCGGAGTCAAGGAACCGCAGATTGAAGAATTGCTCTGCCAAAGGCCGCATCATCCCGAGAGTGCTGAACGATGGCATAGTGGGACGTGAAAGTGTGCACCAAGGCCCACGTGGCAGTCCTGCAGATTTCCTGGAGGGGAACGTGTGCCAGAAAGGTAGCTGACGATGCCTGAGCTCTCGTGGAGTGAGCCGCGACAGCAGGCGGAGGGACATTTGCCAAGTTGTAGCAAGTATGAATACACCTGGTGATCCACAAAGATATTAGCTGAGAGGAAACCGGAGTGCCTTTCATCTGCTCCACGATGGTGATAAATAACTGGGTTGTTTTACGGAAGGGCTTTGTTCAGTCTATAAAGGCGGCGAATGCCCCTCTAAACATCCAGAGAATGGAGGTGCTGTTCACGAAGATCAGCATGAGGTTTTGGGTAGAAAATCGGCAGGAAGATATCCTGATTCACATGGAAACGGGACACCACTTTTGGCAGAAAAGCTGGGTGAGGTCTTAGTTGAACTTTATCTTTATGAAAAATGGTATAGGGCGGTTCACACATGAGAGCCTGTAGTTTGGACACCCGTCATGCGGAAGTGATGGCCACTAGGAACGCAACTTTCCAGGAGAGATAGAGGAGTGAGCAGGAGGCCAGCGGCTTGAAACGGGGGCCCATAAGGCAGGAGAGGACCAAGTTAAGGTCCCAAGCAGGCACGGGCGGCTTTATTGGAGGGTGGATTTTTTCCAAGCCTTTGAGGAAATGCCTCATGACCGGATGCGCAAACAGCGCGCGCCCAGCCGCACCTGAGGGAACGCAGAAATGGCTGCAAGGTGAACGTTAAAGGATCCAAAGGCTAGGTGCTGGTCCTTCAAGAACTTCAGGTAGTCCAAGATGCAAGGGATTGAAGCCTGGAGTGGGGGCACCTGCTGCTGAACACACCAGCAGGAAAACCTCTTCCACTTAGCCTCGTAGGTAAGCCTAGTCGACGGCTTGCAACTTTCCAGGAGCACCCACCTTACCAAGTCTGAACAGGCATGTTCAGCCTGGCTCAGCCACGGATCCTCCAGGCTGTGAGGTGGAGCGACTGAAGGTCCAGGTGTAGGAGACAACCGTGGTTCTGTGAGATGAGGTCGGGGCTGAGAGGTAGGCGTAGGGGAGCTCGAATTGACAGGTCAAGCAGGACCAGGTACCAACACTGGTGCGGCCAGGCAGGGGCCACCAGTATGACATCTGCCTTGTCCCGGCGGACCTTGAGGAGCACTTTGTGGACCGCGGGAATGGTGGGAAGGTGTAAAGCAGTTGGTCCGACCACGTGATCAGGAAGGTGTCCACTATCAAGCCCGGGCTGTGACCCCGGAAGGAGAGAAGGCTGGGCACTTCCTGTTGGTCCACGAAGCGAACAAGTCGACTTGGGAAAACCCCCAGATGTGGAAAAACCAGAGTGAATGATGTCCGAGTGGATCAACCATTCGTGTGTGAGGAAACGCCTACTCAAGCTGTCTGACAATACCTTCTGGACACTTGGCAGGTACGAGGCCTCAAGGGTGATGGAGTGGGCTAAACAGAATTCCCACAGAAGGAGGGCTTCTTGGCAGAGCGGCGATGACCGGGCTCCACCTTGTTTGTTCAGATAGAATATGGCCGTGGTGTTGTCCGTTAGGACTACTACGCAGTGGCCTTGTAAGTGAGGAAGGAATGCTTGGCACGCGAGGCGAATTGCCCTGAGCTCTTAGATATTGATGTGTAATGACAGCTTGGTTTTGTGCCATAAGCCCTGCGTTGCCAGGCTCCTGAGGTGGGCCCCCCATCCCAGGGAAAATGCATCTGTAATCAGGGTCAGGGTGGGTTGACGGGGATGGAATGGGACCCCGGCACCCACCATACGGGGATCCAGCCACCAGAGTAGGGAGTCGAGTGTGCGCTTTGGGACTGCGAGCACCATATCTAGACTGTTGTGGCCAGTCGATAAGCTGACACCAACCACGTCTGTAAAGGCCTGAGTCGTAACCTGGCACCACGTAGGTACAGGACGCCATGTGACCCAGCAACCTGAGACACTGCCTTGCTGTGGTGGTGGGAAACTTGCAGATGCTGGTAATTATGCTTGCTATAGCCAGATGCCGGGCGTCCAGGAGGAAAGCCCTCACTTGGTTTGCGTCCAGGACTCCCCCGATGAACTCTCCTGTTTGAGTAGGGGAGAGGACAGATTTGCTGATGTTCAGCATCATGCCCAAGCGACTGAATGTGTCCATGACCAGTTGTACTTGAGACTGGATTTGTTGGTGAGACCGGCCCCGTATAAGCCAGTCGTTGCGGTATGGGAAGACGTGCACATTGTGTTGGCGAAGAAAAGCTGCCACGACCGCAATGCACTTGATAAAGACGTGAGGGGTTGTGCACAAGCCAAATGGGAGGGCTGTGAACTGATAGTGCACCTTGTTCACCATGAAACAGAGGAAACCTCTGTGAGGTGGAGTAATTGAAATGTGAAAGTACACGTCTTTCATATCGAGGGCGGCATACCAGTCTCCCAGATCGTGAGGGAATAATAGTGGCTAAGGAGACCATGAGGAACTTCAGGTTGACAATGTGCTTGTTGAGCTCCCTGAGGTCCAGAATGTGTCTTAGGCCTCCCCTTTCCCCTGAGGCACTTCCTCCACTGCCCCTACGGCAAGGAGGGATTGTACCTCCTGGGCGAGGAGCTGCTCATGAGAAGGGTCCCTGAAGAGGGATGGGGAAGGAGGGTGGGATGGAGCAGAAGTGAATAGGCTATCCCGTCTGCACCGTGCGGAGGACCCAACGGTCCAATGTAATATGGGACCAGGCATGGTAAAAATGGGATAGACGGTTCAGAAAGGGATAATTGTTCGGGGTGTGAGCTGGTAGTCTGTCCTCGAGCGCACCTTCAAAATGGATGCTTAGGGCCAGGGGGTGGCTTGGATTGTCCTTGACCCTGTCTGGAGGGGGTACATGACGGTCTACGCCGAGAGTACCTACTTCTCCGATGGGAGAAGTCCTGCTTGGGTCTAGGTGGGAAGGGGCGTTGCTGGGTGGTCTGGGGTTTAAATGGCTCTCTTTGGTTAGCTGGGGTATGCATGCCCAAGGATTTAGTAGTGTTTCTTGTGTCCTTTAAGGTATGTAGGCAGGAATCGGTTTGCTCCGCAAACAGGCTCTGACCATCAAAGGGGAGATCTTGGAGGGTGTGGTGCACCTCAGGCGGAAATCCCAAAGACTGGAGCCAGACGTTCCGCCGCATGGTGATGCCGGATGCCAGAGTGCATGCAGCCGTGTCTGCTGCATCGAGGGAACCCTGAAGGGAGGTTCGAGCTACCAAATTTTCCCTCCTCAGCAATGGCCCCCAGTTCCGTACGAGCCTCTGCTGGGAGAAGGTTTTGGAACCTAAGGACCGCAGACCAGGAATTAAAATTTTATCTACTGAGGATCGCCAGCTGGTTTGCGATCCGTAGCGAGAGACCACCAGTAGAATAAGCTTTTCCTCTGAAAAGGTCCAGCCTTTTGGCATCCTTTGATTTGGGATTGGGCCCTTGTTGGCCTTGTCTTTCTTTTATGTTCACTGTGTCCACCACTAGTGAGCATGGGGCGGGGTGGGTGAAAAGGTATTCGTATCCCCTGGTGGGGACAAAGTATTTTCTTTCCACCCCTTTGGCTGTGGGGGGAATGGAGGCCGGGGTTTGCCAGAGAGTTTTGGCATTGGTTTGAATAGTTTTATTCATGAGGAGGGCCACCCTGGAAGGCCCTTCTGGGCCTAAAATGTCCACCATAGGATCCTCCTCCTCCACAACCTCCTCAACTTGGAGGTTCATATTAAAGGCTACGCGCCTAAGCAGTTCTTGTAAGACTCTAAAGTCCATCGGAGGTGGACCAGACATGGACATGCCAGCCACAGCCTCATCAGGGAGGATGAAGATGACTCCACCGGGAGAGCCGGGACGGAGGTGGCTCCTTGGTCAGCTGTGGGTAGCTCTTCCTGGGCGCCTGGGGTAGCCCCTACCACAGGTGCTGACTCCGCAGATTGCTCTGGGTCTGGAGGGGGGCGGCTGAGAGTCGGTGTCTGAGTGTGACGACAGCCAGGCAACTGGGGGGTGAGGGGGATCTGGGCCTGATGATATGCCCAGGGGGTCCAAAATTGCCACTGAGGTTGCCAGTTGGGCGCCAGGGGTCATAACTGAGGCTTCCTGGACCTGACTGGGGAATGTCCGAAACCCCTGAAGCTCTCCCCGATCTGTCGGGAGGGGATTGGGATCGCGACAGCCAAGAAGGAGCGGTGCGCGAATGGAGCAAGGGGGAGCTCTGAGTCCCTTGACAGACGAGGGTCATACGGAGATCGGAGTCATAGAGCTGATCATGACTGTGACCGATGCCGTGTTGGAGAGCGGTGCCACGATGAAGATCGGCAGCATGATGTGCCGGGGAGCGGTGCCATGATGAGGATCGGCAGCGTGATGAGGCTTGGTGATGAGTCGCGGCCCGGTGCCGTGGCGACAACGATGCGGGGATCGGTGCTCCGAACGGCATCGGTCCGAACGGTGCTGCAAGGTTGCCGAACATGACCTGGACCTCGAGCAGGACCATGTTCCAGCAGTTGACAGCGACCTCAAGCGTGAACGGCTCCGAGGATCGGGGCTGCGGGACCAGAGCCCTCTGGCAGCCTCAAAAGGTATCTGGAGTGGAAAGCAATGTAACCTCTTCCACTTGCGCAGTCCCTTGCGCGGGGCTGGCACGAGGAGACCTGGGCCTAGCGGTCTTGTCAGGCTCAGAGGCCTGGTCCAAAGCCTGCTCGGTTGGGGCCGGAGCGACCGCTTCGGGCCTAACAGAGGGTCCTCCCAAGGCTTGTTTCTTTCGAGTGACTGGGGAGAGGGAACGGTGCCAGGGTGGGCATCTCCGGGGCCTGGGAGATCATTGGTCTCGAGGTGGGCGCGGGATCCTCTGCGGTGCCGTGGCCAGTACTGCTGGGGGAGCACTGCGCACCCAGGTGCTCGGTCCCGCGTCTTGAGAGGGATGCAATGCGGACTCCATGAGAAGTTGCTTGAGTCAGATTTCCCTCTCTTTTCTTGTTCGAGGCTTGAATGCCTTACAGATTTTACACTTGTCAGCTTGATGGCCCTCCCCCAGACACCTAAGGCAGGGGTCGTGGGGAATCGCCCGTAGGCATGGGCTTGTTGCAAGAAGTGCAAGGTTTGAAGCCCTGGGACGGCATGCCCCAGAGCCCCGCAGGGCAGTCATTGAATGCAAAACTGCCCTCAACGACTAAACTACATTTAACACAAAGATAACTATCAACAATTAACGAACTACTAAGAGAAAGCTAGAGATTAGTGGAGCACTTGAGAAACAAGAGACCAATGTTCCAACAACTGTCAGGGGTGGTAAGAAGGAACTGAAGTGGGATTGGGCCGGCAGGGTCTTATACAGAACGCCATATTGATGCCACTCCAGGGGGCTCCCCAGCCGGCCCAACAGGTAGCTGCTAGGGAAAGTTTCCAACTTCCATGCACGCAGCACGTGCACACCCCTAACTGGAATTGATATGAGCAATCACTCAAAGAACAGTGTTTCACAAGTATCTGCTGATAATAGTGTTGCCAACTCAGGATTTTAAATCACAAATCTAGCAAAACTTGGTATTCTTCATAAAGTCCCAGATCAAGGGACTAGGTGAGAATCTCAGGTTCTATTAAAAAAAAAAAAAAGAGAGTTTCTAGTCCTCATGGTTATAGAGAAAAACTTGAAAACCCGACTATAATGCTCCCCCAAAGACTAAAAACTAATCAAAAGAACCACAAATGTACTATTTTGTCCCATGATTGTGAAGACAATCTCATGTTATTTTGGGTCATGACTCATGATTTTTCAATACATGAGTTGGCAATATGATGTAGAGGCACCACAGATGCTACACGGCTGGATATGTAGAATAGTCAGGACAAAGAACTGTTTGCAAAACAGTACCCTAGTACTGTAGGTGGATCAGTGAAGCCCAGGAAGGGGGAAAAAAAAAAAAAGAGGACTGAAAACCTTGTATTACATACTTCTGAGTTTTCTGCCTCGTTCAGTACAAAGCCTTTCTGCATGTCTGTTTGCCTCACCCTCTCTGAAAATCAGCTGGATGCTGCGGTGACCTACTTCCAAAGCTTTGGGAGCTGCAAAACATGGATCAATGACCCTCAAAAAATGGTAAGCAGCCCCATTTTTGGTTGGGAGATGTCTAGGTGGGCATCATACCAATTGCTGAGGTAAAGACTATCCCAGATTTCATTTTAAAAATCAATATGGTTGCATCTCTGCATTCAGGTACAGGGAACTACATCATAGCTGATTTTCAGCCATTCAGCTATCAGGTCATGCACACCAACCCCTTCGCATCAAACAGCAGCTTCTTCTTCAGTAACTCCACTAGTACTTTATCTAACCTCATTTATGCAGTTTGCAATGCTGTTGTAGCCATGTTGGTCCCAGGATAGGAGAGAGACAAGGTGGGTGAGGTAATATCTTTTATTGGACCAAGAGAGACAAGCTTTTGAGCTCCATAGAACTCTTCTTCAGGTCCTGACTTTAACTACAGGACCTTAAATACGTGAGAAGAGTAACAACAAAATAATAAAAGTTGTCAATTTGTTTACAAGCTACATCTATCCTCACTTCATTCTTAGGTTCAGTCTCTAACCAATTTCAGCTGCAATTGCTTCTAGCTGTCAAGACTTCTTTTGCATTCTAGATCCAGAATGTTCCAGAACTTAAACTACACACACAGTCAGTTCTTAAAAGCTCCATACACCTCAAAACTCAGTGGCGTTATTGTGAAAGTACACCCCTTTTCAGACTGTCTTCAGAGCATCCAGCCAACATTATAACAACCAGTAACAACCACCATAACTGTTGAAACTTTTTTTGTTCTCTTTACCTGAATTTGATCATTTTAAATCTAATTTCAGATTATCTCATTTTTCCTTATTCTGTAGGAAAGCTGGTCCTTTCCTGCTTTCCTATTAACACCTAGGGTGACCAGATGTCCCAATTTTATAGGGACAGTCCCGATATTTGGGGCTGTCTCTTATATAGGCGCCTATTACCCCCCACCCCCTGTCCCGATTTTTCACACTTGCTGTCTGGTGGCCCTATTAACACCTGATATTTTTGTAGTGTTATCGCCCCTTAATTTCCTTTTCTTCAGGAATTAAGTTCTATTGGTCCTCCGCCTTCTAGTACCTTTATTATTTTCGATGGCCATTTGAACCTTCTTTAAGGCTTTTCAGTGTCCGTTTTACAAGGACAGGCCCAATGCTTCATGCAGTATTCCAAGCACCTGTTTAACAAGACTGGATTATTACCTCATTTGCTTTCTAAGAAATCCTAGTAAAAATATGCTTTAGGATAGCATTTGCCATTTTTGCAATGGCACTGAATTGTGAGTTCATATCCAGTTTATGATCCCTTATAAGGTCCACAGCTTCACTGCTCTGCATTGTAAGTAGCACTTGCTCATTTCTCTGATGATGATGATTTCTCTCTAGGTGTATTACTTTACATTTTATCTGCAAACAGAATCTCATCTCATTTACCCATCTCGATACACCTGTCAGATCACTCTGCAATTCTGATTTTTCCTGCATGGTGTTTATAATCCCTTTCTAAATTTTATATCATCTGTAGGTTTAATCAATGTGGCATATATACATTTTCCTCTTGATTAAGGTATATAATTGAAAACTACAAGTTTAAAGACTGAGCTGTGCAAGACCTCACTTCATACCTCCCCCACCTTTTGAGGTTAAATTTGTTAATAATTAATGGCTGATTGCAACAGGTCAGACAATTTCTTTAAAATCGACACTATGCTGCAGTGGTTTTCATTGATACAAAATCATTCTAATCTCCAAGATTGGTTTTTTATTCATTTGGAATGGTTACTTTACTCACCAAGCCTGTAATGATAAAAAATAAAGAATATTAGGTTTGACTAATCTGAGCTATGCGTTATCCACAATGTGACTTTCACTGCTCAACACATTCTTCACCACTGAAGTGTTTATCACATATAGATTTTCTTCTTATTGGTCACAAAAACCTGCTATTGAAGTTAGATCAAGTATTTGATAATTTTCTAGGGGTAAATTTGTCTAAAGCATCTAAATGAGTTAGGACTTTAAGCCTCATTTTCAAAAGTCATTACAACTTAGGCTCCTAAATCACTATGAATCCCCTTTACCTTTCCTTATCTTTCTTAAGGCCCTTTCATAAAAGCCTCCCCCAGACAAGTAAGCCAACTGACATCAGTAAGACTACTTTGGGGCTCGATTAGCCACAAGAGGAGGAGAGTAAAGATTATCACACCACCACCACCGTGTGCCAGCATTTGGGCTCCCAGATCTTAGGTCCAGGTCCCAGAAGAGAGCTCAGGGGCCTTATGAAAGATGCCATCCCTATGAAGCAAGTGGCAAGACAGGGTGGGAGTAGGTTGAGCCATGACTCCGCCCCCACACATGCCGACCAATGGAGCTGGCTGGTCATGCAGGAGGAACTGAAGGATATGTTGCACCCTGCAAAGAGGTGCCACAAATTACTAACACTGCTACAGCAACCAGGAGGCTCCAGGAGGAATGGGGGATGTCTCTGAAGCATGATGCTTCCCCATGGAATGGTGCCTTCATGTGCAGTCCCTTACTCAAAGCTCTGTTAATGACCCAATTTAGCCCTTTGCACGTAAGCATTGCAGGATCAGACCCTTAGAAAGCACAGAAGCACTTTATTTCTATTACATGCAACCTACAAGTGGAATAGCATCAATGTGCAAAACACACTACTACAGATATATCCCCCAACCCTACTTATCACACTCAATATACCTTATACGCCATGTCCACTCTCATTTCCACACCATACTCTTATCTATGTTCAGCACCATTCAACCAGACGCCCTCCAACACTTCAGAACACATGTAAATACAACCATAGTTTCTGAGACTGAAGGCGAGTGATCCACACAAACAATTATTTTGGTCTTTCTTGATACCTAAGCTATTGGAAAAACAATGTTCATGGCAGCAAGTTCATAACACTATGCAGACTCAGTCACTCTCTCTTAAAATAAATGTTAGCATTTACTTTGCAGTTGCCTATGAGAATAAGGTTCAATCCCACAACATTGAAAACAGCCAAGTAAAATCACACACACATAGGGTTCTCTCTAATCTAGGGCTCTGGTCTTAAATGAAATAGCCACAAGAAGTCACAAGCAAAAGATTTTCATTGGATTTTGAGATCATGTCCCTACATGATGGCAACTCCCATTGATGTAAATGGTGACTGGATCTGTGTAACTGAGGGAGGAATCAAGTCCCATAGCTATAATCTTGGGATAGTATCTCTTGATACTATTAGCTTGTTAGATCAGATGAAGACAAGCCTCACTTTCATTTGAGTCATGCCTTGACTGATCAAAACTGGAGTTCAAGTTCATTAACCATAGTTGAAGTACCCTTTGATGCCCAAGGATGTGGAAGACAGATAACCATAGCTTCCTTTAGGCAAATCTTCAAATGCTTAGCAATGACTTGTTTGGCATGAAAAACAGAATTGGATTCCAAGATCATTCCATTCCTAAAATTTCCTTCAGTCGAGAATGAGGTAATTAATTTTTATCAAATATATTGTTTCTGTGAAAGACCAGTTACCAACTGCATTAAAACCATCATCAGTCAGGTGCTGGTATTAACTAAGTTCTCAGGGTCTGATTCTTCTCTGATAATGATGTAAATTGGGGAGTAATTCCACTGGATTACAATAATGCAAAGCTGGTGTGAGAAGACAATCAGGTCCACAGATAGTGATGATACCTTTGATCAAAAACGTGTTACCATTAATTGTATGTACCGGATTACAACTTCACCATTTATCATAATGATCCAGAAGGGCCAGATTCTGACACACACACATTGAATAATACCTTGTTCTACAAATAGTTTAATTAAAAACTTCTTATAGTGTGTAAAATCTGGCCTTTAATGAATGGACAACTAGCTTTGAATGTTGCCTATTTTGAGATGCTCTGATAAATATCAAAATTGTGAGAGACTTCTTAGGAAACTCTTCGTCAACTAAAAGAAATATCTGACCCCCTTTTGCAGATGCTGTAGGTATGATTATCCAATAATAGTTTTTATAAAAAGGGGCCTTCTACATCACAAATCCTTAAATTATTCAGAAACCAGATGAGACTGTAATGTCAACCAAAAGCTGCAGTGTACAGACAATGCCACGTCACCCATTTAAAAAAAAGAGGTACTTTTGATAATGAGAAAGGATTCTGTAAATACCCTTTTTAAATATAGCTGTGCCACTGGGGTTTCCATCCAGTATGAAACTAGAGAAATGTTGAGAGTCTTTGAGGTAAGTTTAGAGGTGACAGCAACAAAGGTGATGTCGTGGTGGGCATCCGCTATAGACCACCAGACTAGGAGGATGAGAGAGACGAGGCTTTCTTCGGACAACTAACAGAAGTTTCCAGATCACAGGCCCTGGTTCTCATGGAGGACTTCAATCACCCTGACATCTGCTGGGAGAGTAATACAGCAGTGCACAGACAATCCAGGAAGTTCTGGGGACAACTTCCTGGTGCAAGTGCTGGAGGAACCAACTAGGCGCCATGCTCCTCTTGATCTGCTGCTCACAAACAGAGGAGAATTGGTAGGGGAAGTAGAAGTGGGTGGCAGCCTGGGCAGCAGTGACCATGAGATGGTCACGTTCAGGATCCTGACAAAAGAAAGACAGGAGAGCAGCAAAATATAGACCCTGGACTTCAGAAAATCAGACTTTGACTCCCTTAAGGAACTGATGGGCAGGATCCCCTGGGAGGCTAATATGACAGGGAAAGGAGTCCAGGATTGCTGGCTGTATTTTATTGAGGGCGTAAGAACAAAGCATCCCAATATGCAGAAAGAACAGCAAATATGAAAGGTGACCATCTTGGCTTAACAGAGAAATCTTCAGTGATCTTAAACACAAAAAGGAAGCTTACAAGAAATGGAAATTTGCACAGATGACTAGGAAAGGGAGGGGTATAAAAATATTGCTTGAGCATGCAGGGATGTAATCAGGAAGGCCAAAACACAACTGGAGTTGCAGCTAGCAAGGGATGTGAAGAGTAACAAGAAGGGTTTCTATAAGTATGTTAGCAACAAGGTTGTCAGGGAAAATGTGGGATCCTTACTGAATGGGGGAGGCAACCTAGTGACAGATGATGTGGAAAAAGCTAAAGTACTCAGTGCTTTTTTTACCTCAATCTTCACAGACAAGGTCAGCTCCCAGATTGCTGCACTGGGCAGCACAGTAGGGGGAGGAGATGAGCAGCCCTCAGTCATGAAAGAGCAGGTTAAGGACTATTTAATAATAATAGGAGATATACCAATCTCCTAGAACTGGAAGGGACCTTGAAAGGTCATTGAGTCCAGCCCCTTGCCTTCACTAGCAGGACCAAGTACTGATTTTTGCCCCAGATCCCTAAGTGGCCCCCCTCAAGGATTGAACTCACAACCCTGGGTTTAGCAGGCCAATGCTCAAACCACTGAGCTATCCCTCCCCTTTTTAAAAAAGCTGGACATGCACAAGGCCATGCAATGGATCAGAGGGTGCTGGCTGATATGATTGCACAGCCATTGGCCATTATCTCTGAAAACTCATGGTAATCAGGGGAGGTCCCGGACGACTGGAAAAAGGCAAATCTAGTGCCCATCTTTAAGAAAGCGAAGGAGGAGAATCCAGGGAACTACAGCCTCATCTCAGTCCCTGGAAAAATCATGAAGCAGGTCCTCAAGGCATCCATTTTGAAGCACTTGGAGGAGAGGAAGGTGATCAGGAACAGTCAACATGGATTCACCAAGGGCACGTCATGCTTGACCAACATGATTGCCTTCTTTGATGAGATAACTGTCTCTGTGGACACAGGGAAAGCGGTGGACACAACAGACCTTGACTTTAGCAAAGCTTTTGATACAGTCTCCCACAGTATTCTTGCCAGGAAGTTAAAGAAGTATGGATCAGATGAATGGACTATAAGGTGGATAGAAAGCTGGCTAGATCGTCAGGCTCAGCGGGTAGTGATCAATGGCTCACTGTCTAGTTGGCAGCCGCTATCAAGCGGAGTGCCCCAGAGGTCAGTCCTGGGTCCAGAGGTTTTGTTCAACATCCTCATTAATGATCTGGATGATGGGATGGATTTCACCCTCAGCAGGTTCATGGATGACACTAAACTGGGGGGAGAGGTAGATACACTGGAGGGCAGGGATAGGGTCCAGAGCGACCTAGACAAATTGGAGGATTAGACCAAAAGAAATCTGAAGAGGTTCAACAAGGACAAGTGCAGAGTCCTGCACTTAAGATGGAAGAATCCAATGCACTGCTACAGGCTGGGGACTGACTGGCTAAGCAGCAGTTCACAGAAAAGGACCTGGGGATTACAGTGGACAAGAAGCTGGATATAAGTCAACAGTGTGCCCTTCTTGCCAAGAAGGCTAACGGCATATTGGGCTGCCTTAGTAGGAGCATTGCCAGCAGATCGAGGGAAGTGATTATTCCCCTCTATTCGGCACTGGTGAGGCCACATCTGGAGTATTGTGTCCAGTTTTGGGCCCCCCACTACAGAAAGGATGTGGACAAACTGGAGAGAGTCCAGCAGAGGGCAACGAAAATCATTAGAGGGCTGGGGCACACGACTTATGAGGAGAGGCTGAGGGAATTGGGGTTATTTAGTCTGCAGAAGAGAAGAGTGAGGGGGGATTTGATAGCAGCCTTCAACTACCTAAAGGGGGGTTCCAAAGAGGGTGGAGCTAGGCTGTTCTCAGTGGTGGCAGATGACAGAATAAGGAGCAATGGTCTCAAGTTGCAGTGGGGGAGGTCTAGGTTGGATATTAGGAAAAACTATGTCACTAGGAGGGAGGTGAACTACTGGAATCGGTTGCCTAGGGAGGTGGTGAAATCTCCATCTTTAGAGGTTTTTAAGGCCTGGCTTGACAAAGCCCTGGCTGGGATGATTTAGTTGGGGATTAGTACTGCTTTGAGCAGGGGGTTGGACTAGATGACCTCCTGAGGTCTCTTCAACCCCAGTCTTCTATGATCACCATAATAGCCAGGAGAAAAGGCAAAGTAACTAGTTTAAGAGCTAAATTGCCCAAACTATCCCTTTTAATCTGTAGTTTGCTTCTCTTGGGAAGAATAAACTACTATTTCTGTCCTTTAAAGAAGTTGACAGGAAGCTGGCCAAGAGGAAAAAGAGTAATTAGACCAAATGGTACAATTATAATGAAGCCTGAATGCAAGTTTAAAAAAAAAAAAAAAAGGAGCAAAAATCTGTTTCAGTGGACTCTAATTGAGAGGAGCCAGTTTGTATCTATCAATTTCAGTGCAAGGAGTTAGAAGGAAAGGTGAAGTCTTTCAAGTTAAGATACCCAAAGTCAGGCATTTATGATCTGGTCTAACTCCCATTAAAGTCAATAGAGAAGCTGGATAATTCACCTTAGTAAGTGACTTTAATTTGAGGAGTGATGAGTACCCACAGAGGCGCAGAATACCCACATCTCCTTTTGCAATCCTGGATAATTAAAGTTCCTTTTTTTTTTGGCCAAAATCTCTAGTATTTTCATGGGTTTTTTTAGGATCTCTCATTGGGCTATTACAGTCTGGTGTATTTTTCCTGCTTGCTCACTAGATTTAGATGACAGCATCCATTTTTTTGATTCATGACAGCTATTGTGAGCACCAGAGAAATATCCTCTTCCTGCCTTAAAAAAAAATAAAATAGAGTCAAACAAATTACTGCATACCATTAGGAAACATTAAAGTCATAGATTGTTTTTTATGGTCATAGCGTCAAATTCATGAAGAAGTCTGAGTCTATCAATCAGAAATAGCCTAACTAGTTTGAAGGAGTTTAGGTCAGACGTAGAAAAAAAACCAGTACAGGGAACCTAGAAACCACTATAGATTAAAAAGTTATCAGAATACTCATATCAAACAGTGTTATGCATGTAAGTACGAGATAGCTGGTGAAATCCTGACCCCATGGAAGTCATTGGCAAAGTTCCCATTGACTTCAGTGGAGACAGATTTTTACCCAGTACATCTAGTGATTAGATTAGTTGGGCTGGGAGTCAGGACTTGTGGGTAAATTTTGCCCTTTCTTTCACCCATGCAATCCAATTGACATGTAAATTAGGGTAGAATCTGACCCCCGTATCCTCTTCCTGTGTCTGCCACTGATCTGACAGATCTAAACATCAGGCATGGAGTGAGTGTGAGGGAGTGAACAGTTCTCTCACCCATATATGTGGTCCTCTCCAGGTCAGGCTGAAGCACGCTGACAGAACAAAACAGGAAGCCTGCACTGCTGCAGCCTATCCTGTGGAGAGAGGACTTTAGTGCCCTGTGCTGACATTTTGACACCTTTCCTCAGCACTAGAATTCATATCCAGGAATATAAATCAGCAGAGAAAGCACTTCAGCTTGGCCCTCTTAATCTAATGCATTCTTTTGTAATAACAACCCTCCAAGGATGTTTGAGGAAGAAACCGATGGCCTGTTCTGAGCCATTATTGCAAAAAAAAGCATTCTGGCAGCACGCACACATTGGGCCTACCTATACAAAGCCACTTGTCCATGAAATTGACAATAATTTCATTGTGTAATATTATTAGGATCACAACAGTACGTATTTGCAGTAGATTTTATTTCAATGCTGCAGGTGGAAAAAATAAAGAATCACAATCAGTCCATTCTTACAACGCAACAAAGCTATCTTCCTTTCACCCACTATCTGCTGTGCATTTGGCACCATGCAGTATGCCTGTGCAAAAGAATCTGCACATATATGAGAAATGGTGAATTATGACTTTCCAAAGGTTTTATCATATAGGCTTCACAAAATTATTCTTTTATACAGAAATACATAACTAGAGTTACCATCAGCAAAAACTCCTTCCGATCTATTTCTGCAGTAAGGAAAACTATACGTTGTGAATCTCGGGGCTACTTGGAGAGGAGATGTGCACTTGCTTTCATGCTGAATTTTTATGATCAGAATATTTTTGCAATATTCTACAAGTTCCATAAACATTTTTCAGCAGGGTCTTGAAATTTTGGCTAAGCAAAATTGCTGCATTCATAAAAGCTCTCAACTAAACTGGAATTGGCAAAAAGGGATTATTACAAAAATCTCAAAGCAAAAAAGCAGGAGAAATATTTGATTTATATTTCAATAGAGAACAGCCTAAATGTCAATATTTGGATCCAGATTTCAGACTTCCCAAAATTTGCGAGGGTGCTTAGAACTAGTGGTTTCAGATTGGCCCTCTGTAAAAAGAGGGGGAATCAGTTTAAAAAAAAATAAAAATCTGTTTCCAGGTTCAGATGTCTGGTGTGGATGTGATAGGCCCATTTCTATTACAAACATACACAAATGGAGACTTGTAAAACTCTGCAACAACAGCACAAAATAGTGAAATTAATGAGCAATCCTGGTTTGCCAACTGAATTTGTGGAGCAGCTCTACTATCTCAAGTCAGCTGATTTCTAACATAACTACCTACCTCCCACCCACAATATGGACTTGCATTTCTTATCATTTCCATCATATATGGACCCATTGCCCATGGCAGACTGTGGGGAAGGAAAAAAAAGGGTGGGGGGGAATGACTTTTTAGTGGCAGCATGCAGTATCAGATAAAGAGCTGAACTTGCCACTCTGGCAAAACCACGCCAAGTATGGGAAAGGGAGAAGAGTAAGTTAGGAATTACAGGTTCTCCATTCTTTCTTTAATGGTTAGGGACGCACATGTTATGATTTTATGTTGTGATGTGTACACATTGCATGAGTAAGATAAAGCTGTGTTCATATTTATTTCCACTCATCATGGCCAGTACAAATGCATAAAAAGCCACTCACATTTTTACACTTTAGAATTACTGGACGTATTTTGGGAATCCAACTACAAGTACACAATACTGTCTTTAGCTTTCATTAGACATACAAGGATGGGAGGAGCAGAGGGTCCCTGAGCCATCTTGGTAGTACAGGGCAGGAATGTTTAGAGAGGCCAGTTCTGGAAAATGGGGAAGATGCCTTCTGGAATATGCCTAAATTAGGCTACACACCAGAGCTTCATGAGCTCCCATCTAGTGCCTTGCGTTGGCTGTGGTATATATACTGGGTCAGGTTCCTAGCCCTCACATCCACAAGCCAGCGACCAATTCCTCTGGGGATGGTGAATACTGAGGAGAGCTTTAGTCAATCCCCCCCATCCATAGCTTAGGAAAGTAAGTGCACTAGGGTGAAGAGAGTATCCTGTCCTGCTGCTACATGGGTAAGTTTTGGGGAGGGGAAAGAGATTGTTTTACTTGTGAGCCCTATTCTCCCCACGCCACCTGCGCACGCGCGCGCACACACACACACACTCCTGTGCGCTTAAATACAGCAAACTCACAACATCCATCCTTGTTTCTCTGCTTTTTAGTAACCTTTGCAATTTTAAAAACAGACTGTAGGGTAGCATCAGGAAGACAAGAAATGATAAATTTGAAGACGACATAAATCCTCTTTGCATTGTTTTAACTGCAGCTGATGGAGAATAAATAATGTTTCTACAGAAAAAAATTACGGTCTAAAAATTAAGCAAACTGACAAAGTCTCCATGTTGGAAATTATTCCCCTGCCCCACCACACACACTCTGCTTGTCCTATATTGAATACCTCTCCTAATTTGGCAAATTTCAAGGCAGCTGTGCCTTAATAGTTGTGCAGGAGACATTGTTAACGAGTTCTTAGGGCCTCCTTATGACAGGGATCACTGACATTACAGCCCACAAGTGCCCCAAAGAAGCTTTCTAATACATGGACCATGGACATAATAGACCACAGTGGCATTTCCAGAACCAGTTTATCTTGTCAATATGTATTTAGGGACTCTAGAATATGTAAATTCTGACTGTAAAAACTCTAAAGCACAACGGTCTACTTAGCAACATTTTAATCTGTAGATTCTTGACTCACCAGACAGCACAGTATCTCCATGTCACAACCTATGCACTCCTTTGTACATGAAGTCCATATTATGTTGCAATGAGTTAACAGATCTTTGCTGGACCCAAGTACATCTTCATATATCCTGAATTTCAATTATTGCACATTTGCATTCAAAAAGTCCTTCTTGCAATTACTGCACATTTACATTTCTAGACATTTTAAACTGAATAACTTTAAAATACCTTTACTTCTGTTCTTCAAACAGACAATGCAATTTCTTTTGTGATATGAGGTGAAACAGAAATCATTCTCAGCTGCCACAGTCTCCCAAGACATATTCAAAAGTTGCACTAATTTTGCACAAATCCATTAGACTATTGGCCTAAAAAATGTCAGGCAAAAGATGGTTAAGGGCAAAATCCTTCCCTTAAGTGTCGTGCTCTAGGCGTGCTGAAAAAGGCATCAGATGTCTATGCAATGTACCATTTATACATCCTTTTAAACTGCAAAATAAATTTGTTTCTGAGCTGACACCTTATATGTTAAATGTTGCCTCAGTGTTCCTGCAATCTCAGCTACAGAGAGCGAACAAAGGAGCACATCTGGTGGTGTGAGGAATCTACTTCTTTTGGACTTTTCAGAAAGCCAATGTCAGGCCTTACATTTTATTAGAATCCTACTAAAGACCAAGGCAATAAGACATTGCATGCAATTGTTATTCTTAATCTAGTCAGAATTACCTACCTCAGTGTATGCAACATTTAAGTACATGCAACGTCACTGGGGTGTGCGTGTGTGGTTGTTCTTTATATTGTGTTAGCGCCTACAATACGCTAGGTGCTTTTCAAACACAAAGACTCTTTCAGACATCTCTCCTACTATAAGGTGAGGCCAAAGACAGAGATGGGGGAAGGGGAAAAGAGATAGGACCAAAGGCTTTTTTTCTTCCCCTCTCCTTGTCCTTGCTGTGGCCAAGAGGCTGTGAAAGGAATAGTGTTGTAGAGGCCCATCCCTCTCACAGCAGCCAGAAAACTCTGGAGAGGAACAAGAGAATGAAAGAGCCTCCTTTTCCCCAGGAGCTAAAACAGAGGAGGAGCTTTAAATCAGACTCCTACTAGCTACAGATAGATACAAAAGATGGAGCCTCCAAATATATTCCATTCTCCTCTCAACCTCCACCCCAGCCCACGCAGAGTCTGGTTTAAAAAAATAATAATAATAAAAAAAAAATCACAGCACCCTCCCACTTCCAAACTTATGGTGCTGGCATGAAGACTGGGCTTCTTAGACATCACATACTACAAAACTGCCTTTAACCCTGGCCTGTGCCCCCCAGCCCTCATCTTTTATATCAGTCTCTCCCTAGTGGGTTAATCCAGTTAGCAGGTGTTCAGTGAGTTTTGCAAGACCTAGTCTACTAGATTTCATAGACAAGAAGCTAAATTTTCTTTTGCTTAACTTCATCCAATTACTCCTGGAAATCCTGACAGACCCTTAGCAAGATATCACCATGTACATTTATACTGTGCTCCTGAAATTATGCTTTGATTAATAAGTGGGGTGGATAAGAAGGCCACAGCATGAAGGCACGTTCTTCTATGCTGTCTGACTACAAATGAGACATGCTGATGTAACAAATAATAGGTATACATCTATTACAAGGCACTGAAATAGAGCAAGACATAAAATGTTATTGCTATAAAAATTAAAATGGTGAGGAATATTTGCCTCCCTCTCTGATCAAACAGCAGAATGCAACAATATTAAACATCCAACAGTACATTTAAAAAAATAGGGTTTTGCAATGTTTTGCCAGTCAAGCAGGAACTCATAACAGCTGTACCCTGATGCTTTTTTGCTTTGCAGGAACCAAGTACCAGCACTTACTACTTCTGACTCTAGACAAAAAGCATATCATTTTGCCTGAACAAAGATGCAAAAATACATAAGAAATAAAATGTGAATGAAAAAGACAAAAGGAGAAAGGAAGGAAACTGAACCATTCATTTGAAGACTGGATTGGATCTACTCTTCTGATCTCTTTTCTACCTTCCCAATATCCGCCTGTGCTCAGCTCCTTACTCAGATTCGTGCCATGGTATTATTATTAATAAACAGTAATAATACCTGATTTAAGGTATGCTGCTCCCACAGATCATGTTTTCCATTAAAAAAAAATCAGAAGTTTTGTATTACATAAGAAACAGTCAGCCATGCAAAACACCCTGCTATGGAGAACTTCACTAAGGAGGGACAAATAAGTAAAGGGACAATACTTGAAAATGCAAAAAGGAGAGATGAGAAAACTAACTACTGATCATATCTGTGGCTGAGATATAAACACGGATCAAATAATAAAATTAAGGAGGCAAACGTATGAACCATATACAAGAATAAGGAACAACATGCTTGTTCAGACCAATGGTCCATCCAGTTTGGTATCTCTCTCTCTTACGATGGCCAGCACCAGATGCTTTGGAAGAAGGTGCAATAATCTCTAGTGGATAATTATGGAATAACCTGTCCCCAGGGAAAGTTTCTTCCTCAATCCTATCATTTAGTTGTGGGGTATTGCTCTGAAGCATAAGAATTCACAGTGCAGTCCTTATAAAATATTTTAAAATTCTAACTATAGAAGTTCTCATTATCCAAACAAACATCTAATCCCTTTAAAAAAAAATCTCACTAAGGTCTTGTCCTCACTGATAATCTTGTGGTAATGAGTGTCACTGGTTAATTCTACATTATGTACAAAAATATTTTCTTTTATCATTTCATGAAATGTCCCCAGGTTTTTGCAGCAAGAGAAGACTTAAATAGAAGCACCTGCTTTACCATCTCTATACTATTCATTATTTTGCACACCTCTATCACGTCCCTTTTTACTCACCATCTCCCTTCATGTGGAAGTATTTCATTGCCTTTAATCATTTTGATCACTTTTCTCTGAACTCCCTCTATTTCTGCTCTATCGATTTTGGGACAGAATGACCAGAACTCAACAAAGCATCCAAGGTGATGACAACCACTGAGTTATAGTAATTGAGTTTCAGTAATTTCAACTTTATTTGCTATCCCAGCCTTTATACTTCCTAACATTTTTGTTTGCTTTTTGGACGACCGCCATCACCGAAGTTTTAATGGCGAGCATTCAGTGTTGCCCGCCCAGGCCTCTCTCTTTGACAGGCTTAAATAACAATATTTTCCAATTTGATCTTCAGCATGTGAGAGCAGGAAGCCATGTCACCTCAAAAGATGGCATCTAAGCTTAAAAGACAGCAGAGTCCACAGAGAGAAGCAAGATTGGAGCAGACCACTTGGCTACTCCCTAAAGACACTGAAACTGGAAGGTGATGGCAGACTGATGGGTCTTTCCCCTAATAACACTCTCTACAGTACACCTCTGCATCAGTAGTGTCTAAAGAGAATGAGATAAGATGATCAAAATGTCACAAGCACAAAAAAAATGATTTAAAAAAATACCAAGCCCACCAGTTTTTGCCTTTCCCACTCCCATTTCCCAGAAGTATTCTTTTCTCTTCCTCCCCTCCCAGTTTTAAAACTGAAAACAATTATCCAAACAGGGAAGCCTGCTGCATTTTCTCCTCCAGGTTACCACTAACTTTCATTGGAGAAAAAGGGAATTACTCACACTCCTGGGGGCAGGGTGCAAAGACCTGGAACTCTGATCTTTGGGCCTTGCCTTGGGAGGCAGTGACTTTTTTTGCTCTGTTATCTAATTTCCCCAATAGGGTTCCCCGCTTGTCATCTGTAATTTCCTCAAAGACCTGAGTCGATACTGGGAGTTCTACAGGGCCTTATGTCTAAATGATTGCCAGGACTCTCTATAACAAGCCCAATGCTCTCCTGAGTGCTGTTCTGTACAGTCTTGCCAGTGAACCTCTCATGGTTAGCCAAGGCTTGCAAAGATCTTTGATTGTGTACAACCATTTTATTTTGGGGCTAAAGATTTCTGCCACAAGCAGTTTAGCGGAATATGAATGATTCCTTACAGAGCTATACAAATGTAGTTAATTACTTGCCCCAGGCAGAGAAATTAAGTTTTGGGTAAGGAAGTTCATTTGACCTTATTTCAGCACCTAAAGATTGAAGGTGTGATTTTCCCCCTTTTTCTTTAACTTCAGACTTGCCAATTGAAACTGTGTCAATGTCCAATGTTTAAGGAAAGCATCATGTAAATCATCAGCTTGCTACCATAGCCCTTTGAATTTGCATTCCTTAAAATAGGTACCACAAAAATACCTATGTGTTATGTCACACACAATCCTGCCTGATCCTATGTCTCTGTGCAAGGGCCAGGCCCAACAGCAATCCCTGTGCTCCATCAGCACAAGGACAGCTCTTTTTGTTACTCCCTGGTGTGCAAAACACTCTAAAGTGAATGAAGGGATGAGATTCTAGCTACGCGCTATATTCTGGCCAGCAGAATTAACCAGCTGTGCAGAAGGGACCCAAAGAGATGGTGGTTGCATCAAATAATAGTGCACACTCTGTGCTTGCAGGAGCTCCCAGAACTCCCCTGGGGATAATGTAACCCCACAATACTTCTAGAACAGGGTTGGGTACAAAAGGTACACGATCTGGGCCACCGATGTTTCTTTAATTTACGATGCATCCACACTAGGAAAAAAAAGGTGGGTTTTTTTACTGCACGTTAGCTAACTTGGTAACTAGCACTGGTAAAAACCCTCGTAAAGACAAGACTGTAGCTTTCTCCCATGTGAGGAGGCTGAGGTAAAGGCTATGGGCATGTCTAGACTGCAACCATAGGGTGTGAATGCAAATCAAGTACACATACCTGATCTAGCTGTAGTCTAGCTAGCTCACTCAAGTCCCGGAACAGTGAAGCCATGGCAGCGTGCAGGCCCGTGTAGGCTCGCTGTGTGAATAATTACCCAGGGTTCCAGGTTGGTTTGTATAGCCTGCCCTGAAGCACATGCTGATGCAGGTTCACTGCTGCGGGTCCCTGCGGTAGTTAGATTAAAGATAACGTGGGTATGTCTGCTTGAGCTGCAATTGCACCTGCGACTAAAGTGTAGATATACCCCATGGGGGAGCCTAGCATTTACCTCGAATTGCTAACACGTGTGAAAACAAAAAATCTTCATTAGGATTTTACCCTGCATTAGTTAACCTGTGGTAAGAACACACCCTTTCGCCTAAATAAAAAACAACCAAAATCTCCTCTCTCCATACTTGCCTCTCCAACTACCAATTCATTGCCTCTGAGATCCTCAAGCATGGAGTCTACTCAGGCCCAGTCCCACCAGGATCACTCTCAGCAGCTACTGAAATCAATGTGATTTGAAGGTACTCAGCATGTCCCAGAATATGCTCATCACCTCAACTGCCAGAGCACTTGGATCTGCTGTAATCCAATTCCACCCCTTCTCTACCCCTTGCGAATCTCCTCTTACCAAGTGTCCTCCTGGTTAAGTATCAGGCATATCTTCATTCTCTTTGATCTTTCTGCCATTTTCAAAACAAACACTGTCGCTCCACTTCTGCTCTCTTCCTGGGGCTTTTGAGACTCTATTCTCTCCTGGTTCTCCTGCCTCCCATCCTTCTTCAGCTCCCTACTGGCATTCTTCAGGGTTCGGTCCTCACGCCTCTCCTCTTTTCTTTTGACTCTATGCCTAGGTGACCTCATCAGCTCTCATGGCTTCAGTTATCATCTCTAAGATGATGATTCATACCTGTCCCTCCTTGACCTCTTCCTATCTGTTCAGTCTTGCATATCTGACTGCCTCCGGGACATTCCATCCTGGATGTCCAGATGCCAACTCAAACTTCAGAGGGTGAAAACTGAACTCCTCTCGCCTCACAAACAGTTCTGTGCCCCTTCCATTTCCACCACTATCCTCTCAGTCACCCAGACAGGCAGCCTTAGTGTTTTACACTCCTCTTTTTCAGATCTTTTTAATTCTCAGACTACACCAGCTCTAAATTCATCCTCTACTCTCCATGCTACTGCTAAAACCTTTCTTCACTTTCCACCTTGAGTACTGCAACCTCTCACTCTTTGGACTGCTTACTTCCCACTTCATCAGTCCACCCCAAAATGCAGCCGCTAAAATGAATTCCTCTCTCCTGGGTCTGACCATGCCCATCTACGTGCTCAAGTTCCTTCACTGACTTCTCACTTTCTGCATTAAGCTCAGCCAACACAGCTGGAAATACAGTTTCATTACTTCCTAGCATTCCATAAGAAATTTATGGCACCTGTAGCAAGAAAAGAGTTAATAGTTGTAAATCAAGCTCTATTCTTTTAAAATTATTGTGGTCAAAGACCATTTAAAATGAGGAAGACTGAAATATACCACTGTACCACAAGGTAAAAATCAGAATTCTGGTATGTCCCAAAGGTCTGTAAACTGAAAGCCTGCCTTGTTTGTGCTTTTGTATTTCTGGGGTTACTGGGTTATCTCATAACTAGTAGGATATTGCTATTAGTCTGTACCCCACTGAAAATTAGAGATTGAACAGACTAACATAAAAAGGAAGGGAGATTACAGTACTATGCGTCTGAGAGTCTGCTAAAGGGTACATGCAACTGAGGTTCTACACATAAGCACACACATACACGTTTGTTAAAAGAAAAAGGCACCTACAATCTCTTCTTACTGTGCTTGCAATTATATATACACACAAGGCTGTGGAAACTGAAAAAAGGATGTTGATGTAATCTATTTACACATCAAGTCAATTAAACTGGCAATGCATATTTTTAAAAAGTGGCTTAGTCTGTTTTTAGGGATAAATGAATCATGCTAATACTGTAAAGTACCTGCGACTTCTTTGCAGATCTCTTAATTTAATTTTCATGGGGCTTGCTGTCACTAGCAGTGTGTGTGTGTGGGGGAGAGAAGCACTTTTTAAAAGGTACATAGCATGGCCTGATTTCTTCTCTCCATTGCACCGGTGTAACCAATAGGGAGTTTAACCCAATGTGTATTTCCAGGATTCCAAGGCTATCTCCATACTCCACACCGAAAGGAATTCCATTCGGCTTCACTTACAATTTAATCAAAGGCAACTATAATTACACTATCAGGGCTCTAATTTTGAAGAGACATTAGCAAAACCATAGTTACTTCATTAAGCTGTAGACCAGTGGCTGACAAAGGACTAGCAGATCCCAAATAATATTTTGCTCCTCTGCTGAGAGCAAACTAAGCAGACTTTTGTTAATTCAAGAACCTGCCTGAGTGTCAAAAGCTGTGAAATAAAGTGGCAAGCACCACAAACAGTGAGCAGCCCCTGAGAGAGTTATTACATTTTCAGTCAAAAACCTCTCTCTGACCTTCAGGAAATGAGCTCTGCCTACTGTATCAGTTTTAACTAGCTCTAATTAAAAAACCTTCAAATCTGAAGTAAAATGTAAAGCAACACAACAAAACAAACTCATATTAAACAAGGACGTGGGGTACCATCTGTGAGGCTATTTCTGCATGGATGGTTTTATGCCTCTTCTAGTTCTCTCCTTCTCCTAATTGCTGACTCTAGCAATATCCAAACAATTTGTCATCTCTCTCTGTATACACTGCTTTTACAGAACATAAAAAGCGTATACTTACCAGTACAAACACCTGTGATTTTATTGTCACTCTCCTGGAATACCTTTTGCGGTTTTGCTCAATCCCAAAAGGAGTGGGGGGGAGGATGTGATAGCAGTTGTCTGCTGAAGGACACTATATTAATTCCAATATAACCACAAACACCCCCCAGTGATTTGTTGCTGACAGCATGGCGAAATATCACACAAGATTGATTCCACGTAACACACTCTTCCAAATACCGATAATTAAGTCAGGCAAACTCTACTGCTGCACAGTGAAGAAAAAGTTGATGCACCAAGGCAGAAACACCGGTCTAATCAATTCATAGCAACGACGGTGAAACCAATGAATATATGCACTAATTTCTATGGCAACTAGAGAGAGTTTTCCCCACTAGCTGTTAACACGTGGTCATTAAGGTAACTGTCCTCCTGGCTTCTCTCTGGTCACTATGCTGAATACTTGCTCATTACATCCATTCTGTGTCTCCTGTTCTATTTTCCTGCAGTCCATTAAGTAGCAAGCTAAGCATCAAGCATCTGACAGTAGTGCACGCATACCCTACATGCAAACATACTTTTCTGTCTCTCACACACACAAAATCACAGCACTCACCGTCACGGGCTGCCTCCCCGCGACTGCAGTTGCTGCATATGTGTTTGATCTCCTTGCCTATGTGACAGTGTATCACAAAAGATACATTGTTGTTGTTGGTAGCAGGCTCCTTCAGCGGCTTCATCCTCACTAGATAGAAAGCCTTTTTTTTAGGTTTCTCCCCACTCATGTCTGGAACAGAGCCCTCCCTGCAGCCCGAAGAAGAAAAAGCAAGCATCCCAGGCTGCCCGATGTGTGTGGAATCCGCCATCCGTTCACTCTCGCCTTAGCGTTTATCTGCCACACACACACCAAGGATTAAGGAGAAGAGGGAAGGGGAGTGGGAGGGGGGAGAGCGAGCAGGGAGAAGCACTGCCTGAGCCTTGGTGGCCTCTGTGACCCAGCTGCCTTAACCAATCCAAATGATCTTGGCTGGAGGATGCTCTCAGCATGTCGCTCCTCTATCCATACCTGTGATACTCCTCAGCCATGGATTCTAAACAGCTTCATCAGCAAATCAGAGCTTAATTATTTTCAGCTACCTTGCTTGCTGCATGCTTCCCATGAGTGCAGAGCTGCCCCCATGCTCCCCCCACAACACCTCCTCCCTTTCTTTCACCCCCTCCTCTGGTGAACAAATGTGAGAATTACCATACAGAGTATCAGTGTTCTTGGAAACCTTTGGTACTGTGCGCGCAGGGACAGTCAATGCTGTGTTCCTTCTGCAGGACAAGCTGCAATTCTCCAGCCCACGGAACACAACAACATTGCCTGTTCTCAGTCAGCACCACAGCCTGTTCCATTATAATTAATATTTTACACACAAAGGAAAATCATTCAGTATATTGATATAGGCTCCCCCTTTACTGCTCCTCTGCATACTCCCTTGGCTATTTGAGAACTAAAGACCATTGGACTATATGCACCTATCACAGCCAGTTTGGCTCTTCTCTTTTTTTAAATAGTCCTCTTTCACTCTGGCTTTTCCAAATTCTGTTTGACTCTTAAAATACAGAGGAGGCATCTGTCTGGTGGTTCTCAATGACAGCCATTGATACTAGCTGGCAATGACTGGTGACATCAACACAGGCTTCTCTGGAATGGAATTGCTCTTCCTAGACCAACCCTGACCATGGCTCACCAAGGAGGAGGGCAGCCACTGTGGGTCTGTTCAGACTACTGATCTCAGGATGAATACCCTCTCTTTGTCTCTTCACCTCCTTTCCTAAACTGCAGCTGCTCTGGAGAGCTGCAATACCATCTCTGGATACTTGTAGTCAGGGCAGTGGCTTTTCAAAGGCCCTCACAAAGCTCCTGGCTTATAGGGGAATATTTATCTAATGTCATATGATCTGTCATCCCCTTTGCTGACTGACTGCCCCATAGGAAAAAACAACATTGCCCAGATTCAGAGTTCTGTAAAGATACCAAGCAGCTTCAAATTGTCTGACCCTCTGCTGAAGCAGTGCTTCAGGGAAGGACCTGGAACACTGAACAGAGATGTACTTTGCGGGGGGGGGGGGGGGGAGAATGGGGGGGAGAGGAGGGGGGGAAGCGAGGGAGACTTGGGTCCTGCAAGGCCTGGGGAAAGAAGTATAGGAGAACAGGGGAAGGGAGAGATGAGAAAAATCACATGAAGAGGGAGCACTGTTCCTGTAAATCTGTAGCTGGAAAGAGGTTGGGTGCATTCTAGGCTGAAGCTCTACAATGTAGCTGAGACAGAGAGTAATTTTAGGGATAGTGCTGGTACCTTTATTTTTAATAAAGTTCCCTGTTCAGTGATAGAAGAAAGTGACTCACTCTGCAATTCTTTGCCATTGTCACATGACATATTCTAATACACTCCATAGGCTAAACGAGACTGTCCCTAAGCCCTATCAGTTTTCATTCCATTCTTACCCACAACTATCATTGAAACCAAGAGGAGTTTTGCCTGATCAAGGAGGGAAACTGAGGCAGACTTCAGGATTTTGCCCGATGTTTTTAATTAATATTTTCTGTCCCTCTTCCATGATTTTTCAAAATAAATGAATAAATAAAAACACACATGATGAACTGCTGCCCTGCTTACCATGCATTGTTCTGACGCAGGTGTCACTTCTCCCCTGGCAGCACTGGGAACTGAACCTTGAGATGCCTTTTACAGCAAAAATTGCAATGCTTCATTTTTCTGGGCATGGTTCGCAGTCAGATTAGATACTGTTAGATCTCACTGCAACATGGGCTGAAAAATGCTCCCAGTAGAATCATGCCATTTACTCAGCCATGCAACACAGCCTACACATCACCCTGCGGGTGTGTTTGTGTCAAATGGAGTCAGTCACTTCAGGTTAGCTACATCACTAGCATCACACAAGGTTTGATCCTGCATTAGTTGCTCATCTAAAGTTCCCCATTGACTTTAGTGGGAGTTTTGGGGGCACAAGAAATGCAGGATTAGAGTCTCAATAGCAAGCAAACAGATAGATGTGATAATAGATGTGCATCCCATTTATAAGGGTGAATGCATTTTAAAAAGTACTCTCGTTAACTGGGATTGAGATTAAGTCACTCAGCAAACATGTATGTTAAATTAAAAATTTCAAAAGAAAACAGCTGAAAATTAGTTGCTTCTTCATTCATTGGCCTAAATAGGAGCTCAGGTCTGGATTTCCTCTACCACCATCTCGCTAACTCCTCAAATTGGGTAAAACACGGTTATAAATCAAAAAGTAGTTCTGTAAACATTAGGGTAGCCACAAGCTACGTCATGAACTTCTCAAAGTTCAGGGATGCGTACAGTTGGAGTTTTACATTGCCACAATGGAGAAGTAGGTCAAGAGAGGCAAAGTAACTCCAGATGTGAGCTTTCCCAAAGTGTAGAGGGTTTCAGATCTAGCCCTCTGGTTTGGTCTAACTTTTTATTCAACATATCTGCTCCCTGCTGACCAATCCTGGAGTACTGCACAAGGCTTGAGTAAACAAGCCTTGCATGGTAGGCCTCTGAAGGAGACTGGAAGTGCAGAGTACTCATATAGCTGCTGCTAGATGGGGGCAAATGGTTTTGTGGTTAAGGCACTGGGCTAGGTCTCAGGAGAATGTAGTTCAATTCCTGACTACCACAGGCTTCTTGTGTGACCTTGGATAAGTCACTTAAGATTGCTCTGTCTCAGTTCTTTGTCTATAGAATAGGGATGAGAATATTTCTCTAGTTCACACAAAAGTGTTATGAGAAAAAATTCATAGATGTCTAAGAAGTGCTCAGAAAAACACACAGAGACTGAGGCAATATAAACAGACAGGCAGTAGTAGAGGCTGCACTTGCTACCCACCCCTCCATTAGCCAGGGATGCCAACTACTGTATCTATTTAATTACACCCATGGCCATGCCTACACCTCTCTGTTGGTTTACCCATCGTCATACCTCCATGACCCTTCACGCTGTTGTGGAGGACACCACCATAGGATGCTGCCCCACAGTGTGCACCTGCAGGCCTTTCCCACTGGACAGTGGAGTCCCAGCTATTCTGTGGTGTTTTGGGAAGCATGTATGGTAACAAGCTTGCCCAATGGGCAACACAGATTCCATTAAGATCTGAACCCAGATTATCCATGAGAAAGTTTGGCATGCAAACAAGTCCTGAACCCATCTGCCAATACTTCTTTTGTAACATGCACTCCACTATAACATGCAAACTGCTTTCATTCCCAAGAGCTGCCTTATAGAAAGTCTGAATTTGCCACAGCTCATAAGACAAAAATATGTTTTAATTATGATCTGTGTAATTACGGTAAAAGCTGCCGCTGCTAATCATTTCTAGCACAAATAATGGAAGATGAACATACTGCAGTATTCCTACAGGAAATAACTCACTTTGTCTTGTTTTTAACAAAAGCCAAAGCCATAACAACCCTTTCTGTTCACTGCCTGAATATGTGTTTGCAAACCTAGCACTCCTTACTACATTGTGGCACCTAAAAGATGACAGAGACAGAGTGATCTTTTGGACTGGGCATCAGGAAACCTGTGTTCTATTCCAACCTCTGCAACTGACTTTCTATGTTACCTTGGGCAAGTCATTTCACCTCTCTGTGTTTCCATTTTCCTTCTCCTCCTTTTGCTGTAAACGCCTCAGGACAGGAACTGTCTTTTATAATCTCTTTGTCTAGAACAATGGGTTTAGAATCTCAGTTGTGGCCCTAGGCCAGCTATAATACAAATATCACCTTCACCACCAATTTGGAATAAAGAAGTCTCCAAACCAGAAACCCAGATCTGAATACCATGAAACCTGATGATAGCTCAGATCAAGATTCACATTCAGATCCAAACTTTGAGCTCCGGCTCTTCTTCCCCCCGGAACTCATTTCCTCATATCTCAAGATTACCTGGCTGGGAACTTCCTCTTTATGACACTGTTTAGTGGTTTTCAAATTATTCCTGTAAAGGCAGAAAGAAGCAATGGAACCAGTCAGCTAAAACCACACAGGCTCAGATTTTCAGGTGCCCCAGACCAGTACTCAGTTCCACTGGAGAGTGGTTAAAAGAGGGTTTTCTGCCCACCTTCTCCAGTCCCATGGGGCTCAGAGCAACTCAGAGGCTTGAAATCAGCTGGAGCACTGTACACTTTGGCCATGCCCTCTCCTGCTCTTTATGCAGAGGAGCAGGTGTTGGGATTGTAAGAAAGCTTCCCACCAGGTCCTCTTTACAGCAGCAGATTGGCACAAATGATGTATACTGGGGTTAAGGATCTGTATCCCCATAGATTTTAGGTCATAGGCTGAGGCCATGTCAGTGGCTGCTAGCTGAAAGGTTAGTGATCCTGCAACATTATACTAAACCCGTACTTTGCATAGCTCTTAAATACTTATTCAGTAAATAAGGCTAATTTTGTTCACTTGACCTATTTGTTTTAATATCTACCTGCTGATCTACATTTGGGATCTCTTTGTGTGTGGCAAATATTGTATAACTTTTCCCTTTTTGTTTCCTCTTCCCTTTTTACTATGAACTGTATACTATAGTGCAGCTAGTTATCAATGGGCACAGTATATATAAACATTGTACCGTACTGCCATTCAGGGCAGGACAAGACTATAAAAGTATAGTTAGAACTAGGGCAGGTCTTAAAATGAGGAAACCCCCTTTAACATTTAACCAAAACTTTTCTCCCATTTTTTTGATGCAATTCGAAATGTCAGCAGATTTTTTTCCCCCAATATATTTCAAAATATTTTGACCCACTCTAGTTAACAAATAGGGAGCCTGCAGTGCTTTCTCCATCAGACTATTTCAGAGAAAGCTCATCAACAGTGTACTATTGCTGCAGCTCTGCTAAACCTTGTCATGGCATCAGGGGGAGAAGGGAATTGACTTCTAGGTTTTTACAGCTGGAATTAATTACAATGCTGTCCCTCCTCCCACCCCAGTGCAGAAACCATTGTTAGGGATGGCGATGACAAGAAAGTGCCAAGCTGAACCAGAATCTGGTCTGGTGGTGTGTCTTATAGGCAATTATTCCATCACAAACAGCCCAGCCCAGTAAATGGAAGTATACAATCAAATACTACAGGCTGTGTGCAATGACTAACTAGATACATGTGCTATCAAGTACTACAAGGTAGACTATATTTATGTATTTTATTGTACTATTTAAATATCTAAAATCAACAATCGCCAAATTGAGAAAATATGTATTTTTCTCATACCCAATGAGAGCAAAAGACCGATCAACCATCAACATAACATCCCATTCAACAGCACCCTCTACTTATCACCTGGGAAAAGCCTAGAAAACCAGATGATCCTTTTAGGGAACCAGAAAGTTGCAAAGAGTGGAGAATCCCTCATTGAGAATTCCTTGCCAGCAGCTATCTAATGGTAAAGGTAGGTAGGTAGGTAGGTGTGTGTGCGTGCGTGTGTGTGTGCGCGTGCACACAGTGCCAAGCACAATGGGATCTGGGTCCATGACTGGGGCTCCTAAGCACTTCTGCAATACAAATAATAACCAACAGGTTTTTTAGATACGGAGTGTGTGTGTTTAACACTTACTTTTTAAAATTTAAATATTACATAAACTCCAGCCCAACAGAGCAACCAGAGCCTGGTGTAGACCACAGCTTGCGACTCCCTGCAGTGCAGAACCCCACCTCCTGAAATTGAGGGCAACCTTTGGTTTCTGCAGACACACCCATGTCTTTCCACAACAATCACAGCTGCTCCACACAGAGCCCAAGAGTCAGGAGAGCACAAATGTTACAGAAACATACAAGGAGAAGGGAATGGAATCGCCCTTTCTTGGTTTCCCCCATGTTTTTAAACTCCGATTAACAACCCATGTGGAACTTCTTGTTCTTCTCGCTGGGCCCACGAAGTCCCAGGTGCATGCTGTGTTGTTACACAGTCATTCCTTCACTTAGGAGAAGCCCTGCTCTATTTTGACACACCACCATATGGTGCATAAAGCCTACCTGAAAAAGTTACCCACAAAGAGGACAGCTTGGGAACACCTGTTTGCTGCACTGTGACTAACTGCTGGTGGTAAAATATACTTATGGAAAAAAAGGAGGTGTGTATCAGCCTATCCATCATCCACAAGTGCAGGGGAAAGACTGCTGAGCTGCCATTTGAATGCTGAGTAACACACACAATGCCAAACCTACACCCGTAAGAGGTGAATGAAAGCTGGACGTGGCTATAAGGCTGTTTCCATTATGAGGTAGAGATGCAATTCCCCTGCTTTTTGTACACATGCTTGTGTTAGTTCTCATCAAGTTAGCGTGAGTATAAATAACAGTGTAGCTGCAGTAGCAAGGACAGCGGCAGTGGATGCATGGCTGAGTCATGCCGAGGATATGCCTACCAATTTCAGATGGGTTTGTACTTGGCACAGCTCAGGCAGGCCTACGCTGCCACTACTGGTGCTACCATGATTACAATGCATCACACCTCAGCTTGTAGTGTAGACATAGCCTAAGTGAACACATGTAACGAACCAATATGGAGGTGGGGTCATAAGAGGGCAGAACTAATATTAGAGCCAGGTGGTGTTCTGAGCAGGAAGGAATATAGAAAATATTAAAAGGTGAAATTCTGGCTCTATTGAAGTCAATAGAAAAATTCCCAAGGACTTCAGTAGGGCCAGGATTTCCCCCTAAGTCTTTGGACCTGATTCAGATCTCTATGATACCAGAGTTAGTCAGCAGTGACACAAATGAAGTTGATGAAATTGCAACACTCTAATGCTGATGAGAAATCAGAATCAAGTCTATAATCCAGGGTGGGCAAACTTTTTGGCCCGAGGGCCACAACTGGGTATGGAAATTGTATGGCAGTCCATGACTGCTCACAAAGTTGGGGATGGGGTGAGGGGGAGAAGGGGGGCGGGGCTCTGGCTGGGGAGGAAGGGTTGGGGGTGCAGGAGGGTGCTCTGGGCTGGGACTGAGGGGTTCAGAGGGAGGGAGGGGGATCAGGGCTGGGCAGCTCTTACCTCAAGCAGCAGCGGCATGTACCCACTCTGGCTTCTATGCAGAGGTGTGGCCAGGTGGCTCTGTGTACCACCCTGTCTGCAGGCGCCGCCCCTGCAGCTCTCATGGGCCATGGTTCCCAGCCAATGGGCACTGCAGAGGCACTGTGCAGAGCCCCTTGGCTACCCCTTCGCGTAGGAGGGACATGCCACTGCTTCGAGGAGCCGTGTGGAGCGGGGCAAGCCCTCCACTCCACTCCCCGGCTGGAGCTTGAGGGCCAGATTAAAACATCTGGAGGGCCAGATGCAGCCCCCAGGCTGTAGTTTGCCCACCACTGCTGTAGTCAGTTTAACAATGTATAAACACTGCTGTTGTAAACCAAAGCCACAAAAATGCAAAGGCAGTGGCAATTTCTAGACTCACAAACACTTGTCAGTTTCCCAACCAATTATGTACTGCCTGAAGTGGAATGAATACAAAGTGATACACATATCACAGCTTTTTCCAAAAACACCTCTTCCCTCTGCTCATAAAATAAAGTTAGCTCCCCACCTCCTGCTTCTTGCCCACCAGAGGGAGAGTCTGCTGCTACAAGACCAGGAAAAGCGTAGGAACACAGTTGTGTACCCATTTGGATTTATAATTCTTTACAAGGTTACACTCTTCTACAGAATACTCAGACAAGACCTGTGAGGCAAGGAGGAAGGGATAGAGACCAGATGAATAGCTTGAACATACGGTAGACATGAGGCTAAAGTACTCAGCCAACTCTGTGAGGGACGCATGCAGGATTGCTTCATTTTCAGGGTTTTTTTGGCCTCCCTGCTGCCAAGAAATGGATATTTGAGCCAGCAAAAATATATGAGTAAGTAAAACTACCTATGACCAACAGGTATTGCAAACAAGGCACAAGTGCGAGCTGCTGGGAGAATTTCAGTATTACTTTTTGCAATTGTTTCATTTAATTCATGTTAATTTGAATGTGTTTGAGGATATGTTTTAGGATGACACAGTAAATACAGACCAAGGAATAGTCATAATTACTAGAGCAATGTGCAACCATTGCACTGCAACCTGAAATGATGTGAAACTTGCCAGGTTTCCAGTGTTGTTACAAACTCAGAATTCAGAGCAAACCTGTTTAAAGATTGGTTAGGGCTTGCAAACAACCTATATGAACCTAGTCTTCATTTTGGGTGACCTACAAGGCACCAGATATAAATCAGCATAGCTCCATTGAAGTAATCATGGCAAGTCCATAGCTTTGGTTAATTTTTTTCCTGCAGTTATTGCTTTCTAATAGCCTCTTTTGAAGGCAAGTGCTATGTGTTCTTCTCCTGAGATTCCCCGTAAAATTTGTACAGGTGTTTACCTTCTCATTCACTCATCCACTCACTCCTCACCACTGACCTGCCAGCGGCTACTGACTCCCATATAAATACCTCAAATGTCAAAATCAAGGGGAAAAAACCACATTGCCTATGACTCCTATATAACCATATCAAACTTCCATCAGCAGCTATAGTAGGCAGGGTAACCAAATATTAAGATAAGTTTGTTGTACATCTCAATTATCATTCTTTAAGATAATGGTATCACAACATTATTCTTTCAGGATTTTCACATGCTTTAAAAGGGAATTTATAGAAATATAGGCTAAGATTTTCAAAAATGTAACTAGTGATTTCTGCTGCCTCACTTTTTGGGTGCTCAACTTGAGCCCCTTGAAGGGGCTGATATTCACAAGGGAGGGCGCTCTGCACTTTCTGGAAGTCAGCCCTCTTTAAGAAGTCTCAAGCTGGACACTTAAAATGGAGACACCCAAAACCACTAGTCACTTTTAAAAATTTTAGCCATATAAGTTATAGATGGAAAGACCCATCAGACTATCCATTTCCACTCCCTTACAATGCACAATTGCTCTGTACATTGTCTAGTGTTTTGCCTGGCCCATTTTAAAAAAGATCTTCCACCACCTCCTTTGGGAGAAGATTTGAGAAAAATAGACCAAAATTCTGCTTTCACTCACATCAGTACAATTCTTCTGAAGGCAGTCAGATTGCACATGGTAGCTCAAAGCAGAATTTGGCCTCACAACTCTGTCTACATGGCTAATCAAATTTGTTTCTGGCAATATCAGCCAACATGGTTGCCTGGAAAAAATATATATACGATCCCCTGTTGATAATCCATAGATCTATTGCCACTTTTCCAGATAGACAAAGTTTGGAGGATCAGCCTGCTGAAATCTCTAATAAAGTCATACACCTAAAGTAAACTAGAATAAGATTCATGCCTGCTAAACAGAATAAAAAAAGAATTAATACAAAGCAAATACATGAATAGCTATTATCTAAAAAGTTCTCCACTGGCTAGCGGGATCACAAGACCATAGTGATAACTTATAATAGTAAATGTAATGGGATAGACTAGATTTTTTGTTTTTATAAGTGGCTCAAGTGCTAGTAGTTTAAAACATTTTACCTGAAGACCAGGAATATTACAGTGCATTAAACGCATTCACTTAGATGGTTCTCTCAAGACAAGCAGTTGGGAATTTAGAAAATAAGTTTTCTGGAGTTACCCCAGAACAAAGTCATTTGAGCTGGCTCAGTTTTACATAGTCACATATATTTTCGCTGTCAATATGGGTTTAGGCGAAGCATGAAAAACAGAAGATAGAAAGAATTCCCTGCTGTGGATTTCCTATAACAAGAGTAGGCATTGCAAATGTTAATAATGGTCATAAAATTCTCTCTCTTTAAAAATCATTCATAGTTTGTTTTTCTAATCATGAAAAATACAATGTGGCTATTCATCTCTCCTGTTTCAGTGCATAACCTGACAGAGTTGATCTATCTCATGTAGTATTGGAGTACATTCTTTCCCCTGTTTTCTAATTGGCCTCTATCCTCTGCCTGTGCTGAAATACTTCTTTGGTCAAAGGTTGTCTAGCAAACTCTGCCATAACCAGTGTGTTTTAGGACCTTTCCAGTCTCTACGCTGGATGATGCATTTTGAGGAACCTTGGACCCGAGGATGTCAGAAAACATGGACCTGAAAAGAAATCATCCAGTCAGTGAGAGTTCAAGGCTTGAAAGAACCATGATGGAAGAGCACTCAAGGAAAGGGATCTGTTGGAAGAGAGAGACTGAGATAAAAGTTTGGGAGGACAAGAAGCAGCAAAGATGAGGTGAGGTATTGGGGCCAGAAAGAGGGAATTTGAGGTGCAAGGAAGAAGTATCAGATAGGGAGGGAAAGCAGAGAAAGGGGAGGAGCAGAAGGAAAGTTGTGAATAGATGTTCAAAATATCCAGGGTTTAATTAAATTGACTGATCCTCCCAAACTTCAGAGGTTTCCCCATAGCCAAAGAGCACCTTGCAATTTGGCATGGACAATATGGGATTCGGGGCTGCTAGTGATAAAGACTAAGGGTACATTGGAGGAGCTGCAGACGGAAGCATTCACAGGATCTGCCCACATTATGCCTGACTGAGGCACACAACGTCAACCTCTCACTTTAATAAGAACTAAAATTCTCAATTAAAATAAAAAAAAAAAAAGGACAAAAATTCCTAGGACAGCATGCAGCTCCAGTTTACTTAATGGAAAGCCTGAAATTAAACAAGCAGCTTTTGACAGCATAATTAATGTCTTTCTGGATCTTGCTCTCCTTCTGCACAGACACAGGCTCCTCTGAACAGCACTGAAATCTGCATGAGGAGCCTTTCACTTTCTCCAAGAAAAAAAAAACAGAAAAGGATTCTTCCTCTCCTCTGCCCATCCCCCTCTTCTCATTGCAGCTCACTCATTTTTCAGTGTCAGACTCTCCGCTCCTTAGCGGCTGCTCATGCTTTCACTGTGGATTGGTACGGTGCACAAAGCATATATGAAAAGTCTCACTGTGCGTCAGCCCCATGTCATTGTTCCCTTACTGTCCCAGAGTTTAGCAAAGCTAGGCTAGTCTCAATAATACCAACAGACAATACACGTGCCATCAATCGAGCTCACTGACAAAAGAAATAGCAAGTATTGTTTGCCTTTTTAAAGCCCTGAATAGCAATCAACAAAAGAAGCTGGAGTAAGCTAATGGGTCTAAAGAAATAGCTGCATAATCAGGTTCTTCTGAAATCCTGGTATTTTAAAATAAAATTTGCAAAGCATTTTAACATCTGTCCTTGGATAATTATAAAGTCCAGAGATCCAGAGTTGTGTTTGAGCGAGTTGTGTTTGAAAGAGAGTCTTTTCATATAGAAAGGAAATTTTAAAAGATAGCAAGCATACCTAAATGTAGTCAACTTTCTCATGCATATTTTAAATAATTTACCCCCTTATGTTTTAAAGCTCTTTGCAATCCTCACATGTAGTATGTGGTAATTATTAATAATGATGTTAGTGAGGGAGAGTAGAGTAACAGTTGCTCTTACTATTTGTTAATTATCATATCTCTTGATATTTCAGTTAGGAATTTCCTCCCTCACAAGCCCAGTTGCTCCACCTGTATGACATTGCAGTGAAATCATAATACTCCATTTGTGAGATCACAGTTTTTGTGCAACTACAGACTGCAGTAATACATAACCAGAAGTTTACAATGTCACTGAAAGTTCAAAAAGCAGAAGAAGCCGGGACATAAGCTTTCAGAAGAAAGTCCTCAGTAAAACATACATTTTCAACCAGAGTAGTGGGAGTGCAGAAAAATCCTGGCATTACACACTGCCTTTTTTTTTTTTTTTTAAATTACTCTTGGTTTGTATTACCATAGTGTCAACAGGCCCCAGCTGAGATCAGGGCAGTATTGGGCAATTCTCTGTACATAAACATAGGGATGGACTTTTTGTCCTAATGATCTTTTCTTTCAAGTTTTCTCTAGCATAATAATCCTCTGAGCTGAAAACATTCAAGCTTCAGGACCCAAGGACCTGATCTTACAATGTACTAGTGCATCCTGCAAGATGCAGAACACTCCCAATTTCCAATGACAGCGAGGGGGCCTTCAGTCATTCTGCAGGATCAGGCCTGAAAATTTACCAGGGCTATGAAATTCACAGTACAAGGCAAAAAAAAAATATTTCTTTGCATCAATATGTAGAACACTGTCATTGTTTGAGGGCTGTGTTCAATGGGAGTTTTGTGCAAACATCAGGGGGAAAATGTAGCCTTCACAGTGCTTCAAGTTGTTTGCTCTGTAGTAAACACTTCTTTTGTGCAGAAGATGCTGTTGTTGTTGTTTCTTCATAGGCAAACTAAAAGTAATATTATTGATTACTCATCACGGGTATAGCAGCCTATGAATAAACAACACCTTGATCTAACTCAGACACCACTCTGTGTCAACAACTAAAGGCAGCTAAGAACCAAATTATTACTTCCACAGCACTAATGCACTACCACGGGAGCAGGTGCAGGAAGCCTCTTCCCTGTTGTCACTCCTGAGGAAACACAGCCATAATGTGGATACCTGTGCTCCCAGAATGTAAAGTTCCCTCCCCAGAACCTGCTAGGGATCGATAAGAAGCTAGAGGGCTGCAACAGTGGGAGTTACAAACAACCCTTTTCCTGTGTAATAAGAGCCATAATCAAGCCCTAGGCATTCAGGTCACTACCATGGTTCCCCTCCCACCTGGCCGTACCTCTCAACGCTCCTAGGTTCTTAGGGATATCCTGAATTTCAGTGATGTGTCTGTTCCACCTTAGAGTCCTTCATCATTCATGCCAATTCTTCCAGGCTGACTCCATTCCCTGTGAAGGGACCTCCACCACACCATTGTCTGCTGGGTCAACAGGCGGCAAAGGGCCTGAGGCACGGTGATAATCACAGGTGATGGGGCTGACCCAGCTGTGTGGGGGATGCCCAGCGGAGGCATCACCCACTTGACAGCAGCACAGGAATATAATTCAGTGGCAGCCTTCAGAGGGTCTGAGGAGGAGAATGAGGGTAAGGCGAGGTGGGAGGTATATGCGAGGCAGACAAGCCTACTTCTGCTACTCCAGGGCTAGTAAACTGCTGGGAGGTGCCAGCTGGGATCTCCAGCTGTCACCGTTTAGAATATTGGAGCCAATCTGGGAGTGACTGGCTGGTAGCAGCTCATGCCAGCTCAGCTAATCAGGCATCAAAATGGAAGTTGGGAGACCTGTGAGAGGGGAAAAGATGGTTCCACCACTCTCACCCATCCACCCTAGGAGAGCTAGAAAGGAAGAGGGTGATCAAGTAGGAACAAGAGCAGGAAAAGAAGCAGCAGCTATTGTGAGTAGTTGCCCTGGTGTTTAGGCACTACTGAAGTTAGCAATAAGAGGTAGAGGATGGTTGGCTGATGGGTTTCACACGGATACAAGGAGACTTTTATCCCTAAAACCGCAGATCGAAGACAGGCGAGGTCAGTCCGGACTGAAAGCTGATGCTGCCTGATAGATTTCAGCAGCCCATGTGAAAGGAGTTTGATGGTCTCAGTCTTGTTTCCAGTGTAAGCTCTTTGAGGCAAGGTCTTCTTAGAATCATCAATAATTATTTGGATCACAGTAATGCCTAGAGGCCCTAACTGTACTTGGGGCCTCTTTGTATTAGGTGCTATTCAAACACAGTGAGAGATCTGAAAGGCTTATAATTTAAACAGACAAGACAGAGAGAGCAGGAGAAAAGAAGTACTATCATCTCCACTTATAGATGGAAAATGGTGGCAGAGAGAGAGATTAAGTAACTTGCCCAAGGCCAAACAAGGTGTCTCTAGCACAGCTAGAATTTGAATCAGTTCTCAGGAGTGCCTTAATTACAAGGCCATCCTTTCTGTGTATAACTGTACTGTACTTACCTCTGTGTTTGGAAAGTGCCCAGCACATCTTGGACACTACTGCAGTATAGATAATAAACAATAAATAGCAATTGGCTTTAAGCAGCTTCTTTCAAATGGCAGCTGCAGCACATTTCAGTTGCTCCCTTCCAGTTCTCACCAGGTCCCCTGGTGAGCAGGAGAACAGAGGTTAGCTGGTGAGACCTGATGCAACCACCAAGGGAAGGAGCAGGTAAGCAGCCAGAACCTTAATGCTGCCTGCATCAAGGGAAGAAGGTGACATTATACCCACTCATTGGGCAATTCTTCAGAAGAGGCCACCCAAGGCAGCCCTCCATCTTTACCAAAGGTGTAGTGGTGTGGGAGGGAGGGGATATAAAAAGCTGTGTAGCATAGCTGAGCTCCCCTATAACAATTCTCAGCTGGCTAGGGCTCTCTCAGGACCACAGCCAGTTGTTGTAAATTAGAGCAGCCTAAAGGCTGCTCTAACTTACATCAGGGCCAGGACCAGGGCTGGAGCAGCTTGAGAATTAGGGAGCAGCAGCCAGTTCCCTGACAGCCCCCTCCTCTCTCCTGCACCAAACATACCTTGCAGGAGAGAATATGGCCCACTGTTTTTAAAAAAAACAATCTCCTATTGAGGATTTACTGTAACTACTCTATTGGACCTATATATTTATGAAGTTGATGTTAGGGCAATATTTTAAATACATCAGTGCGGGTGGGTCATGTCTGTTTCTTTGCCCTTCCATATGTAGAGTGGTTAGCATATACTTGTACAGGGAGCCTAAGATCAAATGAACAAAGTAAGAATCTTTCTTGCCCTTTTACATCTTTGGAACAATGAGAGGAGTGTACGTGGGAAGAGCTCACACACTGAGGAGGAGTGTATTTAGGGTTAGTGGAGAATGGAGAGTGGGAGGGTTAACAGGAGGAACTGTACTGATGGGAAAGATAGAAGGAAGGAGAGGACAAAAGGTTGCGACTCAAGTGGACAAGAAAAGAACTGAGACAGGATGGAAGAAAGATACACTTTGGCTCTGTCTAACTTCAAGAAATTGCACTGGTGTAACTACAATCGATGTGGTGACAGTTGTTAAAATGTATAGATTTTTAAATTCAGCTTTGCAATTAAGGAAAGTACAGTATTCAGTTACTTCACATTTCAAGTACACCGCTACCTCGATATAACACCACCCAATATAACATGAATTTGGATATAACGCGGTAAAGCAGTGCTCCGGGGGGGGCAAGGCTGTGCATTCCGGTGGATCAAAGCAAGTTCAATATAACACTATTTCACCTATAACGCGGTAAGATTTTTTGGCTCCCAAGAAGCATTATATCGAGGTAGAGGTGTATACATCTTCCTACTGCATGAGTGATGTTCTGAAGTCCAGGGTGCCACTTCAAACACATCAAAAAAAGAAAAAAAAAGAAAAAAAATGCTCCATGTTTGGGTCATTTTATGTTGATCAAGCGGATGTGATTGAGGCTGCCTTTGGATCAGATCTGAGGGAAGCAGTACAGCGTTTTTTAAATCATGAGGAAGACGGTCTAGATATACCACTTAAAAAATTAAATGACCCTTTAAACGCATATGTCCGAACAATGATTTTTGATAAAGCAAGTCCTACAAGAATAACATTTCAGGAAACAAGTGGATACGCACATTTTTGAATGACTTTTTTTTTTAAAAATCAAAAGGAAAAGGCACTCTTTCAAGACTCAGTATATGTAGGTTTAAAATACAATATAGCTTTAAATGTTCTTTGCAGATCATTGTGCTCACAATGCAAAATATATTGAAATTGAAACCAAACATCCTGAAACAAACCCTACCAGAGTCATTAACTATGCTCCAGTGAGCATTCTGGCACACTTTAATATTTCAGGTCAATGAAGCTTATTCTGAGCAAAACATCTGGAGCATTATAAATCTAGGATTTTTTTTTCCTGTGCTGCAGTTTTCACTTCATTTCTTTAAGATTCCCTTTAATTATAAGACGGAGCAAATGACATTTCACAACACTAACTCCCGCAGTTGTTCCTTCACTAACTGCCCTATTTGCTTGCAGCTTCCTCCCTTTTCCTCTTTCCTCCCACACAAAATAGCTTCCCAGGGCCTGACACTGAAATCCTAATTCAAGCAGCACTCCCACTGATTTCATAGGAGTTTTGTCTAAATAGGCATTCTAGGACTGGGCTCTTAGTCAGTGAGTTCTGAAATTCATTCATAGCTTACCCTGCTTTCTCATTTTCATAGGTGTTGGTGTCATTCCAGGAGGTTTACATTTGACATTAAACATTCAATATATAAAAATATAAAGGTACGGTGCAGAATTGGTGTAAGCAGGTTCAAGGATGGTCACTTGGCTTTTCAAAGAGTGTTATTCAAACTGGAGTAGGCATAAAAGACAGACTATTTGTATATAAAATTGTATGGATTCCATTCCTGAAATTCATTTTACAAAATCTTCTCAGAGATAGCTGTGTGCTGAATAGTTATGGCTAAGAGGGGCATTCAGCACAGTGGCCTTGAGCCTGCCAGGTCCTGAGCTCCTTCAATTCCCATTTGATCAGGTCTATTATTAGTTTAAAACAGTTTTTAAAAGAAATTCTTAAATCCTACAACCTCCATCCCTTCTCCTGTTGCTAGCTCCTCCTCCAATATGATGCCCTAGCATTCATTACGTTGATTGTGTCATATCAACTGGAAAACTCCATTGGAGCATGAAGCTGACTTCTATAGGGATGCCAGATAAGTGCTATTTGACTGCTATAATGTGCAATTTTGCAACTGTTAAAATCTACAATAATAATGTTTTACTATCTTACAAATGTTAGACTAGAGAGAGAGATTTAGAGCATAAGACTTGGAGGAGGGATGGTTTTGTGTTTAAGACATTGAACTGAGATTCTAAAGAGCAGAGTTCAATGCCTGATTCTTCCACAGGCTGTGTGTGTGGTTTTGGATAAGTCACTTCATTTTTCTGTGCCTCCATTCTCAGCTGTAACATAGGGATAGTAATACTTCCTTTCTCTGACTTCTCTCTTTAGACTAAGGCCTACAGTGCACCAGTGACCGCAAGATGAAATTCAGAATCCTTTTTAAAAATCTCCAGACAGACGCCATAGCAGGGACTCAGCGAGAATCAAATGGATGCTCATGGACTGGAGGACTGAAGCTATCCCACAGTTCCTGCAACCTGTATTTGCATTCTTGGCTGAGCTCCAAATGCTTCTAGGGTCAAACACAGTGTCCTGACTCTTTTACATGTCACCCTATCTGTACTGAATGCTGCAGATAGACGCGATAGTGCAGCACTCAACACCAACATCCTTGCCCCCCCCCATGGGTGGCTGATGGGAAATCCATCCTCATCATCAGCCTCAGCTGATGGTACAAAAGGACTTTTTTCTGGTGGATGGATGGTGCAATATGGCTGGTAACCATCCTCATCATAGCAATAGGGGCTGAGCTCCATCAGCCCCTACCCTTCATGTGTAAAGAAAGATTCAGTTGCCCTGGACTAGCAGTGGATGCTGGGCTTCTCTCCTACACACTGCTTAATGTCCTGTCTGGACTATCATAGCAGCTGGAGCTGCCTTTCCACTCATTTCTCACTAACAAGTCAGTGTGTCTTATTCCTGCATTCTTTATTAATTCATCACACAAGTGGGAAGAACAGAATCAACAGGTGGGGTTGTTACAGGAGCACCCCTGTGAATAGCATACAGATCATAATTTCTGCAGGCTCTGACACAGAGCAGCTGTGCTCTCTGGTTCTATGATACGGTGGTTCTCTAGTACACTTGCCTATATTAGGCAGCACTGATTCTATTTTTAGATGGATTGACTCAGGAGTCATTCCCGCAGCAAATGGTACAAAAGGACTGGTAGCCATGATCATCCTCAGTTCCAATTTATGGAAGGGTTTGGATGGTGCAATATGGCTAGTAACCATCTCTGCTGTCATGCAAAAGCAAAAGCATGCTTCTGTGTAGCGCTGCTGAATCGAAACAAGCTCCATGATTGCCATGCTATGGCATCTGCCACATTTACCCAGAACCAATGATTTTTGCCCCATCAGGCACTGGGATCTCAATATGGGATACACCTGATTTTATAAATTCTGTTTTACAAAACCGGTTTATGCAAATTCGGAATAATCCCCTAGTGTAGACGTACCCTAAGAATTTCTTGACAGGGACTGTCTCTTACTATGCATATGTCATACAGCACCTAGTACAATGGGGCACTGAAATCAACTGAGGCCTCTAGGCATTCCTGACATACAAATAGTAACAACAACAGAGAAGACTTCCTCTCCTCATATGCCATTTTCATGCTCAATAAATATCTAAGATAGCATCAGCATAGTGCATACGGGGGCACTTGTAAGTGTACTTAAAACTAAGTAAGGGGTGAATATCAAAAAGGCCAGAAGTTCAAAGCAATGCAGATAAGCGTCCAAAAGTTTAGATGTTTAATTTGAGCTTTATCCAAACCCATTTTCTAGACAAATCAGACTTGAAATCTTCAGAGAAAAGCCTTTCTTAGAAGATTGCTAGCACTGCCAAAACAGCAGACAAGCAACCTTTCTTGCAGTATTTCAATTTTTCCTCTCTCGGCCCTGGCAAATCCTAGGGGCAAACATTTTTAGTCTGAGTGAGAGAGAGGCAGGGTCAATGACTCACAGCATATGAGGCCAGTTTATTCACCACAAGAAACAAATAATAAAAAGAAAACCTGGCACAGTCCATACCTCAAAATGGGTTCCCTTATTGCAGTGGCTCTCAACCAGCAGTATGTGTAACCCTGGGCGTATGCAGAGATCTTCCAGGGGGTACATCAATTCAACTTGATATTTTTCCTAGTTTTACATCAGACTACATAAAAAGCAGTAGCCAAGTCAGTACAAACTAAAATTTCATACAGACAATGACTTGTTTATACTGCTCTGTATACTATACACCAAAATGTAAAAGGAGAAAGTAAGTATTTTTTTAGTAATAGTGTGCTGAGACACCTTTGTATTTTTATGTCTGATTTTGTAAGCAAGCAATTTTTAAGTGAGGTGAAACTTGGGAGTAACACAAGACAAATCAGACTCCTGAAAGTAGTTTGGAAAGGTTGAGAGCCACTGCCTCATTGCATCTCTTCCAGGCCTTTCCTACACCAGATCCTGCCCTGGGCTGATTTCCCTCTGGTAACACTCTTATTTTATAGTCTAGAGAAGGTTCACAGTTTCGTAGAGGTCAGGTACAATCCTCGGATTGGTCCCCTTGGTTCATCTCCAGTTCTCACTGCTTCTTAAGGGATAGCACCCTATCATGTACTGACTCTTTTGTTACCTGAGCGGCTTCGCCTCATCCTAATAAAGCTAAGAATTGCACATGCAAGTCATTGCCCCAATTACTGTGCATGGAGCTAAACGCTTGTGACGTGTTCAATTGCATGCAAATACATGCAAGCATCACTGAACTATTTATTCTGCATTCCTCAAAGTGAGAGGAGGGTGGGTGAAGCTACGAATATAGTTGCACAACTGCAGTTTTCAAAGAAAGCATTTTACAATCCAGCCAGCTAAATGTATGAGAACCTGAAATAGGGAAAGTATAAATTACATTAGGAATCACTCATTTTAGCTGTTAAAATTATTCTAAGGCTGGAAGGTCAGGGACCAATATGTCATGAAACAAACTATGTTGGGATTAATACAATAGAAATTGATCTATAATTCAAATAAAATAAAACAGACAATGGACATTCTTTTTTTTTTATATAACTTGTTCCTTTGGAAGGTCTAAACAAATACAAAATGCCATCTGAGATTACTGTAAAAAACATTGAGGATACACGATCTATAGTGTACCTGTAAATCAGAAAAAAAATTTTCTGTAACAGAAATATAAACAGAATGCTAATGGTAGAGAAGAAAATCTTGAGTGGTCCTTATGGGGCCAGGTAAGGCTCTGAAATGCAGTGGAAGAACTGAGAACCAGTCAGGAAGCCTTTTGTGCACTGCCCAGCCCTTACCGAGGTCTCGCCACTGAAACACGGAGGAGGGAATGGATGCACTTGGACATAGCCCAGGAGTCCAAGAACAGTACAGGTCCACATGGCCAAAGCCTGTTGGGGGTGGGGGGAGGGGCAGTAGCAGTGGGCTACAGTAGGCAAAAACTGCTAAGGAAATTAGGCACCTAAGGTGAAATCCTGGCCTCAGTATCAATGGCAAAACTCCCACCAACTCTAGTGCGACCAGGATTTCACTCCTAATTGCCAGTGAAAGCCAATGGGAGCTGTAGCTGGTAGGCAGAACCACCAGCTGACAGCTGTGGAAGATAAACAACACTCGATCAGAGTTGCAGTCCTTTTCCCCAGGGCCTTCTTTTACTGATTTATAAACAAAAGGATTCCAAACTGAAACAAAGCACTCGGAACAGTGGGTTCCAGTTGCCATAGACTTTGCATCTAGGAGACAGCACGTCCACCCCCTAAGAAAGCCCCACCGCTACCACTTACCCTCTGTTTTTATATCCCCCCATCTTCATCACCCATGTGACAGGTCTGGGTTTGGATTAAGTCTTTGTGGACTGATACTTGGGGAACATGTTTCTACTATGTCTCACTACCTAACGCCCTTAGATGCTTTTGAAAAATCTCACCAGATGCCACTGCCTCCCATTATCCTGCGGTTAGATCCTGTGTCCGGCCCAATGATAGTTATGGCCCTACATGCAGGGTATCCAGGGATGAAGGTCCTGTCCCTCAGCCCCACCCCTTCTTAATGCATTCTCCTTAGCACACAGTGCATTTAACTCAGGTTCTGTGCTCAATTTGCAGATATGGCCTAATATTTGCTTTCATTTTGACATACAGCTACACCAATAAACCATGCAGGATTTTAATAAGACAAGTTAATACACTAGCAGTTGAAGGAGCTCTGCCCTGAACCTATGTACTGTAGCGTGCTCTCTCTCTCTCCCGCTTCCAATGATAAATTGTATCAAAATCTGAAAATCATTTCATTCTTCACAAATGAAAACAAAACGTGATTCGAAATGTCATATTTATGGTTGTGTGAGCAGGATTCCCGTCATCAATCATTCAAAATAAAGGGTATTATTTAGGAGCAATTTGACAGTGGATTTAAAAAACAAAACAACAACAACAACGTCTCCAGTTTTAACATTATGAAAAAAATTATCTCAGGAACATCAATATTATTTGGTTTACAGGTAAATGCTGGTTGTTTTTTTTTTTAGATTTAGAGCCAAAAAACTAAATTCACTGCTGGTGTAAGCAAGTGCAACTCCACCCTCTATCTGCGTCCTTGTAATATGTTATAGGTTCTGATCACCACTGAAGTCAGTGGAGTCGCATTCACATGCAAAAGTGATAATCTTTGTCCACAAATTTATCTCACATACACACCACAGGTTTTGCTGTCCTTACTAATACCTTCCTCATGTGTATAGTCCTGCGGACTTCAGTGGGACTACTCATGTGAAGAAGGTAGTAAATAGTGAGAGTAAGAGTGGCAGAATGAACCAATCGAAAGGAAAGATTTTCATGTGCTAATGATAGTCATTTAAGGCCATATTTTGCTACCTATAGTCATGGTGAACAGTACATTATTCTGGAAAACTCCATGTGAATCAGTAGGACAACTCATAGAGAAAGCTGCTTTTCATGAGATTAGGGATGACAGGATCCGGTCCTTAAGCAGCACATATGCCTAGCCAGTGTGAGACTGATCTACCTCAGTGATGCTGTGATAATCTTTTAAAATACTCAAAAATGAAGCGTGTATAATATTTATAACTACAGAATACCTGTATACATAAATATGTAGCCATTGGAGACAATCTTCTATTATTAGCAGTAACCGTATTTTTCCCTAAGGGCCCCAACTGAGATCAGGGCTCAGTTGTGCTTGACACTGTAAAAACAAACAAACAAACAAACATAGTAGGAGACAGTCCCTGTCCCAGAGAGCTTACAGTATGAATAGACAAGAAAGAAACTGAAGTATTATCACCACCGTTTTACAGATAGGGAATTGAGGTTCAGAGAGATTAGATGACCTGAACAAGGTCACACAGGAAGTCTATGGCGGGACTAGGAACTGAATTCACATCTCCTGAGCTCTAACCCAGGGCTTTTAACCGCAAGACCATCCTTCCTTTTAAAGCTGTTTTATAATTATTACATTCAATAAACTACTTTGTGGCATTCAGCCACAGCCCGAAGTAAGGGGCAGCGGACAAGTGCACTGCCCCACGACTAACTGAGACCGGCTGACACAGGGTACTTGTCTTGCACTGGGAGTGTGTTTGTCAGGGAGAGTAATTTCCTGCAGCCCTGAAAGGGCATAGCTTGTTTCCTCCTGTGAGTCCAGCCAGATCTGCTGGACAGTGCCATTACTGCTCACTCGGAGCCCACCCCGTCATGGGGAGCAGTGGCTACACAGCCCTTGTATTCCACACAGGAACCAGGCCCAAGATCTGTGTAACCCTAAAGTGGCCACATACAGTGGAGTTGGGGAAACCATACTATCCCAGTCCTGTATGCAGCTGTGTTAGGGATAGGGATAATCTTCCAACCATTTAAAAATAAGGACATTGTGTGTGTCAGCTGCAGCAGGCTGTGTATGCAAACACTGTAGAGACAGCAGGGTAAAGGAGGCTTCCCATATTTTATAAATCTGACCCATACTCTGTAAAAACTCTTCATAGTACATAGGAAAGGATTCTAGAAGATGATGAATCCTGTGACATAGGGGTTCCTGTGCTATTGCACAGACCTAAGTTTTTCACAGCTTTGTAGGAACCTCAATGTATTACATCTGAAAAAGGAATATACCGATTGCCTAGTATTTCCCTAAGAAAACAGAGTTATTGAGGTTTGAAATGTCTTAGTCCCTCTTCCTCCCGACTGGACTGAGTGTTATTCAGGATAAGTGAAAGTTAGCAGGCCAGAAATGAAAGCCCACCAAAAAAAGATGTTTTTTGTGTGGGGAAAAAAAAAAAAAAGAATAATTTTTCATGTGCATTAACAACAGCCAAATGCTCGCAGCTTTCAAGCTTGGTTCAATTACTGTAAACATAACCATGCATAGCAAGGACTTTCCACTAGATTTAATAGGGAAAAAGTATCACATGATGGAAGACTTTAAAAATCCAAACAACAAGCAGTGCCTTCTGCACCAGACTAGCTGAAACAAAGGCAGTGTATGCAGTGCAATTCTGTGTCACTCTCATGCCTACTTTTACAGCTCACTGTTACTAAAACCATGAGTAATTCCTAGCTCCTCTGGGTAAGTATGTGCACTACATGGCACATTGTTAGAAGGTCAATTTCCCCTGGGGTGCAAGTTGTGCTAACATAAGGAAAACTGGGCCTCACCAGGCTGAAAATTTATCCCTCTCCCATCTAGAATATAAATGATGCCTTCAAGTGAGCAGCCAAAACACACAACCCACACTTCCTTGCTCTTTTCACAAAAAAAATAAAAATAAATTGAAATATGACTTTAAAACAACTGTACTCCTATTTTTAACAATACAGTTTGGGGTGGCCCTAAAGAGCTTGATGCTCCTAGCTGTGGCTGATTCTAGCTTTTGATTTCAAATGTTTAATTTGTGAGTTCTGTGAACACCTAATTAGTGACCTATTTTTTTGGGGTGGGGGGGCAGGATGCTCCTATTTACTATGGCTTTTCTGGGTGGGGAAGGCCAAAATTCTGCTTTCACCTATTTAGCTGTAAATTCAGAGAACATCCATGTTGAAATCAATGGAATTATTCTAGATTTACCATGAGAGCAGACTTTGGCCCTATTTTTTTTTTTTAATTACAAAAAAATAAGAAAACCTCCTGTCATTGTCCTCCTATCTAGATCTCTGAGGTGGCCCCTATTACCAGAATATCTGAACACCTCACCTAAAAACCTCAGTTTTTAATGCATTTATCCTTACAACACTCTCCCCTGTGGGATAGGGATATGCCATTATCCCATTTTGCTGATGGGGAACTGAGGCAGAGAGATTCAGAGTTTGTCTTCACTGCAAAGTTAACTTAAGTTATAACTCCACATATTGCCCCAACTGGAGTCCTGTCCAAACACAAAAGCCCTTAATTCAAATGTGGTGGTGCTTGTAACTTGAGCTGGCTGGCCTGTTGGGGATGTAGGCTAAAACTTGAGGTAGCACAACTCATCTACTACTAAAATCACTTTGTAGCCAGCATCTTTTGGCATCAAGATAGAATTTCAGCTATAATTAAACATACGTAGTATTGGAAAATCAGTTCTTTACAATCAAAGAGAAAGATATTGGCACTGATACCTGAGCATAAAAATAAAGCAAAGAAGATATGAAAAATATCCCTTGCAAGCAATCATCAGTGACTGTCCAGACTGATTACCTGATTTTTAAGAGTAAACATATACAAGAGACACATACAAACAGTGCTTTGGTTTGGCAGCCCAATTTCTCCAATTCAAAACAAATCACTCATGCCATGCTTGGACAGGAACGAGTTAGATGCAGAGTTCTTGACTCAGGGCGATCACTTTTCTTTGGCTTGTGGTGCTAGGCAGTGCTTCTTCCCCTGGGGAGTATTTTGTCTGTACATGGATGCCCTTTTTGTCCTGTGGAATAATCTGGATGAAATTTTCTAGGAAATACTCTTTGATCCTTTCCCGGACTTTTCTAGGAAATACAGCCTTGTTTTGTCTGCCCCAATACAAACCTTTCCCACAGTCCTCCGCGATGAGTTCTACAGACACCGTTACTATAAACGGCATGGCAGCATACAGGCCAGGATGATCTTGAGCCATCTAGAGCAGCTGCCTTCTCTGGGCCTTTGTCACCTTCAGCCATAATCACCCCTGCCTGCAACAATTTTCACCGTATTTGCTGCACTGTCCCTACACTCATATCCTGGGGCCTCCAGTGGCTCCCAGCAACTTACAGCTCTGGGCTTATCACAGGACCCCCCTCGCTACTCACTATGCCTGGTGCTGCAGAGTGTCCTGAAACAAGTCTGACCCTTTGTATATTTTTATGAGGAGCTTTATGGGAAAATTTTAGGGGAGTTGTGAGACTTTTCATTTCTGCTACCACTGTAAATCTAACAATGTCTATCTTTATCAGCTGCCTCTGCCAGGGGCTCCCTCCCCACCCAATGAAAGACTGACCCAGATCAGAAGAAGAAAGAAGCAGACGAGAGAAGACGTTTTCAGAGCTTTTCCAGTCTTCAGGTGCTGCTGACCAGGAGAATAGAGATTGGAGGGACCACGTGATAGAGACCAAACAGAAGGACTAGGACTGGAAGAAATGCATGTGTGAGGAAAAGACGACGGACCAAGAGGAAAGTCAGAGAGACCAAGAGATGCACTGACAAGTGCACCAGGACATCATAACTCTGCTCAAGCAGCAAATACAGGTGTTGCAGAATAATATGGAGCAAAATGCTCAAAGAACTCCTCCACAGCAGCTTTCACACTCCCTGGATAATTCAACGTACACAGGAACCTACATTCCTCCTGGCACCTTGTTTGAGTATTGCCTACTCTATCCCTTATCATGGCAGTGGAAACCAAGGAGAACTATGATTATTCATGCAATGATCTAGGATTACTTCAGGTTCAGTCAGCAAGCACCTGGCACTTTGCTTTTTTAATACGTGTAATAAAGGTTTGGTAAGTGTTGATGCCTTCAGAGTTTACCATTGTCAGTACAGTTGTTCATTGTGTATTTGCACCCAATAAATTTATGTTTTTTTAAAAAGACTGTATGTTATTGGGTATCACCAAACAGAAATGCCAGTCTCCCAAATTCATAACAGTTTATAAATCATGTAAATTCCTCATCCAAGCCAACTACACAAAGTAGTACACAGAAGCATCACACGGCAATACTATGGCACATATTAAAGAGATCTGCTAAGGCCTCTCTCAACCACACAGCTCCTCGATGGACTTTTGTAATTGACCTGGCGTCTGACTCTTGTAAGTCAGCAGACAGTCTTTCCAATTCACCCCTCCACCCTTTTGTAGTAATTCCCCCTTTGTTTCAAAAATATTATGCAAGACACAGCATGCAGCAAAAACGTCAGGAATATTTACCTCACTGAAGCTTCTGTCGGCATAACTTACGACACTCAGGGGAGTGAATAAACCACCCCCTGAGTGACATAAAAGTTACACCAACAAAAGTGCCAGTGTGGTCAGAACTATATCAATGGGAGAGCTTCTCCCACCGACATAGCTACTGTCACTTGCGGGGGATGGAGTAGTTAAGCCAATGGGACAGCTTTCACAGCAGCTTAGAGCAGCTACATTCAAGAGCTTACACTGGTGCACCTGCATCAATGCAGCTGTGCTGCTGTAAGGTCTCTAGTATAGCCATAGCCTAAGATCCAGCCTAGCCATGAGACATTGCTACCAAATGCACATTCAACAGTCATCATGTATCTGCTCAGACTATCGTTAAATCTCTCCTCAGTGCTGTCTAGGTGCCCAGTGTATGGGACCATGAGCCATTGATGCAAATGGTAGGCCAAGTTCCCCAGAATCACTATCGGCATTTTGACTCCACCAATGCCAATGTGCCAGTCTGGGAAGAATGTCCCTGGATAGAGCTTTTAGAAAGGCCCTGTGTTCCTCAAAACACAAGTATCAAGCACCTTGTCAGACCACCCAACGTTAATGCCAGTCAAATGTCCATGATGATCCATCAGCACTTGCATAATCATGGAAAAGTACTCCTTTCTGTTTATATACTCAGTAACAATCTGGGGTGGGGTGTCTTATCTATTGTCCCACAGCAGTTCAGGAAGCCCATTGCTTCAAAGCCCTCAACTATTCGCTGCACATTGCCGAGAGTAACAGTCTTGTGCAGAAAGAGACACTTAATGGCTTGCACACCTACATGTAGGTCTTGCACACCTACATGATAGCTGCCCCCCCACATGGATTTTTCAATCATGAACTAATTGCCCACTGAACAACAAGGGTTGCAGTTACCTACTGCTGTGGAAGCAGTAGTTGCTGATGTTTTGCAAATATAGGAGAATCATACATCTTATCCCTAAAACAGACACCAGAACTCAGCTTAGCTGTGCTGTGTTGATGATTCTGCCAGAGACCTGGCAGAGAGAATGAAAAAGCAGCACAATGAACTGTGAGAATTGTAAAAAGTCACACAAATTATGGGATGGAATAAACATTATGAGATGGAAGTAAGGGATGTGTGAGAACTTGACTTCTGCTCCCATCATTCCCTGGGTGCAGTGATATCCCATAATGCACTGCGAGGCATTGCACCAGATGGTGGCATTTGGGACACTGGGATGCCATTTGAGACAGAGCACCAGGTCTTCTGCCGACAGCTTCTAATGGGGAGGACGTGCAGCACCAACAAAGCAGTCAAGCCTGCATATACTATAGTGACATAGCAACATTGGCACCTGTAAGCCAACAAAATTTTTGTTGGCAAAACTTTGTAGCATAGACATGGCCCTACGTTAATTCTGCAGTGAAGATGTATCATAAGGGACTCAACCAAGGGCCCACAGGAAGCCTGAAGCTATAGTCCTCCTCTTCACCTCACTTCAGTTTATTTTTCCTCATACTTTCTTTTGCTTTTTTGATGGCTCTTGTTAATGCCATTAAGCTGTGTTAAACCTCTCCATAACAAAAGAAAAGACAAGGTGGGTGGACAGAGGAAAGAGAAGCCAGCTAAGGATTGCTGATTTTTTTTTTTAAACAGTTTAATGCCTATGATTTGCTGCAGCCACTCAATCACGGTAGAGTTTACATATATGGAGTACAGTATGTTCGTATATAGAGTGATAATGTTAAACTGATAACTCATTATCAGAGCTATGAGAGTAACAGATTCTGGTTCCTCAAACTTTTGTGGTTAATTATGATCTCACCAGTACTCTAGAGTCTAGATTTAATTATACATTGACAGAATGTACATTCATATTCAAGAAATGGGCCTAGACTCTTAGAGCCATACTTAAGCCAACAACAATACTCCCATTGGTTTCAATAAGGCCAATCCTTAGTTTTCTCTACTCTTTTGGCAGCCAGGAGCTTCACTGAAAGATTCAGAGGCTTATGTTATTGGAACTCTTTCACAGCCATCAACACAACTGTTATCAGAAATTGTATTGCTTTTGATAAACATGCAGCAATGCAAGTAAGTCTCCTTTGTATCTGAGGATCACTCCTTCTTGAGGCTGTCAGGGTCTAGGTGTGTCACAGAGGTGCTACCCTCACCCTCTAGATCAGAGGTGGGCAAACTACGGCCTGCGGGACTGTCCTGCCCAGCCCTTGAGCTCCCAGCTGGGGAGGCTAGCCCCCCGCCCCTCCCGCACTGTCCCTCCTCCCCTGCAGCCATGCCGCCGCGTGGGCAGCACTCTGGGCGGTGGGGTTGCGCGCTCCTGCCAAGCAGAACGGCACCAGTGTGTCTGGCTCCGGCGGGGTGGCGTGGCTGCCAGACATGCTGCTCTGAGCTGCATGGTAAAGGGGCTGGGGGGTTGGATAAGGGGCAGGGGATCCCAAGGGGAAGTCAGGGGACAGGGAGCGGAGGTTCTGGGGGGTGGTCAGGGGACTGGGGGGGTTGGATAGGCATGGGGTCCTGGGGGCCTGTCAAGGGGCAGGGGTGTGGATAGGGGTCAGAGCAGTCAGGGGACTGGGAACAGGTGGGTTGGATAGGGGGTGGGGTCCCGGAGGTGGTTGGGGTGGGGGCAGTCAGGGGGCAGGGGCCCTGAGGGGGGCAGTCAGGGGGCGGGAAGTGGGAGGGGTTGGATGGGGGTGGGGGCCAGGCTGTTTGGGGAGGCACAGCCTTCCCTACCTGGCCCTCCATACAGTTTTGCAACCCCAATGTGGCCCTCGGGCCAAAAAGTTTTCCCACCCCTGCTCTAGGTGCTGGGAACATGCATTATTTGTACTCCACTCTATGGGTAGTTGCAGACTCAGAGGAGGCGGCCTCTGACTCATTCTTACAGAGAATGCAAGAATCTTAAATCAATATATAGAAAGGGATGGACTATATTAGGAAAGGGTGGGTGAAAGCAATAGGATTGACTCTTTCTGCCCCATAGCCCCAAACTGGACTTACTAATGGCAAGCTATCACCACCTTCTGGAGAAGAGAGCTCCCTAACTCTTCTAATCCCTGGCCTGGGTGAACGGGATGAAACAAAGCCCCTTTGGAAGCCTGTGTAACCCACACACCTCCTGGGTGTGGTGTTCTGTCCCATCTAGTGGCACTGAGACCATTTAGAGAGAGAGAAAATGAGTCTGCTCTACAGCCTTAGCTAACAGCCAGTGGGTGGGCAAACTTTTTGGCCCGAGGGCCACATCTGGGTATGGAAATTGTATGGCGGGCCATGAATGCTTACGAAATTGGGTGTTGGGGTGTGGAAGGGGGTGAGGGCTCCGGCTGGGGGTGCAGGCTCTGAGGTGGGGCCAGAAATGAGGAGTTCAGGGTGTAGGAGGGGGCTCTGGTCTGGGGAGGGAGTTGGGGAGCAAGTGGGGGAATGAGGGCTCCAGCTGGGAGGGCAGGCTCTGGGGTGCAGGAGGGTGGGACCAAGGCGTTTGTAGGGTGGGAGAGGGATCAGGGCTGGGACAGGGGGTTGGGTCACTGGAGGGGGTCAGGGGCACAGGCTCCGGATGGCGCTTACCTCAAGCAGCTCCCAGAAGTAGCGGCATGTCTCCCCTCTGGCTCCTATGCGGAGGTGCAGCAAGGCGGCTCTGCGTGCTGCCCCATCCACAGGCGCTGCCCCTGCAGCTCCCATCAGCCTTGGTACCCGGCCAATGGGAGCTGTGGGGGTGGCACTTAGGGCAGGAGTAGCGTGCGGAGCCCCCTGGCTGCCTCTACACATAGGAGCCGGAGGGGGGGACATGCCGCTACTTCCGGGAGCTGTGCGGAGCCATGGCATAAGCGGAGTAGGGTAAGCCCTAGACCCTGCTCCCCGGCAGGAACTTGAGGGCCGGATGCAGCCCCCAGGTCATAGTTTGCCCACCCCTGCAGTAGAGGCTCATACACTAAGCTCCAGAAGTGTCCGGTTTGATCCCACCCACCAACGACCGGGGTCTGTCGGCGTTACACCTGCACCTGGCACCCCAGTAAAAGCCACTCTCACTAGACTCCTGCTATCCATAAATGCCAACCTTAGTGCAGAACTGAACCTTCTATTCTCCAGAGGTACTCTATCACTCTTCAACATTAGCTGTTAGGTGTCTTCTCCAGTGAGCTGGCAATTATAACATACAGATGCTGTGAGCACAGCAAGGGCACAGTTCGTGTGTTCTTAACCAAACAAAGACACCCACACAACATAAAGAGATGGTGGGAAGCACTGACAGATGCCTTGTGCTTACTGAGGCACTCATGGGTTATAAATACATTTTAAAAAAAGGAAAGTATGTCACACGCTGCTGTGAACATAACATTTTGTTGCATTCACTTTTAGCCTGAGTTGGGCAAGGTTTCTTATTCCACTACCACATTTAAGCTCTGAGATTTTGACATGCTGAAAGTTACCCTTGAACAGAACATGTAATTGGATATACACTTCAAAATAATTTTGCTTTCCTAACAGAATGCCATTAGGTTGTGTTTACTTCCCCTTCCCTTGAAGGGTCAAAGAGAGGCTATTTAAAATAATAAGTCAATGGAGTAAACTTTAAGGCCTATATTTTCAAGGCTGACTAGTGATTTTGGGTGCCTGATTTGAGACACGTTTAAAGTGCCTGATTTTCAAAGGGTGGGTGCTTGGCACTTTTTGAAAATCAGGCCCCTATAAAGGTATCTCCAAGTGGGCATCCAAAATCACTAGCTATTTTTAGGCCTAAAACAGAACAAACTATTTCATCCTAGGTTTGTTTGTTTGTTTTTATCTTAAACTGAAGCTATGGAATTTAGAGTCACATAGTTAACATCAAAATGGTGCATTTATTTCAACTGAGCATGAATCTGGACATAATGAACAATGCAAGCAGCAATGGGAAGGTGAGCAGTGCAATGATTCTATTAACACATATTTTGTCTTTCTGGAAAAGCAGCCTCTAAGCAGGAAAGCTCAGATACAGAAGTGGCCATAACCAGTCCAAAGTGACAGAGAGGTCTCAAAGACTTAAAAACAGCAACTGGATTTACTGTCTGTACAAAGGCATCTAAATCAGTGGTTGAGCCTTCTGTATTGGTGACCCATTTCACACAGCAAACCTTTAAGTGAGACCCCCCCCCTTATAAATTAAAAACACTTTTAAAAATATTTAACACTATTATAAATGCTGGGGGTGAAGCGTGGTTTGCGGTGAAGGCGGACAGCTTGCGACCCCCCATGTAATAACCTCGCAACCCCCTAAGGGGTCACAACTCCCAGTTTGAGAGCCCCTGGTCTAAATGATATTTCTGTCTACACAAAAGCCCCTATCTGAATGTCACCCCCAGCTCTCCCACACCTAGGCAATTCAGCTCAATACTTTGCTGTATCTTCTCCTCAAACTGTTCAGAATTTTTTATTTGGAAAGTAGCCAAGTATGACCTACAGATTACATTATTTCCCAAATACAAATTAAAGAGTTTAGCTTCCAAGAATAAAATAGGATTTTGGCTTGAAAAGTAAAACTAAAGATTTTTGTTTGCTTCTGTTACCTTAAGACGGGCCTTCTTCAGACTGAAGATCAGGTTTTTGTTTACTAAAAGTGAAAAATTATTTCCAAACATAGGCACTGACTCTGTGGGTGCTCTGGGGCTGGAGCACCCATGGAAAAAAAAAAGGGGGTGCTCAGCACGCACTGGGATGACCAGCTGTTGGCGGCCAGAGATGAACTGTTTTGCGGGTGCCTCTGCAGATGAGCGGTTTCATATGGGTAGCCTGCGTGCAGCTGCGATCAGCTGTTTGGTGGGCAGGCTCAGATCAACTGTTCTGTGCCTCCCTGCTCCGGCAGGGGCTGAGTGAATCTCTTTTGAGCATGGGCGGTGCTGAGTTTACAGTGGCTCCATGGAGCCAGGCCCATGCTCAAAAGGGGCCCCGGCCTGCTCCACTTGCACTGCGCCCCAAGACCCCGCTGGCTCCCCCACCCACCACTCGGCTCCTCTCGGCTAGCTGACCGAGAGCTCCTCTCTGCCCCCTGGCCCAACCCCCTGCTCCTCTCAGCCCCCTGGCTGGACCCCAGTCCACCTCCAGCTCTGGGCAGTCTCTGCTTCCCACCATCTGTGGGGACCCACCTGTTTTCCCGGAGCTGAGCCGCCTGGGACTGATGCAGAAGCCTGGCCAGTCTCAGCCAGGTGGAAGAGGAGACAGTGCAGAGGGCTTGGCTGGGCCGCTCCAGGCAAGTGCGTCTTGAGGGACCCCGGCCAGGGCAGGTCCTGACCTGGCTGATCACGCCACTCCCGAGGGGCTGGAGCGATTCCCGGCCATGGGACCAGCTCTGGCTGCACTGCCAGCTCTGCCGGGCAGACACAGTCACCTCCCCCGAGCAGGCATCAGGTGACCCAAGGGAGCCCAGCTAGGCTAGGGCTAGTGCAGGGGGTGGGTGCAGTGGTGGATTAGGGGGAGGAGAAGCCCCGGACCCCGTCAGGAGCTGCACTGGGTGTGGGCGAGAGGAGATGCCCCGGATCCTGGCAGAAGATGTGGGGCTGAAGCCCCCAGCTCGGGGGCCCCAACCATCCTAGTGGCAGAAGCTGCAAGGCTGAAGCCCCAACCCCACTCCGTGCGGAGCTGGCCTGAGCCCCTCTCTCCCCCGTCCCCCTTGAACGGAGCTGGCTCTCACTCTCAGGCTGTGGAGAAATTCTGCCCAAATCTACCCACCTTGGTATCTCCATTTCCCCCATCATCACACAGCCATGACTGGATTTAGCCTAGGAGGCAGGGTCAGGATTAGCCCCATTTAGCAGGTAGGATCTGGGGCACACAGAGGTGAAGTGACTTTCCCAAGGCTAAGCAGGGAGTCTGTGGCAGAGCAGAGAATCCAACCCAGAACAGCTGAGCCTCAGGCCTGTGCCTTAACCACTAGGCAACCCTTTCCTCCCGGGGAAGGGGAACTTCCTCTGCCACTTTGAATGTGTGGGTGGGAGCAGGCACTAGACAGAGCCACTAGGAGGTGGGGAGCAGAGAGAGAGAGAGATGGGAAAAGGGACATGGGAGGGAAGCAAGAAGGGGGAAACATCAGGAAGGGGAGCAAGGACTTAGAGAAGAAACAAGAGAAAGGGAAAGAGGCAGGGAGAGAAGAAAGAGGAAGAGAGAGGGGAAAGACTCTCCACTGCTTGTCCCTCCCATCCATCTTCTTCCCACAGCCATCAGTGGTCCTCGGCTCCCAAACAAGCCCTAAGCAGGTGTGAAGCCCAGAGCGAACATGTCTTTAAACTGGGATGTTAGTGAAGACAGCTTGTAGCTGAGTGTAATGATTTTAATATACTGTAATTCATGACAATGTAATGATATATTTCATTACTATTTTAATAATGATTATATTGTTAAGATGCCAATGATAGACACACATTCAATAACTAGAATATGAAATCAGTGTATAAATATGCTGAAAATTGCCAGTTTTGGGGGGAGGCTGAGCCCCCCCGCCCCACCAAACACACCTCGCCGTTAAGGCAAGAGGGGGAAGAAAGGAGTAAGCAGTGGGCAGGAGATGTTCAGGGGAGAGGACCTAAGGAGAGGGGGCAGGAAGAGGTGGAGTGGGGCAGAGTAACGGCGGGGCCTTGGGGAAGTGGGTGGAGCCAGGATGGGGCACCTACCAGCAAAACCAAAAGTCAGCACCCACGTTTCCAAAAACTATGCTTTTGACCAAAAGAAACCAAATGCATGCAGTGCTGAATGCCAAAGTTTATCGCATTTCGAACAAGCTTCTGTCTAATATACATAACACAGCCTGATATCCACATACAATCAAAGGGTGTGAATTTGATATCTGCAGTATAAAGCCAGTCAGATAAAAAGAGTACTTCCAGCTTCTGGAATTGGTAAATAGATATGGTGCTTTTCACCTCTAGAGCAGTGGTTCAAATACAATCAAGGATTGTAATGATCCAAAGTTGTTAGCTTTGGATAGTTGTTTGGTATCCTGTGTGAAATGAGTTTCTGGTCTCAGTTCACCTCCTAGTAGATAGCTGTTAGCATCCCTGGTTTGTCTGGTTAGCCACCAGTTTGTATCTTGTCAAAATCCTAGCCTGTGAGCTCTCTGGAGGCAGGGACTTGGTTTTGTTTGTACAATGCCTAAAGTGTCCCGACTAGATGCCTCTAGGCACCACTGTAATATAATTTAGTGATAGTGGGGTTCTGGTCCATCACTAGGGTTCTTAGGAACTGTGGTAATATAACTGTCTCTGCGGAGGGGTTATAATTTTGGCAACAGGACCAAACTACCTTCTCAGTTCTAGGGTATATCTACACTCAAACTGCTGCAGTGGCACAGCTGCAGCACTGCAGCTGCTGCTGTAGCACTTCAGTGTAGACACTCACTACAGTGATGGGAAGGGCTCTCCTGTCGCTGTAGTGAATCTACTTCCCCGAGAGGTGGTAGCTAGGTCGATGGAAGAGTGCTTCCATCGACCTAGCGCTGTCTACATCAGGGGTTACGCTGACATAGCTATGTCCCTCAGGGGTGTGGAATTTTCACACCCTGGGTGACATAGCTGTGACAGAGTGGGAATTGCCTGTAATATTTTGTATGAAGTCTATGTGTGCCTCAGTTTCCCCATGTGGTGCATGGTTAAACTCGGTGGTGGGAAAAGGTTGTTTGCTCTTTGCAGAGACTCAGAGATCCACATGCGACTGTTGCCTAGCTATCTGGGGCCTGGGCCCAGACAAGGTCCCCATTTGGCACCTAGCAACTAATGATAAGCAGAGCCCACCCTCTGCAGGAAGCCAGCCAGCTGTGACTGGCTGGAGAACAAAAGAACTAAGGAAGATGGCTAAGTGACCATTTTAGCCCTGGAAACCAGAACAAAGGATGGAGGAGGTACCCTTGGGGGTTGTTATGTATGGGCCGCTGGAAGCATGACACTTCTGGACAGGGGCTCAAGGGGGGAGATCAGAGAGAGCTCTGGGCTCAGGACTGACCCAGATGGACTTTGCTGTAACTTTCTGATCTCTGTATTAACCTAAGGACTTTCTACACTGTGTTTCAGACATCTAATAAATCCTTCTGTTTGTACAATGCTGACTACGAGCCACTCCAGAGTCAAGAAGCTGGGGGGGCATTGTTCCCTTTGAGTGTGTAAGTCTTCCCCAGGTGTCCAAATGCAGGGGGACTGGCTGAGGGGAGCTCATGGCGCAAAGCAGGGGCGCCGAAGGCTCTGTGGTTCAGTCCCAGGAGGAGGTGAAACCGCAGGGCTTACCCCAGGGAGAGAGAGTGTGACCCTAAGGGGGCTGACACACTGAAGGGGGTCTTCACAGGCATTATTCCAGAGCCATTCAAGAGCACTGGATCTATGGATCGATGACAGTAGCCATGGCAATCAGTGTAGACCAGATCAGTGGCCTCTCCAGGTCACACCACTGGGAGGCCCAGTGTGAGAAAGCTTGCCGTATTACTCAGCTTGTAAACTCTTTGGAGCAGGGATCATAATGTCATGATATGTATTATTATGAGCTGGATAAAACTTTGTTATGGATTAGGTTAAAGCCCATTGAGGCTGATAGGTGTGAACTCACCCTTCAAATAACATAACCCCCACCTAAGACAAAAAGGAGTGTGTGAACCATCCAAGGAGCTTTGGGCTGAGTATTGTTTTGGGTAGGGGAGTGTGTGAGAGAAAACATGCAGATACTGAGGTCACAGACAAGACTAAAGAGAGGGGCCGAGGAAAAGAGGCAAGAAAAAACTGAAGCAGGAGCCTGTAACTTAGAACAATGTGGCTCTGGAAAAAGCTAAAGACAAGCCAGCTTTTGGATCTGGTGTTTGGTAAAGAAGCTTAGGGAGCTGGTACTGCTCTTTTTTGTTCCTGGTTCCGTCTGTATTCAGAGACACAGGACTCTTAGAGTGACCACACAGCAAGTGTGAAAAATCGGGATGGGGTGGGTGGGTAATAGGCGCCTATATAAGACACAACCCCAAATATCGGGACTGTCCCTATAAAAAATAAAAAAATCAAAAAAAAAATCAGGGCATCTGGTCACCCTAAGGACTCTGCACTCTTATTTATTTAAAAGGAATGTACAAAGAAATACCTGGCTACCGTCAATTTCTACTCCCAAATGGGATACCTGGAGAGCCATGAACTTTGACTAGGGATCTTATCTAACTCCTGTAACTCTAATTTTAAGACTGGGAGGGAGATACTATTTATCCATATAGAGTCTCTACTGACTGGATTATTCCTGCCTTGGGGCAAGGGATAGAGTAGAGTTAGTCAACTGTATTGTACAGATCTCTTCATCCATAACATGTTTCTATTAATGACAAAAATAGAGGGAGGGTGAGGGACGACACTACTGTTTCTTTAACTCCCAAATGGCTTATTTATCTTTTGTTCTTCTTTCTAATCTGCTATTTTATACTTGGAGTGTTGTTCTAGCTGTGTTGGTCCCAGGCTATTAGAGAGACAAAGTGGGTGAGGTAATATCTTTTACTGGACCAACTTCTGTTGGTGAGAGAAACAAGCTTTTGAGCTTACCCAGAGCACACTCTCTCTCTCTCTCTCTCTCCCCTCCTCCTCCTATGCAACTTTGTGTAAAGTCAGAAAGCTTGTCTAAAAGAGATTAAATGGCCCAAGTATGAAATGAGAGACAAGATGGGTGAGGTAGTGAAAATTTAGCAGTGTTAGGATTCTCCCACTCTTTGGTTTTCCTTAATTAAGTACCCAGGCACTGAATGTACTGTATGAGGAAAGCCTGCTTCAACACATCCCTCCCTGTCCCTCATATTCACTTGTTCAAAGGAACATCAAAAGGTCACCAAGAGGTCACCATTTTTCACCCAAATGACTTTAAAATAGTTTAGTAAAGAATGGGTGAATGTAATATACCACTAAAAACCCTGGCTGCATGTATCAGCAAGATTCAGGCTGTAAAACTGGAGGAAATCTCATTACCATGACATAGCAGTCATTCATAATAAGCAAATTTAAATGTTGAACACAGCAGCCTGATCAATCAGCAGATATTTTCAATTACAGACTTGTAGAACACAGTTCCAGGTAAAGTTAAAAATTCATTGCACTTCATTAAAGCAAAAGGTGAGAAAGATATAAAGAGGGGGACAAGTTCATCCCTGGTACAATTCTATTGACTCCGATGATAGAACCACACCAGAAGTTAGCTTGCGCCAAGATCTACCACAATGTTGCTAACAAGTAAAGGATATCTGTGCGACTCCCACTTTCTCAGTAGGAAATCATAATCATGGACTGTTATTTTCTAAAGTGCTATGCATTACAGCTGTAAGTGGATATATTCTATTGAAAAACAAAAGCCACATGCTTAAGTACATTTTGGAACTGAGTTAAACCCAGACACTCAAATCTGAATTCCAGCCATTGTGGGCAAAAGAGGAGAAAGAAGAAGAAGAAAAAAAAGGCACATCACTATTACATGCCATAAAAGGCAATGTGCTTTTTTTGACAACACAGCTCCTCCCTAGGAAGACATGGCTGTGGAGACCTGGGCAAAACTCAGCAGTTTTGTTTCATAGAGGTTAATGGAAACATTATAATTAGTTCTGTCCACATAGGTTTACACAGATGATCCTCAGATGTTGGATCAAGATCTCAGAGCTTGGAAGAGTGAACATCTCAAAGCTCTGAAACTGTTGTTGAGTTTCACCTATTTTTTTTTTGTTAAATGTATGCAAAATTTTGCATGACTTTGCTGTAAAACTATAAACTGGTCCTGGGTTTCCCAAAAGTTAGTTCAGATATGCAGGAAAATAATTATGGCCAAATATTTTGCCCAATGTTTTGCCCAATATGGAACCACCTTGAAGAATGCAGGTTCTATATTTAGAAAAAACTGGAAACATTTGAGAATCGTGTTCCATTTTGCTTTGGTACAATACGAGTTCTGGATGGCTGCATTTTTTTGTTGTTAGTTTATGTTATTCTCCTAGTAATCATAGAAGCAGGACAAGAATTACTTTCAAAACAAGAACATTCATTGTCAGATAGCAGAAACCCTGGCTGTTTAAAATTCTACCTGTCCTGAAAGATTTCATCCTGCAGAGGAGGAAATCTCTATTATATAATACTAAGGCCTTGTCTACACTGGGGGGGGGGGGGGGCAGGCAGAAATCGACTAGACTAGATGCGATAAATTGATCCCCACTAGATCAATCGCTGCCCGCCAATGCGGCGGGTAGTGTAGACATACCCTAAAATTCTCTTAAAAAGCTGCTCCCTTCATGTTGAAAAGAAGGAACTTTAAAGGCCCCAGAGCATAGCTAGAAATATTTTTTTCCTTTAGAAACAATAAATATACAATGAAACACAAAAAAGGACAGAACAATGACAAAGTCTCACATTTTGTGAACAATTTAACAAATGTGAGTTGAGGTATGAGCTTGTAAGAAAACTAGAAACCAGGGAAGTTTTATGTGGTTTCAGGGTTTATTGTAAACATTTTGCATACCTCTATTGCAAAAACTTTGGGTAAAATCTAGGTGATTGATCTAAGGGCAAGAGTACTACCAAGCCAGTCAAACTCACAGATAAGGTTGGAGAATTAGCCTCGATTTTCATCCTTAAATTAGTTTCACAGCTTCTGGATTCATTCAAACTACTGATATAATTTACATTTAGTCCTCAGTAGTTTATTTAGGTTAGTATTAAAAACACAGATTTTTCTAATAAGCTTTTTAATAATTCCTTAATGAACTCAAAGGTGAGCCTGAAAGGCTGCGTCACAGTTTTTATGGACTATCTCATAACTAGTGTAATCAGAAAGTTTGGGCAATATGGAATCTGCTCTTGGTTCAGACCAGTTACCATCTATTACTATAGGTCAAGGCCAAATCAGATAAGTTTTAATCTGTTGATAAATCACCCTTATTTGACCATAATTATTCTTTTGGAGCCAATATTATTTATCTGATCAATGCATGAAACGAAAGATTGTACCAGATCATTCAGAGTCATCATTGTGTATCACATCCAGTCTCCTTGGAGAAGTTCTAATATGCAGATGTCTATCCACAGAGCATGATGGTTCTTACAGAGAGATTGATGGTTTAATCTATTGTCAGTCTGACCATCACTCATAAAAATGAATGGGTATGTACTCCCCAGGTTATCTACACATAACTCTCACTGTCATCAATGGCTGTACTGCATGGCAGTAGACGGATAAACATGAAACATATCATAGTCTTCAATTTCTATTTCTTGAAGCGGTGAGCATTTTTTATGGAGACAGGTGGATTTTTTTTTTTGGTCCTTCAGCAGATATAGATATCTAACAGTTATGTTAATAAAATATCTAACAGTACCAGCTATCACTGTGATCCTATTTGACCAAACAGATCCCTACTGTAACTCTATCAAAATCAGTGGATTTATACAAGGATCAATCTGGCCAAATGTATCTGCCTTGGGAGATTATATTGCAAGATGATATAATTCACTGGCTTTGTGCATATAAACTAGTGAGTGGTGATGCTCTCTAGTGGCTGCAGCTACCAATATCAATAGTATGAAATTTCTTCTTTAGCTCAAGTAGTAGAGGCCTGCATTTTTGGAGCTGACAGACCAGTATTTCTAGTCCTAGCACCCAATGTATTCAATATATATAGGGTCTGGCTCTGTGTCCCTGGGAATCTTTGGGTCATGAGTAAGATACTGTACTGCTCAAAATGAGCAAGGGTGGCAGAAACTGAACACTAATCACATCTGTTGTGTGAAACATGCAGCTCCTGTACAATGGGAACAACAGATCTGATAGCATGTGTACAGATTTTCAGTTTTTAACTACAATCTTTTTACCATAAACATCTCCACTGACAGCAGACTTAGAAAACAAAAATTCAATAAATAAAGCAAATGCTTACCAACCTGTAATCTAGAGTACTGTGAGAAATATTGTTATTAAAAATAGGCTGACATTCATGTAGTACTTTTTATATAGAGATCCAAAAAATGCTGATTCATAAATTTACAAACTACTATATATACAGTTCAGGGATTATATCCCCTACTGCTGAAACGCTGCCTTCTCCAGTGCGGAAGATTTCCACACAGCAAATCTACAACATAACACTATAACCAGTTGAAACTACATTGGGAATTTTATGTAAGCAGAATGTAATTACCCAAGTTAACATATGGTTGGGTCATGCCAAGAAAAAAAAAAAAGCGCACTATTTTGTCTAACTGAAACAGTTGAGTGGTTAAAGCACAAGGCTGTTCCAAGCTGTGCTACAAACTAGTTTGATCTCGGTCAAATTATTCAGGGCCTGTCTACAATGTACATTTTACTATTTCACTGTATAGTTATCAAGCATGTACGTCTGTGTTCTAACCCTTTATTTTGTCCATAGTGTGAATGCAGGAATAGGAGTATAGCATGGTGCTACACTCTAAATCACTGTATCATGGCTTAGGCTGTCACACAGCTCTATAAACATGTTGTCCTACAAAAGCTGCCAACACAAATACCCCTGATCATGTTCTGGCAGTTAGACTTGTAGCATAAATGAGCCCACAAGCTCTGTGCCTCAGTGTCCCCACCTGAAAAAACAGGAATACTAATGCCTACCTCACAGGCACATTAGGAAGCTCAATTAATATTGCACTCTTAGGAAGGAAGGGATTACAGAAGAGCAACATATTGTTATGTATTTCGTAATGATTATAGACATATTGCCCTCACCTCCTGACCAATGCTTATGCTTACATTTTTTCTTTGCAATCTCAAATCTTAATTCCACCTAACCCCTTCTTTCAGTCTGAAAGTTGCTATATTATATTTCAACATACCTATATAACAGAGAACAATCAAACACAACAAGGGCAAGCCTTCTCCCCAACTCCCTGGTTTTGGGTTTGCCCACTTTGCATATATGTGTGCAGGGATTTCCTGTGATAGCTACCAGATGGTAGGACAATTCCATTATTCTTTTCACATGTCAGTAACTGGATCAAAGGAGAAATCAACAGAGAAGATCAAATTCCCTCTCTCAGCTTTTTCTAACTCTCTCCCTTGTTTGCAACAGAGGCTGCTCAGGAAGGTAATGCCTAGGCTTTTTAGGTCTTCTAAATTAACTTTTTTGGGTTCCTCAAACAATCACCTGCTGTGGTCCTGCATTGATCACATGTCTCAACTGCAGTAGGATTTTCAAGTGAATCCCCCCTAGTCTGCAAATCCCAGATACCTCACTGATTTTCAGAAGACCTAGTGATCTCTCATTCACACATACACTGGCTTTTGGGTATACACATGCAGCTGCTATCATCAACCATGTCTAACGAACACAAACAGACAAAAGGACTTTGCAAACCCAAACAATATATATAGATCTATATTACCAGTTCTTTGAGAGAGAAGAATATCCAGGAACAAACATATGGTTTATGCTCTTGCCTACCTGTTAGAGATCACAAAGCTGCTTTCACACTTCCTGCCTCTCTCTCTCTGCAACAGCTGTGCTTTCTGAAACTGAGCAACAGTCTCCTTAAGTGTTGTGGTCTGAAAATACACTCTCCCCCCCCCCAATACAGCCTTGCAGTGCCAGACAACCCCTTCTCCTTTTGATTCAGCCAGTCGAAACAAGTTACAATTCACTGGCCAACTCACATGTGAAAGGGAGATAGAGAGTTCAGAACAATCAATCCAATTAACAGTCCTGAAAACAGCACCAAGGAATTTATGTGATAATAAAAGGTTACATTCAGTTTGTACCTCTTTCTCCTCCCCATTACGTTTCCTATAAATATATCTTCAGCAGACCCCTGCCAGTTTACAGAGGTGCCAGTTGTTTACTCTCTCTTCTTCTATCTTACACAGTCACAGAAAAGTAATAATGGGTTTTACACAGACTATTAGGAATGTGATTGCTTCTTACCTCCACAAGGCAATGATTCCTAGCTGCTTGTTGAGGTCTCCAGTGAGCCACTCATTTTGTTCAACATCGGATGCACCCAGTTTTGAAGGCAGGGATGTTATTGAAGGGAACAGAAAACAAACCACAGGTCCAGCTAATGCCCCACCAGCATCCCCACTCGTCCTCTACCCATCAAATCCCTAAGCTTTGAACCAGAAATACATGTGGCTGTTGCAGCAGTAGATGATTTCAGTTGAAGTACTATGGAAATTCTATGCTATATACTTTTTGTTTTAAACACTATTTGTTGAGCTTTTTAACATGCAGCTTGTCTCCTTCTGCAGGGAATTACTCAGACAGCAAGTCATGTGACTCTCAGCAGCACAATTATATAATTCAAACTGTGCTAAGGCTATTCAGGGTTTTGATTTGGAAATCACACCCATGAAGAGAGAAACAAACAAGAGCCAATGACATGGAAATCCATGCTCTCTCTGATCAGGAGCCTGTATTTCTAGCATGCATGTTTATGTGTGTTTGCTGTTACACAGGACACCAAGGAGGGCTCTGCTGTAGTTCAACACCCCTACCTGAATTAGAAGGGAGTCAAGTAGCACATGGACTTCTGAAGGAGTAACCAAACTGGCTACTAACAGTTCCTTTAGGGGAAAGGGCTCTAGGTATCAGAAGACGTATATGCGTTAACTACCTATATTGGGGGGCAGGAAATTTAGAGATAGGTCCTAGCTGTAAAGTTCAGATGCAGATCTGGATCCAGTTAAGCCCTTCTCCAGAGTTAGGGCTGTTCCAATCCAAAAGGGTTGATTCAGGCATTTATACAAACAGGGGTTAGTCATGAGAGTCAGATCCAGATCCACACTCCTCCAAAGGAAGTGTGTGAATCTGAGGGTTTTGGATCAGGCCCTTCTCTACTATATAATACAATGGAAAATGTCACACAGAACATAGTCATATTACTCTATCACATGGAGCTACTTATAAACACAAATAAATATATCAAAGAAACATTTGGCCTTTCTACAGATGGGTCAGGAACATTTAGATTCAGTGCTTTGGTTTGTCCTGTTATAGTGACAGGCCTGGAGCAAAGATATGGATTTGGATTTGAACTTCTTCATAGTTTGGCCAGAAGGTGCCGTGGATCTGAGCCAGTACTTTGGTTCAGACCCAACTCAAGGTGCTGCCTTGCCAACGGGTCTGGTGTAAAGAAGAAAGCTGTCACTTCTGCCCTTCCACTGATAGCACCACTATGCTTGGACTACTTCATATGTTGCCCCATTTGACTGTTTGACGCCTTGTTTATTTCATCTGATTGATTGCTGCCCATTTATTTCCAAATGCTTTCAGCTAATGGGTTACACTATTTTATCTGTTCCTGGATTTACTTCATTGATTGACTTTTATCTATTTGATCTGACTAATGGATTACATTTTACTAATTCATAGACTGCCCTTAATTTAATTTGTCCCTTTCTTTCTCCAGATCCTTTCATGGGGTCCCCCACAGTTCCCACATCAAATTTATACTAATAAATAACAATAGTATATAATAATAATGAGCTCTTTAGCTTTGCATTCAAGGCCCTAGCTCCTACTTATTATTGCCATTAATTATTATTATTATTATTATTTGTACGGCAGTAGTGCCCCAGGCAAGGACCAGAGCCCCATTGTAGTAGGTGCTATACAAACCTATAGGTAAAAATCAGTTCCCTCATGTCTTTCCTTCATGTTCATCTCCAGGCTTTCTTCTCACCTGGAACATGCTCTTCTTACTAGATCCAGCTGGAGCACTCTCTCTCCTCCCAATCTTTCCTTAAACTGCACCATTCTGAAAGGTTTATAAGCCATTATGTACCTTCATCCCCTGCTGCGAAGTTAGCTAATGAATGGCTGAAAATCATAATAACAAAATGCAACAAAAAAGTGGAACTACTGGGAATAAGGTGGATGCATAACCTCACCACTCACATTGCTGTTTTGTTCATTCTGAGCTGGTAGCATTTTCAATTGAGGGAACTGTCTATGCACCAAACTTCTAGAGAAGATCAAGTGAATCTATTCTAGAGTCTGATTATCTTTAAGAAATGTTGCAACACTTCCCTTTTTGAAAAAGCGTTTCCCCACCTTGAGAATGACACTCATGCCACTGCCACCCTCTTCCACCCCATAAATCCCTATCAAGCAAGAAAGAGAGGGGAATAATAATAAAAAAAGAATTAACAACAACAAATCCTACCCCAGGCAAAGCATTTACTCTGAACAGGGAGATAAGCCACAGACCCCAGGAAATCCACAGGAGTCTTTGTTATTGCTATTGATTTTACATGGAAGGTGCCTCTAGTGATAGGTGGCAGAATAAACCCCTAAAACTGGAGCCAGCAAACAGAGCTGTAAACAGGGGAGTTTCATTGGGAGTTTGCAAGTGGAGTTTGCGAGGAAGACTAAGAGAGCTAGGCAGAGGAATAGACAGGCCAGTGAAAAGAGTAGGTGGTGTTCTGCCGGTGTTCTGGTGCCCGTTGGGGGTTTGTTTTGCTGTAGGTGGTGGTGGTTTGCTTTGGTTTGTGTTTCCTGGACTAACAGGTTTTAGGTGGGAAGGCTATAACCAATACAGAGGCAGCAGTGGAAGACACAATGAGGATGAATGGATGTGGAAGCTGCGGCATGTACATGATCCTGGAGGGGGTACCTGAAAATAGTTTTCTCTGTATGAAGTGCCGCCTGATAGAGCTGATGGAAGAAAAGATCTAAGGATTGGAGATGCAGGTGGAAACTCTGGTTGAGTTTAGAAGGGGGTCCGAGCAGATGATGGAGCAGAGACATGAGGAGTCTGAATGGAAAAGCTCAGACTTGCAGATGGAAGCAGGACCAAAGAACTCTGAGGGGAGACTATTGGGTGAGGAAAGTAGACGGTGGAAGCATGTGACTAAGAGAACCAGGCAGAGGAAAAGACGGGCCAGTAAAGGAGAAATAGAGCTCAGGAACAGGTTTACAGAGTTGGAAAATGAAGAAGGGGCACAGCAGGTGGTCACTGAAGGTGAGAAGGCAAGGAAGAAGAGAAGAGCAGCTAGTCCTATAGGAAGAGGGGACGAGTCAATGGAGACAACACCAAATATGAGCCCCAGGAGGAAACAGAATGGGTTGCAGAGGATTGCAAGGGACAACAGAAATCGAGAGGACTTGCAGCCAGAGAGAACAGGCGATAGACCGGAGAATCGCACCATCACCAGGAAAAGGCAGGTCTACGTGATTGGGGACTCCTTACTGAGAAGAATAGACAGGCCTGTAACTAGAATTGATCCGGAGAACAGAAGGGTGTGCTGTCTGCTGGGTGCTAAGATACCGGATGTGGACCTGAGGCTGAAAAGGATCCTAAGGGGAGCGGGAAAGAATCCACTGATTGTCCTTCATGTGGGAATGAATGATATGGCTAGATTCTCGCTGGAACGTATCAAGGGAGACTATACCAGACTGGGGAAGATGCTTAAAGAAATTGAGGCTCAGGTGATCTTCAGTGGGATTCTGCCTGTTCCTAGAGAAGGGCAACAAAGGTGTGACAAGATTATGGTGATCAACAGATGGCTCAGGCAGTGGTGCTATAAAGAGGGCTTTGGGATGTTTGGCCACTGGGAAGCATTTATGGACAGAGGACTGTTCTCTTGGGATGGACTTCACCTGAGTAAGGAGGGAAATAGACTTTAGGATGGAGGCTGGCACAACTGATTAAGAGAGCTTTAAACTAGGAATTTAGGGGAGATGGTTGGGAGATGTCCAGGTAATCTCCATGCCGGAATTTAACATTGAGAGGGAAGAAAACAAAGTAAGAGAGGATACAGCCGTGGGTAGGAGACTGGACATAAGGAGGAAGGGTAGTGTAGATACCAGTCTAATAGGTGATACTGGTGGTAGAATGTCTGTGCCTAATCGGGTAAAGAATGTGAGTGAAGCCAAACAGCAAAAATTAAGATGTTTGTACACTAATGCGAGGAGCCTAGGTAACAAAATGGAGGAACTACAGCTACTGGTGCAGGAAGTGAAACCGGATATTATAGGGATAACACAAACATGGTGGAATAGTAGTCATGACTGGAGTACAGGTATTGAAGGCTATGTGCTGTTTAGGAAAGACAGAAATAAAGGCAAAGATGGTGGAGTAGCATTGTATATCAGTGTTGAGGTAGACTGTAAAGAAATAAGAAGTGATGGAATGGATAAGACAGAGTCTGTCTGGGCAAAAATCACATTGGGGAAGAAAGCTACTGGAGCCTCCCCTGAGATAGTGCTTGGGGTGTGCTACAGACCGCCGGGATCCAATTTGGATATCGATAGAGACCTCTTTAATGTTTTTAATGAAGTAAACACTAATGGGAATCTTTTCTTAAACTGCACCATTCTGAAAGGTTTATGTGTGATCATGGGAGACTTTAACTTCCCAGATATAGACTGGAGGACAAGTGCTAGTAATAATAATAGGACTCAGATTTTCCTGGATGTGATAGCTGATGGATTCTTTCACCAAGTAATTGAAGAACCAACAAGAGGGGATGCCATTTTAGATTTGTTTTTGGTGAGTAGTGAGGACCTCATAGAAGAAATGGTTGTAGGGGACAATCTTGGTTCTAGTGATCATGAGGTAATTCAGTTCAAACTCAATGGAAGGATAAACAAAAATAGATCTGGGACTAGGGTTTTTTATTTCAAAAGGGCTAACTTTAAAGAATTAAGGAAATTAGTTAGGGAAGTGGATTGGACTGAAGAACTTGTGGATCTAAAGGCGGAGGAGGCCTGGAATTACTTCAAGTCAAAGTTGCAGAAACTATCAGAAGCCTGCATCCCAAGAAAGTGGAAAAAATTCATAGGCAGGAGTTGTAGACCAAGCTGGATGAGCAAGCATCTCAGAGAGGTGATTAAGAAAAAGCAGAAAGCCTACAAGGAGTGGAAGATGGGAGGGATTAGAAAGGAAAGCTACCTTATTGAGGTCAGAACATGTAGGGATAAAGTGAGAAAAGCCAAAAGCCATGTAGAGTTGGACCTTGCAAAGGGAATTAAAACCAACAGTAAAAGGTTCTATAGCCATATAAATGAGAAGAAAACAAAGAAAGAAGTGGGACCGCTAAGCACTGAAGATGGAGTGGAGGTTAAGGATAATCTAGGCATGGCCCAATATCTAAACAAATACTTTGCCTCAGTCTTTAATGAGGTTAATGAGGAGCTTAGGGATAATGGTAGGATGACAAATGGGAATGAGGCTATGGAGGTAGATATTACCACATCCGAGGTAGAAGCCAAACTTGAACAGCTTAATGAGACTAAATCGGGGGGGCCCAAATAATCTTCATCCAAGAATATTAAAGGAACTGGCACATGAAATTGCAAGCCCATTAGCAACAATGTTTAATGAATCTGTAAACTCAGGGGTCGTACCGTATGACTGGAGAATTACTAACATTGTTCCTATTTTTAAGAAAGGAAAAAAAAGTGATCTGAGTAACTATAGGCCTGGTAGTTTGACATCTGTAGTATGCAAGGTCTTGGAAAAAATGTTGAAGGAGAAAGTAGTTAAGGACATTGAGGTCAATGGTAATTGGGACAAAATACAACATGGTTTTACAAAAGGTAGATCATGCCAAACCAACCTGATCTCCTTCTTTGAGAAGGTAACAGATTTTTTAGACCAAGGAAATGCAGTGGATCTAATTTACCTTGATTTCAATAAGGCATTTGATATGGTTCCACATGGGGAATTATTAATTATATTGTAAAAGATGGGGATCAATATGAAAATTGAAAGGTGGATAAGGAACTGGTTAAAGGGGAGACTGCAATGGGTCATACTGAAAGGTGAACTGTCAGGCTGGAAGGAGGTTACTAGTGGAGTTCCTCAGGGATCAGTTTTGGGACCAATCTTATTTAATCTTTTTATTACTGACCTTGGCACAAAAAGTGGGAATGTGCTAATAAAGTTTGCAGATGACATGAAGCTGGGAGGTATTGCTAAGGACTGGGATATCATATAGGAAGATCTAGATAAAAAATAATATGGAGATATACCTATCTCATAGAACTGGAAGGGACCCTGAAAGGTCATCAAGTCCAGCCCCTTGCCTTCACTAGCAGGAGCAAGTACTGATTTTTGCCCCAGATCACTAAGTGGCCCCCTCAAGGATTGAACTCACAACCCTGGGTTTAGCAGGCCAATGCTCAAACCACTGAGCTATCCATCCCCCAACCTTGTAAACTGGAGTAATAGTAATAGGATGAAATTTAATAGTGAAAAGTGCAAGGTCATGCATTTAGGGATTAATAACAAGAATTTTGGTTATAAATTGGGGACACATCAGTTGGAAGTAACAGAGGAGGAGAAGGACCTCGGATTGATCACCGGACGACTATGAGTCGCCAATGTGATATGGCCTTTAAAAAAGCTAATGCGGTCTTAGGATGCATCAGGCAAGGATTTCCAGTAAAGATAAGGAGGTGTTAGTACCGTTATACAAGGCACTGGTGAGACCTATTCTGGAATATTGTGTGCAGTTCTGGTCTCCCATGTTTAAGAAGGATGAATTCAAACTGGAACAGGTACAGAGAAGGGCTACTAGGATGATCTGAGGAATGGAAAACCTGTCTTATGAAAGGAGACTCAAAGAGCTTGGCTTGTTTAGCCTAACCAAAAGAAGGCTGAGGGGAGATATGATTGCTCTTTATAAATATATCAGAGGGATAAATATCAGGGAGGAAGAGGAATTATTTACGCTTAGTACCAATGTGGACACAAGAACAAATGGATATAAACTGGACACTAGGAAGTTTAGACTTGAAACTAGATGAAGGTTTCTAACCATTAGAGGAGTGAAGTTCTGGAAAAGCCTTCCAAGGGGAGTAGTGAGGGCAAAAGACATATCTGGCTTCAAGACTAAGCTTGATAAGTTTATGGAGGGGATGGTATGATGGGATAGCCTAATTTTGGCAATTAATTGATCTTTGATTATTAGCAGGTAAATATGCCCAATGGTCTGTGATGGGATGTTAGATGGAGTGGGATCTGAGTACTACAGAGAATTCTTTCCTGGGTGCTGACTGGTGATTCTTGCCCACATGCTTAGGGTTTAACTGATCGCCATATTTGGGGTCGGGAAGGAATTTTTCTCCAGGGCAGATTGGCAGAGGCCCTGGAGGTTTTTCGCCTTCCTCTGCAGCATGGGGCACGGATCATTGCTGGAAGATTCTCTGCACCCTGAGGTCTTCAAACCATGATTTGAGGCCTTTAGTAACTCAGACATAGGTTAGGGCAGTGGTCCCCAACGTGGTGCCCGTGGGCACCATGGCGCCCATCGGGGCATTTATGTGCACCCGCCTAGTGCCCAGGAGGGGAGAGAAGCCACGCCGGGGATGGAGAACTCAGGCTGCGAGCATGGTGTTCTCTGTTCCCAGCAGGCACGGAGCCCGCCTAGTGCCCAGTCATCCACTCAGGGAATGGACACACTACCACATGACCTGCAGTCAATGACCTTGCTTAGACCAGGGATGGATGACTTGTGCATGTGTATGTCTTGTACAACAACACACAGAATACATGTGTAACCATATGTCAAGGACTGTCAAATCCAGTACAAATACGTCATCAGACTTTAAAAGCACAGGACTATCCATTTTGGGACAAATTCTTCATCCTTCCCAATGGTGATGGAGGGATTCACATGCATCAGAACCAGAGTCATTCTGCTGTCTGGTGGGGACAGGGAAGACTTTAAGGAGGCTGTGCAGGGAACAAGCATCTTGGATGTATCATGGGGCTATGTGGAGGTAGAGCTGCTTGATTCACCACTACATGGAGCCATTGCCCACTGGCTAGTCAGCATGGAGGCCTCAGCATCAGGGCTAAAGAGATGGCAGTGAAGCAACTCCAGGTTTAAAAAGAAGGATTCCTTCCTTTATTCCCATGGAGACCTCCAGTGCCCAGACCAGTTATGCTGTCTAGTTGCTGGAAACTAGATTTGTCCCTTTATGGGTCCACTGCTTTAGCCTGGTATCTTTAGTGAGTAAGCTTCTTTATCCCTAAGTAAAATCTCTGAGCTGCTTAACTAAAGCTCTTTGTAAGGAGAGGAAGTTAGATAAAATCCACATAACACTAACATCGAATCTAAACATAGATCAGCTTGTTCTTCTCGTCTATCATGGAAGTCCTGTGATAGCATATGTAAAAAATCATGGGTCAAATCCTTCTTGCCATACTCCCATAAGTAGTCTCATTAAGTCTGGGACTATGCAAGGGAGTAAGGTGTGCAGGACTTGGCTTCATGCGAGGTCAATGCGAACTGTCAAAGACAGCTAAAGCAGAGAGTGTATAGATTGTCTATCATGACAAAGCCAGCGTCTGATTTGAAATGGATCTTAAGTCCCGGGGTCACCTGAAGTGTAGTGAACGCTTTAGCCTCAGTGGCTTCCGCAAAGGGACTGAAACAGAAAGATGTCTCAAATCCTTTTAAAATAGTTAATCACTGTCTCAACTGAAGGGCTTTTCCCCTGTTTGTTTGACAGACAATAGGAAAAGGGAATTTTATATAAGGAACTAGAGAGTACAATTCCAGTTCCCTATGGCTAGCAGAAACATGCTTTTACCCATAAAACAGTTTGGTACTAAACAATGGCTCCTCTGTGTGAGACTGTTGATGGAAATGAGCTGCCGGGGAGATAAAGGGATGGGAAAAAAGGAGAACCCAAGGGAAGGAGGTAAAAAGGAATTAAAATGTGTATGTTCTGAAAATCGATTGTATTTTCAAGTAAGGATACTTAAAATAGAATGAAGGGTGAGGTAAAGCAGCTCAGAGAATTAAATTAGATAGCAGTGACAATGATAAGTAGAGTTTTTAATGTTACATTTCAGAAGTTCTGGACACATGAATCAGGAGAGGAACAATATACCACAGTGTTCCAAAATCATCCCTGATGTAACTCCATTCAAACCAATAAGCCCCACAGGCAAAACCAGTGAACACATAAACTGCATGTCAAGGCAAAATATGGCCTCATATGATAGAGAATGAGCTCATACCACAGGGCTTAGAAAACCGCAGAGATGACTTCGATCTCAACTCAGGAAAACACTTCAATTTGTTTTTAAATCCATCTCTATTCAGGACAGGACATAAGCATGTGCTGAACTTTAATCATCTGTTTAAGTCTCCTTGATGTCAATGGGAGTCAAGTGTGTGCCTCAAGTTAAGCATGTGCTTATATGCTATCCTGAACAAACACTGTTTCCTGAATTGAGTCCTGAATTGAGAGGCAGAGTTGTGGGCACCAGGGATGTCAGCTTTTCCATAGTGAATATCACAAGAGAAAGGGGGTTATGTGGGTACAGCAGAAAGAACCATTAGAAAAAGATGAGGTTAAAGGAGGCCTCATCCAAACAGCTCAACTCTTGTGTTCTTGTAGAACGGGAACCTATCCACGGACATCCAGATTGCTGGCCAGAAATATTTTTGCAAGCTTTTCAGTATTTCTGGGGGTAAAGCGTTGATCGCAAACTCCTTTTTCCAGTACCAAAATATAGCAATCATTGACAGGAGAAAAATGACTGTGGTGCATGTGACATCTACGAAAGAGTCAATTTGGAAAGCCATTTTCCAGAAATGTCCTGCTTTTGGAATAGGTTCAGCCAATAAAAGTTTGTTCAAATGTTGCAGTGCTTTTAACTTGCTTGTCATTACCTCATTTTTTTTTGGACACAAGTGATAGTCCTAAACCGGAATGCTGGCTTTGACACAATCTGTGGAAGTTTGGGTTTAAATCAAGATCTAATTCCATGGCTTGGGCCCATTCCTAATTGTCAGTCAACATCCTGCTGAGGAAAGATGTAGGTGGATTTCTGGAATAAACCAGAATGTCGTCGTTCCATCCTGCTCAGCTGGTTTGAATTTAGTGCAGAGGAATCTAGATCTTAATAAACTTCTTGACTTACACTGAAGGACTCATCAACTAATGAGCATTTGAGATTGCTTTCAGGATCATGAACATACCACCTATGAAACCATAGTGAAGTGTCCGTTATAAATGATTTCCACTGTATTAAATCTGACACAGGCAGAAGAAACCTGAGGCTTAACTCTTCATACTATGCTCATCAAAAGGGTCCCCAGATAATGAGCCTTCCTACATGTCTTTCTCCCTGTGATAATTATGACCAATCACAATGTCATTTTTGTGAAGGAAGTAAACAAGAAACACAGGGAAGTGTTAACCCACCCTAAATAAGGCATAGTTCACAAGCATTGATGTGTGCAATGAAACCTTCAGTGCAACATGGTCACAGGAGCATAAGAAAGGATGAAAATAAAGAAAAAAACCCACAATCTGATAATAGTATATCCACAGAAAACACCAGGAAGCATGTGAAACAGAGACTACGGGACTAAACTGAAAACAGTGAGAAGGGGATGAGCTCTTTGCCACCGCATTTGTTGCCAGGCATTTTTGTAACTACCAATTATTGCTGATGCATTAGTAAATACCATTGTAGGTACCGTTTTGCTAGACTTATGTTTAGGTTTGGGAGGATTAGATTTTTACTCTGTAAATGTAGGTAAACATCAATTTCCCTGTATGCATACAAACCAATGAAAAAATATTTCTGCTTTAATGTTTGAGGGAGCATGGAATGCATTATTCAAGCATGTCCACAGAATTTAAGAGCAAATCTATTCATACCGCTTATAAGTAACAACTGTAAGAACACATGCAAGCATTTCCCTAGTAACTACAAAACCCTGACTCATACAAAGAAGTCATTCTAGCATAATGTAATACAGTTGGAGCAACCTGCACTGAGATGATAAAATTCTTTACACGGGAAATCACTCTCCCAGCACCTCCCCTGTATTTGTGAACTTCTTTAAAGGCACTTCTCTGGAGTCAGTTCAATTCTTGGAAACCCCATTGAACGTACAGAAGCCAAGGTGCCTTTTTGTTCTGCTCTGGCATATTTTCATTCAGAATCAAACCCTTTGGTCCATAGCCTTTTGAGGAAGCATCTTCAGACTTTGAAGCTACGTGTACCATTGTGAAACACTGTCTAAAGCAATCCAGTCTCCCTTATCTGCTTTGTACACTTGTACAGCACACAATCCACAATCTTCTTCTGTGACTCTTTTGAAGCCTTTATTGCTCTAGCATCAGCAGGCCTCCACTCATCACATCAACGATCACCCCATGAATAGGATGGCACTTGGAAAACATTGAAGTCTGCTGAACTGTCTGGTGCACAGACCTCACCATTTTGTTCATAAATCTGCCTAGCAATACTGCAAGCCCTTTCCTTTCTCAGAATTCCAGAAACCAGGACACTTTCACTCCTCTGCTCTCAAACACAAACACAGTAGCTTTTTTTTTAATTTTTGCATTGCTCCTAGTTGATTTTTAGTTTAAACCTCAAATATAAACAATAAACCATCCCATTAAAATACAGCCAGAGAGATGATTTCTCATATGCCATAAAATTAAGGACTACAAATGCAAACAATTCTCAAACTATCACTAGCAGGAAAAAATGTCACACTTCCACAGCAACTGCTAATATCATCTGACAGTCATCTTCATAGAAGGATGGCTGATAGAATCAAAAGTATTAACGATATAGGGAAGAAAAAAGCAAATAAAGCAAGCAAAGAAAAAAAACAGTCATTGAGCTACTCAAAATTCATTTTTTTTATCTGTACTGCGAAACAAAATGCAGTGGTTGTTTCGTTTCCCCATGGGTTGCTTGTTTGTGATCAAAACAATTCTTTGATAAGTTTCTTGCTTTCTTCAAATGCCTGATCTTAAATTCCCTCAGAAGGGCTAGAACAGGAGGCGGCCAGGTCCTCAGTTGCTGTAAAATGGCAGCTTCCTTGAGGCCAGCGGAGCTATGCCAATTTACACAGTAGAGAATCTGGCCCAGGATGTTACATAAAAATCAATATCATACTCCACTTGAGGGGAGAACAATGCAGTTATCTATTCACCAAGGGCTTGATTCTGCCACCCTTACTCAATGGGGCTAACCGTTCAATGTAAGGGTGACAGAATCTGATTCCCAAAGATCACCATAGAAGAGTGGTCAAAACTGTTGTCTAACTCTAGGAATTGATTTGTGTCAGATGAGGTGTAAGTGTTTCAATGTCTTACATGCAGTTCATATTTGGTGGATAATATCAATAAGTTCATGGATACAGAACTCCTTTCTAGTAAGGAAAAAATCTGATATCCACGTTCTGCAGGAAAATTATTGTAAGTTGCTGCGTTTCAGACCATTACTGTAGAATACACTAGCGTCATTGTTTTTAAAATGAGGGACGGTTACAGAAATTCAGGTTGCAAAGACAATGTGAAATTTTATGACTCAAGGGATTTTATGCCCCAACAGAGTATCTATGAAAAACAGGAATGGCCTTGTTTTGGGGGCCTGTCCTAACAATTTTACACTGTGTCCCACAGGGACATCTCATCTGCTACTCATGTATTTGGCATGCCACATGTTCACACTTTCAGCTGCAATAGAAATAGGAAATTGCAGGCCACTGGGAGAAGCCCCAGGAGAACTGTAAAATTAAGGGGAATATTCCCTAGGCTTCTTTTCTGGAGGAAAGGGGTGTGACTTACACTCCATATTCTTCATAGAAATATTTTTCTAATATGAATATGGCATAACTAAGATATGTTTTATGCAAGATGGCTCAGCCGAGGTATCATTGAAAAGGTTATGATCTATTGAATGTGTTTACCAATTTGTATGCATGTATCATTTCTGTATCTGAAGTTAGGTATATTGACTATGTAACAATTACAACTGTGTGTGTACTTGGAGGAACGCCCACCAGACAGTAGGCAATCAGCCTCAATGGGCCTTTAGGAAGAACAATAAGACTTGGAAGATAGTAATCTCCCGCCTTCCTGAGAAGCTCCCAGCATTGCTGCTTTGACACTACAGGGACATGTGATCATGTCATGTGGTACTAGAACCCCATCTTGGGCTTTCAGTGTTTTTCCATTAAGAGGGGATGGGGAGGTCAGTCTGGGAAACAAAAGATTCCCGCCTTATGTAAATTCTACTTAAGGCTGGGTAGTAAGGCAATCAAGGCTCTTCTCCATTGCCTCCCCGTCCAAGAAGGAAGATTGCTAAAAACACCTGAGCGGAAAGGCAGGGGCTGAGTCCAGGCTGAGACAAGAGTCCAGTCTATAAAGAGAAATAACTGGAACTCTAAGCAACAGAAACTCTGCAACCTGCCTAAAACAACACTTAGGATGAGAAATTACATTTTGTAACCTGTTTCTTGTTACATTGTATTAAGCTTAGTTTTCGTGTTTTGTTTTATTTGCTCAGTAATCTGCTTTGTTCTGTTTGCTATCTCCTATAATCACTTAAAATTTACCTTTTGTAGTTAATAAACTTATTTCTTGTTTATTTCAAAACCCAGTTTGTGCAATTCGTATCGGGGGAGGGGCAAAAAGCTGTGCATATCCCCCTCCACGTTGAGGGAGAGAAGGTTTTTGCAAAACTGGCAGTTTATTATGTCACTGTCACCATTTGGAATTACAAACTGTGACTCACCTTCTTTAGCCTTTCGATAACTCTCACTTCCTTTTCTTAGCTAATAAACCTTTAGTTCATTTACTATAGAATTGGCTACTAGCGTTGTCTTTGGTGTAAGACCTAGGTTACCAATTGATCTGGGTAAGTGACTGGTGTCTTGCGACAGGGAGCAACCTGATGTGGTGTGATTTTGGTGCAAGTGACCTTTTATCACAAAGTCTGGTTTGCCTGGAGAGTCCAAGGGGACTGTCTGGAACTCCATAGTATGACTGGGTCTCCATCGTAAGACAGGAGTTCTCATTTGTTACTGCCTTGGTGAAATCTAGTTTGGGCTGCCCTGTTTTCTCACAGTCTGCCCTAAGGTAGGCACTCACGGTTGTGAGCCACTCATGACAACATGACACACCCTTCTTAATAAATTTTCATTGCAACACAGATGCCAAACTCGACACAATAGGGGCTACCTCCTTATCCACGCCAACATAAGGATCTTTCCTCCTCCACTGTCAACATCAATTCCGAATGTATACATTTCTAAATTCATATTCTTGTGACAAAAGAGAACAGATCACTTTGTTACTAATAAAACACAGGGCTAGATTTCTTAACACCAGAAGAGGTGCAGATATCACATGGTTTCCAAAAACTGTGACAGAATGTACAGTAAAGTTAGCATAACATTGTATTACCTGGAATTTAAATAATTCCATAAGACCAGAACATTTTCTCTCTCTTGTCACTGAGATAAAAAAAATCAAAGGAGATTAAAGCAAAAACATATCCAAGAGACTAATGGTTAGATTTTCTGCTGTGCTTCTAAGAGGCACGGTACTGGACTTGTAGCCAAGGGAGATGGGGGGGAGTGGTGAAGATGGTTTTTTGCAACCTTGGCACCCTCCCAATCCAGGGCTGTGCTGGGGGCTAGATAGGCCCATGGCATAAATTAGACAGCACTGGGGGCCTATCTGAGTTACATCAGCATCCTTGGACTGTCTGGAATCTCTGCAGAGCTACATGCCATGGCCTTATCCCTGCCATGCCATTCCTGCCCCTGGCTCCATCCCCTGTGCAAGGGCTTCCAAAGGGTTCCTTTAGCTGTTTTCTACACCCAATAGCTGTTTTCTACACCCCGGTGCTTGGGAAAATCCTTCCCCAGCCAGATAACAGGGACCATTTATGCAGCTTCATCTGTCATAGCTGGTGTAAAGCAGCAGGGTCTAACCTGAAAGATTTAGGTTTTATACCAGAAATTTGTGCTATTATATATAAATATATATATATTTGAAATTAGTCTCCAAATCAAAACATAGCAAATATATAGCACCGTTCATCCTGAAGGGTTTGATATAATTTAGGCCTTCATGCCTAAGGAATAGAAGTTACTCAACACGAGCAAAGAGATATCAGAACTGGTTATAGCTGTCTATGGACTACACTAGTGTGTTGAAAGCAAGGTTATGTGCAGAAAGGTAATGCTGTTTTGTAGAGAATTTCCATATTTCAAAATGTGGTTTCATTCTGATTTGGAATGGAAACCAAAACATTTCAAAATTCTCGGTAAAGGGCAAAGCCATGGGATCTGTGACTCTGGGGCAGTCTTCCTGGTCCAGCACCATGGTCTAGAAGCTGTGAGGTCTCCTAGACCAGTGCTTCTCAACCAGGGGTTCATGTACCCACGGGGATACTCAGAAGTCTTCCAGGGGGTACATCAATTCATCTAGATATTTCCCTAGTTTTACAACTGGCTACGTAAAAAGCGCTAGCAAAGTCAGTACAAATTAAAATTTCATACAGACAATGACTTGTTTATACTGCTCTATATACTATACGCTGAAATGTAAGTACAATGTTTATATTCCAGGAATCACGAGTCTAGGAGCTGGGGAGTCAGTGCTCCCAGGACTTCCAGACTCCTCAGCTCATCTGGCAAGCTGCTGAGCAGCCTTGCAACTTAGGAGCAAGGGTTTTGACGTTCCCAGGCCCCTGTGAGAACATTCCATTGGAAAATTTCTGACCAGCTCTAATATAAAGGTTTCATAGTCATGAGCCTGGGATGGCTGCATCACTCCAGTGATTTTAGCCGATCACCCCAAACACAAATGCCAAGCAACATCACCAAGTATTGTGCAATCCACATATATTTTACAGAAAAGCTATTTTAGAAACATTTTAGAGAGGTGTTTTTCTTAAACAATTACGTATCCTATTTTAGGTAAATAGGAGAAAAATAACTAACTAAATGTTAGAAACATCTAAAAATGCCCTATAATAGCTTTCCATACATTAAAATGTTGTGGTTTTCAGATCTGATATCTCAGATCTGAAAGGCTAGAAGCAAATGCTGTAAATGATAGTGGAGAGCTGTGAACCCTGATAGCCCAGAAGAGCTGTTAGATATCTGACCTTAAATCTGTCACTGTTTAGGACAGCATGGTCTAGCAGACAGGACACTGGACTGGAAGTAAGAAAACCTAGATGCTATTCTCAGCTCTACCAGAGATGAGCTGGTGACTTTGTATAAGTCACTTACCCTGTCTGTGCCTATATTTCTCCTCTTGCTCAGTATCAATCTTCCCTTTTTAGATTTCAAGCTCTTTGGGGCAGGCACTGTGTTGTACAATACCTTGCCCAAGTGGCCCCAGTGTTGGCTGGAGCATCTGGGCACTGCTGTAACACTACTACTGCTCACAGTAAAGATTGAAAGCTGCCAGTTTGGCATGTCAGTTCAATGTAATTTTGAGGGGCAATGCCATATTTCAGGTAAAGAAGGAAGCATTTATCTGGTAATAACGACAGGAGAAGACGACTTGGTCATTTATATTGCTAACAAGGCTATCCAGAGTTATAACAGAAAATACTAAAGCAAATGTTTATTTATTTATTTTAAAGAAAATAAAACCTCATGGTTTAGGGTTTAGGCCATTTTCTAGCTGTGACTAGAGACTTCCCTGAGGCTCAGATTACCTCTGACTACTGTGGGGTTTCTTGCACCTTCCTCTGAACAGGGCCAGGTTAAGGGAGCCACATGAGTACATCAGAATCTCAGTTTTCATGTAAAAATAATGCACATTTCTAGCCTTTATGGCTGAGGAGGAAAACTTGAAAATATGACCCAAATATGTAACCAATAAATTGAAGTCTGCCTGAGCCTTCGGACAGTCTGAAATGATAGCTGAGAGGTGTGAACTTCCACACACACCTCAATAGGGCATTAGTTCCATGATCCTCTGCTCTAGGGGCCCCCACAAACACCATTGCAGCTCAGGGCTGTGTCTGTAGCAGATGAAGAGTGGAGCAGGCCTTGCCCACTCATCCAAGAGATACAATCCAGTTCCTAGGGAAAATACTGGAAGAAGGGGATGTCATGCTGTTACCCTCCTGCTTCTCTTGGTAGGAGGCCCCTGCTGATACCATTCCAAGTGGACTTCAGGGCCACAGCTTTGGGATGGGGCCATGGGAGGGTCTCATGTCATTGTGTGCATAGGGTCCCAGATTGCCTTAACATGGCTTTGCCTCTGAAGCATCTGGTGTTGGCCGTAGTTGGAGACAGGACACTGGACAAGATGAACCACTGGTTTGATCTGGTACGTCAGCTCTTATGATAATATGAATCAATAGTCAGAACATAGGTGAGGCTGCCAAAGGAGCGTGATAAATATAATTTTATCATAGGTTCTGCAATTTATAACCTTGTCACAAGGAGGATTCCAGCAGCGGGGGTGGGTGGCTAGGTGGATAGGGAGAAAATTAGCTGGGTGTATGGGCCTAGCCACACCCTGTTTTTGTAGATGGGAGGGCGCATGGTATAACCATTGCTATGGCAGCTCTGCACCTTCAATGATCTCCCTACACACTGGAATCCTCCAGAGGCTAGACAAGGGGTGGCCAGCCTGTGGTTCCGGAGCCACGTGCCACTCTTCAGAAGTTAATATGCAGCTCCTTGTATAGGCAACGACTCTGGGGCCGGAGCTACAGGCGCCAACTTTCCAGTGTGCCGGGGGTGTGCCGGGTGTGCCAGGGGCAGGAGGGGGAGGCGCTGACCAGTGGGTGGGAGGCGCTGGGAGGAGTGAGGGTAGCTGATGTGGGGATGCTAACGTATTACGGTGGCTTTTTGGCAATGTACATCAGTAAATTCTGGCTCCTTCTTAGGCTCAGGTTGGCCACCCCTGGGCTAGACTTTCTGAGATTTGGGCAGCTTTGCACCACAGTAACAGCCCAATGTTAACACACTAGAGAATCTAGCCTGAAATCTGTTCCCTTTGTTTTGTGTAGAAGGTGATGAAGACTGTTATTTTTCTCTTACTTTCCTTCACATCTAATCAGGAATCACAGCATAGTAACAGGGTTTTTTTTGTTTGTTCTCCTTCTAAATTGATCAAAGCTATTTAGAACAAATGGATTTTGAAAGAGATTAAAAGGTCTTTAGTTTTCTGGGATAAGATCTGCTCAGCAGAAAGAAGATACAAGAGTGTAAACCAATTGTTTCAGTGGAAATGACCAGGAAAAATGTATTAAAAACTCAAGATTGCTTGTACAGCAGCTCTGACTTGATTTCATTCCTGGTTGGCATGTGTGTGCCTTGTGCACAGTTATAACACACACTCGTTAGGAAAGTCATGATAAACACACTACAGTTGCTTTGACCATAGGGATAACCACAGACTCCTGGCTACTTTGCTAATAATTTTAGCACCACTCATCAGCTAAGGTTACCAGCTGGTAGAGAGATACCCATTAGCTCCTTTTTCCTGTTAGCAGTGCCAAATGTAAGTATATAATGTGACTTTTAGTATGACCACTTAATTTTAGGTTTTTATAAACTGGTTCATAGAATTTGCTCTACTTTGAATCTTGGGTTTAAATGTATCGGTGTAGGAGAAGCATTTTGGAAAATTTAAAAAGTAAATAAATACATTTTTGCTCTTACAAACCATAAGACATCATTAAGAATATCCCCATTAATTAATACCTGAAAAAATACATTTTGTTTGTGACAGTTTAAAGTGAAATCCTTGGTTAGATATAATGGTCTAATATTAACTATTCCTTTCATTGTACACTCCCTCCAGCTCTGATCTGGTAAAGAACTCAATGGGATCATACACAGGTGAGTAAAGTTACTCACATGCTTAGATCTTTGCAGACTTGGCCCCTTGTAAAATGCAGTTCCTAGCAGATGTACTAACAATCTCTATGGTACTTTTGGATATTCATTAAAACAAACAAACAGAAACCTATTTTTATGGAAACTGTGATGATAAATGGTTTTTAATAAAGGAAACTGAATTATTTTTATGTTGAATTTCTTCCTCACTTGCCAAGATGGTATAAATACAATTAAGATATATGTTTCCTGTGGGTATACTAGCAGTCTGCCAACATGTTAGCATGTGCTAGAATAAATATGTTACCTATATTATTGAATCTCAGAAAAGATCAAATATCAAATGAACAATGCAACCTGACCATACTAAGTCAGTTACTCATGTATGAGTTTCTTGTAAGTGAAATGCACTAGGGTTTTACATGAATAGAAATGTCTAAAATTAATAGATGTTACCATTTTTGGAACATCATAAAAATAGAAATGATACAACATCCAGCTATTTTCAAGACAAAGATATTAATGAGGATAGCAAGGTATTGAATTAATTAATTCACATTTGTTACAGCCTATTGTATACATGGTTTAAGGAATTCAGAAGGACTTTCAGTATTTAAATCTTTTTTTCCTCATAGAATCATAGAAATGCAGGGCTGGAAGGGATCTTGAGAAGTCAAGTTTAGTGTCCTGTGCTGAGGCAGGACCAACTAAACCTAGATGATCCCTGACAGGTGTTTGTCCAACATGTTCTTAAAAACCTACAGTGGTGGGGATGACACAACCTCCCTTGGAAGCCTATTCCAGAGCTTAACTACCCTTCTAGTTAGAAATCTTTTACTGATATCTAACCTAAATCTCCCTTGCTGCAGATTAAGCCTATTGCTTTTTGTCCTACGTTCAGTGAACATGGAGAACAATTGATCAACATGTGCTCTTTAAAACAGCCTTTAGCCTATTTGAAGATGTATCAGGACTCTCTTCCCCCCCCGACCCCCCAACTTCTTTTCTCAAGAGTAAATATGCTCAGTTTTTTATAACTTTTCCTCATAGGCCAGGTTTTCTAAACCTTTTATCATTTTGTTGCTTTTCTCTGGACTCTCTCCAATTTGTTCACATCCATCCTAAATTGTGATACCCAGAATTGGATGCAGAATTCAGCTGGGACCTCTCCAGTGATGAGTTAGAGCAGGACAATTACCTTCCATGTCTTACATACAACACTCCTGTTAAAAACACTCCAGAATTATATTAGTCTTTTTCACAACTGCATCACATTGTTGACTCATGTTCAATTTGTGATCTATTGTAACCCCCAGATCCTTTTCAGCAGTACTTCCACCTAGCCAGTTATTCCCATTTTGCAGTTGTACATTTGATTTTTCCCTCCCATATGAAGTACTTTGCACTTATCTTTATTGAATTTCACCTTGTTGAATTCAGACCAATACTCCAAATTGTCAGGTTATTTTGGATTCTATCCTGTCCTCCAAAGTGGTTGCAATCCCTCCCAACTTGGTGTCATCCGTAGATTTTAGAAGTCTACACTCAACTCCAATGCCCTAGTCATTAATGAAATTTTTTGATTAGTAGTGGACCCAGGACAGCAAACCATTGACAACTACTCTTTAAGTGTGGTCTTTCAATCAGTTATGTGCCCACCTTATAGTAATTTCATCCAGACTACATTTCCCTAGTTTGCTTATGAGACTGCCATGTGGGATTGGAAGAAGTCTTACTAAAATCAAGATATATCATGTTTACTGCTTCCCCCCATTCACTAGGCCAGTAGCCATGTCAAAGAAGGAAATTAGCTTGGTCTGGCATGATCTGTTCTTGAAAAATCCATGCTAGCTATTCCTTATAACACTATTATCCTCTAGGTACTTACAAATTCATTTTAAAATAATTTATTCTAGTATCTTTCCAGGTATTGAAGTTAGGTTGACTGGTCTATAATTTCCCAGGTCCTCTTTAGTCCATTTTTTAAAGATAGGTACTATGTTTGCCTTCCCCAGTCTGCTGGGATCTCATCCATTCTCCACGAGTTCTTGAAGATAATTGCTAATGGTTCCGAGATTACTTCAGCTAGTTCTTTAAATACCCTAGGATGAATTTCATCAGGCCATGATGACTTGAATACATCTAGCTTATCTAAACATTTTAAACTTGTTCTTTCCCTATTTTGGCTTGCGTTCCTTCCCTCTTGTTGTTAATATTAATGTTGTTACATATTTGGTCACCATTAACCTTTTTAGTGAAGACTGAAATAGGCATTAAGCACCTTAGTCTTCATAATATAATAAGTTATTAGCTCTCCCAAGTAGAGGACCTACACTTGCCTTCATATTTCTCTTGCTCCTAATGTATTTAAAGAACCCCCTCTTATTGTCTTTTATGTCCATTGCTATGTGTAACTCATGTTGTGCCTTAGCCTTCCTGATTTTGTCACTACATTCCTGTGCTATTCTTTTGTACTTCTTAGTACTTCAACATTTCCACTTTTTTTCAGGATTCCTTTTTGATTTTCAGGACATATAGTGCTTCTGATGGAACCATAGTGGACTCTTACTATTCTTCTTATCTTTCTTTTGCATCAAGATAGTTAATCTTGAACTCAGCATGAAATCTATGCTCTGGTTAAATCTAGGCACAGGTTAGCTGGTCTAGATATATCTGGCTTGATCTCAAAAACTTCCATCAGGCTTGCATCAGTGCACAATGGGTATTTTCCGGTGCCATTTTAGTGTGGTGCCTTAATGTAATTATGAATAACAACTTACAATGAACCATTTTAATTTGTACTAATGACTATTGCAAATGATTGAATTTAAACAAGGGGCTGTTGGTCATTAGGAGCTAGTCCCCCCCACTAATGTCACAATGGTATAGTGTGGCAGACGTACGGCAGGATGAGGTGTCACTGGGAAATCTTTGCGGTGCCAAAGTGGCTTCAGGCTCTGGCGGCTGCAGAACACCAGTCTGCCACTAGGGATTCCTGGTGAGACTGGAACTGGAGCACATAAATGGAAGGCTGCAGCTAGAGGTGGCACAGCGCAGAAAATGCAAGCTTTTCTGGGGATAATTGGCATATGTCCCACAGAGCGCAGAGTATGGGACTCTCTGCATAGTTCCCTGGAGCATTCAGTGCCTGGAGTCATTGCAGTACATGAGCTGCAGGCAATAGAAACAATACCTGCACACAATAGGGAATACAGGCTTCTGTTGACTAATTTAAATCTGACCTACGGAGGCAGAGTGTAGGGTTATCTCTACAGGCTCCATGCAGCATCTTTCCTCAGGAGTCCCTGCAGTACAGGGTGGAGCGTCAAGTAGCAGGAGGAGGCATGAAGCAGGGCGCACGTTTTCCTTAAGGCTAAATCAGAGTATATAATTATCTGTATACGTGCTCTGTCAGCTGCAGCCACCTCCTTCCCTTCTGTTTACAGTGTGGGGCTGGAAGTCAGGGAGGGGTGTTGTGAGTGGAGGATGCCTGTTCTGAGCCTGGAGGGTTGTAAGTGTGTGGGCAGGGAGGTGTTCTGAGCTGGGGCGGTATCAGGGTAAGCGAGAATTCAGAAGTGAGGTGGGGATTCTGAGCTGAGAAGTTGGGTAGGAAGAAGAGAGGTTCTCATTCTGAGCGATACAGTTTTAGAGTTAATAGGGGATGGGCGAGAGGGAGCTAACGGGGCTTGGAAAGGTTGAGTGAAGGGGGAGTGGAGTCAATTAGTGAAGGGGTGTGTGTGTGTAGAAAATAGAGGTGGAAGGGAAAAAGCTAGATTGAAGAGAGAAACAAGGTGAGATCAGTGAAGGAGTGACAGAGCAACAAACATTTTCTCCCATCCTGCCTGTTCAGTCACAGCATTGCAGTCCGAAAGGTGGAGTGGGGAGGTGAGAGATAGAAGAGGGCAACCATTTTGAGTCCAACTTCCCCTCCAACTTCTCTGATCACCAGCCAACCTACTTCCCTGTGACACCTTGAACTACAGTGACCAAGTTTATCCAATGAAAATATGACCAACCTGCAGAGGAGGCAGAGGGCAGCTGGCTACATGTACCCCACTAGTCATTTTGGGCACGAGCAGCCCCTGGATTTAGTCAATTAGTTTATTTATCCAAATGTGTTGGAGAAGGACAATCTAGTGATTTACTATGGCAAGCACAAGATCCCAAAATTGCATTGCTGTTTATAGAAATGGTTCGGTCATGAGAGTATTTTAAACTGGATTCAAGTTTTCGGGGCGGGGGGGGGGGGGGCGATATGAAAAAATAATGCTTAGAGCAGATCTTTTTGTTCTATGATATTGTACATGGCTCCACGTCACAGAATGCTGGAAAGAGATATTCCTTTTGCAGATTGGAAAACAGAACATTTCTAAGTGATTTTAAAAAAAGTTTCCGAAACAGTTTTACATTGGTTCATCATTTAAAGACTTGATTCACTGCTATCAATGGAAAAATTACATTAAACTTCAATTGGGAGGCTCTAAAACATGATGGAAGTAGGAAATGTGATCCAGTGGTGAAGTACAAAACTGGTTGCTAGGACATCTGCCTTCTGGTCCCATCACTAACTTGTTATGTGATCTTACACAAGTAACATAACTTATCCGTGCCTCAGTTTACCCATTTGTAAAATAGAAATCAGAGTACTTATTTCACTTAGGGTTGCCAACTCTGACTGAAGCTATTTTGGGAGTTTTTCCCAACATGATTCAATGTCATTTTCTTAAAATATCTCTTAAAATCTCCCGGATTACTTTCAGTAGTCACCGAGAGATTGATGCTGATTCCAGGCCAATCTTGGAAGGTTGGCAACCCTAATTTCACTGTGGTGTTGAAAGGCTTAATTCATTAATGTTACAGCATGTTTTTCATTTGATAGGAGGAATATATAAGAACACAGAAAATTTATTCTTATGATTTTGGGGAAATAATGTCTCTAGCTATATTTTAATTATCCAATGAATATTTGTACCATTATAATAAAGGTGCCAAAACTGGTTTTCAGTTGGAGTTTTACATGTGAGGAAGGGCTACAGGATCAGGCCCTTAATATTTTATCAATTTGAGGCCATAGTGAAGCTAACTAAGGGTGAAATTTACCCTCCTGAACATGGTTTAAGTCCCAATCAAAACAGGATTCAAGTGGTACATGGTTCTTGTTTGCCTTTTCACCTGCACAGGCTGAATTTCACCCTGAATTAATGTTGGAAGCATTATTTTGGGGGGGGGGGGTGAGTGGACGGAGGGGAGGATACCAACCAGGAAATCTAAACTCACTTTGGCCCCACGCCTGAAAACAGTTACACATGTGCATAAAATTATACTCACACACAGGGCTGATGAAAGGGGGACAGGGAGACAATTGTAATGCAGTCTTGAATTAAAGTCCTCCACAAAACATCTACAACAGGTGTGTAGATAAAGTGAAATGGGAAGGGGTGGGGTCCCAGGGAAAACGATATACCGGGTCCCAAATTTTTCTCTGTGGGCCTGCTTCCATATGCAGTCCCTTTGATATCAACCTACTTGTGTATGTAGCATTAAGCACTTGTGTAAGTGCTTGCAGCACTGAGGCCCATGCTTTCAAATCTGCAAACTAATGTCTGTCATTCCCCATAGGCCTAGTCTAGGATCTGGTCCATATTCTTCTTTCTTGATGCTTTGGACACATTGGTTAAAATAAAATAAAATAAAACACCAACCCTGCTACAAGAGAAAATATTGTGAAGAATCTGTCTGTCTGAGAGAGAGAGAGAGAGAGAGTGAGAGTGATTGTCAGACATTTGAGTTTTATTCACATAGAAAAAATATTAATTAACAGATGTTGCCCTCTAGTAGATGTGAAAGTACTGCAAGCTCCATTTAAGAAACAGTTTTTGCCTTTGAAAACTGTCAGGTTCACAGAGAGTTTATAAATTATCCTCTGTTGAGGACAATGATAATAGATATTACACAAAACATGCTTTCCCTGGGGGAGCTCCAGCACTATAAGATCTAGGTCTGCATGAAGAATTTTTCCCTCTGGCTGTTGTCACACCAATGTACCTCACGGTTCATCTAGAGGTGAACATCTCTGAGGGGAGATCATAAAATATAAAATTGAGACTACAACCAGAGAGGAAGGATGATTCAGTGATTAGGGTGTTAGCAGCAGAATCACAAGAAGATGAGTTCATTTCCCTGCTGTGCCACTGAGTTACCTGTGTGATCTTGCACAAGTAACTTAGATTCCCATCCAAAACAATGAGGATAGTAGCACTTCCCTATGTAGCGGGGGTATTGTGAGGATAAATACATTAAAGATTGTGAGGTATTCAGATATCACAGAAATGGGGGGGGGGGGGGGGGGGACACGAAAATACCTCCACACTGGGGAAAAAAAAAAACCCACCCAGGAGAGCCAGTTTCAGAACCTAAGTCAACAGATTTGGGTTTGCAAGGTTCACACTACCAGACTAAAAATAGCAGTGTAGACGTTGCCGCTTGGGCTGGAGCCCTGGCTCTGAGACTTCAGAGTCCAGGCTCCAACCCAAGTGGAAATGTCTACACTGTTATTTTCTGCCCCATAGCACAAGCCAGAGTCAGTTGGTTCAGGCTCTGAGACTTGCTGCAGTGTTTTTTGTTTTTTGTTTTTTGCTGTGTAGACATACTCTTACATAGATTTCAAAATCTTTGATCACATGTTTCAGGCAAACAAATCCTATCTGTAATAACACGGCTATATTGGAGTGACCATAGATTTCACTTTTAAACAGTACAGATTAAAGGTCTTTATTTAAAAATGTGAAAAAAATATTCTAATTTCAACCTCAAGCTTCTCCATCATTGCACAGATCTTGGGATATTTTCCTTATATAAAGGGAAGTATTAAGTGTGGCTGTATACGCACATGGGCAAAAATTTCAGGCAGGAGCTGTCAAGTGATATAACCTTTAGAGGGGCTTGGGGCACTCTTTCTGCACTGAGCTAAACATATGCTTGCCCCTGCATGGAATTCCCTGGAGGACGCTGGTCTGTGTGGAGATGACTGCAGCTACAGAGCCACAATGTCGCTAGGTCTCACTTATTGATCATGAGTCTCACACTATTTGGGTTTTTCTTAAAATTCCAGCTCCTGGAGTCATGTGAATACTTGGGACTCTCCGCTTTCATTAACACAAAATACTGTAAGCTTCCAGCTCTCATGGTTGCACAGAAAAGCAAGAAAGTGTGAACCCTAATTGTCTCAAGCTTGAAGACAAATACAAAGGACCTCAAATTTATTATTTTAAGAAAAATCTCAATTTTTAAGTGAACCCAGTGGCTTTTGAGGGCCTGACTCATGAATTTTGAACTCTTAGAGTTGGTATGCTGTTGCGGTTTTCTGAGTTCCTTAATGAAACCCAGCTGCAGGGCCCAGGACTCTCATTCACAGAAAAGAAGAAAGGCAATAAAGCAGATAGCAAGGAAAGAAGATGTATTGGTTGAACATTTTGAACTAGAGGAAGGAGGTGGGAGCTATCCCCTGGGACATTTATAAAAATAGATGCAATTTAAAAGCAACAGAGTAATGAATTTTTAATAATTATATTTGCATATATATGAATTTAGTTGTGTGAATGACTTTGGAAAGATGCTATAGCTTGAAGGAATATGATGCTTCATTTTTCCTTCTTCTGATTTTGTTTTTTCAATTTAAAAAAAATTCCTACTTTTGATCAGATGACTCAGTAATCCACTATCCCTCTTGAGCTTCTTGCCAAAGCATAAAATGGCTTTTCTGAAAGCTACCTTTCCTATTTAGGACAGACAGGAAGAGTCTTTTCTGGCTCGATAGATTTTTCTCTCTTTTATTGTCTACTTTGTTTTCTTTTTTCATATTTTCTAACTTCTGCTGTCCCTTTCTTCAGCAAGAGAGATTCAGGTTAGATATTAGGAAAACCTAACTATAAGGATAGTTAAGCACAGGAGTAGGTTTCCTCAAGAATCCCTGTCACTGTAGATTTAGAACATGTTAGACAAACAGCTGTCAGTGATTGTCTAGGTCTATTTGGTTCTGCCTCAGCACAGAGGGATGGACTACATGACCTCTTGAGGTCCCTTCCATTTCCAGCCCTACATTTCTAGGATTCCTCATGTGTTGAATTGTATCCTTTTGTGCAGCTCTGTCCAAGAGCCCCATGTCCCTAGGAAGCTTCTTAAATTAAAGCACTGAAACTTTATATTCAGGTACACAGTCCTGAGTTTTATTGATAATATCTGTACTGCATGGATAGCCCCACAGGCCAGACTAAACGCCCAGAGTTCTGTCTCACCATACCCTGCCCTCGGTGTAAATCCTCAGCTGTACTAACTGGGATGGTCTCTTCTTTGGTTGCTCCAACGGCCTACTCAGAAATCTATTGGAGATATCCCCACGACATTACACACTTACCCCTTTGCACTTGCCCCTCTTTTCTCATATATATGTATGACCTGTGTCCTGGCCCTTTTGGCACTCCTCAGTCTTAAAGGATGGGTACTGAGCAATAGTTAAGAAGCCATTGCTTGATGCATTTGATCTTTCCAACTACTATCTGGATTATGGCATCCTTTGGTGGGGTGGGGGGAAAAGGGGGCAACAATAGCTAGGAACAAAAATTGCTATACCAGTTCAGACAGTGGACCATGTAGCACAGTATCCTGTCTGACAGGTACCAGTTCCAGATGCTGAAGGTGCAGGTGCAAGAACACATTATAGACAATTATGGAATAATCTGCACATGAGGATTAAAAAGCAGTTTCCCCTATCAGTTAGTGGGTGGCTAATACTCTGCAGCAAGAGGGTTAACATCTCTTCTAAACAAAAATCAAAACAAAACAACCCCCTAAACTAATGTAACTGGCAATGTTCTCAATAGCCATATAAAAGTCTAATCCTTTTTCAAATCCTATTAAACTCTTGGCCTTAAATGATACCTTGGCAGCTGATACAAATGATTAAAAAAAAGGTATTATTTAATCTGTATAATATGGTAGCACCCAGGAGCCCTAATTTTTCTTCGGTTGTTTATTTTTCCTGTATGTTGTGCTTATTGTAAAATATCATTTAAGCAATATCAAAATGGAAAGATTGTGCCAACTGTCACAACGATAAAGAGTCCTGTGGCACCTTAAAGACTAACAGATGTATTGGAGCATAAGCTTTCGTGGGTGAATGCCCATGAATGCCCAATACATCTGTTAGTCTATAAGGTTCCACAGGACTCTTTGTTGCTTTTTACAGATCCAGACTAACACGGCTACCCCTCTGATACTTGTCATAATGATGTTTGTTTGAATGTAATTTCAGAGTTTATATTGTCTCTTGCCACCAGATGTCAGCACTATGTAACCTAAGGGAAGCTAGCAGAACTGTAGGAATATTTCAGGACATGTCCACCGGGGAGCTGGAGGGTGTGATTTCCAGCTTCAGGAAACATAGCTCAATCAAAACTAGCTCAGCTAACACTCTAAAAATAGAAGGGTAGTCATGGCGGCTCAATGGGAGAGGCTAGCAGCAAGAGCAGTCAGAATTGTACTTGGCTAACGTCTCCTGCTGTCATGGCTACCCTTCTATTTCTAGTGAGCTAGCTTGATCAGAGCTAGTGTGGTATACCTTCTCAAGCTGGAAGTTACACCTTCCACCTCAGACGTAGGTATATCCTTAATATACCCAGGATTAGGCACGGTTTAAGGTGTCATCACCAACATGAAATATAGCCCAGGGTCAAGTTGCAAGCAAACCTGATTGCTGATTTATAGTGGAGACCACGTTAAACTTGGTCAAAATTCAGTGGTTTTAGTTTCATTTGAATACAAAACTAAAAGGGTCAAATTCAAACCTAGAATAAGCAGATACAAGTCCACTGGAATCTGCAGGCCTTCTCCCACTTATATCCAGTCTGATTTCGGCTTAAGGGGGACAAAATGTAAGCAAATAAAACAGGGAAAAGGTTCACAAAAAAATAGACCCCCCCTCCATATTCCACAGAAAATATTCTAGGTACTCTTTTGGCTGCTGAGTTCTGCCCTTCGTTCTCTGTTGATAGAAGCCCTAGAACAGAAAAACCATAGGCAAATGTGGCATACAACCAATTTTTTTTCTAAGTTACACTAGTGCCACTCCAAGGGGGGGGAGGAAGGGATAGCTCAGTGGTTTGAGCATTGGCCTGCTAAACCCAGGGTTGTGAGTTCAATCCTTGAGAGGGATCTGGGGCAAAAATTGGTCCTGCTAGTGAAGGCAGGGGGCGGGACTCAATGACCTTTCAAGGTCCCTTCCAGTTCTAGGAGATTGGTATACCTCCAATTATTACCTTTTTTTTTTAAAATAAGCTCAGTGTGGTCTGTTCTGAAAGCAGCGAGAGCCCATTCCTACTTCTCAGCAGGGAGAGAGCTTCCATAATACTCTAGTCAGCTGTTCTTCAGCATGGAGGGACTCTGAATTCTTTGCTATCAGTTCTCAGCCCCTGGTTGTTGATGATGCTGAGAGCATCCTATTTCCTGGTTCTTCCCAGAAAGAGGCAAAAGATAAAACAGGCAGCATCAGCAGCAGCAAGAGGAGGGCAGATCTGGGGATGGCGTGAGAATCCCAGTTTGGGGGAGGATTCCATACAGGAATCCATACCCAGCCATTCCTTGCTGATACAGCATACCTTGGCAGCCACCCTCCCTGCACCCTCCACAAGTAGAAAACTGGTTTGTTGAAACCATTCAGTGTCTTAAGTGTTAAGCTTCACATCTGTGGGAGGAAAGTAGAATAATAATTACATCCAGTCCAGATATGAGCAAACAGGCACAGAGCGTTGAGGCAACTTATCCATGGCCACACAAAACGTCAGTGGTGCTGCCAAGAGTTGAACCCAAGACTCCTGCCTTTAATCACTTCTTTCAATGGCTGGAGAAATATAAAGTCAGCTCTCTAGGCAGTTTATTCTAGTTGAGTGGTCCCCCAACTTTTTACCTCACACTCCCCTCTTGCCCCTGTCCACACACCCACCCCCAGAGGTGGGGCCGGGAGCAGGGCCATGGCTCCAGGGTCGGGGGGAGAGGGGAGGAGATATGGACAGGGCAAGGGGGGGAAAGCCTGGGGCCACAGCTGGGGGCAGGGGCAGGGGTGGAGCCTCAGCCAGCAGGCTAGCAGCTGGGGCCCCAGGCGGAGCCCCAGGTGTGGGGCTGGTCCAGGCCCCAGCCCTACCCTCCCAAACATTCCTCTGTGCCCTTCTAGGGGGGCACACCCTACAGTTTGGGCACCTCTGTTCTAGTTGTAGTTGCTAGCATGATCTCACATGTGCTCGTTTTGCTCCATTGGGCCTACTGCAGTTACTCTTGATGAGCAACACCATGAGTGAGATCAGAATCAGCCTTCTCTCGCTGAGGGCACTTCTACCCTGCAATAAAAGGGCTGCAGCATGGCAGTGGCTGGCCTGGGTCTACTGACTGGGCCTTGCAGGACTCGGGATCCTGAGAATAAAAATTGCATTGTAAACATTTGGGCTTGGGCTGAAGCCCAGACTCTGAGACCCTCCCCCTTAGAGGCTGGGCTCCAGCCCGAGCCTGAATGTCTGCACTGCAATTTTTCGCCTCACAGCCTGAGCGAATTGACCTGGGCTCACAGACTTGGTGCTGTGGTTTTTTTTTAATTGTAGTACTGTAGACTTAAGAGGCCTAGCCAAACACCCAGATCCGAATAATCCTGAATGATCGAGTTCAAAAATCTGCTTCCAAATCGGAACCTCCCCCACGTTCAAAGAATCAGTTCTTTAGCAAAACAGGTTTGAAATGGAAAATCAGGTCCATGGTTGTGATTTGGGCCCATCTCAAATATGGTCTTTTGTGAAACTAGAACATTAGTAAAAGCAACAAAGAATCCTGTGGCAGAGACGAGACTAAGCTTGCAGCATGAGCAGTGTGAATACCCACTGAATCTCCACTTCTCACCCATCACAAACTGCTGCAACGTGCAAAGTGTCTGTCTAGCCAGCTTTTTTTTTGTTTGTTGCTGAGACAGAGACAGACTAACACCTCCTGATACTAGAACATTAGTGATGTCATTAATTTTTGGTGTATTCAAAAACTTCAGTTTCCTCCTGCACCTGCTTCATCTATGAAAATTTCTCATCTATTTCTCTAAAATTTCCCTTAGCAAACCTTTTGGTCAAAATATACATTGATATGTAAAGTGTTTTATTGGATGTTTCCCTCATTGATTTCTGTATCAAACTTGTTTATAAAAAGTACTTCTAGCACATAAAAGCTCATTTATACTACATAAAGAAATTACTACACTAATTTATTTCAATAACCTGCTAGGATGCTTATGAAAATCCCACTAGGCCCCTATCTGCATCTTAAGGTGCCTTTGAAAATCTGGGTTCTCAGTACTTGCAAACGAGTTAAGCTACTATTGAACTCAAAAAGGGATATATGGACCTGTGTTTATATTTAATTACTATACAATTGTGAAACCCTCTAACTAATATCATCCCTCTAATCTACTATATATTCCAACTCTGCACTAGACACAATGCCTTAAAAATCTAGTATTTCTAAGTCACTTCCATGCTCCAGTTAATATAATTATAGAAACAAGCCTCAAATTGATGATCCTGCATATAATTATAGATTCTGCATCTCAGCATAAGCAAATAAAGAAAACCATACTTATTATGACAATACATTTTCCAATAGGCACTGCAAGCTTAATTGCAGTAACGGATGGATAGTGCTATTCTGTAATTAGTAACAAAAATGTTGTTTCAAGATAATTAAACCTTGATGTGGGCACAAAAGCTAATTTTAGAACAGCCTTTTTGTAAATGGTGAAATAGTTTTAAGAATTTTAAAGGCAGAGCATATATTATATTAGAGTGTTTTTTTCATTCTGAAACCATGGTTAAACATTTTGTTGCACACAAGATGCAGCTACACAAATTAAATAAAATGGCTACTTCCAGGTTCTACATTCACATAGGTCAAGAAAGCCACTTCAGATTTTAACTCCCTTTCATTATGTGGCTCAAACTGAGAAAGGAAACACCATCTTACTCTAGTGTAGATTTTGTAAAGGTAAAACCTGAACTGGATTATTGTGTTCTGAAGAAATACAGGTGACACCACTAAAATGGGATCAGATTTGCCTGAAGTTCCTGGCAAAATGAGATACCAATAGCAGAGCTCTGTAATGCAGCAGGGGAATGAGTACAGGAGAGCACTGTGTATACAGAACAGACACACAGATTCTACTGTGATGAGTGCCAATGAAAGAAACTAGATGGATAAATAGAGCAGTACAAGTAGATAAACCTAAATGCAATACGATATCTTACACACAGCTTGAAACATTAGCATTTACATTTAAAAATGAAGTGGCTATAAGTTGTGTGATCAGAGATTTTACACTGTAATTTTCAAGACAAGAGTCAGGTGGGAATTTTCATGGCTGAATTACAAACTTCTGGCGAAAAATACTCATAATGGAAAGCTTTATCAACCTTGACTACATTGCTTAGATTGGCACTACTCTAAGTTAGTGAGTTCTTTACAATATTAAGATTCTGTTATACTGCAATTCACTACTGCAATATTGAATTTCATCCTGCCCCCAAGTGAAGTCAGTGTCAAAACTCCCACTGAACTGAGTTGTGCAAGATCAGGACCAATGGAAGGGATAGACTGATTTAATTAAATCTTATTTTCTGGATCATTACAGTCACAAGAAGTTAATTGATCTCTTCTCTTCCTACATTCTCAAATTTTCTGATGGGAAAAATTGCTTTTATCTTCTGTGTTTAGTTCCAAAATTACCAATCAAAGTATCCCACTGTATGGAGAGGCATAATTTTCTGTTATTTAACAGAACCCTAGAGGAAATTTGACTCACACTAGCTCTAAAACAGCTTCTAAAGTAATATGGCTATTTGTAGCTTTACATTTCTGCAAATTCACTTTAAGCTGAAAATTAGGTAATTCCATGGAAATCAGGCTCTGTGTTCGGAAGTTACATTTAATTTGTAACTAACATTTTGTACATTATAAGCAGTTTCATAACTACCATGTCATTCACAAAAACACAGCAGCCCCAGAAGATAGTTTTGGAAACTTCCTGCTATCAGATAGTCCATTCCATGCCAATTGATTCTAGCAGAAGCGTACGGCTATGTTTGAAAAGAATCTGGACAGTAGACATTTGAACCTCAAGCTTCTGAGAGCCTCCTGGGAGAGTGCCCAGCACCTTAAGCTGGTGATCCACAAGAGTTTTTCGGGGCCCCTGGAGCGGGGTCCTTCACTCGCTCCGGGGGCCCCGGAAAACTCTCGCGGGGCCCGGGCCCCTGGAGCTTCTTCGCTCCCGGTCTTCGCTGGCAGGGGGTCCTTCCTCTCCGGGATAGAAGGTCCCCCTGCCGCCGAATTACAGCCGAAGCGGGACCCGCCGCCGGAGTGCAGCCGGGTCTTCGGCGGTAATTCAGCAGCCGGGGAGGGGGGTCCTTCCGTTCCGGGACCCGCCGCCAAAGTGCCCCGAAGACCCGCAGTGGGGGCTGCACTTCGGCGGCGGGTCCCGTTTCGGCGGTAATTTGGCGGAGGGGGGTCCCCGCCGTGGGTCTTTGGGGCACTTTGGCAGCGGGTCCCGGAACGGAAGGACCCCCCGCCGCCGACTTACTGCCGAAGCAGGGCCCCCCGCCGCTGAAGACCCCGGGCCCCCGGAATCCTCTGGGCGGCCCTGTGGAGCACTCCAGATACAACTATCTGGTTGTGTAATGTGATGTATTTTCAGCATTTACTTCATGCCAGTGTGATCTTTTGAAAATACTGCCATTTATTCAGTTGTTGAAAATTGCAGTTCTCCCTGGGACATGGACTCAGCAGTGAGTGTGCACCCAACCCTTTCACAGCACAAGGACCAGGCCTGCCCCAGAAACACCTCAGGGTCCTGCCCCATGCCAGGTGCACCTGGTGTGGGCAAGCAGGATCCAAGTGTGGAGGGATCCAGGTGTGGGTTGAGAGGTCTCTGTGTGGGGCAATCTGGGTGTGGGCAGCTCAATGGGGGATCTGGGTTCACAGGGGCTTGTTGGATGGTTCTGGGTGCAATGGTAATGGGACTCTGTAGGGGGGTCCAGGTGAACGTGGTTGGGGCTTAGTGGGCGTGTGTGGTTGTGGTAGGGATAGAGCTCAGCGGGGTGGGGGACTGGGTGTGGGGGGGTCCAGATGCAGCTGTTTGGGGCTCAGTAGGGTGAGGACCCAGGTGGCTCACCTGGATGGTCCAGGTACAGGGGGAGTGGGACTCATCAGGGGGAGTTCTGGGTGCAGGGAGAGTGGGTGAGGCTCAGCAGGAGGATTGGGGTATGAGGGGGTCTGGATGCACAGGGGTTGGATGGATAAGGGAGCAGCTCCCTGTACAGTGATCCCTCCCCCTGCAGCTGAGGAGCGATGGGTGCAGGAGGTGACAAGGGGGAAAAGTTTGCAGAGCTTCTTACAGTCAGGGAAGAAATTTGGGGGTGGGTCTGACATGATCCAGATGCCGTGCAGGGAAAGAGGAAGTCCTGTCCTCCCCAGCCCAGCCGGGACTAACAGCTGAGCCCAGTGCAGGGTAGGAGCCACCAGCTAGGTCTTCCTCAGTACCGCCTCATATCCCACAGTGATTTACCTCTGTTTGCTGCCCTGGGCACCCAAAACATACTGGGGCAGAGGGTCTCATGAGTGCTCTGGTGGCTTCCCTTTGCTTACCTGTCAAAGTCATTTTTCTGTGGGAAAGCAAAGAAATCTGGGTGGGGTACAAATTCTGTATATGAGCAGAATTCCCCCAGGAGTAATTAGTCTAATCTATGAATAAAACATGGTGTGAGAAGATGAGATCTACTAATTCTAAAATCTTGAAGGACACGGTAAACAGACACAATCAGTTCAATTAACTTCATAAGATATTTCTTTTGTTTAATAAACCAGTTAGTTTTGTTAAATAAATCTTACTGAAATGTTCTGTATACATAAACTTTTCCCTTATCAAAAATTTTTCACATTTAAAACTATTTTAGAATGCTGTTTTTGTGCATTTTAATTAAATTCCAGTTTCCATCCAAATGCAACTTATCACAAGTTTATAGTCATCACCTAGTAAATAAGACATTTTCTAACATGATAAAAAATAAAAATAAAAATCTAAATATATGCTAAGCTAAATTTATTTAAGCAATTATATATCTAAATACAGTATCCTGGTTAGCAAAAAGCAGCATCAGATTTAGTGGAAAGGCTACATTTAGTTGCACAGCAACATGTTTTAATGGTTATATCAGAAAATGAGTATTAGGAAAAAAATACTAAAAAGTACAAATGCAAAACAAGTTTAAAATTGCCAATTGAAATAAAGGTTTCCTACTTGCTGATTTAGATCATGGTTAAAATTAGTGATTTAAATCAATCTGCCCTGCTCTGCGTATAGACTTAACTTCCTCATGGGCTGTTCTCTGATGTTTATCAGTACAGGATGTATTAATTATTCTTCACAATATCCCTGGGAGGTAAGAGGGTGGTGTCACAGTTTCAGGGTGACTGCACCTGTACTCCCCTCCATTGTCCCTCAAGGGGACCCATTTAAGGTTTCTGGCTCTCGGCAATTGCCTCTTTTGGGTGGAGAGGCAATTCTCCCTTCTGGCCAGGGTTTTAGGGCTGCACAGCTTTCTCACTTATACTGCAATATCTTCAGCAAGCCAGTCTACCTACACGCCAGTGCCTGTGCTTTGCCTTTTCTCTAAGGCCTATGGTCAATGTATTGCCTGCAGTTTCAAGTTACCATGCAGCTACTTCTAAGCAAGCACATTTATTCTTAGGTAAAAGCATCACAGAGAAAGTATTTTTAAAACAATAAAGGTTCCTATATTCCTTCTAAAAGCTCACACCAGAGGTCACCAGTCTGTCTTATGGGGCCCTACTAGGCCTAAGTCTTTCCAATCCTTCTGCAAGGATCTGCTTCCATTCCTGCCATATTCTCACCCACCCCCCCTCACTGATTTCTAGTCCCAGTCTCCTCCAAATCCCCAGCTTCTTGTCCAGTCTCAGTGATCCCCCCGCCCCAACTGGTTCCCAGTCTCCACCCATTTCCCTCACCAGTTCCCAGCCTCAGTCTCCTCTTTCCCGGCAACCAGCTTCCTTGCCTACCCACTCCCAGACTATCCCCCTAGCGCCCATTCCCATCTCCTTGCCCAACCAGTTCCAGTCCCAACTCAACTCCCAGTAACAGATTTTTTTTCCTTACACCACCAGTTCCGGTCTCACCAGACTCCCTTGTCCCAATCTACTCGTTTCCCCCCACACACAGCTTTTGTCCCCTCTGCATTCAAAGTGGGTGGCTTCCCCTTCATACTGCCTGGGCACCAGCCAAGGAATCATTAAAAGCACGGACAGGCTCCCTGCTCTCGGTTCTAGTACTCATCTCTCCCCGCCCACCCCCAGTAGCTAGGAGAAGCAGTTACAGGTGAAGTCCAGCTTTGCCCTTGTGACCCTGGGCTGGACCATGCCCAGTCACTGCATGGAGGGCACATGCAGAGTCTCGTTATCACTAGGAGTAGTGAGAAGCTCGAGCATGCACAATGAATATGGAATCTTTGGCGATTTTAGTTGCTAAACTCAAAGACGTCTTTACCGAACATGTACAAACTGAGATTTTTTTCAGTCTTATAATTTGGACATATTTGGATGAATTTTTCACAGAGATGGCAAAAGGCACATCCCTGACACAGACCACTCCCTATCAAAATTTCAAATCCCTGCTCCAAAGCACCGGGTTGCTGGAACTTTTCAAATAAAAGATCACTGGGATTTTTTAAAAAGTGACAAAGCAAGCCTCTTTCTTGGAAACAATTGAACAACTTTGGCTGACTTTTTCAAGAACAAATTAGTCCTAGAGTCAGACCACCAGCACAAAAAATTTAGAGTAGAACCTCAGAGTTATGAACCATAGAGTTACAAACTGACCAGCCAACCACACACCTCATTTGGAACTGGAAATACACAATCAGGCAGCAGCAGAGACACACAAAAAAAGCAAACACAGTACAGTACTGTGTTAAATGTAAACTACTAAAAAACCGGAAAGCAGCATTTTTCTTCTGCATTGTAAAGTTTCAAAGCTGTATTAAGTCAATGTTCAGTTGTAAACTTTTGAAAGAACAGTCATAACATTTTGTTCAGAATTACGAATCTTTCAGAGTTACAAACAACCTCCATTACCGAAGTGTTGGTAACTCAGAGGTTTAACTGTACGTGCAAATGGTTAAACTTTGGCAAAGTTATTTATAACTGAAAACAGGGTCTTGTAATGGGAATTATCAGACAACCTTAACAATGGATGGTGCTAACAATCTGCCTGTAACATAGGGTTTGATGCTACATTACTGTAGTCAGTGGGAGTTTTGACATTGACTTCAAGGGGAGCAAAACTGGACCTCATTTTGAGAAATCTAATATTCATTTTTGTATGGAAGAACAAGTGGAATCATCTTAAAGGACAGTGACCATTCTATCACACGCTCAGAATATATGTAGTAGAGTTGGCATGTGCAAATATGGGCCTGGGTTGAGGTTCCTTTGAAAATGCAGTCCTTATAATGACATGTTGTAACATTACAGGTCTCCATCCTGCAGCTGAATAAGTGTGTGGAGCCCCTTTGACTTCCAGTGGCGTTCTGAGTGGACACAAGGGTTATCTTATGTAGGTTTGATTGCAGGATTGTGGCCATATTTTTGTAAAGAAAGATTTTATTCAGAAGTCATGAGTTGGATACAAAGCCAAAATTGGCCCATGCTCATGCAAAACTTGGCCTGGGTTTAATCGAATCCCACCTTGGGACTACTTGAAACATGGCCCAGGTTTTCACAAGAGATCAGAGATTCTCAGAGATCCTTTCAGTAAATCTAGGCTGTTTCATGTAAGTAACATAAAAAGTGTTGCACAGTCATAATCATGAGCAGCAAGAATGATAACCTGAACACTGCAGGCTCAGCTGCCCACAAAAGTTGTACAGCTTTCACTGTACCATAGCGCCCCTAGTGTGGGCATAGCTGTTTTAGTATAAAAGTGCTTTATACCAGTATAGCCATTCCTGTACAGGAAGAGAAATAAGCTACACCAGTATAAAGTACTATTATACCAATATAACTGTGCCCATGTAACTATTCAGTTAAGAAAAACAAAACAAACAAAATATTCCAAACTGATATAGTTATACTTGAACCAAACTGTGTTTAGACCAGGCCTTCTAATGGAGACATAAAAATGCCAAGGTAGGAGAGGTTCAAACACACATGGTGCAATATTTAGGAAGACCACAAGATGGAGGTAAAGTTTAAAAATTAAAATACAAACAGCTCACAGTGGTGAGATGCATTAATGTGCAGTCACCGTTATTATTTAATTGATGGCAAATATTATAATCAACATGGGGATTTCTTAGTTCTCCGATCTCTTCTCAGTAGTCTGGTATGCAATCAGCACAAAGTAAATATTGCACTGGCTTACCACAGTGGGATTTCCTCTGATGGAAGAAAGGATTTACAGAGCCCTGTGAAGAGGAGTCTCTGATCTAGCCTTGAATTCAGGGCTGGTACAGGATGAAAAGCCACATGTGCTCAGTGATGTTTCTCCAAGTCTGGCTCTGGGGGACAATTACTGTTGAAAGTTATTTGGTAGATGAAAATGGGGGAGGTGGGGAATCTAATACTTATCAACCTGATTTAAATCTGTGCATCATAAATGCTGTACTATCCAAGGAATAAAGTAACTAGTCAACAAGTTACCAGAAAAGGAAACTGGAGTTGGATGCAATGGACAGTATTACTATGTACAGCCCTGGAAAGCTGTGAATGCTGACCCACATTAAACAGGTATTCGAACAGAGGAAGAGAATTTTTATATCCCTTTTGTGAAATATGACAACTTAACCTACTACAGCTGTAATTCAGAAACAATGCAAATTGTTGTGGTGGGTTGCTTCACAAGCACAGTAATACTTCTTCCTTAAGATCTCAAAGTGCTTTACAAACATTACAAAAACCTTACCTATCTCCTTGAGGTATTGAGAGGCCAAGTATTATTATACACATTTAACGGATGGAGAAAACGAGGCACAGAGGTTAAATGATTTACCAAGGACACACAGTGCCTGGTACAGCCAGTTTACAACTGAGGAGACCTGATTCCAAAGTCTGTTCTAACCACTAAACTACACTCCCTGAGCATGTGGTGACTATAGGTACTGCACCCTCTAGAATGAAGAAACTATATTCAACTATATTATCTTTTTATAAGGAAGTATCTGAGGGGTACCCATGTTAGTCTGCATCCACAAAAACAACGAGGAGTCCAGTGGTACCTTAAAGACTAACAGATTTATTTGGCCATAAACTTTTGTGAGTAAAAATCCCACTTCTTCAGATGCATGGAGTGAAAATTACAGATACAGGCATAAATATATATTGGCACATGAAGAGAAGGGAGTTACCTTACGAGTTGAGAACAAAAGTTGAAGGCCAATTCAGTCAGGGTGGATGTGGTCCACTCCCAATAATTGATGAGGAGGTGTCAATACTGAGAGGGAAAATTGCTTTTGTAGTGAGCCAGCCACTCTCATTCCTTATTCAAGCCCAAATTGATGGTGTTAATAGTTGCAAATGAATTGCAGTTTCTCTTTGAAGTCTATTTTTGAAGTTTTTTGTTGAAGAATGGCTACTTTTAAATCAGTTATTGAGTGTCCAGGGAGAATGAAGTGTAACCTCACATGAAGAAACGGTAACTCCCTTCTCTTCATGTGCCAATATATATTTATGCCTGCATCTGTAATTTTCACTCCATACATCTGAAGAAGTGGGTTTTTTACCCACAAAAACGTATGCCCAAATAAATCTGTTAGTCTTTAAGGTACCACTGGACTCCTCGTCCTTTTATAAACAGATACTTTCATTGCCCAGAGCTCATCCTTATAGTACTGAACAGGAAATAATACATGAAGTAAAGCGTTAGCACAGAATCTTACAGTATAAAATAAGCAAAGGTTAGAAAGATGGAAAATATGAAAAAAAAGTGTTGAACTGCTCTTTATCCTAGATTGTTGATTTAAGAGGCGGTTCAGCCATGTAGAATAACTGTCTATTAGCAACACTTCTTGGATAACAGACCAGTAGTAGCCTTCATAGGTGTGTCAGTGTTGATGCAAGAGCTGAATGGAGTTTTCTTTGCACAGAACATCCTTCCAGATATCTGTCCATTTTTGATAGCTAAAAGCTCTCTTTAAAATCTTATTTTGTTTAATTTCTTGAAAACCATGCAATTAGTATTTGTCCTAATACACCAAAACTAAAAAGCATGAATGGAGACATTGGGATGGATTCTCCTTTGAGCAGTACAAAGTGGCCTTAAACCAGCCAAAGATTGCAAGTGGAGGTCTTCCCCAGAGTGGGGGGAATTTTCACTGACACAGAGCTGCACGAAACTCAGGAAATAAATCCCATCAGGTAAACAACATGCATAACCACTTCATGGGATCAAGAATATTTTAATTCCATGGAGTCAAAAATATTTTAGATGCTCTAAGCCACAGGGAGCAGGGAGTTGTTAAAGTGTCCACTGTCCACAAATCTGAATTCCTATACATGGTAATCTATGTACAGTGATAAATATCTCAGACAATCAAAATTGTAACATACCTTGGGATTTTTGAACAGAGAATGGTCTTCCTCATCTTGGTGATGCCAAGTAGCATAGTAATCAGAGAAGGTATTTTTGGAACAGTAATAGTTATTTCCCAGCACCACTAAGTCCCAATCCAAAAGTTTAAGAGAAATGTTATCCATCATCTAGAAAAAATAACCTATTTTACCACCCGCAGAAGTTGGGAGCACAGTTCCCTTTGTAATTCTGTCCAGTGTATTTAGAGAAAAACCTATAGACTAAATAGCTAGAAGGTCTTCAATGGAGGACCACCTCCTTATCTGAAGTATTTTTTCCTTAATTTCCCACCCACGGCCCACCAAAATATGGGATGATTTGGTTGCATAGCCATCAGTGGCAAAGGGACATGTATCCCTATGACCCCAGCTCCACCTATACTTTGTGCAATAATTGTGGTTTATTGCATTTAACCCAGCTGAGATTAAAATATATTGGAACTACTGCTGCTATCTATTTAAGTCACAAGTATGTAGACTAGTAGATGTATGGTATATTATTTGTTTCAGGTGATGACCTCATTAAATAGTAAGTGGGCTAGGCAGGGGTTAAAGCTTTACAAAGTACATTGTTTGTAAAATCTGCTCATTTTCTTGGCAAGAAAACAACCCTCAAAAACTCAGGAATCTTCTGCATACGTGTCCAGAGTGACGCCACTGGCTCTGCTTGGCTAGTTATAGCTAAAAAAATCATTAGGTGATTGCATCTAAAGTATGGGTAATGATACGAGTATGGTACATCAACTACACTTCATAATAACTAACTTGTTTGACATGCTCCAAATCAGTCATCGGTCACAGAAAAAAAATGTACATAGTTACTGCACTTCAGTCTCTCAAGCTAGGCTAGGGGAATGTAACCACTCACTGACATAAATCTTCAGACCTGACTGCTGTTCAAGCAGGGGAGTCATGAACTCCAAAAGATTCAAGTGGAATGGGCCCCCAAAAATGTGTATGCTATATTATTCAAACCTAGGGTGCAAAAAAGGCTTCCATGAGATTTCCAGTATTTCCTATTACTGGCTAAATGAAAAGCATTGCCATAAACAAGGCAAACAAAATGGGGGAGTCGGATGGGGAACTGTCCCTCATAATGGCTTGCACTCACCACCACTGGTGCTTCCTGCTGGTTAGTCCAGGAATTAGCTCATTCCAACTCCAGAGTGCCCCCTGCAGGTGGTGTCTTGCCCACTGTCTGCAATATTCTGCTGTTTGAGACCCACGTTGCTCCCTCACTTGGCGGGGTCCTCTTCAGGACACTGCCCTCCAGCAGTGCCCACTACTTCTTTCTCACCCCCCTTCCAGGGGGTCACAGCAGTCCTTTGGCTTGCATCCACCGCTGAGGCCAACCACAACCCAAAGTCAACCCCCTCACTTCAGGGGCAAGTTGCAGTCTGTATTGGCCCTGCTCTTCCATGGCCAGGTGCAGTACAAAGAGAGGGACCCAGGCCCACCCACTACTCTGGGTCCCAACCCAGGGCCCCTCTAGCAGCAGCCTCTCTGCCCTCCTTCTCTCCCCTTGTCTGCCTATCATCCCTGGGCCACTCCCCCTTGGCCCTTGCACCTTCTTGGCCCTTTCTGGCAGGGGCCTGCAGCCTAGCAGGTAACAGGCCAGAGCTCACCCTCTGCTCCCCTGAGCCTACCCAGCATTACTCTATCTCAGGTGCTATCCCTGGGAGCCAGGCCTCCTCCCTTGCTTGTCAGGGAGAAACCACTTCTCTTTGGGCAGCTCCTTATATCTGGGCTGCCCCAGCAGCTGCCTCCTGTCTGGCTCCTTTCAAGCCTTGCCCTAATTAGCTGCAGGTTTCCACAGCCTCCCTATCTGCTTCTGCCCCACCCCCTGCTGGAGTGGGCCGCCCGCCCACTTCCCGGAACCCAATAGGTACAGCCCTCAAGGAAGATTCTGTTCAGGTCTTGGGGAATGCTTTCATTTGGGTCTTTTTTTTCCTATCTGAACCAATTTACCCATCTCTATATGAAAAATATTCAATGCACTGTATTTGAGAGTCAGATGGAGAGGGATGATGGAAAGGAAGAGCTAAGAGATCATGGCTATGAAAAAAAAATGTTAGATTTGGTTTTCATGTTTATGGTGAATCAAAATGACTAGGGTCTGATTACCAGGGTTCATACTCCTGCCTCCAGTTCAAATTTTGCATGGAGTTTTGGGTTTCAACTGTAACTGATTGGGACCAGCTTGACATGAAGTCAATGGAAATTTTGCTACTAATTTAATGGGAGCAGGACTGAGCCCTTAATGAGTTTAAGAAAGACAAAATCCTTTCATTTAGTCAGAGAACAATTGCATCAGCAGTGCTCCCTGTTTATGCAAGCAAGGTACAATGCTATCATTTATGAAGCTATTATAATTTCAGAACTGTTTGTTGATTCTGAGCATCAGCAGTTTGTGAAAGAAAACCCTCCAATATGAAAAAGCATTTTGTTTTTTGCATTACTCTGGCTGGCCTAAAAGTAAGCAGGGCTGGAATGTTTGCCCAGTGCATCCCATGGTGCTAGATCAGACAGTAAAAATGAAGGCCGCTATGCCTGGCATTAGAAGCTCATATTAAAAGTCACTTGGTATTTTCAAAATTAATGTGAGGTCTAATTTAACAATCAACGAGCCTCAGCCAGGCCGTTTTGATCTAGCTGTGAGCATCCCCAAAGTTCAGTGGGCTTCATATCTGGTGTACTCATTTGGACCCATCTGAAATTTAACATCACCTCTGTCATTGCATTATTGGAAGATGACCATCAGCATTTCAGAGCAATTCAAAAAACTTGAGAGAGAAACACGTAGCACACACCTCCCTGTTTAAAATGTGCCATTATTTTGTATGTAAGTACCCTTTCCCTCCCTATCATGCAGCGTATGCATATTAAAAGGCTCATTTTGTTTAAGTTTAAAAGCAGCTTTTAGTTAGGAGAAGCCTCCTGGAAATATTGCTTGCAACCTGAGAATAGGATGACTTTATGTGAGCCGTCAGTCTGCGCATGAGAACACTAATGAAATGCATCCAAAACATGTCTTGGTCAGTTAAGCTAGAATGTCTCCCTCTCCATTCCTTCCAATAAAAACCAAATAAAGAGAGCTTATTAAATAGAGATGTCATAGTACATTATATTTTAACTCAGCACCCTGGGTTTATTTGTTGATAGGCTGCCAGCCTTGGAGCTGTGATTTCAGTACTGAGATAAGCCCTCATGCTGGAAGGCTAATAGTTTTCTCCACGGGGGGTTATTTGAGAACAAGGATATGCAATTTTTATGGGGGGTGAGAGCCAACTTGGGGGGTCTAGCAACCATAACAGTGCCTATCAGATTTTTTTTGGTTCCGCAATAGGAAGCAGTGGCCCATACCATTTTATATTCCATTTAAAATTATACTGAAATAAGAAGCTGCAATACCAGTATTAATTATTCATAAAAATCTGGAGTGGATTTAAGCCTCAGGAATAGAAGAACTTGATTACCTGCAATCGCAAGTTCATATCCAAGTAGAATGAACTCAACCCTTTGTTCCATTTCATGCAGTTTACTAGGGGCTTATTCTCTTCTCCCTTACACTGGTGTGAATGAGGACTGGCTCCCCTGAAGTTAATGGAATTATACTGGTGCAAAACCAGAGAGAGAAAAAGAATCTGGCCCGGTGTGTGTGTCTTTTAGAGAAGAGCTGGAACACTGAGATCCTCTCGACTCTGTATGAACAGTAAGGATCCTGTGGCTCTTTATGTAAGAGGAAGGGCAGCAGTATCCTTAGGCAACATATCCCCTTCTCCACTGTCATGCCCTGTAACATGTGCTTGTAGTATCCTCCCCTCCTCCACAGAAGCAGTTACAGTTTAACTGTTCTGGGATTCTTTAGATTGAAAGGCGTTATCATTCAAATATTTCACAGTTTGTCTGAATCTTAAGTTTGCTCAGCAAAACATCACTCCAGTGTTGAAAACTTGAATACAAATTTTGTTAGCAACTCTGACATCTAGTGCGTGACACTATTCTCAAGAAAATTCCCACAGGGGGAAAAAAAAAAGAGTTTTCCTTGAGTAAAGGCTGCAGGACCAGCCTTCTAACGTTATGGCCCCCAGCCTGCATTTTAGTTTGTACAAGCAAATTAGAGAGCCTGCATAGAGCCCCACTGGAGTGAGACAGCTGAACTCCCATGTGGATCACAATGCAGAATCTTGTTGTTGAATGTTGTGTATGGTCATTGATCACGATTCCCTTTTGCTGAAATTAGGTGATTACCAGTATCTGGGGAATTGGTACAGGAAAAGTGAATTTCTTGGGAAGTTGTTAAAAATCAGGGGAACTTGTTCACCAAATAGGTCTTGGTGGGAGAGAAGGAAGCCAGAAAAAAAAATCTTGATATTTATAGGATAGGATGTAATTTAAAACTTCAAAGCCAAAAATTGTACTTATATTCGATTTGAAAAACAAGTTTTCAGATAAGGGGGCTTTTTTGACCAGAGAAAGTATATAGACTGCAACTGAAAGAGTCCTCTAGTTATTTAAAAATGAAAATTGCATGGATTAACTACCTAAGCAAATACATTCATCAGCAGTTCAAGAATCTGGAAGAGATTATCGTACAGATGATCGAGCATAAAATTCTCATATAAAGCATTTAAACCCAGCACACAAATCTTAAAGGCCATGTCAGCAAAGGATGAAAGGATTATTCTTTATTATATGCCCTGTTTGGGTGTGAGGCATAGTCTGGTTGTGGGGAACAGTGTATACTTGACATTGCTGCTTCTGCATTATTGATAAGGCTGGTCATCAACTAGGATCCAAAAATGGCCCTCTGAGCTGGGGAGACAGGCTAATGGATCAGCAGCAAGACAGCCAGCATGATACAAGCAACGGAAAGTCAAAGTGAAGATTACATCAGAGAGACTTTGCAAACAATCTTAAAAATAAGAACCTCTCCTCCCATCCCAAGAAGGATGCAAAGAGGGATGGGAAAATGAGAGAGAAACTAAGAGAAAAACAGGGAGTTAAAAACAGGAAGAGAATCTATTCCATCTGTACAATGAAAAGGAGAGGCAGTCCAGCTAACAATGCATATCATTTGCCATATTGGATCAGATCAGTGGCCCATCTAGCCTGTCTCCAAGAGTGGTCATTAAGAGCTGCTTCACAGGGAATTGCAAGTGTGCATTTCTTATGGTTATTTCTCGTTTGTATTGCATTAGCAATTTGGATCTCACTGTGCTGGTCACTGTATTCATGTGTAGCAAACACTGTTCTGGGCCCAAAGTGCTTACAATCTTAAGTAAGAAGATGAACAACAGATGGGTATAAAAGACAGACGGTGGAAAGAATATGGGAACAGTGAGATCATTACTAACAGTGTTCTTAACAGAGGCCATTGCACACCAGTTGCCTAACAATTATCAAGTGTTTTGTGGGCATCACAGCAAAGACGAGTTTTAAGGAGAGTTTTGAAGGAAGATTATGTAGTGGCTTTCTGGCTCCTTGCTGGGAGCTCCTCCAATGAATAAGGGCCGCAGAGAGGAAAGCAGAAAGGTGTTTGATGAAAAATTGGACTAACGGGTGATAAAGGCAGCATTATTTACAGAGCTGGGATGGAGTTGATAGCTCTGTACCATATCAGAGGGTGGGTCTAAGCCAGGAAGGACCTTAACAATGAAGATAAATTGTTTGAGAAGGATGAGCCAGGGCAAAGTTGCAAAGGGATGTGTGTGAGAGAGACATGGTCAAGGCAATGAGCCAGGTAAATTGTCTTTGCAACCATTTTTTCAACAGATAGAAGGCATTTGTCATGGTCAGCAGTCCAGAGATGAGATAATGAGGGTCTGAACCAGAGTTTTACCTACATGGGCAAAAAGGAAAGGCCAGATGAGAAAGATGTTGTGTAGAAAGGAGTAGCAAGATTCAGATATGGCCTGGCTGTGTGGGTCTAGAGAGAGGGATGAGTCAAAGGGGACAGCGGAAGCTGTGTTTACAAATGAGATTGCCCAGAAACAGGGCATAGAGGGAGAAGGAGGAGCAGCCCTGTGGGATCCACAGTGCGAGCTGGAGCAGGAATGAGGAGTTATGGGATCTCCTGTTGCCAGGGAAAGTTCATCCCTAACCCCCTGAATTAAAGATTGGTTTATGCCCCTTACAGAACCACAGGAGTTCTTTGTTTTAATCTTTGCTATTGTAGGTTTAGGGAGGGCAGCTTGACCCAGAGAGGGCCACAGAGGTTTGATTCCTCAATACATCAGGAAGCTTTGCTGGGCCATAATAGCTTTGCTGTAGACAAGGACATTTATAATTAAAATCTTAGCACATCCCTGTAAAAAATTCCCATGTGATTATTTTTAATGGAAGGATTTTTGAGCTTTTTCCCCCCCATCTGCTTCTAGAAAATTATTCTCACTAATTCTCATTATTCTCACTAATTATCTGAGAACTTGTTGAAATGTTCTCTTTGTTTCCAGTCTGAAAAAATCCAGGGACTTGCATGGAGTCAGCCTGTCAAGTTCCCCCTCTCATAACTCCAGCATGCGATGATAACAACCTGTGAGGGGCACTGCCCATGTCAATGTATGATTAGTGATTGGCAGCTACTATGGGTCTGTCTGACCTTACCTTTAAATAAGGTGATTTAAAGAGCTTTACACTGCATAAGTGCTATAAATCATCTTAACTTGGTCTGAGCTGGATGTACATCTACCAGCCTCATTATGTCCAGGCTAATGAATTAATTAAATAGACACCCTCTTTTTTTGTTATCTGACTTATTTCAAGTGGATGAAACTGTTTGATACCATTAACTAAAGTGATAATAGCTTCCTCTCGCCCCCACGCCATGAATGCTGGGTTATAGTGACGCTACAGTGTGGTCCAATGGATAGTGTCCCAAGACAGAGTCAGGAGCCCCAATTCTGTTCTCTGTTCTCACTGACTCGATGTGTGGCCTTAGGAAAGATATTGCATCTGTTTCTCCTCTGTAAAACAGGAATAATGCTTTGTAAAGAGCACTGAGACCTAGAGACGAAAAGTGCTAGTGATTCTACCATTAAAGCTGAACCCGTTTCTATTGCAAGCCTGATTAGAAATCCCTCCCTTCTCCTCTTCTTTATTATTATAATATGTTGAATATCTCCTGGTTAGTGTGAGGCAAGTTGGTGGGGGGGGGGGGACATAGCATGGGAAGGGAGTTTTCAAATGACAGGACTTCAGGGAGGAAAATAGCGACCTTTCACTTTTCAAAAAATTCACCTTCATAACTCAGAAACTACATTGTCAATAGAGGTCAAAATAATGCTAATAGTCAGGCCTCATGGAAAACTCATACATTGGGTCACTAGTAGGAACATTGAATAATTTAAAAAATGTTAGCCAAAGTCAAATTCTTTAATGTTGAGAGGACTTATATATTCCATGGCAATTGTAGTATCTCTGTTTAAATCCTGTGACAGTTAAGCTCCACCCTATCTACGCTTACATTAAAAAAAAAATTCTTTGTGTGGAGACACTACAAAATGTAAATCCATTATTAGAGCTTTTTGTCACTGGGATTTTTGCTTTAAAACACATAAGAAAATTGACAGATCATCCATCCATTCTTCCCAGAACTACTCTCTTTTGCCAAGCTTATCCCAAGCTGGACATAGTGTGTGTGTGTGTGTGGGGGGGGGTGAATTTCATCTCCCCAGTGGCGATTCTTCAACACCAAGGGAAAAATGAAGTAATATAGCTCGTGGCTCAAGATACAAAACTACTGTTGTTTCTGTGACTATCCTGGTAAATGTTCTTCCCTGCTGATGACTGAAGACTAGAAATTTTGAATGCACTACCATGTTAAACCTATTAGGGATGAGGTGGCAGCTCACATCACTGGACCCCAGCAAGGAACTCCAACTATGTTTATGGAGATATGGTGGCATGACTGTCAGACTTTATGGCTTTTGCAACAGACCTGGCCTATTTGTATATAAACTTACATAGAATGATCCAAGATTCACTTAGTTTTAGAACATGGTTAAAACAAATATAGTAATTAAAAATTACAAATGTTTGCCTGGAGAATCTGCTCGTGGTATGAGGTGTCAGTTTTGCCTACCCACTTTTAGAGTCTCCACACTTCAGGATACAATGGTGAACATAAAGTATTAAAACGGGCCTCTTCAGATGATGATGGTGGTACATGTAATTTCAGTGATGTTTGAAATATGGCTCTGCTCAAACCAGTTACTTGTAACCCCTTGTAATGTCCCAGCAACAACACTGGACGCTTTATGGAAGTTACAAATTCTTCTAGCACAACTTCCAACTCTCCCGAGCAGTATTTCTGAAACACTGGTCTTACGAAGTCAACACGCAAAATCCATTCAACAAGTTTTGAGTTATGAGTAGTTCTCCCCCTGCCCCCACTTAAAAATAAGGATGAAATTCCCAGATAAAAGACTTGATTAAGAAAGTCAGTGTTGGGAACATATTGCCCATTAAAACAATGCTTATGGAATGTAACAATCCCACACCACCAGCAACCTCTAGACACTAGAAGATGGTTCCAACATCAGCCTTAACTCTGCTCTTGTATCCTTCCCCATCCTTCACCTATACTCTAGACAGTCCTTACCTTAACCCATCTAACATTTATAATATGGGCCACAGATGATTTATAAACACCATATGCATGCTGGCAGATGAAACACTTATCCACCTACTATGTGTGGGCCAGAGACTCAGCCCTCCCACTATGGGTCAGAAACACCCTCACAACTGGCAGCGAACTAGCACTCATACAGAATGATCCTCTCAATCTTAGAGATGATCCCGCTCATAAACATCACCTGGATAGAGTGAGGACGCTTGCACTACTACTTTATGGAGAGAGGATTTTAATCTCCAGCGCTAGCAATCTTGTAGGTTGTGTGCATGCTACATTCACACAAAAGCTGTACGACTTCAAATCAAAATGTTCTCCTTTATTACTGCAGTAGAAAATTCCACAGTCTTTTTTAATCCTAATGAGCCTTTACATTTTTACAGAAACATTTTGAAGATGGCGTGGGGAAAGAAAAAAAACATGTATTTTGCTTGTCAGGGTTCGGTGTGGGCCCACTGCATGTGCTATTTTTGTTTCTTCAGAGAGCTTTACATTTGACACCATATTTGGTAATGAGCTGCAGGATGGAATAATTCTAGCCATACAAATGACAAAGGGTGGGCGTATTGGGGAAGATGAAGTGCACTGCCAGAGTGCTACAGGTATTGTACCAATTAGACTCCCTACAGAAAAATAGGACTAAATAGGAGGAATGGAAGAGAAAATGCTCTCAGGTGGGTATTTTAGAGCTAAGGTCCACAAAAAGTAACACAATTATTGGAAACAGTATTTGCTGTGAAAATATTACATTTAAAGCAGTTTACATACAGATTGTTCATTCAGTTTTTTGTTCTGTTAGTACATGCTGGAGTGCTGGTTTTTGTATTGTGTTGGTTTCAGCCGCTAGGGGCTAGAAGTCTAAAAATATATATCAGCATTACTTTAGGAATGCAATCTAAGATCAGGCAAAGCTGGTGAGGGTAAGTATCAAGTTACTAGTGGAGGAATGACCACACAAATGAGATGAAGCAATGTTGCTCGGGCTGTGACTATGCTAATGTTTATGGTGAGCATGTTCAGTGTGAAGCCAATATTTTCAGCATCTGGAGCAGACTCAGTGCTAATACAATGCTGTGCTGCCTTCTCCTGACAGACCTGACTGCTTACTGAGCATTATACAACTTACCTGATTTCAGATTGCGTCACGTAAGCAAATGTTAGTGCATACAAATGTTAGGCTGAAGTTCACAAATCTCTAGAAAGGGAGTGAGATCTTTCCTCCCCATAACTTCTTGATGCATAACTACACCAATCCTCTCCCTATCTAGTGCTCTTTTCTGAGCAGCTGGTGGCAGTGGCCTGTGACCTCTTTGAGGCATCAAGGGGCAACTGGCTGACTCCCTCCCATGCACAGAGCCTTCCGGTGGTGGCCAGCTGCACCAGTATAATGCAATAGCAATAATGTACACCTAGCCCTTATGGAGCTCAGAAGAGTCTTTCTTGACCCTGATATTGCAGAAAGGGGAGGGTAGTAGCCTGAAGGCTAGGAGGAGCAAAGCAAAGACTCATGATGAGGAGAATTTGCCAGACCTTGGAGATCCCAGGATGGGAGGGAGTCAGTTGTCCTCTCTCCTTAACTACGGTGGTGTCCGTAGGCCACTGTTCCCTCGTACCAGAAAGCAGCACTAGATTAGATAGGGATCCAGAATCTATTAGGGATAAGGAAGAATCTTTAAATATACCCCCGCCGCCCGCCCACCCATTCCCACTTGTTAGTTCTCAATGGAGAAGAGTCTCAACGTTGTTTTTAAGTTGTCAAGATAGCTACAAAATCAGCTGTTTTTGCAGCTATATGCCTTCAAATGGATCTATTTTGTAGAAACAGCAAAGAACAAACATTTGACACTGACAAACACGTAAGCCATCTTCTAACATTAAACACTGATGATCAGTGGTGCAAGTACGGTGGTATGGTCAGTACATCGTACCAGTAAGACATTTATAGCTGGTATGAGGTACCAAAAAGACGGAGGAGGAGCCACATCCCCGCCCTGCTCCTTGCCCTTCCACAGAGCTGCATTTCCTCCATCTGTACAGCAGCCCCACTGGAAAACAGGGCTGGGGGCAGTATAGCAGCCACGCTGCAGGAGCTGCCAGTGCTCTGCTCCTTTCCCCACTGGGAACCGCAGCGGAGAAAGAAGCAGAATGCCAGCAGCTCCTCCGGCGTGGCTGCTGTACTGCCTCCAGCCCCACCCACAGCCCTTCCATGCAGCCGCGTCTCCTGAATCCTCCTGCTTGGGGTCTGTACAGCAGAAGTCTCCAGCGCAGCAGGAGGAGGACAGAGCTTCCCCCTCCCCCTCCGGTAACGTGAGATGGATGTGGATCATGGGGAGGGAATGGGGAGAGCGCGGGGCCCAGGGCTGGGAGGAGTTATGTGGGGGGTCACACCCCTCCCCTTTGTGTCCCTCCCATGAGTGCAGTGCCCCGGCAAGAAATGATTTCTACTTGCACCACTGCTTATGATCTTCCTAAATGTACAGCTTTTACATAGTCATGTGCTCCAGTGATCTGATGGCTTTGCACCTTTTATTTTCCAGCATTATTTAAATGCTAACATTGCTGCTAAACTTGCTTTTCCTAAGTGTTTGAGTGACAACCCTATTAACAACCAGATAAGCCATCTCCTTGCCTGAGTAGCTGTTAGATGACTTTGAAAGCTTTTACAACATAAAGCAAACGGAAAGTAAATGGAGAGAAATGCAATTTGCTCAAAAAAGTATTAGTTATTTGATCTAACCTTTCAAAAATTGGCACTTTCGATAGCACAGGTGTATATGATTAGATTATGAAGCATGTTAACTTGGACATAGACTATTGAGGGGAGATATGACTAAAATAAATCTCAGAAGACTTAGCTGTTCAGTCTAGATAAGAGTATAGGAGTTTATTTCAGTCTATCCCTCTTTCTTGGTTCAAGAAAACAGATTGGAAAACATGCAAGAATGTGGCTTGTGTATGCATGTGAGAGCATGTGAGCTGGATTACCAGTTTTCCTAGTTTGAGTTGAGTGTGAAATAAAACAAGAGAAGTTCTTCCACAATATTTTGATACTTTTGCTCCCTCTCCTGATTGGAAACAGTAAGAGAAGCAAAGTAAAGACTCCTAGGTGCTATCAATCAGTCAATCAGCAAGCAAGCAAGCATAGTTTTAAAGAGAGAGAAAAGTTCAGTCTCCACATCCATTCGGTCCCTGACCTCGCTATTGAAACTGCCAACAAGAGTGACAATTAAAATGTTGGTTTAGAGGAAGAGGATGCTGGTCCCAGCAGCGGCTCCAGGCACCAGCGCTCCAAGCGCGTGCCTGGGGCGGCAAGCCGCGGGGGGCGCCCTGCCAGTCCCTGCGTCAGGCTGCCTTCGGTGGCTTGCCTGCGGGAGGTCTGCCGGTCCCGTGGATTTGGCAGCAATTCAGCGGCAGGTATGCCGAATCCGCGTGACTGGGGACCTCCCGCAGGCAAGCTGCTGAAGGCAGCCTGACTGCTGTGCTTGGGGCGGCAAAAAAGCTAGAGCCGCCCCTGGCTGGTCCTCTGGAATGAGACCTTTAATATATCTCAGAACAGGCCCATTGACCAACCATCAAACAATAATGGCTACCAACTTGAGATGAATTAGAACAGACAGCCTAGAGGTGAACAATAGCCTTTGTTACACCAAGACTAGACTATTGCAATGTGATTGATATGGAGCTACACACAGAGATGGCTCAGAAAGTGAAGCGAGTGCAGAATGCAGCTAATAACTTATTGAGTGGAGCATCATATCAAGATCATAGACCACCAGTACTTCATAGACTGTACTAGCTGGTTGTTAGTTTCCAGGTGGAATCCAAAGTGTCAGTTTTAACCATTTGTGGTTTAGAACCACGCAGCCTAAGAGACTGCTTCCTTCCTTGTGTGGCAATGAATCAGCTGGGCCAGGTGAGGAGCTCTGGGATAGTTTCTCTTTGTCCCTCAGTGTCCCTTTGTGACGGGTGCAATATTTGCTGCGACCAGGCATCAGTTTCCGCACAATACTCTTTGGCCTGCTCCAGCCACACAGGTGAGCTTGGCTTTCCAGCCAAGCCTACTTTAAAGCACTCAACCCCTTTTGGGGTAACAGAGTCACTTAGTTCAAAGCCAAACAAACATACAAAACAAAACATACAAAACAGTCCAGCGAGGCCCAGCCTTCAGCCCTCACAGGCAGGCTCCTAGCTATAACAGCTTGCTTTCCCACTTAGAGACTGGATCCTTGGCTCTTCTCTAATCAGTTATCCAGGCCAGGCCAGGCCTACCCTCTTTGCAAAGGCTCTAGCAAGCCATAGTCCTCCTACAATCCCTGGTCTGGGCCATAGGTGCTAGAACTAGGGGTGCTCCCGCACCCCCTGGCTTGAAATGGTTTCCATTATATAAAGGGTTTACGGTTTGGTTCAATGGCTCTCAGTCAGCATCCCCACTATACAAATTGTTCCAGCACCCGTGGTCTGAGCCAAGCTCCTTGCCCCACAGAGGAACAGCCTATCTGCTCTCCTTTTCCAACAGCCCTCAATTTCTGGGCTTTCTTCATTTAAATCTAACACTCAGAACAGGTATAGTAGAGTGAGGTTAACTGACCTCAAGGCTGCTCTTCAACCATTTCCTATCTGGTGTGGGGTTTAACCCCTCACAGGCTCAAGATACAATCACCTTGATTTAAATGATGGGTGGCTGCTGGCAAGACTTTTTCCTATATGGGTTCTTCATCTCTGCAATTTGCTCTAGTTCTTGGCCCACTAGAGCCCAACTCTGTTTCAAGATCATAAAATGCCTAGAAGAATGAATAAGCCCTTATTTGAAAGTGAAAAACAAATAAACATACATAACCCTATATCAAATTTCCTATCCATCCCTCTTGCAGCCAACATCATGGTATCTGGGAATTTGTGTCCAGAGCCAAAGACACTATGGAGTCTATTTTTTTTCTATTTTACAATGTGTAAGTAAATTTATGCTTCCGTTTAAGAATGAGGAAGACTCTTTCACAGCATTGAATCTCACACTGTTTATCAATGTAATGGAATCATGTGTCTCTTTCCCAAGTCCTACGATGAGTTAAAGCCTACCACAAATGAAAGCTGATTGGCTGGACAAACCACACAGTACAAGATTTTTGACTTAAATTAGGTGTATCATGCTGCAGGCAATACAAATGATATAATGAATGGAACGCACCTTCATTGAAAGGGGAATGGAGCAGATAACTTAGAAGGTCGTTTCCCATCTCTGCTTCATATGATCTCTCTGAAATCACAGGAAATATTTTTATCATCTTTGTTAATGGTCTGGAAGTTGGAGCAAAAAGCACATTAATTCAATTTGTGGACGGCATTAAACTGGAAGTTGTTGCAAATATCAGTGAGGACAGAGAAATTCTGCAAAGTTACCTACAGCAGTTAGAAATATGGGTAGGAAATGACTCAATGTAATTCATGCTGGAAAAATGCAAATTAATGTAGTACACCTGGGTAAAAATAACCCAACTCACTGAGGGAGAAATCTGGAAAGCAGTAATCGTAAAAGAGACTAGGGTTGACAGTGAGGAGCAAAAAAGGCCGATGTGATTTAGGCCTGTAAATGCACCATCTGCACAGAGTGGAGGGGTGATAGTTCCTTTGTGTACAATTCCTTTGAGACTGTACCAGGACTACTGCATTCATTATGGAGCATACCACTACCAGAAGGGCATAGACAAACCAGAGGAGCTCCGAGATGAACAATGTTTTCAGTTCACAATGTTAACGTGAAGGAAACAAGATTAGATTTTTCTGCGCTATCATTTGCTAAAATTCCATCCTTGTTGTATAGTAGAATTTAACATATTACACAATATCATGATAATTATATGTAACACCTACAGACCCTGGTCATCGGCAGGTGGGATCAAACCTAGCACCTGTGGAGCTTAGTGCATGAAACCCCTACTGCATGAGCTAAAAGCCATATGCCTGTTAAGCCGATTTATTAATCTCTCTCTCTCTAAGTGGTCTCAGTGCCACTAGATGGGACAGAACACTTCACCAGGAGGTATGTGGGTTACATATACAAGAATGAATAGGGTAATATTGTGCCTTATTAAATCTTCTAGTTAATAGGAGAGATTGCTGCATAGAAAATGAAAAATTCCAACTGAATGGGCCTGTGACAGTTAGTTCTCATTTAAATATACATTTTACTATTGTTAGTTACTAAGATCATGATCCTGCCAGGAGCTCTGTATGGGCAGAGCCTTGTACCCCACACTGAGACCCATTATAGTATCAGGCCTAATTAATTAATGTCCTGTATTTATTAGTGTAATATATCAAATTGTTTTTCCACATACCTTTAATGACACCCCCCCCACCATCCAATGACATCTAATCTGAAACTGAAAAACAAATAAACATACATAACTCTATATCAAATTTCCTATCCATCCCTCTTGCAGCCAACATCATGGTATCTGGGCATTTGTGTCCAGAGCCAAAGACACTATGGAGTCTATTTTTTTTCTGTTTTACAATGTGTAAGTAAATTTATGCTTCCTTTTAAGAATGAGGAAGACTCTTTCACAGCATTGAATCTCACACTGTTTATCATCGTCATTTGTTTGGTACACCTTAAAAATGTGAGATTGGATCCTGAAGAGCTGTAATTTTGACTAATAATAATGATAATGATCATTCAGCCAGCTAATTTGCTCCTTCCCTCTCATTTCTTTTGGTTTTTCATTTTCCTTCCATTACATAGCTAACCAAGTATTGATATGGACAATAGGACTGGGCAGGAGGCTGCCTCATTAGTACTGGCCCGATAGCTTTACTTGAAGTCAGTAAGAAAAAGCCAGGATTGCAGGCTGTGTCAGCCACTGTCCAACCATCAATACTTTTACATGGAGGCAATGAGAATTCATCTCTGGTGGATCTCCGTGAACTAGAGTTATGCCAGAAATGAATTTGACCCATTGTGCAACTTCTGCCGTTCCCTTATCTTACATCCTTACTAGAAAGGAGATAGATTATCAGCCGGAGTTAAAGTGGCACCCATGTGCTAGTACATCTTCTAGCTAGCTCCAATGAACTTGGGCGAGACAGTTTGTGTGTGTTGGCAGAATGCGGGTTACGGACAACACCTGAGTTAGAGTTTGAGTTAACTCTGCAGTGAAGAGTTAGTCTCTACCAGCTTCCTGCCTGTACTGCTGAGGTGAGATTCAGGTATCCCCATAAATTACAAATGGTAGAAAGTCTGAAATCGGGGGAGCATAAATAAGGGAAATATTTGTATTTCAGGTAAAGGATTTGGAGAACACTGAAGAATTAAAGTCCTAATGATCCAAATTAATTATGAGGCTATCTAACTAGTCTGTCTGACCCTTGATTTCACATCAACATCTTAAAATGTAGTTTGAAAGCTCTGTGCTGCTTTAGTCTTATAGAGATCACATATGCAACAATGTCATGTTATGGTATCCCTGGAAAGGGGCAGGACGCTCAAGTCAATGCAAAAGTCTGTATAGATTTCAGAATCAAGAGGTCATGGGTTTCTTGGTTCCTCCCCACCCCCAATTGCTCCGTCCACCCAATAATAATACCTGCCTTCCCCGATATACATAAATGGAATCATGAACCTCAAAGTTTCTCCACATTGTTTTAGAAATAGGCAGCTGGAGTCTTCTAATCTTTTTCAGTACAATAAACACAGATCTGATTACATACTCTTGCAATGAGAAAAAGGAATGAAACAAAATCAGGTATTTCATCTGGCATATTGTACAGCGTCTGTCTCTAAAACCTTTGAAAACCCTCTTCACCGAACATTTGACGTGTGTTTGTAATCCTGATTCAGTAGGTTAGCAATGCCTCATTGTGTTGTTTCCCATCTATTCAGTCTACAGCTAACTACCCTCATTATATAGGGTGATCCCAGAGCAGATGGGATGTACATCCAGGACCTCTCCACAATGTCATCAAATCTCCAGGTAAGGTTCAAGATCACACCATAGCAATACAATCAAGCAGAAAAGAGAAAGCATTCGTGAAATACAACATGGTGAAGACATAAAAACATGCTGAAATGCTCCAGTATAGCTTTGTACTTATCACAAAGTTTTATTTGAAGTCAAGGTTGAATTTGCTCCTCTGCAATGTTCCTCCTTCTAGAATTTTATTCAGGAAAATAGATGTTTAGTGCTTTTGTATTTTAAAAGTCCTTTACTCACATAATGAGTCCTTCTGGGCACAATTCCCAGAACAGTTAAACACAGCTACCATCAGGTTTTACATTAAAGAGAAAGTGGGGAGATCATTTAACTATTACTGTCAAACATGACATTTACCCATATTGTTGATTTTACACTCTCTACAGTCTGACAACAGCAAAATTAATATTTGTGGTAGCCTGCTCTGAGCAATTGACATACTACTTGGAGCTCAGGAAGTTAGGTTGTTTGCTGAGAAATTATATGTGTAGTAGTTGTACAAATACAGAAACAATGGGTTAGACACTCAGTTGATGTAAATCAGTGGAGCTACATTGAAGTCAATGTTGATTTCCACTAGCTAAACATCTGGCTGTATCGGTCCAACTGCCACCTGAGATGCATGTGTGTGGAATTCCCATTTAAGTCTTATGGGATGACTGGGCCAAATCTGGTTTGTTTGCCACAATTTTAATTAGTTTAACACAATAATACATAGGATAAACAATGATTTTATTGAGAATGGCTTGCAACCTCCCTTTATTAAGTAAGGCAATGATAATGCTATCATTAATTGCATGGCTGCAATCACAGGTGCCCATAGACCATCAGGGTTGGAAGGGACCTCAGGAGGTCATCTAGTCCAGCCCCCTGCTCAAAGCAGGACCAATCCCCAGACAGATTTTTGCCCCAAACAGCCTCCTTAAGGACTGAACTCACAACCCTGGGTTTAGCAGGCCAATGCTCAAACCACTGAGCTATCCCTTGCCATAAGCAATCAAGATGCATGTGGGTCAGAACCACAAGTGGTGGACCTCTGGGTATGTACAAAACCAGATTATAGCCTTATTACATACAACCTGTGACTCACAGGCCATTGGGAGACTATGGTTGCTATAATCAAGAATCCTGGATAAACCAACAGAGCCTATCTATATCTTCTCTGCAAAGAACCTGATTTCACCAATGATCAAAACTTGCAAAAAAGGATGACCTATTACAAAGGTTTGCAAAAAAATCTACTGTGACATTACAAGTGAGTGGGATGTATATGAAGCTTGAGAGATTATCTTATTTTTACTAAGGGCAGGTCTATATTAAGGGCGGGGGTCGAACTAGGGTACGCAAGTTCAGCTACGTGAATAGCGTAGCTGAACTCAAAGTACCCTAGTTCGAACTACTTACCTGTCCAGATGCCGTGGGATCGAAGTCCGCGGCTCCAAGGTCGACTCCGCCACCGCCGTTTGCAGTGGTGGAGTACCGGAGTCGACCGGAGTGCGCGGGGAGTTTGAACTATCGCGTCCAGATTAGACGCGATAGTTCGAACTCCGAGAAGTCGAACTCACCGCGTCGACCCGGCAGGTAAGTGTAGACTAGCCCTAAGTCTGAGTCTTAATGCCAGAAACATTTAATATTTTATGTTACTATTATGGGCCAAAATAAATGTTACATATTTTATCAACACTGACATTTATAGGCACCAAAATCCTAATGGTTTAAAAGAGTGCAGACATGAAGAACAAGTGGATAAATTAATACAGAGTTATTAATATTGCACTATTAAAAATATTGACCAACAACTTCAGGCTTTAGTTGAAAGAATTTCTGACATTTTTAACCTTTAAATGAAAAGTGTGTTTATACATGTGTGTGTACATGCATACAGGGGGGAGAAAGAAATCTGTACTGATGACAGGAACATAGGAATTGTCAGAACAGATCAGACCGAAAGTCCATGTTGTCCAGTATATTGTCTCCAAGGCCTGGTCTACACTACGCGTTTAAACCGGTTTTAGGAGCGTTAAACCGATTTAACGCCACACCTGTCCACACTAAGAGGCACTTTATATCGATATAAAGGGCTCTTTAAACCAGTTTCTGTATTCCTCCCTAACGAGAGGAGTAGCGCTAATATCAGTATTACCATATCGGATTAGGGTTAGTGTGGCCGCAAATCGACGGTATTGGCCTCCGGGCGGTATCCCACAGTGCACCCCTGAACGCTCTGGACAGCAATCTGAACTCGGATGCAGTGGCCAGGTAGACAGGAAAAGCCCCGCAAACTTTTGAATATCATTTCCTGTTTGCCCAGCATGGAGCTCCGATCAGCACGGGTGGCAATTCAGTCCGAAATCAAAATCCAAAAAGAGCTCCAGCATGGACCGTACGGATGTGATCGCTGTATGGGCAGGCAAATCTGTTCTGTCAGAGCTCCATTACAGAAGACGAAATTCCAAAGCATTTTTAAAAAATCTCCAGACAGAGGCCACAGCAGGGACTCAGCACACTGCTGCGTGACAAACATAATGGAAAGCCAAAGAATCAAATGGACGCTCATGGAGGGAGGGAGGCGGGACTGAGGACTTAAGCTATCCCACAGTTCCTGCAGTCTCTGAAAAGCATTTGCATTCTTGGCTGAGCTCCCAATGCCTGTAGTCTCAAACACATTGTCCGTGGTGGTTCAGGGCATAGCTCGTCAATTTACCCCCCTCACCTACGCCCAGAAGTAAAAGGGAAAAAAATCCTCTCTTGACTCTTTTAAATGTCACCCTATGTTTACTGAATGCTGCTGATAGACGCGATGCTGCAGCAGTCAACTGCAGCATCCTCGCCCCCCCTCCTTGGTGGCTGATGGTACAATATGGCTGATATCCATTGTCATCATCAGCCTTGTGGCAGATGGTGCAGTGTAGTAGGACTGGTATCTGTCCTCATCATCAGCCCGTGAGTGCTCCTGGCTGGCCTCCGGTGAGGTCGGCCGGGGGCGCCTGGGTAAAAAACTCCTGATCATTCCCAGTAGATGGTACAGAACGGCTGGTAACCATCTTCATCATAGCAACAGGGGGCTGAGCTCCATCAGCCCCCGCCCTTCATGTGTAAAGAAAATATTCTGTTCTGCCTGGACTATCATAGCAGCGGGATGCTGGGCTCCTCTCCCCCACACTGCTTAATGTCCTGTCTGGACTATCATAGCAGCTGGAGGCTGCCTTCCCCTCATTTTATCTCAGTAACAAGTCACTGTTTCTTATTCCTGAATTCTTTATTACTCCATCACACAAATGGGGGGACACTGCAACGGTAGCCCAGGAAGGCTGGGGGAGGAGGGAATCAAAAGGTGGGGTTGTTGCAGGGCCACCCCCTGTGAATGGCATGCAGCTCATCATTTCTGCGGGATCTGACACGGAGCGGCTGTGCTCTCTGGTTCTCTGATACACTGGTTCTCTAGTACACTTGCCCCATATTCTAGGCAGGACTGATTCTATTTTTAGGTACCATAAAGGAGGGATTGACTCGGGGAGTCATTCCCATTTTTGTCTTTTGCGCCCCCGGCCGATCTCAGCCAGGGGCACCTATGACAGCAGTAGATGGTACAGCACAGAAGGACTGGTAACCGTCATCTCATTGCCAATTTACAATGGCATGGTAGATGGTACAGAATGGCTGATAACCATCTCTGCTATCATGCAAAAGCAAATGAATGCTGCTGTGTAGCGCTGCTGAAATCGCCTCTGTCAGCGGCATCTAGTACACATACGGTGACAGTGACAAAGGCAAAACAGGCTCCGTGGTTGCCATGCTAATGGCGTCTGCCAAGGCAATCCAGGGAAAAAGGGCACGAAATGATTGTCTGCCGTTGCTTTCCCAGAGGAAGGAGTGACTGACGACATTTACCCAGAACCACCCGCGACAATGATTTTTGCCCCATTAGGCACTGGGATCTCAACCCAGAATTCCAAGGGGCAGGGGAGACTGCAGGAACTATGGGATAGCTATGGAATAGCTACCCACAGTGCAACGCTCCAGAAATCGATGCTAGCCTCGGACTGTGGACGCACACCACCGAATTAATGTGCTTAGTGTGGCCGCGTGCACTTGATTTTATACAATCTGTTTTACTAAACCGGTTTATGTAAAATCGGAATAATCCCGTAGTGTAGACGTACCCCAACACTTGCCAGCACCAGATGCTGCACAGCAAGACTTAAAAAATGTAGTATTTCATTTAAACTCAGCATTGGTAATTAGAAATGTGCACTTCTCCACTGCAATCCAGGATTAATTCATTCAATATTGAGAAACCAATTGGGAGTTGAAAAAGCAAGAAAGCATGTATTTATTTTCCAATCTAGGAATAAAAATAATGCAGGAGAAGATGAGATCTACTATTTCTAAACACTTGCTGGACATGGGAACAAATTTTCAAAGGTATTTAGGCACCTAAAGATGAAGATAGGCGTCTCGCGACCATAGCAACCAGAAACAATCCACTAACTACAGTTAATGCTTCCTTTGTTTAATGATTCAATTAGTTTAAAATGCAAAGCATGTTTTGATTAACAACCTTTTTTTCCCCCACATACCCTGGAATTTAAGGTAGTTTTATGTAACTAATCAACAATTTTAAAAAGCTGCTTTTGTGCATTTTTAATGAATTCCAATTTTCTGCCAAAAACTTTATCAAATCACCACTAAATTATCTTCATAAACCACTAACAGGAAATGTGTCATTCACCATTTTCTAACATAATACTGTAGCAATTAAGGATCTGAATAAATATGCTAACCTATATAATTACTTAAATAAACACCTATAGATATAGCATATTCTGGTTAGCAAAAAGAAGTACAAAATTTAGTTTAAAGGCTGTATTTAGTTGCAAGCGGACACATTTTAATGGTTATACCAACCAATGAGAATTAAACTTTCTTTAGGAAAATAGCTAAAGTACAAATACAAACCAAGATTAAAATCAATTATTGAAATCCATGTTTCTTGCTTACTGATTTATATCATGATTAAAATTAGTGATTTAAATCAAAGCACTGTGACTGAAGTACTTCTCCCTTGAAGCTATTTTGAAAGAAACATCAGCTTAAAAATTACAGTGGATTATCAATAAAATAAAATATGAATAGCTAATAACCATAGATCAGTCACAAAGTATTGCCACATTTTCTCTGACAATTATTTAATGTCATTTCAGTTTTTAAAGGCAGCTTCATCTTTGACATTTTTATACCTACTGCAGGTTCAGAATCTATTCTGTCCACCAGCACAGAGGTTATAGGAAGTTTCTGATGCAAGTTCCAATAAATAATCACAAATAATGTTTGGATAAAGAAATTCTGATTTGGTCTCTATGGGCTGCCAGGGGGATTTACAAAAGACATAAAGGGCAGTTAGGTGCCCAGCTCCCGCTGAAAGTCAGTGGAAGTTGCACACCTACCTCCTATGTATACCTTTGAAAATCTCCCTCTGAAACCAACAAGCCACTGGATGTCTGCTTTCCAGAATATATTGTATATAATCCCTGCAGACAACTTTTATGAAACTGAAGTGTGCGAGCACTGCTGGAATGCTTGACAGATGAAGTGGTGATAATGAACCACCCCCCTTTCCTGTGGCAAGACACACAGCCTGCCTTGTCTGCTGAAGGAAAGAATGGAAATAAGACTTTGCCACTGTAATGCACTGGATAATTATACTTGTCAAGAAGGTTCATACTGTTTCAATGCTACTTGCAACTGAACTTGTATTTCTAGTTATTATCCTGATTTTTCTGGTGTCTCCAATATCAACTCTTTTAAACCACATCAGCCTGGAATGACTCCAGGACTGAGTCCAGATGTGACTTTTTCATTATTATTGTGGAAAAAATTAGCCTGATTTTTCAAAACCACTATTATGTGTGTGAATGTGTGTGTGTGTGTAACTGCATGACCACAATGGAACCTATTCTGTGATTGTACTAATGATTGTGCACACCCAGATGGGCAGTGATCTCTGTACTTTTATGTAGCGGTGTGCACATAAAGTAGGTACACAGTTGTACACTCACAATTAAAAAACAGGCTGAAACTAGTTTTAATGTTGCAGACTCCCCATTTTTGGAGAGAAAAAATGAGGGGAAAAAAAGTTTCAAAATGTTATTGACTGGGGTTTAGATGGCATGATGGGATGTATAGTGGAAGGAGAGAGATACGGGCAAGTGAATTTTATAAGCTACCTATTCATCCCTACTTGGAAAAGATAGATGCAAGAAAAAAAAAAGCTGATTACTCATTGCCCATGGAACACCCCAGCTATTCAAACAGGACATCAAATGCAGATGAATGATTGTCTTGTACAGAGCTCCAAGCGAGTTAGCAAAAGCTTGGTCAAAAATGGCATAGGGGAAATAAACCCTTCATCAAGGAACACCTGCTTTTTTAACCACTGAAAATGAGTTGGAGTGCACTTTGCCCTGGAAGATGACTTTACTGGGGTGGGTTGGTGGGAAGATAGAAATCAGAGTTTTGAACATATTCGGGAATATATTTTGTAGCAAGGATAATGATTAAGTAACATCATGACTTAATTTTGGAACTTTTGGGCCAGATCCTCACTTGGTATAAATTGGCTCATCCCTCTTGCCTTCAATGGAACTGGACCTATTTACAACAGGTGAGAATGTCACTGCTCCCTGCCATTCTCCGGTTTTCAAAAATACTAGCTCCCTGATGCTGCTGGGGCATCCATGCCTGGAACAAGGCTAGAGGTATTTCATTCTCAATACATCTCCATGCCACTTGACTGCTCATGCTGATCTTTTAAAAAGCCTTTAAAAGACACAGGCACAATGCACACAAGCAGATGCCCTTTTCCATTACGAAAGCACCATCATATTTTCTTACACTACTCCACCTATGGAGGGATACATCTTTATTTCTTGTGGTGATTGCTTCATTTGAGTAGCAGAATGCTTGTTTTTGTACTTCACAAAGAAGGTCTATTTTAGCCAGCTATGTCTCAAGCTCGTCATTTGTGGCACAGCTTATTCTCACTAGGGTGTCAATCAAACTCTTGAATCCCAGTTAATACAATGCCCTGAGCAAATCTATTGGAGCTATTCAAAAAATGTTGAAAATAACAAGCTTTCACACCAGGAAAAAGTTTGAAGATGAACGAAAACTGCATCTCTCACTAATTCAATTGTTAAGTGCCATTAGTCATGATAAACAGTTCTTCTTCAGTCCTTTTATCTCTGGGTTCACACCTGAAATGCAGTCATAAAACTCCCTAAGCTAACATGATCCCACTCTGCTGACTTGAGCTTCATTAGGATCAGAACTAAACTATGCCAGCAAATACAAAGAAACATTTGATGCAGTATGCAGAGCTTATTGTTAAGAAATTCAACCCAAATTGAGGAATTGGTGTGCACTCATCTTCACAAATAGGAAATGCAAAACAAAGCCATCTGAGCTATACAAAAGCATCTGCCACTGTAAAAGAAATTACTTTAAAGTATCCTAGGCACTACAGCAACTCCTTACTTCCATGGCCTCTCTTCAGTAACCATCATCCAGTGCATATTGTCTTGTCATGTCTTCATTCTGTTCATTACTGTTTCCTGGGCTTGTTATGTGGGCCCATTGTAACCACTTATTATTCCTTTGTTGTTGTTAAGGGAGAATCTGAAGTGATGTCCACTATTTATTTTAGATTCTATATCTGTAGTTTTAAAATATTCAAAAATAAATTTTAAAGGGATAAGTAGCTTTAGAAAAGTCTTATCTTGCTGGCTGGATCCTTTGGGTCAGATCTTCATCTTGGGTAGATCAAGCCCACTGGAGCTATGATAATGTGGCTCTTTGTCTTTAGCAGGTCATAAAGAAACAAGTTCACATCCCACAGCAGCAGCAGCGCTCCTCTACTTGGATAAAATGATCATTTTACATTGTCATTAGTGACATGATAAATGGGCTGATGAAGGGCAGGGGGTGAGAAGAGACTTACTATGTGTCATCACCACCACCCTAGAATGTGCTTTCAGCTCTGAATTTAGTACTGTGTCATAGTAACTTGAACAACTGACATTCTGGATCAGTGCCAAAGTAGCTACCTAAAAACACGAAACAGTGGCCTAATGAAGATGATGTCATGGAGCCATAATTTAATACTTTTTACTTTTTTTTGTTTGAAATGTCTGAAAGAATAACCTAGATAGAACAGAATCAAATCATTGATCACCAGGGTTCAGGTTCACCCCAAAGTTCCCCTGCCCTGGTCATAGAGATTAAATAATCAGTGGTGGAATGCTGTTCTATGTTTGCCTGCATGCCCAGCCTAAATATGGCAATAATATTAATTTACATTTACAGATAATTTACTTCCTTCTCTAGGACAATGCCAGGCCTAATCTGTGTATTAAAAAAAAATCAATCCCAATCTACTAATGGTTTATAAACATAACAGATAAAATATGGAACATGGGCATACCAATTTCTTATTAATGAAACTGACTTATAAGACACATCTCTCTGTCACATACACACTTGTGCAAACATGCAACTGTTACTGTCTGTGTTTATTTTTGGAAAGCCATCACTTTATATACCCAGTAGCCTGTAGGGTTGTGCTTTAGCATCTGCTGGCTCAGTATATTTGATCAAATTTCAGTGCAATATATGTCAAGTGAAGAGAGCACCTTGGGGTGTTCAGAGGCACACTAAAAATTACTTTTATCTTCTTGTTGCTGTGGGTTATGAACTATAGCATCCTCAGACTGTTAGAACAAAATCTCATGCCATGCTAACATGTTTACCCAATACATGCTGGGATTTTCTTCCCTTCTTGCAGCAAATATGAGAGATCTTAAAGCTGTTAGTTTATTTATGGAAAAACAATGGGTTGATAGAGCAGAGGTACAATGGCATGTCATATGTTCTCACCCTCAGGCATCTGAATGGCCGGTCATGCTGAGTGCCAAAAGCAATAGCTAGTTTAGGAGAGTTCTGAGGATATTCTCCCCTGGGAAAATTTTTAGGAATGAAACAAAATAATGAATTCTTTCCTACTTTGAAACTTTTTTTTAATAAAATGTTAAAAAAGCAGTCTGTTTACTTTTGTTTGATTTATATTATATTTTAAAAACTTTTCAGTTGAAAATGCAACAGACTACAATGCATTAAGAGCAAAACAATATGTAACTATACCCTGTAACTCTGTCACCACAATCTGACCAGCTGTGAGGCAAAAAGGGAATACACCCTTTCCTTTTGATTCTGCTGGTTTTAAAGTTCCTGATTACAAAGAGCAGTGCTCGCAAGCACCCCATACAATCTGGCTGAGTGCTGATATTAACTGTTTTGGTCACAATGTCCAATGCAGCTGCACAGGCATCATCAGACTGGGGAAGAAATGTGATGGTACTTTACTAAAGCTCCTATACAAATCACACCATCTAATCTTACAACCTCATGGATAATTTTTCTGTATATTCCATTTATGAGAAGGCTGATTTAATTCAGGACTGACTGCTAATAAAACGGAGATGCAGATTTTCCTAGAAGCGGGGGGGGGGGGTTTAAATTCAAGAAGAGGGAACATCATTTTTATTGTTTCAACAAAGAGGGCTTCATATTGAAGATTCCTACACTGAACAAACTTTATATGAAATATTTGTTACCGCTAGCTTTCAGGTAACTTTTTCAGGCCTTTGGCCATTGATTTCTTGTCTTGCATGTAATCTTATTCATTCCTTTCATTAATATTTATTATTTGTATTATTGTAGCACCTATGGGCCCAAGTCCCAGACTAGGACGCCATTATTCTAGGCACTGTACAAAACCAGTATTCCATTTCTGCTTTTGACATTAAATTTTTCCAAGTTCAGTGCTTTAGCTAGAAGACCAAATTCTGCTCTCAATTACATCAGTGTAAACCCAGAGAAACTCAGTGGTACTCATAAGTCAATGGAGTTACTCAGACTGGAAGCTCTTCCAGGCAGGAACTGTCTTTTTATGTATTTGTACAGTGCCAAACAGTGGGGGCCTGATCCATCACTGGAGCGCCTAGGTGCTATTGCAATACAAATAATAACTACTACTACTACTTTGGAGTTACACCAGCCTAACTGCAAGCAGAGTTTGAATGAGAGGACTTGATTCTATGCTGAGTGACACTGGCATTGATCAGGCGTAACTCCCTGTACTGCAAATCCCAGCCTGAAACTAAGGAGATTATTTAAAATCTTATGAATTTTGGATTCTTTTTATTTGTCTTTTAGCTTTTGAGCCTTTAAAGTGCATGATTTCAACCTTGTCTCTGCAGCCACTAGGGCTGGAAACATTTTTTTTTAAAATGAAAGCTGAGAGACTCTCAAATGCAGGAGCTGGTCCTGTTAGAAAAACTCCAACTATCTCTAGACACATGATAAAATCATGAGGGTTGGGCAACACTGAACTCCAAAGAAGTCAATGCAGTGAAACTAGTGTCAAATAAGTAAGCGAGACACAGATAAGCCCACAGTCTCTAACTATATCAAGTGTCTGTATCAGTCTACGACATCAGAAGCTTTTTCAGGTCTTTGCTATGTATCCAGCTGCAGCATGGGTAAGTTCATTTCCTTTGCTTGGCAATTTGTATTGTGCTAGGAATTTGCAACTTGTTTAACAAACATCTTATTTAGCATTATGGATACAGGTCTCCAGAGAGGCTTACTTTGATGGGGCATTCAGAAATGACATTTCCACCTGTCAGGTCTCCTTTCCATCATTTGTTAACATTGTCTGTCTTGCACAAACATGCTGAGATACATGCTGAGTTTATATTGTTTCATCCCAGTAGATATTTTCTGTAGATCTGCTTTTGTTTTAGTATTGTACCAGAGGTTCTATAGCTAGCACACACAATCTTCTGGGGCTAAGGGGAAGACTAGCCTGTTCCTCTTCAGCATAAAGGGTTATTGTTGAACAATAAGCTGTTGCAGAGGTGGGAAACTGTAAATTGTAATCAGTTCTATACATTCCTTTTCCAGGCCATATTTTGTCTAGGGAGAAGCATACAGCAAGATAAATGAAAGGTATTCCTTGTTTAGCAAAGGAGACAAATTCAAAGCAATACAGGTCTTATGCCAATGATAATCTATTTAGTAATTTGCAAGTACTTTCTTAAAAAAAGACAAAAAAAGGCTTTCTTTCATCTAAACCCACTTCATTTACAGTGTGGTATAAAAAGGCCACAGAGCTTAGCCAGTGATGGGCTATCAATATTTTGACAAGGGTTGTCCACAAATATTTTCCGCTTTATCCAAGATAAATCCTATAAGCGTATATGCTGCAGAGACCAAGAGCAAGAGGCTAAAAAAATTATTAATTTGTTCCCCATTTAAACAAACATTCTTACGATCAAGATCCAGGATGGTGGCTAACCCATTTGATAAACAAAATAAGGGCCTCACAGATTGTAAGCTCTTGGAGGGGAAGAGGGCAGGGGGTGGTCTCCTATTATGTGTTTCTACAGAGCTAGCCCTATGGGGTGCTGATCTGGATTATGTCCAAAGTCCTGACTGTAATGCATATATTACATAATAAATTAATAATGTGCTGAATATATTTAGACTGCCATTCACATATCACAGTCAAGATGTCAGAGGAGTCTGGAGGTCTCCTTACCTGGGAATATTTTGAAAACATTTGGCCTTTTGGAACCTGCTGGTCCTTTGCAAAGACAAAGGTTGCTCTTCAGAAGTATTTATATGAATTTCAGGGCTGTCATCTGTCTGCGATGATTTAGCAGTCTCCAGACAGGCGAATGAACTCCATCAGAGCACTCCATCCTCTCTTCAGCTTCTGGACAACATTTTAACAAGGGGCTCCCAGGAGCCCCCCGACTCCACTTCAGCACACTATCAGCCTTGGTTAGAATCTTAAAATCACAGTTCAGCAACCCTCTAATTCAGGGTCTCCTGCTTTTTAAAAGTTGGATGCTATTATAGCATTTTTCATAAGCAATGACACTGTAGGTGACCTTGATTCATGGCATATTTAAGGTATCTGACAGCATGGGGGCCAGTTTTCTATGATTATTTTGTAGAACACAACTAGAAGTCCATTTTCTCCAGGGTGTGTGCACTGGGGTTTTTTTTGGGGGCAGGTTTGGGGTGTGTGGAGGGTGTAATGGATTTTGTTATTTCTCTAGCACTGTTAATTGCAGTATGTGCATGTACTGTTTCAGAGCTGCTAGACCTTTTTAATGGTTCTGAGATTCAGCATAGAATTTTTGACAGCATTCCTTCAATTAGTCATTAATTTTATTCAGTTTGCTGTTTCTTTTCCTTCTTTTCATTTGCACAGTGAAAATGTTGATTTTTCTCTCCTTGCTCTTTTACCATTTTTTCCAGTAATCCTCTCACCCTTTATGATCACAGTTTCTGGAGAACTCTCAGCAGGCATAGTCTTTCTTTCAAACACTGATGGTGCTTTTTGTGGTTAGTTTTCCTCTGGATTGTAATACGTGAGCTAGTATTATTTTAGTGGGGCAGCACACTACTCACGTGCCTATCAATGTGCATTCAGTTCTTATATTCATTTTCAAACAAACATTCTTCCTCTCTTTGCAAAATGAGCTATTGCCCACCTTCTGTATGTAAGTTTAAATAGGTCCTGTTCCTATAATGTGTGTGGAATGGCTAACAGTCATTGTAGTATCTTTGGATTCATCTAAAACCCAACAGTTTTCTCATACAAACAAGCTTTGTAAACAAGCTCCACTTTTGGGGGCTTTGTCAGAGTTCTGGAGCCATCTAGGAATCAAAAGGGCATGATCAAATAAAATACTTGAGGTCTATTTACTGAATCACTTTTGGTTAGCTTTTCTCTGGAGACACCAGTAGTACATCTGATGTGGTGGGTGAAAAGTGCACTCTCTCTCCAGAGTATATGTTAAATTTAGTTCTGTCTATACATAGTTTCTTAAGCATTTATGTGGTTATTTTTTTAGGCCAGCCTGGCGTATATAAATGGTGCCCTAGTGCTAAAGTCACCTCATAGAAGCAGGTAGGTTGGCTGCTGGAGGCTAGTTTTGTGATTGTCTTATAGAAGGGGGAATGTCCTGTTTTGGGTCACATGCTGTTGCTAGGATTATTTTAGCTCCCCATCACTGTCACATACCTCTTCTCACTGTCATATACACATTCCTAAGCCAGAAAGAACAGGGGGTTTTCATTTAAAATGGACAGGAAAGAAAACACCTGACCCCTCAAACAAAAATACAAATTAGTTGATAGAAAGAGCCCGCACAGAAGTTCTAAAGTAAATGCCCTGTCCTTTTCAGATAGAAACAGGATTCTGGAAAGACTATTTCATTTAAAAGTTCAGAAATGAAACTGGTAAAGTCATTAATATTAAATTGTAGTGTCAGAAAATTCTTTAATCCATACACTTAAAATAGGATTGACTAATAATTGGATTTAGAAGAAAGTCAATGATCCAAAATATGAAACATATTCAGCAATCCCAACGATAATACCAAAAATTAACTCTGTCCAGTATTCCCACTTAACGGTGACAGATAATCCCTCATTCAATGCTGCACTGCAGCATATATATAACCTGAAAAATTCTGACAAAACAGTTGTTGGGAACACCATACTTATGTCTTAATTGCTCAAAAGACACCAGCATTCCATTTTGGGTAAAGTTGTACCATTAAACAAATATCCATCACCTTGATTGATTGGTCCTTCAGCCCCCGTATAGATTGCACTGATCACAACACGTCTTCCATTATTCTCGTATCCTGGTCTTCCTTCTCCATGTGTGGCCATGTTTCGCTGCTGTACAAAATTGCTCGTAGTACTGTTGATTTGAAGAGGCTGGCACGTGTTGCCTTGTTGATTTTTCCTTGGAGAATATCCTTGACAGAATTGAATGCACACCAACCTGCTTACTTTCTTCACAAGAGTTCACTTTTCTGATTGTGGCGCATGTTAATTTTTGGCCCAAATAAACATATTACTCAACTTCTTCTATTTGTTCTCCCTTGATTGTTATTTGGGCTTTTGGCCAGGTATCAGACCACATACATTTCGTTTTGGAACGGTTAGTTTTCAGTCCGACTTGGCTGCTTTTTGTGTTGAGTTCTCGCAGCATTTTCTGCAGTTTGATAGTATTTTTGGCAATCAACACAATATCATCCACGAATCTGAGATGGTTTAACTGCTTTCCATTGATGTTGCTTCCACCCTTCAATTTCATATGCCTCATCATCATTTTGATGCAGGCTGTGAAGAGTTCCAGTGAAACTGTGTCTCCTTGTTTCAAACCTTTGTTAACTGGGATGCGAAGAGGGGTATTAAATAAAGTTATATCTGTACTGCAGTCAGAATTTGCTTCCTTTAATAGTTTGATTTAGTTTGTGTTGATACCCTGCTTTGCAAGAGCTTTCAACACTGCATTGATCTCTACACTGTCTAATGCTTTTTCACAGTTGATGAAGGCAATACATAAAGGGAATTTGTATTCCCTTGAGCATTCCAATAGCTGGTTTATAGTGAAAATATGGTCCATTGTGCTGAAATTCCTTTGAAAGCCTGCCTGCTCTCTCGGCTGATGCTCGTCCAGACTCTGTGAGAGTCAGTTTATTATTTTGGTGAACAGCTTGTAGACATGTGAGAACAGGCATATTGGACGATAGTTCTTCAGATTTTCACAATCTCCCTTCTTGTACAGCAGAATAGTGTTGGACTCCTTTCAGCCAGATGGTATCTTCTGCATTTCCAAGTAATGGCTAAACCTCTGAGCAAACCTCCCAGAGGTCTTGGCCTCTAGCTCTTATTTTGATTGTCAGTCCATCTCCCTTCCTTCATTTGGTGAACTGCATGTTGAACTTTGCTGACAGGGACTGGGAGCATATGCTTGTTGGTCTATTGAAGTGTTGTTACTGGGACATTTATCTGAGATGCGAACAGTTCAATGTTGAAATCTTTGCAGACCGCTTCCAACCCTGTTCTGTCAATTACTGGTTTTCTGTCCCTGTTCTTCAGCACCATTACTGTTGACCTGTACAGTGGCAATTCCCTTTTGCAGTTTTTGAGTTTTCTGTGATCTTCAACTGTCTTTAAGAGCCTTTCTTTTTGATACTTCTTAAAGTCCTCCTTTAGTCTTCTTATCAACATGCAGAGGAGGGAGTACTCAAGTTTGTCACCATCATTTTGCTCCATATTCCTCCGCTTCTCTAGCAAGTTCCACATTTTCTCTGAGATTCTTCCCTTTGGTCTTTCTTTCTCAGCTAATGCCATACATTGCCTCAATTTATCGGTGAAGTTTTTATAAACCTCATCACAGTTATCTATAAGACTCCAGTCTTCCTTGGAAATGTTCGCTTTCAAGACGGTCTCATTGAATATTTTTGGCTCCTGTGTCTGATTTGCCATCTGTAGCACTTTCTTCTCCACCTTTTCATTGAAGTTAAGCCATGCTCTGAGCAAGTGATGGTCATTACCAAAGTTAAACGATGGTACTACTGAGATGTCTTGTACAATGCGCTGCTTATCAATCAGAATATAGTCAATCTCATTCTTGTTCTTCACATTGGGCAAAATCCATGTCCACTTCCTCGTGGCCTTCTTCTTAAACCAGGTGTTACCAATGAACATTTCTTTCATCTCTGCCAGAGTTGCCAGTCGCTCTCCTCCTGGATTCCATTCACCAATGCCATACCTTCCAATTAACTTTTCACCTTCTTTCCCTCTTCCAACTTCGGCATTGAAATCTCCCATCACAATTGTTTATGTGGATTTTTGAGGAAGGATTTCCTTGAGATCCTGATAGAATTCTTCCATAGGGGCAGGAACTATTGGAGGAATCGGCTTAATCATCATCAAGGAATGGTCTTCAAAAATCATCTTCTGCAAGTTCAAGTCATTGCACATCGGAGTGCTACGTCTCCAACTGAACAAGAACAGTACCCTCAAGATTATTCAGATCTATGCTCACACATGCACAAGCGAAGATGACGATGTGTAAAAATTCTAAAAATATCCATATTTTCCTAAAATAAAAATATTTCATTCCTCATAAAGACTCCAATTAAGGAAAGCACTTAAGCATGTGCTTAAAGCCATGCTTTTTTCAGGACAGGAGTCAAGCACATCCACAATGCTATACACTTGTCTTAATGCTTTCCCAAATAGGCAGTCTTTCCTGAATTTCTCTTCTAGTGTGCAAACTTCAGTTAATATCAAGCTGAGGTGTACACAATTAGTTGGGAAAATACGTACTGCATATGGTGGCAAAAGCACCTGAAACACGATCCACAGTATGAAATCTAGTGACTGGAATTAAATTAACTCATACCATCACAGCACTAATTATGCAGCGTTTTCAGTACCTACAAAACAAGGCAACAAACAGGAAACAACAAAGCTAGAGAGTTTTCCTTAGTTGATTTATACATAGCTGCATACAGTGAGGGATGCCATGTTTTAGTGCAATTGTTTTTCCCCTAAAACTTTTTTTTTGTGTTTTATACTTTCAGGTTAATTCTCACTCAGAGTGGTAAGCTCTTCAGGAAAGCATGTTTTAATATCAATACATTTCTCCGCATCACCATACAAATTCATGGGGGAATTTATGGCTTCTGAAAAGGTACCAGATTAGCAGCTCTGGAGACTGAAATACTCCGTTCTCAGAGTAGTCACAGCATCCACAGAAGCAGTCCAAAACTTTCCCACCAATGTCCCTCAGGGTTGAGCTGGAGGAATCATTCTAGAGGCGAAATGTAGTTTGGTTTACATGTTCATTTAGGTCTTGGTCTTTCTGCTGAGAACGCCATTACAATGGTGCCAATTGCCGGTGATTTGTGACATATGGGCATAGTAGGAGTAAGTGGATTTGTCCACTGGGAGCTGGATTAAGAAAAACAAACTCTTGTATAGTCATCAAATAGAAACAGCTTTCAGTCACTTCCAACCTGAACTGGATTTAAATCAATGACCTAGAAGCAAAGTTCACTCTGTGCCAGGCCTTTCCAGTCTCTTGAGGCATCTAGCCATCCATCTCTAGTTTCCCTCTATCCAATTCCATCCTCAAAATGATGAGGGGCCAGATATTCAGCTTGTGTAAATCAACAGATCTCCACTGACTTATGTCAGCTGAGGATCTGGCCCCAGGGTTCTCTGGTTTATACTCGATGCTGTACAAAGGGAAAGGTTTGCATTCTTATCGATATGTATTTAACTCTTGCTACAGCAGTTCATTTTTGCACATTTTTCTATGGTGCTATTACAGCATTGTACTCTAATTATCAGATCATTAAGTAAGCATTCTCTCACCCTGTGGGAATGCAGGAAAGGTACAAATGATTCCAACTGAAGAACAATGGGAAAACCTTGGTTTTAAAGTGCTACACAATCAGTTTAAGGGCTTGGCTACACTTGATAGTTGCAGCGCTGGTGGAGGCTTTCCAGCGCTGCAATTAGTAACTGTCCACACCTGCAAGGCACATCCAGCGCTGCAACTCCCTGGCTGCAGCACTGGCTGTACACCTGGTCTGCTTGGGGTATAACGAGTGCAGCACTGGTGATCCAGCGCTGCTCGTCAAGTGTGGCCACACACCAGCGCTGTTATTGGCCTCCAGGGTATTAGGAGATATCCCAGAATGCTTTTAACTAAATTACTCTCTTTGTTTTGTTGTGAACTCGGAGCTCCGCGGTGCTCCGGAGCACAGGGAGCTGCTTATCTAAAAAACAAACACAGCTCCTGTTTGCTGTGATCAATCTGTACCTGACTGTGAACAATCAAATGAGAAACCCCCCTGCCTGTCTCATTCACAGGGGTTGAGTGTTTGCTTGATGAGGAACAGTGGGGGCAGAGGGGAGAACAGGAGTCCATTGGATGCAGGCTGTTTGCAGTTAAGATTAAGGGGTCAGGAACATTTTCTGATTTTGCAAGTCAGGAAGCTAACATACAGTGTTGGCTCCAAAAATCCACTCTCTCTCTCTCCCCCACCCCCTGTCACACTACACCCCACCCCACCCCCCTCTTTTGAAAAGCACGTTGCTGCCACTTGAACGCTGGGATAGCTGCCCATAATGCACTGCTCCCAACAGCACTGCAAATGCTGCAAATGTAACCACAATGCAGCGCTGGTAGCTGTCAGTGTGGCCACACACCAGCGCTGTCCCAACACAGCTGCACGACCAGCGCTGTAATTCCCAGCGCTGCAACTTTCAAGTGTAGCCAAGCCCTAAGTCCTTATCTGCTTCATGTAGTCAAGTGCCTGAAGTAGATCTCACTAGGACAACACACCTGTGGTTTTAAGAGACTGCCTCCATTTCTGGAATGAAGCCCTAAAAACCACAGATATTTGAAACAAACTCAAGCAGAAAAAAACTATGATGTCAGCAGAAGAGCACACTGACACATGATAATGATTTCCTATTCATGGAAAAATGGCGAGATAAAGCAGAGTATTTATCAAAATGAAACATCAGTGCAAAGCTGAGATGTTTGGAGATGTTTGAGGCAGTGTTGGTTTTTTTACTGTGCTGCTCTGATGGTTGTGTTTCTAGTATACCAAATCCTTGATGTAGGAGTCTTTTGTCCAATGGACATTCGTGTGCTAGAATGACATTTTGTACAGTAAAGTTATTAAAAAGGAGACTGAAGCCTTATCTACTTGAGAAAATTGTACCAAATTTAACTAAACTGATTTATAGTAACTGAATTAGTTAAATGAATGCAACCTTCTTATGCGCAAAACTCTTATTTCAGCTTAAGAATGCCTTATGTTGATTTAGCCTAAGTTGCTAAGGAATCAAATCAATATAAGGGCCACTTAAATTGAGATAAGAGTATCAACACAAGACAGTTGCATTGATAAACTATTTCAGTTTACTGTAAGCTCTTTGGGACAGGGACTGAATTTTTGTTCTGTGTTTGTACAGCACCTAGCACTCTGGTTTCCTGATCGATAGCTGGGGCTCCCAGGCACTACCGCAATACAACTAATAAATAAATGATAATGATCCAATTTAGCTAACTCTGTATAATTTTCATTTGTAGACAAGGCCAAAGAAGGAAGCAGACCAGTCTTCCCTTCATTTATATTTGCAGCTTTCAGGACTAAATCCTGCAATGAGTACAGTGCACACTCAAAACTCACATCACCATCTATGGGAGTTGGACAAGTATAAGGGCTGCAGGACTTGGCTTTAATACACGACATGTCACATCTCCCACTCCTGAAATTAGTTAAATGTGGCTTTTTAATTAACTTTAATATTTATTTATTATGAACAAACTAAAGTATAAGAGATACAAAGTAACAGCATAAAATCAAACAAGTTAGCAGAGTGACACTGTTCTACAACTACATCCAGTCTCCTTTCAATGCTGGGTTTTGTCTCCATTGCAACCCCAGCTGTGACTGCTGCCAATTAATAAGTCTCTCTGGGGGCTGTGTAGTACAACGTCTTTCCTGTCAGTGCAATCACCGATGATTCAAGAAACCACCAGTAAAGATAACACTAATAGCTACAGCCACCTGAAACCATGCACACATCTCAGCACCCAAGCAGCAGAACACCCACACACTCACAGGCTGCCCACCTCTACCACATTCTTGACTCTGACCTCAGAATTGTTTAGATGGAAATAACAAAATATGCCAGGTTAAAATAAAAGTATGCCTCTCAGGAAGATATTTTCTTTTCACTGAACTCAGAGTTGTATATTTGATTGAGATGCTGATGAATTGGGAGTGTGCTTTATGCAAAGTAATACGCTAAATATGATACGGAGTAGAAATTAGGAGTCTGCGGGCGTGGGTGTGGGTGTTATGGGGGTAAGACCTGTGAGTTGGGAGTCATTATGGATGATAATTTGCCTTCACTGGTTATGTCACTGTTTTTTAGTAACTGCATAAATACGGAAAGCACTTGAGTATCTTAAGGGTTGTGGGTTTTCCATCATTTTTCAAGGTGTTAGTTTGAATTTTCCTCTCCCTCTGAGGAACTGGGCTCCTGGTAACTGAGGGTATGTCTACACTGAAATTAGACACCTGCTGCAGGCCTGTGCCAGCTGACTTGGGCTCACAGGGCTTGGGTTAAGGACAGGGCTGGCTCCAGCTTTTTTGCCACCCCAAACGGCAAAGAAAAAAAAAAAAGAGAGAGAGAGAGAGAGAGAGAAATTCAATTGAGCTGCCACTGAATTGCCGAAGAGGAGGGAAGGAGTGAACGACCCGCTGCTGAATTGCTGCCGCAGACCCGGACGAGCCGCCCCAACAATGGACGGACGTGCTGCCCCTTTCCATTGGCCACTCCAGGCACCTGCTTCCTTTGCTGGTGCCTGGAGCCTGCCCTGGTTAAGGGGCTGTTTAATTGCGGTGTAGACAATTTAGCTAAGGCTGCAGCCCGAGCTCTAGGACTCTCCCACCTTGCAGGGTCCTAGAGCCCGGGCTGAAGGCTGACCCCAAAAGTCTAAACTGCAATTAATGAACAAATAAATAAATAATGCTTCGTAAAGGATGCTTCATTCTTTCTGAGTTAGTTTGTAATTCATACTTTATGATGTTATCCTGTCACTCAGTATTTCATGTTGCACAGATGAAAGTCAAAGCAGGCAGCTGTACAGCAATTGTTCTTTTTTACTGCAATTATAATAAATGCTGCAAAGAAGAACATTGCTGATCAATAGTGGAGTGCTACTGCTCTCCCTAGCCATTGGGCTTATCTTTTCTTCTCTCCAAACAACAGGCTTAGCATACAAATATGATACAATTCTCTGCTAGAAAAAATCATTTTGAAATGTGTCACAGTAGAATTTTGGGGTCCTGAAATACAGTTATGCCATGTTGCTTGACAGCTTTCTGCACCTTGTCAAAGAGGCAACCGTCTGACTGTAAGGCTCCGCAGTGAAACATAGAGCTATTTTTTAACCATTAAACCAGTGAAAAATAGTAGCATTTCTAGGATTTCTAGTAGGTACTATTCATGAGTTCTCTATTAGTTCTATATGATACTATTTATATCTATATGATATATTATGATAACCAATATATCAAGGTTCATGAAAGTATTTCTTTACCTGCTCAGATTTAAAAACAAACAAGCAAATTCACCCCTCCCCCTGCTCCCCTGTGACTTGCTGGGAGTAAAAGAGACTACCTATAAAGATTTAAGGAAAAGATTTTCTATTAGGATGTGGCTATGGTACGCTGTAGATATATTGAATTAACAATATATATATATATTTATAAGGTGCTCATATTTGAAGGCCACTAGGCTCCTAAAAAGTAGGTACAAGATTTAGAAAAAGGTGACAATTTAATATGAACTGATCTCTTATGGTTTTGTATAAAAATCTTGCCTTCCCCAAATGCACACAACTCAAGAAAACCTGACATCTTAGCTGTTATGTCCCTTTCGTATGACTCCAAAAAACAAGAGCGCTAAGAACACACTGACATTTTGTTGATGCCTTACCTGTCTATTATTCTTTGTCTGACTTGTCTATTTAGCACAATATTGAGATACCCTTAGTCAAGTGGAGTAACACCTTACCAGGAAACCTATGCTAATGTGGAGGTGAGGAAGCAGTTCCTCCTCAATATCATTTCTCAGGGTCCAGCTAGGACATAGTCTGGGCACTTTGGGTATGTCTACACTGCAATCAAAGGTGTAACTGCAGCATGTAAAGATAAACCTGAGCTAGCTTTGACCTAGTTGGCTTGAATAATAATAGCAATGAAGCTGTGACAGCACCTGCCTAATACCCTGGGTATGTACTATAGAGCCTATCCTGTGCTGCCACAGCTTCATTGCTACTGTTATTTGAGTCAGCTGGATTGAAGCTAGCTCAGGTACATAATTGAGCTTAAACTCAGCATGTAATTTGATTAAATTAGTCCCTTTGGAATTGGTTCAACTACAGACTTAAGGTAAAGCAGACTAAGGAGAATAGATCTCTCCATCCAACTAATATTGCCAATTTGTGTAAATGGAAGTCTTTTTAATTGGCAAAATGTACTCACATTCTGATTTTTATCCTCTGCTGCTCCGCTAGCTTTTATTTTAGTCAAACAGAAAGGACAAAGTGTTTTCACCAAAGAGAGAGAAAGATTTGGATTAAGGAGGTAGGAGGAAGAGATAGAAAAGGGTTTGCATTGCTTGTTAAGAACAGCACATAAAACCAAAAATCACCACCATACTTTGCACTAATTAATACTCTTTGGAAATCTTAGGCTAGATGCCAGTAACAAGAGGACTTGTCTACATTGGCCAATGATACAAAAATAACAGTTAAAATTCCCACCATTGCCATCACTGATTCAACTTTGCATGTGATACACTGGTAAACAAAAACAAAAACAAAACAAAAACAAAAAAACAGCCTGGTGTCCGATCAACAATTGTGCTCCCACCTCTGATACGGACTAGAGGAACAAAACTGGCAGCAGCAACAGTGAGAAAGCTTCTGCAAAACATGACAAGCATAGACAAGAATTTTGTGTGTGCAGATGCTGAACTAACCTCTCACCCTAAGAGGTGGCTCTTCCAGGCTAGGATTGAAACATATCGGCACAGAACTGCAGGTAAGCATTTACCGCCGCTGTCTATTCTGTTATATCTAATCTATGGATAAATAAAAGAGCTTAAATATCCAGAGCTGTCAAACTTGCATCTTTCATTAGCATGAAATTCACTTAAAAATACAACAGTTTACCATTAATGTTCTTTCAGGTTCCATTAAGACTGGGTTACAACTGTTTCCTTTATTGTAGGTTTCATAACATAACTCATATAGAAACCAAAGCTCCAGTATCTACATTAGCAGTGTCACAATAAGGTAAAAAAGTAGTTTACAACTCTTTCTTTTTTAGCGTTTTCAACTTGTAATAAGTATTCTATTAATATGAAAACTATTTGGGTGTGGAGGAAAAAGACTAGAGCTGTTGGAAACTTTTTAATTAAACATTTCTGTATCAAACTGTGCAGTTTCAGTGACACAAACATTTCAAAAAGACAGACTGATTTGGACAGCAGTTTCAATGAGGCCGTTTCTCAGGTCCAGAGCAGACTTTTTGGAGAGCAAGCGCGCAAGCCTGCCTGACCATTTTGATTAGAATATGGATATTTTGACAAAATTTCAGTTTGTGGAAACATTGAATTATGGAAGGAAAAGAAAAGTTTGAACCTCAAAAGTTGTCAGAGGGAATTGTCACCTTCCCCAGCCAGCTCTATAAAAGATCTTGGGTGAAATTCTGGCCCTACTGAAATCAATGTGAGTTTTGCCATTGACTTCAGTAGAACTAGAATTTCACCCCTTAGTTTGATATGCGCAGACCCTAGTATTTTAAACTTTACTTGACAAAAGCAAGTAATATAAAGGAATCTAAGTACTTAATTATCTTTTAAAATTTTTTAAGTTAGCTGAGTGCTGGTGAAAAGTAATAAATTGATGATGACTAAGTAATCCTTAGGACACGTATAGCATGGGCAGTGGCAGTGTATGGCTCTGATCCTGCAAAGACTTATGCATATGCTTAACTTTACATATATGAGTAACCCCATGGACACCAAGGAAGAAAGATAATCTTGCGGCTAATGCAGCGGGATGGGATTCAGGATGTCTGACTTCAATTCCTGGTTCTGCCAGAGACTGCCTGCTAGAATTTGGACTAATCACTTAGGCCCAGATATTTCAAGGTATTAAAAAAAGTGTTGCTGCACTGTGTTTCAATACTTAACTGATGTAGGAGTGTAGATAGGGTGTAGATACTTTAGAGTCAAAATCCCATTGAAAAGCTGAGCACAGGAATGCCTAAATATCTTAAAGAATCTGGGCCCTGATCTCTGTGCTTCAGTTCCCCAACCATAAAATGGGAGTAATAGCACTTCCTTTCTCCCACCCTTTCTCTGTCTTGTCTACTTAGATTACAAGCTTTTTGGGGCAGGGACTGTTTTTTCCACTATATGTTCACTCAGAACCTAGCACAGTGGGGCTCTGATCGTGGTTTGGGTATCTATGTGCTACTGGAATGCCAATGATTAACAGTGATAGTGCCAACTGTAATAGCTGTTTTCCACATAAGATTCTGTCTTTGATGTCATGCCACTATCTACATATCATGACCAGATTTAGCCATAAGGATATTTGTGCTCTGATTCTGGTATTGGTGAGGCCTAATACCAAAACACATGGAAATGGAGCTAGTGCGTACATACAATTTTCATACTTACACTATTTAAAACCCAAACTGGATTAAGGAACAGTTATCATTTTTAAAATGAGCAGTAAGTATTTGACTAGAGAAACTGATTCTCCTAAAATGAGAAGCGTCTCCAGAGATATTTTAATGAATGGGTTTAACTTCCACAATCCAGGGAGCCATTTGTCAACTGCCATGTCGCAAACTAACTCTTATAAAAGAATAGCTTGAAATTTTACTCCTGTGACATTTTCTAAAATTAAACTATTTCTTCATGGCAAGAGCTTCCAGATATTAATGAACAGTTGAATAGCTAGCAATAAAATCATAATTTGAGACAAATCTAAGTCTTCTAACAATCTAACTTGTCATAAGTAACACTACCAAATGAAAAGCAACGTCCTAACATCCTTAGGAGATTGATTTTAAGTGGATACAGTCGATTGGCAGTATTTTTAATGTTCACCATTTCAAATGTTCTTTCTAGGGCAGCAGTTTTCAAACTGTGGTCCATGAACCCTTGGGGGTTTGCAGACTATGTCTAAGATTTCCAAAAGTATCCCCACCTCGATTTGAAAATTTCTAGGTGTCCGCAAATGAAAATGGTTGAAAGCTACTGTTCTAGGGCAACTTTTCTCTTTGCTTTATTTTCTGAGTTCTCATCTCAGACTCAACTGTTAGATGTGCAGCAATTAGATTGATTCTCTAAAACAAGAGTCCAGCATATTCATAATAATGCCAAAGGATAAAATTTGTGGCCTAAGTGTAAAATAATACTATGGCTTCCAACTGAAGATCTCAAAGCAGTTTCAAACATTAGTCAATTGCAACACTAGCACAATATCCCTATGATGCATGTATTATCTTCATTTTTAAATCAGGGGATTAAATGACTGACTCATGATTGTAACAGCACAAGGAATAAAACCCAGGTCTCCTTATATGCTTTCATCCCTAAAAGAGATATGTATAATAAATCCTTCAGAATGTAGTTCCTAACTACTTGATTATTCATTCCTTTCTCTGTGACCTTGCCCTGGTAGTTGCAATCAGATCTGTCCCAAGGACAGAGCTACTTAGCTCTTATGCTGATTTTGGGCCACATCTGTACATCAATCCATTGCCCATGACCCTGTTTGTGGGCAACACACCGTTGTTATCCCCATGTGCATTACATTTCTGAAACCCACTGCAGAAGTCTTCTCTTCAGCATGTATGTTTGCTGACAGTGATGCAATCTCCTAAAAGTATATGATGGCTGTGTGCAGATAGCCTTCAGGAAAAGGTACTAGGAGGAGGAGGACGACGACGACATCTTGAATAGCGCCAGGACCTATTCTGAAAAGCAACAGTGCCAGAATAAACTCAGGTCACTCACTCTACAGCCAGCTAGTGTGTGACTCCAACCAGTGAATACATAAGCAGCTACATTCTGAACAACCTTCAACTGATGGAGCGCCCCTAAGGATAGCCCTAGTGTGAGAGAGAGAGAATTACAGTAACCAAACCTTGTGATCACAAACCTTGTGATCATGAGGACATGTGTTTCTGCTACAAGGTCAAAACAGGCTAAGCACAGTGCATGAGCAAAGTTCCACAAACAAAAACAAAACACCTTTGTACCAGGATTAGCACATCTAACTTAATGAGATGCACAGAAATCATGAACTTGTCTTTTCAAGACAACTAGACTCTTCTCCTAACATTTACTAACTGAACAGTGCCACATTTTCTCTGCAAAAACCTGGCAATGTTCCTACCTAATCTCCAGAGGATCTTCAACTGGATACAAACATAAGATAAAGAGAAATCATTGTAAGTGATGGAACCTGGATCCTGAAAATCACCATTGTTCTGAGAGATATTTATTGCCCTGCAGTGTGAATTCCATTAGACAGCACAGATTCATATGAAAATACACTCCTTTCCTTTAGGAATCTTAAGGTTCTCGGAATGCAGAACCTTTACGGCTCAGCAAAGGCATTTATTGACAGAAGTGGCAAGCACCGTTAAAAAAAAAATTACAAATGGATTATTTGCCTCACTGTTTCACAGTGGAAAAGGGGACAGATGCCAGAAGCAGACGTACAGTTCCCAGGAGAAGAAGAGACGCTGAAGGAAATCAGAAACAAGCTAGAATTAGCGAATGCTAAGTCAGAATATGTTCTGACTGAGAATCAAAAAGACACTAGGGCCAGACAGAATCCACCACTAAGTCCAGGTGCTCATGGAGACTGGAAACCTTTAGCAGGTATAGTTAAAAACCTCATTAGAGCAGATACCAGAGAAATGGAGAAAGCTCTTTTTGAATTTTGAGAGAGTTTAAGTCTGATGAGAGGTCCCAGACTAACAAGGATCCCTGGGGTGAATAAACAGAGAACCTTAACATGATTCTGAGCTAGCTCAGTGATGAAGCACAAAGATAAATTGAACGTGGTGCAGGGCTAGTGACAATGGAAGACAGAGTGGTTTAGAATTGTATAAACTGGTTTCAGAAACATGTTATATAAAGACCGGGAAAGAAGAGGAATTTTAGTCTATTTATAAAGAGAAATAAAGTAACTGGGTTTAACAAGATTGAGGGAACAGTGAGTTGAGGTAAGTGAGAAGGCATTGCTATGAGTGTGATCAAATAAAAACTGCTATTGCACTTATGGATAGTGACTTACTGTACCTGTGCCTCAGTTTCCTCATCAGTATAATAGGCCTAATATCAGTTCCCCGTTTCTCATGGGTGTTCAGCAAATTCATTAGATATTTGTAAACCTGTTTGGTACCATCATATGAAAGATGATATTGAAGTACAAATTGTTATTAATTATCATTATTACTGAAGATTTGTTCCATTTGCTTCACTAGTAATCCACACATCTGATTCCTTAGTGGGATAAATTGCTGAGTCTTGCAGTTTATCCACTTGGGAACCAGATTCTCTCGCTATAAAACAGAGCTCCCTTCTATTATACATTAAATATTCATGGCAAAAAATCAATTTTGCTCTGTTAGATAGCTGCACATTTTCTTATACTGTGAGCATTTCACACTTTCTCTCCTGGTAATCATGGGCCCCATCAGTAAGCTGCATTGAGTCAAGCCTCATCTTTGCACCAAACCATCTCAGACTCCCAGGCAGAAAGACTTTCATCAAATTAGGTCAAATCAATTAAATTTACATTTATGTTAGGAGCTAAAGACATGCACAAATACACACACTGTCATACAATCTTCTCTTGTCTATGCTGGGCCAGCAGAATTCAAGCTCTCTAAAGAGTTTAATCAATCAGTTGTCAACCTGAGTGTTCAGGATCTGATAGAAAAACATTGCTCCTTGAGAAAATGGGGGAAAAAATGTTTCCTAGTTGAAATAATGACTGTTTAATTACACAGGTATTCATTCTTTCCCCAATATTCCCTTATGGAAAAGAACTACAAAACCCAATAAGATTTGACAGAAATGACTGCAAAAGCCTGTTGGAGCCAGATCCTCAGCTGGTGTAAATTGGAATAGCACTATCTGTCAATGGAGCTATGCCAATTTAAACCAGCTGGTGGAGATCTGCTCATAGAATTCAGTAGAGAAGGATATCTTTTCTATATGCTTTTGGAGTACCCTCTAGAAGTCTACCTCAGGAATATAATTCACTATTCAATCGTATATGATATTTTAAAAAAATACTACAGAAACCCCCACACCCACACCAAAATAATCCACTATGGAAAGATTTCCTCTCTCTGTTCCACTCCTTGGGACTTTTTCAAAAGGGGAGCATGTGACTGACGTACACATAAAAGTTATACAGCTTGCTCACTCTCTGTATAGTAATGCACATATATACACGTCTACTTGCTCTTATTCAGTATGCCCCTGATCCTGCGAAGTGGAAAGAGCCTCCAGGACTAATCTCAATAGCAGTGAAGGGTTCTGTGCATTGTCGATAAACACACACAGACTGATACATAGGTTGTACTATAAGCTTGTATTACCTATTTTAAATATAATTACATTTCAAAAGATGCCAATAATTCCTATTTAGAACCTCCAAGAAAAGGCAGAATCTTAAATCCTCCTACCACACAACATCTTAATAATCTTCTGCAAACACATCTCTTTGCTGCATTGCCATCACATGTAGTGTCACAATCACAGAACTGCAACTGTACTGCATGACTACTCAGCATACTGTCATTGGGCAATTTGAGTTAATTAGCCAAAACCTACAGCTATTTCTTTGTACAGATAATTCTAGCTCTTATTAAGCTGACCACCATATTTGAAAATTAAGTTTCCCCCTTCTAAAGAGGCAAATTAATGACAGCTGAACTAAAACAGGACAACACATTAACTGTTTGTAAAGCACTATGAAGATGAAAAGCACTCTCTGGGTGCTAATTATTATTACTACTGTATTACATGCGATAACCTAAGAACATCCTACTGACATCATTCGAAGGCCTCTCCTGTACAAGCCTCTCAAGCATAAAAAGGTGACTTTTGGTTAATTTTTATTTTGCACTGTTATGGACAGAAATCTGACAGCCTCATTATGCTTGTACGTGCTGCAGAAAGATGTCCATTGTTTGAGTGACAGTCTTTTCAAGAAAGAGATGATAGGTGTCTTTTGGCCTTTTATTCCATAGACCCAGTGACAAAATTAAACTGCTTTGGAAATGCCTCAACAGTGAGTGTGCTTGTTCAGCAGACACTCTGATAAGCTTATCAAGCTAGATCAGCCACTGCGAGGAGGATTTATTTCACATGAATGAAAAATCCCCTTATGGTCTTTCTTTACTGTAATTAATTCTCACTTTAACATCTCTAAGTCTAGGGTTGGATTTCCATTTGCAGCTTTCATTTTGGGGATTAGGTGCACTGAAACAGCCCATACCAAGGAGTTAAACTAAAGGGTTCTCTTCCTACTGACATACTGTGTGACCTAGATAATCACTTTATCTCTTAGTACCTCATTTTACGCTCTAAGTGGGTATAATACCACCATTAAATACACTGCAAGGCTCATTTATTTTAATAGCACTTAGAGACACGTAGATGAATGATGATATATCAGTACAATGTTTTAGGATATTATTAATACAGAAAGGCTAGTTGTTTTGTTAACTGTCCTGTATAAGCAACTGATGACAGATGTGTATGTGTGTGCATACATATACACACACACACACTCAGGTATTATATCTTTCTATTACAAAAAGGTCTGTTACACACACTGACATCCAATTTATAAAAAAAATGATGAAACAATATGAAATCTTTCCAAAGGAAATCCATCTGGTCAAAATCTTTTTGCACTGAGAACCTAATTGTCAACCAAACCTGGCACACTAGAACAAATTTATTATTTTCTGACTATCTTTCTAATTGCTTTGATTTCCTTTGTATTAGTTCTCTGTCCTTACTTGTTTTTATAACTCATCCCAGTTTAGTATCATCTAATTACTTTAAATTATTCCCTGTTCTAGGTCATTAACAACAAAGATGTTAAATAAGATCAAGCCTTTCATCCACTTGTGTTGCAATGCTGTCTAAAAAAGAGCAATTAAGTTTGCCTGGGAAGATTACAACTTTGTAAAAAAAGTTATAATGAATCAAATTCAAATCCCAGTCTTTGGGGGTATTCAAAATCCATATGTAGACTTTTGGGGCTTGGAGCTATCTATAGCACTGCTACATGGAGCAAACAAAAAGAGAGCAAGAAGAGTTCGAAAAAATCAGTGATGAGGCTCTTATAATTGATATTCATACAAGGAAAAAAACTAAAATTCACCAGAATGCACTCAGAACCTGATGTTAGCGGGACTCTCAGCCTTATGTCTTATTTGGAGATTTATCCTTTAAAAATGTTTGGATGCAGATGGTGGTAGATGTAAATGGGTAAAAATGTAAATAGGTTAAAAAAAAAAAAAGAGGTAAAAATGTTTGGATGCAGATGGATTCAGTGGTGGTAGATGCATCAGCCTGTAAACTCTCTACAAATTCTAGGAGACTTTCAATTTAGCACAAGATCGGGGAGATAATGAAAGTTTGGGATTTGCAGAGAACCTGTTTTGGTCCTCCCTTAAATTTAGAAGAGATTAAACAATTCCAAAAGACTCTACAAAATGGAAATAAAAGGACGTTGAGAAATAAGGTACAAGAGAAGACCTTGTAAATAAAAAAACAACAAAGCAAAAAAAGTTGTGAAATTTTTTAGTTTCTTTAAAAAAAAAGACTTCTTGGCAAAAAATAGTTTATTCACTTTTAAGAATTATGCTTTTCTCTTTGGCATTTGTTTGCATACTAATCACTATTTGCACAGCACATCATATATCTGGTTCCAACTACTGTGCCCCTCCCTTTATAAAATCTGAAGCGCACAACTGCAACAGAATAAAAATAGCAAACATACAGCATGTATGATGAGTTAAGTCCTGATCTAAAGCCATTGAAGTCTATGGGAGTCTTTCTATGTTGTTTAATCAGCTTTTGGTTAGGACCTTTACTTAAGTAAAGTCAAAGTCAACAAATTTCCAGGGCCATCTCAGTTTGAAAATTTATACATGAATGATTATGAATGAATGCATATGAATTTCAGCTGTATCCATAATCAATGGACCAGTTGTCCATCTAGTATTGTACCTTGTTTCTGAGAGTAGCCAGTACCAAATGCTTCAAAGGAAGGTGCAAAACAGCACGTAGTGGATAATTATTGAGGAATCTGCCCAGTGGGGAAGTTTCTAACCTTCATCAATTAATGGTTGGTTTATGTGGTATAACAGGAGAATTTATAGCCTTTGCCAATTTTTGTCCTCTCAGAATTGAGCTATGGATCATTTCAATACCATATTAATATTTACTTCTTTTCAAATCCTGCTAAGTTCTAGGACTCAGTATCTTGTGGCAATGAGTTCCACAGCTTAATGATTTATTGTAAGAAAATATTTCCTTTTATCAGTTTTAAACACGTTGCCTTTCAATTTCACTGGATGTCTCCTTGTTCTTGTTTTATGAGTAAACTGACATACCCAATTTACTTTATACCTTTCAGTATTTGATATAGCTCTGTCACATGCCCTTTTATTTGTTTATTTATTCATTTCCTCTCTAAGCTAAAAAGAGACCTAATCTTAATCTTTTCAATATTTTCTCATACAAAAGTCTCTCCATCCATTTCTCCTCCCATCTCTGGATCATCTCTGATATCAGCTTTAATTTTTTTGAGATGGGGAATCCAGAACTGTACATAGTATTCCAAGTTAGGATGCACTATCGATATTATACAATGGCATTATATTTTCAGTATTATTTTCTATCTCATTCTTTCTACTTCCGAAAATTTGGTTTACTCATTTGACCACAACTGCACAAGCAGAAGTTTTCATTGAGCTCTCCACCATGACACCCATGTCTTTTTCTTGAGTTGATACAGCTAATTTTTAATCCAGCACTATGTATACCAGTAGTTCAAATGTTCTCTTTCCATTTGCGTTACCTTGCATTTGCCAACATTGAATGTCATTTACCATTGTGCTGCCAATTCAGCTAGCTTTGTTATATTATTATATATGAATTGGAAAAGCTACAGAAAAGGGCAACAAAATGATTAGGGGTATGGAACAGTTTCCATATGAGGAGAGATTAATAAGACTGGGACTTCTCAATTTGGAAAGGGAGGATATGATAGAGTTCTAGAAAATCATGACTGCTGTGGAGAAAGTAAATATGAGAACGAGTAAATAACACTTCCTTAACACAAGAACTAAGGGTCACCAAATGAAAGTAATAGGCAGCATGTTTCAAACAAAAGGAAGCATTTCTTCACACAACACACAGTCAACCTGTGGAACCTTTTGCCAGAGAATGTTGTGAAGGCCAAGACTATAATAGGGTTCATAAAAGAAGTAGATACATTCATGGAGGATAGATCCATCAATGGCTATTAGTCAAGATGGGCAGGGAGGGTGTCCCTAGCTTCTGTTTGCAAGAGGCTGGAAGTGGGCAGCAGGGGATGGATCACTTGATGATTACCTGTTCTATTCATTCCCTCTGGGGCACCTGGCATTGATCACTGTCGGAAGTCAGGATACTGGGCTAGATGGACCTTTGGTCTGACCCAGTACGGCCATTCTTATGTCCCTTCAGTCCCTCCCCCCCACCCCGCCTTGCTAGTCTTTACTAACCTACATATAATGAAGATATCTGCAAGTTTTCCCATCTTGCTGTATTCCATTTTTTCCAGCTCGCTAATAAATATATTCAATAACATCCATATTAGTATAGATCTCTGGAGCCCTCCGTTGGTCAATGTGGTACCCATTGTTAGTCTTACATTTCAACAAAGTATAGTGACACTAGGCCAAATGATGTTGTCATTTACTCCAGTTCAGTCCTACTGAGTTCAATAGGGTTGAATTCAATAACACTAGAGAGGCTTAACTGAGATTAGAGTTTGGTCATAGCAAACATTTGAGGAGAGCTCACTAGCAGATTCCAGAATACAAAAGCACATTAATTAAGCTAAAATAGATTTTTTTAAATGACGCGAAAAAGGAAAGATTGTCCTAACCATGGAAGTAAAAATACCATCCACATCGCAGAAGGGAAATCATGGAACAGAAAAAGTGTTGTGGCATTCCACGAATCAGTTATTTCTACTTTGCCAAATATGCACATGTGATGGTGAAGCCAGGTGGGTAAACTAATTCCAATTATTAGTAAAACAAACCACACTGGGAAGGAGGAGTTCAAAGCAAATGATACATCAAATGAAAATAATGTCAACTTGGGATGAAAAAAATTAAATAAAATGAGCAAATTATACACACATAATCAATGTATTTAGGAACATATATACGTTTGTAAAGTAATAAAGAGCAAGATGAACGAGAGCTAAGTAGGTCTGAGTGTTTTTAACTATTTATAAGGGAGGGAGTGGAACCCAGTTGTTAAATCACAGGACTGGGAGTCTAGACACCTGGATTCTCTGCTCTCAGCTCTACCACTGACTTTCTGTGCAACTGTGGGCAGTATGCTAATTTTTCTGTGTTTCAGCACTCCCAATCTGTGTCACAGAGATGATTCTATTTATCTTATTTGCAGGGAGGAGGAGGAGGAGAGAAATAATGTCTGTGAAGCATTTTGAGATGGAAAGTGCTATATTTGCAAATTTTGATCATCAAACGGCTCTCGCCCCACAACTAAACAAAAAAGCCCACACAATGTGATTAAACTATTACATAGGAATCCAAAGCTATGACAGAAAAACACGTTTAAAAATCTCTTAATGAGATAATGAAACAAAATGATTAAGAGTCCATTGTTCTCCGTGTCACTTCAATGCAGATCCAGTAGAGAGGAAGCTTAAGATTGATTCCTAAGGTAGAAAGATATAATAAAAAACTGCAATTACACCAATCAGAAAAAGGAAGTGATGAAAAAAGTATATACTTATAAGCTTTGGGTCCCTACATTCATGAGGGACCCAAAGCTGATTTCCCTCATCCCTGACCATTGATCTATGAAGCTTATATTTATTCCTGTGAGGGCTGCCACCGCTTGAAGACTCAAAACAACCTGTGAACAGAAAGTTGCTAGGATTTTGATGAATCTGTCAAAGAACATAGAATGGCTATATTTGGCGAAACCAATGGTCAGTCTAGCCCAGTGTCCTATCTTCCAACAATGGCCGATGCCAGATTCTTCAGAGAGAATGAGCAGAACATGGCAACTACTGAGTGATCCATTCCCTGTCATCCAGTCCAAGCATCTGGCAGTCAGAAGCTTAGGGGCACCCAGAACATAGGGTCACATCCCTGACTATCTTGGCCAATAGCCACTGATGAACCTAACTTCCATTAACTAATTTTTTGAAGCCAGTTATACTTTTGGCCTTCACAACATCTCCTGGCAATGAATTCCACAGGCTGACTGTGCATTGTGTTTGTTTGAAATGTGATGCCTATTAATTTCATTGAGTGACCCCTGGTTCTTGTGTTATGCAAAGGGATAAATAACACTTTCTCCACCCCATTCATGATTTTATAGATCTCTACCGTATGCCCCCACTTAGTCATCTCTTTTCCAAGCTGAACAGTCCCAGTCTTTTTCATCTCTCTTCATAAGGAAGCTGTTCCATATCTCTAAAAATTTTGTTGCCCTTCTCTGTATGTTTTCCAATCCTAGTATGTCTTTTTTGAGACGGTGTCACCAGAACTGCACACAATATTTAAAGTGTGGCCGTACCATTGATTTATGTAGTAGCATTATGATATTTACTGTCTTATTATCTATCCCTTTCCTAACGGTTCCTAACATTGTGCTAGCTTTTTTGACTGTCGCTGCACACTGAGTAGATGTTTCCAAAAGAACTACCCAAACAATGCCAAGATCTTTTTCTTGGTGGTAACAGCTAATTTAGACCCCCATTGTTTTGTATGTTTAGTTGGGATTATGTTTTCCAATCTGCATTACTTTGCATTTATCAATACCGAATTTCATCTGCCATTTTGTTGCCCAGTCATGCAGTTTTGTGAAATCCCTTTGTAACCCCAGATCAGCATCCTCCAGAATCTCATTTGTTTCACTCTTTTAGGGCCCATCTACATTATAAAAACAACCTGGTCAACAGACCTGGTTACAACATGGCTGTTCAAGATGGTTGAAAAACTGATTGGTCTTGCAGCATAGGCAAGGCAGAACCATAGTTTAACCATATCACTGCACCCCACACAACCCGGCTCTGTCTGGGGCAGTGGCAGCTCCAGGCACCAACGCACCAAGCGCATGCCTGGGGTGGCAAGCCGCGGGGGCAGCCTGTCGGTCCCTGCGAGGGGGGCAGTCAGGCAGCCTTCAGCGGCATGCCTGTGGCAGGTCCGCCGGTCCCGCGGTTTCAGCGGTAATTCGGCGGCGGGTATGCTGAAGCCGTGGGACTGGAGGACCTCCTGCAGGCACGCTGCTGAAGGCAGCCTGACTGCCGTGCTTGGGGCGGCAAAAAAGCTAGAGCCGCCCCTGGTCTGGGGCTATAATACAATTCAGGGGCCCAGTAAAAACATGTCTTGAACCCATCCATCTACACTGCAAGATCAAACTGTGTTAAGGGACAACAAGGTAGTAAAGGGGTCTCCCGACATATTTGGCTATGTGGATAAGTCCTGACTCTGCTGAAACTACTATATTAGCAGCAGTTTTTTTCTTCCTACCCAAAGCTCAGTATTGCCCTATCTGACATCCCAGCTCTTTCTGAAATAGGGGTAGGAGAGTTGGCAATATGCAGAGATGAGGGAAGGGCAGCAGTGAGAGAGTGTGAATATGGATAAGCTCACTTAGAAGTGAGCCTAAATTGTCATAGAGTTCAAGGCCAGAAGGGACCACGGATCATCTAGTCTGACCTCCTGTATATCAAAGACCACTCAACATGAGCCAGCCACCTCCATACAAAGCCCAACAACCACAACTCTCAGGACATTAAACTATTGTGTGCCACAGGCGCAGAGCAGGAGAGATGTAACAGTTTTGATTCACTACTTGGCCAGAGCCAGAAGGTTTTGTAGGTGTGTGCTATGCAATTTGTGCATGTGTTGGGATGGCCCTTAGCACAGTAATGTGCTGAGAGGGCTCCAGGGAGCTGCTTGCTCAAAATTCTGCCGCCAAACTGAAAGGGGAGTTTAGATGCTTCCCTGCCCCTGGGGAAGTTCACCCCCTTGCTGGATATTGCTAAATAATCACCAGGGCTCTTACACATGTCTGAATGTAAAAAGAAAAAAATTAAATACTTATTTGAACAAAATATTCTTCAGGTGTATACAGTTGTGTGTAAACACACTCAGAACGTTTAGTCAGAAATATTTTTTAATGGCTTAGGAGGTTATGGTCTCACTTTCAGCCCTATGCTGCATTTCTAATTCCACAAGCTGAACACTGTTTACTTTACTTTACACTGTTTCTTAACTTGCTCACCACACATTTTCAGTACTGCAGAATAAGCATTTCTAGGACACACATTTAATATGTTCATTTGCACAGTGCTGCAGTCTCCCTCTTTGGTTTATGGTTAGGAGAAAGGATTTTTGTTTAAATGGGAAAACAAGTTAATGGATTCCTCATCCTCCTCTTTGTGAGTACCTGGAGCTTAATTACAGCCGAAGGAAACATTTTTGTGGGGGCCCCTTGTTAAAATACTGACAGCACATCACTGCCTTAGAAGTAAATGAGAACAAGATATTGGTCCATTAAAGAGAAATTAAATAATGTCCACCCACGATTATATGAGATACTAAAACTGATGACCAGTAATGAGCTACCCTGCATTTGCTCACACTCAAAACTGCATTTTGTTATGTTTTAAATGCAGACATTTTTAACTAGGAAGAAAGTAACAGCTGGCAGATAGTTTTAATTAAGTCTTTCCTGTGGCTGTTTAATTTCCTCCCTTGAAGCTTTCAGAATAGCACAAAACTTCTTTCTTTTTATGTGCACTTGAATCAAATTTACTGGTTTAAACTACCTATGCTGCTGATAGGCAAACATTAGAGGTTTGCAAGTTCACTTGAAGGGCTGGAAGCATCTGAAAGTCTTCATTCTTCTCCACATCTCAACAAAAATGATTAGAACTTCTTGGCTGTATACACACAGGGATTTTTTCTAAAATTTCCCACCATTGCTCAGCTTAGCACTCTTAACATTGCTATCACTGGTGGAGCTGCAACTGCAGGAGAATTTTATACAAGATTTCTTAGTGTAGGTAAGGTCCTCGACCCTGCAAAATGTGGCTGGAAATTTCACAGATTCAGCCAAAACTCCACAAGAACTGCTTTCCTTGGAGTATTTCAGCACTTCCATTTATTTTGAAATCACCTTTAAAGAGACATGTATTTTAAATTTTAAGAGCAATTTATTACAAGCATCAAGAATGCTTTCAGATGTGCTTGTAACTTAGATAATGACTAGTACATCTTTTATTGCTGCATATGAAGTGCATAATATTTACAAAAAGACCTGAATGGTCCATTGTAGCCTTTCGGGTAAATATATAATTTGGCAAAAAGACTGGGTATCACTTGTGCTGTTATTGTACCATGCAGAATACAAAATCTGTAAATGTATTTTACATAAGCTGTAACCTTTTCAAAATCTCAAGATCCCATATAGTTTCAAGTTATTTCAATAATAATAGTTAAAGCAGATAAATCACACATAAATCTTCCTCATTTCACAGACAGAAAACTGAGAGCTGCCCAATAGCAAAGTAAAAATAAATAAATAAATAAAAATTTCAGCTAAGTGGAGCCAATGGGTTTTTTTTCCAGTTGAAACCAATAGACTACATAGGGAGTAAAGCTTGCAAAATTGGATTTATATTATTTGTTAATTTCCCCCTTGAAATTGAAGACATCTTTGGGTTGTAGGACTTAAGCCTTAAATAGATTTAATCGAGGTGGATTTAAGCATGTGCACAAGTGTTTCCTGAGTCAGGGCCAATAACTATATTTATAAAGCACATTGGGTGGTGTATTCTAAAATACAGCACAATAGTATAATAAAAAAATCAAGGAAAGGGAATGGATCAGCTTGTGTTTAGATTATAGGACTGAGAATAAATAGACATGGGTTCTATTTCTGGCTCTGCACGAGATTTCCTTTATGTTTTCAACAACTCACAAGGGCAGTATATATATGAGCTAAGTATTAAATTCTCTATGTGAGCAAAAAGTCTATCGGCTTCAATGGAAGTTTGCTCATTTAAAAACAGTAGATTTTGGAGGCAGGTTTGCTTCAGGTTCTCCATCTTTAAGATGGAGACATTACTAACACACATCAGTAATGCTACCACATGTGTTCATGCACTCTGTGCAGTGTGGTCAAGGTAACATTGCTATGGGAAAAGTGTATTTATATAAGTAACCTTAATGTTCTATTAATTAAAGTTTCCTGCATTTAATAATTATTAGCATTGAAAACAAAACAAGTTGAGGGTTTGGCTATAAAAAGAAGACAGTGGGAGTGGGAATAAAAGTAATAGATATGGGACCAACAGTGATCATATTGAAACCCCTCTGGGGAAAAAAAGTGAGACTTTTAAAGAGACTAAAAGAGAGGAAGTATCAGAGGGGTAGCCATGTTAGTCTGGATCTGTAAAAAGCAACATAGAGTCCTGTGGCACCTTAAAGACTAACAGATGTATTGGAGCATAAGCTTTTGTGGGTGAATACCCACTTTGTCAGATGCATGTAATGGAAATTTCCAGAGCCGAGTATAAATATACAGGCAAGAATCAGTCTGGAGAAAATGAGGTCAGTTCAATCAGGAAGGGTGAGGCCCTCTACTAGCAGTTGAGGTGTGAACACCAAAGGAAGGAGAAACTGCTTTTGTAGTTGGCTAGCCATTCACAGTTTTTGTGAATCTAAAAGAGTCTAAAAGAGAGGAGAGATTAATTGAGACCAGTCTTCTGCTGACCTAAGACACTACAGTAGGATCATTAAAAGATGGATGGTATATGAGCACATATATCCTTCAGGACATTGCTCAAGGAGGCCTCAAACACAGTCAGGGCCTGTGGCATTAAAGGACTTAAAAGTAGACAGTGGGAATTTAAAGCAATCCACCACTCTATAGGCAACAAAGAATGGAATGTAAGCGTAACATGATCTCAGTTGTTCCAACTATGAGCAAGTGCTCTGCTTCATTCCGAACAAATTACAGTAAATGGAGAAGCATCACTGGGAGCTCTGCTAAAGGCAATTACACAGTACACAGGCTTCGTCATCAAGAGGGCATATATGTTACTTTGCAAGGATATTGTGGGCTAAATAAGGGTGAAACCAGCACAAACTGCACAAATAAACAAAAAATCCTTTGAACTACATCTCAAACATTTTTCCCCTATAGGCAGGCACAGTTGAAAGAAACCCCAAAGTCTGTACTAGAGAAATTTTCTAACTGATTTGAAAGCAGTTTGAGTAAAAATAAATAAATAAATAAATAAATAATAATTTAAAAAAAGGATCAGGTTACTTTAAAATCAATTGACCCGGACAAGACTTAAAACCAGTTAGAAAATGTTACTGGTATAGAGACAGGCCCCAAGATTCTTTAACTGACTCCAGATGAATCTCTTTCAATAAGTTGGGAAGCAAAAGAGGAGAGAGCCTCCTTGCTAATAATAGCCACCAGTCAATAGGATCTCAGTTTTCTGGGGTCTGAGTATGAGGTAGTTTGGCTGCATCCAGCTGACAATACCATTCAAGTAACGAAAAAATAAAACTCCAGGTTCCAGGAAGAGAAGATGGACCCTTACTTCTCAGCACACTGGTGATACTATAGTCAGTGTTCAGACAGCAGCTCAGCAAGAGATTTCATATACAGTGAGCAATATGGGAGAGAGGACAGATCATTGAATGGTGCTGCATTTAAAACCCTTGATAATGACACATTCACATAGACACACATCACTACTGATTGAGTCCCATCTTCTATGATGCTACTGTAGGATAGCTCCAGACACACCAACAAGTAGTTACTGAAACAAACAACCCATGATCAATCAAAAATGGATAAGATCCCCAGCATGAATAAAGGGCCAGCTGATCGCATCCTTAACCCACCTGGAGATCTTTCATGATGATAAAAATCAGAATCTCCAAAGGAAGGCTAGAAATCAGACTGGACCCTTTCTGGGGACAATGTTAATTTTGGGGTCATCCCCCTGCTTCCAGTCAGTAGGGTTTACCAAACTTCAGAAAAACAGAGTCCTGACATCTTTGAGGTTGACCTGGTTCCCTTACTTTGTAAACTTAATAAAACACCATGCAAAACTGTGTATTATGAAAAATACTCTTAACTGTGATATCATGATGTTGAGTCACAACCCTGGGATGTCAAGACATTATGCTGCAAATATCACCACATCATGTTTTTATGACTTTGTCTAGGAGGACAAAGTCTGAAAGTTGGCAATTCTGACTCATTGGAATATTTAGCTAATGAAACCCAAGTGGGTACTTTCTGATTCTTCAATACACTGTATTCATTGACTAAAACATTTCTTCTTTTCCTCCCAGCAATTATAAAACAGGTACACATACACACATCTCAAATATTATTTCTACTTCAGCAAAGCATATCTCTGTGTGTATACATTATACAACAGTGCATGTTAAAATGGGAGAGTTTATAATGCTGTCCTATAGCACCAGGTGCTGAATAAATCATGTAATAGAGATGGTCTTTTAAAATAGCCTTCTACTTAAAGAAGCTTGCACTCTGTTCTCAATACTTTAACAAAGACCCATTTAAATCTTAATTAAGCTTCAATTACGAAAAAGTAGAACGGTTAGATATTTAGTGTCCAGAATAAGCTTTAAAGTTTATAATGAAAATCACCTATTAAGTGATAAACAGGCCTTTACAAAATCAAGACTGTTTTTTACTATCTAGATGACAAAGCTTTGCAATATATTAGAGAAATAAATAGACCTGATGAATTAATTATTAAATCTGTCTCTGTTGCAGTTCCTCAATAATCCTCATGAATATTCTAAACAGGGTGTCTCATCAATAGTTTAAAAAAAAGCTTGAAAGAGGTTTTCCTCCTACTTAAAGTAAATCCACATTCATCTGTGTAACACATACTTTCTCTATACTGTTTAAATTATCTCCATTTAAAAACAAAACAATACAAAAAACAATGATGAGGTTTTTAATCTTTAGATTTTATGTAAATATGTGTAATGATACCTTGTAGAACAAGTTGAAGTATGTGTTAAGATTATGCAACATATTCACAACAAAAAAATCAAGAACCACAAAATGAGATTTTTACCCTTCAGGAAAATATAATTTATAATATTTTAAGTTATATAGCTTCAGCCTTAATTATTCTTCTTTTCTTTCTGATTTCTGAGGAGGCTCTTTATGAAAAACCCTTACACAGGCTTTAAAGCAAAACAAACAGTGCTTTGATTTCAGCCACTTCACTATTCATTATTGCAGTCTGTTAAATCTGACACAAAAAAAGTCAATTGAACATCCTGATAGTGAGTATCAATATCACTGGGAATGGAATTGTGAGCAATTTATTTAAAGTATTTGTACCATAATTTTTTAATGAGAACCAGTGCTGAGTTAGGATTTTCTGTTCAACTTGATCTGATTACAAAAAGAGTACTCTGTAATCAGTTAAGATAATTTGAAGAAGCTTCTATAAAAGTAGTGATGGAGATCAGAACTGTATACCTTAAAACAATTCTGACTTGGGAACCTGAAAATGAAGATTTGCTAACCAGTGCACCTACCTAGAGAAGAGCAAAAAATAGATGCTCTATACCTTTGTGGAAGTGTGAATTTATGTTACATCTTTTGAGATGGTTCTTGAAAATGCCCTATGGACTTGATGCTACATCAGAAAAGACCATGGAGAATTTTGGCAACAACTTTAATGGACTAGGCTCAGATGTTGCCTACAGAACTCTCCGCTCAGAGCGCCTATTGAAATCAGCAGCTGTTCTGCACACAGAATCTGTTCTACTCACATTACAATCACTGGCAAGACTTCTACTGACTATTCTGGATTTGAACCATTTAAAAGTTGATTGTTGGAAGTGTGAAATAGGACAGAGAAGTCACAGTACCTGTGATTCCTGCACCAGTAAAGTTAATGAGAGTTTTTCCAGATCCTTGAGTGAGAGCAGGTTTTAGCTCTTAATGTGTATTTGTTCCTAAGAACGCTATAGAGCAGTGTTTCCCAAACTTGGGACGCTGCTTGTGCAGGGAAAGCCCCTGGCAGGCCAGGCCGGTTTGTTTACCTGCCCCGTCCACAGGTCTGGCCAATTGCGACTCCCACTGGCTGCAGTTCGCTGCTCCAGGCCAATGGGAGCTGCAGGAAGGGTGGCCAGCACATCCCGTGGCCTGCACCGCTTCTAGCAGCTCCCATTGACCTGGAGTGGTGAACCGCGGCCAGTGGGAGCCGCGATTGGCCGGACCTGCAGATGCGGCAGGTAAACAAACCGGCCCGGCCCGCCAGGGACTTTCCCTAAACAAGCGGCATCCCAAGTTTGGGAAACACAGCTATAGAGAAAGTGGAAGAAATGTCAATAGTTCTATTAAACAGAGTAGAACAATGGTTTTTAAACAAGATTAAAACTTCCATGGGATAAAATCTGAGGTTCAAAATCTCTAGGATTCTTGTAATAAACCTAACTTCACTGCAATGAGATAACAAATCATTACCAAAACATTGAGGTTATTCTCAGAACCCAGGGTAACCACGTAGATCTAACTGTCCTTACATCTTGTATCATTGCTGTGCTTCCAGAATCTTCACTATGTACAGTATTAGAGCACAAACTCTGATTTACAGCATAAAATGGGCACATTCACATGTGTAGAATCTATCCTTATTGAGCATTTACTTCAAAAGCTCTGAAGAAGCTTGCTCTACTGCTGCTCTCCATAGTCAGTAACGTTGCGTATAATATATGAGCTCTAGACAGCTATAGCATATGCCTATGAAAGTGAGCAGAAGTTTAGCAACCATTTGGGGCCTGGAGGGAAATGTCAGTCAAATCACTAATAAATGTACTTTACTTCTGCTCATTTCTGCTGTTCCCCCTGAAAAATCATTTGTTGAAGAGGCAGTTTGCATACCTAAATATTCCCTCCTCTCTAAGTCAAATGCAAGGTAGTTTTTCAAATACAAAAAAGTGACACGTTAATATGGCTGCCGATATAATTAAGTGGCAGAAAGGTGATAGAAAAACGCTTGTAACAAGTATAATTTTAAGTTTATTGTTTTGAAACATGGAAGTTCATTTACCAAAATAAAGCAGCATGGAAGGAACTATTTTTATATCTCATCACTTGCCATTCTTCTGCTTGCAACCTTTGCTTTGTCAACATTGTGCCCCTCAATGCTCGCTTAGTGTCCTTTCACAAGCAGCTGCACGCCTTTGACGATGCTGACCCTAAGTCCAGGAATATTTTTCCTGATCCTATATACCATGCAATTTCACTGTCCTCTTTCAAATCCCTTACCAAAAAGAATCTTAAAGTAGGCCTGATTGGTTTAACTAATGGTGTGATTTTAAACCAATATAGTTAAATCAGTGCAAAGCTCTATGTGTTCACTCTTAATTTAATTCAAACCTGGTTTATTAATTTGGTTGGTAAATTTACAAAAGCAAACTAAACTCATGTAACCTGTTTTAAACTAATGTAGTGTGTCCATGCTTTAAGTAAAAACACTTTTTGAACTTATTTCAGTAAACTGGTGTAACTTCTGCGTGTAAACTAAGCAGTTTTCTAGCCAAAGAAGATTGTACTTTGCTCTCAGAACTATAAAAGCCCCATTTCAAACTCAATTAAACATCATGTTACTGAGTTTTAGAAATTACTCTCCCATAGTGTGCATTACACCAGTGTGTAGACAGTCCTTTAGGCTCCTACGTCACTTTTCAAAATGAGACTTATGCCCCTAAATCAGTTTTGCACTGCAATGCTAGTTTTGCACCTGTTTAATTATGCTGGTTAAAAAAAAAATCACACCATTAATTAAATCAACTGTGTGTTGATCAGACCTAACTTTACATGTCCGTGAACATTTTGCTGATTGTAAATACTAAGCACACACTTCAGTTTGTAACACAAGTATTTAACATTTCCTAGCTGTGTGTGCCTTTCTTATAGCTTTTCCTTCATTGCATAAACATGGTTGTATCATACTAAGCAGATTCAGTTATGATATTTGTGTTGGGCTTTGTGAAATTTACAGAAAAGCTAAAAATACATCTGTTTCTACGCTAAACTCCCCCCCACCTCCCCCACCACCACAATTATTGCTACCACTACTATAGCTCTGCCAGTGAGAGCGCTAGTGTAGACAAAGTTCCAGGCAGGTGCTGGCATTGTTAACCAGCATGTTATCTAATCCTGCTCATAGCGGGTCTAAGTGGCATAGTGATTAAAATGTTTGTTTGTTTGTCAACACTCCCCATAGTGCTCCCAATGTGAACTGAAGACAAGGCCTAGAGGGTTCGTTGATGCAATCGTAGCTACTGCCAGAGTCAGTGAATCTTCTTCTCACATCTCTGGCTCACAGGTCATTGAGATACTCGGGACTTCAATAGGAATTTGGTGACCACCAGAAGTAATTTCCTTGTGCATCTATGTAAGGACTTATCCTGATCTGTCTTTACATAGGAGCATTTTTTAAATGCACGTAGCCTATTTACAAACATCTTCATTTGAGATAATTACAGGAAACAGCAATACTTCTCTATTCCATTACTGTACACACAGCATAAAACTCACCTACGAGTTCAAAATGGTGCAGGTGGCAAAACGTTATATGGCTAACTAAGGGGGCTGGGGCGGGGAGGGGAGAGCAGTAGCCACATGTTTCAAAAAGAGCAAACTAAATGGCCTCAAATACCTAAGCTTGTTCAATCACTTCATAGGACATCACTTCAGAATTTGCCTTGTCACTAAAATTACAATTCCATTTTGCAATATTCAGCTCAGATATAAGATTCTGTTTGTACTTTCACAAAAAGATGAGTAAAGAAGAATGATCACTTCCATATCATCACAAGAAACACCCTATAGCCATGCGATCTGAGCAACAGATAGCAATTTTATTAATTCTGCTTTCTTTTTTCCACCAATATAATCCTGTATGTGTGAGTGAATTAGTAATACTCAGGGGAACCATCACTGCTTAATATATGAGATTTGCTAGCAATCCTTTATGCATGAAAAAAACCAACCCTATACACATGCAACCTACATATCTGAGCCAAAACTTTCAAATCTCAGTGCCTAAAAATAAGGATTTAGCAACCAGTTTAAGGCACTCATGTTCGAAAACCCTGCTCTTCAGTTTTATCTATAGAATAAAAAGTAGCAATAAAAAACAATTTAAGAGGTTGGCATGATATTTTAGATTGATTTGCTCAAAATAGTAACAGCTGTTTCAGAGCTGATGGCAATATTTTTTGAACTACAGTATTAGCACTCTTCTGACTATCAAGCCCTTTTCCCTAGGGGAGACACACTGTGAAAATGTGGCAACAAACTATACATGTGAAATGGAATTAAGTGCATTTATAGATATCATAACTCAATGCTGAATGTTCAAAATAGGTTCTGAATTTGTATGCTAAAATTTTATGTGTATGTACCTTTGAGCACCCAAGTTTATGCATGATAAAAATATTGTTTTATGCATGGAAATTGGCTGGTTAGATATCTAATTATTCAATATGTCCAAGGAAATGGTATTTGGTATATTCAGATATGGGTTTTCAGAAGCACAAAAACTCAGGAACCAAAAAGTGGGTTTACGTAATTCAATTGCATACAAATTTTGGCCCTCATGCTGAAAAAGTGGTTTTCAGAGGCAACCTCTGTGTCCACATAAAGCCCCCTAGGTAGATCAGCTAGCAGAACTGAATTTTCAAAATCTCTTTTGAGCATTTGTCCCATAGGCGTTTATATTAATGCCAAGCATGTAGAATTTATTGGCACCACACATTCAAAAACAAACAAATCGAACATGAAGCTTGTTAATTTGTGTTCCCAAAGAAGGATAGGTAGGGAAAAATAAACTGACGGCTCTTTTTCTAACGTGTATGTTAATTACGTTGAGTTAACATGTTTGCAAATTTGTAATATAATGTTGAAAAAAAGGTCACCAGGACCCACCAAATGCTGGCCATGACTGGAGAAACTGAACACTAGAAAATCCTAAAATTTACCAAAATTAAGCATTATTCATAGATTCCAAAGCCAGAATTATTAATACTCCCTGTTTTTTAAGAACAAAAAAGGAAAAGGTCTGTTGCATTACCAAGGAGAAAGTAAAGACAGGCAGCTGTACTGTACCAGTGCTGAACTGAAACATTTCTTATCTCCTACGTGAATATCACAGGCATTGGCTAACCTGGGCTGGAACCTGTGCTGTTCACTAGCAAAGTAATAGAAACATTCTTCACAGGTAGTTTTTTTAATTCAAGCAATGACTGGGTTATTCTAATTTAAATTCTTAGCGCCAGTTCATGGCTTATCTACTGTTGCTGCATATGGGAGGAAGAGGACTCAACGCTACCCTCATTAGGGGCAGCCTTCACAGAACTGCTATTTCCCCTCCTGTATAAATGCACAGGGAATGGGTGGAGTTAAGAGTTCTCCCCCACTGACATGCCACCTGGCACAGCCAAACCAGGGGACAGACGCTATGGCAGGTATGGGACTAGTGCAGGGTATCTCCCCCACAGCAGGGGGAAAACTCTCTGAATCACTGTCCGTTTGCTGGGGCAGCACAGCTACATGTTGTCCCATCCACAGGGATTGCGACAAAGCCAAAATGTAGTCCTCTGAAAGCGTATACCTAAGGTTACAGGCTTACTCGTGTTTTGGAAATAAGTTTCAGCTTCAGTTTTAAAGTCAAAGGGTGGCTAAGAGTGGTGAGGCTGAAGATACCAATGTTTTAGTGATTAATTCATTTTAGCACAGAAACAAACCTTGTTTACATGCAGCAACAGCAACTACCTATTAAAATGTTATTACATGCCTGACAACCAAGTACCATGACCAAAGGTAATGATCAGCCACATTATTGCTATCCAGGAACAGATAGTTTCTGGAATTGATGTTAATGGATTTTATGATAAGAAAATTTACCACTGGGTTAACATCACTTGAAATAACTGTGTAATTTATATTAAAACTAGGGTTAAAATGATAAGTTATCAGTGAGTATCAGCTGGAAATTCAAAATAAATTAGAATAATTTTGGAACTAGTTGATTGCATATTTCAGATGAAGTCATTTGTTTGTGTGAGAAAAAGATTTGGCCAGAGATTATAGATTTTTTCCCCGGGAAAGCATTTTGAATATCAAATTGAATAATTGAGCAATTATGCAAATTCCTAAACTTTATAATTTTAGAATTACCTGGGTTGAACTGCCACTTCCAAAAACCTTAATTTGTACAAGCATTAACTGACAGGCAAGCTTCAGTGACAAACTGATAAAAGATCCACAATAATTCCATGTTAACCATCAAAATTACCTACCCAGAATACTATGGAACTCACATACATATCCACTTAGTTCTAAGCCATCGATTTCAAGCTGTTACTCTGATTGTTTAAATTTTAACATTCTGTGGTAAATACATTACTGTAAGATAAATTCAGTGATACTTTGTCAAATAGTGTCATTTAAACTTTTCTGAAATTTCATTGTTTATTTCTTTTTTGATTAACATAATGTAGAATTGCCAAATCTGCATTTTGGTAAAGCAACCTAAGTATTCCTAAGCTCATGGAAAATACGGTATGGGAAATTTGTTAGTTAAAAAGGGAGGCAATGTGGCCTACTGGATAGATCACTGGATTGGGACTCAGGAGATCTGGACTCTACTCCTAGCACTGCCTTTAGCTTGGTAGGTGTTTTTGAGCCAGCCACTTCACCACTCCATGCTTCAGTCAGTATCAGATTTACCATGGTGCCGGGCGCACAGTCCAAAGGGGCCCTGGCCTGCTCTTCTCCGCCTCCCCCTGCTCTCTCCTGTGGGGGCAAAAGCTTGATGCAACTGGCTCCTGCTGCAGCAGGGCAGGCTCTGCTGGCAGCCAAGCTCCGCCCCCGGAAGGTGCCATGTTCCCTCCCCTCCCCCTGCCACCGATCAGCTGTTTGCTGGCAGGGGGGAGGGGGAAGAGTGGAGCCTCAGCACGCTCGCCACTCTGGGAAGGAGGAGAAGAGGTGGGAGCGGACCTTGGGGAAGGGGCTGGAATTGGGGCATACCCCCTCCAGCCCCCTGCCATGAGCACCCCCATGACTCCAGTCCATACCCCCAGCCCCCTGCCCACCCTGACCCCGGCACCCCCCTCACACCTCCCCAGCCCCTGGCCCTGACTTCCGCACACCCCCCCCACACACACACTCAGCCCCTGCACCTTCCTCACAAAGCGCTTTACAATAGTTAGCTAACAGTACAAACAATATTTAGAAAGATAATTAAGTGGTCAGTTGAGACCCTCCGCAATTTTCAAGTGGTCTGTGGAAAAATAAGTTAGACTACAAGAACAATCAAGATACCTCACTTTATTTTCATTTACTTGCTTTTACTTATAGGAGGAGGAAGAAAAGAATGAAAAACAGGGATGGAGGGAGATAAGAGAGAATGTTCTTTTTCTTGGCTGGTTCCCAAGGAGGGGCCCCAAAAATGAAGCTGAGCACAGGGCCGGGGGGCCCCACTAACTCTAAATCCACCACTGGCTGTCACGTCACCTGGGCTGTGTTGACTGATCCCCACAGTCTCCAACCTACCTGGGCAGTACAGCAGACATGGCCCTGCCCACTAGCTCCTCTCCACTCCCTAGCCCACCCACCACTTGCCCCCCCCAACACTTAAAAAATGATTGCTTGTCCTCCCTCCCGCCAGGCTTTTCCAGCAGCCCTGTTGCCAGGTACCCAGTTTTAGACTGGAAACTCTAGTAGAAACCAGGACCTAAGAGTCCGGTTAGCCGTGCTGACTGGAAACTAAAAGTCCGGTTATAGGAGTAACCACATTCGCCTCTGCTCCTCCCACTCTCAACACCCACCCCAGAGGGCTGCAAGAGAACCTGTCCTGCTGCTGCGGGAGGAGGGGCAGCTCAGTGCAGAGAGAGACAAAGAGAATGGGCTAGAACCAGGCAGGTACCCGCTCTATGTGGACAGGGGCAGGGGGGGTATCCTGTTATCCCCTCCCCAGCCCTGCTGTGCTTGCAGTTTACCCCTGGCCCATCTCTTGCTCCAAGGACCAACTCTAGCCCCCGCCCCACTGTGCTTTTGCCCCCAGCCCCCTTTAAAATCATTCCCCGGGGGGCCCACAAATATTTTTGGCACTGGGCCCACAAAAAGTTAATCCGACCCGGGCTTCAGTGTCTCCATTTGTAAAATGGGGAGAATGATACTGATTTTCTTTGTAAAGCACTGAGATCTACTGATTAAAAGTGCTATATAACAATTTATCAAAAAGTCCTTGTTCAATATTAATACATTTTTCACCTTTATGTTCTTACAAAGGACAGGATTATTTTTGATGATGTGGAAGAAGAGGAGACAAAGCTTCATAACAGCTTAGATCAGTGTTTCTCAAACTGGGGTCACCACTTGTGTAAGGAAAGCCCCTGGCAGGCCGGGCCAGTTTGTTTACCTGCCCCGTCCGCAGGTCTGACCGATCATGGCTCCCACTGGCCACAGTTAGCTGCTGCAGGCCAATGGGAGCTGCTGGAAGTGGCGGCCAGTACATCCCTCGGCCCACGCCACTTCCAGCAGCTCCCATTGGCCTGCAGCAGTAAACCATGGCCAGTGGGAGCCGTGATCGGCTGGACCTGCGGACGGGGCAGGTAAACAAACCGGCCCAGCCCGCCAGGGGCTTTCCTGACACAAGCGGCAACCCCAGTTTGAGAAACACTGGCTTGGATGACTGGGGCAAAAGAGAAAACAAGATTCATGCTAGCAATGGACCTAATGCCCCTTTGAAGGACATTGAAAAGAAACTCAAGTCCTGTCACTCTGCATTTTACCTACATGAACCTGAATTACTCACAACAGCTAGTTTTCCAGGATGTGTGTTGTAATTGGCAATCAGTATTTGCCTAATTTGGTTTCAAATAAAGTCTTAGACTGTGTGACAGTCACAGAGGATTGATACTTTGAAATGCACAGCACCTCTTGCAACAAGCTGGGTGATGTCAGGGGGAGGGTGCTCAGCTCCTTACAATAAAAATTAGGATGGGGAACAGCAACTTTACCTTTTCATAGAGCAAAGCTGGGTTTTTTTTAAATGAAGTACTTTAAAAACAAGAAAAACATGAGTAACTGACACAATAATAGGAGCAAATGAAGGCAACCTTCAGCAATAGAAAGATCAGGCAGCATCCTGTCAAAAGACTGCAATTACATGTTATACAGTAGTTTTACAGTATCCTCTGAAGGCTTGCCACACAATTATACCTCTGCGGAGGCTGAGCTGGAGAAGGGAGCAGGAGGTGTGCCTCCCAAGCTGCAGAGCCTGCACTCACGCCTCCCCAAAAGCATTGGGGAGGGGAGCACTGAGCGGCACGAACAAATAGGTGTAGCCAATGCTTCCTAAGTAGCCGTGCTGCTGGAGCACAGGGGCCCTCCCAGCCCAGACACTCCATCTCTGGAGCTGGCAGCACTAGCTGGCTATACACCCAACAGCTGGTGCCTAACTACGGCTGCTTCCTGAGCAGATGCGCTGTGACTAGAGAGAGGAGGGTTCTCTCTGTCCCCCCCACATATCCCAGCCATCATTTGGCCTTCCTCTGTTCAGAACAATTCTAGCACACTCAGTGCTGTAGCTCCAGCATCAATACCCATCTTTACTGTATTATGTAAAACAAAAAGACAGACTCCCAGTACAGATAAAATGCAGGGCTGCTAGATAATAATAATAATAAGTAGCACGCCTCTACCCTGATATAACGTGACCCGATATAACATGAATTCGGATATAACGCGGTAAAGCAGCGCTCTGCGTGGGCAGGGCAATGTGCTCTGGCAGATCAAAGCAAGTTCGATATAATGCGGTTTCACCTATAACGTGGTGAGATTTTTTTGGCTCCCGAGGACAGCGTTATATCGGGGTAGAGGTGTATTCAGTTGGGGAAAAAAAAACATCCTTAGTTTTTTTTGTTTTTTGTTTTTTTTAAAAGAACTCTTAAAAACCAAATCTGAATGAAAAAACCTGAAAACTGGGCATTTGGTTCCTGTCTGATGAGATGATTTTTTATTTTAAAAAGGATTTCAATCTGTTTAGTTATAAATGACATAAGTTATAAGTTTTCCAAGAGCCAAGTTACATTTTCAGAGAGGCACCTTGTCAAATATAGATGATTTTTTAATCAGTATTTCACTTGTGTAGTAGAGAGAGACGTTAAAATTTGGCATGAAATTGCAAGACTCACTTTTAGAAGGAAACATGTTGGCAATGTGTGAGATGCCAAATACGTCACATTGAAAGCTGGCTCACATGATCTTTACTTACACCATAGGGAAGTAAAGTATTGCAAGTGTCTATGCTGTTTCTGAACTCTTTTGAATTATGTGCAACTCTCAGAGAGTCCTTCATAGCCACATGGAAGCTACATACTAGCATTTTGGCTCTATTGATGGTCTGTTCACTGAGATCCTGATTTTGCTAACCTATGGGGCTTAGAGCTTACTACCATGAGTGCGAGCACTAATCCCAGTAGTGAATGTTTGCATGTTCCTACAAAATGTGATTGGTTTCAAGGGGGTTGAGAGTACCTCAGCTCACAGGAACTTAGGTCAAGAAAGGAAGATGTCAGCCTGGCTGGGCAAAGTGTTAAGGAGCACTTTGCACTGTGAAGTCTAAGCAGTCTAATACAAAGAGAGATCAGCTGGAATGCAAGAAGTAGGTTCCAGTGTGAGATGAGAGCTACAATATGGGAGATGTAGTTAAGATAAAGACTGCAGTGTCATAGTTCAGTGCCTGATCTTGCAATACCTGGAGTGCCCTCCATTTTCAAAGATATGAGCAGGCGGCTGCAGAACGGGAGCCAGAGTGCAATACATATGTGCAGCAGAAGCCTGCAGAGAGAAGAGCTCAATTGTTTTAAAAAAAAACAAAACACACTCAACAGACGCATAGCTGATGGTCTACTTGACATTTCCAAAAAATAAACAAATAAAAGCCTCTCCCCCCCCCCAACACTACAAAAAAATCTATCCAGCAACAAATGCACAAATAAAGAGGGGGAGAATATTAGTGGTTTGCTAGGAATGCAGCTGAAGAGGCTCTGAATGATACCAAGAGTAAGGAGCTCAACCACAAACGGAATGATTTTCTCTCTCAAGAATTTTTGTTTGCCAGGCATCTGATGTATTTATAGATTGTACTGTGTTATCAAAGCACTTAAACACAGTAGCTGGAATACAATATATGCTGTTAGAGGGCAGCACACACAGAGTCATAAAATCCAGTGAGAGAAAACACCATGGAAGTGCCAAAGAATCTGACAATTAAGCATCTGAACTTCATTCAGCTTTTAATCACTTGTGCTAGAAGTGTATTTATTTCAAGACACTGAAGAAACATGAAACTGTCACTTAATATTTGAAATAAACTGTATATATTGCTTAGTGTATCATTGGAATGCACTCAGGTATACAGTGGTGATGGTTATGGCATAAGAACCTAAACAGAAAATACAGTAACTCCTCACTTAAAGTTGTCCCGGTTAACATTGTGTCGCTGTTACATTGCTGATCAATTAGGGAACATGCTCGTTTAAAGTTGTGCAATGCTCCCTTCTAATGTCGTTTGGAAGCCGCCTGCTTTGTCCACTGCTTGCAGAAAGAGCAGCCCGTTGGAGCTAGCTGGTGAGGGCTTGTAACCCAGGTGGACCGGCAGCCCCTCATCAGCTCCCGCTATCAGCTCCCTGCTCCCCTAAGTTCTCTGTGCTGCAGCCACCCAGCAGTTCAGCTGTCCCTTCCTCCCCTGCACTAGTCCCATACCTGACATAGTGTCTATCCCCTGGTTTGGCTGTGCCAGGTGTCCCTTCCCCCACTGCCATGTGCTGCTCCTGCACTCTGCCTTGGAGCTGCTCCCAGAGACTCCTGCTTTGTGTGAAGGGGGGGGGAAGGAGGGGGCTAATGTCAGGGTGTGCCCCTCCCCCCTGCTCCTGCACCCCACTTATCCCTTCTCCATATAGAGCAGGGACGGGAGACGGACAGAGAGAAACAGAGAGAGCTTGGGGCAGCAGCTGCTGCCTCACCTGCCTGATCCACTTAAAAATATAATGCACTTACGAGTGGGTCAGCTTACTTAAAGGGGCAGTGTGCATTTCTCTCTCTCTCCCACACACAAGGTGTGTGTCTGTCTGTCTGCCATGTTGTCGCCCCTCCCTCTTGTTCGTGCTGCCTTGATGAGAGGCTATATTAACAACAATGTGCTAACCCTTGAGGGCTCAGCCGAGTTCATCATTTAGCAGCAAGGCACTCCCTGGGAAATATCCTTCGCTCTTCCACCCTCCAACTTCACCACCTCAACCAAGCTTCACAATCATCATAGCTGTGAACAGTATTAAATTGTTTGTTTAAAATGTATACAGTGTGTATATCTATATAATATAGTTTTTTGTCTGGTGAAATTTTTTTCCTGGAACCTAACCCCCCCCCATTTACATTAATTCTTATGGGGAAATTGGATTTGCTTAACATCGTTTCACTTAAAGTTGCATTTTTCAGGAACTACAACATTAAGCGAGGAGTTACTGTACTGAGTAGCACTGAAATGGGGATAGACCAGAGGTGTGCAAACTACGGCCCACAGGCCACATCCAGCCCGCGGACCCCTCCTGCCTGGCCCTGAGCTCCTGGCCTGGGAGGCTAGCCCCCCGCCCCTCCCGTCCTGTTTTCCCTCCCCTGCAGCCTCAGCTCACTGCGCCGCCGGTGCAATGCTCTGGGTGGTGGGGCTGCGCACTCTTGCCAGGCAGTGCAGCTGCAGAGCCACGGCCTGACCCGGTGCTCTGTGCTGCGCGGTGGCGTGGCTGGCTCCAGCCGGGTGGCAGGGCTGCCTGTCTTGGTGCTCTGGGCGGCACAGCTGTAGTGCCACCAGCCACCGGTTCTCCAGGCAGCGCGGTAAGGGGTCAGGGAGCAGGGGAAGGGTTGGATAGAGGGCAGGGGAGTTCGGGGTGGTGGTCATGGGCAGGGCAGTCAGAGGGCGGGGAACAGGGGGGTTGAATGGGTGCAGGGGTTCCGGGGGGCAGTCAGGAAGGAGATGGGGGTTGGATGGGGCGGCGGGGGCAGTCAGGGGCAGGGGTTCTGGGGGTGGTCAGGTAGAAGGGGAGGTTGGATGGGGCGGGAGTCCTGGGGGGGGCAGTCAGGAATGAGAGGAGGTGTTGGATGGGGCAGTGGGGGGGGGCAGTCAGGGGCAGGGAGTCCAGGGACAGAGAGGGGTGGATGGGACAGGAGTCTAGGGGGGCCATCAGGGGACAGAGGAGGTTGGATGGGGCAGGAGTCCCAGGGGGGCCATCAGGGGGTGAGAAGCAGGGGGGGTCGGATAGGGGTAGGGGCCGGGCCACGCCTGGCTGTTTGGGGAGGCACAGCCTCCCCTAACCGGCCCTCCATACAATTTCAGAAACCCGATGTGGGCCTCAGGCCAAAAAGTTTGCCCGCCCCTGGGATAGACTATAGCAACCAACTACCTCACAGTATGAAAATGGCAAGTGGGGAGTGAATTTCTGTAAAGGACAGTGATGAACCACAGTATTTTTTGGACAAAACTATTTTTGACAAAAAAAAATACAGATTTGGATTGACTGAAACATTTGGCAAATTTGTATACAAATTATGTTAGAACAGAACAATTCTGAAAAGTATAAATGTTTCATTTAGTCAAAGTTTTTGACTATTCAATCCAGAATTTTTCATTTTGAATTTTACTTTTGTTTTTCAGAAGAGTAAAACACCCCTCAAAGACAACACAAATGATTTGTTTTGGTCAAACAAAAGACCTGAAATGATTTTTTTTCTTACCTTTTCAGTTTGCTGAAAAACTCAAAACATTTTAATTTTGGGTTAACTCAAAAAATGAAATTTTCCTCCTGATTTTTCGGTTTGGCCACTCGACTGAAAAAATCGGTTATTCACATGTCTCTACAAAACACTACACTTTCAAAAAATACTGTTAGATTTTAATACCCATTTAAACCACACAGAAACAGAAGTGTGTGGAGCTATTTTTTGCAAGTATTTTGAAAAAGTTTTGTTTGTAAGCAGACTGATTTTTCCTAGTTTTTTATTCAAAATTGTTCAAATACAAGCACCATTCAGTATATGAATAGCCTGTAAACTATTTATTTACATTGTCTGAGTGTTTGTGGTGTACTTTGGTCACTCTATCTGTTCCTTGACTAGATGATAAACCTTTTATAAAATGTAGTAGAGAAATCTTAGAGCTTGTTTGCACTAGCAATTGTTATTGTGTTTAAAATACTATTGAGGAAACACAAATCAGATTACTTATACAAAATATGCTTGCAGGCAAAACATCACTTGTATGATATTCAAGAAAAATGAATGTAAAGCATCAAGAATAGCATCAAAGGAAATTTGTGGCTTTTATTCCAACAAATGCTTTTTAAAGTGGTGTTTTCCCAGTTCTAGATAGGATCTTGATTTCTAAGATCTTATCTGATAGACTTGAACATACTAAAGTACGTGGATCTCAATTTATATTTCTTAGGATAAAGTACTAGGTCAACATTGCTGAGATTCAAACCTTACGGTTCCAGGAAGTCTGGGTAATTCAAACCACTACCCATCTCCTGCATTTAATGAGAAGTCAAAATAAATTTTGCAAGTTATTTACATGCAGTAAGTAGAGCTATTTTTAGCAGGGTTTTTTTTTTTTAAGGAAGAATCACTGGGTGATCAATATAAAAATGGAAAGTGCCATGCAAACACAGTATTAAGAACTATGTAGTGTCAGACATCGGTTTGCATTTCAAATACTCTTTATTCCTCTTGTTAGTGCAAACAGCTAGAACTTTCTTTGTGCTGTGATAACATGGAAGATATTAACTTGATTCGTGCACATGCCAGAAATGTCATTTTAAGCCTACTTTAACTCTCCAAATAGGGAAAAAGAGAAAATTGAAGAGGCAAAACCCTCATTACCCCTCCGCAGAATACAATTCTCAGTGAAAACGGCTGGAAGTCCAAGCCTTGTTCAGAATGAAAATAAAATGTAGATTTAACAGTGAGAATAATTACCCCTTGTAACAATTTACCAAGTGTTGGGATGGATTCTCCATCACTGACCATTTTTAAATCGAGAGTAGATATTTTTCTAAAAAATATACTCTATACTGAGGAAGTTCTATGGCCTTTGTTATACAGGAGGTCAGACTACATGATCACAGTGGTCCCTTCTGGCCTTGGAATCTAAGAAGCTATGAATCTGAGAACTTGTTGGCCTTGTCTAGAGGTGGGCAAAAACTGCAAAGTTTGGATCTGAATTGTGATCAACACTTTGCATGGGATTCAGAGTTTTGGTTTGGCCTGTTTCACAGTTAGGGACCAGTTGTGCACGTCACAGATGGTCCAAGTTTGAAATCTTCTGAAAGTTTGGAGGAATTTGGTTTTGGGGCTCTGGTTCAGTTCCAACACTACTCTGTTCCTCTGCATCACCACAGTATTGTTACTGAGCTCTTCTTCTCTATTTGCCTTGTATGCTACCCAAGGTTTAACTAGTCATCTCTCAAGGTTATCAGTGTATTTAATTCAAGTGCTCATCATTTTACCTATCCACTCATACTAGGTAACTTCCAATGTCAAAAGTCTTGGATATATTAAAAAAAAACCCAAATAAACATAAATCTGAGAATCTGCAACTTGAGTCCTGTGATAGCTGAGGCAAATGTATAGCCTTATGTATACTCCAGAAGAATGAACTGAAGAAGACACTTAGCAGTTTGCTATGGCTTTGCAACACATCCAGAAAAGTAGGGCTTGCATTGAAATACCTAGACAGGATATCTTATTGCACAGATTTTGCATCAGTGTATTTCTCCCTCCAGCATTCCTCCCTATCGGTTTAAATTGGTACCCTAGATTTTTCTCATCTTTATGTTTGACTCACTGCTCAAAACTTATAATCTTTTCTCCACTTAATCACCAGATGTTATACTTTAAGTGTGTGGGATGGTATTCATGAATCTGCAAAGGCGTGTTACAGCTAACTTCTGATTCAGAAGAAGGACGTGTTACTTCTGAGCTCATTAAATCTAAAGCACACTTTTATTGCTGTTAATTTATTTTTAATTAATGTACACATGATCTTTTATCTTGGAATCCAAATACAAATGAAAAATCAATACAGTACTACCCACAATGAAACACAAACGAAATCTAATGCCAAACCAAGTAAATATGTCCTACATTTTCCTCTGAAGGCCCCTAAACTCAGTGTCTGGCAAAGCACAATCCTAATGGGAGAATTCTCTACTCATAGAATCATAGACTTTAAGGTGAGAAGGGACCATTATGATCGTCCAGTCTGAGCTCCTGCACAACGCAGGACACAGAATCTCACCCACCCACTCCTGTAACAAACCCCTAACCTATGTCTGAGCTACTGAAGTACTCAAATCATGGTTTAAAGACTTCAAGGTGCAGAGAATCCTGCAGCAAGTGACCCGTGTCCCATGCTGCAGAGGAAGGCGAAAACCCCCCAGGGCCTCTGCCAATCTGCCCTGGAGGAAAATTCCTTCCTGACCCCACATATGGCGATCAGCTAAATGCTGAGCATGTGAGCAAGACTCACCAGCCAGACACCCAGGAAAGAATTCTCTGTAGTAACTCAGATCCCACCCCATCTAACATCCCATCACAGGCCATTGGGCATATTTACTGCTAATAGTCAAAGATCAATTAATTGCCAAAATTAGGCTATCCCATCATACCATCCCCTCCATAAACTTATCAAGCTTAGTCTTGAAGCCAGATATGTCTTCTGCTGCCACCACTCCCCTTGGAAGGCTGTTCCAGAACTTCACTCCTCTGATGGTTAGAAACCTTAATCTAATTTCAAATCTAAACTTCCTGATGGCCAGTTTATATCCATTTGTTCTTGTGTCCATATTGGTACTTAGCTTAAATAATTCCTTTCCCTCCCTGATATTTATCCCTCTGATATATTTATAGAGAGCAATCATATCTCCCCTCAGCCTTCTTTTGGTTAGGCTAAACAAACCAAGCTCTTTGAGTCTCCTTTCATAAGACAGGTTTTCCATTCCTCGGATCATCCTATTAGCCCTTCTCTGTACCTGTTCCAGTTTGAATTCATCCTTCTTAAACATGGGAGACCAGAACTGCACACAGTATTCCAGATGAGGTCTCACCAGTGCCTTGTACAATGGTACTAACACCTCCTTATCTCTTCTGGAAATACCTCGCCTGATGCATCTCAAGACCGCGTTAGCTTTTTTCACGGCCATATCACATTGGCAACTCATAGTCATCCTGTGATCAACCAATACTCCAAGGTCCTTCTCCTCCTCTGTTACTTCCAACTGATGCGTCCCCCACGTATAACAAAAATTCTTGTTCTTAATCCCTAAATGCATGACTTTTCACTTTTCACTATTAAACTTCATCCTATTACTTTTACTCCAGTTCACAAGGTCATCCAGATCTTCCTGTATGATATCCCGGTCCTTCTCTGTGTTAGCAATACCTCCCAGCTTTGTGTTATCCACAAACTTTATTAGCACATTCCCACTTTTTGTGCCAAGGTCAGTAATAAAAAGATTAAATAAGATTGGTCCCAAAACTGATCCCTGAGGAACTCCACTAGAAACCTCCATCCAGCCTGACAGTTCACCTTTCAGTACAACCCGTTGTAGTCTCCCCTTTAACCAGTTCCTTATCCACCTTTCAATTTTCATATTGATCCCCATCTTTTTCAATGTAGCTAATAATTCCCAATGTGGAAGTGTATCAAATGCCTTACTGAAATCGAGGTAAATTAGATCCACTGCGTTTCCTTTGTCTAAAAACTGTTACCTTCCCAAAGAAGGAGATCAGGTTGGTTTGGCACGATCTACCTTTTGCAAAACCATGTTGTCATTTTGTCCCAATTACCATTGACCTCAATGTCCTTAACTACTTTCTCCTTCAAAAATTTTTCCAAGACCTTGCATACTACAGATGTCAAACTAATGGGCCTGTAGTTACCCGGATCACTTTCCCCCCCCCACTTTCTTAAAAATAGGAACTATGTTAGCAATTCTCCAGTCATATGTTACAACCCCTGAGTTTTCTGATTTATTAAACATTGTTGCTAATGGGCTTGCAATTTCATGTGCCAGTTCCTTTAATATTCTTGGATGAAGATTATCTGGGCCCCCCGATTTAGTCCCATCAAGCTGTTCGAGTTTGGCTTCTACCTCGGATGTGGTAATATCTACCTCCATAGCCTCACTCCCATTTGTCATCCTACCATTATCCTTAAGCTCCTCATTACCCTCATTAAAGACTGAGGCAAAGTATTTGTTTAGATATTGGGCCATGCCTAGATTATCCTTAACCTCCACTCCATCCTCAGTGTTTAGTGGTCCCACTTCTTCTTTCTTTGTTTTCTTCGTATTTATATGGCTACAGAACCTTTCACTATAGGTTGTAATTCCCTTTGCAAGGTCCAACTCTATATGGCTTTTGGCCTTTTTCACTTTATCCCTACATGTTCTGACCTCAATAAGGTAGCTTTCCTTGCTGATCTCTCTCATCTTCCACTCCCTGTAGCCTTTCTGCTTTTTCTTAATCACCTCTCTGAGATACTTGCTCATCCAGCTTGGTCTACAACTCCTGCCTATGAATTTTTTCCCCTTTCTTGGGATGCAGGCTTCTGATAGTTTCTGCAACTTTGACTTGAAGTAATTCCAGGCCTCCTCCGTCTTTAGATCCACAAGTTCTTCAGTCTAATCCACTTCCCTAACTAATTTCCTTAATTTTTTTAAAGTTAGCCCTTTTGAAATCAAAAACCCTAGTCACAGATCTATTTGTGTTTATTCTTCCATTTAGTTTGAACTGAATTAGCTCATGATCACTCAAACCAAAGTTGTCCCCTACAACCATTTCTTCTATGAGGTCCTCACTACTCACCAAAAACAAATCTAAAATGGCATCCCCTCTTGTTAGTTCAGCAACTACTTGGTGAAGAAATCCATCAGCTATCACATCCAGGAAAATCTGAGCCCTATTATTACTACTAGCACTTGTCCTCCAGTCTATATCTGGGAAGTTAAAGTCTCCCATGATCACACAATTCCCATTAGTATTTACTTCATTAAAAACATTGAAGAGGTCTCTATCCATATTCAAATCAGATCCTGGCGGTCTGTAGCACGCCCCAAGCACTATCTCAGGGGAGGCTCTAGTAGCTTTCTTTCCCAATATGATTTTTGCCCAGACAGACTCTGTCTTATCCATTCCATCCCTTCTTATTTCTTTACAGTCTACCTCATCATTGATATACAATGATACTCCACAACCTTTGCCTTTATTTCTGTCTTTCCTAAACAGCACATACCCTTCAATACCAGTACTCCAGTCATGACTACTATTCCACCATGTTTCTGTAATCCCTATAATATCTGGTTTCACTTCCTGTAACTCTAGTTCCTCCATTTTGATCCCTAGACTCCTTGCATTGGTGTACAAACATCTTAATTTTTGCTATTTTGCTTCGCTTACATTCTTTACCCGATTAGGCACAGACATTCTACCACTAGTATCACCTATTAGACTGGTATCTACACTACCCTTCCTCCTTATGTCCAGTCTCCTACTCACGGCTGTATCCTTTCTTACTTCATTTTTTTCCCTCTCAGTGTTAAAATCTGGTGGCACAGGAGCCAGCAAACAGAGCTGTAAACAGGGGAGTTTGCAAAGGGAGTTTGGGGGGAAGACTAGAAGAGGCAGGCAGAGGAACAGACAGGCTAGTGAAGGGATTGTGTAGTATTCTGGCAGTGTTGTGGTGCTCGATGTGGGTTTGTTTTGCTGTGGGTGGCGGTGTTTTGGTTTGGTTTGTGTTTCCCGGACTAACAGGACTTAGATGGGAAGTCTATGACAGATACAGAGGCAGCAGTGGTAGTAATCCAAGCAGTGGGAGACACAATGATGATGATTGAATGACGAAGCTGCGGTATGTACATTATCCTGGAGGGGGTACCTGAAAAGAGTTTCGTCTGCATGAAGTGCCTCCTGATAGAGGTGATGGAAGAAAAGATCCAAGGATTGGAGATGCAGGTGGAAACTCTGGTTGAGTTTAGAAGAGGGTTCGAGCAGATGATGGAGCAAAGACATGAGGAGGCTGAGAAGAAAACCTCAGACTTGCAGATGGAAGCAGGACCAAAGAACTCTGAGGGAAGACTGCTGGGTGAGGAAAGTGGACGATGGAAGCATGTGACTAAGAGAACCAGGCAGAGGAAAAGACGGGCTAGTGAAGGAGAAATACAACTCAGGAACAGGTTTGCGGAGTTGGAAAATGAAGAAGGGGCACAGCAGGTGGTCACTGAAGGTGAGAGGGCAAGGAAGAAGAGAAGAGCAGCAAGTCCTATAGGAAGAGGGGAAGAGTCAATGGAGATAATACCACCAAATATGAGCCCCAGAAGGATACAGGATGGGTTGCAGAGGATTGCAAGAGAGAATAGGAATTGAGAGGACTTGCAGTCAGAGGGAACAGGGAATAGAACGGAGAATCGCACCATCACCAGGAAAAGGCAGGTCTACATGACTGGGGACTCCTTACTGGGAAGAACAGACAGGGCTGTAACCAGAGCTGATCCAGAGAACAGAAGGGTGTGCTGTCTGCTGGGTGCTAAGATATGGGATGTGGACCTGAAGCTGAAGAGGATTCTAACGGGAGCGGGAAAGAATCCACTGATTGTCCTTCATGTGGGAACAAATGATAACGGCTAGATTCTCACTGGAACATATCAAGGGAGACTATGCCATGCTGGGGAAGACATTTAAGGAATTCAAGGCTCAGGTGATCTTCAGTGGGATTCTGCCTGTTCCTAGAGAAGGGCAACAAAGGTGTGACAAGATGATGATGATCAACAGATGGCTCAGGCAGTGATGCTATAAGGAGGGCTTTGGGATGTATAGCCACTGAGAGGCATTCATGGACAGAGGACTGTTCTCTGGGGATCGACTTCACCTGAGTAGGGCGGGAAATAGACTTTCTAGGATGGAGGCTGGCACAACTGATTAAGAGAGCTTTAAACTAGGAATTTGGGGGAGATGGTTGGGAGGTGTCCACGTAATCTGCAAACTGACAAAGTTCTGATGCTCTCCCTGGAGAGTTCATCTTCCATGACACCTTCATCAATTAATATTTGTGAGAATTCATGTTTGTGCATTTTGAATGTATGCAATTGATCTTGGAAACTGAAATCCTTTATCAATCCAACAGTGAGGCACAGCTGAGGCAGTACAGAAGTTTCTCAATGACAAGCAGAAAATCCAATATCAGATCTCTATAGGTTATAAGAGTTAATTCATTCACTTTCAGTCCTACCCCAAATTGGGCCAGTTGCAGTGAAATTTTACTGGAATTAAAAATTAGCAATCTGGCAGGCATTAGTGCAAGACATTATATGATCTCGGAGATGTAGCCTGATGTCCTCTGGGGTCTTTTGTTCACCTGATTGTAAATGTGATTACCATGTTAATTTTGCACGTGAATACTGGAAACAAAGAAATTATCCCATGAGAGAGCGCGAGAAAGAGAAAAGAAAAAATAGAGGAAAACTAGATTATATTTAAGGGACTTCAAATTTCTATTTGTTTAGGGAGGACAGTCACCCAAGCATTATACATATAAATTTTGATTCAATTCCAGAAGTTACTGATAAAATACAGCATCTAATTTCAAGATTCTGAAACATACTGTATGAACATATGATTAATTGCATACTGTGCCACATGTTATTGCAAAGATTACTCATTGTCATTAGACTAGCAATTAGATCTCAGATTTTAATCTTTTACTGGGCATTTTAAAGATATAGAAGATGGACCAAACCTGCCCCGTCTACATTCCACCCTACAAACGGGGGACAGGTAGGGAGAGAACATAAATCTTGAGCCTGAAAAGCACAAGGATTTTCATCTAACAGAGCTCCAAGACCATCAATCACCCTGCTTTGGTATGGGAATGCCAGTGACACATAGTGGTCTGTGAGCTGTGCCTGGTTTTATGGCCTGTTTAGGAAGAGAAAATGAATCCTACTGGCACAGGTGGAATTGTGACAGCCAGAACTTTTACTAATGTTAATCAGGATAGCTCCATTGAGGAGCTTGCCTGCGGTCTTCAAAGGTTGCAACAGGTGGATAAGCATCCAGAGTTCGAGACGCTTTTCCAAATCAAACCACAACTCCAAACCTTGTAGAGGGTCTATCATTACTAGTTTTTAATATGTTTGTGCTGGCTTTGTGGATGGTTATACATATATGAATGAGAGAGAGAGAGAGAGACAGACACACACACACACAAACAAACCAATTTGGGACAGTAAATTCTTATTTCCCCTGTAAGCTTGGAAGCAGAACAAGAATTACATAAACTATCAAAAGCCTCATATATTTATTTCTGAGTGCTATCAAAGTAAGCAGGGAAAAACTTAAAAATATACTCTATATTCCAACTCTATAAATTCAAAACATAACTGACCAGATACTGGCAAAACCCACACTAACGTCCATTGTTTCTATTATACCCATTCCAGAAATGGGTACCACTTCCACTAGTTAATAAATATTTTATATATTCTAATAGGTTTAATCCCTGAGGCTTTAAGGTCTGCTTCAGTGACATTTAAATGTGAAGAACAGTAAGAAGGTAGAATGTTCATGTTTGATTTCAGAATGCAAAATTACATAGAAAAAAAAAGGAATATTACCTTTTAAAAAACAGGTGTGTGTACGGCAAAGTATGGATTTGTCATCCAGCCTATATTTGAAATATATTAACAACACACAAGCTAAGAAATATTTTCAGTTTGATCTGCAAGGCAAAAGTACTATCAATATTTATGCAAAGGTGTATGAATGTTTTTCTGATTGTGAATGGCAGCATATTAATTAGGGTTGGAGGGGAAGGACCCCTGATTTTGAACCATTAAACAGCATCAGGCAAATATTAAAGAAAATAATCTTTTGAAATAAGAACATAAGAACGGCCGTACCGGGTCAGACCAAAGGTCCATCTAGCCCAGTATCTGTCTACCGACAGTGGCCAATGCCAGGTGCCCCAGAGGGAGTGAACCTAACAGGCAATGATCAAGTGATCTCTCTCCTGCCATCCATCTCCATACTCTGACAAACAGAGGCTAGGGACACCATTCCTTACCCATCCTGGCTAATAGCCATTTATGGACTTAACCACCATGAATTTATCCAGTTCTCTTTTAAACGCTGTTATAGTCCTAGCCTTCACAACCTCCTCAGGTAAGGAGTTCCACAAGTTGACTGTGCGCTGCGTGAAGAAGAACTTCCTTTTATTTGTTTTAAACCTGCTGCCTATTAATTTCATTTGGTGACCCCTAGTTCTTGTACTATGGGAATAAGTAAATAACTTTTCCTTATCCACTTTCTCCACATCACTCATGATTTTATATACCTCTATCATATCCCCCATTAGTCTCCTCTTTTCCAAGCTGAAGAGTCCTAGCCTCTAATCTTTCCTCATATGGGACCCTCTCCAAACCCCTAATCATTTTAGTTGCCCTTTTCTGAACCTTTTCTAGTGCCGGTATATCTTTTTGGAGGTGAGGAGACCACATCTGTACACAGTATTTGAGATGTGGGCGTACCATGGATTTATATAAGGGCAATAATATATTCTCAGTCTTATTCTCTATCCCCTTTTTAATGATTCCTAACATCCTGTTTGCTTTTTTGACCGCCTCTGCACACTGCATGGACATCTTCAGAGAACTGTCCACGATGACTCCAAGATCTTTTTCCTGACTCGTTGTAGCTAAATTAGCCCCCATCATATTGTATGTATAGCTGGGGTTATTTTTTCCAAAGTGCATTACTTTACTTTTATCCACATTAAATTTCATTTGCCATTTTGTTGCCCAATCACTTAGTTTTGTGAGATCTTTTTGAAGTTCTTCACAGTCTGCTTTGGTCTTAACTATCTTGAGCAGTTTAGTATCATCTGCAAACTTTGCCACCTCACTGTTTACCCCTTTCTCCAGATCATTTATGAATAAATTGAATAGGATTGGTCCTAGGACTGACCCTTGGGGAACACCACTAGTTTCCCCTCTCCATTCTGAGAGTTTACCATTAATTCCTACCCTTTGTTCCCTGTCTTTTAACCAGTTCTCAATCCATGAAAGGACCTTCCCTTTTATCCCATGACAGCTTAATTTACGTAACAGCCTTTGGTGAGGGACCTTGTCAAAGGCTTTCTGGAAATCTAAGTATACTATGTCCACTGGATCCCCCTTGTCCACATGTTTGTTGACCCCTTCAAAGAACTCTAATAGATTAGTAAGACACGACCTTTACCGAAACCATGTTGACTATTGCTCAACAGTTTATGTTTTTCTATGTGTCTGACAATTTTATTCTTAACTATTGTTTCGACTAATTTGCCCGGTACTGACGTTAGACTTACTGATCTGTAATTGCTGGGATCACCTCTAGAGCCCTTTTTAAATATTGGCATTACATTAGCTAACTTCCAGTCATTGGGTACCGAAGCCAATTTAAAGGATAGGTTACAAATCTTAGTTAATAGTTCCACAACTTCACATTTGAGTTCTTTCAGAACTCTTGGGTGAATGCCATACAGTACTGTATAAGAGCATACATTTGAATGCATAGCCAAGAGAACCTTTATAATCTTCTTTATGTTGATAGCAATGACCTGATCCTGCTTAGCACCTCCCGAGTAGTGCTGAGGGCTTCCATTCCCCCTGAAGTCACCACGTCTCAGGGGGCACTCAGCACCTTGCACAATTGGAAACCAAGTTTTCTCTGAGGACTAAAATGTCACAGCCCTTAACTGGGAAGTCAGAGGGGATCAGGACCCATTATCCCCATCCCTACTCAGACTGTGACTCCTGCCCTGACATGAGGAACAAAACACCTGGTACTGCCCCTCCAAGCAAATGGGACGGGGGGGTGGGGCAGGGAATGGAGGGAGCCTTAGCTCCCCATAGCACCACTAGCTGGCCAAAGCAAATGGATGGGGAGAGTGTGGGTAAGGAAAGGCAGTGTGAGGAGCCATGACTTCACACTCCTGTTAACTGGCCAGAGTAGCTAGCTCTGGGGAGTAAATTGCTCCATGAAAAGTGGTAAAGTAACTTATTCCAATCTCTGAGTGAGTGGGGAGCGGGGAAGGAATACTGATTGCTTGAGTCACACTTTTTTGTGTGATCTGCTCTTGAGTCAGTGTGGTTACATGCTGCCTTTTCCTCAGGGCAGGGCACACTGTAAAGCTGCAATCTACTCCTGAATGTTTAAATTCGCAACTGGCATAGTGGAGTTACAGAGGCTTAACATCAATCAAACGGCACCTGCTTTCCACCTATGGCGAATTTGTCTGCTTAACACATTGCTAAAATAAGGAAGAAACAAAATGACTAATGGGGGAGGAGTGTGATAACTTGGTATTTCATTTCCACAAGATTTTGAAATTAACAAATGGGAAATGTGAATTTAAAAGTACAGTTGAACAAAACAGTCAAACCACTAAATATAGGAGAGTGGGTGCAAGCCAATAATTTCAAGCAAAAAGTATGCAGCTCAATTACCCTCTTGTCCCTAGAAATAGTCCCTTCCAGGTCAGGGGGGAGACAGATTTGGGTAAGTCTGCACTGCTGCTACTAATGCTGTACAGTCCTCTGTGAATAGAGAGGACTTCATTCTCCAGAGCTGGCAGTACAGCAGCTTTTGTGAAAAAAGCAAAATGGCAAGCCACTCACTGGTAGGAGTGAATATTCTGTGCTTACATTGATCGCTCTGGGCCCATGTGCACATATTTTGTGTGTAACATAGTAATCTATTTTATTTTAAATGTAGCCCTAAAATGTTTTCTTTTGCATTTTAGCTGCCTTACAGATAATGGGTCTCAGGTGTTTAGAAAGCAGTAGTAGACAAGACTTTGCACAGATTTAACAGAATGGCTGGTGCTACACAGAGCAGAGCGCTAAACGTTGGGCATAGCCAAACCATCATTGGCTTTAATAACTATCCTCCTCTGCTCCAGTTGCCACTGCTTCACATATTTTTTGATGTCTAAAGTAAATCCAGGCAATCTATTGTACTTAATCACATTTCGGTCTATAACAAGCCTCAGATAAAATATATGGTCTGCAAATGCCAGCTGATTAATTGCTTTCTCTTTCCTACCCCTTCTCTCTTCAACAAGCTGAACAGTGTCTGTAGTTGAATGATCTGCCTCCCTAGCATAAACTTTACTTCATTTAACATGTGATTTAATATATTCACTATCAGGGCCGGCTCCAGACCCCAGCACGCCAAGCAGGCGCGTGGGGCGGCATTGTCCTGGCAGGGCAGCATTTGGCTCCGGCGGGAGCCCTGGGAGGAACGGACCTGCCGCAGGCATGACTGCGGAGGGTCCCCTCTTCCCGCGACTCCGCTTGAGCTCCCGCAGGCATGCCTGCGGATGCTCCACCGGAGCCACGGAACCACGGGACCGTCCACAGCCACTTCTGCCCCGTCCGCGGGACCGGGGAAGGACGGCGCGAGCAGCGCAGCGCGCCACCCTGTGAACAGGAATTCCTGTTCACTATTATTTCTCATAAAAGGATATTTCAATTTGCATACACACATATCCATGCTTCAGATTTCCTTTGATTTTCTTTCCAGGTCCACAGAGTGTGTCAGGCAGTAATACTTTGACAGATAATGAAACATAGTTAAGTTCCAATCTATAATACAAATTGGAACCCTATTTGTAATCTTATGAGGGCACAATCATGTTGTAACTTGGTTTGCTACTAAGGTTGTGTTTGTAGTGTAGACAGGGCCTTAGTTAACAGACAATAGTTGACAGTGAAGGGTCAAATGCAGCAAGCACTGGGATGCAAACAGCTATTTATTCAATTTGCTCAAAACACTGCTGAGCTTCTGATGCTTAATTGAAAGTGGCACCTCTTTTGAGGCTTATGAAGAACTGAAGTGGAGGTAAGTCAGCAGGGTTGGTGTATTCCAAACACCTATAACACAGTCATTATCAGGCATCTAAAGAAATAACATGCCAATATGACTGGGAAATGCAAACAGTAGGACATGAATTATTCCATACTTTGTTTTAGCTGTGTTTAGCTGTGTTTGCATATAACAATGCAAGATACAGATGTTTAAGTTCAGCAGATCTGTGGCTGTTGGATCATTATGCAATTCTGGTAGACATCATTTCTAAGGCTGGCTGTGCAGACACCAGCCCGTAAGACATATGGGCCACATGCAGAATAATCTACAGCAGATAGCAAAGTAGCACTTCATACATTTTAAAAGACTTCTTCTAGTAACAATTCACCAAGATTGTTGTATAGGCTACTCAGTAAATGCATGGCCATGGAAACAAAATGATGTTCAGAGGACTGGAAATGGTATACAGAGCCTTTCACCAGAAGGGCACCAGTTCAGATCCATTCTAGTTTAACAGCAGTGACTAAAAGTCATTACCATCTAGTGCACTGGTTCTTAACCTTGTCTGCAGCCTGCACCCCTTTGGTTCTCAAAATATATTCTCGTACCCCTTATCAAAAATCGTTGAAGTAGATCAGTTCTTTAAACCTAGATATATTTGTCTGTATATTACAGTAATCATTACAAATGTATAATGTTAGTACACAGGTTTGATGAAACAAAGTAGTTGTACTTATGTGCCTGTGCTTAATTTGTGTTTTCGATGATGTACCTTCTAAAAAAATCTGGCCTGTCTCGCACCCCCAGAAAGGGCATCTTTCACCCCAGGGGGTGCGTGCACCCCAAGTTAAGAACCACTGATCTAGTGGCTTTTCATCAGCTTATGTGAAAGGAGTTGGTGGTCTCAGTCTACTTGCTAGCTTGGAGAGATGTCTGCATCTCCATCCCATCCACGTCAGCCTTGTTTGCAGTCTCAACAGAGGTGCTCAGGATTTAATGGGCACTGACGCTAAACCTCCCTTTTGCCCCTAGAGGTAGTCCTTCCAGGTCAGGACTGAGACACATTTGGAAGGGGCTACACTGCCACTTCACATGGTATGCCTGTTCTCTGGGTGAATACAGGATTTCATTTTCCAGGACTGGCTAGTCAGAATGACCACTCAGTTTTACTTACAAAATATGTGCACACTATGCACTGCACCTCCTTCTCTTGATTTTTTTCTGGGCATAAAACCAGAGGTATTAGTATGTTTAATATAATACTATCAAGTACATTTTAGCATGGAATATTAGTTGCTTATGGGCATAATATTTGCTGCAATCATATTTTCAGTAGCTAGTCTGAAGCACAAGTAACTGAGCAGACAAAGACATTCTCAGTTTTCTGAATAGGGTCTTTTTATATTGCTGAGTCATATACTGATGAGGAACATTGTTAAATATATTAATAAATAATGTATTGCTTCTAGATTCCTGATGAGAATAACCAAAGACAAGTGGCCCCTATGGAATCCATCCCAGGTTTTACACTGATCCCAATTCATTCCAGGACAGGACTTTGAGCAGTATGATCAGTGTTGTGTGAATACTCATATGGTGCAGGCATGATCAATAAAACCCTAGTTCAGGGGTCAGCAACCTCTGGCACGCGGCTCGCCAGGGTAAGCACTCTGGTGAGTCGGGACAGTTTGGTGGCGGCAGGAAGCAGTGTGGGAGAGGGATATTGAGTCTTGGCGCTTTGATTTTAGTAGCTTCTCAGTAGCCAGGGACCCATCGCTAAGCATACTAACACCCACTGTATTATGGCAGTGAGATCTTCAAAGAACTTCAGCAGGCTAGTTTAGCCTGAATGACCATCTTGGTCTGACTTCATGCCGTCTTTCTTTAATCAGCCTATGCTTTTAATATTTTCTTCAAACTTACTGGCCTATATGCAGAGTGCAGGATAGGGATCATTTTATAGTTTCCTGCTTAGTCTCGTTATGCTTTTAAAAAATAATTTAAACCTGCCATGCTCTAATCTTTAAACATTCCAAAAGTAGTACACATTTTAAAGGGATCTATTAAAAGTTTACGCATTTTATCACTCACTCTCAATAGTCTCAGATGCATGTAGTGCCCCTTGTATTCCCAACATATCTAATCCTTTTATCATTGATTTGGCAGTTGTCCTAATACCCAGCTCATTTTCATATCAGGTCACATTTACTCCATAGCACTAAACCCAGGTTGATGATTTTTACCTGAATTACTGCATCTTTTAGGTAAATCAGAAAACTATCAGGGAACAGAACAGCCACAGGAGGCCTGGCTGCCCTGGCCCTGCTTTGTGCTACATGATGTCTTAGCAAAATAAACATAAGTGGTAATGGATTAATGCTAGCTTCTTGATTACAAGGTACCATTGCACTTCTGTAGTGCATTCAATCAAACTAGAATATCTCTGGTCTGCTCAGCTCTGCTCAAGCCCCAACTCTGGCATGAGTCAGAGTAGCATAAGGGCAGCTCTAACTTATTTCCTAAACTTCCATACATCAGCTGGAGATTGAATTAGCGAAGCTCCACAATAATCCCCGTGCTGGGGATGGGTTTGGCACACCTCAAAACACACTCCCTAGGCAGGGGATTGGTAGAGTGGAGCTTTGACTCATCTGCTACATATGGGGATGGAAGCAACTGGTGCAAGAGTCAGCTCTCACCCGCATCAGTATATGACTTAGCAGCACAAGCAGACCCTGTTCAGAACATTCAGAATAGCTTTACTGTCAGCTCAGTCATTTGGGCTACAGAATTCTCAAATGAACAGTTATGGCCAGAATCTGCCTCCCCTGTGTCACTCAAGTAGTGCAAAGGAGACAGTTCAGGTGTGAGAATCAGGCCTGCAGGGTCCAACAGTTGCTCTAATGTTTGATGCATGAGGCAGATGGGCCAGCTGCCTCTTTGAAACTGTCGCCTCCTGCCTCAGATGCTGCAGAAAGTCTTCTACAGTGTTGGGGGGAGAGCTAGGAGATAGGCATCAGCCCAGCCCAGCCGCCTCCTCCCCAAAAACTGCACAGAAAATCCAGTTCAGAAACACTGACTTTTGCACTGGTCCTGCCTTTTTGCACTGACAAATCCCATTAAGGTGAGGAGACTGTCTGTAACCATTAGCAGCAAATGAAACCACAATGTCCAAGAGTTAAAGGGAGCCAGGGACCGTCACAGAAAAGAGGAAAAGGGACTTCGTGTAGATGATCCTAATCTGTTGCAGATTTCCTCAGATACACAGCTTCCGGAAGTGCCATTTAGGTTCTGTAAGAGCTAAAACCCCAGGAACAGTATGTGGAAACCACCACAAGGTGATCCTTGCAGAACTTTCCTCTCCCCCGCAACCTCTCTCTCTTCCCCAGAGTATAAAATTCACTTCTGCTGCTAGCAGTAAATAAAATACAAACAATAAAAAATTTACATTATTCCTTTCTCTGGGTCTCCTGTCTTTTCTTTGGCTGACATTTAAAAATCACAAGAGCTTCAGGGGAAGAATTGTCTTGATCTTTATGTCTTGTACATTGCTGAGCATGTACCACTGCCAGCTGTATACTCATAATAAATGCTATATGCCCCCTTTTGACCTACTCCAGCTACTACGCAGGGGAGCCAGCAACCATTAGGGTGGCCAAGGACCCAGTTTTTGACCGGAAAGTCCGGTTGAAAAGGGAACCTGACAGTGTCTGATCAGATGTACTGACTGGACACCAAAAGTCTGGTTACCGTGGATGGGAGTGGGAGGGAGCTTGCTGGGTGAGCAATCCGTGCCAGCATCTGCTCAGCCGCAGCTGCCTCCTACCTACATCTTATGGGCAGGCAGGTTCTATGTCAGGCTGCAGCTCTGAAGCAGAGGGAGCCCAGCAGGGGGAAGAAGGGAGAGGATGGAGCTATGAGGGAGGGGGAAGGATAAGCAAAAAGTGATGGGAGGAGGGGGAAGGAGTGAGCTGGGGCAGGGCCTCAAGGAAGAGGCAGAGCAGCGGGCGGGGCCTCGGAGTTCCATCTGTCAGCAATTAGAAAGTTGTCAGCCCTATCTCTACAGCCAGCAGCAACGGTCTCGTTAAGGCAGGAACAGGTTTCCCTATGTTCTCTTGTCTCACTTGCTTGTCATTTTTCTCCCTTGTGTTTATACATGCGCATTTCTTCCCTATGCTGTGCAGGATCAAGCCCTCACTAGTACATTATGGAATACTGTGACCAATTATGAAAACCAAACTAGGATTTTCCAATAATGAAGGAGCCATTTTGTGATGCAATGTGCTTGTTTCTGCGATGGTGTTGGTTCACTCACTCATGTAAATTTCAGCAATTTGCAACAGGTTTCCCAGTCATTACTGCAGAGTAGGCCCCCATCCAGCAAAGCATTTAAGCACGGGCATAACATTGTGTGTTCATAATGCTATTGAAGAAACTGAGTGAAATTCTACTGTATTAACAACATTGCCCTCTGTGCAGCTTAAGAACAGTAGGAAAAGTTCATTCTCAAGCCTAATGCGTTCATGAAATACAATCTGTCAGCAAGCCACTTGAATACCATAGTTTTTACAGTATTTAACAATCACACTTTTCTCCAGAAAAAAAGAGGGTATGTGATTATAACAAGAAAATGAAGCTCTAAAAATAAATCAAAGAAATCTTTAAAAATTGTCTGTAAGTGAGAAGTTCAGCTAGATCCTTGACTGCAAGATAGTGCTTGCTAAGAATAGCAAATGAGTAGGAACAGTCAAGGCTGAAAGTTTCTGAAATGCTTTGACTGCTGGCTTCTTCAGAGAAGCACTTATTGAGGCTATGCATTATGGGGAAAAGGCCAAGTAGTCAGAGGTGCTTTGATGGCTTGTGATATCATAAAAATTCCAGATGTATAGGTATATATCTAGTTAGTGTGTGGATTGATATAGCATGCAGAAGAGTTTAGCAAGAACAATATTTGTATTAAATCTGTTGGCCAAAAAAAAAAATGTTGTTAAGCAAACAGTCATAAATAGAATCATGTGTTAAGGTCGAGGCCAGTAGATTGCAGGCTCAGGAAGGATTTCCATCCCCCATGTACACCATTGCACAATTAGATGAGGCATTATACATTTTTATTTTTGTTTTTTTAAATCCCCCTATCAACTAGTGCAAAAAGAATGATGTTGGATTAGATGGATCAAAGATCTGCTCGGCCATGGCTAATCCTGCATCCCTTTGCCTTCTAGAAGATGCTCTTTTTGTAAAATTCTGTGGGCCAAACCTTTAAAGGTACTGAGCACTTGCACCTCCCATTGACTTCCACAAGTGATTGGCAGCTCCCAGGATAGAGCCCTTAGTATTTAGGTAAACCCACAGTGAATGCGTTGTGGCTGTATTACTGCCACACTTTGGGTGTTTTATTATGCACAAGGCTAAAGCATGAATATCACGTCCACCTAGACACTGGCAGTCACATTAAATCACATTTGCTCAAAGACTGGTGCTTAAACTGCCTCCAAAAATTGGATGTGCACTGTCATGTAATTTTGGGTACCCAAACAGGCATTGAGATTCTATGGTGATAGGAGTCTTAGAAAATCCACAGAGTTGGTATAAAGAGCATGGGTAATTCCATATACAAAAATGTAAGCATTCACTCCTGTGTGAAACAGGCACACACAGCAGCAGCATGGACAAAATTTACAGGAGTAACTTAGAGTCCAGCCATTGGAAATTTGGCCACCCCAAATTGCTCCTGGATTAGTTTGAATGGATCATTTGACAGCCAGTGATTAGCAGATAGAAAAGCCAGAGAAATCTGCCCCTCTTTAAACTGCATTCTGGGTCTAAATACTCAATTTCCCAGCCTGAACAGAACCTGTCATATACTTTCCCGCTGTTTGAATTAGCATTTGTTAAATATGTTACAATGTCTGGATTGCTGTTTGAAGTCCTTTGTGAGGTTTCCCCATTTTATGAATTTGCTGCAGGGAGCTGAGTGCACTTCCTCGGCAGCATGTACTAGCTCACACAATTCAGAGCCAAGGAATCATTTTGGGGACTTGAATTAGAATCCTTCACATTGTGCAACAGCTTGCCAGGCGAGACCAATTCAAACATTTCCATCAGAAAACAGAAAAGGTGATTTGATTGGATTATTATTTTAGATTGGAAGCAACCAACAAAAGGCTTGGGTGGGTGGTGATTTCTCTTTCTTTTCATTCTGCCTGCATCACTGGCTAACAGGTTCCCATAGCCTTGTCCTTGTGATCGCATCCAAATTGCTTTCTGATGTTCTTTTTAAAAAGCTGAATCAGAAGGGCTGTTTCTTTTCCCTTTCATTCCCTCTTTTATAACTGTTTCTCCTGCCTGCGGGAAAAAAATCTTGTAACTAAAGCTAAGGCCTGTTAGACTTCACATTTGTACTTATGGCTATTTGGAACTTTGGTGACCACAGCGATAATACTCAGATCCTCCTGCTCCAAAAGCACAACTGCCTAGCGCTTGAGAAAAAGGAGAATCTCCTATGCAGAGTCCATGACATGCAGCTGAACAGGTCTGATTCCATCCAGTAGAGGGCAGCAATATGTGTACATGCTAAACAATTCATTATCTAGATATCCCTCACAGTAACAGTGGTACATTTCAGTGCTTGATTCTATGTTTAAAGACAGAGTTAAACCAGTTCTTAAAAAAATAAAAACCACTAGAATTTTCAAATTTCAGAAAACTAGTGTACTATGTAAAACGCTACTAGACCCAAAGCAAACCAATGGGAGGATATAACAAGAGTCCAGTGCAATATTGCCAGGCTAAAAGTGGAATTGGACAATCAATGAAAGTTTCACTTATTGTTCCTCACCTAGCTAATGTAAATTTAAATTTCACTTCATCATGCCGATAATATTTCAGCTCTCCTTGTCACTTAGAGATGTGCAGCACCAGAGCTGCACTGGCCTGTCATTTAATACCTCTCACAGAAATGAGTCATCCACATTCTGACTCACTAGTTCCACTTGACATACATTTTCTTTAATTTTAAATCACACAAAATTATCTGAGTGGCAGCCAGCAGCAGCCCTGTGATTTCTTGGCTTCTGGATCATGCCTAATTTCTGAGCACTATATTCGGAAGGTTTCACTGCATGGCAAATGTAAGAAAAAACATTTTATTTCTCATAAAAATGTAATAAAGATTATCTTTTGCATGTCTACAGCACCTTTCATTTGAGGATCTTGAAGCACTTCACAAACACTGGTTAAAGGTTCACATCGCTATTGTGAGATCTCTGAGCAGAGCTAGCGTGGGAGGTTTATGAACTGATCCTTACAGCTTGATTTGAAGGGGCTGACAGCAAACCACCCCCTGCATGTTCACTTTAGAAGATCAGATTAAATTAATGTGAATTTCCATGGGGAACATTTCAATCCTTTCCCCTCTAGCCAGCTAATCACAGCCAGCCCTCTCCCCTGAAGACATCAAAGGTGATGAGGGGGGAAGGCAGTCTGATTGTCCCAGCCCCTCTGGCTCCAACCTGGCACAAGTATGGCCCCTTCCGTACCTTCAGGGTGTCCCTCCAGCAGGATCTTTGGGTTTGTCCTCAATCAGTTAGGTCTTCTGTAGGCACTATGCACCAATGGGGGAAACCCTTGCTATCAAGGAGCTTCTTCTGTGACCAGGGGCTGACAGATGCTCCAAGATTGCTAGTGTTGTAGGGCTATGGAAACAATGTCCAGTTAATATGGGGCCTAGTCTCTTATTTAGATCAAGTGGTAGGAATTAGGACTCTTTCTGTCTTAGTTCATTAAGGGAGCTAGCTAACAAAGGAAGTGGGAGGGTTTCTCTGGCGTCTGCTGCACTGAGATTCTTGGTTCACCGCATTCTGATTCTCAGAAGCCCCTAGCAGAATGGTGGGGAGGGGATAGTAGACCTTATTGGACAGACACTTGAAGAATCTGCTGCAAGGGGAAGTGGCTACCTGGTGGACTCTGAAAATTGGTGAATTATCGATCTGGATGGAGCAGCCCCTGGGCAATGTAGCTGAGCCCTGGGTTTGGCTTCAGGAGAGCTGTGTAAATTTAGGAATGTCAAAGCTCATATTCAGACATTTTTGCAGCCCTGTGCTGATGTTCATGAATACAACAAACATGAACATGGCCCAAATCTATGGATAAGTATTATTAGCTCTTGGATGCATTGAGGCAGAGATTTGGGTCTCACAGTTGTGTCTATCAGGAGTAACTACAATGAAGCTGACAAAGTCATACTGCTATTACACCAAAGTTAGGGGAATCAGGACTCAGATGACTTGTCTCTTCTGATTTGCTGTGAGGCTTTGGGCAAGAACAGAACCCAGGAGTCCGGACGGCTAATTCTCTGTTCCCACCAGCAGGCATGCCACCACTGCTGCTCCCTCATTCTGTATACTGTTATTGAAACCCTAGTATCTTTTCAAGAGGCATTTTCTAAACAGAAGTGATAATTTTTTTTTTAACTTTGAGCACTGCCAGATGCTTTTGCTGACGAGCCTAAAATAGGCTGTTAAACTCAAAATATGGAATATTTGTCTTCTGATACCAATCGCTTAGTAGCAGAAACCTTGTTTTCTTAATGTACTTACTATAAAGTTGGGAGTAAATTGGATTGATGTATAGATGAGGGGTGTGCCATATAGAATTATAAAATGTAACCTGAGCTGCTGTTATATATAAGATGGACATGCTGTCCAAGTAAATCCCAGATACCAGCGCTCCATCTTGATATAGGAAGTTGGCTATTTGGACCTCTACTGTAGTTGGGGGGAGGGATAGCTCAGTGGTTTGAGCATTGGCCTGCTAAACCCAGGGTTGTGAGTCAAATGAGGGGGGGGCCTTAGGGGATCTGGGGCAAAAAAAAATTCCTCCTGCTAGCAGGGGCAGGGGCTGACTTGATAACCTCAGGTCCTTCAGTTCTCTAGGAGTTGATATATCTATATATTAATTATTAGTTCCATACTTGTACTGTAGTTACAATAACCCATGCTGGGATTATCAGTTATACTTGAGTCCTCCAATTTCAAAGCACAGACTTCTACCACTTGTGCTAATGGAATAACTTCATTATATATAGCACTAGTAGAAGACCGATATCCTCTGTGCATCAGCCAGGAGTGGACATGCAACACACTTCGCAAGCATGTTACAGAGTCTCCATAGGCTGCACCTCCATACTAAAGATAACAGTGGCTGTAATCTGCCCCAATTTAAAGAATCAGGTGCAGTGCTCCAGCTCCTGCCAGATTGCCAATGTAGCCCTTGGTTGGGCTGTCCTAAATGAACCAACAAAACCACTGGTATAATTTTCAGTCTCTCCATTTAACTGCGAGACTCAAGATTTCTCTGAATCAAAACAAAAAACAAAAAACAAACAACTATTTAAATGAAAACTGAAGACTCACTTGTTTTCCCTCTGCTTTCAGTCATTAGCCTGGCACTGCAAACTATATCAGTAACTATTATATATATTTTTGTTATGTGCTTCATGATAAGCTGGCACGATAAGGCACTATTTACAATGAGGTTGTTACCGATTTTGGCTTTCCTTCTGGGTAAAAAATAATTACCATTCATTTTAGTGGATAATTTAGCCTTGTCAGTGTTTTGTTTTGTTTTTTAACTAAAGCTCTTAAAATTCTTAATTGGAACAGTGACTAGGATACCTTTCCTTCACCAGCATCTGGTCAGGGGCAAAAAAAACCTGGTGTGTGAGACATACCTGCTAATCATTCCTAATTAGAAGGCATTTTCAGCAAAATTATTTATACTTGGTCCTTTCAAAAATCTCCCATAGTCCAATATATTTCCCTAGAGTTGAAAGGTGCAGGGTAGATTTTCAAAGTTAGGTTTGCACAGTGGCATACATATATTTAGGTAGCCCTACTGACACACATGAGTAATTGCTCAGTAAATGCAATCAGGTATTTACAAGACTAACTAAAAATCTGGACCTCTGCCCCTATTTTTTCTTCACAAATGTCCCTTTTTATAACTTTCAGATGTTGGCAAGCCTAGGTGGGATTGTATCTGTTTATGTAAGTAAGAAGGGAGAGATGCTCAGGAGGAGAAATGAAGAATAGTCTACAATGAGTAAAATTGATATTTCTTGTCCTTCCTTTCTCATTCTCAGCAGCAAGAGAATGAAATAGTGCATAGATTTTTGTGGGGGCCTTAGCACCAGAGAAAATTTCAGCTCACGAAAACACTTCTGTTCAGTCATAACTTTATAATGTCAAAAACTAATTTTTTAAACCTAGCAAGTCCCCACACAGTTCAGTGAAGACACAGTAATCCCATGATATGGGTATTAAAGTTCTACCATAGTTTAGTTCTCTGCATTTACAAATCCTGGTGGACAGAATAGGAAACAGGCTGCATTTGCACCCTCCTACAACTGGAAAATGCCTGAAAATTGGCTCCAATTTAAAAAATAAAATAAATCAGCTTTAGGAAAAGGTTATGATCCAAATGGCAAATTTACTGAAAAGTTTTGTGTAATTTAAAACAGAGGTTTTTAACAAACTGTTTGACAACTTTTACTATAGTGGTGACCTGTATATTATATAGTTTGTTAACTTTATTATTTGAATGTGAATTCTGTGCTCATTGCTTTCTAGACAGATAGAAAGACATGGCCCTAGACCCAAGAAGTTTACAGACTTCCTCTTAATACAATGTTTTGAAATCTTTTCAGACAATTGCATAATTTCCCCAGATTAATATCTCAGCAATACCAGCCATTTCCCACTGCCTTATATTCAATAGTACATGTTGTAACCTGCAGTAAAACTGGACTCTCAGGCTACATCTATGCTACAAAGTAGGGCTGTGATTCCCAGCTCATGTAGCTAGCTCTCATTTAAGCTAGCATGCTAAAAAGTAGTAGCATACCCATGCAGGGCCAGCTCCAGACCCCAGTGCGCCAAGCAGGCGCGTGAGGCGGCATTGTTCTGGCAGGGCGGCATTTGGCTCCGGCGGACCTTCCGCAGTCATGGCTGCGGGAGGTCCACCGGAGCCCCGGGACGAGCGAACCTGCCGCAGGCATGACTGCGGAGGTTCCCCTCTTCCCGCGGTTCCGCTTGAGCTCCCACAGGCATGACTGCGGCGGGTGCGCTGGTCCCGCGGGTCAGACGGAGCTCCCACAGGCATGCCTGCAGATGCTCCACCGGAGCCGCGGGACCACGGGACCGTCCTCAGGCACTTCTGCCCCGGCTGCGGGACCGGGGAAGGGCGGCGCAAGCGGCACAGCGCGCCGCCCTGCTTGGGGCGGCGGAATTTCTAGAGCCGCCCCTGTACCCATGGCATCACGAGCAGCAACAGCACTGACTAGTTGCCCTGAATTCAAACCCACCTGACCCCCACGGGTCCCTACTTGGAATGGCTAGCCTGTGCCATCGCTACCACTGCCCATGGTACTGCAGCTACAGTTCTCTTTTTAGTGTCCTAGCTGAATGAGAGCTAGCATGAGTATGGCTACACGAGCTTTGAATCACAGCCCTAGCTTGTAGTGTAGATGTAGCCTAAGACAAGTTCGGAGCAGCCAAACTGATGTTACAGGTGAGATTATATATACTGAGTTCAATGCAATTACTCACAGGCCTAAAGTTAGGCACTTGCTAAAGTACCTTGATGACTTAGGGTGTAAGGTAGGAGAGCGTGGGCCTGTTACTGTCTCAAACATCAAACACAAATACTGGGAATAACTGCCCTAATTTATACTAAATCTGTAACATAAAAGAAGATTTTCTTCTAATTAATCTGATTCTAAACAGCCCATCATCAGAACGTTTCATAGCACCATTTGGTCAATTATTTCATTTGAATTCATAAAACTATTTTTCTAGTTCACCAAACACATCACACTGTTAAAAAAACATAGAATTCTCACATCACAATGTCCTCTGAGACTACAGTCCTTTCAAAATCTTTACTACACATTTAGTTTGGGATTTTCAAAGCCACCTAGCACAGGCTCAACTGCTTTAGTTGAAGTCAATGCGAGTTTTGTACAGTGTGTCAACGCTGATTGCTTTTGAAAATCCCACCAATAATAAACAATACAGAAAAACAAGAGGATACATCCAAAAGCACATTACCTTTACAAATCACACCTAGAGAGCAATATAAGGTTGGGTTGTTAGGGCTGGAAAACAGATGGGGTGATAATGAGGAAAGAATGATTATATAACAGTGGGGAAGTGAAATGTCTGGATTCCTTAATTCTTGATTTCCAGAATTTCCAACATTTATAAAAATAGACATAATTTTTGTTTAAAAAGTGTATTTGGAGTGTGGTGCATGCAGGATGGTTAACTGGGCTCCATTCTTTAGCATTTTTTTTTTTTTGCTTGGAAATTATATAAAATGTTCTACATAATTAGTTAATTAAAAGTTGAGGTTGCGGCAAGATTACAGTCTTTGGATCTTGATTCAGCAAAACACATAAGCACATCCTTAAGGGCTTGTCTATGCCTAAAAGTTTTGCCACTTAAAGGGTATGTCTACACTACCCACCGGATCGGCGGGTAGCGATCGGTTTATCAGGGATCGATATATCGCGTCTCATCTAGACGTGATATATCAATCCCCGAACGCACTCCCGTCGACTCTGGAACTCCACCAGAGCAAGCGGCGGTAGCGGAGTTGACAGAGGGAGCCGCGGCCATCGATCCCGCACAGTGAGGACGGGAGGTAAGTCGAAATAAGATACTTCGACTTCAGCTATGCTATTCATGTAGCTGAAGTTGCGTATCTTACATCGACCCCGCCCCCTAGTGTAGACCAGGCCTTTAAGTGTGGTGACCAAGTCAAAGCAGCAAAATCCCCCTAGTGTGGATGCAGCATAAAAGCGCTTATACCTGCACAGCTTATTCCAGCTAAGGAGCAAACTAAGCTATACTGATATAAGGCACCTTGATACGGGTATAACTGCAGTTACACTAAGGCTTTTTCTGCTATAACTATGTTGGCAAAAAAAATAAAAAAAATAAAATAAAAGTAAAAATCACATCCCTAACCAAGGTCATTATGCCAGTATAACTTGTAACGCTTAGACCAGATGTAAGTCTCTGTCTATTCAGCAAAGCATGTAAGGCTCAATCATGAGCTGACGTACATGCCCATTCAGAGGAATAACAGGGCACATTGGCCTCCCTGGGGCTATTCCTCCTTCCTCCTATGCTGGTGGATGGGGAGTGAATGGACAGGAGCAAGGAGTGTCTCCCCTTTTCCCAGCATGTCAATCATCCCACATGAGCTGACAGGGAAGGGGAGTAAGTTGTTCCAAGAAAAGGGCTGATCGCTGGTGCAGCTTAATTCAAGGGTGATCGGGAAGGAGACGAAGTTCTGCTTCTGGGAAGCACAACTACATGCTGCTCCTTCACTCAAGGGTTAGATTGTGACCTTGCTATTTGCCCTAAGTATGTGCTTCAATCCTATAGAAGTCAATGGGAGTTAAGCATCTGCTTGAAGTGTAAAAAATAGATCAGGTGCTAGCAAGAGATAAATAATTATGTGACAGCAGGGGAAAGTAGTGTCTGGATTCCTTAACTATTGATTTCCACAATTACCAACATTTATAAAAATATTTCTATAAGCACTGTGCTGAATCTGGGCCTTAAGGTCAGTTTAACATCCTGCATGGAGTAACAGTTGAAGAATATTTAGGTTTACTTAAGAAACCTGCTCAGAAGAGATTGTGTAAAACATATTGATAAAAGTATCAACAAATATTATTGCCACTACTGGATATGTGGTACCCGCTGATGAATTAGAGAGGCTATATTTAGTAGCCCAGATTATATAATTCTGCTCTGTGGTTTAACATTGCCACCAGAAACCCTTCATAAGTTTTTTAATGCAGTATTATATTACTGTATATGAAATGATGCAGATAACTGTTATGTACGTTATTTTTAATTTCAAGTCTATTTGTGGATTATGTTTGCATAATTTAGATATATCTTCTCAAATTGCACCCTCTTTGGAAGTCAATGGAGTTACATAAAGGATTAATCTGAACACTTGTCCCTGATTCTGATCTCATTGGTTTAAAATAGGTGTAATGCCATTCAAATCAATGGTGTTACAGTGGGATAAAATTGGTATGATACCCAAATCAGGCCTTTTGGGTCTGATCCAGGGAGACCAAAAAAAAAAAAAAATCAGATTCCCAGTATGGTATGGTTTAATTATTCATTTAATAACCACACTGTTGCCTATATCTTATGAAAGAATATACCACTATAGCTACTTTTTACATAGTAACTGGTGCTGTTATATCTTTCTATCCATCTTGGCCGAGATTGTGACCTCAATTACACTAGTGTAAATCTATATCAAATCAAATAAAGTCAGTTGAATTACTCTGTGTTAACACCAATGTGACCTTGGTCCAAATCTGGTCTCTTGTACCACAGCAGAGAGAGAGAGAGAGAGAGAGAGAGAGAGAGATTACAGCCAGCTTCACATCAGATTTCACAAGTTACAGAGTTAAGAGTACATTTCCACTTGTATGTAGAAGAATTGTCATGGTTTTATGACTTAATTCTAACCCACAGTCCCTCAAGGATTTAGGTTTTGAAACAATTTTTTTTAAGCCAGACTCCACAATTCTTTATTTAAATTTAATTTATTTAATTTTAATTCTGAAAAGCTTTACTAAAGAAAGCTTGCCTTATCTAACAAATATGAGTATTAGGCTTCAATTTGAATAGTGTATCCTGAAACACAAATATATCTCATTTTCAGCAATGATTATATGTCAATTAAAAGGTTTAAATTTCAGGATTTATTGCATGAATTCAAGCCTCATGCTGTTTGGGGGAATTTTTTTTCCACCTCCATTTAACTATGGAACAAGTAAGGCAAGCTCCCACTGTTGCAATATTTCAGGAAGGTTTAATCAGGTTGAAAAAAAGAGGCGAGTAATTTTCCAGATTTAAAAATACTGGGAGTAAATTAACTTTCCTTCATAGAAATATTTCTTTTCCAGAAAGAAAGAAAATTATTATTTTTAATTCCATGAATATAATGTTTTCATGAAAGTCAAAAATACATGTATTTGTTATTAATTCTGGGTTAATGAGATGGCAGACATCACATTCCTCTTAAGGGAGATGTAGCACTGGTCCAGGATATCATTATGATGTTTGCAGTGAAAAGAGTGGAACACTGGAGGTACAGCTTCCATCAATGAGCAGCTTTCAAGAACCCTGCAATTCAAATAATCTACATAGAATCATAGAATATTAGGGTTGGAAGAGCCCTCAGGAGGTCATCTAGTCCAATCCCCTGCTCAAAGCAGGACCAAATACCAACTAAATCATCCCAGACAAGGCTTTGTCAAGCCGGGCCTTAAAAACCTCTAAGGATGGAAATTCCACCACCTCCCTAGGGAACCCATTCCAGTGCTTCACCACACTCCTAGTGAAATAGTGTTTCCTAATATCCCACCTAGACCTCCCCCATTGCAACTTAAGACCATTGCTTCTTGTTCTGTCATCTGCCACCATTGAGAACAGCCTAGCTCCAACCTCTTTGGAATCCCCCTTTGGGTAGTTGAAGGCTGCTATCAAATCCCCCCTCACTCTTCTCTTCTGCAGACTAAATAACCCCAGTTCCCTCAGCCTCTCCTCGTAAGTCACGTGCCCCAGCCCCCTAATCATTTTTGTTGCCCTCCGCTGGACTCTCTCCAAATTGTCCACATCCCTTCTGTAGTGGGGGGACCAAAAAAGGATGCAATACCAGTGCCAAATAGAGGGGAATAATCACTTCCCTCGATCTGCTGGCAATGCTCCTACTAATACAGCCCAATATGCTGTTGGCCTTCTTGGCAACAAGGGCACACAGCTGACTCATACCCAGCTTCTCGTCCACTGTAATCCCCAGGTCCTTTTCTGCAAAACTGCTGCTTAGCCAGTCGGTCCCCAGCCTGTAGCGGTGCTTGGAATTCTTCCTTCCCAAACGCAGGACTCTGCACTTGTCCTTGTTGAACCTCATTGGATTTCTTTTGGCCCAATCCTCCAATTTGTCTAGGTCACTCTGGACCCTATCCCTACCCTCCAGCATATCTATCTATCCCGCCAGCTCAGTGTCATCTGCTAACCCGATGAGGGTGCAATCAATCCCATCATCCAGATCATTAATAAAGATGGTGAACAAAACCGGCCCCAGGACTGACCCCTGGGGCACTCTGCTTGATACCGGCTGCCAACTAGACATAGGGAAGAGGGAAGCCTTTCCACTGAAACAGATAACAGCAAACTGTAAAAGTATGTTGTTTTGAGCATTGGAGAAGCTGCCCAAGGCCGGTGAAACACTAGGTGATGGTATAGATTTAACAGCTTTAACTGTCTCAGTATCTTCTTTGATCAACACTATTTCCAAAACAGAAAAATCTGCAAGTTCAACAGGAAGATTAAACAGACGCTTTGCACAAAGGCTGCAGTCCTGGAAGAAGAAATCCGATAAGCCATTTGGGAAACAGTGGCCTGTGTACAGATCCTAACTGCAGTCTTCATGGCGTCTTTAGCTCTGCTTAACTGATACTTTGCTTAGACCCTGGGCTCCCTTTCTCACATCTATCAAATTTTTAACTTTGTCTTTTGTTTCTCATTATAATCAAGCAGGTCATTTTTATATACTTAGCAACGTTCTTTCTAATAATGAAAATACACATTTGCCCTATCACCATAAACTATATTCTGCTAATGGATACCTGATGGGGTTTTTGTAGACAAAGACTTCTGAGTGTAATCAGACTCACTGATAGATTAACAAATAAATTTAGAATCAGAAGAGTAAATGTGCACCATGAAAACAGCACCATCTTAAAAAGAGCCAAATCTTCACAAGTGGAGACACAAAAATGCATATGCACATTTGAACACATCCATGTTAGGTGCCCAGAGACCTCAATGCACGTGTATAAATCGGACTGAACGTATGTGCTCACATTGAAACATTTGTGTGTTTAAGTTGGGCGTGCATAGCTTTGCCCATACTTTTTCAATATTTGGCCCACACTATAGCACTGATGCTGCAGCTCTCACTCCCACAAATACGTGCATATGTGTGTTTACTTTGGGCTTGTCTACAGTATCACGCGGGGTCGATCTAAGATATGCAACTTCAGCTATGTGAATAGCGGGGCTGAAGTCGACGTACTTAGCTCTACTTACAGTGTCTTCACTGCGGTAAGTCAACAGCTGACACTCTCCTGTTGACTCCATTTGCACTACTTGTTCTGGTGGAGTACTAGAGTTGACGGGAGAGCGCTCAGCGGTCGATTTATCGCGTCTATACTAGACACGATAAATCGACCCCTGCTAGATCCATCGCTGCCCGCCGATCCAGTGGGTAGTGTAGACAAGCACAGATCACTTGAGTTACCAGGCCAATAAAAAGCTGATAAAACCACAAAATAATGAGCTACATCTACTGTGCCTCATGTGTTGACAGACTGACAGTTAAGCTCCAACTGCAGCATCTTTACCGTTGGTGATGATGTGAGAAACAGAAAGATCCCAGCATTGCTTTCTGCTCCTTGTTTGACTTTGCAGTACCCAAATATAAAAATCATCTCTTGATTTATAAACTGAATGGGCTTTTTATTGTAGTCCTTGAGAGCAAATAAGCAATAATAAATACTGGAAACTCAATTTTTACAAAATCACTTTTCCAGCTACAACTGCACTTTGATGGTAGTGTCTAGTATAAGGCTGGATAGAAATTTGTCCAGTTTAAAAAAAACCAAACAGTTTATGTATCAGTTAAAATCTTCTGCCACAAGCCCAGAATTCTATCTTATTAAACCTTGTTCGAGGGGCTCCTGCCCCACTGGTTTCCTGGAGACACATGATAAAATCCAACTTATGGGCCTCATCCAAAGATCAAGGAAGTCAATGGGAGTCTTTTCATTGACTATGATGGGTTTGGGGTCAGGTCCTATGATAGGACACAGCACTGGTATATTATTCAGGGAAGTGCCAAGAAGAAATTCTCTAGAATCAACTGGTAGGGCAGTGGAACTGAAGAATTATCTTCTTATTAGATCTTATTTTTCCTTTGAGGATAACAGTTTGCAATGGATTTTACAGAGCAAATGCAGTGATGCATATACATTAGAAAATCATCATACCATTCAGAAATCTACTAAAAGTGACATACCACGATATGAACAAGACAAAAAATGAGTTCTTTCTCAGAATGAAACAGCAGAAAGACAATATTAATTAGCTATGAAAGATGAACTAGATGTGAAACCAATTTCCTTTTGCTGACTAGAGCGAGAGGTCATAGCAGAAGAAACTCCTGTCTAAGCTAAAGGTTTCAGGAGGGCAGGGAGAACATTAATCTCCAGCATCTCCATACAGAATAAACAAACAGATTTTAACATAAATGAAGTGCATCTGATATGTAGTAATTAAAACAACAAAATTCAGCCACACAGGTGTAAAGTAAGTGAGCTCCATCTGAAATGGTGTGCTGTTTTGACTGGAACAGGCACATGAAATAGAATGAAAAGCCAAGATTTTCAGTGACTGAACATGGAAACCCCTAGGAACTTTTATGTGTGTTCTGTTGTTTGTGGTTTCATCAAAAAGGTATGAAACATGTTCACTTTTCAATATTTGGCATCTTGGGACCAAGAAGAAAAAGGTGAAGAACAGCAAAACAGAGTTTTTCAAATTAAAGCTCTGGATCATAGAATCATAGAAATGTAGGGCTGGAAGGAACCTTGAGAGGTAGCTTTGAGAGGGGCCTGTGCTGAGGCAGGATCAAGTATAACTAGACCATTGTTGACTGGTGTTTGTTCAAGCTGTTCTTAAAAAGCTCCAATAACAGGGATTCCACAACCTCCCTTGGAAACCCATTCCAGTGCTTCAGTATTCATATAGTTAGAAAGTTTCTCCTAATACAGTATTTAACCTAAATCTCCCTTGCTGCAGATTAAGCCCCCATTTCTTCCTGTCCTACCTTCAGTGGACACGGAGAATAACTGATGTGTCCCCCTCCCCTACAACCCAGCTGTTTATCTCAATGCCAAACATCCTCAGTTTTTATAACCTTTTCAGGTTATAGATCAGGTTATAAGTCAGGTTTTCTAAATCTTAAATAAATTTTTGGTTTCAGAGTAGCAGCCTGGAGTGTTGGCAACCCTAGCTCTCCTCTAGACTCTCTCCAATTTGTCCACATCTTTCTGAAAGCATGATATTAAGAGCAGGACACAGTACTCTAGCTGAGGCCTCATCAGTGCCAAGAAGCGTGAGGCAATTACATCCCGTGTCTTACATATTACACTCCTTTTAATACACCCCAGAATGCTATTAACCATTTTCACAATTGCATCACATTATTGGTTCATATTGAATTTGTGATCCATGATAACCCCCAGATTCTTGCCTATGCAGTTATTCCCCATTTTGTAGTTGTGTATTTGATTTTTCTTTGTGAGTGTAGTACTTTGCATTTGATTTCTTGAATTTCATCTTGTGGATTTTAGCCCAATTCACCAATTTATCAAGGTCATTTTGAATTCTGATCCTGTCCTCCAAACCAGTAGCAACCCCTACCAGCTTGGAGTCATCCAAAAATTTTATAGGCCTACTCTCTACTCCATCATCCAAGTCATTAATGAATATATTGACCAGTACTGAACACAGGACAGACCCCTGTGGGACTCCACTAGATATGTTGTTCCTGTTTGACAGCTAACCATTAATAATTACTCTTTGAATTTAGTCTTTCACTAGACCAGGCCAATAATCTAGTGGATGGTAGGGAATCTATAGCCGTGACATATCCTGATTTTAGTGAAGCTTTTGACAGTTCCTTATTATCTCCTTTCTTAAAATCCAATGGAGCAGTGATATTGGTATCATACACAAAACAACTCTGATTGAGTACATTTAAAAAAGTTATACTAAAGCCCTGCTTATTTTGGGTGGGGGGGGCAGTAAATGATAGCCTTGATGGGAGTTATCAATGGATAGGCTAAGAATTGAATGACCACGGAGACTGAACTCCCTTCTCACCTTACAAGTGGTCCTGTCAAGTAGGTGAGCTACCCACACTGTGCTTATGTTTTTTGTATTAAAATAAGGGCCTTGGATCTACAGAAATGTCAATCCAGCATGTCTCACCAGAACTAAATGTGCTTTCAAAGAAATATATTAAAAGCAGCAGCATGTTTCATTTAAAGAAGCATCAAATACTTATTTCAGGAAGTTAACAGGTTTCCAAAGAAGCGTATCATTTTATATTTCAGTTTTCTAGAGAAAAATAAATACTGTGTTACAGAAAATTCTTCTACTCAGAGTAACAAACCAAATTTCAAATTATTCAAGATAACTTGCCAGTGTTTTGCCACTTTTAAACTTTTGAAAGAAAAACATTCAAAATGATATTTTAACAGTTTACCATCAGTTCCACTTATCAGTGATAGGCTATTTAACAGCAACATGGAAATGCATGAGACTAATTACTTATTTAATTGATTGGTCAAATATGCATTCATTAATATCATATTTGCTATATTCCCAAGAGATGGAGAGGCCTGAACTGCTCATATTCAATAATATTTGTTTTTTTAGTGTTTAAACATTTGTAATAAAGGGAGGAATGTTCTTTCCCACCCCCCCACCCCCACCGAATACTAAAATGTCTCCAATAATAAGACTCTATTCCATTATAAAAACTTTAAAGGTTGGGAAGCTCCATGTATCAAAATGATAACGTGTGAGTTGGTTGTTTTATAACTTGTTATTGGCATATGGCTCTGAAGAAGATAAAATACTTTCCAAAAGTTCATGTTGTATTAATATTCTAGGAATAAAATCACATTAAATAGGGGGTGAAAACACATTCTCTCTTCATTTTGATAACAATAAACTCAGCACCATCATGACACACACTGAAAAATGTCTAGCAAATGGGCTAGAGGCGAAATCTGCCTGATGATTGCACTTCTGTGCATGTCTGGGAAGCCATGGTTAAAAGAGAGGTTGGAGCAGAAGTTTTTTTTGTCAATGATTTGGTCACATCCAAGACCCCTGAGTGGAGTCCTAAAGGGTTATTCCAAGGTTAGGATCTACAGGTTAGGGCTATGATAATGTTTTAGCACATACATTCATTAAACACAATACATTTTCACTAAATATGTTAATTTCCAGGTGTCTACAATTTCTATAGATTGTTTCTGCATTTTCTTTTGCCAGGTTGAAAAATTAATACTGTCCCCTGACATTTTTTCACTTTTAAAACAAGCAGGAGCTGAATCAATAGCCTGCTCTGATTTACCTCTTTCCCTCCTGACTCCCCAGTGGCTCTGCCCCACTCTTCTTTCCTTCATGAGTAACTTATCTTCACCTTCATCTGGCCTCCTCTACTGTGTTCACACACCAATCATTTTTAGTAACTTTCTTTTACAGTCCCCAGAGGAAGCAACTTCAGACAGAAACGTAGGAAGCTGTGAGACACAGGGAGAGACTTTTGCAGTTGGCATTCAGATTGCAGCACCCACCACGAGAGAGCTGCACAGATAACTAGGGGTATGGCTACACTGGCGAGTTGCAGCGCTGGAAAGCCTCCACCAGCGCTGCAATTAGTAAGTGGCCACACCTGCAGGGCACTTCCAGCGCTGCAACTCCCTGGCTGCAGCGCTGGCCGTACACCTGGCTCAGCATGGGGAATAAGGATTCCAGCGCTGGTGCTGCAGCGCTGGTCATCAAGTGTGGCCACACACCAGCGCTGTGATTGGCCTCCAGGGTATAAGGATGTATCCCAGAATGCTTTTATAAATTACTCTCTTTGTTTTGTTATGCAGCCTCTCTTTGTTTTGTTGTGAACTCCGAGCTCCGTAGTTGATCCCGGAGCTGCTTATCTACAAACACAGCTCCTGTTTGCTGTGATCAATCTGTGAACAATCAAATGAGATAATGAGGCAGGCAGGGAGTGAGTGTTTGCTTGACAGAAACAGCGGGGGCAGAGGGGAGAGAGGGAGTTGTGTTGGCTGCAGGCTGTTTGCAGTTAAGAGTTAAGGGTAAGGGATCGGGAACATGTTCTGATTTTTCAAGGCAGGAAGGTAACACACAGTGTTGGCTCCAAAAATCCCCTCTCTCTCTCTCCCCCCGCTCCCTGTCACACTACGCCCCACCCCACCCCACCCCACCCCCCTCTTTTGAAAAGCACCGTTGCTGCCACTTGACTGCTGGGATAGCTGCCCATAATGCATCACTTCCAACAGTGCTGCAAATGCGGCCACACACCAGCGCTGGTAGCTGTGAGTGTGGCCACACACCAGCGCTGGCCCTGCACAGCTGGACGACCAGTGCTGCAGATTTGTAAGTGTAGCCATACCCTAAAGTTCAGGAAGAAACAGAAAACTGCCATTTTAGCTGGGGGGGGGGAATGACCTGAATTTTATAAGATGGCCAAAATCTGGGAATTTATTCTGTAAATAGTGATATACTGTTAAATGTAGTGGTAATAACTGGCAATACTATAGTACTGCGACACACAGTAGTGGCTGAATTTGGAAACTCAAAATTTTAGTATTCATTCATGATGTTCAAGGCCAAATTTTCAAATCTGACCTCTAGATTTGTGAATGCACTTTGGGACTTCATCTTGCAAGCTGCCGATTGCTACTGAAAGAAGATCCAATGAGCCCCCTCCTTCTTTGTGATACCAGAATGCTAATGATCAGTGCTATGCATTGCCTCAGCACCTACGCAAAGGAGCTCACAGGTAGCAGAGCAACAAGAAACTACACATGTACTGAACTGAGAATAAGCAAGTAGAAGACAAAGTGGCATGCAGGAGTGCACATAAAACTGGGCCATTCAAATGCAATTCAGTGAATGTAAATGGTGGATTATAGGATTTTCAGTTGTTCCTATTGCCAGTGAGGAATAGTGGCTCACCCGAGTGCGCTTAAAAGCTGCACTTAGAAAAAGTGAGAGCAGGGTCACCGTGCTGACACAGACATTCTTGTGAGGGAAGAGAACACAATCTTTCACAGCCAGCTGCTCAGTGCTGCATGATGTGTATTGGAGAGTATTCTTATTAGCTTGACAACCTGCATAACTTGCAACATTCAGTTTATTTCACCTTATGGACTGTGCATACAAAAGAACCTTGCACATCACCTATCTTGGTCACTCAGTCTCATCTGCACACCAACAGGATGGAAGGAGGTTTCAGCTCTCCAGAGTGCACATGCAAATTCTGCTGGTCTGATTCTAATCTCACTTACACTGGTTTAAACGCGGTGGAGTTGCTCCTGATTTGCATCAATTAACTAAGAACAGAATCTGGCCCTTAAAACACTAGCATTTTCCAAACCGATGGCCAAATTAATATTTAGGGTGATATTTTATACAGTAACTCCTCACTTAAAGTTGTCTCGGTTAACGTTGTTTCGTTGTTACATTGCTGATCAATTAGGGAACATGCTCATTTAAAGTTGGTCAATGCTCCCTTCTAACGTCATTTGGCAGCCTCCTGCTTTGTCCACTGCTTGCAGGAAGAGCAGCCCGTTGCAGCTAGCTGGTGGGGGCTTGGAATCAGGGTGGACCGGCAGCCCCCCAACAGCTTCCCACTCCCCTAAGTTCCCTGTGCTGCAGCTGCCCAGCAGGCTAGCCATTTCCGGCATTGAGCTGTCCCTCCCCCACTGCCATGTGCTGCTCCTGCCCTCTGCCTTGGAGCTGCTCCCAGAGACTCCTGCTTGCTGTATGAGGGAAGGCAGGAAGTGGGGGGCTAATGTCAGGGTGTCCCCCTCCCCCCCTGCTCCTGCACCCTGCTTACCCCATTTCCATAGAGCAGGGGCTACACACAACAGGGTTCAGGAGGGAGGGAGCTTCCAGGCAGCAGCTGCTGTCTCAGCAAACTGATCTAATTAACAAGGCAGTGTACTTAAGACTGGGGTCAGCTACTTAAAGGGGAAATGTGCATCTCTCACTCTCAGACACACCGTGTGTGTCTCTGTCTCCTATGCTCTCTCCCTGCCTGCTGCCTTGTAGAGTGAGGCTACATAAACACCTGGTTAATCCTTGAGGGCTCAGCCAAATGCTAGTTCATCTTTTAGCAGTAAGGCATTCCTTGCAAAATATCCCACCCTCTGACTTCACTGCCTCAACCCAGCTTCACAATCACCATCGCTGTGTACCAGTATTAAATTGTTTGTTTAAAACTTATACTGCGTGTGTGTATATATACACACTGTGTTTAGTCTTTTGTGTGGTGAAAAAAAATTCCCTGGAACCTAACCCCCTCATTTACATTAAATCTTATGGGGAAATTGGATTCACTTAGCATCGTTTTGCTTAAAGTCGCATTTTTCAGGAACATAACTACAACGTTAAGTGAGGAGTTACTGTACTTTACAGTTCAAAATTGTGGTTTCAAGACATAATTAGGATGTTGGTAGCAGTACAACCTGGCATCACACCAGGGGAAATTCCTCCTTGACACATAAGAAGAGTGTGTCTGCTGCTATGATACTTTAGAGCAGGGGTCGGCAACCTTTCAGAAGTGCTGTGCCGAGTCTTCATTTATTCACTTTAATTTAAGGTTTCACTTGCCAGTAATACATTTTAATGTTTTTTAGAAGGTCTCTCTATAAGTCTCTATATTATATAACTAAACTATTGTATTGTAAAATAAACAAGGTTTTCAAAATGTTTAAGAAGCTTAATTTAAAATTAAATTAAAATGTTGATCTTACGCCGGCAGCAGGCTGAGCGGCGCCTGCGGCGGGACCCTGGCTGGCAAGGGGCTGGCAGCCAGAACCCCAGACCGGCAGCAGGCTGTGCGGGGCCAGCGACCGGGACCCCAGACCAGCAGTAGGCTGAGCCGCTCAGCCTGGGGTCCCGGCCCTGCCCACATACAGTGGGTACCTACCTTTTCCCTGGTTCTGACTCATTCTCTTCCTCTCTCTCTGCACTGAGCTGAGGGTGGGAGTGCACTGAGCACAGGGCTGGGGGTAAAGGAGCAGGCTGGGGGTTGGGGTGTAGGGTCTGGCCAGGAGCTAGAATGAGGGAGGGGGCTCAGAGTTGGAGTAGGAGATTTGGGTGTGGAGCACTTACCTGGGAAGCTCTCATTTGGTGCGAGGGGTGCAGGTGGGAATGTGTGTGGTGGGGGCAGGAGCTCCTGTTTGGTGCTCAGGGTGGGGATGTGGGGGGTGCACGGGGGACTGGGTATGTGGGGTGTGTGCAAGAGTCAGGGCAGAGGGCTGGGATCATGTGTGGGGGTGCAGGTGTCAGGGCATGGGGTGTGGGCAGCCTGGGTATGTGTGGGGGTGCCAGAGTCAGGGCTGGGGTTGGGTGGGGGGTGAAGGAGTTAAGCAGAGGGCTGGGTGTGTGTGAGCAGGGTACAGGGCTCAGGACAGGGCCTCGGGGTGTGTGTGGGGCTGCAGGGCTCAGAGCAGGGGCCTGCATGTGTGTGAGGGGGGTCAGGGCAGAGGGCTGGGGGTGTGGGCTGGGGTCAGGGGGTTCTCAGAGTAGGGGGCTGGAGGGGATATGCCCCAATTCCACCACCCCCTTCCCCAAGGCCCTGCCCCCGCTTCTTCTCTTCCTCTGCTAGGAGCAGCAAGCATCCTGACTCTGCTCCTACCCCACCCTCGCAAGGGCCATCAGCTGATCCTGGGCAGGGAGGGAGGGACGGAGGAGGGGCAGGAACCAAGCACGCTGCCCACAGTTCTCAAGGCAGCATACAGAAAGTACTGTAATGACTTAGGTTTAGATTCTGCCAGCCTTACTCATGTTGAATAGTACCTCACCCTGCGATCAGCCTCACTGACTTCAATAGGACTGCATAGGGAGACAGGTGCTGCTCGATACAAGTAAGGATAGCAAAATCTGGCCCTTAGTTTTATCTTCCTGTTTTTACTTTTTCAGAGTGTATGCAAGTGGTAACAACTAGTGGGGTTTGACATTTATTGGCAGTTAATAATTTTGTTTTGGATCCTCTGCTACTACAACAGGCCCTTAGCTGCCATGTAATGCATTCCCTGTCAATCACTATTACTTTAAAAGAAAAAAAGCTGTTGGAATTCTGACCTCCAAGTTCATAATGACAAATAACTTTGGAAGTACATAATGCTTGGAGCTTAAAATCTTTGAAAGTGTTTCTTGAACAGTGAAGATTAGTAAAAAACAAATTTTTTTTTCATGGCAAGGGCTATGGGCTTCCCACTACAAATTATTAGGGAAAAAACAGAGTCTGGCTTCAACCCCATTTAAAAATCACAGTCTCAGTGTCTGTCAGTTCAGAGCCACAACAGCAACCATTCAAGAAGTGGGTTGGAGAGAGGCATTGCTGCCTTCTTCAGTTTTGCTTTCCTGCCTCAGCCTTTGCAAAAGCAGCAGCACTATATAGACTATGCTAAGGGCCTGATCCAAAGCCCAATTAAATCAGTGGGGGGCCCCAAATCAGCATTTAGCTTGAAGCATGTGAGTAGCCTCATTGAAATCAATGGGACTACTCACATGCTTAAAGCTAGGCACCTGCTGAAGTATCATGCTGAATTAGGACCGGGGTGCTTTTCTATTGACTTGAAAGGGCTTTTAATTAGGCTATAAACCATCAGCGTAAGCCATGCTATTTCCCCAACCTAATAAAAGTAGGGAAACAGCAGAATCCATCACCCTGCGACAAATCAGTTGTCCTGATTAGTGGAGTTCCTGATCTCTTATAGATTTGGAGGCCTTGCAGGTTTTAAACTTGGCAGCTCTTCAGTTCCTCAATGTAACTGGCTCACCTGTTACTATCACATTCGTCTGCCCAAATGCAAAGTCCCAACATTTCAGGAGTCTGGAACGTATGAAGAAAAAACCACACACAAAAAAAATCAGTGTCCATGATTTCCATGGCAAATATACAGCCCTTACTTATGACATTTTATGCCTCTGAACTTTCAACAAAATGCTAAATATAGGTCATGTGGACTTGAGATTAATATTACCAAATAATTACATCTTCCTCCTGAAGTGTTCTTATGCCATTCTCTGAAGTCCCTGGTTCTAGCCACTATCAGAAGCAGGATACTGGACTAGATGGACTGCTGGTCTGATCCAATATGGTAATTCCTATATAATAAGGGACTTTTATAGTAGTTGGTTTCAATTTAACCCAGCAATCTCTACTAATACATTCATTTATTAGTATGCACATGAGGAGAAACAGTGGGGAGTTTCTCCCTCCTGCTATGCTGACTGTATGCAGCCATAGCAGTGAATAGGGGCCATAAAAAACCCTAATTAGTCTGGGAAAATCTCTCCCATTGCAGACACTGCATAAGTCAGGCATAGGCTGCCCTGCTGAGGTTTGTCAGTGCATGCCAGGGCTACAGCCAAATCAAAAGAGGTTGTGGTGGAGGAGGAGGGGAGCCCCCATAGCATATGCAATTTACAGGGATTCTCAGAGGGGGAGAACCATGGAACAGTCCATAAGCAGAGACCAGGAAGGGGGAGGGGTGTATAAATTAGAGCAAGCAGGGGCCCATACCTCTGCTAGAGCAGCCCACCATCCGGCAATCACAAAGGAGTCTATAATCTGGTTTTAGAATTTTTGATAATTTAAATACAATTGGGATAATTTTTTGATTAAAAAGTCATGAAAAATTTGTCAACCTTCCCAAAAAATGGGTCAATTTCAAACTCTGCAAAATGAAAACTTCAGAAGTTTTCACTAAATTGGTTTCCCAGTTTTCCATTGGCTTTAGTTTTCAACCATATGTTACCAATAAATGCTTTCAAACTTAATTTCACTTTGGAGATTTCCTTAGGTTTTTTTTTGTTTGTTTGTTTTTAAAATAGGCCTAACATAACAGGGGAAAACAGGATGCTTGTGGGAAACAACAGAAAGGGGAGAGCGGCTGTCCTCCTTCATGACTGACTTCCTGAGTTTATTTTGTCTGATTCTTTTGTGCATGAACACACAAACCTGATCCTGATCAGGGTACCTAAGTTTATTGTTGTGATAAGAAATATAAATTGTTAAGGAGGCTGTTCTCATCTTCTGCACTGTCTCCCTCTAAACCACTACTTTTTATGAAATAATTTTAATGGCAATGAAAAACAACAGCCTGTTTTGCAGTTGCAGCAAGGGTGACTCTGACCAAACTTTTTGTTTGTTTGTTTGCAAAAGCCACTGGTTTGAAAATCTTTTCTGAAACAGAAATATGATACAGAAGATTTTCTCTGTCTGACATTTTCAGTAAAGTTGAATTTCATATGCAAATAAAGCCCAGATCCAGGACGCACCACTACCCAAGACATGTTTTTAAATGCTGTCTTGAAGAGGGCTGGACTTAAATACACTCTTAAATATTTTCTGAACTGGGGCCTAAAGTTGCAGGAGCTTAAAGTGAGACAAAGCAGGAAATGGCTGGGAATTCAGCATAGTAGTTTTTATGGTTTTATAGCTTTTCCATGGCTAGCTATAACACTGTAATAGAATATGTATTTATTTAGCTGAAGCAGGATACCTAACTGGTGATTTATCAGTATGGTGTTATCTTTTAGAAATATTCACCAGCCTACCTATCATATGAAAGTTGCTGTAAAATACATTTTATTATCTTCCTCCGAGGGGATTTAAAATATGATGCAGCAGTCCTTTCTTAGAGAGAAATTATTTAAATAAGCCATATAAGTTCACTTGATATCAGTGAACCTTAATTTTCCTCTACCCCTTTAAAAGTTTTATAGGAGACTATTTCTGATATAGTTTTAAAGTAACTAGAGCTTCAGAGGCTATTTTTCCAATAGATGTGAATTAGTTATATCAAGTGGCCTTTTGACATATGCCTAGTTTAAATGCAATGTCATAAAATGAAATTAGTCAGACAAATCGATTCTGAATTTTTTTTCTGTATTCAGATTACACTAAACTTATTAAAATTGTGTTAATGAGATAAGGACATGATAAATTTTGATTTATCAGAGCTTCTCTTAATGGGAGAAATTAAATAATTTGCAAAAAAAATCTTTTTTTATATATAATTTTGAAATTTTAGCAAAACTTTGACCAACTGTACTCATGATAATGAGCAGATCTTCATAACTTTCCCAGGACCAACCATGCCACTACATTGACAAGTTAATGGAAAATCACAGAGTTTCTGAGTATGAAACAAAAGCTTGATCCCTTAGACTTGGGCCAGTGTGGGCTGGGAGTATTGAGGAGTCAGTTTACAGGCTGCTGGGTTGAAAGAAAATCTTATAATGCTTTAGAGTCACTTCTCTGACCAGCTCAAGGAGTGACATTTCCAGCCTCTATTAGAAACAGCATCTTGTCCTCCCCTTTTAGAAGAATGATCAATATGACATGGACTTTTAGGTGTGGAGGGGAAAAGAACAGGGAGTGAAGTGAAAAATAAGATGGGGATTCCTGGGGAATCTGTAAGGAGCACAAAGAACTCAGCTAGGAGAAAAGTACTTAGTATCCAAGAGCAGGCTCGTTTTAGCTGATAGAAAATAAATGCTTTTATGGATGTACATAAATATCTGTACAGCTGTACCAAGAAGGTACAAAAGTTCCATCAAAAAGTTATGACTTAGATAAAACATTGTGTGTGTAGACTGATAGCAAGGTTTTGGCTAATGTTTTATGTGCAGTTTTAAGAGACAAGAAATAAAAATAAAGTCCTCTAAAACTCAGCAGGCAGAAAAAACAAACCATATTCGACTCCAGGGCAAACAAACATCTTTCCTCAATCTGTCACTGTTCTTTCTGGGAGAAATAAATGTATCTTAGTTATTGAGTCGAATATGGGCAATGCCCTGCAAGTTGATTTTACAGGGTTTGACTGTTGGATACTACAGTGATGGCTGGCATAGTAAGCTCCGAGATAGGTAATCTTTGGGTCAAATCTAGAGGTCTTAGCTCTGTCCCTACTTGGGGAATAGCTTATTAACTGGACTGAGAGTCTTGCCTAAAGACTGAATAAGAATGGATCATCCTCTCCAGGAAACTAACCAACAAACAAAAAAACCCACCATGAGAGGGGGCTGAAGGGTAGAAAAATCCCTGTATGGTCCCCTTCATGGAGTTCTCTCTCCAGTCATTCCATCATGGAGGTGAGTATCCTGCCATAGGAACAGACCAGCCCACAGACTCACAGGAATCAGCAAGAACCCATGGTCATATGCCTCTCCCTGCCAGGGCTTCCCCCAAAATAATGGCTTTCTTTGGAATCCCCCTAAAAGGGGGGTTATCTAACACTGGGTATATAAAGTTTCTGTTCCGATCTAACTCCTGAGGTCCTTTTCCTTGCGGAAAGAGTATACATGCACAAAAGGACTTTCTTCACTCATACATTTTCAAGTACATGGTTGGAGCCAGAGTGACCACTTTAGGGTCTGCTCCTGTGTTTATAGAGTGCCATATTAGTTAAGGACACTATTTTTTTTTAAACTACACTATGGACAGATGAGTTGTAATGCAGCCTCCCTTTTGTTCAGTGCTGGCCCTTTGCTAAGAAGGAACCACCAACTCAGCAGAAACGTGAATATTAATTTATGCTGAAGGAAACATCTCATTTGAGACGCAGCTGACGCTTCCATGCTTAATCCACTTTAAGACTGTGGCTTAAGTTCGGCACAAAGTCTTAAAGGTGATAAAACATTTGGTTATCAATTTAAGCCACCTACGATACAAGGCAACCACAGAAGAAATGTATACATTAAGGGCATTAGCACATTTATTAGATGTAAATGCTTTTGCTTCATAAAAACTTCAGTGAGGAGGGGAGGAACAAATGCATTTCTGTGTTTCTATGTAACTTTCTATAGTGATATATCAATTTCATTACACTGAACACTATTTTCTTTGCTAAAAAGATATTGGATTTACTGCACCTAGTACTGATGCTGAATTTGCCTGCGTAATGTACATACCTTTCTCCACTTTGCCTACTGTTAATTCTTCTACCTCTTGTTATTAGCTTTACTGAGTGCCTTCATTTATTCACCACACAATGGACTATATGATGATATCCTTTCCTGAGTGGGGTCAGGTAGTGCACAAGGAGGACATATCTATGAAAGGTTATATGAAATGAGGTGCTCTGTGAAACACCATGGCACCAGCTCACAACCCAGTTAGTCAAAAATGACAGTAAGCATGGTTAAATTAATCAATGTTGGGAGAGCCATGTAGCACTGCTCCGACATGCGTATCTGCTATGGGCTTAGACAGCCAGGAGTTAGTAAGTATAGATCTTCTAAATATGACCCCCTTCCAGTCCATGCTGAGCCCTTCAAACCCACACTGGTAACAGATGGTCCCTGCATGCTCCTAAAGCTAATGACACATATCTATTTATCTATTTATCTGTAGCATACTTAGGTGAGTAGCCTGCTGAGAGTAGGTTACTGATGTCTAGGGCAACCGTAACTGACGAATCAGTTCTTTTACAATAAGCCATGCTGTTTTGATGGCATCCTGGGGCTTAGGTTGCTTTAATCTTGGGTCCTCCTCTTTTTCCCAGACCATGTGTCTTATTTAGACTATAAAGTAAAAGCTGCATGCCATAATTGTAATTACATTTACAAACCAAATATTTATTACAATGTAGCAACTTTTGCTCAGATACTGCACCCAAAATTTTAACAAGTCCTGTGTGACTGGTCTGCTATAGATAGTATGCATCACAATGACCCAATATCTTTAAACCACTGCTTTCTGTGGTTTATGTCCATGGTGCTACTTAACTCTATGAAGCATTATAAAACAGTTCCCAGAAAATGTCATTAGACAGTAACTTGTATAGCATTACTGCTTTAAAGCAGTAACAACTTTCAATGTATACTTTTAAAGCACTCCTTGCTATTAATGGGGACTATATTCCCTAAACATGCCTAAGGGTCCAAATCTGTACATCTTCACTCACACAGTTAGTCTTATGCGAGTGACCTCACTGAAGTCAATGAGACTGTTCATACGAATAAGGACTACACCTCTACCCTGATATAACGCTGTCCTTGGGAGCCAAAAAAATCTTATCGCGTTATAGGTGAAACCGCGTTATATCGAACTTGCTTTGATCCGCCGGAGTGTGCAGCCCTGCCCCCCCCCCTCCGGAGTGCTGTTTTACCACATTATATCCAAATTCGTGTTATATCGGGTCGCGTTATATTGGGGTAGAGGTGTATTTCCACAAATAAATGTTTCCAGGATTGGGCCATTATGTCCAGCAACCACTCATGTACTTTTTAAAAGCAACATTCACAGTTTAGTTTGTTCATGATGCTTTCTCAGTCCTAAATTACCCATCATTCAATTGGTAGAAATATTTGTTGCTTTGGGCCTTTGGCTCAGATTAAAGCAAATCTAAACACTTGTTTTCCATAGTCTTTTAAATTATATGTTGGTTTAATAATTTTAATTTTAAAGTGGTCCAAGCTATTATCATGGTCTGTACACAGTAAGTCAAAGTGATTGATTGACATAGGTATAAATAATATACCACACTGTGACATACAACTCTATATAATGCACTGCTTCTGAAACAAGCTGTTACATTGTTTGAAAATTATTCACAGCTCTGCCGATGGAGGCTCCTTTCAGATTGCACTAGAACAAACCTTATGGAATGCCCTGATGAACAAACATGGTGATAAGACAAAATGAAAATTGTTCATGATTGGATGAACACGCCAGACTGTTTTAAATAGAAGTGATGCACTGTTCAGTACTAGTTAAAATCAGTCTATTCTTACCTTTCCACCCCAACGTTTCCACTAAACCATCTTTAATAATGTGGAAACAGAGAGCAGTCAGAATGCAGACAGTAGAAGTAATCACTCTGTGGAATTATTCACTTAACTGGGTTCTTGAAAGGATCTTGTAGATTATATGGCTCTTTATCATGGGGCCTTAAAACACAGGATGATCACTTAGGGCTATATGTTCATATCAGCTGAGCACAAGCAGAATATGTATCTAGTAAGTTAAAACAAAAAAAGGCAGCAAACCCCATGCACTGTTTACAAATGTGCAAGCAGCATGCTACCATCAGGAGAAACATTGCAGTATAACAGCAACACGTGACATCTGCACTCTGTTGAAATGGTGGAGTGGTCAGGAACAAAGCAGAGAAAGTCAGGCCCCAAAAGTCTTGAACCTTAGGAGCAGCAAAGAGTCCTATGGCACCTTATAGACTAACAGACGTATTGGAGCATGAGCTTCGTCGACATGCATCTGACGAAGTGGGTATTCACCCACGAAAGCTCATGCTCCAATACGTCTGTTAGTCTATAAGGTGCCACAGGACTCTTTGCTGCTTTTACAGATCCAGACTAACACGGCTACTGCTCTGATACTTGAACCTTAGGGTAATTCAGGGTATGTTGTGGAAAACTCTGGAGAAATGGCAGCACAATTGGATAATGGAAAAAAGTGAAAATAGAAGATTTGCAAGCTGGCCACATCACCTAAACAAGAGATATCAATAGCAACATTACTGGTCAATATTGTTGAGGGAAACAAGCTACAAAATAAGTTCCGTGGGCTCATGTGCTGTGGGATGCCAGTGACTGAAGGCTCTGTGTGAAGAAGGGCCGCCAGAGGCTCAGAGGATTCCTTAACAGCTAAACATAGTTATGTCAAATCTCCGCATTTCTTTTCTGTATTTTTCTAGCAAAGGAAGTTAGGGAAGACAATTATATATGAAAACTGCACTGATATATGCCGTCAGAGAGGAGAGCATGGCATGGAATCAGAGTACTCTCTTTTTCAAGGAACAGTATGATGCAATTGCTCATTTCTTGTTCCGTCATAATTTTTGACATATCTTACTCTGAGTTGACAAAAACCCCATAGATTATACTGCAAAGCTCTGGCATAATAGGACAAGCTTTAGACTTTTTAGGCTGAATTTAAGGGTGCTTTGATGGTTTAACCTTGTCCCTAATGTTATTTTAGCACTTAGGCCAGATTGACTGATTCACATAAACAACATGCCCATGGACTTCAAAGAGAGTTCTGTATGTGGCAAGATCCCCTTATAGTAGCTTTGTATTTGAACTTGTACTTAAACGCTTATGAAAGGCATTCAGACCCAGAAAGAAGGTTACAAAATAAGAGCTGAAATGTAGGGGATGCATTTTTAACAAAACTAACAACATTTAAAGATCATTTCGATTTCCATTTTAAAACTTAGTCTAGCTATTTAACAGAACTGGAGCTAGACTAACAGAGCTGGAAATATTTTCTCAGCAAAGTCCCTAAGCTGTAGGGGGCTGAGTACCCTCATTCACATCAAAATCAGTGTGAGTTAAAGGCACCAGGCATCTCACAGGATTGAGCCCCATGTGATTAATATTGTTTCTTTCTGAGTAAGTGAACGTTCTTCTGACTCTTAACATAAACATTATTTACAATTTTTACAAATTTAAACCCTGATCTATTTGTGTTACAAATGTAATGTTTATTGTTATAAAACAAATGGGGAAACTATTTCAAGCATTCTACCATTAGGTATATGCAGACTTGGACATAACAAAGTTTTAATATCATTTTAATAATGTATCAGATATTTAGTTTGCTTAAAATCTGTTAACCAAATATCTGTGTCCAAATAATGCAAGTTACATTCAGAAAGTCATATTGTATTATAAATTATGCATAATTCCATCATTAACTGAAATGTACTGGGGTATGTTCTTGTCATCCATAATAGTTACAATGTCAGGTACATTTGTAGGTGTTAATATAATATATCAACATACGAACAATTGGGACTCACTCTTGCATTTCTTGTACACCCAATAAACCAAGTGAAATTAATATGCCTTTGGGGTGCACAAGGAATACAAGCTCTAGCCCAAAGTCAATTTAGTTTTCAAGTGCGCTTCCTTTTTTCTTTCTCAATGTGCTACTCATTAAAATTCTGGTGCAGGAACCATCTTCATCTCATTTGATTTATTTCATTTCATATAGATTAAACTGTAATTTCAAGCAATGGAAACTATTATGATGCCATGTGCAATGTCTGCACTACATGCAAATACTTATGTTTATTAAGGTATCCAATAATAGCACCCAAATGAAATCTAGTTGAAGGAAAGGAATAAGCATTGGAACAATTTACTCAGGGTCATCGTGGATTCTCCATCATTGACAATTTTAAAAATCAAGATTGGTTGTTTTTCTAAGTAACCTCTTTCTAGGAATTATTTTGGGCAAGTTCTGTGGCCTGTGTGATACAGTGGTCATTTCTGGCCTTGGAATCTGTGAATGTATGAAGGCATATATTAAGGACCAATTTCTACCTCAGATATATCACTACAATCCCAATGATTTCAATGGAATTGCGTGATTATAACTAAGGAAAGAATTTTACCTTTAAAATATTCTGGATATAGAAAACATTCTTGTTAACTATGACAATATAATTTTAAAGATTTTTGAGATTCCTGACATAATGTAAAATCTATTTTAAATTAATGTAATTTAAATGTCACAAATGACACTTTGCTGAGATTTGATGCATTTTATACATGAGAAATGTTCTGCCATGAATATTCATTACCAAGACAGTATAAAATTAAATCTGTTTTTGTTTTGCCATTAAGTTAGAAATGATTAACATTTTAAAATTACAACTTTTAAGCATAATGAACTGGTTATCATACACATAATCACGGCAAACCTCATTAGTACCAAAAGTGTATGTGATCTGATGGTAGATGACCCGAGATATTCTTTCAACATCAATAATTTTCAGGTATATTTAGAAAAGCTTACACATTTTAGGCCTGATGCTACACCTACTGTCAGGTACAGTGGGTATCACTATGAGTAGACCCCATTAAACAAATAAGTCTGCTCAGAGTAGTTACGCATTATGCTCAACAATAAGTGTTGCTAAGAATTACCTCCCAACTTATTGTTAATATGCACAATTTAACAGTATTGCCAATTCTAACAATATTATTGGGAGTCTCATGATTTTTGGTGTGTTTGGTGTCCCAGTTCTTGGAAGCAAGTGATTATGTGAAAATTTCAGCTTCCATTTAAAAAAAAAAAAAGTTTGTCTTCATGGTTGCAGAGATACATTTGAAAACATGAACCCCAAAGGCTCATAAAACAGAAGTCAAGTAAATAGAATCCCCAAATGTATTTTTTTAAATCTAATGATTTTTAAGCCATTTTTCCAAAGCACTGGGTTTTAACTGTTGCACAAATAATTTTATAAGTTTTAACTGATACATCTGTACTCATTTTGTGCCAAGGGATCATATAGAGTCATATCACCCCTTTCCACATAAAAGCATAGAAAGTGGGCATTTACAGCTGGATACTCTGGTTTCTTAAAGAGACAAATTTTGCCACATCTTCCTGGAAGCATGAGAGCAGCAGTGGAGCAGAACTGTACCCTGAAAATCATGTGTAAACCAGACAGCTGTAGTAAAAGCCATCAAATTTGTGGCTCTTGACCATAGGTGTGTGTGTGTCCTGCTTCCTCATGATTCCCAGCACCCCTAGTCTACAGCAATGGCAGCTCAGTAACCATACTTCTATAAAAGCAACAAAGAGTCCTGTGGCACTTTATAGACTAACAGATGTTTTGGAGCATGAGCTTTCGTGGGTGAATACCCACTTCATTCTATAGACTCACTGCCCCATGAATATGCTCACATGACCATGTCGATGGAGTAGCTCACACCCCCTAGGGTGGAGTACTATTTGACATTCTCACAGGACCCCTCTGATGGAGTGCTACAGGAATGTAGTGAAAGTTAAAGCTGCTTTAAGCTATTTCCACCGACATTTTCAGGACTTTGAGGGGGAACTTACTGTGTGTAATTTTTCTTCATGTTTCTCCACTTCTGAAAAGCCACACCCTGCTCTCCCAGCACATGGCATAAGGCCTGGATGATGAGTTGTTATTTTTATATGAACTGATATAGCACAGGCAAATCTTCCCTTTACATGCGCCCCATGACCTTTTGCCCCTCTGGAGCTTTCCTCGCCACAGAACAGAATATAGGACTTGATCCAAATACTGCTGAAGTCAATTGGAGTATTTCTATTTACTTCACGGAGCTCTGGATATGGCCAATAGTCCTTAATCATAAAAGGCATATTCTCCCTATGATATTTATCCTGAATTTAGGTGTATATTTTCAGTAGACCAGGGACTTGTCTTCCTGTTTATTGGTGTGAAACAGACACAAAAAATGAATTGTGCATGCAAATTTCAGAGTTTGCACCTTTAGTCGTGCTCCAAATTAGACAGTTAAAGGCAGAAGTACTAAGACTGGATTTATAAATCAATTGAAGATGCAAAAATGCAGGCATGAATTTTGCTGATGCAAGTTGTGATGGCAAAGGAGTGGCCATTCACACAAGCCCTTTAACAAATATATCTCTTACAGTAATGTGTAGTCAAATGCTGTCATTTGGGCTCATGAGGATCTCCATGGCAGTAAAGCCAGGAGAGAGTGTGGAAATTGTGGCAAAGTAAGTGGAATTTGTCCAGGTAGGAATTCTTGCCTAATATTGCTTAAGAAAGAAACAAAACTGAATACATATTAACACCTCCCCACACCCCGCAAAGCCTTTACTTGGGCATTATTTTAGCTACTTCTTCATTGTTCTCATGAACCCCAATCTCCCTAAGATTACAGTTACAGTAGCTTGAAAAACATAAATCTGGCCTTTAGGTTACCCCTTTATCTCATTTCTAATCTGTTAACACCCTGAATCCAGGGTATTTTATATTCCTATATAGTATTTGGGGATTTTACATTTTACAACAACCCAAAAGAGGACATTTAATAACATTTTAAATAGCTAAGGTGTTGATTAATTGGGTTAGTGGCCTAATGCTGTATTTAAGGGTGGCCAAAGGGTAAATTCAAAAGACTTCAAACAAGGTTTTCAAATCAAGTGATGAGCTTTAGAAAGAATTAAAAATGAATGGGATGCAGATTTCCCCAGGAAAATCCAATAATTTCATCAAGCCACTTCATTTTTTTAAACAGCCTTTGAAATGGTTTCATAAACAATATGACTTATTTTACAGAATGAAAAGATAAGTACCTGAAAATAATTATTGAAACTTGTTCCTTGACCACTACAGAAAATCATATCATATCCTTCTATATAATTCGATGTGCAGGGGGATGCCATGGGAAAAGCCTACCCTCTCACTGGAAAAGAAAAAAAACTGTACATCAACTTAGCCTCTGAAAAACATCATTCATAGTGCCCTTCCCAGTAGCCCACAAAATGACAAAGAATAGCCCTTTTGTCAGAGAAAGAGACAGTGAGAATTACTTAGTGGGGTTAGGGCACTCACTCAGGATGTGGGAGACCCAAGCTGAAGTCCCTGCTCTAATGACTAATTAGTTATTTATAAGAAGTGGAATAGCTTCAACAAGAGAGACCCACACCAGAATAGCCCAGTGGTTAGGGCACTCACCTACAGTATTTGCAACACAAGTTAAAGTCTCTTTTCCACATCAGGCAAAGGAGAGGAATTGAACCCAGGTTTCCCACATCCCAGGTGAACATTATAATCACTACACTAACAATTATAAGGAGACCACCACCATCCTTCTCCTACTGGCTAAAAATTATGAGATGGAACTTTCCTTCTCCAGCCTTTTTTTTAATCTAGCTGTTTAAAAATGCCTCCAAACAAAACGTTTCAGGTCAAATGACACCCAAACTAGAATTTTTGATGTGCCAAAATTTTGGGGTTAAACAATTCTTTCTCCATGGTTTTTCAGAACTTCCAGAGAACCAAAATAATCAGTTGTTCGCCCAAGTTTGTGGGAAAGATGCCACTGCATGTGAAAACATAAGATCCCTTTGGTTTCAACTAAAGAAGGATTCAGTTGAAGAAGGATGGGCCAACACTCACTGCTGTTCCACTTCATGTCCCATCCCCGGTCTCTTCACCACAGAAACAGCTTCTTCTGAGAATTTTCTGGCTCCTTTAGCTGTTCATCAGCCTCCTTATCCTGACCTCTCCAATCCCTGCAAATTGTGATTTAATGCTGCTTTTTTGTGTGAGTTAATCACTATTTCAAGAGCAGCACCTGCTGACTCCACATATCTGTCCAGAGACCAAACCCACTTTTCTTTGCAGTCAGTAATATTATGGATTTTTGGTCAGCCTAGACCAATCCACACAAGCGGTCCATTTCCTAGACACTACTGTGCTAATAAGCGATGGTCACATAAACACCACCCTATACCGGAAACCTACTGACTGCTATACTTACTTACATGCCTCCAGCTTCCATCCAGGACACACCACACGATCCACTGTCTACAGCCAAGCTCTAAGATACAACCGCATTTGCTCCAATCCTTCAGACAGAGATAAACACCTACAAGTTCTCAATCAAGCATTCTTAAAAACTACAATACCCACCTGCTGAAGTGAAAAAACAGATTGACAGAGCCAGAAGAGTACCCAGAAGCCACCTGCTACAGGACAGGCCCAGCAAAGAAAATAACAGAACGCCACTAGCCATCACCTTCAGCCCCCAACTAAAGCCTCTCCAGCACATCAAAGATCTACAACCTATCCTGAAAGATGATCCCTCACTCTCACAAATCTTGGGAGACAGGCCAGTCCTTGCTTACAGACAGCCTCCCAACCTGAAGCAAATACTCACCAGCAACCGCACACCATACAACATAAACACTAACCCAGGAACCTATCCTTGCAACAAAGCCCGATGCCAGCTCTGTCCACATATCTATTCAAGTGACACCATCATAGAAGCTAACCACATCAGCCAAGCTATCAGGGGCTTGTTCACCTGCACATCTACCAAAGTAATATATGCCATCATGTGCCAGGAATGCCCCTCTGCCATGTACATTGGCCAAACCAATCTCTATACGCAGTCTCTACGCAAAAGAATAAATGGACACAAATCTGACATCAGGAATCATAACATTCAAAAACCAGTGGAAGAACACTTTAACCTGTCTGGTCATTCAGTGACAGACCTGCGGGTGGCAATTTTGCAACAAAAAAAATTCAAAAACAGACTCTAAAGAGAGGCTGCTGAACTCGAATTAATATGCAAATTAGATACAATTAACTTAGGTTTAAACAGAGACTGGGAATGGTTGGGTCATTACACTAATTGAATCTATTTCCCCATGTTAAGTTCTCCTCACACCTTCTATGGGTCATCACGATTATCACTTCAAAGGTTTTTTTTCTGCTGAGGATAGCTCATCTCAATTGATTGGCCTCTTACAGTTGGTATGGGTACTTCCACCTTTTCATGTTCTCTATATGTATAAATATCTTCTGTCTGTGTGTTCCATTCTATGCATCTGAAGAAGTGAGCTGTAGCCCACGAAAGCTTATGGTGAAATAAATTTGTTAGTCTCTAAGGTGCCACAAGTACTCCTGTTCTTTTTGTGGATACAGACTAACACGGCTGCTACTCTGAAACCTGTGATTACTAGGATTGGCATGTGTACATCAGTAGGGAGAATAGTCCTCTTAGTTTGGAAAACAGCGTTGTTTCTTTTTAATCAGTCCAAGAAGGCTTGAATAAGATATATGATAGAGTATACTAATTGAACAGCATTTGGAAATTCACAGTAAGGAATATTTATAATACTATAATTGATCAGTATTTGGAAACAAACATAATAAACAAATATTTATTTGAAAACTAATTAAAGAAAGTAATGTGAAAAATAAACGATTAATATAATCTGATTGGAGGGGCAGATAAAGTTCGCCTTGCTTCATTGTTTATAAATTGTTTTTGAGAAACATACCAACTCCTTGCTCTACCCAAATTATGTAATTGCCTGTGTGTGCAATCTGGCAACAATACAGATAACAGCAGTAATGGTATAATTATAACTTGCAGCTGAAGTAGATAAATAAGACTGTTTGCTGTTAACTAGTGGTTGCCATTAAATTTAAGGGTGGAGAAGTGTAGCACTAACTCCATCTGCATATAGATAATAATAATGGATTTAAACTTCAAATAAAGCAAAGCAGCAGCACTCTGCATCCTATCCCAGTGAGTATCCTGGAACAAGACAATAACCGGATCAAAAGGGGATGCAACCCTGCTTGTAGCAGCTGGCAGGAAAAACACTATAGGCTGTGTTTGAGCAGCAGGAGTGTACACATGAAATGCATTAAATGGGAGGTAACCCATAGGTGTGTAGGGAAAGAGATATTTCCTGTGCCTTAAGCATCACTTTAGTCCTGACTGCATCACTGAGCAGGGGAAATGACATTCCTTCCTCATTTCCACCTCGCTTCCCCTCTCCATATACACGGACGCAGTTATATACGCACTCGCACAGAAACACACAGCTCACACACATGGACATACAGGAAAACACAGCAGATACAAAGCAGAGAGAGAGAGAGAGAGAGAGAGAGACTCTAAACAATGAATTATTAGAGTCCATTTTTCTTGGTAAGACACAGACATTCTATTCAGCACCACCTGGAATGAACAGCTCCTCATGTTCATATGTGCTCTGGAGTCTTTCCCTGACCCTAAACCTCTCAGCTCTACACCAGTGCAGTAATTACATTTTAAATAAGAAAAAAGTAATATCTGGTAGTTTCACAATTAAGAAACAGTACTAACAATGGACACAAAGAGAAGAGATACAGAATGGGGAATCTATTTCCAGATAGATACCAAATGAGCTCCATCCAACATACAGTAAGTGCTTCTACTTTCTGCAGTGAATACCATTTGATACCAGAGAGCACAGCTCTTACCCTGAATAAGCAATAAGTATACAAAGTAAAGGTTCATTGGGGGGCCAGCTATGAATTAAGTGTTCTTGTTTAATTGCATCTTTAATTGTTTCATGCAAGCTACACATACAATAATTTAAGGGATAACTATTGTATCAATACTTTCTAAAAATATAAAATATTCAAAGTAATTCTTAATAAAATGCACACAAAGTTTGTTTGCTAAACCTAAAATTCAGCAGACAAGTTCAGAAATACTTTTCGCCACAAACAATTTATATGAACCTTAAAAATATACAAACACACCATTCCTTATAAACAAGAAGTTTTCAAAACCTAACCCTACACCATACAACATAATCAGATCCAGGAGAAGTTTAACCATCTTTAAAATAAAACTGGTTCTTTGGAGTACGGGTCCTTCTGAAATTAAGGGCCCTTGGTTTATGCATTCTTGGAAAACAGTCACAAAAATAAAACCAAAAGCTCAACAATGGAGCAGATATCACTGGCATATTTCACTGAGTTAGCTCACTAACTTAAACATGGGTTGCTAAGCAATTTTTTTTTAAACACACACTCAAACTACCCAGTGCCAGATGGATTAATGAAAACATCCACTCGCAGTGCTTTAAACAGTTTTATTCTGTTTCTTCACAAATCTTTCCAGTGCTACTTCTTTGAATTATTCCCTTTAAAGGAAGTCCATTCCTGAGATGTTAGAAATGGAGCTTTAAAACACAGAAATTAAAAAGGGAACTAAATGTACTTATCCAGTTTTCATAGGAATTACAGAAGAAAGAAAGAGTAGCATTCTACCTGACCTTCCAGGACTTGCTGTAGTAATGACTGCAAGTCCAACTCTGTGTAGAAATGTGAGGCACTAGGTGACCTGAAGGTACCTTCCTCTCAACTGATAATCTATCTATGTGACAGTGAAGGCCAACATGGAGTTACTTTCAGAAATCAAGTAACCATGCACAGCCTGTTTTCATTTACACTTCATCACTTCCTACACTCCACCAACCCCTCCCCACACCCCTACGTCTTGTCTGTTTTCACTTTCAGTTCCTTAAAATCAATGCCACCTACTGGCATCACTTTCTAACTCCTGCCTTGAAATGTCACCCAGCCAACCTAAAGCTTGAATAATATTTTTTTAAAAACTAATCATGACCAGAAAGGGATAATCATACTGCAAACAACATAATCAACCAGTCACAGTCAATGGTAAACACAACCTGCATATTACTAGTTACCAAGGGTGTAATTATAGTGAGGACAAAGTGGATGAATCTGTCCCGCACCAACTTTCAGTCTGGAGGAGAAAACAACTACATCTTTATCACCTCCAATTTGCAACCTGCTGAGGAGGAAGGGAGAGAGACTGCAACATAGGAAGCAGGAGCTCTCAGTCAAACTCTCTTCCCACAGTGAGCTGTTGAATTGAGGGACTCTTCTGAAAAAGGGAGTTGCATTGTCGGATCCTGCCAGTAGGGTTACTTCAGTGTACCCTGGTGGGAAAGTCAGGAGACTGAAGCTGAGATTCCTCTCTAAAGTTATCTCAATTCCCTCTCTCCTATGCAAGGGGAGCCTGGTCTGGTCTGGAGGAAACTGAGTAACCACCCAGGAGCAGCTGTCTCCTCCTTTCCTCACTTTTGAGGGCAGGTAAAGGGAGGATCACCATGGGCAGGAGACCCTGAGGAGAGGAATGGCCCAATGGAGAGGGGAGGGGAACAGGCCTGGTGGGAAAGGACCTTGAGGATGGCAGGAGTAATGTGAAAGGGGATCTGGGAGGGAACAGGCATAATGTTGGAGGACCTCAAGGACAGGGAGACAGAAAGAAGAGAGGTGAAAAAGGAGCTGGAGGGCAGCTCTGGGGGCAGTGTCTATGTGGCGGGGGTGGGGGGAAGAGATGAAGGATGGATGCAGAAAGAAGAGGGGTGAATTTGGGGAGCTGGAGGGATGAGAGAAGACCTGGGAAAGGTGGAGCAAATAGGAAGGATGTGACACATTGAGGGGCAGAGAGAGGGAATGTCAGGGTGATTGTGAGAGAACATGGGATCTCATGGGGCAGAGAGAGTGGGAAGGATATAAGTGTAAGTTTCAGACTAATCTTGGGGACAGAGGCATGGGAGGAAAGACTGGAGGAATTATAAATGGGACAATGGGGGTGATTTCAGGGGAGGAATGAATGCATTTGGGCAGAAGAGGAGACTGGTGAGAAGGCGGAAGGAAAAGTAGTTTGACGGGGAGGGAAAAGAATGATGGGCTATGAGAAAGGGAAGGGATTCTAGGGGTTGAGGAAAGGAAGAATAGAATGAAGAGTCTGCAGAGAGAGATGTAGGGTTGCGGGGAGAGAGAGTATTATTGGAGAGGACAGAAAGAGAATTAGGGGCTTGAGGGAAGGGAGAATGAGAGTTTGCAGGGAGAGGGAGGTGAGAAGGAAATTTGGGAGGAGGGAAATAGGTGTTGGGGACAGGGAAGAGGAAAGGGGGATTTGGGAGTAAAGAGGGTTGGAGGACAGATGGGGAAGGAGGAGCATGGTAATAGGAGGAGGGATGTTTGGGGAAAGGAAAGGAAGAAAGAATGAGGGATGTAGGGCTATTTGGTAGAGAAAGAGGAGGCAGCTTTTGCGGGGAGAGTAGTTTGGAGGCAGAGGATAGGGAGACTAAGTGGTTTGAGGGGCCAAGTGAGAGGTTTGGAGGGAGAATAAGGGGCATAGAGGAAAAGGGAAGAGTTTGAGGAAAGGGGTGGGGAATAAGGTCTTTGGGGGAAAGGGAAGAGAGAATGAAGAGTCTGGGGAAAGAATGAGGTGTGAAAAGAGAGGACATTCTGGAAAGCTGGGAGGAGGATAGATGGAGGGAATGTCTGGGGAGAGTTAGGTATCTAGACCCAAATGGGAGATAAATGAGGAAAGATATATTAGGGGTGATTGTGGTACGGTGTAGGTCTCTTTTCCCTCCCCCCTCCCCCAAAAAAAAACTTCGAGGGGGAAATTACTGCACTGCTTGCTTACTCCATGACAGGAACTGAACGCTGCCACCACCACGTCTTAGTCCTCCCCTCCTGCCCATGCATGCTGCCCCCTCCCGCCAGTTCATTTTGTATTGCACCAGTATCTTGCAGCTGGGGAGCGAAGGGAGGGGAGAAATGCTTGTGTGACCGTGACATGTCAGGGTTTCACATACCTTCGGCAGCGCCCTGCACCCAGCAGACACAAAGAGGCAGAGTGGAGAGCAGCAGCAGCAGCAGCAGGATGGGAAGGGGTGGGTGCCAGGGAAGGGATGAGCATTGGGGCGTGTGTCGGTGTGTGTGCACGGGAGGGGGGATGGACAGGGAGAGGGGTCGCTCTTACCTCTCCCAAGATTGAAGGAGATCCTGGCCTCTGCGAGGTAAGGGGTGTCACTCTTGGACCTGACTCTCCTGATGGGTCTCCGGTCTATCTCCTCCTCGGAAGATGCCGCCATTAATGTGGGTACGGTGAGCAGGGTCGCCCGGCGAGCTGGCGAGGGAGAAAGGCGAGCGAGGTGGGGTGGGAAAGAGGAGAAGGAGGGAGGGAAGAGGAAGAGGCGCACACACAGAGGAGGGGGAGGGGGAGCAGAGGAAGGGGAAAGAGAGGAAAAGAGAGAAAGAGGGAGAGGGAGGGAAAACCCGTTAAGGATCTCTGGACTGGAGCAGCGAGATCGGGAAACGCTGCCCTGCCAGCCCCTCTCCCTGCAGCCCCAGCACAGGCGGAGGGGGCAGGGCCAGGGGTCACCTGCAGGCGCCGCACAGCGCCCCCCCAGCGGGGAGGGCAATGTCCCAGGGCTACCGTGAGCTGATTATCGCCAACAATTACTGGCTGGTGACTGGAATGGCCAGTGGGGTAGCGAGGGAACCTCAGCACCGCCCCATTGATTCGGGGCTGGGAGCGTTGTGTGACGGAAGTGTCTGCTTGGGGGAGCGAGGGGGTGCAAGTGTGGGAGACACACACACACACACACACACACACACACACACACACACACACACACACACACACACACACCCCTCTTCCCCGGGCAAGCGGCCAGGCTGCTGAGGCACGCGGAGGTGGGAATGACAGCACCGGTGGCTGCTAGTACAGCTTTGAGGAGGCGGTGAAACAGGACAGGCTGTGACTCTAAGGGGACCTGACATTACAATTGCTGGAGAGGGACTCGCTTTTCCTCTTAATCAGTTCGTGTTCTAATATTTATGCTCGTTCCATATAATCCTCAATATGAAAAGAAAACTTTGCTTCTTCCACACCTCCCCGCCCCCCTTCCTGTAAGTGGGGAAAGAAAAAGCAGCAATGTGAGGACCAACCACAACATGCACCAGCTCCTAGAGTAGTTGAAAACTTTTGACAGTATTTTGGGATGTGCAAAGCTCCTTGAAAGTTCTGTTTATAAGGTCAGATTTGGGGAATATCGAACTAAGACCCTCTTCATTGTTGGAAAGGCTGCCACAAGACTGAACTGCTTAACTCCCCAACCTCTATGTATGCATAAATTTTCCTTTCTGTGGACAAACACACTGACAAAAATGGAACCATTTATAGGTAATATATTTTTAAGTGCCTAAGTGACCTAGGAGCCTCAGTTTCATTTATAAAAGTGACTTAGGCCCAGATCTTCAAAGGTATTTGGATGCCTAACTCCCATTGAAATCAATGGGAATTAGGTGCCTAAATACATTTTGGGATTTGGGTCTAATAGCTTGGGATATAGGCTTCTACAGCCTTTTGGCACTTTTGAATATTTTGCTCTGTATCTATAAAGCATAAATGCCCTTAATCTTATTTTTAGAAACAACAAATGGTTTTGTGGTTAAGGCATTGGACTGGGACTCAGGAGATCTAGGTTTAATTGCTAGTTTTGCTGCAAACATTCTCTGTGGCGGGGGGCAAATATCGGTGACCCAGTTCTCCAGCTGTAAAATAAAGAGAATACTTCCTGTCTCCTTCTCTTTTCTGTCTTGTCTATTTAAATGGCAGGGGCTGTCTCTTAGACTGTTTAGCACATTGGTTCTCCAATCTCAGTTGGAATCTCTATATGGTACTTTTAAACAAAATAATAATAATAACAAATGCTAACATCATTAAAGATAAACAGAATAATAGACCACACAAATTATTTTCTCACATAAATAGTAAAAGAGATGAGAAATATGAAAGATGAGGGAATTCAGTGGAGTTGAATTGAGTTACAGTAGGTATCCACATGGTTATTATAAAATGTACACCTCTACCCTGATATAACACGACCCGATATAACATGAATTCGGATATAACACGGTAAAGCAATGTCCCAGGTGGGGTGGGGCTGCGCACTTGGGCGTATCAAAGCAAGTTCGATATAACGCAGTTTCATCTATAATGCACTAAGATTTTTTGGCTCCCGAGGACAGCGTTATAGCTGGGTAGAGGTGTATATTATTATTTATTGGGTCAGTTCATTCCAATCGACCCATCTTTCCTCAAAGAAAGTATCTGAACTACTTGTAGCCAGTAAGTTGTTCATTTCTCTAAATTATTTTATTCTGAATTAGTCATTGGTATGGTTGACCAAACAAAAACCTACTTTCCTGTTGTGTTTTAAGTCTCCCCCATCCCTTCCAAAGCAGTGAGGTAGGACAAGGATAGTTTATCCAAATACCAATGTCATAGAACAAGTCGTGCTGTTCAGTTTCCTTCTGTTCAAAATGCACAGGAATTTGAAAATAGAGATGGGCATGTACCTGAACTTCAGATCTGAAACTCACCTACTCCTAAATTATTGGGAAGTTTGAGCCTAGACAGAAATCTGAATCTCTCTTTGTGGCTCAAGCCTATCTATATAATTGGCTGAAAATCGAACCCAAGTCTGAATGCTCCTGAACTTTTGGGAAGTTCAGAACCAGATGCCAACTTTCACAGCTTGTGCCCATCTGTAGTTCTAAAGATTGCTCTTTGTGACAGCAATTCCAAAAGATGTCAGGGTAGCAGTAGCTCTATGGGCAGCCATTATGACTTTAGCAGGGTTAAGTTATTTTAGGACAGTTCCTTCACTCACCCCTGAAAATACAAACTGTTCTTGTCTGTTACGCTTCATGGCAGTAGATGCTATTAATATGCTGAGGCACTCTGAACACTTTTCCATGGTTGTACTGTTAGGTATAGTCAAGAGATATTTGACTATCTTATAGTCTTAAATCTAATAAATGTTGACACAGAGCTTTAATATTTCTGAGGTGGTTTAGTGGTATTATCTGACAATGCGTGCAACCATATTATCTTAGACTGTGATCCTATCGACTCTCACTAGCTAATCAGGGAGACGACGTGGGTGAGATAATATTTTTTATTGGGCCAACTTCTACTGGCGAAAGAGACACCTTGTCTCGCTAATATGCTGGTGTCTCTTTCGCCAGTAGAAGTTGGCCCTGTCTCATTCAGTGCACAGGACAGATCTGCTCTGGGGGTAGAGCAAGGTTGTGCAGAGAAGGAGGCTATTCTCAGTAGAACCTCTGCCTCATTTGATGTTGAATTTGGAACATGTATAGTAGTAAATGAGGCAGGGGAAGAGAAAAGATGCTCTCACGGTTAAGACAGTTGAAAGCTGTGCCAAAGAATTGGATTCTGTCCCTGCCTCTGCAACAGAGTTCCTGTGTGATGCTGGGTAAGTCATTTGACACAACTTTTCAGACATGGTCACTAATTCGGTGTTCCTCATTTTGAGGGTCCCCAATTTGGTACCCCGGGGTCTGATTTGTAGAAGCCCTGAGCACTCAGAGCTGAAATGGAAGTCAGTAGGGGCTGTGCTTTGAAGATATAGAATGCTATATAATGCTAAGCACTCTGAAAAATCACATCCCAATTGTTTCAAATTGGGCCCCCAAAATTAGTGAATACTTGGATCTTACTCTCTGTGCCTCAGTTTCCAATCTATAAACTGGGAATAATAATATATACCCTAACAGGGACAATTGAAAAAAATTATTTTTTTTTAATGGGAAGGAAGGACTCTACTATAGTAATAGTAATGTGCCAAAGCCCATGAGGATATTAATAATTAATATCAAAGCAGGGCTTGAATATAATATAATAATAATAAATAAGGCATAATTAACAAAACAATGAGGAGAACACAAAAATTGAATAGCTGCTCATTGAGCACTGTCTGTCCTGTGTGTGCACTGATTGTAGAGATGCAGGTGGGGTGGGAAAATGTGGAAAAATAGTATGTGATCACGTTAATAAAGACTGTATTATAATGCACATGCACAAGAGAATCAAATTAAGGTTGCACAAGCTAACTCAAAACTTGATTTATAACTTTAATAATAATACTTTTAATGTCATTTTATCATTATTAATGCACATATAAGATGCAGTGCCTATCCTCTCTTCAATCAATCATCAAATAAAAAATCAAATACAACACTGATAACATACCAGAAATACATGTACCTCAGCCCCCTTTTTTCTTTAGCAGCAAAGCAAAACAGAGAATAAAAAAAGTCAGAAGAAGATTAACTCTTGTATATATTGAGGGAACTCCAGCTTGAGTGTCTCTGCTGATCTCAGGATATCCTGGGGAGAGATGCATATAGGTAACAAAATCCAAAATCATTTAGGGGATTAAAAAAACAAACCAACACCATGAATTCCATAATATATATATTAGGGAAAACCCATTATCCATCTTGTCCCTAAGAGCCTGACCTGGTGGCCTGGGTGGAGATTCTTGATGCTGCCCTGATGCTGATATGACCAAGGCAAGTCATATAATCTATCTGTGCTTCAGTTTCCCATCTCTAAAATATGGATAATGATACTTTTTTCCCTCTGACCCTTCCTGTCTTGTCTATTTAGATTCTAAACACTTCAGGTCTGAGATGACTCTTGCTGTATGTATGGACAAAGCCTAATACAATGTACCCACCACTTGTCCTCTTCCATCTTGGCTGGAGTACCTAGGTGCTACCATATTACAAATGACTAATAATAAAACTGCATTTTTCTACTGGCTGGTTGAGAATGTGATCACTAGCAATTTAGGGCCAATTCTGTAGTCCTCTAGCTGATATTATTTCCTTCAGCAGTTAATGCTAGGTTTCTATTTAATGTCTGTCAATCAGCAAGTCTCAAATGTCCAATAACTATCAGGTTTAGCCATGACAGTACATTATTAACTAAATTTAACAAAAGCTGCTACAGTATAAGTTCATTTTACAGAATCATATGGCCGACCACAATGAAAGTAGCATCTATTTCTGTTATGGGCCGAGCTGTTTTTTAAAAAATATGTTCTTTTCAAATTTCATGCCAATTTTTAATCGAGCATTTTGATTTGTAAGATCAAAGCATAAGTCAAGAGTTGGAATATATTTAGTAATTTCAAACATTTAGATTATGATAAAGCAAACATTTGTAGTGGACTGTAAACTGTAACAGCCAATCAACAGGAATTAACAGTAATGAGGATGAAAGAAAATTACCCTCTGCGCTGGAAATATTGTATACAGTATCATCAGTTCTTCAGTTAGGAAAGCATTTTTCATTTGCAAAATAAACATTGTAAAAATAGTCATTAAAACAAATTTAGGGCATGACTTTTGGAAAGTGAGTAGAATTATTCCCATTCACTTCAGTGGGAGTTGGATCACATTCTTAGAGACCATTGAAAACTTTTATTTTATAGTAAGCATAGTTTCATCTGGTGAAACAACACACTAAACAAAGGTTCAACTTAGTGGCCTGAGCCTGCAACTTTGATTTCAGTGGGAGTTGAGGACATTCAGCATCTTCCAGAATCAGACCCTTCATTAAATAATTTCCTGCTGATGCCATCCTTACAGAGCTGAAAGATGGAATCTGTTTGCTGCAGTTAACATACTGAGTGATGGATGGAGGTGGAAAGATGTGTCCAAAGATGAGTTTGTATTTATTGTAAACAAAGAATAAAATGTGGGCTTTTCTGCTCACTTGTTTGGAATTCAATTTTTGCCTAGCTAGCTCTAAATCCTTGTGTCTGGCGCATATTCACTTTGACTACAGCTGGGTAAATACTACAAAAAATGTTTCCTTGACTATTTATTCAAATTTTTAAATGGTTTGCATCTACCATGTTTCCAGCTCTTCTGTGCAAATTTTTGTAAACAAATTTACTGACAGGAACATTCATGGAAACAATGGCATTTAATTAAATATTGGAAAATATTCATAGGGAGCAATTTTTAAATTAATAAATGCTAGTAGTTTTCTAAATAAAAATGTCCCTATATCCAGGACATATATAGTTAGAAATTAGATGGACTCTTTCCTCCATGATTTCAAAGCACTTCACATAGAAACATTGGGAAGGGCAGAGGGACATATTTGAAACTAGATATTGCACATTCATGGTTACTTAAAAGATTAAATTCAGTATGTTAAATTACAATTAGAGCTGGTCAGATTTGTTTTACCAATCTATTTGAACTGACAGATAAATGGCCTTTACAATTTTTTGTTTGTTTTGTAAAATGTTGTTGACTTGTTGAAATTTTCATTTTCCATGAAAAATGCTGTGCCTTTTTGACTTTTTCAAAACTGTAATTAGAAATTATCAAAATGTTATTGGGTTTTTTGTTTACTGAAAACTTGGTGTTTGATCAACACAAAATTTTAATACTCACGTTGATAACATTTTTGCTATTTTTTTAGACAAATTTTAGGAATTAAAAAACAAAAATCACAAAAATTTCCTACCACCCACCAAAGTCATCAATCCATTTCAAGCCTTTTGAAATGAAAACAAGTTTGAAGTTTCTTGTGAAACTGCTTTTTTTTTTCATTTTTAACCAGCTCTAATAACAATATTTTAAAGATGAATATTTATTTGCAATACACCTACCATTCTGATTTCTGTTCCAACAAGACTTCAGGAATCATTACTTGCAAAATGCTGTGTTATCTCCTAATGGCAGAGGAGCTTACTTGAGTTGTTTTGTTTATTTTCTAATATTTTCTCAATGTACTAACATATTTAGCTTGAACCGTGTAGTTTTAACTGTACAGAAAGTGATGTGTTTTTGATGTATATAACTGAAAGAAACTTCAGTGATCTGGAAATTGCCCTAAATATATGATATTTTGTGTTGAAGTCTTAAGTTTTTGAGGAAAAACAGATTTTGTAGGGCAAATTTTAAATAAGTTTTTCTTTGGGAACATATATGAATTGATTTTAATTGGGATATAGCTGATGCTGATTGAATGGGATAATTATCTACTAATTTTCATTAGGTAAGAATAAGAGCCTATTAACTGTTTGGCTGCACTTAGACTGCGTTTCATCACTGGCATTCTCTCCTTTTGCCACTTTTCCCCCTTGTGTAGAGTTCACAATAGCTGTACATAGCACAGACAGAAGTTTTCTTTGTGTTTTGATCTAAGAATTTCTAAAAAGAACTTAAAAATTAAAGATACAAATTATGAGTATTTTTCTATGGCCACATGCAAGCTATGGGTTCAATTAGTTGCTGATTATATGTGCATGTGGATTATGGAGAGTGGAATGACTGATTTATTGTCTTTTCACTTTAATTTCCTTTTTAAAATCAAATTCTGAAGAACAATATGTTAAGGATTAGAGAAATAGGGGCAGTTAACAGGGGAAGAAAGAGTGAGAATGTGTATGAGCATTAGAAAGGAGCATAACTGGTCATATGTGAGTAATGTTTTACATACATAAGATTCCTGGATAAATACCGTATATTCTCACAGTAATAAGCCCTGATTCTATAGTACGCTCCATTTACAGTTTATAATGTAATAACTTAAATAAGACAAAATAATAATAATAAAATAATACCTGTAATAATTTAATTTGTGATCACTGTGTATTTATTGACAGAATATGGCCATCTCTTTTTGACTTGACCAAAATGCAGTTTAAAAAAAATACAAATACACTCTTTGATTGTATGATTTGAGACAAAATTTTAACATCGTGCAATCATTCTAGGTGAATTTGGCAGCAACACCTCTAGTTAAAGTTGTGTAATGTTTTCCATTATAAGATTCTGTTTTCAGTTGCTTATAACTTTGCCAAACTTTAACTGTTTGAACTAAAATGTTCACGCTAGGTGCCTGCTTCAGGTTGAATTTTTAAAGAAAGTTTCAGTTAAAATGGCTTAGCCATTTCCAAGAATGAGGTAAAGGAAAAATACATTATTTTGCCCAGGATTAAACCAAAACCCAAACCATACAACTGTAACATTGAGAAACTCTAGTGCCTCCATGCTTTGAAGGACAGACTTGAAATTTGGCAAGGGGTACCCTAGTGCTGGGAATGTTCTCTTTGCCGTTTGTGGCAATATGCCCAGATTGGCAACATTTAGAACCTCTGAAAATCTCAGTTCACTCATGCTCAATAGCAGCTTGTTAAAGGCTGGCAGCTAAATTCTCCGAGGATTCTGTCTGCACCTGGAATGCTCCATCCCTCAGCTCCTATTGCTGACCAGAATGTGTATGCACCATCCCCACAGAGTGATGGAGCATGCTCCAGCCCAGAGTGGCAAGGGCTGCCCCTGCTATTGCCAGAGACTGCTGTGGCCCCAGTCACTGGAACCGAGAGTGGCAAGACTGTTTCTGTTGTGCTTTCACTGCTCCCCCTACTGGAACTCAGGCAGGGAAAAGGAGGAGCAGGAGCAAGCAGCCTTACACAAATATAGAGGAAAAGTTGGTGGTGGTGGTGGTGGGGAAAGGGTTACAAAAGCTGTGGGGAAGAGATCTGACGAGCATGGGGTGGAAGACAGATAATAAGGACAGGAGCCTGGGTGAAGGGTGGAGATAGGAGCAGAGGGGAACAAGTGGAATAGAAGTGGAGAAGGAAAGGGACAGGTACCAAGGAGGTGCATAAAAGCAGACAGACAAAGGGACATGGGTCTAGGAAGGAGAATAGGGCAGAGATCTGGTGGGGAGAGGGCAGAAGGTTCTATAACCACTATATATCAGCACACTCCTGTCAGAACCTGGCATTGAACCCAGAATTCCTGAGTCTCGCAATACCTCTACCGTCATTACATAGCTGTGAAATCCACTGGTGCTTGTCCACAAAGAGGAAGACACCCTACTACCACTACCAGTTCCTTCCTTAATTCAAGGATAGAGGTCTGTGTGGTGGGTCTAAAGGTCACCACCCTGCTGATGATCCATGTGGTGATAATTCTTCATGATGGAAGTTCTGGTTTTTTAGTTTGTTTTTTAAAAAGTTAGAAAATTACATACAAAATCTATGTTAAAGGAAAGTTAAGATTTCAAAATCAAGCACTCAGAAGCTAAGAAATGCCTGTGCTATCTTAATTTGGTCCTCTTGTGCATATACATTATGATACACTGTTTTCCACAGAACATCTGCCCCATTCAGTGCATGGGATGTTTGTCAATTGGTATGGAAATCTAAGATAATAAGTCAGGCAAGTTACAGATTTCTGAATTTCAGTTTTCCTTTCTGTGGAGTCATAAGGGGTCTGTCCTCATACTGATGCAGGATGATTTATTATTATTATTATTTCTATCACAGTACTCAGGTGTGCATAGCACTTTAGAGATGAAGTAATTAAAAGCACAACAAAACAGGCCTCTGGCCCTTGGAGCTTTCAATCTATTTGCTTGGTCCTACTAGGTGCTTAAGATCCCGAATTACCACTGTTTGATGCAGAAGGCTACAATGGGACAAGGGAACAGCTGCAGATCTACCTTTAAATGGTTTCCCTGTGCATCTTGTGTAGGTGGCGTGCAGATGAAATTCTAGCCCATTGACTGGAATAGCAGCTGCAATTGGCTGTGCAGCAGTGCCACACTTACATCCTGGGGTGAGGGTAGTGCACATCTGTGTACAGCACGAATGCTTGGGTTTTATGCAGGTGGAAAGTGCATTTCACCTTAAAAAATCTAACCTGGTGTGGCGTACAGTGTCTATTAGTTTGACTATTGTCATAAATATAGAGGGAAGGGTAACAACCTTTATATATGCAGTAGCATAAAATCCCTCCTTGGCAGCTGTACTGAATCACCTTACCTGTAAGGTGTTAAGCAGTTCAAATAACCTAGTTGGCACCTGATCAGAAGGACCAATGATGAAAGAAGATACTTTCAAATCTGGGGGGGGGAGGATTTGTTTGTTGTTCTCTTTGTTTGTTCCCTCTCCAGATGGAGGGAGAAGCCAAGCAGGTATAACATCTCCTGAAAATATATCTGGAATAATCCATCTAAAACCATGGAAATTGTAAGTAGGGCAAGGAAATGCATTAGGTTATCTTTTGTTTTTGCTTGTGAATTTTTCCTATGCTACAGAGGTAGTTTTATTCCTTTTTTGTAACTGTGAAGCTGAGCCCAGAGGGGAATCCTCTGTGTTTTAAATCTTTTTATTACCCTGTAAAGTTACCTTCCGTCCTATTTTCAAGGTGTGATTATTTTACTTTTTTCTTTATAATAAAGTTCTTCTTTTAAGAACCTAATTGATTTCAGTGTCCTGAAGACAAAGGGTCTGGTCTGTGCTCACATTACTAAGGCAATTAGTTGGTATATTATTCTCAAGCCTCTCCAGGAAAGGGGGTGAAGTGGCTTGGGGGGATATTTTGGGGAAATAGGGATTCCAAGTGACCCGTCCCTGAATTTTTATGTAAGTCACTTGGTGGTGGCAGCAATACCGTTCAAGGACAAGGAAAGGAATTTGTGCCTTGGGGAAGTTTTAACTTAAGCTGGTAGAATATAAGTGTAGGGGGTCTTTCATGCAGGTCCCCACCTCTGTACCCCAGCGTTCAGAGTGGGTGGGGAACCCTGACAACTGTACATTTGATTAGCAGCTGAACAAAGTTTGTTACAGAAAACCTGGACTTTCTTTTCAAGTGAAAGTGCAATACATGAAAATAAGGCTGAAACTGGATGGAGCTATTTGGACCATGGGTTCTCAACCTGTGGCTTGTGAGCTGCTTGCAGCCAAATCAGCACACATCTGGGCCAATGTGACATCATCAGGGCCGTACAGGAGGTATATATAGTGTGTGGATGCAGCCCACATAACACAAAGAGAGTAGCATATGCGGCCCACAATGGTAAATAGGTTGAGAACCACTGATTTGGACCTTACATTTACCAACCTCACAGTTTTTTATAATGCCTTTAAGTTATACTATTAAAATATTATTCCTGAAGATATTTTTGCCTCTCGCCCCTTCACTTCCCCCGTCCCTCCCCAGTAAATGGCTTTCTTTGGTATCCTCATTGGATTCCCAAAAATTAGAGATGGTGGGAAAATGGTGATGTTTTTTCACAAAACATTTCAAAGTGTTCTTTTTTCACCCTAGATTTCAAAAAGGAACATCTCCTGAGTTATTTGTTTTATTTCCTCCCTCTTCCTTCCCCTTTTACTTTTTTCCTTCTTTCTGCCTCCCCCCCGTTTTCCATTTTGCCACTGACAAAAAGGGGAAAAAGGTATAAACTAAAATCACCCCCAATTTTTAATTTTAAGGTATCATAGAAAATGCAGAAAATTAAGAAAAAATGTTTTTTAATTAAAAAGTTTTTGCTTTTGAAAAAAAAAGTAATTTTTTTCAACTAAAACATCTATTTGAAAAATGTTACCCAACTCCTGTATCTATTCTACTGTCGCTATGCTATTGGGCCCACATTTTGTAACGGATGTTAATGAACTAGTACAAATATGTTGTTTGGAAGTTGTACAGTGGAACACTTTGGAGTTTTCCTATATAATTTGTGCTACTCAGCTAGAGCCTTAGAAATAAGATTATGCACCAAAGTATTAATCGCATAGCATTTGGAGCACTGGAAGGAAGGAGGCACTTTTAGAGGGAAAGCACTTGTCACGCCTAAGAAGTGAGTGGAGGAGGCTATTATTCATGAGTCCAAGGGACCAGAGAAAGCCATACACAGCAGCTGGACTTGATGCATCTGTACAAGAGGTGTAGCACAAATCTCAGCCCTACCTTCCCTGCACTACCTGTTGTGCCAAGGGAGAGATCTCTCATCACCAAACATGTTCAACCCTTTGGTTTTGATGGTGCTGCCAGCTGCTTTAATGGATCGCTCTTAGGCTCAGAGGGAGAAAATCAACCCACTTACTGTTTCCTGGGCTTCTTGTGTCGCTGTTTTGGGGCTGTCTTGTGTCCCTGTGCTTTCTTACCCTTCAACAGTTCACCTACAAGCGAACAGCCATAATTTGACCCCATATACACCTCTACCTCGATATAATGCTGTCCTCGGGAGCCAAAAAATCTTACCGTGTTATAGGTGAAACCATGTTATATCAAACTTGCTTTGATCCACTGGAGTGCTCAGCCCTGCCCCACCTCCCCGAGCACTGCTTTACCACATTGTATCCGAATTCGTGTTATATTGGGTCGCGTTATTTCGGGATAGAGGTATATGTAACACAATTATATTTCTGATTTTCTATCTCAAGTTTTTTACCTTGAGCTCCTTGATTGTATAACATCAGTCTGTGAGCAGACTCAACATCCAAAAAATAGTCCATCTTGGAGGAACTTTTTGTTGCCAATACGCCTTTCTTTTCAAAGCGATGTGATCAATCAAATTCCTGGGGGGGGAAACAACTAAATATCAAACATACAAATATAAATAAAAATCACAGATTTTTTCTGAGTAAAGAATTCTGTATGCAGTATTTAAAAAACATCCCAATCTGGCATATCAGAGTGCATCTGGGGAAAAGCATTTAAAACCATCATGCATAGAATATTTTTAAACCACAGATTTTAGTTTCAAAGAATAATTTTTCATATCCCCAGCTGAAGAAAATATGAGGAAAATAGAAATACCAAACACAAACAAGATTCCTAGAATTATCAGTGATATCCCATCCACAGCCTCCATCCCGCCACAACATACACTTGTTTTACCCACCTGATGCATCCTGTCTTAAGCTAAGATTGTAAGGACTTTGGGGCAGTGGCCGTCTTTTACTTTATGGCTGTATAATGCCTAGCGCAACAAGATCCCAACCTGATTAGGGCCTCTAGGCACTACAGTAAAACAAATGATAATAATATTTATGTTTAAAACACAAACATTTCACCAGACAGGACGGAAAGAGATTGCACTTCAGCAGGTATGCCATTCCACCGAAAGGCAAGAAAACCAACTCTTCCCCCTGGCCCCCTTCTTACATTGACTTAAAGTAGCAGCAGAACTTCACACCATCAGCTTTTAACATGTTTGATAACAGGTATTGTCAGTGTAATGTCAAGCACTCTTAGCATTGATTCTTGGCTGACCCTTTCATTGCAGTATTCCCTTGAACCCATTTATGGTATGTAGTCTATGAGTTAACCTCTCCTCTGCAATACGGTGTTTCTTGTGTGACACACATTGACATGTCAATTATCATGAACCTTTCCCTACCTTCCTGTTGCCTCCTGCATTTTCTTTCACTTCACACAGCAATTATATATATTGTATATTTAAAGTCCAGCAGTACAGAAAATATATACACTGGCATTTCTTTGCATCTTTCCCAGCATGTGTGCATAGATGTATAAGCAGCTATATAAATATCACCAATAACCTTCATTTTTTAAAAAAAGAGATCAATAGTCCTTCCTCTTTCAGAGCATTTCTTTTAGGGTGATGTGAAAGAATGATCCTCACTTCATGCAATGTCTTGAATTCCAAAGTATAAATCTATTTGTTTGGAACAACATGTGAAATCATTTTCAATTTACAAACCTATACTAATGAGAAAACTTCTAAAATTCTTCAACATATCACTTCATTGGAGTATTCTGAACAACAAATGATACTTACTGCAAATAACAAGAGCTGCCTGCCAGTGGTGGAAGCTCCTGTAGTTTCAGGGAGGGCTTCCTTGATCTTACTAAAATGTCCCCAGTGTAAGCAAACAATTTTTATTGTTTGATTGGAACTCTGATGAATAATGCATAACGTCAACTGGACTTCCTTTATCTGATAAAAATGGCCAGGAGGTGTTGTTACTTAGCAACAGAAGGTGACACTACTATCAACTCCCCCACACCCTCAACACTGAAGGAATAAACCCCTGATAAAACTTTCCCAAGGAAAAAAAGCAAAAAAAACCCCAATCCTATATCAAGTTCCTTTATTAATTTGGTTTTTGCTCTTATCTTGATCACTTTCCCCTTCAGAAGCTCAGAAAACCTGAATTGTGTTGTAATGATTCATTGAAGCATTTTGTTTTGTCTAATAATTTACTTTTACTGACCTGGACCCCCTTTCACTATTTACCACAAGAGTAATGAGACTATGAAGTATTTTACAGTAAATGTAAGATGAATAATAATGTCATAATGAGACTGTTCAGAGATCACTCCTATTTTTATCTGGTGCTGTGTGTTGGGTAAGGCTGTTTTGCACAGTTCAGAAAGGCACTAAATGCATTAAATATTCCAAGGATGCCATAAAAGCCACAAGTTATCCAGAAGCCTCTCACACTGTGATATTCCTACTTTTTTGTATTAACTCTCTGTGGGATATATGCATATAATAGTCTCTAGGAATCATCACATTTCTATATAGTATGTAGCTTTGTGCAAAATACATGATGAAGCTTTTCCCAGTAGATGTACATTGCTAAAGAGCAAAGGCACTATATAAAAGAATTAAAAATAAAAATAAAAGCTCAGGTTAGCAGATAGGTACTTACCAATATTACTGATCTCTTTCCATCCTACTGGCTTGAAATAAGACTAAGCAATGTAACCAGTTGGTGAGCCAGAGCGAACAGCTTCAAATTGTCACTTCAACCTCGAAATCAAGAGTACAGAGTAGAGAAAGGTGATAGATCTGCTGTTTTATATTATGATGAAATGAAACGTCTTAGTACAGATCTGAGTGGAACTGCTTTTTATATTACATTAGCCTGCTAATTTGAGGAAATTGAAAGGCTTTGTTTTACTGTCTTTTCTCTGTTCCCTTTGCTACCCCCTCAATTTAATTTGCATTTAAAATTATTCTTATGGCTTCACTGCTCTTCAAGGTGTGGAGTATTTTCTAATCACGATGAATGTTCAGTATGATTTTGTGCAATGCCACTTTTATTCTGAGCCAGAAAACATTGTGAATAATTATAATTGCTAGTTATTTTCTAGAACGAAATAGAGTGGTTGTCTGATGCAGTTTCAGATTTTTCCTCCAAATAGCAGTGCACTGTAGCAAAACTGCTCAGTCAAAGCTTGCATAAATATATCAACTCAAATGGCACTATTTCATCTCCTGATAACTTCAATATTCAAATCCATGTACATTGGAAACTGAATATTTTTTCCACTGTATGTTTTTTCAATAATATTAGGCTATTTCTGTTTTTGAAATGGACTTACATATTTAGTAGAGATATTGTAAAATACATTTTGATTGGTTCCAGTTCATATTGTTTAATCCCCCTGGGGAATCTTCACAAAGTTTGAGGTTCAAATGAAGCCAGGGAACGAAAGGGAAACTTAGCCAATGCTGTTGAGTTTCACCTGGTTTTGTCCCCAGAACCTAAGTCAGGACCCCACTCCTTCCAACAAGTCTTGGGATCCTCCTGTTGCTTCTGATCTATGAGAGGAGAAAGGGGTGACTGGTAGACTCTACATTTTCACCCTTCTTCTTCCTGCACTTTAAGGTGGGAGGAAGGTCAGGAAACATGGTCAAGCCTACTCTTCCTATATCCACAGAAATTCTGTTCAAGGAAGCAGGTATAACCTCTGAAACTCAATGCTACAAAATATCACTGATGCTCAGTACTTGGGATTCACAAAAGGATTAGACATTTATTTGGATAATGAGAAGCTCGATCGTTACACTGGATAGCATAACATTTTCAGGAGGGGAATAAAATGAACTTTAAAATCCCATGAGGGACTAAGCTATCAGGAAAGGAACTCAATGCCAATGCACTCGTCAACAGAGACGATGATTCAAGTGATAGTACTTCTTGTCACTCACTATGGATGCTACAGGGCATAAGCTACTTTCTAACTCTCATAGTTAGAAGTTAACTTCCCCGAAGGGCAGGTTATTGCATAATTTTCCATTTCATGGTTTCTTACACATTCACCTGAAGTATCTGATACTGGCCACAGTCGGAGACAAGATCTTGTACTAGTTGGATCACTAGCCAGGTCTGGTATAGCAATTCCTGAATTCCTCATCTGCAGCACAACTCTGAATGTACATGGGCGAGAAGGAAAACATGGCAAACTCTGCCCCATTCCTGCTTAAGAATAATATATTAACACCTCCTCATCAGATTTTAATATGTCTTCCTCCTCCTCCTTCTCATGACTTTCACTAACTTCATAGTCCTTATCTATATTGAGTGACAAGAAGTATAGTTACTTGACTCATCATCACTTCTGTTGACCAGTGCATTGGCATCGAGCACCTTTCATGAGAGCTTAGTCCCTCTTGGGGTTTTGAAGTTGACTTTAAATTGCAATGCAAAAGTTGTGACAACTGGAAAAAGAACTGTCCAATTTGGAGTTGGGCAGCAGCAAGGAAGATAATGGTACCTATCTATAGCTAATACATCTATCTATCTAGATTGTTATATGGCACCTATTATTCTAGGAGAATCTTCACCTGCCCTGTTAGGCAGCTTTAGGACCCTGAGCTATAGCATGGGCCAAGATCTGACCCTCAGTTTAGCGAGATAGACCTCTCTGCACTAAGAGGGGGAAAAATTATCTCTAGCTCAGCTGAAAGGCTTGCAGGCTTAGAAAAATGTTTAACTGTAAAAGGACTGGTTCTAGTTTGTGTGTGAACCCAAAACTCAGTAATTTTGTGTGGTCTGGAAACTCATAACAAAAGATCTGCACAGCTGTTGTGCTAATGAAGGAAATACTCTGAATTTGTTTGTTGTCAGGGATGATAGTTTCAGAGGGCGCCCCCGGGATAAAATGACAGAGCCATAACAGTGCAGGAAGGCAATAGGCAAACTTATCCCCACAGCTCTATCAATGCAACCAGCAAAATACTTATTATGGAAGTACTGGACCTTTTCTGAGCACAGATTTCTAATCATGATAATCAATGCAACGGTTTTGTAATGTGCACAAATGTATCCCCAGGACTAGAGGAAACCAGGAAACTCACTTCATTTGTGACACTTTTTTTAAAACCTATGTTAGAGAGATACTTGATAAAAATTTGTATACTTGGAAAAATCTGAGTCCAGGCTTCTAAATGTTAAGTTTAAATAACCTACTACATCACATTTGATTTTTTTTCCAAAGGCAAGAACATGAGAATAATTGAACACTTGGCATTTACAAGACAAGAGTAGCCTTATGGTTTTCTAGCAGTCAGATACATGTAGGCAACAGAGCTTACCCCCTCCCCCCACTCTGAACTCTCTATTGTGAGCATAACTGCGAATGTAATGACTCACAGGCTGAAAAAAAATCTGCTGCTGACAAACACTAATATTAACCCAAAAGAAAGTGGGAGAGAGAATGTAATGTGTGACTGAAGAAAGTGTAGGCAAGGTGATTATTACAGGGAGTTGTTTCCTGAGGGATACATTCAGAATAAAGGAAAAATATAAAAGTTTAAAGCCACTAAGCTATGAAGAATAGTTTTTTATTATAATTATTAACCTTGGGCTTAGATGGACTAAAAAGAAAGAACTAGTAACAAAATTGGGATATGTTCTCTGTTTTTGATCCCCTAACACAGGGGTGGCCAACCTGTAGCTCTGGAGCCACATGCGGCTCTTCAGAAGTTAATATGTGGCTCCTTGTATAGGCACCGACTCCGGGGCTGGAGCTACAGGTGCCAACTTTCCAATGTTCCAGGGGGTGCTCACTGCTCCACCCCTGGCTCTGCCACAGACCCTGCCCCCACTCCACCCCTTCCCACCCCCTTCTCTGAGCCTGCCATGCCCTCGCTCCTACCCCTTCTCCCTGCCTCCCCTGAGCCTCCTGCACACCACGAAACAGCTGATCAGGAGGTGTGGGGAGTGGAGGGGGAGGTGCTGATTGGTGGGGCTGCTGGTGGATGGGAGGCACTGGGAGCGGGGGTGGGGGAACTGATGGGGGGCTGCTGACGTATTACTATGGCTCTTTGGCAATGTACATTGTTAAATTCTGGCTCCTTCTCAGACTCAGGTTGGCCATCCCTGCCCTAACACAAGAGAGACATTACAATAAATAAAGGATGCAATAAAATACATAGAACTGTTCAAACAACAGTGTCTCACAGCACTTTACAATTATATAAAATATTACCGACAATGTTTTCAAAAGTGTCCATGAATTTTGGATGATTCCAGTCGGGATGCCCTGCTCAAGGCAACTGTGAGTTTCAAGATGGTTAGCTAAAATTGGAGGCCTCCAAAATTTGTAGATACTTCTGAAACCTTAACCATAAAGTCAATAGCCTGTAAACATTCAACTATAAAAATATCTTGGGTGACATTCTGGCCCCACTGAAGTCAATAGGAGTTTTGCCATTCAGTTCAGTCGGGTCAGGACTTCATCCCTATAGTTTAGTCCTGATGATGTCTCAAAAGATCTTAAAATACTTGAGATGGAGACTGTAGGGCAATGAATGGGATTATATGACCGGGTTGCGTGTGACAGCAGGGAAAGGTCTCAGTAACCCAAGAGGTCCTATGGCAGTAGATATTCTGTCTGAGAGCCGTCCAGGCTACAGTGATATGTGGCAGTGTAGTGTACTTTTATTTTCGTGAACTGAGGCTGAAGAGATGTGTATCTGATAAACTCATTAGTGTGGAGAGATTCTGGGGAAGTTCACATGGTGTGCACTATGCTAATAAACCAAATCCTGCAGTCCTTATGCAGGCAGAAGTTATTTTGAATTCAAAGGTCTCTTCATCATCATAATCATAGGGTCAGATCATTCTCTCCCAGAAAGAAACATGCAGGAGAGGGCCTGAGGAGACAGACAACTCCACAAGTTTCATCTAACTCACCCCCACAAATGAATATTGGGGTGTTTGTGGTGGTGGGGGATGCAGATTGATTAGGTGGTGATTAAACCTGACCAGCGTGAGACAGCAGGGTCCATGGGAAGGGCGGCACTCCCCCAAGCAACACATAGCAACCATAGAGGGCTACATACAGCAGCTGAATCCTTGCTCTGTGCCAGGGTTTCTCAAACTTCATTGCACCATGACCCCCTTCTGACAGCAAAAATTACTAGATAATCCCAGGAAGAGGGATTAAAACCCAAACCCTGCTGCCCAGGCTGATGGTGGGGGTCAAAGCCAGGAGGAGGGCCAAAGCCGAAGAGAAGGTTACTAACCTTTCAGTAACTGAGGTTCTTCAAGATGTGTGTCCCTGTGGGTGCTCCACTTCAAGTGATGGTGCGTCCCGGCGCCGTTGATCGGAGATCTTCGGTAGCAGTGCCTGGTTGGGACGCATGCGCTCAACTGCTGTCTCGCGGTCTCATTAGAGTCTGCCTGAGCGTGTGTGTCCTGCACCTCCCTCAGTTCCTTCTCTACTGTGGAGAAGTCAGAATGGTGCTCCAAAGTAGAGGGGAGGAGGGCGGGGAGTGGAGCACCCACAGGGGGACACATCTTAAAGAACCTCAGTTACTGCAAGGTGAGTAACCTTCTCTTCTTCTTTGAGTGCTGTCCCTGTGGGTGCTTCACTCCAGGTGAATGTGAAGCAGTACCCACTATGGTTAGTGGGACTTTGGAATTGCGGCAGTGATGACTGTAGACAGTACTGTGTGGCCTACTATGGTGTCTGCCTTGGTATCCTGCGTGATAGCATAATGTTTGGTAAATGTGTGTTCAGATGTCCATGTAGTCGCCTTACAGATATCAGGAATAGGTACGTTATGGAAGAAGGCAACAGATATTGACATAGCTCGAGTAGAATGAGTTCTGATGCCTTTGGGTGGTTGCAACAAAGAATCCTGTGGCACCTTATAGACTAACAGACGTTTTGCAGCATGCAGCTTTTCGGTGGTGAACCACTTCTTTTCGGTGCAAGGTATGGGTATTCATGCATCGAAGAGTGGGTTTTCACCACACAAGCTCATGCTGTTAAACGTCTGTTAGTCTATAAGGTGGCAAAGATTCTCTGACTAACAATCAGAACTAACTAGGCTACCCCTATTTGGGTGGTTGGGCATTCTGAATGCGGTAACAGGATCTGATGCAGTCAAAGATCCACTTGGAAAGGCGTTGCTTAGAGATAGCCGCACCCTTCGATCTCTCAGTAGTGGAGACAAATAGCCGTTGGGATTTACAAAATGGTTTAGTCCTGTCTAGATAAAAGGTGATTGCTTGTCTGATGTTGAGGGTATGTAGAGCTGCTTCATGTGGAGTCTCATGAGGTTTGAGATAGAATGCAGGTAAGTATATTGGTGGGTTAAGGTGGAAGGTGGACACCACCTTAGGGAGAAATTTAGGGTGGGGTCGCAGGGTAACTTTATCTGGGGTCTGCCAGAGGGTGTTAGCTGGTTCTAGGAGTGCTTCAGTTATGGGGAGCGTGATCTTTGAGGGCGCAGAGGGTTGGAGGATTTTGAGGAGTCTGTGTTGTGTCTCCTGGACCTCCTCTAAAGGGATGTCCTGGCTGAGTGCCACCCTCTTGAAAAGTTCTTGGAATTGTTTAAAGTCGTCCATATTCTGTGGAGGCGGAGGCATGAGGACTCTATCTGTAGCTGATGGAGTTAGGAGTCTGTTAATCAGGGTATGGTCCATAGCCCACCTCTTCGGGGGGTGAGGTTCAGGTACTCTAGAAGTAGACGGAGATGGAGATAGAGGCACAGAAGAAGCTTGTGGTCTGGTGGAAGAAGCATGAGGTTAAGTGGCAGCAGGAGCTGGCCAAGGGTACCACTGACGCCAAGGCATGGGGTAAGAGAAGTTAGGTCTGCCCATGGGGGAGCAAAGTAAGGAAACTGAAGCTGGTGGTTGTGAGCCGTGACCTGAGGTGCAAAAGGTTCCGGTGGAGGAGGAGAGGCAGGTGGGGTTAACTCCACCTGCTGCTGCATATCAGGCTCACTGTCAGAGAAGGTAGCCAGGTCAGGTGGGGAAAGCGGCTGGTCAAAGAGTGAGCACTGTGTGTCAAGGAGCAGAGAGTCAGGCTGAGGGGCCACTGAGATGTCATCCTGACTTAAGAATTGCTGCTGCTGCTGCTCCCTGTGCTGTGATCCTGCTGAGCGTGATCTGTGCTCAGAAGCATGCACTGACTCCTGTTTTGCTTTCTCTGGTGCCGCAGGCCATTGGTAGGTGCCCTGAGGGAGGGTCCGGTGCTGCTGCTGGAGTGCCATGCAGGCTCGGTGCCAATGTTCTTGTCGGCACCAGGTCTATTTTTGGTGCTGAGGGGACCAGTGCCGAGGAGACCTTGCTGGGAAGTCGGGTCCCTGCCTCTGCGCTCTGCGGGAGCCATGGTTGAGGTGCTGGGACGGTCGGAGGCACCTGCCTTCGGCGCTGTCAGCACTGAGGGTAAGGATCTCGCAGGAGACCCTTTACCCTTTTGAAAGTCTCTGGATGGAGACAGTTGGGCTTCCTGCCTCTTTGCATGAGAGAGTGAAGCCGCGCTCCCGATCGGTTCAGACCTGGCCAGGGAGCGTGAGGGAAAGGGTTTGCTTTTGCCCGTCTCCATAGATGCCTGTAGGGATTTCTCCATCAGGATCATTTTCAGCCGCAGGTCCCTGTCACAACGAGCCCTGGTTTTGAGGCTGGTACAATGGACACACTTGGCAGGGATGTGTGTCTCGCCAAGGCACTTCACACAGCGTGAGTGTCCGTCGGACCGTGGTATAGAGTCTTGACAGGAAGCACATTTCTGAAATCCTGAAGACCCTGGCATTATTGCACTAGGAGAGTGTCTCAACGGGAGACAAACTTGAAAAAAGTTTTTTTTAAATTTTTTTTTAAACTATGTAACTATTCTAAAGGAAGGGAAATTACTAGGATGTTACTAACTAACTATTTCTATGTCTTTGTATTTGTTTCCTTCAGAGACCAGGGAAGAAGATCAGCACTGCCCAGAGTCCCGTCTTCAGCCGAGGACAGTTGAGAAGGAACTGAGGGGGGTGCGGGAGGTGCATGCATACCCTAACGAGACCGCTAGACAGCAGCTGAGTGCATGCGTCCCGACCAGGCACTGCTACCCAAGATCTCCGATCAATGGCGTCGGGACGCACCGTCACCTGAAGTGGAGCACACACAGGGACAGAACTTGAAGAAGAAACTTGAATGCTTCAGCCCAGGTCAGGGGGACTGTAACCTGAGTCCCGCTGCCCAGGGCTGAAGCTAAAGCCTGACCCATGCTGCCCAGGGTTGAAGCCCTCGGGCTTCGGCTTCGGCTTCAGCCCTGGGCAGTGAGGCTTTGACTTTGGCTTCAGCCCCAGACCCCAGTAAATCTAACACTAGCCCTGTCGATTAAAACAGGGTTGCGACCCGCTTTGGGGTCCTGACCCACAGTTTGAGAACCGCTGCTCTATGCCCTTCTGCAAGCCTCTTGGAGCTCATTCTCTAGCAGAGACACTTCAGACGTTTCCTAGGGAACGTGGGGAGCTGGAGACAACCTATGAAGCCACAGATCCCCACCTCCATGCCTTACTGAGAGAGAGTCACTGGATCTCAGTCTCATCTGCAGACTCTTCCTGTCTGTAGATGAGACTGAGACATCATTTTATGAAATAATACAATACACTGATGCCTTTAATTTGACATTAGTAAATATACCAAGGCAATTATTAATGATCACAATCTTCATCTTCACACCGGAGGGAACACAATGAAGTACAGTAGAAATATGGCATCAGAAGGGTCCAAATGACATATATGACAAGCTACAATGTGCACAGTTCTGGTTTTAGCAAGTGGCCTGTAGTACACAGGATAAGCAATTTTGAAATGACTGAGCATCTGGACATAAGTACTGTAACATGCTTACGTTTGATAATCTACAAATTGCAATCTGGTTAGAAAAAAATAAAGAGATTCTTACAGTCTGGCTTTCAGCAATGCAGCAGCATGTGAGGGATTGTGGGCCTCAAACTGGGCAGTGCTCAGACTGCAGCCATCACCCAGCAGCCCACTTCAAGCAATGGAGAAGGGGGCTAGTGGAGCTCTATCCCCACCAATGTCTCTGCCTACAAAGCTCCTGACTATGGGAGATGTCCAGCAATTGGCTTGGATGCAGTACTTAAGCCAGAACAAGGCAAAGGAAGCTGTCCAAGCAACTAGGTGAATCCCTGACTGGTTGGCACTGTGGACCCTGTCTACTTGCCTGACTCCTGGTTCCTGCTTCTCAGCCTGCTCCTTGCCCTCCTTATCCAAGATTCCTTTCTGGCCCCAGTTTTTGCTTCCCTGCCTTGCTCCAGATCCCTACTTCTTTGCCCTACCCCTGGCTACTGACTCTGGCTCCGACACTTGGCTTAATCCCGACTCTGACTCTGGTTTGCCCCTTGGCTTGCCCCCTAACTCTGACTTAAGCTTTGACCCTTGGCCTGACTCCTGACTCTGTCTCCAGTGTGGATTCCCAACTCTAACCATTAGGCATGACCACCTATGCCCTAGTCCTTACAGCATTCTTGGACCACTACCTGTTCCTCTGAGTGTGCCCAGCTGAGGCTGGACTCTGCAGAGTTCCCTGTACCCCCAGGGGCATCAGTGCTGCATGATCAGGTGTGCTGACTCCAGGCGGACAACAGACCACTGCAGGCACAGAACACACAGCTGATTGCTGAGAATCAGATGTTGTGGGAGAAAGCCCATCAACTCCAAGAAGACAGCATTGTGTACCTGTCCCATTCAGCCGTGCTGTCATCTGAGCTGGGACCTGCTATTCCTCTGCCCAGGCACTTTGATGCGAGCTGCTCCTAATTCCCAGGCTTCCTGAACCAGTGCCACCTCTTGTTATTGCTTTAACCTTAGACACACTCTTCCATTCAGGGCAAGGTAGGCCTGTTAGTCTGCTTGCTGATTGGGGAGGAGTTGGAATAGGCCTTCTGCCCTGTTGGGATGCCTTCCAAAAGGTGATATCAACCATCTTCAACCACCCTGCTCCATTGATGCTGCCTTGCAGAAACAACAGAAACTCCAACCCCTCCAACTTTTTATGCTGCTCACTTCTGCTGTCTCGTTTTGGACATGGAACTGAATGAGGCGGCCCAGTTATTTCAGGTTTGATGGAGTTTGTGAGATGAGGTCAAGGATGAACTGGCCCAAGATGAGACCAAAGGTTATGGACACCTTCATAGATCTTATTATCTGGATCGACATATGATATATGTGAGCAATGGGACGAAAGAAAAGGGACATCACAACTGTGCCCCTGCTATTTCATTCCACTCCACCAACTGAGCTGATGGAGGTTAGACCTGGCCTGCTGGCAACTCACCTTTGATGAGTTAGAGTGCCAGTGATAACTTAATCTGTGTTACTATTGTGGTGAGCTAGGCCATGTTATCTCCAGTTGCCCCAAAAGGAACCCATCTTGAAGGAACCTGGAAAACAAGTCAGACCTGCTTGGTGAAGGGGGATAATCTGGGTGTTCTGACAGTGTTCCCCTGAACCGCAAACTGAGGTCCTGACTGGAACACACGCCAGTTCCTGTTAACCAGCACTCACAAGTGCCAGTTGAGTTATGAATCCCAGCCACCTCCAACCACTCCCTCCACAGCAGGCCCTCATTGACTCAGGTACAGCAGACAACTTTATTGGTGCCCAGGCACTGTAGATTCTCCTGCAGCTCAAGCCCATTCCAGACCTAGTAGAGATGATCAAAGAGTCTCTCTTTGATGGAACCTAGTCAGTGCCATCCACTGACAACATGTCACCCCCACATCCCTAACAGGGACTATGATTACCCAGTTGAGCTACAACCTGGGGCAAACATTCTTTTCAGGCCATATCCAAACACAAACTAGCCACTCCACACACGTACCTTCAGGAGAACTTAGCTAAAGTGTTTATTCACAAATCCATCTTACCCACCGGGACGCCGGTCCTCTTTGTTAAAAAAAAAAAAAGATGGCAGCCTCCAACTATGTGTGAACTATCAGGCGGTGAATCAGGTCACTATTAGAAACCGACATATGGTAACTACTACTAATCCCTGAGCTAATGGACAGCATGGTTGCTGCTCAGTTTATACATAAAACTAGATCTATGGTGGGGGCATACAACCTAGTATGTGTGAGAGCTGGGGACAAATGAAAACCGCCTTTATCACAGCAACTTTGATTATCTTGTGATGCCTTTTGGTTTGAAAAACACACCCATAACATCATTTATTAATAAAGTATTCTGGGACATTCTGGACCAACGTGGTAGTTTACCTGGGTGACACTTTTTTTGGACAATGCCAAACACCACACCATGCATGTCTGAAGAAGCTATGCTGACATGGCCTCTATGCTAAACTAGTAAAATGCACCTTTAATTAGTTCACCATAGAATTCCTGGGGATCATCCTATCCCCTGCGGGTACTGAAATGGATCCATGCAAGGTAAAGGCAGTCCTCAAGTGGGCAATGCTACGGAACATTCATGCGCTACATTTCCTAGAGTTGTCAAACTTCTATCAGTGGTTCATTCTGGGGTTTTGGAAGTGGACCACTCCTCTCACTGCCCTTCTTCACAAAAACACCAGATTCCTCTAGTCTCCTGAGGCTCAGCAGGTCTTCCAGCAATTAAAACTCGCATTTATCACCAGTCCCATTTGGTCCACCTAGATATCATGCAAGCCTTCATCACCAAAAGGCTTTCCACTTGGTGACTGGAGCAGTGCTATCCAAAAGGCACAGTCCTTTAAAAGTTGTTACATCCATGCACCTTTTACTCTAGTAAACTCACACCTTATGAATTTTGGAGACAGAACTCCTGGCAATTAAGACCACCTTCAAAAAGTGACACTACTATCCAGAAGAGGCCTGGTGTACATCAATCATAAGACCTAGAATATTTGCATAAAGCCAAGGCCTTTAACCAAGGATCACATACTCTTTTTCCGCTTTGATTTCGTAACCTCCTATCATTGAGGAATCAAAAATAGCACGGTTGATGCTCTGTCCCAGAAGTGAGACTATTACGCTGATTTAAAGGACCCTAAAACCTCCTGGAGCCTCAAGCCTCATAACTTTCTGGGCAAAGAACAAAGATTTCTAACCATCAGAGGAACGAAGTTCTGGAAAAGCCTTGCAAGGGGAGTAGTGGGGCCCCAAAAAAACCTAACTGGCTTCAAGAATAAGCTTAATAAGTGTATGGAGGGGAAGTATGATGAGATTGCCTACAATGGCTGGTGGCCCATCTGTGAGTCCTAGTAGCAAATATCCGCAACAGCCGGAGATGGGACACTAGATGGGGAGGGCTCTGAGTTTCCCTCTGAGGTGCCTGCTTGTTAGATCTTGCTGACATGCTCAAGGTCCAACAGATCACCGTACTTTGGTTGGGAAGGAATTTCCCCCCACATCAGATTAGCAGAAATCTTGGCGGGGGTTTGCCTTTCCCTGCAACATGGAGCATGAGTCACTTGCAGGTTTAAACTAGAGTAAATGGTAGATTCTCTGTTACTTTAAGCCTTTAAATCATGATTTGAGGACATCTGTAACTCAGCCAGGGCCTGTGGGTCTATTATAGAAGTGGGTGGGTGCGATTCTGTGACCTGCAATGTGGCCTAGATGATCATGATGGCCCCTTCTGGCCTTAAAGTCTCTGAGTCTATGGGTGCAGCTCCCCAAGAAGACTTGCTCACCCTCATGTTATCAGTCTTGGCCCATAAGATCCCTTCTGATCAGCAGGAAGCCACAAGGAGGGAACCCCATGATGTCCGAGCTAGGAAAACCTATGTGAAAGGGCATATATACGTTCTCCTGGGACCACCAAGGAGTACAGCCCTACTCGTGTGTCATCACTCCATTCTACTGGCAGGATATTTTGGCTGCTTTAAAAATCAAGGCCTACTCTCGTCTCTTCTGGCTACACATGCAGGTCACAGTGTAGGCCTATGTGACCTCTGGCAATGTACGTGCTTGCTCCAACATACCGCACACTAAACCCTTGGAGTTCTGCAACCCATCGAGATTCCACCTAGACCCTGGACAGTCATTGCCCTAGATTTTGTTGTAGAACTACCCAAGCCCCATGGGTTTGAAACCTTTCTGACAGGTGTAGATCACTCACATTGCCTGCATTGACCCACTCTCCTGCCAGAAAACTGCCTGGCTCTGGGTGGATCAAGTCATCCGCTTTCATGGCCTCCTGGAGTGCATCACCTCCAACAGTGGTGAGCAATTTCTCCCCCACTTCTGGCAAGAAGCTCACCAGATTTTGGGCATCTGCTTCTGTCTCTCCTCTGCCTATTACCCTCAGACAAACTGTCAAGCAGAGAGAACCAACCACATTCTGGAGCAGTATCTTCAGTGCTACATAAACTTCCACCAGAACACCTCAGAAACAGTTTATGTACAATAATGCAGAACATGACTCTATAGGGAAAAGCCCTTTTTTACTCTTCAAAATATCGGTTCCACCCTCAGTTTTACCCAGAGCTACCTGCAACTTCCCACAATCCAGCAACCCTGAACTGGCAGAAAACTTCCATGAAATTAGTTGTTAATACCTTACTCTCACTAGCCTGTATTGTATGTCCCTAATTACTTACTTACTCTGTCTGCTATTAAGCTAACCATTCTGTAGCTTCTTGCTTTGCGGTCCTTTGTGGAGTGGTGGGATGTCCTGCTAGCTGGTGATTACACAAGACCTCCTGTTTAGAGAGCACAATGTTCTGAAAAAGAACTTAGGAATCTAGGCAACAGTGGCACAATATGCTCAAAAATTACTGGGATGAACTTCTCTGATGCCTGGGATGCTTCAGTTAAGATAACGCCACACTAACAGACAAAGAACCCACTCCTAAAAATATCTATATATGTTTTCATCATTGCAACAATGTACTAAAGGCCATTACTGCAAAATCTTCCTATTCTTAACAATGCTATGATAGCTCCTTGACCACTGTCATGCCTTCTTTTTAAATCTACCCCAACTTGAAATTGGGTTTCTGCTTTTTGTGCATGTTGCACAATTTCAAGTGGAGGGATGTAGGAGGAATTATTTCATTATGTGCTTGAATTAAATAATTATACGTTCTACTGTATATTGCGAAACAAATAGCATCAGCCTGAATCAGAAACAGGTACAGATAAGATACAGAGAGCAACAATATAAAAGGCATATATTTTGCATGGTTGAGCACTAATTTTCATTGTATTCTTTACACCAGTGGCTTCACAACACTTAACTATACATAATGAATACTCCTCATCTCTCTCAATCTGGGAAGGGAGATGAAACAGCCACGTTACCTTCACACTTCCATTTTCATATTTAAGCCATAACCTAATTCAGCTGAATTCAAGTTCTAGTGCTATTTTGTACTGTGCTGAAAGAGAAGGGGTTTCAGGAGGCTGCAACCAAAGAATTATACTGTACAGTAGCTTTTAAAGATTATTACTCTTTACCTGCCAGGGCACACTGATCTGATTTCTGAATAGGAATATTTTCAATACTGTCATTTTTACTGACTTGATCTTTAGCATTAGATACCTTTTTCACACAGAAATAACACTGGTTTTTAATATTGAGTCTTCTAAAATTACAAATATGACCCCTCAGATGTATATGTTTCTAGCACTTGTTAATTTCCTCAACTGCTTTTTCAAGATCAGTATTTCATTTTCTAATTGGTCATTTGATCTCTCTTTTTGTGACGCTGCACCTCTGATGTATGTCACTTCAGGAGCATTTTCAAAACATTGTGGGTGGCATGGAGCAATTTTAGCATAAAAAGAAAAGTATAGCTAGGAATGACGGGGAAGCATATTACATTTTGTATATATAGTATTAAATGCTTCCATTAGTTGCCATAGGGATGGGCAGAATTTGTCTTAAATGACATCTTTTTCTAATACTTTGGATGTGTTAAAAAGAAAACATTGTGGAGAGTTGTTATTGCTCTTGAAGACTTTTTTAAATAGAAAAGGAAGAAAAAATTAAAGTGATATTTCTCTAGCAGACAAAGGAGGCTGTTAACAGAGCAGTCAACACCTTCACTTCCACCTCTACAATACATTTGTCTTTGCAACTCCAGGATTTGTAATCCCACAGCTGCTCCGAGCTTCACCTTTTCCAGTTGTGCAACATTATGAGGCCAGCTTCTTCCATCTCTCCCCATCCCCAGCAAGAGCTTAAAAACCATCAGTGATAGTAACCAGTGGTAACTTGTTTCCTGCAAGTATCATTGCACATATTTTAAATAAATAAAATAAAACTGGTTAGACCTACTTTTTCAGGTCAGTTTCATTTTTATACATAGTTAGTGGAAATAGCAGAAGTTAATTTAAAACAAGTCCCTGTTTTACAGTCAATCCAGTGTTTTGTTTGTTTTTTTTAACTTACAAATCCCAGAGACACAAGTGCCATATCACAGTATGTGATCCAGGCCTAGGGCTATCAGATGCTGGGAGCATTGTGCATGTCAAGCCTAAGAGTGAGAAGGATGCCAGCTATACTGTTTGCCAGCCTCCTGTCCCTTGAAGAATTGATTACAGATCATTCAATACAAAGGGCCACTGGATAACTTTGGTAACCAAAAATGTTAGCATTTCAGAAGTGACTACTGTACAACATACAAATGACTCCTGACAAAGGACTTGATTCTGCACCATTAACGTTTTCCCATTAACTTCCATAAGAGCAGGATCTGGCACACTAGAAACATGTATGGAACTCTCTACGTATTCTTGGGGTCTGATCCAAAAGTCACCAATGTCAATGAGAATCTTTTTGTTGCCTTTGTGGGTTAGGAACAAGCCCTGGAAACTAACAACCCCCCGTCCCATTCCAGCATTTTAGGCTAACTACACATGATGGCATTTTTATTTGTTTTTGTGTCCCTCAAAAAATAATGAGCATTTGGAATTCAAGGTTATTCGCTTTGGGGATCCTGAAGTCTCAGCAAACATTGGATATTATTTAGATAATGCTGCCCATAGACTATAAAGTCTTTGCTAGTAAATATTTGTCTTGTCAAATAACACTACAGTCATCATGTGCATTTTATTATGTCAGAGTTCATGGGAATACATATCAGTAATACAATTCTTGTGTCTCTAACAACTTTGTAAACTCAAGATGTAGCATACATGCTTTGTTTTTTTTCTGATTGTTTGTTTAAATTTAAACAAACTAACAAACCCAAGCCATGCAACATAATGTACTTGACATATGCTAACAGTGTTCTCTGGAAACAATTTCCATGCTGCTGTACCGTCTAAAAGACTGAGCTACTATAAAGTTAAGGGAACTGGAGGAGAGAATGAAGATTAGATCTTCCACAATGAAACTTCAATTAGGCCTTGAGCCTACAAGTCCTTGCACAATTTACAAGATAGTTGTATTTCAAAGTAAGTAGAGGTGATTTGAAAGCCAAAGCAAGGTTAAACACTACACATAGCCCTCTGCACTGAGCTTCCCACACCCTTTAATGTGTAGAGTAAAAAAGGAGCAGGCTGTGGACAGAGAATAAGCATGTCTGAGGAGACATGAAAGTAAGGGCTGGTCTACACTGGGGCATTTGAACTAAGATACACAACTTCAGCTACGCTATTTGCGTAGCTGAATTTGAAGTATCTTAGTTCAACTTACCTGGCCGTCCTCATGGCGGTGAGTTGACTGCCGCGGTGCCCCCGTCAACTGCACTTACTCCTCCTGCCGAGGTGGAGTACAGATGTCGATTAGCGGATTGATTTATCGCGTCCAGACAAGATGCGATAAATCAATCCCTGATACATCGAACACTAACTGCCGATCCGGCGGGTAGTATAGACGTACCCTAAGTGCAATCCTCCCCATGCTAAGAGAACCCTTAGCTATAATATATATTCCCCTCTTAGGCCATACTTCTGCTACCAGGCAGAAGTAATTTGACAGCTGTGCAGCAACACTGTCATTAATGAAGGAGTGAGTTATCCTGGCACTATATCTTGTTCATCATTTTTTACATGGCACTTATATGCACAGTGCAGGATCAAGCCCTTTAATGAAGCATTGAAAGCTATTCAGAGATGAGGCAATATAGTGAACTACTATTGCACAGACACATGTACAGGAAGCATTGATGAGTTTCTATATGAACACTCCACAGTCTAAAAACTTGGACAGATTTTAAGCATATGGTACCAGCCAGCTTCCAAGTCACTAAAAATCCAAGGGAACCTTAGCACATAAATAATTCAATCTAAAGTCAGTTATAAATCTTGTATACAAAACTGAGTCTAAATCCACTTGCAAAATATGGTAATATGCATACAATAGTATCTGAGTTTGGGTAATTCTGCTCAGTTTTGTTAAATGTATGCTCATATTTAATATTCATAGCCACAAATGCAGATGCTAATGAGGAAGAGGATTCTGCAGTGACCCCAGGGCAGCACAACAAATAGACTCAAATAGTAGGGCTTTCAAGATTATTCAGTGTTGGTCGAATTCTGCTTCCAGTGAAGTCAGTCATAAAAACCAGTATTGAGCAAGTCTGAAAATCCCCCTTGATGCTGATAAGAGTTTTTTGAGAGTGACACAATTCAGCTGGAATGTAACATATGAAGGGAGATTGATTTCATTTAAATTACTAAAATAAAAAAGTCAATATGTACTATATTTAAAATGGGATCCATGCAATTGAAGTACTGTGCATCTTCATTAATATACTGTAGCAATGCCATGTACAGACTGGGGCGTGGGTGGTCATGCTTAATGGTTAGCATCAGAAAATTGGGAACCGGGGTGGGCAGGGATCTGGGATAAGGAGGGCAAGAACCACCAGCAGGCTAGGAGGCAGGGCCCAAAAGTCAGGTGAGTAGGCAGAGTCCATAACGGCAGCCAGCCAGGGATTCACCTAGTTGCTCAGACACCATCCAGTGCCTCCTTCTGGCTTAAGTAATGTGTCTGGGCCAATTGATGGGACCAGAGATCTCTCCCAATTGGGAGCTTTGCCCTTGGTGAGCTACCAGGTCCATTAGTCCCCCCACGTTCTGGGCGGTGGTGGGCCAGGTTTTCTGGGGTGATTTTTGTGGAAAGAGTTTACCAGGCAGGAACATGCACATTCTCCGTACATTTCCAGGAGTTCTTTTCAGGGCCATAATCTTTCCAATCCATGAGATACCAGAGTCTATCTCATCTTATTCTGGTGTCAGGGATCCCATGGACAATATGCTCATTGTGATCTTGAATGCATACCAGTAGAGGTGTGTGCCTGGGAACTAGGGTGACCAGATGGCAAGTGTGAAAAATCAGGGTGTGTGTGTGTTATAGGTGCCTGTATAAAACAAAGTCCCAAATAACAGGACTGTTCTGATAATATCAGGATGTCTGATAACCCTACTGGGAACGGTGAGGAAATGGGTCCTGAACCTGGGGCTTCAGGAATGATATATGCAAAAGAGGGTATATTTGGAGAGAACTGCTTAAGTTGAGTTCAAAGGTGACTGGGTTAATTTGTTGGCAAACTCAGTAGGGGCCAATTTATGAAATGGCCTGTCCCTGTGTAGGTATTTAATTTAGAGCCATACCTCTGACCTACCGAAAGGGTGGCCCTCTCCTGTTGTAAACAGTCCCCATATTGTTCTAACACTTCTTGGGGTACTTGAGATGAACACTTGGGTCATTTTGGGTTTGGTGTATCTGTTATATTTCTGCCAGGATTGGCCAGGGAAGTGCAGCTTCCACAAGTGGCATACATTGATGTATGTGTGACTACACTGATTTACCCTGCTGAGAATCTGGCCCTAAATATTTAGATTTTCATACAAGAATCTGTTTTAAAACTTTCTTGTGTAAGTTTTCTGTCACCCACAATATCTCTTACACCATCATGCAAGCAGATATACCACCATGGTGTGGCTCAAAGATTCTGAGGTCCTAGTTTTAACAAAGACCCCTTCCTGCTAAGCAGCTGAATTTTCTACTGAACTCAGTGGGAAATTAATGTGTGCTTGGTACCTTGTGGGACTCAGCCTTTAAGAAAGGACTAATTTGGAAAATGTCTCTCCACAGCAGACAGATGGTGAACACAAGAGGTAAAGGAAGGAACGGGCTAAGGCAAGAGGTGGGACTTTGTATGTGGTGGGAGTGGTGGATAGGGACGGCTCTCTTTTAAAACAGCTGACCCTTTCTCCCCTCTCCCCAATATGATGTGTCCATCTTCAGTATCTGCTATTTGGATTTGGGTTTTGGTTTGTATTTTAGTTCATACTGGTATCTGAATACTGTCCACATGGCCTGATTTGTATACAGAATGAAGACAAATGGAAGATACAACAAATCCTTATTTGATTGAGTCCCAGATTGAAGTTTACCGGGTAGGGTAAAAGGTCTTGATTAAGGACAGTTGAATAAAAAAATCTTCTGCCAAATAAGTTATGAGACAAATAGGATTCAGACAGATACACAGTTAACTGAATGCCACCAGAAAAACTGTCTAATAAATTTGACAAAACCCAGCAATATTTGCCAAAGAGCATAGGGCCAGATTGTACCACTGGCTATGCACCTGCAAGGATGAGTAAACATGCAGAAGGTGTTAACCCTGTAAGGTTAACTATGTTGGTGAGGATGGTATAGGCCAGCTATACCTTGCAGCTAATTAGCAAGATCTTGGACCCTTATTTGGTATCTATCACCAGGGGGTTAGAAGGGAAAGATACTGTACCTCCGTATTCCGTGATGCAAATGGATAAAGAAGAGAAAAGAATAAAGTAAATATATAACAGCTTTTATTTAAACAGATAACTTAATAAGAAACAAAAGTGAGATGTGGTTTGGAAGTTTGGGGTTTAACCCAGGCTCAACCAAATAGGTACTCTGGCAATAAACAAATAAACCTAAAACAAAAATACCCCAGATACTGCACCATTTCTTGGTGTTGATAGGCAGTAGATGGTACAACACCATTGTCACAGGCAAATGATGGATCCTGGGTCTCAACCACTTCTTAAACGGAGATCAACAGGACCTCTGTACCTCTCACTGAAAATGATGTGGGGTTCAGGGATTGGTAAGCACAGTTACAGTTCATAATGCTGATCTCTTCAGATGCTGATCTTCTGGTTCTCATTGCCGAGCAAATACAACGGTACTGTGGCTGTCTCTAGGACGGACAGTGACTAGGCAGTGGGCGCTCAGAGTTTATATAGGCACAAGCACGCCAAGGTTCTGAGGTAAAACTGGCAGCTCCCTTGCTGGAACCTGTTTGAACCAGTTCCGTGCTGACCGCTAGCTGCTTTTCCCACCAAAGTTCCAAAAGGGCGCGAAAACTTCAACAAGAAGTTAAACAAAGATGGAGTCGAGCTGTTGTTTTGCAGGCATGCCATTTTGAACTTCAGACTCCATATCTAATACGTGGTCAAATACCTTAATCAAATGTAAAGGCATAAAGAATAACTTATCCATAATTTTAAAGCTCAAAACAACTTATAATCGCTATTTAATATACCAAAACATCAGGGGATAGCCATGTTAGTCTGTATTGAACAAAAAAACTTCAGAAACAGACTTCAAAGAGAAACTGCAGAACTAAAATTCATTTGCAAATTTAACACCATTAATTTGGGCTTGAATAGAGACTGGGAGTGGCTGGCTCACTACAAAAGCAACTTTCTGTCTCCTGGAATTGACACCTCCTCATCTATTATTGGGAGTGGACTACATCCACCCTGAGTGAATTGGCCCTGTCAGCACTGGTTCTCCACTTGTGAGGTAACTCCTTTCCTTTCATGTGTCAGTATAATAATGCTTCACTCTGTAATTTTCACTCCATGCTTCTGAAGAAGTGAGGTTTTTTACCCACGAAAACTTATGCCCAAATAAATCTGTTAGTCTTTAAGGTGCCACCAGATTCCTTGTTGTTTTTATACAAAAACATGTTACAAAGGTGCCCCCTTACTCCCAAGGAGTGGGGTGGGAGTTGAGTCTGCTGTGCCTTCCCAGCTCACAGGCTAGAGCAGCTGATACAGTGAAACAGGAAAAGTAATTTCTGCCAAGAATAGGGCCAGCACAGATTGCCTCCCTCTCTCTGCAGTGCCAGTCCAACCCAAAGGGTAACTGTGGATCAGATTGTGACTCAGTCACAAACTGGTTCTCGGGCTGCACAAGGGGCAGGGCAGCTATGTCCTGCCCTTTACTAGCAGCTCATGGCAAAACCATAATGGAGCCCACCTTAAGCGAATATTATCCAATCAAAAGAGAGCTTTATACTTGACCTCATTTGGCTTGAAAACAGGAAGCACTGGGTGGTTGTACATACTAATGGCCCTTACTAGAAAGATTCCTAGCCAGGAAGTACCCAGAATAGCTTTGGGAAAGGGCCTTATCCATACAACAGTGTATGTGAGCCAAAATCTGGTACTATCTAAATCAGTCAGCGTTTTGCCTCTGTCTTCAGGCAGACCAGGATTTAATCCTATCAGTCTATCAAGTGTACAGTAAGATATCAAAGATTTATACCAATACAAACTTGACTACAATTTTCATTTAGATGACTGGACCTAAGAGAAAATGCACTTTCATGGAAACAAATGTAAAACCACAAACCTGAGGATGTGAACACACCAAAACAGAATGCACATTTTAAACAGAAGAGAGATGCAGAATACTTCCCAAGAAAGGGATTACTTGAGGGGAAAAAATCTTTGAAGGCATAAAAGGATGAAAGGCAAGCAGCATGCTGGCATACATCAATAAAAGGGCAGCATACCAATCAAAAGACATGATGCTATTGTACAAGTCATTTGTTCATCTTGAAATAATGTATTCAGACTCTTCAAAAAAACAGGCACCCACAATGACCCGAGATTTTTTTGGGAGGGAGGAAATAGAGGGAAAAGGTTGAAAGGCTGACTTAACTCTTCCTGGTGAAGAAACCTTTTTGAGATGAGCAATTACACATGCTGAAAATGCTCATCATACACATTGGGATCCTCAGCTGGTTTCAATACATGTAACTCCACAGACTCTGAACTAGATGTGGCACAAAGGCCACATACTGGCCACTGAGAAGCATGTAAAGATTGAGTAAATACTTTTCTAGACTCTTCAGGTTTCTGTTCTCCCAACCTTGTCTTTCTCCCTCTAAACTTTTACTTATGTCTCTCCACTTTGACGATGAAGTTTTTAACACAGTTTATTTAAATACTAAATGTGTTGGGCTGCTCCTCATTAATATGGCCAAAGAGCTCATTAGACCAAGATACCACTCCTACTGATTTAATTTAAAGAACACTTCTGTTACTACAAAGTATTATTACTGTAATAATGAAATGTGCTTTCCATCCTCACACTAGGGACTTTGCTTGTCTACTGCTCACAGGACTCCACCTCTACAGGTCCATATGAAACAAGGCCTTTTCACCTTTCAAACCCCTCATTTAACCAAGACTTGTCAATATCGTCTCCTCTTTCCTTTTGCAGATGGCTTCTTTCCCCTTCTCCCCTCCCTGAAGTAATTTATTTATTCAAGTATATTCCATATCTGAAGTTAAGGTAGGGTGACAGGGTTGGGTGTCACAGAATCAGAAATTAAGGCAGCCATGTTTGAAGGGGACAGATAGATCCAGAGTTCAGTGAGCTGTAGACAGTCAGAGTGAAAGGAAAATACCTGTACACTGGAGAAATACAGGGCCGGTGCAACCATTTAGGCAACCTAGGCGGTCGCCTAGGGCAGCATTTTCTTTGGCAGCAACCGCGGCGCCTAAGCTGATTGGCGCTGCAAGCCTGGGAGGCAGGAGAAGTGAAGCAGTGTCGGCGAGCTCGGGGAGGAGGTGAAGCAGGGGTGAACTGCTTCACTTCTCCCACCTCTCAGGCTTGCAGTGCCAATCAGCTTAGGCACCGCAAGCCTGAGAGGCGGGAGAAGTGAAGCAGCGATGGCATGCTCAGAATGCTTGTGCAGGGAGCAGGAGTGAGCTGGGGCTGGGGGGTGCCTCAGGGCAGAGGGTGAGGGGTGGGGACCTGCCGCAGGGGGTGTGTGCCTCAAGGCGGGGGGGGGAGCTGCTGCGGGGGGAGGAGGCATCTCAGGGTGGGGGCTCGGGGATGGAGGAGGGTGCAAGGTGGAAGTTTCACCTAGGGCGCGAAACATCCTTGCACCGGCCCTGGAGAAATAGCCATACAATAATTGTTCAAATCTCTGATTGGCTAATAAAGGCCCTGAGACAGGGTAAAGAGATTTGCATATTATACTATTGTTGAGAAACGCTCTTATTGTCATTATGCAAACCACACTCCCACAGCCAGAGTGCAGGGAATTGCGTAACTGAGAAATAACTAAGTGGGTGGATTCCCTGCTCTGTGATGGGCAGAGACAAATCTATCTCAGTAGTATTCTTTTCAGTTTCAGTAGATCTGGGTTTTTCAGAGAGATTTCACTCAGTGCGCTGCATCTCTGCCTTTAATAGTCTTTAGGAAACAAATAGAGTGAAGCTTGTCTCCCCATCTTTACATGAGTGTGAAGCCACAGCACTCTCCTTCCATGATGGAGACATTGCATACTAACAGTAAGGAAAACTCTAAATCATGGGTTCTCGCAACAAATTTTTTGGTGGCCTCAGAGTACGGCCACCAACTCTCACTGATGGCTGCACTGACACTTTTTCCTCTAAAATACTTAATTAACTTTAGGAAAAACAATTAAATATGCACAGATTCACATCCAAATCATTGAAATGTATATTTGTAGTTTTTTTGGCAGACTCAGTAAAAAAAAAAACAATGCTGCCTCCTGCTTCAGCCCCCCTCCCCCCATTCAGGGCTTAGTAGGTTCTGGGGCTTGCTGTGAAAAGTGATATTTGTATATTTGTTAATATTGTAGCACTTAGTAGCTACCTGGGAGGCTATGATAAGTGATATCAACAAACATACAAGTATAACTTTTCACAGATAGCTAGTAAGTCTGCTGTGAAGAGAGATACTTGCATGTTTGTTAATATCACTTTGTAGATAAATCTCTGCATTAAGCATCTTCACATAACTTTCATATGACTTGGTAGTATACCTCTATTTTCATACAACTTTGTATCAGATCCTTATATAGAAAACTTTGTACTGAGCCTTGGTATAATGTTAAAAAAAGTCTTTTTGCTAGGAGTAGAATAAGATCTCCCCATCTCCCTTTTAATCAATTGCCCTGTTGAATGAACAGGAGGTGAATGAGTAAAGGCATGGAAGGCAAGCACCTCCAGACAGCTGCTACAGTTGGAAAGGGGATGGAAGCCAGACCCAAGAACAATAACACTTGTCAAGTGGGCTCACTAAAGAAGAGCAGACATATTGAGGGCCTTGGGGGTTAGAAGCGAGCACCTTCTTTTGAAAACACCCTCTTTGAGCAGCATTGGGACAACACCCAGAAAGAAGCAGCACAAAGGACCAATGGACACAGATACAGATTTTGAATCTGGTATAGATTTGCATGAGAGGGAAGCTGCTATAAATGTGAGGTGTCTTGCAGAGGACCCTGTGTCTCATCTTGTCAACATGGGAGCATCGATCTGGATCGGCAGAAGCCCGGCTCCACCCCTCCCCCATCTAACTCACCTGGCCAGTGAAGTTAAGGGGAGCAACTAATTGGTAACAACAACAAGACGGAGTATGCTTGTGTGTGTATGTGAGTGCATGAGTGGAATATATATCATATGCATATGATACAGTGTTGATTGATACATGTATTACCAATAAATATGGCGCTTTGCCTTATTCCCCCCCTGAAAAGATCCTGTGCAGTACTTTAAGTACAACAACTTTTCTCAGCAAGCCCCAGGACCTATTAAGCCCTGGAGGGGGTGTGAAGGGGGAGGCAGAGGGGCTAGAGGCAATGGTGGGATGGATGTGGGGTTGGGGGAGGCAGCAGGATCCAGGGGCGATGGGGGTGGGTGATGAGCTTCACTGTCATGTGGTCAGAGCCAGGGCCTGGTGTCTGCTGCCATGGGCCAGGGCTCAGTGCCCATGGCCGGAACCAGGAGCCAGAGCCAGGAACTGCGTAGCCAGAGCCAGGGATTGGAGCTTGCTGCCGCAGAGCTGGAGCTGTGGGTTAGCACCCGAGGCCAGTGCCTACCACAGCACAACCAGAGTCTGGAGGTGGGTGCAATAGCCCAGGGGTGCACGGCCAGAGCCAGTGCTCGCTGCTGCATGGCCAGAGCCAGCACTCACTGCTGTGCGGCCGGAGCCAGGGGTTGGCACCCGGGGCCAGCTCCCGCCACCGTGTGGCCAGAGCCTGGGAACAGAACTGTGGGTTGGTGCCTGCTGCCATGCAGCTGGGGATCGGGATCAGTGACAGGGGCTAGGGCCACACAGCCAGAGCTGTGGGTAGGCACCTGCTGCTGTGCAGCTGGGGCAGAGGATCAGCACCAGGAGTTGGGACTGTGTGGCTGGAGCCTGGGGTCAGCGTTCACCACCACATGGCCAGAACTGGGGACCAGAGGCCGACTGAAGCTCCGTGGCTGGAGGTCAGAACCTGCTACCCCTGCAGCCAGAGCAAGGGGTTGGTGCCCAAAGCTCCACAGTTGGAGCCTGCTGCCGTGCGGCTGGGGGTCAGCGCCTGTGGCCAGCACTTGCCACTCTGCAGCCGAAGCCCGGGATTGGAGCTGGGAACCAGTGCCTGCTTCCATGCAGCTGGAACCAGGGGCCGGAGGCTGAAGCCCCGCAGCTGGAGGCCAGGGCCGCATGGCCAGAGCTGGGGGGGTCAGTACCCGCTGCCCTGTGGTCGGAGCCTGGGGCCACATGGCCAGGTTCCTGAAGTTCCGCTGCTGGAGCCTGCCACCCAAGCCACTCCCCCCAAGGTGAGTCAAGAACTCACCTTGCTCCTGCAGCATTGTGCCCCACCTCTCTCCAGGGGCAGTGCAGGGCGGTACATCCAGGAGTAACAAGCAGGGAGGGGGAGGGGGAGAGGGAGGGGCCGATGCTTTGCCCACCCCCTCCCCGTCATTGGCCAGGATGCTGTCATGGCCTCACAAAAAGTCCCTAGTGGCCGCATTTGAGAAATGCGACAAAGAGTCCTGTGGCACCTTATAGACTAACAGAAGTATTGGAGCATGAGCTTTCATGGGTGAATACCCACTTTGTGTCTGACGAAGTGGGTATTCACCCATGAAAACTTATGCTCCAATACTTCTGTTAGTCTGTAAGGTGCCACAGGACTCTTTGTTGCTTTTTACAGATCCAGACTAACATGGCTACCCTGTTGATATTTGAGAAATGTTGCTCTAAATGCATCATGACTTTAGAACCAGTGAGTTTTGCTTTTGCTTCTGATCTAAAGCCCTTTCACATTTTTTCTTAAGGATGCAGACACTTGACTAACTACTGTTGATAAATTTGGAATGAAAAATAAGTCTTCCCTAATAGTTTAACACTGTCAAAAAAGTTTTCAGTCTATTCAGAGTTATAGCCACATTTTAAATGACTCATTTTCCCTTTTGAGACATGCATCCCATCTGCTTCTGTGTTATCCCCGAAATGAGCAGCTTGATTCTGGAAGGAGGCACATTATTCTAACTGTACGAACCAGGTTTTAAAGTTTTTTCCAAACCTCTTAAAAATGTAGCCTGTTCCTCTATCTTTATCCCAGTTTTCAATAAAGCATGCCATCCAAACAACAGCTAATTCCACTTAACCCTAGAGCCTTCCATCCTTTTATGCCAAAAAAAAAGATTTTTTTCCCTCCAGTAATCCCTTTCTTGGGAAGTATTCTGCATGTCTCTTCTGTTTAAAATGTACATTCTGTTTTGTTGTGTTCACATCCTCAGGTTTGTGGTTTTACATTTGTTTCCATGAAAGTGCATTTTCTCTTAGGTCCAGTCATCTAAATGAAAATTATAGTCAAGTTTGTACTGGTATAAATCTTTATATTTTACTGTACACTTGATAGACTGATAGGATTAAACCCTCATCTGCCTGAAGACAGAGGCAAAACGCTGACTGATTTAGATAGTAACAGATTTTGGCTCACATACACTGTTGCATGGATAAGGCCCTTTCCCAAAGCCATTCTGGGTACTTCCCACCAGTTTTAGGAAATGGGTGTTTTGAAATAATGTTTGTCTCCAAATTCTACTATTATTTATAGTTTATGTTCTACTATTATTACTCTTTTAGAATTTGTCTTGTTGTAGTGCTTAAAGGGCACAACCAGACATTAGGGCCCCATTGTGCTAGACACTGTACAAACACAATGTAAAGATAGATGCTGCCCCAAAAGAGTTTACAGTCTAAGGGCTTGATCCTATGCTCGTTGAAGTCAATGACACTCATTGACTTTAGTGATGCAGGATCAGAGCCTAAGTGCATGATGAGAAAAAACAGGTGTTTCCTTTGTTGTAGCCAGAGGTGATTATGATTAGTGTAGTAAACAATCATCACAGCACACCAGTTGCCTAACAATGTTCTGGCTTCTAAACATAGGTTGCAAGTTCTTCCTAATTTTCAATAAATTGGAAACCTTCTGTATTTTTTCCATAAGGGTACAGATGTCATTTTCTATAATTTTTAAGATGAGACCTTCATTGCTCCTTCTCTTTCTCCAGACAGTCTTCTGCTAATTTTTCCCCATACACTTAGAGAAAATGTACACACTGTCAAGCCCAAAGACATTTTGGATTACCAGAAACAACAGACCAAGCAGAAGTAAAGTGGTAATGAGAAAGCACAGTGTCTATCTTCTCTGTGACATGCCACTTTGACCAGGGGTCACAAAATGGCAGCTGTCCCATAGGCAGGGTGCAATTTAAAGGTGCAATTCCCAAAAATCAAATTCACATCTTACAGGACATCTGGGGGCATGTCAGGGAGTTGCAAAGTATTAGAGAAGGCACTGAAAATGGGTGCAGGGAACTAAGTGGGAAGAGGAAATAAGAGTTGGATGACATTGAGCGGAACAGATAAAGACAAAATCATTCGTGTTAATTTTTAAAAATCTTAATTTTCTAGATTTAAAATTATTTAAACCCTTAAATGGTGGATAAAAGACTACTTCCCCTCCATTCACCTCCACTGTACACAAACCCCATATGCTACTCAGGTATAACTGCCCTGACACACACAAACATACACACCTCTATCTCATATGGAATTACTAAAATTGCAAAATATGCTTCTGCTAATCTAGTATAGAAAAAAGTGTGTATTTTTTCTAGTCCTTCCATGGCAAAGTGCAGAATACCTAATTTTGTTAAATTCTAAAACACACGGAGCACCAAAGTACTCGTAGGTGTAAGGAGAATGTCAAGGATGAGTCAAAGATTAATACTTAAATTACAGGGCGTGAAATGGGAATTGTAGTCTTAAATATCTAATTTGGAGCTAGGAAGTATTGATCTTGTCTAAAGTACTCCTTACATTTTGCTAGTCAAAGGGGATCTTGTACAATTCCATTTGACTCCATTTAGGTCTAAGGGGATGCTATAGTAGTCCCATGCTTGAACGGGAAACCACAGCATATGGGATGAAGTGATAATTTCAGAATAGAGTCTAAAAGATAAAGGCCCTGATTTAGTAAAGCACTTTAAGGGCTTGTTCAGTTTTAAGTATATGCTTAATACCATTCCGGTACAGTAAAACACTTCAGTATATTCCTAAATCATATTTGCCTTCGCTGCTTTGCTGAACAAAGATGGATTTAAGTATGCGCTTAGGTGCTTTCCTTAATTGGTGCCTGGCCAATACAGGTCTTCAGGACAGATCACAGTTGTACATCTGGCAGGTTAACAAACCAATTAAAATCTCCAATTTTTCTTTTGTATTACAGTGTCATCATGCATATCACTTGGGAGTATATCAAGAATATTTTTTAAAAAGACAACTGAAAAAGTGGGAAAAAATCTGATTAAATCCTCACATGCAGCAGTCATTTATTTTAGATTTTTGGATCTAAACAATGTTTGGAAACAAATTTCAGGGGCCTGCCAATGTCAAAAGAGGAGGCCCACCAACCATCATAAAGTGACTTCTTTTAATTGAAAAATCAGTATCTGGGGATCTGGTTGCCTGACTAGGTACTTTGCTGGCAATAGGTGCTTTGCATTGCACATTGGATGTTGGAAAACAGGATGAAAATTGAGCAACTTAAAATAGACTTAACTGTGATTTGATTATTCAGATTGCTGGTGCCAATTTTATTTTTATGGTAGGAGGATCTGCAGTCAAGCAGTTCCAAAGACCAGAATTAGTCTTCTTACATATTTTAGACCTTACAGAAACTCAGTTTTATCATTTTTTAAAAATATTGAATATCTACATGCTACTTTTAGTGGAATCAGTTAAATACCGCTTTAGTACATCTTTCTGTTCAGACTCATTGCACACCAAAGTACCTGTTTCATTGCTGTAATACCTCTGCTAAATCTTAAAGACACTTGTTTTATAATTTACTTTTTAGGCCTCTACTTAGCAGAATTTAACTTACGTAGGTATATTTTCAGCAGGAAACTGGAAGCAGGACACAAAAACTTACCTGAAGGTTGCTTATGGAAGTGTGCCCTTTAAATTATGTCTACACTGTACACAAAGCTTGGGCTCTGACTCAGATTTGAGCCCAAATCCCCCCTTCCATTCACACACTCACCAGTCTGACTCAGGTTGGCAAGCACTCAGGACCTGGGTCCTAAGATCTGCTATGGGGGTGGGTCAGAGCCCGAATCCCACTGTGACTCGGGTCCAATCCCAGTCATTTTGCTCTGTGGACACAAGCTGCAGACCCAGGTCAGAAGGTCTGTGTAGTGCACTTTGTTAGCATGGCTGTGAGACCAGAGTCCATAAATCCAGGTTTACAATGCAGTATGGATGCTCAAGCACATGCTTGAAATCCCTGAATCTGCAAGCCCAGATCCCACAGACCCAGGTTTACAATGTAGTGTAAACATATCCTTAGAGACTCTTGGGAAAGTTAGGAGAACATATGCAACTGCAGTCCTTCTTCCCTGAGAAGGGTTTTCTCTACAGAATTTCCTGTTTTTCCTCTACTGTTTCTTGTGCCCTAGACACTCATCTATTTATCTTGCTTTGTCGGCGTTAGTGCATCCCACCTGCTCCGGCTCTATAGGTAAGTCAGAGAAATAGCTCTGTACCTACAAGCGGGGTCCTAAAGTCTGAAAGTCTGTCTTAAGGAGCTGGAATGTGACTAAAAGAACTTTAGAACTGAGATGTAAATTTAAAAGGAAGACAGTGAAAAGGTGTTTAAAAGTAGTAATATATTTAGACAGCTGCGTGACTGTAAGAATGCAAGTTGCTGCGTTTTAAAGATGCTGTAAACTCGATGTACTGCACATAGGAGTCCTTTAAAAGAAAGCATTGCAACACTCAGTTTGAGGATATAAAAGCATTTATCAATAGCTCTAAATCTGTTTTGCTGAACGCTGGTCTGGCAATGTTTCAAAGATGACAGAAAGAGGTTTTATTAGTGGTCCTAAGATACATATCCATCATTGTGTCTGAGGATAGCAGGACAACCAATCTTTTGAAACTTCCTGGAGTCAGTAATACATTATTGCATGGAATCACCATGGTTGTAGAATCACTCAGCAGTTGCTTAGAGCTGATTATTAGTGTGTGTGTTTTCTTTGAATTCAGTTTCAGAGTTGTGGGACATCCATTGCGGAGTGTCCTGCAAACAGTACATTTCACAATCTGACATTCATATGAAAAGATAAAGTATTTTGGTGTATTGGCTGCATAGCTATGAAAATACAGAGTATACCTTCTTATGACTAAACCAAATGGAAGCACATAAATAGGGTAAAGGCTCTGCAGTATTTCTCTGTTGGACAGCACAAGAAACAGAATCTGAAAAATCAGAGGGGTAGCCATGTTAGTCTGTATCCACAAAAACAACGAGGAGTCGGTGGCACCTTTAAAGACTAAGAGATTTATTTGGGCATAAGCTTTTGTGGGTAAAACCCCCCACTTCTTCAGATGCATGGAGTGAAAATTACAGAAATAGTAATAAATATACTGGTACATGAAGATAAGGAAGTAACCTTACAAGTGGAGAACCAGTGCTGACAGGGCCAATTCACTCAGGGTGGATGTGGTCCACCCCCAATAATTGATAAGGAGGTGCCAATACCAAGAGAGGGAAATTTGCTTTTGTAGTGAGCCAGCCACTCCCAGTCCCTATTCAAGCCCAAATTAATGGTGTTAAGTTTGCAAATGAATTGTAGCTCTGCAGTTTCTCTTTGAAGTCTGTTTCTGAAGTTTTTTTGTTCAAGTATGGCTACTTTTAAATCTGCTATAGAATGTCCAGGGAGATTGAAGTGTTCTCCTACTGGCTTCTGTATGTTACCATTCCTGATGTCTGATTTGTGTCCATTTATTCTTTTACATAGAGACTGTCCGATTTGGCCAATGTACATGGCAGAGGGGCCTTGCTGGCACATGATGGCATCTATCACATTGGTAGATGTGCAGGTGAATGAGTCCCTGATGGTGTGGCTGATGTGGTCGGGTCCTATGATGGTGTCACTTGAATAGATATGGGGACAGAGTAAGCAACGGGGTTTGTTACAGGGATTGGTTCCTGGGTTAGTGTTTCTGTGGTGTGATCTTTAGTTGCTGGTGAGTATTTGCTTCAGGTTGGGGGGCTATCTGTAAGCGATGACTGGCCTGCCTCCCAAGGTCTGTGAAAGTGAGGGATTGTTTTCAAGGACAGGTTGTAGATTGTTGATGATGTGCTGTAGAGGATTTTAGCTGGGGGCTGTACATGAGGGCCAGTAGTGTTCTGTTATTTTCCTTGTTGGGCCTGTCCTGTAGTAGGTGACTTCTGGGTACTCTTCTGGCTCTGTCAATCTGTTTCCTCACTTCCTCAGGTGGGTATTGTAGTGTTAAGAATGCTTGATAGAGATCTTGGAGGTGTTTCATAGAATCATAGATTATTAGGGGTGGAAGGGACCTCAGGAGATCATCTAGTCCAACCCCCTGCTCAAAGCAGGACCAATTTGAACTCTCAACTCAAACCACTGAGCTATGTCTCTGCCTGAGGGATTGGAGCAAATGTGGTTGTATCTTAGGGCTTGGCTGTAGACAATGGATCGTGAAATTTATCTGAAATGTATCAATTATGATGACATCCCATTAAATAGGATTTTTGCTTATGTTGCACCAGTCAGTCCCCAAATGGACTCCAAATAGTAAAAAGAATTCCAGTACCACAAACTACCATGTCAAATGCTGCTGAGAAGACTAATACCATGCAAAGAGAGAAAGAACCTACATCTATAGCCACTAAGTAGCTGTCACCATTCTGCTTTTATGATTTTCAGGTACAAAAAGGAGAACATGATGAAATTACCCAGGCCACTGGCAAGAAAGTCACCATCTTATCCAGAATCTATTGTAAAATAATTTATATTTCAACCACAATTTCAAAAGCAGCTGCGTCCTTGAAAGAGTCTTCTAGGTTAGAGGCCAAAAGCCACTAAACATAATTTCAACCCAGAAGAAATATTGGGTGACAAACCGCAGACATTATTTCTGCAGAAAATTTCTGAAGTACAAGGAATCTCCGCCCCCCCCCCCCAAAAGGAAATGTTAACTACTTGCTGAATAGCAGACAAACTAGTAGATTCAATCATATCCAATGTGCAACTTCTAACAGAGAATGGACCACAAATATAGCAAAAGCAATAGAATCTAGCAGTCCTAAAATAACGTAGAAATTACATGTGTATCCTCATAATAAAGGGATGGATTATGAGATTCTTACTCCTGTTGATAAGCACCTTACTCCACATGTAGCCTCATTAGCTTCAGTGAAAATACTTGTGGAGAAAGGTGCTAGTCAACAAAAATAAGGGTATCGAAATCCCACTCTAAGATTTAGGGCAGGGAAACTCAATGGATGTTGCATATCTAACTCCTTTAGGACACTTGGAAAATACCAGCCTTTGTGAACATTAATGATACTTCAAAGAAATATGTCACAGGGAAAGACATCTGTGGGTCTAGGTGAGACTATATTTAATAACAATTAGGAAAAAAACAGAGCATATCCTGGAAAATGTGTTAGTGACATTTGGGAGGAGTTAAATACATTTTATAAACAGACACTTGGACTTGACTTTTCTTAAATGTTTCTTCAATAATTATTTTGAGAGTTACTTCTTTTTCTTCTTTTCTGCTGCAAGTACATTACCAGAACAGGCACTACATGGCTCTGGAAATAGAAAAATCTGTTTTGATTAATATCTTCTTGACATTTTTTATCCAGGAGAGGTGCAATAGACTGGACCTTGTGATGCAAAGTTTTCTCACATGCACAGAGCAAAAATATGACAAAGGAATGGAACATAAAAATAAAAAGTAGTTAGCAAATTCAATCAAAAATGTATTCCCTTTGTGCAAGACATTTTCTGTAGCTGCATTTGTAATTTAAAGCTTCTGATGAAACTAGACTACAGAGTGCAAGTACAGAGTGCCTTGTTTGTTTGAACTGCAGGAAAGCTTAATACCAAGAACCTGCTGAAATACAACATAGAGATTCTGTATTGTCGCAATAGGAAATGAAAAATATATATGCAAACTAAGTACCAAATTCTGTCTTCAGTTACCCTTATTTAAACCTGGAGTAACAGCATTGATTTATATTGGAATCTGAAAGCAGAATTTGGTCAAGGGAGAGTTATACGTGTCACTGCCTCTAGCCATGTGCTGATCTGATAACATTTTTGGCTTGACATGCTTTTAATTTTTTTTTTTATTCAAAAGGAGAAAAACAGTTTTTTTCCCCAGACCTAACTTTGCTTAATGAAAGCTCTTCACTAATGTTCTTCCCTCACTTCCAGTCATGGCAATTCCAGACAAACCAGACTTTATTACGACACACATTTCTAACGAATATCTGAATGTTAGACAGTGATTTAGCCAGTCAGATTTCCTCAAAATTTTTAAGAATAATTAAACAGTTAATAAAAGTATCACTAACAAAGGGCTGAAGACATATTAGATAATGCATGCCTTTTTCACCCTTTTCTACATAATTCTTATGCAAATGGTTTAGATCATCATCCATCAGTGCATTGTTTTCCAAACAGGTAGTTTTAAATTGGATGTTTTTAATAAGATTTCATCAGATATGCATCACCATAAGAAATATTATGGAAGTGCATCGTTTTCTTTCATTACCTGCCTTTTTTCCACCTCCACTTAGTCCTTACTCATTTTAGATTTTTGTTTGCTGTTTCTACATTTCTGCAAAGACATACTAATCAGTAGCATCTTGGTGTACATAACGGAAAGCAAACCTCACTAAAATGTTGTGCCAAAGAAACGATTCACTTGTGAATGCAAAAATATGCACTTAAGCATGCAAATCACATATTTCTCGGTGCAGACTTAAACAGGTAGGGAAACATTTTTCACACAAATGGCTCTATGCACCTGCTTATGTGCAATTTAATGTACCATGCAATGGATGCACTTTCACTGAAAAAGACCCACAGAAAACCTTAACAAACAAGTTTACTTTTCTCAAAGGAAATCCTTACATCGGCAAAGTTCTGAATGCTAGGATAATTGTTACAGCCCTAGTGGAGAGAAAACATCTTTACTTTTTGATTGATAAAACAGAAGGGTATCTGAGAATGAGAGGTGCACCCTTTTCTTAGCACTGTATAAAAATCAGTGGAGTCCCCAACTGTGGTAACATTTTGCCTTGAAACTTGTTCGCTGTGGAACAAGATTATCAATTAGTAAGTCTCAAGAGGAAGAAGGCTGAACAATTGCTTGTAAAGAAAGTGATTATTAGTGACATTTCGCTGTTGACCAAGCACAACAATCACTCTAATAAAGGCATCTCGAGAGGCTCTTCTGTGGTCTTGGGAAGAGTGGTTTTGTGGCTGTTAGCTGATAAAGTCAATTCTCCAATTATATCCAAGGAGAAAAAGCAGGTAAACAAACTGACATGGTCAGTGGAAGTTGTATTTTATTAGCCACTTGCTGCTGGTGGTGGTCAGGCACTTTTGATGAAAGTTCTGCATGGTACCTCTATATAGTTGCTTCTGTAATAACAGTCAAATGCAACCCTTAACCCTATTTATTAAATAATAGTGGGTTAGAGTGACATTAGGCTGCACCCAGAGCAAATGGGTAACTAGCACCACAAGAGATATTGTGCTTCAGACACACCTGTCTGAGGCACAGTCTCTCTCCCACCCTCTCACTACTTCCCTCTTCCCTTGGGGAGGGACACAGTAATTTGCTGCAGGCCATATCAGCTGCAAATTATGATCATCCCACATGCTGGCCAGTGTGTTGGGGTCACAGAGTCAAGGCTCTGCCTGTTTCCCCTCTCCTTCACACCCACTTATTTTGGAGGGAGGAGTAACAGGTGCACAGCATTCTCTTATTCTAGTGCAGTGGTTCTCAACCGGGGTACATGTACCCCTGGTGGTACTCAGAGGTCTTCCAGGGAGCACAATAACTCATCTAGATATTTGCCTAGTTTTACAAACGGCTACATAAAAAGCACTAGCTAAGTCAGTACAAACTAAAATTTCATACAGTGACTTGTTTATACTGCTATACATACTGTACTCCGAAATGTAAGTACAATTTTCATATTCCAATTGATTTTATAATTATATGGTAAAAATGAGAAAGTCAGCAATTTTAAAGTAATAGTGTGCTGTGACCCTTTTGTATTTTTATGTCTGATTTTGTAAGCAAGTAGTTTTCAAGTGAAGTGAAACTTGGGGTTACACAAGACAAATCAGACTCCTGAAAGGGATACAGTCATCAGGAAAGGTTGAGAACCACTGTTCTAGTGTATCCAGACCCAACGTCTTGGTAGCCCACACAGTTGTGCAAGGGTATGGGGAAGGTCTCCCTTCATCTTATGCCCCTGCACCAGGCATTTAGGCCAAGTCGCATTCTAACCCTCCCCATCTTTACCACAAGTTCAGCAGGTGACCCGGAGAGAGGATTGCTATATTTAATTAGCTAAGAGTGTAGGCGTGTAGGGAGATTTGCAATGAATTCCATGTCTGAAATGCAAAATAGCCAGAGACTTTACCTCTGGCTATATTATTGCAGTTTTGTTGTAGCCATGTTTGTTCCAGGGTATTAGAGAGACAAGGCAGGTGAGGTAGTATCTTTTATTGGAGCAACTTCTGTTGGTGAGCGAGATAAGCTTTCATGCTACATAGAGCTTTTTTCAGGTCTGTCACAGGTAAACACAAGCTGTGTACAGATTGTTTAGCGTAAGTAGTTAACACTTATTGTAGGAGACCATTCAGGATGAAGTGGCCAGTTAACATCTTTGCAGACAAGACTAAAAAGGGAGAATTAGTTGGTTACAGTGTGTTGTAATAAGCCATACATCCTGTGTTTTTATTAAGACCATTATTTTTAGTGTTGAGCAAAGTTATGAATTTAAGCTCCCAGGCTCATCTTTGGAAGGTTTTGTGCAGGTTTCCTTTGAGGTTGAGGACTGAGAGGTCAGATAGAGAGTGCCTGCTTTGTGACAAGTGTTCACCCATGGGTGATATAATGGTTTTGTCTTTTATCATTTTCCTGTGTGAGTTCATTTGAGAATGTAGTGATTGTCTGGTTTCACCCCTAGAGTTGTTAGTGGGGCATGAGTGAGGTACACCACATGACATGATAGGTGTAAGACAGTGACCCAAGGACCTTGAAAGGTGTATTGTGTATGTGAGTGTGTGTGTGGCAGGGGGTGGGGGCGGGGAGGAGGGGTATTGATACTATTAGCAGTGGAGACCTGTCTGCAGGTTTTGCATCTGTTGTTATGGCAGGGTCTGGTACTGCATTGTGTTGGTGGATCCTGTTCTGTGGGGAGCTATAACAAGTTAAAAAGACTTTATGTCCAGAGATCAGGCAGTGGTTGCTGAGAAGCTGAAGAGACTGACAGACCCAGACATTCTGGGGATATCTGAAGAAGCTAAGCCTGCTTGGGCCAGTCACAGAGTGGCAGGATTTTGGTAAGAGACATGTATATAGTATTGTTCTAAAATTCTTTTTCTCTTATCTTATGCTTTATTACTACTGTTAAGATTAAACAATACTTTGGTTTAAGAAGGCTGTCTGGTTACTATAGTCACCACTGGTTGTAGACTCTTGATGGGAAGAACTGCAGGTGCTGAACGCAGTTGTCTGCTGGGTACTGTTTCCCAGGTCCTGGTCTAAGAGTGGGAGAATCACACAATTGCCCTCGGGAGAGGTGAAGGTATGAGTCCTGAGACCAGGAAGGGAACAGGAGTGCAGCTAGACCTGTGACCAAGACAAATAGATTTTTTGATTAATTTATTTAATGATGAAAAATCTTTGTTACATTTGGAAACATTTCTTGTATTCACTGAACCTACTTAAATCAATGTGAGCAAACCGTTATGCCTCAGCCTGAGATGAATTTCCTCTCAGTCACTTAGGAAAACATATTGGGTAAAATTCTGGCCCCACTGAAGTCAATGGCAAAACTAATGACTTTACTGGGGCTAGGATTGCACCCAGAATCTTCTAATAATTCTGCTTTTGCTTCTTGTAACTGACTTCATTATAGAAGATGCCTTTATGCATGGCTACGTTGTTCAGCAAACAAGGGTCAGTGAAGCCCTGAGGTCAGCAATGCAGTGTTAGCTTTATCCAGATTTCTGATTTGACTACTGCTTTGGTTATATGATGAATTGACTAGCTCTATTTAAATGTTTTCGCATGCTGCTGTTGTACATTCATACACTGACATTGCACCTTATTGCTCCACTCACATAGTAGTCATCCACAGGCTAGAGGCCATACCTGCAGCACCCATACATTGTGACATTTGAAGGATTATACATAGAGGTAGGTTATGGAGCTATGGTGTTAGTAGTGTTTTCTGAGGCTTGATGGCCCCAATTCAGCAAAGCCTATAAACATGTGTGTTAACTTTGGACTGCACATGCTCAAAGTTAAGTACATACTTATGTCCTTTGCTGAATGATGGATTTAAACATATGCATAAGTGCTTTGCTGAATCAGGTCTTCATGACTGTCACATGACCATAATCAATGTGTTTTTTCATTTCTTTGCGGAAAGGTATGTATGATGCTTACTATAGAATCACTTAAAAATCTTCTCACGACACAAAGATGTTCTTTCCCAGTTTGTTGTTCAGACAGAGATGAAGGAAAACAAAACCTCCAAAACCTCCGTATGTAGAGTTCACATTTTTTCTTGGATGGTTTATTTCCACTCCAGAGTATGCATAAACTTTCTCTCTTCTCATATGGCCCTACTAGACAGATATTAATTACTGAACTAAAGAAAACTCATCTGAGAAGTATTTATTATGCTTCATAAAAAAAGCAATTGAGTAAAAAAAAACTGCAAACAGACAAAAGGACAGAAGCTTGACATTAACTATCCACTATTTGGTAGGATGAGAAACACAAGAACATATCAAGTGTGGGAATGACATAGGACACACTGCTTCAAAACATTGCCTATTAGCAAATACAGGTGTGCGCCATCAGTCCCTCAGGAGCTTCCTTCAACCACAAAGGAAGGAAAAATCTCTTATGACCTTTGAAAGAGATGTGGAGTGTAACCCTTATCCATCCCAGCTTCATAAAAATTAACTATCAATGCCATCGCTTCAGAGAGAGAGGAGCAGACCTCACTGTATCTGAGGTGTGGAAGATCATAAATGTTCACAAAGGAAAAGAATTTATGAAGGAGGCTAGCATCAGAATAGTAGCCACTTTTGTATGTGTGTGCATGCACCCACACTCGCACTCCCCCCATGCATGACATATGATCAATTCTGAGAAGAGACCACTGTGCCAGCTTAGTAGTAGTACTATATTAACTGGTCAAGTTACATGTTAGATTCCTACCTCCACATCCAGAAAAGCTATCATATTTGTGGTATATGCCATTTTAAAATCACAAATTTCAGGGTTCACCTGATGGAAGCGAGAGTCCAAATTTGCAGTTTTGGTATTGCATAGCCCAGGATGGGAAGGAGCAGTTAATCACTGAACTATAGATGGGCCAAAGCTGCAAAGTTTGGATGCCAATCTGAACTTTTTACAAGCTTCAGGACAGAGGTTGAATCCAAAATTTGTTTTAGCCTACCATAGAAATAGGAGCAAATAGTGACATTCAGGTTCCAATCCAGTGCTTCATTTTCCCAGAGTTCAAAGATGTTTGGAGATCCTAGGGTTTTGGATCAGGCTAGTCTCCATTAAAAACACATATTTAAGAATAATAAATTTCAGTGAAAAGAACCTCAGATTTATTTAGGGGGAAGAGACACACAGAACAAAGACTATATATTTAGAATTTAGATTGCTTCCTACTGCCCTTTCCTGTTCCATTCCCACACATTTCTACCGATTGTGGGTGTAAATCTTAAATGACATGAAGTTCTTGAATGCAGCAAAGATAAAAGTTTTATATAAATGCTTAGAGGCAAATTCTCTCCTTGGATGCATGCATGACTCCTGTTGACTGTAATGGGAGCAGTAGGCAGATATCCAAAAGACAGATTTGGCCTATAATTCTCAGGGATCCAGAGAAATTTTAAATTTATTTTTGATTTATATGTAAACTTTTCCATGGCACTTGTAACCACAGCACCTGAGTGCTACAAACATTAATGGATTTATCTGCAACACTGCTATGAGACAGGGAAGAGCACTGTTACTCCCCCCCCCCCACACACACACACATTTCACAGATGGAGAATTAAGGTAGAGAGAGAGAGGGAGGGAGGGACAGATTCTGCCACCCCTACTCACATTAAGTATTACCTCACTGCCTGAGCAGTTAATCCCATGCTTTTCTTTGTTTTTTTTCCCCAGGTTCTTTCACCGGTTTAATCACTATAGTATGTGGGCACTATTTAACTCAATTTATACCTAACTATTTGTATTTAATTCAATATAAGGCTAGATTTTGCCTTTAGAGACAGCAATGACTAAATTTATGCACCATCCCAGAAAACACTGAGACTTATTTTCATCAATAATTGGGAAGAAAAAAAAAAGGCTGCTTATAAAATTTGTGGCTTACACAAAGATAGGTGTAGTGGTAAACAACAAGGATAGGGGAGTCATACAGAGCAATTTGGATTGCTTGGTAAGCTTGGTCCATTCAAACAAAGTGCATTTTCATACAGCCAAATGCATCGTCATACATCTAGGACAAAGAAAGTTGGCCATACCTACAGAATAGGGGACTGAGTCCTGGAAAGCAGTGCTCTGAAAAAGGACTTGGGGGTTGTGGGGGGTTATATAGGAAAAGCAACTCAACATGAGTTCCCAGTGTGTACCAAAAAGGGCTAATGTGATCTTTGGATATATAAACAGGAGGGTAGAAATAGGGAGGTGACTTTACTTCTGTATTTGGCCTTGGCCAGAGTGATACTGGAAAACTGCACCCAGTTTGTCCATGTTTGAAAAAGAGTGTTGAAAAATCAAAGATGATGCAGAAAAGAGCTTCCCCTCCCCCCCGCCCAATACAAATAAAATCAAGGGCTGGATAAAATTCCTTACAGTGCGAGACTTAAAGAGCTCAATGTGCTTAGGTTATCAAAAAGACAATTAAGAGGTGAGTTGATCACAGTGTCTAAGTACCTTGATGGGAAGAAATTACTAAATACTACAAAGCTCTTTAATCTAAGGGAGAAAGGCATAACAAGAACCAATGGTGGAAATTAAAGCCAGGCAGATTCAAAATAGAAATAAGGCACACAAAGAACAAACCAACAAAAACAAAATAAAAAGCCAGTGAGGGTGATTAACCATGGGAACAAACTCTCAAGGGAAATGAGAGATCTTTCAGCTCTTGATATCTTCACATCAAGTGTGGTTGTTTTTCTGCAAGGTACGTGTAGTTAAACACAAGTGATTGGACTCAGTGCAGAGGTAACTAGTGAAATTCTGTGGCCTGTGTTGTATAGGAGGTCAGACTAGATAATCTAATAGTACCTTTTCTAATCTATGAATTCCTCCCCTCATTCCAGGGGGCAGGAGAAAAGATAAATTGCTGCATTCCTTGAAAAGGTGCAGATTATTTCCCCTCTCACACCTGGTCAGCTACTCCATCCAGCGAGTAGGAGGCACAACAAGGCTCTCCCTGTTGCTAGTAGTGGGGAGTATTCAAAGAACAAGGTCTTCACATTGGACCCAGACTGAAGAACCAAGTAGGCCAAGCAAGGGACTGAGTGGGGTCTTGCTTCCCTGCTCAGACAATTACAGGAGAGCACAAGCTAGCTCTTATTTATATAAAACTCAGTGGGACTACTTGCAGAGTTAGGTACTACTCAGCTATGAGTGGGGGAGACAGATCAGACCCTAACTGGTTTATCCAACATCACCAGGCAGTCTGTGTCAGAGGAGGGACGAGCACAGCTATCTACCAAGTCCCAGTCCTGCACCTTAATCAAAAGACCATCCTTCTTATCTTACAGTGGAGGTCTCATTTTTAATTTTAAAGGGCAGCATCTGGATCTAATAGCATAGAACAGATGTGCCCTGCTGACCTTGTAAGCAATTTGTTGATAGTTGGATTAAGAGATGTGATTTTGTTAGGCCATGACACTGTCTGTCACTAAATACCCAGAAAGAGGAAACAATCCCCTGAAGGTAAGATTATTATATGATGCTTCTGAGTGTTTTATCTAGCAAAGAAAAATAATTTTGGAGTACAAGGAAAAGACTAATGAGGATGAAACTAAGAATTTGCAAATGGGGTTGACCTATTGGAAGATAGTGCTATAATGGGAATAGACTGCGACCTGATGACAGACGACTCATACAATGAATGCTGAAATAGGTGGCAACAAGCAAGAATGATTCATGTTTTACATAAATGAAGAAAAACGAACATTTACTTGCTTTCCAGAACTAATTTGGTTTAGTAATAAATGCAAGCAATAAGTTATGAGGGTCTCATTCTGGCTGTATGAGAAGAAATGCAGTTTCAGTTCTGCCCCCACCCAATCCATGATTTACTTACTAACTTTTTTATTAAAGACAAATAGAAGTGTTAATGGGAGGTCCCCGAAAGCCCCTGTTGGCAAGAACATGTAATCAGTTGCAGGATCAGGGCCACGAAGGTTGTATGTAAGAACCCCTGTGACTCCCAATGAAGTCAATGGGGATCTGCATGAACCTGCCTAAATGGACCCAGCATGAGGTTCATCCCACTAACATTCTTTACATGTCACAGTTTTGGGGGTTTAAGTATCTTGGTTCTCTTTCTGATATAAATGAGAGAAAAAAAGCTAGAGAGTCTTCCACACTTACAGCTAGCATCCCCCCACCCCCTCATTAACTCATGGTTTCCTTAAGTACAGAGCTAAGGTTTGGTCCTGTAGTAAAGGAAGGGCCCTTTTCCCAAGCTGGCTCTGAGTCACTATTATGACACTCAATATTCAGGCTTTTGTAGCTTTAGGATCTGCAAAATACTGTACATGGGTTAAGGTGCTTTAAAGCCCTGTTATGGAATTTGTACATTAAATTTTTAAATACACATACCAGTTTAGAAATGAGGATTATTATTTACCCAGGAAGCCATCACACCCAAGAGTCCACTGTGCATTAATTTAAGGTACTGTAATGAGTTATAGGCTCCCTTTTACAGTGGATTTAAGCCATTACAGTCTATTAAGTAAATACTTCATAGTTTGTGAATTATTGACTGGATAGGCCAAAACAGCTCCATCTGTCCATTTAAAACCAAGCACTGTGCATGTTCAGTACACTAAATCCTATTGTTTTTAAAGTGCTTTCTTTCTTTGTATACTAGATTTCAGTACGGAGTGACATTTTATGGTTATGGTTACTGTCTAAACCCGTTTAATTAGAGCTTTACATGGCACACTGCCCCCAGAGTGGCACCACTATATTACTTTGAAAATGAGGCCATTGATTCAGATCCAACATTTAAGAGTGATATAAAAGTTGATAGATGGGTAAAACGTTTAAAAGTGAAGAGAGACTCCCTCATGAAATGGTGATGATAATAATAAGGTCTTAGTTAATGGAGCTTTTATAGCTATGGAGAAAATTACTTTCAGACATCCAACTTGAAGTTGTAGTAATGAAACAGCTAAACATAGGCTCTCAGGGACTTTTGATGAAAAGGAAACAAGATTAATTACAAGCTGATGTATGTTAGTACAATTCAGGGCCAAAGTGGACAGAGAAAAGATATCAAGGCCTCTTTAGTAAACATTTGTTGATAAAATAATTTACCAAGGCCAACATGTTGAAGTGCTGAGTCCAAAAATTTATCATGAGGGATGTGACTTAGTTGTATAAAAAACTAGATTGTCTATTGTAAATTTGCCCTTCTGCTACTGCAGCAGAAATTAAAAGTATTATTATACTGCATATGTTCTATGCATTAGAATACAATGGTTTTTTTATTTTTATTTTTTTAGGTACTGACAATTTGCTTAGTGTTATGAGACACAAATACAAATGACAAAAAAGACTGCACAATTGTGTCCTTATATCACCATGGACATGGTGGATTTAATCTCCGATACTCTGTTCCCTCTCTACATGCATGCTCCAACCATTGACATCAATGCATGGGCCTATTCACATGCTTAAAATTAAGTATATGCTTAAATGTTTTTTAGATTAGGACCAGACAGCTCAGCATCTTGAGTTCTGTGTTCTATATGACCAACTGTACAGGGTTCAGTGGGAGAGAAAAATTTGAACTAGTCAATTCTAAATTAAAAACCAAAACCACCTCACAAATGACCTAATACAGCTTTCATATACAGAAAAATATAATGATTTAAAACCTCATATCTCAGGTGTTTCCATGATTAGAAGAAAGTGGTGCATGTCTCATTCAGAAGATGACAATCTCTCCTTTCCAGTTGGTAACTTGTGAAATATTGGACCTTAAATCTGTTACCGGAGCAGGACTAAATATTGCCTGATCTGCACCTCAAACTTGGATAGTTTGTGGCGAGGGGGGAAGGGAGGGAGTGGAGTGGTGGATAGTTCCATATTTGATGTGGAAGGGAGAATCTTTTTGGCAGGTTGATTTTTAAAAAAGAAATGGCAAGTGGTGAAGCTTCTCAAAAGACTTTCAGGGAACTTTCAGGAAAATTAATCTGAATTAAATGAAGGTGTGAATGGGAAGTGAATTAGTTAAACCACTTTAATTTTGAAAAAGGGATATCACATGGGTTGAAAGTGGCCTGAATTTGGTTTCACTTAATTCACAGAGAGAATTAAACAAAACCAAATTAAGGCCAAATTCTGAGCAAGAGTGCCCTCACAGGGATTTAATATTTAACTAATCCACTTAAAAGCCACATCTTTAATTAATGTGTATTAATTTTCCTGGATGTCCCCATGTAGACAAGCCCATAGTCTCAGGAAGATAGATTACTGGTCAGAGTGCAGGTGAGTCTGTTAAAAGTGCAGTATAAATACAAATGATTACACTGATATAACTTAATATATGATGAGTGTAATATGAGTGACGGGGGGAGGGAAGGAGGGAGCAGGGAAGGGAGAGAACGAACATCCCCCCTCCCAAGCCATGCCCAAATCCTACTCACTTTGCTCACCCAAGTATTTTCAGGACTATCTATTCAGGACTCCTTGAACAAGTTAAATGAGCAGGACTTGACACACTGACTGTAGTAGCATTTACACAGTATGAAGGGCAAAATTTGGTCCTAAACTTTGTCATTTACAAAAGTTTTCCCCCTCAACTGAAAGTAATTAACTTTTCTCTCAAAAGCATCAATCAAAAATAAAGACAGCTTACAGAAATATATATTCCATGCCTGTCATTCTCACAGTTTTTGCAAGATGGAAAAGTAATGGCTGTATTTGTGGGACCTGGCAGAAGGTGGCCTCCATATCTGGAGCTATTTGAAATGTTGTCATGCCATACAACACAGGGCAAAAAAGTTTGAAATGTTTATGAATGTTTCATCCAGCCTTGAGCACTGAATTGAAAAGCTAGATTCCAAGATAAAACCATCTTTTCCTGATGTTTAACTGAGTGAGAGAGATTGATTCATTTGGACATTAGTGTAGGCAGTTATTTTAACAATATTTGTGCAGTGCTGATATGCTTCAATAGCTGAAGGACAAAGAAAGAGCATAAGTGGAATATTAAAATGAAACGTTTACATTCAGCTCTGAAACACTGCTGTCTCTTTGGGATCTAAGAGTACTGTCAGGCATACTATATACGTCTGCTGGGATTGGGATAAGACGTTCAGAATTTTAAAATAATATTTCTTTAGATACAGTAGAGAATTAAGTAGCATTTGTCTCCTATAGCTATGGCTGAACATCTTTAGGACAGTTGATAAAAGATCACACAAGAAAAATCTAAAATTAAATGCACTGGATATAGCCATTTTTGTCATTCAGTCTGGTCAGTTGTATTGTATCCACTACCACTAGGTCACATTTAGCCCTAAAGTAATTCCATGGAAATCAATAGAATTACGCCAGGGAGTAATCCGGCCCCGAACAGCTTCAAGTGCAGGAATAAAGACACCCACATATTTTAAATGGCTTGGGACAGAATGTATTTTGCAGTGAAGTTGGCTAAGAAAGTTGCCTACTCTGTGCATGAGCACCGCCCGCTGGCACTCTGAGGGAAACCTGACATTTTAAGGAAAGTTCAGTTCCATAACATTACATGGGCATGGAATTACTATACAACCTCTTAAACATCCGCAGTATTGTTTTAAAGCTCTGGTAGTCAATACGAAGGCAGAACTTTTGGTGCATCAAAAAAGATGGTTCCAATAGTGTAACTGATATTCTGCATAGCAGTAGAAAAATGTCTATTACTCTCCTGTAGCATCTGAAATAACTCTTTGTTCATATTCATAGCAATGCATTGCTGATAGTGTTGCATATCAGGCCCTACTGATGCCAGATTATGGGCAAATAGGATTTCACACTTGAATATCAATGACCTTATTTTAACTATTGCTACAATGTTGCCTTAAAAATCTAGGTCACTGAACCACATAGCCTGAAGGGGCTCAATCGCTGTTGCAGTGTTTTGATCAAGCATTTGACATTCTCTCAGACATGTATACTGATTTTACAGTGTAGAAAGCTACCCTTTTGCCAGCTGGTTGGACAGGCTAGTAAAGAACAGAATCCACATCTGAGAATTGAGATAGGTAGGAGACATGAAATGTTTGCATGCCTTCAGATTTTATATTTCGTGTTGCTAAGGTTAGAAACCTCATAAATTGCTTTATAGAAAGCCTTAGTTCTTACAAAGACTTGTGTACCATAAGGTTTTAGTTCCTTTTAGAAAAGTTTTTTTAAGGCAGGATAAAAAGAATTGATATCTTGACTACTAAATCCAGAATTACAGCCCCATAATACATCATGCATAGGAACATTGCACACCTAACCTCCACATCTCCCCAAATTCTAGTTACCTATATTTCAATGACAGTTAAACTTAAGGGAAAAGAAAGAAGAATGATCAATTAATTATAAAACCAAGAAGACAGGAATTTGTCTACTCCATTTTCATCCAAATGATCAGCTTGCCTGGAAAGGGTTGACAATTCCTTTAAACATTGGCAAAACTACCTATTGTCTAATAACTTTGCACTCAAAGTTCTGCTCAAAATTTTCAAAAAGAAATTCAGTCTGAGGCTGAGCGCAGGCATGGAAAATTTCAGCCGGAATGGTTGGAGTTTGTCAAAATTATAAACCACTGAAAACAGATAGTGAGCATAGTACCTGAACCTCAAGGCTTCAAGGGTGGTTGTGTTAAAGAATAGGAGGGCCTTATAACTCTAGGAGGAGGTGTGGAAGGCTGACTCTTAGGGAAAAAAGCAGAACCCTGTTCTGGGATGGATTCTGCTCTCTCTCATACCAGTTTTACAGTGGTGCCCGTTCATTGACTTTAGCACAGTTACCCGTGATTTGCACATTACCGGGCACATTTGCCAGCCAAGGGATAATGGGAAGGCAGGTTACTCCTTATCTATTCAGGGAAAAGTTAATTTGGCCCCCAAGCACAGAGTAGAGCAGCTGTCAGGGCTGTCCTAAATTGCAACCTGCTTCATTATCCCTTATGGATCATTTCAGGAGTATAGAAACCCTGGAGGTGCAGCTGTGCCCAACTGCATCCCACGTGCCACTTCTAACCTATGCCAGCTCCAGCTTAATCTGTGCCTAGGGGTGCGATGCATACATGGTGCAGAAGAGCCATGTGCTGGGGATTTTTGCTGCAAGGTCAGTCAGACAGACAGACAGACACGCACACCAGCTCCTTTGTGCCAGCCTCATTGGTGCAAAGGCCATAGGGCATGGATGAATCTATGGGAGTAAATTCAGGCCTTTTATCTCTGCTCAAACATTTCATCTCCATGTGTGAAAAATCAAAAGGGAATAGAAAAATGAAAGCATTACTGAAGTGCCCACTGGGTGACTGAAATGAAGCTCACTTTTTAAAATTGTGACGGTGGTGAATTAATACACAGTTCTGGAGCCATGGGTGGACAATAACAAGCGCCAGATAAAATTGACTTATTTACAAAACGTATGAAGTCTCCAGATCCTGCCATGATCCAAGCAGGGATTATAATAGCCTGCATAAAACAGGTCTTCACGGCTCCCAGTGGATCCCAAAGGAGGGGCACATTCTGGTTTATAAGGAGTGTTTTTAATTCACTGCTCCATCAAGTGGTTTTATTCTCTTGATTTCTGCAAAGGAAGGCCATATCTTGTAGAAAGATTTTCACCCTCTAGCTGCTTTAATAGTCTTTATAATTGTGGAGAGTTATTTGGCTCTTCTAAGAAGGAATGGTCTAATACCGTGTGTGTATATAGTACAATGGGATCCCATAGGGGAAAAAACCCAGCAAATAATCAAACAACGTACAATGCAAATACCTCGGCCAATGCAGAGGTCATAAAACAATCATCATCAATCAAGAGCACCAAGAAGGTTGTGAAAAGTCCCTAACAGACTAAGCCCTCCAAAACAGCATGAAATCAAGTTGGCAGCCTGTGAAATATATAATCCAATGGCATATGTCTTATTGTAAATGGTACAAATACTCTCTTGCCATGAAGACACCAAGAAATGCAGATTAGAATGATACATCTAAAACAGATTAGAATCATCACACCTCAATGAGGAGCCAAATGAATACCGTAGTCATCATTTTAACATAGCTGAACAACATGTGTAAGTAAATCACACATAATTATGACAAATACCATCAACAATGTGACAGTCTCCTTTGTGTTCTGGGGCATTTGGCACATAGGTTTCTGGAGTCCGATGTTTGTTCCTTTTGCAATGCTTGTTTCTGCAACATGAACACAGTGTTATTTTGCCAAGGAGATGCCTGTGTTTTCCCTATTGCTTTGAATCACATTTTTGCTTCAGGAGACTTGTTACACTGTAACTGTGTACAGTTGTGGGTCCCAAACTTTTTAGTACTGAGGATCCCTTAAAAATATTTTAAAGTTTGGTGGCTCCCTACAACCAAATACAATTTTTAAACCAACTCAGGACAGTAGATTCAAGAGGGACCTAGACTTTGGATGGTTTAGCAACTTTATTAAACTATATACAGTTTAATTATATAATCTGATCTAATCTGGGTTTGGGGCCATTTTTTGTGAGGAAGAATGGGCCTGTTTCCACTGCATAATTGCACAATGTTTGGTTAAATCTCTGACAGTGCCAGATATAAGCATGTGATCACCTGACAATTCTAAGAAATTTTCCTGAGCTGAGATATTTAAACCTAGTTTAATAATCTTTTAATTGGAAAGGCGGGGGGGGGGAGAAACAAAAATTGGCCTATTTATTAAATTCCCCCTCCCCCACAAACACTTGCAGCTTCCCCACGAGTCCTTTGTGGCTAATTCATGGAACAATGGTGCACAGTTTAGGAAGCACTGGTGTATAGTGTTTTTCCATTATCGTATATTCCTGCGCTAGCGTGCTGAACTCCAGTGATTGGGCAGTCTCTCATCTTTACCCTTTACTGTTCCTTACAAAACAGAGCTCTTTGGAGCAGGCTCACACTCTAGCCCTAACTTACTAACTCAACTTCACCCCAGAGTGGTGACCCTTCCTGTAGGCTACCCTTGTAGTTCTATTTCTCATAGTCTAGGTGACTCAGAATACTTGTCAGCAATCTCAGTACCGCTGGACTTCAACTGTTGGCACTATTGATCTGAAAGTGCTGGACAATCCTGTACCATGGCTAAATAATAATATATACCTATTCTGGGATTTAGGCCCTGACCCAATTCCAGTATCATCTACAGGAGTCTTTCCATTTATTTCAATGGGAGTTAGATTATGCCTATAGTTAAGGCCACGTCTTCCATTTAATGAGGTTGGACTTCATGGCATTATGTAACTCTTTTGAGCCTATAATATAACCACCCATGGAAATGTGTCACAGAGTCTTTGTTTCAGGTAGGATGACAATCTCTACACACTAGATGATGGGGTCAGTGTTCACATGTACATACAGGGCTAACTGTTGGGTTAACCCTAATCCTTCCCACAGCACTTTGCAATGTTGCAGCCATTAGAAGCTCGTAGTAATGAGGATGACAATAACTACATAGATTTCTAAAGTGCCCATCGGCACTGGGCATTCACAATCATATCTATAGTCTTCTCTGAAATGCAGGAATGTTATGCAAGTCTCTTAAAACCAGATCAATAAAGCAGCAACTTACTTTTCCAGCAGGCACTTCCCATTTGTTGCGAGAGCACTTCCAGTGTAGCATTATCTTCTATTTGCAACTTAGCAGGTTTGTCTGTTTGTTGGATGACTATGAAACTAGGAAATCAGCCACACTTATGTCTTAATCTCAGACTTCCATTAGTTTCCTTTTTTTCATCTTAAACTGAATCATCTCACCCTGCCTACTACATTTGAGGTAACATGATTATTTCCTATCTTCTTTACTTCTTTGGCCTTGTTAGCTTTGATAATATTTATGAACAAAAAACTTTGTGCTTTAGAGAAGTCTAAGTTTCAAAACCTGACCTTCACTTTTGTACACTGAACATTATCTCCTGTAGATACAGTAGGAAATATACAAACAAATATTATTAATGATCTAGAAAAATGGATGAACAGTGAAATGGTAAAATTTGCAGAAGTCACAGTTATTTAGATTGCTGACACTATAGAAGACTATGAGGAACATCAGAGACTCCTTAATAAAGCTAAATTAACAGACAACATGATGGCAGATGGAATCCAGTGTTAACAAGTGCAACAAAATTCACACAAAGTAATAGTGCTAAAAATGCATGCACAAATGTGTTTTGGGCATGCAAAATTGTGTCCCCACAAATGATGGATCTTTATACATATGTCCCTAAATCCTTAGCAACTGGAGGTGGAAATCCTGTGCTAGCAATATCTGTACTAGAATCTAGAGCTTGTCTTAAAACTTTTCCAAGGATCTGCAAGTTGTTGGATGTGAGAAACGGTCTGTGGACAGAGCAGTCAGTAAGCAATTTATTCATGGCAAGTGTATAGAGTTAAGAAAAAAAGTGCCTTGTAGAACTGCATGTGTTGCATGGGTCTACAACCAGTTATGACTGGAATAGGAGTAATCTTTTTAAAGCATCATAAGAAGGTGACAACACATTCTGGAACTATGCATAAGGTACCATAAATATTCAGAGACCATTAGAAGCAAATGATAACCCCAAACTTTTGGTTACTTGGTCACATCCTGAGTTTTAAGGGAATTTGAGTCTGTAGTGTTGAAGGAGTAGGGAGGAAATAGGAGGTATAAAGGTAAGATTTTAAAACCAACCACAGATTTGAAATCCATCAGTAACCCATAAACCTACAGCAAAGGTTGCAGAATTGGAAACAGTACAAAGAGCCCTCTAAAGGCTTTTCAGCAGAAAAAAGAGAACTGTCTAGGAATACTTGCTGTCTCTTCAACCAATCCTTTTCTCTGTAGCACAGGTAGTAGCTGGAACTTTCATACAAGATCAAGGTGAGTGACGACAACAGTGCCCCTTAGAAACCGACGTAATACTTTCCTACGTACTTTAACCCACTCGGATGAGAGTCCAAATGGTCCTAAGTATAATTAACACCTCTAAATACCTCAGTGAGTGATGACTGCAGTATTTTCCCAGTTCTAGACCTTGCTGTCTAGACAGTCAGAGCTCTCCCTCCACATGTAAGAAAGGCCTATAAAGTGTCCTGTTGTCTCCCTTCTTTGATTGTAAGTGCTTTGCTGGGCAAGGATTGTTCTTTGACTGCATGTGTCTACAGTACCTCGCATAATGGGGCCACTGCATCGAGGTACTAGCACATTACAAATACAGTAAGTGGGGTAGGCACTAATACACAGGTGTACACACTGTTCTCTAGTAGGACACTACTTGCCAGAAGCCTGTAATGCATTATGCTTGTCCCTGAAAAGGGTCAGAGCCAAAACAAAACAACACCCCCCACACACAGCCACCACAAAACACAACAAACCCCCACAAAACAAAAAGCTTTTCCCCATTCTGTGAGTCTATTAATATTCTGCAAGTAAGATTAGTGGTTATATTGCAATGCATTCCACTAGGGCCATATACATTTACCTCTTTCTTTTTCCGTTATGCTGCCGATAAAAGTTCTACCTGAATTGGCTTCTGTGACTATCTTCCTTGACATAGTTACTGGGCAATGCATTTGGAAGAAGTTATGGAAACAGAGTCCCAGGCATCCATATGGAGACGGCTGCTGACTTCCTCTGGAGTGTTACAGAATGGCAGGGGAAGCATAGAGTGGGCTAAACAATCTAAATGGAATGAAGTGACAGGTAGAAAAATTCACAGCAAACCCATTAATAGTAGGGAATGGTGGGTCATTTAAAAAAACAACCCAAAAACCTGTTAATCATAATCCCATTTTCTCCTACCAGCTTTTGTTGAGTTAGTATATTCTAGTTTACATCTGACACCCACTCAGTTTGATCTTCTTTTCTGTGGTTTTGCCTTGCTACACAACAAGTACCATCAGCAACTATGGCAACCTTTGAGTTGCCTTCCATTCTGTAGGAAACAGCATGCAAGGAGGTCATAAGTGGAGCCTCTCAGATGCACATGGCATCACTACATGTTGAAGTAAGAATGATAAAACAAATTCATTTTCAAGGACTTGGAACTTATTGAAGAACAGCAGTTCACTGTAGATTAGATGTTAGTCAAGATTGTAAACAATGCTTCAGGCACTTCGTATGCAGGTAATTAGATGATATCATAAAATCAGTCAAATACTGTTCTAGTACATACTGTAACTAGTTTGTTTGGGTGCAATCTTCTCAATTAGCTGGGTACAGCACAGAGCCTTGTACCCTTTCTGCCTTTTTAAAAAGCTCTGCTCAACCGCAATGTAATTTGTGATCTGGTCACAATTTTGCCAGGTCAAAAGTACATTTTCCTTGCTTGCTTAAAGAATCTACTTTGCAGCTGCTGTGTCAGAAAATTTGGCTATTGAGGCCCTTCACATTAGAACTTTGTCATATTAGGTCCTGAAGGTTCAATTGCAAAATGGATCCCGTTAATTTCTCTACCGAAGTGACTGGGTCTGGTAACTCTGCACTAGCGGGCATTTCCAGTATCCTTCCCTTCCTTGCCTGGATTTGAATTTTAACCTGCTTCATCATTTGATCAAGGGACAATGAATCTTCCAGACATCTGCTTCACCCCTTTTTCCTCCAACGCTCAATTCACACACACACACCTCCAAAGAAGACAGACAAAAAAGGAAAAGAGGATGAGGTAATGCGATATAACTAAAAACAACAAGAAGAAATCCCTCAAAGGAATAAATTCTGTTTTCCTTTTTGTGGCAGGATGGTAAGGAGTTATTCAGACCCAGATTCACAAATGAATTTAGGTGCCTAAACCCCAAATTTAGGCACCACTCAGATTCACAATACTCCCACTCAGCTGCCACCTAACCCTGTAGGCCCCTACATTCACTCAGTGCCTCAGTTTTTGCAATAGAAGTTTCTCAGGTGCCTTTCTGCCTATAGGCAAGCACACTCTAGGTATTTAGACACCTATGTCTGGCCTGAGCCTCAAAGCCAGCCACAAAATGGGAAGATAGAGGAGTGTGTATTGTGCCTGCATGGCCTGTTCTGGTAGATGGCCTCTGAGCATGCCTAACTCTACACAGAATGGCTGCAGGAGCGGAGGGGAGAGGACTCCTCCCTTACAACTTTTAGCCCAGTGGTTAGGGCACTCACCCAAGATTTGAGAGGATGTGCCTGATGAACGGGAGGGATTCGAAAAGGGGTTCCCTACCTCTTGGGTCAAATGCTCTAGTCACTGGACTACAAAATATTCTGTGGGTGTCCCCCTCAATCTCTCCAGCTGAAGCCATTCCACTTTAATTAAATAAATATTAACTGGGTCAGAGAGAGACTGAGAATCACTCTCTAATCCAATGGTTAGGGCACTCACTTGAGATGTGGGAATTCTTTTCCTCAGGCAGAGGGGGGAAAATACCCAGCATTTGAGATACCCCCCCAGTGTGAGTGCTTCAACCATTGGGCTAAAGGTTATAAAAGAGGCTGCCTCCTCCCTGTCCCTCATCCCAACTGTTTTGTGTGGAGTTAGATGCCTGCCTAACTCATTCTTGCAAGAAACAGCTTAGGTGCCTAAGCTGACTGACTCCAGCACAGCGGTTCCCTGCAGAGACAGGCACCGCCTTATAGTGCAGAGTTAAGCACCTAGCTCCCTGACATACACTCCTCTTCCTAGCATCTCCCATTGGCTAGCTTAGGCAGTTCACCTTCTAGTATGTTGACTTTTGTCCATCCCATTCTTAGGCGCCTATCTTTCCTCATGCATTCTATAGGGAGCCTAGGCACCTAACATGGGCTTTGTGGATGCCACTGTTCCAGAGATTTTCTAGACATCTAAAAGTTAAGCATTGCAATGCTTAAGTGCCTTTGTGGATCTGAGCCTCATTTTTTTCCTTCTCATTTCATTTTATTTTGTACTTAAAGTTTTCATTCTACAAAAGCTGCTTTTTCCTGGTATGATTTATAAAGAATGGAGAGTTTGCTTATGAAACCTGGGATGACACCAAGCTGGAAGGTGTCACAGGCACTTTGGAGGACAGGATTAGAATTAAAAAAAAACCTTGACAATTTGAAGTTTTGACCTGAATTCATCAAGATGAAATTCAGCAAAGACAGAGCAAAGCACTACACTTAGGAAGGAAAAATCCAATGGACAACTACACAGTGGGGAATAACTGGCTAGATGGTAATAATGCAGAAAAGGATTGGGGGATTGTAGTGGATCACAAACTCAATATAAGCCACAATGTGAGGCTAATATTCTGGGCTGTATTAACAGTGTTGTATGTAAGATGCAGAAGGTAATTATCCTGCTGCACTGAGCAGTGGTGAGGCCTCAGCTGGATTACTGTGTCCAGTTTTGAGAACCACACTTTAGCAAAGATGTGAACAAATTAGAATCCAGAGGAGAGCAATAAAAATGATAAAAAGGTTTAGAAAACCTGACCTATGAGGAACGGCTAAAAAATCTGGGCATGTTTTTTCTTGAAAAAAGGTGACTGAAAGGAGACCTGATAGCTTTTAATGTGTTTGAAGAGTGTTTATTAAAATAATGAGGATGGTGATCAATTGTTCTCCATGTCCACTGATGATAGGACAAAAAGTGCTTAATCTGCAACAAGGGAGATTTAGGTTAGATAGTAGGAAAATTTTTCTTGCTATAAGGATTGCTAAGCACTGGAATAAACTTCCAATTGAGGGTGTGGCATCCCCATCACTGGAAGATTTTAAGAACCGGTTAGACAAACATCTGTCAGGGATAGTCTAGGTATACTTAATCCAGCCCCCTGAACTGATGCAGGACCAGATGACCTCTTGAGGTTCCTTCCTTCCAGCCCTATATTTCTATGATCCATAATGTATATCACATAACAAAGACACGGCCGATTTGGGCAAAATAGTCATGGTACGTGACAAATTCTACTTTTTCTCCCCCAGGGGTTGCAACAAACAAATATAGCAGAATCACTTCTGGCCATCTTTCATCTGGTGTGGAGAAATGGAACCTATCCGGTAGGACGGTGTTGTGATCTCACTTTATAAGGGCAAGGGACCGCGCAGTGAATGTAAGAGCTAAAGGCCAATCACCTTGCCATTCATTCCAGGGAAGGTGTTTGTGCATATTCTGCTGGCATACTTGGAGCATCTGCTACAATCAGAAGTGTCATCCCCAACAGTCAGGCTTTACAAAGAACAGGTCCACATTAGACGCCATTTTGGCTCTCTGCTTGTTGTCAGAGATACACCGTGAGTTCAGGAAGCCCCTGCACATAGTGTACGTTGATCTTATGGCTGCGTTCGATTCAGTTGACAGTGTCACTCTATGGAAGGCCTTTAAAAGGGCTTAGGTCTCCCTACCACTCTGCTGGACTTGATTAAAAAGAGCTGCATAATGGAACCACTGCCTGTGTACGTCTGGGGAATTGGATGCCAGCAACTTTTAAATCAATATCTGGTGTCAGACAGTGCTGCATCTTGCCCCTGCACTCTTTTGTCGGGCAATGGATTTCGTAATGCAGCATTCTGTCAGGTCCATAGACATTTAGATTAGTGATCTCTTGCTCTCAGACCTTGACTACACTGACAACATTGTTCTTCTAGTACAGAGCCCCGACAGGTTTCACAAGGCACTCCAGCAAATGGAGGAGGAGTCAGCCAAGGTTGGTCTCCATGTTTCCTGGTCAAAGACAAAGCTGCAAAATCTAGGACCAGGTCCACCTGTGACTCCAATCTCTTTGAATAACAAAACTATTGACCTAGTCTCCAGCTTTTGCTATTTGGGTTCTATACTCACCAGTTCCTGCAACTCTCACACAGAGGTTCTTCATTGGATTGGCATTGCAGCATCTGCCATGGGCCGTTTACAATGAATATGGAACCAACATCATCTCAGCATGACAAACAAGTTCAGGATCTACTTGAGCTATAACCTCCCCGCATTATTGTATGGCTGCAAAACATGGACATTAAGTGGCTCAGACTGAGCAAAGCTGGAGGCTTTCCTCACAAAATGCCAATGTTGTATATTGGGCGTAAGGTGGAATGCCTTCCTCTCTAATGCAGATGTTTATGATCACTCTGGTCTACAGACTACTGAGTCCATTATCCACAGATGGTGCCTTATGCTTTTTGGACATGTTGTGAGAATGCCACAAGACATTCCGGCGAACACTGTTCTCCGGGTGGCTTGTAACATCCACGATAAAATTCCACCAACCGAGGGATAGAGGCGGCCCAGAGGCAGAAACCCTATTACATGGGTTCATCAAGTCTCTTCCGATGTTGGACCTTCGGGCTGTCAAGCCCTTGTGGCCACACAGGAACAGACAAAATGGCGAACAATCTCTACGGCTGACTGTTCAGCTAAGCATTGAAGAAGAAGAAGAAGAAGGGGTTGCAAATAAACAAAATCAATACAATTCTAAATAAATGGCTACATTTTTAACCTCTGTAGTCTTTGCTTTAGTAAAGCAACAAGACTATGGAAACAGTGCAGGTGAGAGACCACTACAATTGACTCCTTTGCTAATATATAAGTAAAACAATGAATGGATTATTTGGTCTCTGAAGATATACAAAGCTTGAAATGGTGTTTTTTATACAAGATGTTAGCAGTATGCAAATAATCCTCTCACTTCGCTCTATTTGCTGTATTGTTGTTGGGCTCCTGTGAGCTACAAAAAGTCAGTGCTCTAAAGCAGAAACAGCAGCAGCTCCAGGCCCACCAAAGTCAAAGCCCTAAATACCCATATTACATCCCAATCCTAAATTGGAGAACATGGAATTGGTTGATTTTTTTATTTTTCATTTTAAATTTTCAGGTTTTGGCAAACTAAATCCCAATTTTTTTTGAGACAAAACACAGACATTTTCACACAAAAATTATTTTAATTCAATGCCCTCCCTCCTCCAGCAGCCTCAGAGAGATGTGTTTGAAGTAGAAAGAAAACCCTTGGTGCTTTTAAGTAGAGTCTCTCTTCACCCCTCCTTGTGGGCACTCCTCCACCTCATGGACTAAAGAAGAGGGAATCAGTGCTGATTCTGGTTGGCTAGACACAAGGGTACCTCAAACCCATTGGCTCCTGGGCACCCAATAGGAAACTTTACAAGCTAAGCCTTGCTGTGGGCATCGTGCTAGTCAACTTTTGAGGGGAAAACTCCTTCCCAGCTTCCACTGTCAGATCAGCCTGGGGGGGATGGTGTTCTTTTGCCTTCCTCAGCAGCCCAAAGACCTGATGGGTAGAGGTTAGGTTGAAAAAAAATCATTTTTGTTGCAACTTGGCAGGTGTTCATTCCATAGGGGATCCAGTTCCCCCGAAGAACCCAAATTGGAAGCAGATTAGACGAAGGCATCTCCTAAATACAGGGAATGGAGTTGGGGCTCAATGTCTGATACAGTGAGGAGATAACCCTCTTTCCTTTATATGATGGTGTTGGTTGTTTAGGGGGGGTTAAAACAGTAGCCCAGCACCAGGTGGAATGGGTTACACAGGAGCAATGACCTACACTGTCTGAGTTAATTCAGGATCGTTTCCCAGTGAATCATTTAATAAAGTTACTGCTTAGTTAAATCTCATTCATGGTGTCTCGTCTGTCTTCTTGTGGTGACAGGAACAAAAGCATTTTTGCTGGAAAAAAAATTCCAATAACAGGTTTTTTTCCAGTTCTAACAGTAAGGGGAAAATATAACTAGTATTGGGAGCTCCTGCTAACTCCGGTTTTGCATATTACAAAACCACTGGAGAGTTTGCCATGAAGGACAGGTTTGCTACTGGAATAGCAGGAATGTTGCAAGGTGGATGGTATATTATGTTTGTTGAGGTTTGGAGGCCAAGAGAAGTTTGCATAGCACATGTCTGCTACATTTGACTAAAGATACTAGTATTGTTCCCTTGATTTTAAAAGTATTATGTTCATTCTAAAAGCTAATAGATTTGTAATGAATCCTTGGGCTAATCATTGGAAATCAAGCTATCACTTTTACTTGGGATACCACTACAATATATGTATAATCTGCACCTATACAGTCCTTGGTAACAGTTATTAGAGAATGCCCTAAAGTGTGTATGCATTATTACTTCTTCTCTGAAAATAGTCTTTTCCCCTTTCATTTGATTTGCAGTAATTATCTTAATTGCTACAATTCTGAGAGTAGCTGCAGTAATTGCCTCTCCTAGTGAACTTGAGAGAAAAGATGATCACATAAATCAGATAATAAAGAGTTATAAAAGTTGTAAATTACAAATCAGAAAAGAAAGAGAAAATCCTTGTAACTAGATTCTTCCAGAATAATCAACCATTTTTGTCTTATCTGAATATTGCTCTAGCCAATCTGTCTATATTATATATAGATAAGCCAAGATTTTAGTGATTTTAAGTGCCTAAATTGATACACCTTAATGGAGCTTGATATACAAAGATTGAGTACTTAGTGCTTTCTAAAAATCAGTCCCCTTGAAAATGTTTCAAAAGAAGCACCCCCCCTCAAAAAAAATATCACTAATCACTTCGGAAAACATTGACTAGGTATACCCTTCCATTCTTTGATGCCATGTATTGAATTATAAACAAGGATCTTGTCCTCATCCCGATCTGTAAGACACTTAGCACAATGTTGTTGCTATACAATTGACAATCCACTCCCATTGCTCTATTTGCTGTATTGTTGGGTTAATAATGTAAAGTAAAGAAGTTAGGGCTATGAGTAACTCTAGGCCCACTGACACCCTAAATAGCCATAATGGCTGCCAAATTTATATTGTAGAACATGGAATTGGGTAATAAACTTTCTAAAGAGTGGGAAGTCCTTTGAAAAACAAAGTAAGTTTAAAAAGTGTGATGCTGGACTTCCAGACAGACCATTTCAAATTGGTAACACAAGTCCCTGAAAACCATTAATATCTGATGTGTAGATTATTTCCATCTTGGTGCAGATACAAGTAAACTTATTGAAGTATAAAAGATGAGCTATGGCAAACCTGGGAACTAAATATAGTCACTTCTAGACTTAGTTTCCGTGTGCTAATAGCATCATAATTTGATGCTGGTTGCCAGAGAAACCCATTTATGCTATTTAACAAGGTTTCCTCTTTCCTGCTTTATCCTCTCCCACATAATGAACTTTTTTTAAAATGAAGAGTTAGTATAAAATTCAACTAGGAGGACACATTGCATACGGAGGCACTAAGTGTTTGGATGTCATCTTCTACATAAAACTCTCCTTTGTGTGGCATAGTGGAGTATCTCTAAGTGGCCCTAAAACCCCTCAATGCTAACTGGCAACAGTGTTACAAGAATGCCCTGATTCACGTATGTACATTCTGGTTCATCAAAGAGTGTAACTGAAGATTTTAAATGAAAGCCAGGATAACACTGGGCATTACTATAATGAAGAAACATATATACCAATACCAAGTAGGACATATGCATATATAGGAACGTATGTTCCTAAATTCTGTATCAAAGCAAGATTGACAAACATTTTTCTGCCAGACAAAGTAAGCATGTTCACCTGTCCTTCTTTGGTCATATATAAATTAAGCATTGTAAGCCAACACAATGGAAGCCCCATTTACATATGAAATCAACAGGGGAATGTGAAGTCAGCAAGATGACAGACACTGACGAATGAACCATAAGGGGTTATCCTGTCTCTGGAGGAGACAATGAACTTTGGGGAATACCAGGAGAAGGCAAAAGGCACCCTTTTACTTTGTACCTCGGAAGTAATTAGGCAGTACGATTACATTCATGAAAACAAGATCACAACCAGCCCTAGTTGAAACACTGCAGAAGACATTTGGGGTGAAAAACTTTAGAGAGAAAGCTAGCCTGTTCAGCTTAGTCTCTAGAAAACAGGTTATATTTTTTTCTCTATGTAACTGCTTGTTTCCATTATCCTCACTTTCCATCTCTTAAATCTTGATCTTTGATAATTAACTTCTGTTTTCTCCATAAATATATCTTGGTGCTGTGGTATTAATCTAGGTGCTGATCCTACATTGAATCATACACAGTGGTATGTACACTGTCCCCTTGGGGACGGTTGACCTGGTATTTCTGTGCGTGTTCAGTCAATAAAGGGGAATGTTTGAAAGGGACTGGGATGTATCTATTGTTAACCTGCAAGGCACAGTAAGACTGGCTTAGCCAGAGGAAATTGTTTGGGTGACTCACAGGCTGGCAGCCTCAGGGAGCGGACATCCAGTCAAGCACAAGCAAGGCTCTCTCTCACTGGGCAACAAGGTAACCCATAGTCCTATGCATCCTAAGAACCATCACACTCATCCTGGAGGAAGACAGTACTGCAGTTCACCCTGAGCCCTTTAATCCAGGAAGTGTTTGCTGTACTTGTATGAGGATAGGCAAACAAATTCAGAACTATTAATCTTGTAAAACTTTTGCCTACAAACTGAACATTGTGAGATATTTGGTTAACGTTCTGATTGTTTTTCATATTCATGGGCTTTTCTATATCAGGCACCAGACACAGGCATGCCAAAATACAACATGAAACTCATCTGGGCCAACCAGTGTATTTTTAAAACTTTCTGAATGGAGCCCATACTTTCCTGAAAGGTTTTTTTGGTTCAGAAATAGCCCCTTTGCCAGATTTTTTGTTAAAAAAACGAGTGATTAAGTTAACAGAGCTCTAAATATATTATTACAATAGCTCCCCAAGGCCAAAGCAAAGATCAGGTCTCCTTGTGCTAGGTGTATATATAGAGTGAGACACATTCCCTGCCCCAAAGAGCTTACAATCTAAATAGACTAGGCAGACAAAAGGTAAAGGAAAGGAAATATCTTTATCCCTATTCTGCACATTGAGAGCTGCAAATAAAAGACAAAGTGATATTCCCAAGGTCGCATAGAAGATCTGTGGCAGATCTAGGAGCTGAATTTAGATCTCCTGAATCACACTGCAGGGGCCTTTAACACAAGACCATCCTTCTTCTCAAAGTTGATATGAACTTTCATGTAATTCATGCTTACTTATTAGGTTTTCGCTCTGTGATTAACTTTTAGACCTTTTGCTATTATTCTGATGGTTTGCAGTGAAACTTAATATAATTCTCTCTTTTCCTTTCTGCTACCTAGGGTCGAAGGTAGAGAACTCTCATCTCTAGGATATTGTAAAAAAAGCCTCTGACCTTGTCTGTCTGAATGTGCAATTTAATTAAAGTGTATATTTTCCGATATCTGTAGCAAGGTTAGATACTGGGAAAATGAACTACAGCACCTTCTTGTGGACACCACAAGAAATGAACTGAAGGGCTTTCTTGGTGATGGTGGTGGTACCTGGCCTCTGCCATCCATGGTAAAGATTTACAGCCAAATTCTGGCCTCAGATACTCATGCCACTCCCTTTAAATTCCTTTGGAGTTGCAGTCTTGTAATGGAAGGCCAAATTCTGCTTTCAAGAACAATTCATACCAGTCTACAGGATTTGAAGGCAAAATTCTGCTTGAAGGAACTAAAATCTCTGGTGACTTTAATTAGCCTTGTGAACTTCACGAGGCAGATGGGCTGTACAAACATGAACATTTATTTCCCTTAGGGTGTCATTCCTGCTTTCATTATTAGCTCAGTTATTGATTATTCAGTTTATTGCACAATCCTTCCATAACTAATCTGACACGACTGATTCTAAACAACTTTACTCTCCCAACCGTAATTTTCTATTACTTGAAGGCAAGAAGGTTTGGGGTTTTTCTTTTTTTGAAGGAAACCATGATCTATATTACATCAATAAGAGAGGTCATGACCATAACCATGTGTTATTTATGAGCTAAGTAAAGACCCCCCGGGCATGAATAATTTCTATTCTAAATAAAGAGAGACTTCCTAAAAATTCAGTGGACTAATGCAAGTGTGTAACATACATCACCGTCCACATTCACCAGCTCAGTACAATAGAATTTTATAACCAGCAATGAGGTGGGTAGATCTATTGGGAACAGTTGTCTTTGAAAGAGCACAAGAAATAATTTAATATTAGAGATGGACCAGAAATGAAACCCCTGATCCAAATACCCCCAAACTTCAGAAGGGAGAGAGAAATAATAAAAATCAGAATTTCTAATTGTAATTATATTTAACCACTGCCAGTTTTGGCATATCTTAAACAAATGCCAGTCAATGCATTAGTCCAAAGTGTCCATTCCTGCTCTCATTGAGGTCAGTGGGACTTTTTCAATGGGTTTAAGTGGGAACAGGAGCAAAGCCCCGGTCAACAAGCAACTAAGGGCAAGATCGTGGCTTTGCCATAAAGCCTGCGTAAGGATTTGGTCAGTAAGCAGACTAGGGTCAATGTTGTGACAGTCACAGTATGGAGATTATTTTTCTCTCTGTGCCAGGTCAGCTACACTGGATGGTGTTTTGGAATGAAGTTAAGGTTTTGATCATTCCTTGACTTTATTCACACCCCACCTACTTGCACAAGAAAGGGAAGAGTGGTCCCGTGGACAGAGCTTTCCCCTCATGCTGTGTGACTGAATGCTCGCCATAGTCACACCTAGGCATTACAATAATAATCTTTGTACAAAATATGCCTTATGAGGTATCATGTGAAAACTAATAACTCACTGGTAAATATCATGGTGAAATGTGCTTAGCAACGTTGTGTAAAGTTATGAACATAGTTATAAAATTATGACTGAAATGTGTTTACCAGAAAAGTCTGGGGAGGTTATAAACCTGTTTGTCAAAGACAAAATAATGCCTATAGCGGGGTGTCAAAGTTGATTGGCAATCACCAGTCAAGTGACCATTCGTTGGCAACAGAAGGGAGCAGGAACAGATCAAGGTGCATTTTAACAAACAAGAACATGGAACCTCTTTCACCACGAGACCCTTTGTCTTTATCCTCACACCGGGAAGTAATTTTATCTAGGGATAGCCCTCAGGAAAATGCATTTCAAAGGATGTGAAGTGCAAAAACACCCCAGGTGTTTATCTTTCTTTCTTTCTCTTTATATGAGGACAATCACCACCTTTTGACTTTGGAAGGGATCCAGACATGAAAATTTGGTTAGCAGTGTGGCTGGGAACATATGGTAAGGATTTTACTTTGAACCAAGTCTAGTTTAAGTTTTAATTACAAGAAAGAGTTTTATCCTTATTTCTCTTGTAACCATTTCTGACTTTAATGCCTTATACTAGTATCACTTTAAATCTTCTTCTAGTTAAATAAACTTGTTTTATTCTTTAATCAAAAACTAATCCAGTGTTGTAGTTAAACTGAACTGTTTTGGTAACTCCAGGTAAAGTAGCAATTGCATATTGACCCCTTACAGCAGCAAAGGATCTATAATATTTGAACTGTTCGGGAGAGAGCTGGACAGCGCAGAACACACTTTTGGGGAAAATTCAGAACTGGGAGTGTGTTGAGGTCACCTTTCAGGTAGTAACCAAGGCTTCTGGAAGGCATAGTGTGGCTGGAGTGTTGCTGACAGGTTGCTGGGATAAGAGTTGCTGGATCGGGGCTATGGCTGTACAAAGACACTCGGTATAAGTTGCATGCTGGGAAGCTGACTGTAAGCATCCCAAATTGGGAGCTACAGCAGCAAAGCATTGAGTGTCACCCAAAATAGCAGGGCAAGCTGAAACAACCCTTCACTGGTCTGCATTGCACCCTGGAGTGTGATATGCTGTGATTCATCACACAGGTATCCTGTGCAGAGGGGTAAGGGAGTGCCTTATGCACAATTGTTTCTTCAGAGATTGCTATAACTTGTCAGCTGCCTCAGAGCCCCCACTGCCCGGATGAGGTGGCTATGCTCTCTTTCTGAAAGGTCTACTCTCTTCACTACATTGAGCAAGAATTGCAGATGGAGGAACTTGATTTATTTTGACTACAAAGCACAGTAAAATCTAAACTATTTAAAACAATAATAAAAGCAATGAGTATCAGAAGGACAAGTCTTCACCAACCCTAATGATTACTTTAAATTACTCTCAAAATCCTAGCAGCTGGATGAAAACATCAGGGAGGGCAATAGAAATATCTCCAAGGAAAAGTTGTTTGCCTGCAATTCCAGGCATCATACTTGCATCATAGGAAACAGTAGAAAGAGAAATGTTATGCCAATCATTGTTTTCAATATCGTCCCACACAACAACTGCTTCTATTCAGGCTTCCTATTGTTAAAGCACTTATTTTATTATAAACAGATAGAACTCTTAGCAAGTCTTAGCTACTGGCACTGAAAATTGTTAGTCAAAGCAGTTCTATTAAAACTTGTTAATATTTTCTTTTCTGGCTGGCTACAGTACTCAATGAGTCAGAAACTTGGATGCTCTGAGCAGTGTTCTGACACTGCAGAGGGATAGGGAGTTAGATCTGGCTCCTAGATTCTCAGGCTGGCTCCAACCACAGGCATGGTTCAGAGGAGCTTGCAGGTTATTCTAAAAACTAGTTCAGCTTGTAATAGTTCCCAGTTGACTGTATGCCAGCAGGGCATTGGCCTCATCCCTACCCATACCCTGCATTCCCTCTTCTGGCACTAGGAAGGGGGTGTCATAGGAAGCAACTATGCACCACAGCCGAGAACCACCCCAGACAGGGGGATTCTCCACGAGCCAGATCTAGGTGTTTTCAGCCCCTTTGCAACACCCTACTTATATTATTAGAAATGAACCCAGATTTGCACACCATAAATCAGACCATGCCTGAATATGGAAAAGGTTTGGATTGGAAATTTGCAGTTTGAGCCCATCTTTAGTTTATGTAAAGTTATGGACTTAAGAGCAGTACTGGAAAGAAAATACATTCTTTAATAAATGAGGAGTTCAATGATGACTCAAAAATGCCTGAGAGACTGAGCTCCTGTTTAAGGCCTGGTCTACACTAGGACTTTAATTTGAATTTAGCAGCGTTAATTCAAATTAACCGTGCACCCGTCCACACCAGGAAGCCATTTAATTCGACATAGAGGGCTCTTTAGTTCGAATTCTGTACTCCTCCCCGACGAGGGGAGTAGCGCTAAATTCGACAGGGCTATGTCGAATTAGGCTAGGTGTGGATGCAAATCGAACTTAGTAGCTCCGGGAGCTATCCCACAGTGCACCACTCTGTTGACGCTCTGGACAGCAGTCCGAGCTTGGATGTTCTGACCAGCCACACAGGAAAAGCCCTGGGAAAATTTGAATTCCTTTTCATGTCTGGACAGTTTGTGGTTGGACATCGGGGCGAGCTCAGCAGCACTGGCAGCAATGCAGAGCTCTCCAGCAGAGGAGTTCATGTAATCTCTGAATAGAAAGAGGGACCCAGCATAGACTGACCGGGAAGTCTTGGATCTGATCGGTGTGTGGGGCGAGGAGTCTGTGCTTTCGGAGCTGCGCTCCAAAAAACGGAATGCAAAGACCTACGGGAAGGTCTCCAAAGCCATGAGAGACAGAGGATACAGGCGGGATGCAACGCAGCGCCGCGTGAAATCAAGGACCCCAGTCAAGGCTACCAAAAAATCAAAGCGGCAAACGGACGCTACGGAGCCTGCCACCACTGCCCCACCAGTGACCATGGACTTTGACGATGGGACAGTGTCGACGGCCAATTCCTCGGTGATGTTCGCGGACGGGGAAGATGAGGAAGGGTTTGTGGAGGACAAGGCAGGCGACAGCGCTTACAACGCTGGTTTCCCCGACAGCCAGGATCTCTTCATCACCCTCACGGTAGCACACCTTTCCACCCCAGGCTTTATTGAAGTTTTCTGGGAGCATTGCCTCCATAATACTGGCAGCATAGGCCCCTGCTTTGTGCTGGCTTTCACGCAGCATGCGCTCTCTATCTCCTTCAGTGACCCTCCTCAGGGCGATCTCACTCGGCGACTCTTGCATCTAATTAGGAAAATTACCGTAATGTTACGCCTGGTCCAAAGTATTTTAAAAAATCTCCGGACAGACGGCGTAGCAGAGAGTCAGCACGCTGCTGCGTGACAAGCGTAACGGAAAGCCAAAGAATCAAATGGACGCTCATGGAGGGAGGGAGTGGGGGGGGGGACTGAGGACGCAAGCTATCCCACAGTTCCCGCTGTGTCCGAAAATCATTTGCATTCTTGGCTGAGCTCCAAATGCTTCTAGGGTCAAACACAGTGTCCGCGGTGGTTCAGGGCATAGCTCGTCAATGTACAGCCACCCCCCACCCCCAGAAGGAAAAGGGAAAGAAATCGTCTCTTGACTCTTGTAAATGTCACCCTATGTGTACTGAATGCTGCTGGTAGATGCGATGCTGCGGCACGCTACGGTAGCATCCTCGCCCCCCCCCCCGCCTCATGGGTGACTGACGGTGCAAAACGACTGGTACCCGTCCTCATCATCAGCCTTGTGGTAGATGGTGTAGTGCAATAGGACTGCTACCTGTCCTCGGCATCAGCCCATAAGTAGACGGCCTGCTAACCATCTTCATCATAGCAACAGGGGGCTGAGCTCCATCAGCCCCCGCCCTTCATGTGTAAAGAAAAGATTCTGTACTGCCTGGACTATCATAGCAGCTGGAGGCTGCCTTACCCTCATTTCATTTCCCTAACAAGTCACTGTTTCTTATTCCTGCATTCCTTATTACTTCAGCATACAAATGGGGGGGACACTACAACGGCAGCCCAGGAAGGCTGGGGGAGGAGGGAAGCAACAGGTAGGGTTGTTGCAGGGGCACCCCCTCTGAATGGCATGCAGCTCGTCATTCCTGCGGGATCTGACACAGAGCGGCTGTGCTCTGTAGTTCTCTGATACACTGCAACCCTAGTACAGTTGCCCCATATTCTAGGCGGGATTGTTTCTATTTTTACATACCATAAAGGAGGGATTGACTCGGGGAGTCATTCCCAGTTTTGTCTTTTGCGCCCCCGGCTGATCTCGGCCAGGGGCACCTATGACAGCAGCAGAAGGGGTAGTGCAGTAGGACTGCTACCCGTCATCACCTTGCCAATTTACATTGGCGTGGTTGATGGTGCAATATGGCTGATAACCATCTCTGCTGTCATGCAAAAGCAAATGAATGCTGCTGTGTAGCGCTGCTGAATCGCCTCTGTCTGCGGCATCTAGTACACATACGGTGACAGTGACAAAAGGCAAAACAGGCTCCATGGTTGCCATGCTATGGCGTATGCCAGGGCAATCCAGGGAAAACGGGCTCGAAATGATTGTCTGGCGTTACTTTCCCGGAGGAAGGAATGACTGACTACATTTACCCAGAACCACCCGCGACAATGAAATTTGCACCATCAGGCACCGGGATCTCAACCCAGAAGTGCAAGGGTCGGGGGACACTGCGATGGGGTAGAACAGGGGCAGAGTTTATGCTTTCAGGATTGCCTGCTGCAGGAGTGCGGACGAGATAGGTGCTGTGCATGGTGTTGTTCACAGACACAGACTAGACTGTGTTCATTGTTCGCAAAAATGTATCTTTGCAAGGAATTCACTCCCTTTTTCCCCATCACACAGCTTCGACTGTCTCCAGACCTGCCACAGCATCCCCCTCACAGAGGCTGGCAAAGATTAGGCGGCGAAAGAACAAGACACGGGACGAGATGATCGCTGAAGTTATGGTGTGCTCCCGAGGTGGACCAGCAGAGCCAGTGGAGGGAGACCCTCTCTCTGTACCAGCGCTCACACAGCGAACGGGAGGAGAGGTGGCGTGAGGAAGACAAGCAGGCGACTCAAACGCTGCTTGGACTAATGAGGGAGCAAACGGACACGCTCCGGCGCCTTGTGGATGTTCTGCAGGACCGCAGCCAGGAGGACAGAGCCCCCCCGCAGTGTATCTGCAACCGCCCTCCCCCGCCACAAAGTCCCATACCTCCCGTCACCCAAAGTAACCAGAAGGAGTGGCGCCAGGGGCCGTGAAAACTGTCACTGCACCCCAGCAGAGTGCTCAAGTACCCAAAAGCTCTCATACCCTACTTTTTGAGAATTCCTTCCCTTCCTGACTCACCCAAGCCCCAATCCCAGTTTCATCCCCTGACTGTCTGGTTAATTATTAAAAATACTTTGCTGTTAATTACTGTTTCCATCATGCTTTTTTACACAACGCTGTGTTTGAAGGGGTGGGTGGGTAGGGAAGGGGATAGGGTATTGCATAGGACAGTCACCTTTAGTAGGGTACAGAGACAGGGGCAGGATCAGCAGCAGGTCACACACACAGTGCAGTCAGTAGGCACCCTGGTCGGTATGGGAGGTGGTTTGCAGATTCTGTGTGGGTGGGCGGGGTATGTGACTTTGTAGCGGGGGAGGAGGGTTACAGATCTCATGCAACGGTCCCTGTCCTGGATCACAGAGCCATGCAGCAGAGGAATCTGTATCCGTCCTCCCCCGCCACAAGGCCACATAGCCCCCGCACACAGAGTCCCAAAAAGGAGGGATGGCAGGCTCCGTTGAAACAAGCAGTCCGGCACTGCGGACCGCTCTGGGAGCAGGAGCCTGTCATTCCTCGAGTTTAGAGGTGGTCTTTACATCACCGCACACCCTACCCAGCACAGTCTGCGTCCCAGTTTCAACCCTTTAATGCAAAGTCATCAATAAAGAAACCTTTGTAAAGTTACAGTGGAACATGTTTAAAAATAAAATACGTGTGTTGGAAGTGGGGGAAGCGGGGTGGACGGGGTACGTAACTGCAGATGCTAGTCAACAGTAACTTGGTAAAGAAACAGGGACAGGTTCAGCTTCTCTGTAAAGAAACTGAACAGTCACAGGTCAAGCTTCTCGCTGCTCACTGGTACTTGAAGAGTTCCTTGTCGCTGTGCAAGGCGCCTGCATAGGGCTTCACGAGCCAGGGCATTAGTGGGTAGGCTGGGTCCCTGAGGATCACTATAGGCATCTGCACATCCCCAAGAGTTATTTTGTGGTCCGGGAAGAAACTACCTTCCTGCAGGCGTCTAAACAGACCAGAGTTCCTGAGAACACGCGCGTCATGAACTTTGCCTGGCCACCCGACGTTGATGCTGGTAAAACGTCCCCCATGGTCCACCAGTGCTCGCAGCACCATTGAAAAGTAGCCCGATTTCTCAGCAGCTGACTGTGGAAGAGGTGGACGATAAGGTGCGAGGAGTTGACAATGGCCATAACTGCAGCGGGCTCCGTGCTCGTAGTGCTGTGGCGCCCGCGCTGTCACTGAGCAGAAAAGTGCACAAACAGATTGCCCGCAGGCGCTTTCGGGGAGGGAGGGAGGGCGTGACTGACGGTTCAATGATGACAGTTACCCAAAACCACCCTCGACACATTTTTTCCCCCAGCATGCATTGGGGGGAAATCCCAGAATTCCAATGGGCAGCGGGGAGTGCAGGAACTGTGGGATAGCTTCCCACAGTGCACCGCTTCCAAAGTCGATGCTTGCCCCGTTACTGTGGACTCTCACAGTCGAATTAGTGTATTTAGTGTGGATACACAAATTCGACTTCATAAGGTCGATTCCACAAATTCGACTTAAGTTGATTTGAAATAGTCTTGTAGTGTAGACATACCCTAAAAATCTGTGTTTTAGTTAGAAAAATATGAAAGCAGAAGTATGGTCAATCAGTAAGGGAGACTCTGTGAAAACAACTATTGATAAAGAACAGGTAAGGGAATGCTCGAAAAATCAGAAGGCAGCAGTCCCAGACAATATGTAGTCCATAGCTAATTCCTGTAGTGCTAACTTTCTGTAACACTGATTTACTTTTGAAAGATCATGGGCACATGGGAAAGTAACAGAAAGGGGGGAAAAGCAAAACTACCACCAGTTTTCAAAGAAAGAGAATAGTAAAGCCTGGCAATAACCACACATTTTTCTTCTAGCTGTCATAAAATAATGAACTGATCCCCTGGACTACCAAAGAGGAAAAGGAGCACTGAAAGAGAGTAAGGCCACCGAAGAGAAGTTAAATGATGTTTCAGCATCTGTCTTTACCACAGAGAATGTTGGGGAGATACACTTCCCCCATACCCACTATTTTAAATAAGTGGAGGTTCCGTCAGAAACCGAGCATCAAACAGATGCTGGAAGAAACTCAGACACTGAAAAGCAACCAGTCACCAGGACCCAGTGGTATCCAGGAGTTCTGAAGGAACTTAAAAAATGAAATGCCGAGCTGCTAACATTAATATGCAGCCAATAAAATCTACTGCCGTCCAGTACTCTGGTGTTGTAGATAAAGTCATAAAGATGATGGGGGTGATCCTAGATATTACAGGCTAGCAAGCCTTGCTTCAGTAATGGGTAAATTGGTTGAAATAATAATTAAAAATAGAATTGTAAAACATTTAGAGGATTATGATAAAACAGGACAAACCAGCATGGTTCCTGTAAAGGAAAATCATGCATTTCTAATCTCCCAGACTTGCTTGAGTGTGTCGTCAAAATAGTGGACAAAAAGAGAAATGTTATATATACTTTATTCAGCCCTTCAGAAAGCTTTTGACAAAGTTGCTCATGAAGCTATGAAAGAAACTAAAGTAGCTATGCAATAACACTGGGAACTGGTCAAGGTACAGAAAGAGGAGGTATATATTTTTTTAACATAGCTTAGAGCAGTTTCAAACGTTTAGTGTGCACCAGCATGGTCTACATGGACCAATGTACAACATGTTAGTGCACTTTAGAAATTACACCCTTACAGAGGGTGCATTACAACACTGCATAGACAAGGTGTATGCCTGTATATAATATTGTGGCCCTCTGTGCCTCAAAGCAGCAACCAGGAACCCTCATATTGACCATGTTGATATAATTATATGTTGTATACAAAGTATGTCTTGTAAGGTATCATTTTAAAAGTCTTGATCTGTTGAACTTTAATATCCTGTTGGATTGTATGTGCTATCATTGCACAGGAAGTTATGAAGAAGTTTTGCTATGTATGTGTTACTGAAATATGTTGTAAGGTCAGGAACACCCATAAGGCTTTCAGGTACAACAATGGAGCATCCAGATACTAATGATGGCCCATTAAGGGGAATTCACTCTCACAAGGACTACCCCCCGGAACTGTATACAATGGAGACTTCTCAGGGAGAGCATGTAGACAATGGAAACTGCTTGACTCATGTCATAGCAAAGGATCTTTGCAGAAAGCTGGAAGAAACTATAAAAGAGGGGAAGCGATATCATCACTTGGCCTCTTTTCCCCCCACAACTCAACATCTGGAAACATGTCTGGAGGACAAAGACTGAACTGGGGAGGTGGTCTCAGTCTGAAGAAGACTTCCAGCCTGTTTATCGAAGATCTGTGACCGTTTGTATTGTCTATCAGGGTGAGACACTGCTTGATTCAAATCCTGTCTAGTCTATAGAACTCAAATTGAGATGTTACTTTTATTTCTTAGGTAACCACATTTGATCTGTATATTTACTACTTATAATCACTTAAAATCTATCTTTCTGTAGTTAATAAATCTGTTTTATGTGTTTTAAGTAAAACAGTGTGATCTGGTTGAAGTGCTTGGGAAATCTGCTCAGGAAGAAAAGCAGGTGCATATCCTTTCCACATTGAAGGAGGGGTGGGCTGTGTTATAAATGTACACTGATCGGACCTCTGATCAGGGCAGGACAGTATAGCCCTGGGGACCTAGGCTGGTGAAATTGGGTGGAGCCTCTCTATTGTTAGTTCATGAGTGGCTAGGAGAAGCATTCATGTAACACAGCGGGGTGTGACCTGTGGATGTCTATGTAAGTGCAGTATGTGGAGAGGTTTGCAGCTTGTCACAACATCACAGTGTGAGAGGGAGCCCAGATTGGTAAACCAGAGGGCTCAGTGGTACCCTAGTTCCAGATTGCACCCCAGAAACCAGTCAAATATATAATGAATGACATAGAGAAGGTAACTCATGTGTTCCTATTTATCTTTCTCTCATAATACAAGAGCAAGGGGACATCCAATGAAATTGGAAGGTAATAAATCTAAAACCTATAAATACTTTTTACCACAACTCACCGTTAACCTGTGGAATTCATGCCCCAAGATACTAGAAAGACTAAGAGCTTTGTAGGATTTTAAAAAGGATTAAACATTCATTAATTAATGGAGACAAAAGTTATATTGTACTGTCACTAACACTGGTAATTAAATTCCCTTTGTCATGAAAATATTCATTGTAGCCTTTAAAAAAGTGACACCAAAATGGTCCTTTTACACAATCTGTTTGTACTGGTTATTCTCATTATAAGGCAGGAAGCTGGTAATTGAAGGGTTATTAAGGAGTTAAAATTTGTTTCAAAATATCCTGCTCACAGAGGAGTCTTTTATTGGATTTTTTTAAATCTAGATCCCAGCTCTGATCTTTATCACTGCTGCAGTATGCTTTGTATGTGAGAGTATCTCACACTAGTACTGTTTGATTAAGTAGTTGCCAATAGACTAGATTTTTGATAGACTGTGCTTAATGAACTTAACTGGAGAAAGCTGAAGTAAAACAGTACCTTCCTTGGCCAAAACAAACCTTTGCTAAGTCTTGGAGCCCTTGCATTTGGGTTGAGGTGGCTAATGGAGACACTGCAGAAAACATTATTTCCAGGGTGTCAAATGACTAAGATGCTGAAAATATTTGGCCTGAGATTTTAAAGGGACAGATTTAATTTACTGCTTGTATTTTAAAAGTACGGATGGGCCCAAACCAAAAGTCTAAATTGGAATGTCCCTGAATTCTGGGAAAGCCTGGAGCCAGTGTCTGAGGCTCTTGCCTGTCTTTATTTAAAAATACCGTCTTTCAGTTTTCCCTTCTGTACCTTATAAATACTGTGTCTTGAACATACGCAGTGGAATAAAACTGTGTGTTCCAAAACTGCGTACACTCAGAGCCATGCTTTGTCCACAAGGCAGCAGTGCACATCCACAAAACTACAAAAGCATCCCTTAGCAGGATGCATTCTGAACATTCTTCAACTCTAATGTGGTTAATACAGTTAGCTCCTGCATGGGCATTTACATATAGGGTGTAAGAACATGAAACAGCACTCTTTGGTTAAACAACAGTGCATTATTTGCTTATTATACTACTGCTTTGGTAATGTCCTTGAGAGTGCCACTCATTCCTCTCCTATCTTGAAAGGTGAACACTTGTGGGTCATTGTCACACACACAGCCAAGTGTCACAGGATAAAACTGGCATTTATGCCTTTAGATTTGACTCTTAACATCGACAATATGAGCTTAGATTTCTTCTATCCTCAGTGCAAGTAATTATAGCCTCCCACTACTTTAAACAAAAATACATTCTTCTCTTTCAAATAGTCAGATTTTGATAACTTCTGCCCACCTTAGCTCGTGTCAGTCAGGCTTTATGTAACCATGCTGCATTTCCAGAGATGAGACCCACTCTTCAGAACAGCTATTAGTGGAAGAAGGCTTCAAAAGAAAAGCAGATCTTGATATTGTATGTCATATTCTGGCTATACACAGAATTTCATGAACAACTAAAAGGAAGATCTGGTTTGGATGGAAAACTGTGCAGCAGAGAACTACTTAGCAGTAAAGGGGATTCAGCTTTTTAGAACAAATACTGACTATGCTGGAATAAAACATTTTAAGTATTCTTTCATTCTCAGTGCACTACAGAAGAGGGCAGTGTAAACTACTTCTAAATATTTTGAGCATAGTAAATAAAATGCTTCTGTAGTCACATTAACTGATTTAAACCTCAAATCAGTGGGTCTATAAATGCACAATGGAGTGATTTATTAGACGTCTGTACCAGCCTATGTAATCTGAGGGTTCAGGTTATAAGAGATTTTCTATACTGACTCATGTCTTGGAACTCTGATTTGGTAACCTTTTTCAGTCTGTCTGTTCTGTGTGCATGGTCTTTAAGTCAAGATTTCATTTTGCCTGTGAAATAGATGCCGAAACAAAATAAGGGGGGAAATCCAGGGGTAATTGCTTAACAAGGATGATGGTAGGTAACTGCAGAACTATGCTCCCTCTTAAGGCAAGTACAGAGGAAGCCTGCATCACAGAAATGTCTTGGACAGATCTTATTCTGTTTGTGGCCTGATCCTGTAAATGCTTGAGATGAAACATCAATTGATCATAATGGGATTACATTGGTGGAGCAATTGCAGGATCAAGTTCATAATGTAACGTCTTTAACATTCAATATTTCAGCGAGAATTTAGGAGTCTAGGACAGGAGGGGGTAGGTGAGGTTCTGTGGCCTGCAATGTGCAGGAGCTCAGACTAGACGATCATTATGGTTCCTTCTGACCTTAAAGTCTATGAGTCTACATAAGTTCCTATACCACTTTCAGTGTAATATCTGAGCACCATGAAGTACCTCATTAAGTGACACAATTAACATTGAAATCAATAAATAAGTTGTGTGCAAAATGGTTTCAGTTACAGAATAGCGTTGTTTTCCTTGATTACTTTCCAAAACATTCTCCTTTTACACAAGTATCAGAGGGGTAGCCGTGTTAGTCTGGTTCTGTAGAAGCAGCAAAGAATCCTGTGGCACCTTATAGACTAACAGATATAGTCTGTTAGTCTATAAGGTGCCACAGGATTCTTTGCTGCTTCCTTTTACACAGAAATTTTCTATGCCTAATCTCTGTCCAAAAATAAACTTATCTGGGAAGTTTGAGGAAAGTCTTTTTAGTGGTTTTTGAGTTACTTGTATTTAAGTTAAAAAAAAAAGTTTTCTCTTTGGGTTGGGAAAAAAAATGGTGAAATTACTGCTCATTTTTCCAGTTAATCCACATGGCTGAATGTTGAAACTTGGCATTTAAATATTCCTCTTTGGGAAATATGTGCAAGTTTAATTTTAACAAGATAATTGGATACAATAGAAATGTAGTAGGGTTCTGTAGACTTTAGAAGTATATCCTTTTATGAACCATCTTTTAGAAATCTATATACAGTGTGACAAAGTTCCTCCTCTACCTTGGTGGGTCCTGCACTTATTGGCAGATTTGCTCACCTCAGAGATCTTTCCCTCTGGTGGAACCCACAGTCTGGGTCAATTCCTCCTGTATTTGATCAGGAGTTGGGAGGTTTGGGGGAACCCGGGCCTGCCCTCTACTCCGGGTTCCAGCCCAGGGCCCTGTGGATTGCAGCTGTCTATAGTGCCTCCTGGTACAGCTGCATGACAGCTGCAACTCCCTGGGCTACTTCCCCATGGCCTCCTCCAAACACCTTCTTTATCCTCACCACAAGACCTTCCTCCTGGTGTCTGATAATGCTTGTACTCCTCAATCCTCCAGCATCTCTCCCTCCCCTTTGCACCTCTTGCTCCCAGCTCCTCACACGCGCACCACAAACTGAAGTGAGCTCCTTTTTAAACCCAGGTGCCCTGATTAGCCTGCCTTGATTGGCTGCAGGTGTTCTAATCAGCCTGTCTGCCTTAATTGGTTCTAGCAGGTTCCTGATTACTCTAGTGCAGCCCCTGCTCTGGTCACTCAGGGAACAGAAAACTCTTTCTCCAGTGGCCAGAAGACCTCCTTTCTGCTCCTCTGCTGTGGAGGGTAGGAGGGAGAGGGCTGCTGCTGCTGTTGCTGTTCCTGCTGGGCCCTCACTGCTGCTACTGCTCCGGCTGCTCCCCTGGCTGGGCTAGACACCACCACCCACCCCCTTTCTCTGCTGTCTGCTTGCTGGCTGGCTAGTAGATTTCCCCCCCACCGCCCAGTTGCTGCTGTTGCTCCACCCACAGCCCCTTTGGGGGGGGGGCTGCTGGCCCGCTCCCCAGAGGAGGGGAGTGAGGGACCCCAGCTCCAGGCCTTGTTGCTGAGGAAGCCACCACCACCATCTTCTGGGCGGGGTCCCTCCTGCCTAGCCACCAGACCACCACCTGGAGCTGCTGTGTTAGCTGCTGTGTTAGCTGCTGGAGCCCCGAGGAGAAGGCGAATGCTGCCTGCTGCTGCTGGAGGACCTCGTAGAGACTCTGAAGGCCACCGTGGAGGGGGCACCTAAGGACTGAGTATTTTTCGGACTGTGCTCTTGTGGTGGGGGCTTGGACTGTGTCTGTTGGGACACTGGGGGTGTGGCGTGGAGCCTGCCCCCGGTCCATCTGTGTCCCCCTTCGCCCCCACCACCGTCGTTGCCCCCTCCACCGCCCCCGCTGGTTGTTTTCCATCTGCCTCATTCTCCTGCCTCTGGGACTGAGCTGCTCACCTGGCTTGCCACGCCCACCTCCACCATTTGGGCCTGCAGCAGCAGCCAGCTGCATTGACTTTTTGCACAAGTGCCCGTGGGCGCACCCCCCACCCCCACCCCCTTGGCCTGGCCCCCTCTCCTTTGCCACATTTGTCTGCCCCGCCCATTTCCTCTGTGGCCCTGACTGTCCTGCCCCAGCCCTGCAGCTAGCCCCGTGGTCCCACTGCCCTGTTCCTAGTTTGATTTTCCCCCCGGCCCTGTGATCCCCCAGCCCTGATTGGCCCCTCCCCTCGTGCGCCCATGCCCCCTCCCGTGCGCTTGTGCCGTTCCCCCATTTGAGTTTGCCCTTGTTCACTGCACCACCCCCCCAATGTTGTTAGCCCCCCTGGTCCCCTAGTGCAACTAGAGGAGCCGGAATTCCCCTCTGGGTTGGTGGCCTGCCACCCTCCCGCCCCTGGGTCCTTGCTTGCTCCCCACGCCCCTTTGGCCTTCCCTTTTTGGCACCCTCCTCCCCTGCCTGCAGCCTAGCGGGGAGGGGTGGTCGCCTCCTTTCCCTCCCCTCCCCTCGCTGTTTGTCCCCCTTCCCGCTCTCGTTATGGCGGGGGATGCGGCGGGGGAGACCCCTCGCGATGCTCCCACCACCCCTCCTCCCAAAACCCCCGTGTCCACTCCCCAAGCCTCTACCTCGACCGCCGCTGCCGGTTTACCTGCCACTGCCCCCGCTGGGGCACCGGCACCGGCGAGTATCGGGGAGACGTCCGCTGCTGCCACGTCCTTCGCCCCTTCCGATTTGGAGGGAGCCCCCCCAGCCGGTCGGAAAGGTCGGGGTGGGAAGAAGGGTAAGGGCCCAGCTATAAAGACCAGGCCCTCCATGGCGGGGACTACCCCCGCTGCCGTGGTCCCGGTACCGGCCGCGGCATCCCTCCCCGCTGTTCCCTCTACCAGCTCCGCAGGTGTCCCTCCCCCGGCCCCCAGGGCATATGCCCAGGTGGCGGCGGCCCCCCCGCCTGCCGCTACTCCTCCGCCTGCCACTTCCACTACCATCTCTAGCGGCCGGGGCCCCTTTCCCACCTTGACTAGGAAGCATGGCGTCCGTTGCCTCCTGGTGCCCGCCTCGCCCCACGTCGACACCTATGTGAGGGCGTTGGCGAGGGTAGTGGGGCCCACGGCCATTGTGGCGGCCTCCAAAATGTACGGGAAGGTGGTCTTCTTCCTGGCGTCGGAGGCCGCCGCCCAGGAAGCGGTAGAGACGGGTCTGGCGGTGGGGGGCGTGTTTGTGCCCCTGGAGCCCTTGGAAGACCTGGGGGTCCGCTTGGTCCTGACCTCCGTCCCTCCCTTCCTGCCCAATGCCGCCCTGCTGCCCGCCCTTTCTGCCCTGGGGCACCCTATTTCTGTCATCAGCCCTCTCCCGTTGGGCTGCAAGGACCCCGCCCTCCGTCACGTCCTCTCGTTCCGCCGGCAAGTGCAGCTTCAACTGCCGCCGGCGGCACGTGACGGAGAGGCGTTCGAGGGGTCCTTTGTGGTCCCCTACCAGGGAGCCCGCTACCGGGTGCATTATTCAACGGGGGAGGCCCGGTGCTACCTCTGCCGGGCGATGGGGCACGTCCGGAGGGACTGCCCCTTGGCCCGGCACGGAGGAGCGTCCGGGACCCCCGAGCCCCGGTATGGCGCCGGCCCCGTCACCGCCAATGCCCCTAGCTGCCCAGCACCTGAAGCTGCCCCTCCTCCTTCTCAGTCCACCGCTGTGGAGGAGGGTGTGGCGGAGATAACGCCGGGCGTGGGAGAGGGCCCGCCCCAGGGAGACTCCTCCCTCGTTCCTGTTGCCCCTCCATTGCCTCCCCGAGTCCCTAAGCTGCTGCCCTTGCCCCCAGACCTGACCCCTGTTAGCCAGCCCCTGGATGATGCCATGGAGGGCTGGTCCTTAGTGCAGGGGAAGCGGGGCAAGCGGAAGGCTCCGGTCCCATTACATCTTTCGGATTCGGAGGCCCCCCGGAAGAGCAGGAAGGGGGTCTCTGATGACGAGCCTTCCGCCTTGCCCCCCGACGACGCCCGTTTTGTGGTGCCGGCTGGGCGCGACGTGGCAGCACCGGACGGTGACGCTGCCCCTCCTCCAGGGTCCCTTCCTGAGGAAGCCCTCGAGGGAGCCCCCCTTGCCCGCTTGCCATCCGCAGCCTCCGCGAGGACTGAGGTGGGCGTCGCTTCGGGTGTTGGCGGGGAGGGCCCCGGGGTGGCGGACGGCGATCTCCCCTCCATCTACGAGGAGATCGAGGCCCTGGGTCTGACCCCGGTTACGCAGGGGGAGGACGACCCTTTACTAGCGGGCCTCGATCTGAGTGACCTCACCTCGGTCCCCCTGTCCCCGGTTTCCCCTCCCCTGACTGCCGCTTCTGCTCCTGCCTCTGCGGGTCCCCTGGGATCCTCCATCATCCCGGCTGCGGGTGGCACCCCGCTGACGGCCGCCGAGCCCATCGAGGCGACGGCCGATGCCCCGCTGCCCGGACCTGATTCCCAGGGGGTGTCCCTCTTGGGTGTGGGCCAACCGACCCCTTGCCCTACTCTTGTCCCCTCCACCTCCCGTGATGCCATTGCCGCCTCGGGATACTCCCCAGGGTGCGGCCTTAGTTGTTTTTCCCTGCTCTGACCCATCAGGGGCTGCTGCTCTCCTTCCGCCGCCCCCTGTTGAACTGGGGAGCGGGGCGGGCCGCGTGGCGTCGGCCCATCGGACGCCACGTCGAGGGTCTGCCCCCTGCCTGCCCGCCTTGGTGGGCCACGGGGCTGTGACGGGGGCCCCGCTGGGGGACGGTCATCGGTCCGTTACCCCGCCCCCCCATGCGCTGAGGGAGGAGCTGCGGGCGTTCCTTGAGGACGTCCGTGGCTCCCGTAACAAAGTCCAACTCGCGCTCCAGCGGTGGGGGGATTTCCATCTAATCCTCCGGGCCGCAAAGGCCCTCATAGGGGAGGGTAAGGGGACCGGGAAGCAGGCCGCGACCTACCGGCGGGTCTGCCTCTTCCGTGACTCTCTCCTCACCCACGGGTTTGGTCACGGATTGCTGCGCGGCCCGACGGAGGCCGTGGGCGTGTCTGCCAGCGAGGATCCCCCCCAGCACTCCTCATGGCGACGATCATCTTTGCCACTTTGAACGCCCGGGGCTGTAGGATGGGTCTCCGCAGGAGCCAGGTGCTCTCCTTCCTTCGGGTCGGGGGGTACTCTGTGGTTTTCCTGCAGGAGACCCATACGGATCCGGCCGCTGAAGCTAGCTGGCGGCTGGAGTGGGGGGACAGGGTCTACTTTAGCCACCTCTCGGTTCGCTCGGCGGGAGTGGCGACCCTGTTCTCCCCCGACCTACGGCCCGAGGTGCTGGGGGTCGCCGAGGCTGTGCCGGGCCGCCTGCTGGACATCCGGGTCCGGATTGAGTGGCTTGTGGTTAATCTCGCCAACGCGTCTATGCCCGACATCGGGCCCGGAGAGGTTGCGTTTTTATCGGCAGGCGTCCGCCTTCCTCGGCTCCCTGGATCCTCGTGAGTGCCTGGTCCTGGGCGGGGACTTTAACACCACCCTCGAGGAACGAGACCGCTCGGGGACCGAGCAGTGCCCGGCCGCAGCGGACGTCCTCCGGGAGATCATCGAACGCCACTCCCTGGTGGACGTCTGGCGCGACCACCACCCGGACGACGTCTCGACTTTCACCTTCGTCCGGGTGGAGGCCCATCGGTCGCGCCACTCCCGGCTGGACCGCAGTTATCTGTCACGTTTCCACCTTTCACGAGCCCACTCTCCAGCGTTCGCCGGCCCTTTTCTGATCACCACCGTGCCACCGTGACGGCCTCTCTCTGCGCGGAGAGGCCGGGGCCGGCCTACTGGCATTTTAATAATAGTTTGCTGGAGGACGTGGGCTTCTTGGCGTCCTTCCGGGAGTTCTGGCTGGCCTGGCGAGGGCAGAGACGCGCCTTTCCCTCGGCGCGGCGATGGTGGGACCTGGGGAAGGTACGCGCCTGGCTCTTCTGCCGCGACTACACCCGGGGCGCCAGCCGACGGAGGGATGCGGCGATAGAGCAGTTGGAACGGGAGGTTTTGAAGCTGGAGAGGCGTCTGGCCGCCAGCCCCGAGGATCCATCCCTCTGCGGAGCGTGCCGAGAAGCGGAGGAGCTCCGGGCCCTCGAGGATCATCGAGCCCGGGGTGCCTTTGTTCGATCCCGCATCCGCCTCCTTCGGGAGATGGATCGCGGCTCCCGCTTCTTCTACGCCCTGGAGAAAAGGAGGGGGGCCAAAAAGCACGTCACCTGCCTCCTGGCGGAGGACGGCACCCCCCTCACGGATCCGACGGGGATCTGCGGGAGGGCCAGGGCCTTCTACGGCTCTTTTCTCCCGGATCCGACCGATCCTAACGCTTGCAAAGTGCTCTGGGACGGACTCGACGGTCAGCGCGGGCGACCGGGACCGGCTAGAGCTGCCTCTCACTCTGGCCGAGTTCTCAGAAGCCCTCCGTCGCATGCCCACCAATAAATCTCCGGGCATGGACGGGCTGACCGTGGAGTTCTACCGCGTGTTCTGGGACGTCCTCGCCCAGACCTAGTCACCGTCTGGGCCGAGTCTTTGCGAGCGGGTCCTCCTCTTTCGTGCAGGCGAGCCGTGCTCGCCTTATTGCCGAAGAGGGGGGACCTCCGCGATTTACGGAATTGGCGTCCCATCTCGCTCCTCAGCACGGACTATAAAATCGTTGCGAAGGCCATTTCGATTCGGCTAGGGTCCGTGCTGGCGGACGTGGTCCACCCGGACCAGACCTACACCGCCCCGGCCGCACGATCTTTGATAACTTGTATCTGGTCCGGGACCTTCTGGAATTAGGGTGTAGGGATGGACTGTCGTTCGCCATCCTGTCCCTGGATCAGGAGAAGGCGTTCCACAGGGTGGATCACGGGTATCTCCTGGGCACTCTGCAAGCGTTAGGCTTCGGACCCCAGTTTGTGGGTTTTCTCCAGGTGCTGTACGCTTCCGCGGAGTGTCTGGTCAGGCTCAACTGGACCCTGACCGAGCCGGTCAGCTTCGGGCGAGGAGTACGGCAGGGGTGTCCCCTCTCGGGTCAGCTGTACGCTCTGGCGATCGAGCCCTTCCTCTGTCTCCTCCGTCGGAGGTTGACGGGGTTGGTGCTCCGGGAGCCGGAGCTGCGGCTGGTCCTGTCGGCGCACGACGATGTGCTCCTCGTGGTCCAGGACCCGAGCGACTTGGCGCGGGTGGAGGCTTGCCAGGCCATTTATTCGGCGGCCTCCTCCGCCCGGGTCAACTGGGTCAAGAGCTCTGGCCTGGTGGTAGGGGACGGGTGGCAGGCGAGCTCCCTCCCACCCGCGCTTCAGGCCATCCGGTGGAGCGCGGGTCCGCTGCTCTATCTCGGCGTTTACCTTTCTGCCACGCATCCGTCTCCGCCGGAGAACTGGCATGGTTTAGAGGGCGGGGTGAGGCGCGGCTCCGGAAATGGACAGGACTACTCCGGTGCCTCTCTTCGGGAGGGCGCTGGTGCTGAATCAATTAGTCCTGTCCATGCTCTGGTACCGGCTCAACACCCTGGTCCTGGCCCCGATTTCCTGGCCAACCTCCGGACGGCGGTTCTGGAGTTCTTCTGGCCAGGAACGCACTGGGTCTCTGCAGGGGTCCTCCACCTGCCCCTGGAGGAGGGGGGGCAGGGCCTGAAGTGCCTGCGCACTCAGGTCCACGTCTTCCGCCTCCAGGCCCTGCAGAGGCTCCTGTACAGTGTGGGTAGTCCGGCGTGGAGCGTATTGGCACACACCTTCCTCCGCCGCTTCCGAGGGCTCCGATACGACCGGCAGCTCTTTTCTCTCCATCCGAGAGGTCTTCCGCGAGACCTCTCTGGGCTGCCGGTCTTCTACCAAGACCTCCTCCGGACCTGGAAGCTCTTTTCAACGACCAGGTCCGTGGCGGCCACCGTGGGGTCGATCTCTCGCGAGCCCCTGCTACACAACCCCAGCTCCGTGTGCAGGTGGCGGAGTCCCCCGCGGTGCGCCAGAGGCTGGTCTTGGCAGGAGTCACCAGGGTCAGAGACCTCCTGGATTACGACCGGGGAGACTGGCTGGATCCCCTGACGCTCGCTCAGCGCATGGGGCTCTCCAGCCTTCGTACCCCCCGGCGTGTACTTCAGGAGGTGAAGGCCGCTTTACTGCCCGCTGCTCGGGTTTATCTCGACCGGGTCCTGCGAGAGGGCACGCCCCACCCACCTTCCACCCCGGGCCCTGTGGATCTTTTTATCGGGCCCCTGCCCCGTGGCCCCACTCACCCCCCTCGCCCTTTCACTGCAAGCCGGCTGCCCGATCTGCAGCCGGTTTTGTTCCAGACCGCGCCAAGGAAACATCTGTACACGCTCGTGCTCCACACACTTCACTACCTCACCCTCGCGTCCCGCCCCGATACAAAATGGCGAGACCTCCTGCCACCTCTCGAGGGTGAGGAGCCCCGGTGGGCCAGCCTGTATTCTGCCCTAGTCCCGAGGCCCGCCGGGGATGTCAGTTGGCGGCTCCTTCACGGGGCCGTGAGCACAGGCGTGTACTTGGCGCGGTTTACCCCTGTCCCCAACACCTGCCCCTTTTGCGGCGTGAAGGAGACCCTGGCGCATGTTTATTTGGAGTGTGCCAGGTTGCAGCCCCTGTTCCGGCTCCTCTTGGATCTCCTATTACGTTTTTGGTTGCACTTTTCCCCTCACCTGTTTGTCTATGCACTCCCTATCCGTGGCCCCACGGAGTCGCGGGATCTCCTTGTCAACCTCCTCTTAGTCCTGGCCAAACTGGCCATCTATAAAACCAGGGAGAGGAGGTTGGCCGATGGGATTTCCTGCGACTGTGGGGCCTATTTCCGCTCCTCCGTCCGTTCACGCATCCGGGCGGAGTTCCTCTGGGCGGCGTCCACTGGCTCCCTTGACGCCTTCGAGGAGCAGTGGGCGTTGTCCGGGGTTCTCTGCTCGGTGTCCCCATCTGGTTCCCTTCGTTTAGCCCTGTGACCTCACTCCCGCTCCTGTTTTTTTTCATTAGTTGTCCCACGTACTTAGTTAGTGTCCCGGACCTGTGGATCCTCTCCTTAGGCTGGGGGGAGGTCCTTTAGCAGTGGGCGGGCTTCACCCGCCCACTTCCTGGATACTAATAGGACCAGACTCCTGTACCCCACTGGCCTGGGTCTGTCACAACAGGGATGGTTAGAAGTATCACAACGTAATTCTCAATTACATTCTGTAGGACTTTTCCAGAGGAGGAAAATATAATTGATAAGATGTTATATTCACTCTAGATGTTTTGCAATGTTGTCTAGGTGGAATCCCGAGCTAGATTCCAAAAGCCCCCAAAGCATGGAGTGTTCAAACCTACTAATATAGTGTCCGCTCATCTTTAGCGGAAAAGTACAGTTATTTATAGATCTATAATCCTCAATTATTTCCAATATTTTCTTACTTTTATTCTTCATAAAGAAACATGTAAAAATCAGTAACTAAATAAGCTCTTTTGGATGTTAACATTGTATTCCTCAATAGATCACAGATCTGAACTCACGCTTTTCCACCATTTAAAAAAAAACAAATGAACCTGAACCTGGCCTCTTTTGAAAGCTTTTGCAATTTCTGTCTGAAAAGCTGTTCAGTAGTTGAATACTTTCAGGCTGTCATCAGAGGGCAGACTGCTGCCTCAGTGTCACCTCGTGGCCTGAGGTCTCTGAAGGCACCTTGCCTTTGTTTGCCCTCTTCTGAGCTTCTTAAGCATTCCACACTCTTAACTTTAGCAACACATTCCTGGGGCTGAATTTATTAACAACAAAATATTGAAAATAAAGGTTCTCAAAGCCCCATCAAGTCTCTAGTCTCATCCCTCCTGCTGGGGTCTCCCAGGCCTTCCTTGCAAACTCAGGATTCTCTCCTGGAGTCAATTTACTCCCAGCAGCCATTGATTCTGCTTGTGTCTCCCTACATAGTCCCCTTCTCTGCAGCTTCCTGCTGTAATTTATAGGAGAATTAGCTCCTCCATCCCCAGCTGGTTTTACTAATTACCACAGCGCTACCAGGTGTGGCAGGTAGGGCTAATTGTATGGAGTGAGCCAGCTCCAGGTCTTAAAGGGGCAGGCCACCCTGTTACACAGCCATCCCAGAGTTTCTAGGAAAAACCCTGTGTTTGGCTTGGAAATGGACAAAACAAAGCAAGAAACCGATTATTTCCAATTTCTCTCTCCTTCCCTTTCCCAGTCTGCTCGCCTCCTTTCATCTCTGTTTCTGATTTAAAAAAAAAAAAGAAGCATAGACAGATATTATAGGGGAGAGGAGTGCTAAAATAATGGTCTTATTCAGGATGGAACCCACCTTTGCAGCTAATCTGGATGTCTTTAGGCTCTCTCTTAGAAGGCATGTTGGTTAAGTACATTTCATACATGGATGAATTCTGTTATTTTTATGTTAGTTGCCTGGACATTTATTGAGCATTCTGTGCCCTTTAATTGTGCTCTTAAGTTGATTTAGGTTTGTTGCATTTCTAAATTCCTGCCCAGCCTGAACAGCTGTGTGTTTAAATAAAGAAATTTGGTCATCACCCAAACTGATCATCAAATGCCATTGTAAAACATCACCCTGACTCTGCAATATATACAGCAGAGAGAGAGATTATATTGCATTCATATTGTGTTATTGGCTGGGACAGTTGGTAACTGTACATTGGCCCCTCTATACTGCAGAGATATAGAAATACTTACAGTGTGAGTCATACAATCTATTTCAGAAAGAAGAGTTAGCATTATGTACAGCAAATTGCTCTATTCTTGAGTTTATTAGTGGCATTTTGAAAAGAGCTGTCTATTCAAATGACAATGTAACATTAGAAAACTTGCATTTAACACTGATTAAATATGATCTGTTGTTGTGCGGACAATCCTACCTTTCCCTTTATGTGTCTCCTGCGGTGGGTGCTTTCTGTTACCACTGAAGGGTGCTGGTGCTAGAGGTAGAAGCAGTGGTGTCCCCATTACCCCTACATCTTCCTGTGGCCCCTTATTTTCCAGCACCACCACCTCCCAGACCCCATAACTTAGGGAGTGAGAGATCTAAGGCAGTAGCCTCATCTATCTCAGAATAGCCTGGAAATGTGTTTTCTCCAGAAGATCCCTCTTTTCTGGAGGATAGCATGCTGGCCTCATCTCTACCATCCCCAGATTGGCTAACCTGTGCCCCATCTCAGTGAGGATGGCAACAATCCCCGACCGCATGCTTGTCCCAGTAAAATTGAGCACTATTTCTCTGTGGTAGCTTGCTGTGGGCTGCACACTAGTATTAGTGCTGCCTCTTGACAATGCCATGCTGGTGCCAATGTCAGAACTGCACTAGAACTGGTCAGGCAAACAATTTCTCTGTCCTTTATTACTGCAAATATTTTCCTCACTGTATGCTGCTGAACAGTGAGGGCCATTAGCATGTTTTATATGGGGTACTGCTGCTTAACGCGGCAGGGGGACAGAGCTCCTAAAAGCCCTGCCAGGACCCTGACACAGAAGCAATTAAATCAGCCAGAGAAATATTGGTCTGCACTCTTCCCAGCTAGGAACACTGTACGCACAATTAATTGGTGTGCATGTGAGGAGGAAGTGTTAAATGGCCTAATTTCTCTAGGAATAATGTACTAAGCAAAGCCCGAGCATTCAGAAAAAGGAAATGTAAAATTCCCTATTCTTGCTTACCAGCTCGCTTCCCTTTAATGCCCCAGTGGCTCCTAGAGCCGCCCTCCTTACTCTATGAGTGAAATGAAGCACTACCATACAAATTATCTGACCAGTCACCGCTAAACAGTTCAAGTTTTGGTTACTGAGTAGTCTGATACTCATTATTAATTACTATTCTGTATTACAGTAGCACCTAGAGAACCCACTCAGGCATTAGAGCCTTCTTGTACCAGGCACTGCACATACTTGTATTTAAAAAAAAAAAAAAGACAGTCCCTGGCCCAAAGAACTTACAATGTTAGCACATTATGAGAACTAATAAATAAATAAAAAAAGACGGGGAGGGGCAATTAGCCTAGCAAGCAGACATGTCAGCACACTATTTCGCTAACGATGGGCACACAAGTTAGGGAGTGCACAGAGCAGCAGAAGGACAATAGATGGAGAGGCAGCAGGTGGGAAGGTGACAGAAGGGGGACAAATATTTTGTTGAGTAAAAATCAAACAAGAAATAAATATGAGACGTGCAACCTGCTCTTGGATATTTTGAGCGCAGAAAAAGATCCTAACTGTGTCTGAGTAAATTATTCCCTGGGAATTATTTGTTCCTCTTTACTAATTGTGGTCCTTCCACATCAGAGTTAGGGCACATTGCTTCTTGTGTAGTTGGGGGAATTCAGATTCCAGAGTTGTCAAATCAGCATTCCCCCCACCCCGACACAATATTAAGTATTAGTTATGTTCAGCCCACACCACAGAAAACATGAGGGCAGGCTGTTAACTTTGAGAAGTAGCATTTTACAACTGAAGTATAAACTTGGTCACTAGAGGGAACCAACACTTCAGGTTTTAACAGAAATATTTCTAAAATGGCTCCAACCATATCACAAATGCAGTTCATGGAAGAAAAAAATCTCATGTTCAGAACTGGCAACTAGTAATCATTGGAAGAAGGAAAAAACTGCCAGTATTAATGGCAGTGCTTTGGAAACAAAGATAAGCTGGACTTTAAAATTGATGTTAAACAAGAAAGTGTCTAGATAACCTTCTAAATTTTAACTGCAAATGCTTATTTATTGACAACTGACAATAGAAAATAACCGATTGTGACTATAGTCATTAAAATAGGACGAGCAATATGTTTTAACTAACTATAACAGGAAGTTGCGTTGCTAAATAACAGTATAATGCTTCAGAAAAAGAATGAACAAAATAATGATCAATTAAGTGAATATGTTCTATAATACTGTCCTGGCTTCTAAGTAGCTTCAGATGTGAATGGAAACACCCTGAGATGGGTCAGGCCCTTTCTCTCAGACTGAACTCAGAAGGGTCTCACAGGTAACTGTTCCTCACCTGTACAGTCTCACAAATTTCTATCCTCTCCCCAGTTCTATTCAGCATTTCTGACACCACTGGAAGAGACAACATAGGCTGAAGTGGCAGTACTGTACAATCAGCCCACATATCCTTACCATCAGAAACAGCCCCATCTCCCAGCCAGCACAGGGATCCTGTTGGCCTACAAAGTATACAAAACAGAGCAAGAGACAGTCCCAACCCTGAAGAGCTTATGCCTGATCCAGCACCCACAGATGTCAATGCGAGTCTTAACTGATTTCACGGTGTTTTGGATCAGGCCTATAGACTCCTAAGAGGCTAGACAAAGGATCTCTCTCTCTCTCTCTCTCTCACACACACACACCACCATTGAAAATCGACATTAAATGAAAATAGCTCAGGAAATCTTGAAACGTGTCTATGGTTAAAAAAATTTAGAAAATGTACAGTGGGCAACAGGAAATGGTAGAACAATGAAATATGTACTTGTGCATTAGTTTGAAAATATATATTGAAGTAACATTTGGAGCCAGATTTTCTGAGAAGGGGAAGATCAGGCCAGCTTCTAAAAAAGCCAACAGTTTTTCACGTTCAAGTTTTTGCACATGCAGGTACCAAGATTTCTGCGTACTCTTATTTGCACCTATAGATCAGGTGCTTAGAATTCTAGTACATGAAACAGTCTATACTCCAGATTCTTATCTCATTTATACCTATATAAATATGGAATAACTCTTTGCAGTTACTCTAGATATACATTAGTGTAAGTGAGAAAAGAATCTAGCTCTACATGCACATAAGACTGTGAATGAGTGTGGGTAAAATCTGGGGTATGAAAAATTGCACATGCAGTTTTGTAGATTTTGCTGGATGCATCTATACAGATGCAATTCCCAGCGTATCCTGTGTCTGATAGAAATTGTATTTGAATGCACATGTATCCTGGCTGATTTAACTCAATGATGTATGGAGGACTGAACTCTATGGGTCTAATGCCGGTCTATTTTTGTACTGTTAACTACACTGATATTAGTCTTCATGATCTACACCAGTGCAAATTATATCTGAGCTATGATCATACAACCAAGATAGGTTATCCTGTCCTGTTTCATCTATTCCTAGAAGTTTCTCTCAGCTGTCAAGCAGGATTTGGCCATGGGTTTTGCTGCTGCACTCCTGAGTCAATGAGAGTCTCCTAGTACAATGATCTGCGCCTTTCTTAATAGGTGCTTTCTTTTTTCTACTATGGAACACTCACACATTTTCAGCCCTAAGTTTACATATGGTTGACTTGGTGCAATATTTTAGCAATTCAACACAGAATTTCAGTCATTTTGTTTAGAGCCATTGCAGTACCACATATGGACATTTGAAAACCTCTGAGCACAGTATACCCACAGGTAAAATGGCTACAGCAGTAAAGTCATCTTTCTTGCTGTCATTCCCAGAAGAAAAAACTCAAAGTCAGGATGCTTAAGAATGCAGTTACCTGAAGTTTTAGCAATGGAGAACAGGTGCTTTTGGGAATAACCATTGCAGCAGGCATGCAATCATGCAGATAGCTGTGGATAGTATATGTTTTAATACCTGTCTGCAATGGGTTACAGATAGAGCTGGAATAAATATTCATAACAAGACATGCTTTGAGTTTGCAAAGTATCTATAGAATGGGAGCAATATAACATTTTTCACTGGAGATTTGAATCGGCTACTTGGATGATGAAGAAACTTTAATATAAGTCATTGCTGTTAAAAGTAATACATATTCTTGAATTTTGGAAAGCTTTGTTAGATGTGTGGATGGTGCCCCAAAGGCATGTGATTTATCAGAATAAATATGGGACTAGATGCTAGAAAGTCCAAAATTCTGTTCTCATCTCTGCTACTATCTGCGCATAAGAGTTTGCACTTATATATAGCACTGTACAAACATACTGATACAGAGAGACTCAGGTGTCACATGACTTGCCCACAGCCACATACAAAGTCAGTGTCAGAACCAGGATTGGAATCCTGAGTCTCTCAGGATGCTGCTGTATGTACTTTACTGTCTGGAGGACATTGAGGCTGTTTTAATCATCTTGGGATTTAAACCTTACCCACTAGCATAACTATCCAGCAAACCCTCCTAGTGGAGACATTTTATTCCAGCATAATTTAAAATCAATTTCCCTGAGGCACATAAATACTGGCAAAAGCACTTTTATGCGTGTGCAAGTGCATCTACACTAGGGCTTAGACTGGTATGGCTGTTGGAATTAAAAAAAACAAACCCGCTCCTGCCCAACTTACACACTCCTAAATGCCATAGCCATGCTGATGTACATTTTAAGTATAGACCAGATACAGTTCCAGACATTTACCATAGGCAAAATCTTAAATTGAGATGGCCAGAGCCACAGGTAATCCAGGAAGGTAGTTAAATAGTTCTACTTCCATTTTCTGGACTAGACTACTAAAATACTGACATCTAGTCAACTGCTGGAGAGGCATACAGTATCCTGCTTGGTCTTTGAGACTTTCATGTGTGACTTTTTGTATATTTACATACAAAAACTGGTGTTTAGCGTTTTGGAATGCTGCTCTGTGAATAATTTCAATTCCCTCTAGTCTTTCCAGGAATCAAGATTTTGAAGGTGCAACACATGACCTTTGCAAAAAATATTCAGTTACTCTCCACTCTAGCTATCCATTTGATTCCACAATCCAAATCTGTGGTCTATTATTTGCTAATAAAGTTAGTCACTTGCTTAGGTACCTTGTTGAATCAGGGGTAAATACAGCAAGGCAACAGTTCAAAGAACATGAAAGAGGGCTTTAACTTAGATGCCTTTTTAATGCAACTCCAATTATTCTTCTCTTTAGCCTTTCTTGACACTCTAATTATGTTTTTGAAATGTATTTTTGTAGTATTAACATGCAAATGAATTTTATGTTTGTAACCATGATTTTTTATACATTTATACTGTGCCCACAGTCATCTTTGGGTTAAGATGGGAAGATCAAAAGACAAGCTAAATGAACAAATATTAGGAAAAAAAAGCCCTGAAGTTGAGAAAACAGAAAATAACTAATGGGAATTAAACTCCATTGGAGGGGGAAAAAAAAAAGGGAATCCAACAGTGGAATAGAAGAAACTTTTAGATCCTACAGTAGCAATGGGATGAAAGCTATATTTAAATTTATTCTGTGAGCTGCCTGATGGGAACATTAGGTAATTTTTGAGGTGTATGGTTTTTAAATGGCTTAATGATTGGTTAATGAATAGCTGAATTCATTGTAATGCCAGTGACCCTAAGCACCGATGTGTTCATACCCTATGCCCTACGGTATTAATCTTTGTACAAAATATGCCTTTGAGGTATCATTTGAAAAAACTAATAACTCACTGATCAATAATATTTTACATGATTTATGCACAGAGTATGTACAAAAAGTTATGAGTGTACACTAGAATTATATTCTTAAAATGTGTTTGGCAAGCAATGCATAAGCAGTCTGTCTTAGAGAAAGGAGTTTGTATTTAGTTCTGTGACCAGCCTGGTCTTCAGGCAGAGACAACGAAGATCCCTTTTTACATATCAGGTAAACAGAGCTGTCAAGCTAACAAGTGGGGGAGGAGACAGTATGGCCTCTGCACTCAGCAGGAGAGGGAAGCTTGATCTGGGTCTAACTTTAAAAAAACAACAACCCGGAAAGGTTTATTGGTCTATAAAGACGAGGGGTTGAACTTCAGCTGATTGTATACAATATTACTGTATTATAAAAATGTACAGTGAGGTCTTTTATGAGAGCCTAGGACACAATGTTGATTAACAGAGTAAAAATAAATGTAAACACTAGCACGAATTATTGATACTCATTGATATTGAACTGTACAGTCTGTGTCCAAACAAAGGGAGAAATAGGTTCCCTCCTAGACAGGAGAAAAGGCAGCTAGTTACCAGTTTCTGATGAGATTAAGCAAGATGTGACCAAAAAACCAATGGAAGCCTCATTTACATAGAAATCAGGAAGGGGACCGGAAGTCCACAGGAAGGGAAGAACAGCATGAGATCATTCTGCCACATGAAGCAAAGCATTGGTCTACACTACCAACTTATGTGGGTATAACTGCATAAGAAAATCCATATCCCTGAGTGATGTAGTTATACCATCCTAACCCCCAGGGCAGACAGCACTATGTTGACAGAAGTGCTTTTCCCATTGACATAGCTACCACCTCTCAGGGAGGTGGAGTACCTACACCAACAGGAACAGCTCAGTTAACTTAAGCTCTGATGCACTTGTGAGCCTTTAGAGAACAATTGAACCTTATTATTTCTCTGAACTGTCCAGGAGAGGGCTACATATCGCAGAGCATGCGGTTTGAGGAAAATTTGGGATGGGGAGTATGTTGGGGGTCACCTTGCTGGTTTTAACCAAGGCTGGTAGAGACCAGGGAGTGTGACTGGTGTGTTGCTGGCAGGCTGCTGGGGTCAGAGTTGCTGAAGTAGATCTGCAGCTATACACAGATATTCAGGGTGTGAGCTGCATGCTTGTTGCAGAATGTGAATGTCTCAGGCACGGCATTACAGAAGCAAAGGACTGTAAGGCACCCAGGGTTGCAGAGCAATTAGTGACAACCCCTCACTGGTCTGAATTTCATACCTGAACATTGGGACAACGCAATTCTCTTAGTTTTCCCAACATTAGTGCAAAGAAACTCCATATACTTGTAGAGAATGGAGAAGACAGTGGGGCACGAAGAGAGAGTTTAGGCAAATTTTCTCAGTAATAAAAAACATCTATGACTGGTTATCAAAAAATGGACACCTCTTAAAGTCCAAGACTTTAATGGGAAAACTAAGGGCTGTATTGTGGTTCTAAGACAACATCTGTGCAATTGAGGGGGAGTGTGAGGAGTGGCTGCATGCCGACTATAGCTCCATGAGCTATTGTACTCAAGCCAGGCATAAGAGTTCAGGGCCGCCCAGAGAATTCCGGGGGCCCGGGGGTCTTCGGCGGCGGGGGGCCCTTCCGTTCCGGGACCCGCCGCCGAAGTGCCCCGAAGACCCGCGGCGGGAGCCCCCCCCCCCGCCGCCGAATTACCGCCGAAGCAGGACCCGCCGCCGACGTGCAGCCCGGTCTTCGGGGCACTTCGGCGGCGGGTCCCGGAACGGAAGGGCCCCCCCGCCGCCGAAGACCGGGCTGCACGTCGGCGGCGGGTCCCGCTTCGGCGGTAATTCGCCGGTGGGGGGGTCCTTCCGCCCAGGAGCAGAAGGACCCCCCGCCGGCGGAGACCGGGAGCGGAAGAAGCTCCTGTGCCCTCTTGCCCCGCCCCCTCTGGGCGGCCCTGACCCTATCCACCCCCCCCAGAACACCCACAATCCAAACCCCCCCATTCCCTGCCCCCTCCCCCAACCTCTGCCCTGACTGTCTCCAGGGCTCCCTGCCCTTTAGCCAACCCCCCCGGCCCCAGCCTCTACCCCGGCTCCTCCTCACGCGCAGCCTCAGCGCCTCGGCTGAACAGCCGCAGTTTTCCCAACGGTGCCTGAGAAACTCCATATACTTGTAGAGAATGGAGAAGACAGTGGGAGCTCCAGGCCCAGCGGAAGAGCAGAGCTCAGGCAAGGGCTCCCAGTAATAAAAACATCTATGACTGGTTATCAAAAAATGGACACCTCTTAAAGTCCAAGACTTTAATGGGAAAACTAAGGGCTGTATTGTGGTTCTAAGACAAGATCTGTGCAATTGAGGGGGAGTGTGAGGAGTGGCTGCATGCCGACTATAGCTCCATGAGCTATTGTACTCAAGCCAGGCATAAGAGTTGAGGGAATGCACATGTTGGGGACATCTGTAACTTCCTTTTATAATGTGCTCTCCTCCAATTCCCCCCATGCGACTGATTTGGATGGAGGAGAGAACAAAAGCCCCACTACTTCCGTGCCACATTTGGTCTATAAGAAATCTTTGGTACATGCTGGCAGTGCTACAGTTTCCAGTTCCCCTCCATTGACCCAGAATAGCAAGTCCAGGGCTAGGACTATCCTAGACAGTGAACAGCGAAAGGAATGAACATCTTACATCATAATTTAGGATTTCACACCAGCTCCATCCAAATCAAAACGTCAGTTCTTAGCATAGCAGAGAGAGCATGAAGACAAAGTACTAGCTCAAATGATGAGCGAGCACTTGCTATAAATGAGGATTCTGAAGGACTGAATAAGTTTAAAAAGAAACTGAAGTTGGTGTATTTAAAGGCTTCAGAATGCAACTTTGTTGGAGCTTTGCACTGAAAGTACTTTGTCTTTTGCTTCATATTGGAACTGGTTACCCTCCTTGATGCTTCCTCAACTCTCCACCATGCTTCACCAGTCCATGATTATCCTCTGCATCCTTCATTCTGCCCTCAATACTGCCTAAAGGAGTTGCCTGCCATGAGAAGCTCCTAAACCCCACAGGAGTGGAGCACTTTTCTTTGGCTGTAATGCAAAAACCATTGAAATTAATAAAAACAACAAGACGTCCGGTGGCACCTTAAAGACTAACACATTTATCTGGGCATAAGCTTTCGTGGGTAAAAAAAACCCTCACTTCTTCAGATGCATGGAGTGAAAATTACAGATGCAGGCATTATATAATGACACATGAAGAGAAGGGAGTTACCTCACAAATGGAGAACCAGTGCTGACAGGACCAATTCAGTCAGGGTGGATGTAGTCCACTCCCAATAATAGATGAGGAGATGTCAATTCCAGGAGAGGCAAAGCTGCTTTTGTAATGAGCCAGCCACTCCCAGTCCCTATTCAAGCCCAAATTAATGGTGTTAAATTTGCAAATGAATTTTAGTTCTGCTGTTTCTCTTTGAAGGCTGTTTCTGAAATTTTTTTTGTTCAAGAATAGTTACTTTTAAATCTGTTATAGAATGTCCAGGGAGATTGAAATATTCACCTACTGGCTTTTGTATGTTACCATTCCTGATGTCCGATTTGTGTCCATTTATTCTTTTACATAGGGACTGTCCAGTTTGGCCAATGAATGTGGCAGAGGGGCATTGCTGGCACATGGTGGCATATATAACATTAGTAGACGTGCAGGTGAACGAGTCCTTGATGGTGCGGCTGATGTGGTTGGGTCCTCTGATGGTGTCACTAGAGTAGATATGGGGACAGAGTAGGCAACGAGATTTGCTGCAGGGATTGGTTCCTGGGGTGGTGTGGTGTGTAGTTGCTGGTGAGTATTTGCTTTAGGTTGGGGGGTTATCTGTAAGCAAGGACTGGCCTGCCTCCCAAGGTCTGTGAGAGTGAGGGATCATTTTCCACAATAGGCTGTAGATTGTTGATAATGCGCTGGAGAGGTTTTAGCTGGGGGTTGTATGTGATGGCCAGTGGTGTTCTGTTATTTTCCTTGTTGGGCCTGTCCTATAATAGATGATTTATGGGTACCTGTCTCACTCTGTCAATCTGTTTCCTCAATTCCCCAGGTGTGTATTGTAGTTTTAAGAATGCTTGATAAAGATCTTGTAGGTGTTTGTCTCTGTGTGAGGGACTGGAGCAAATTTTGTTGTATCTTAGGGCTTGGCTGTAGACAATGGATCATGTGATGTGTCCTGGATGGAAGCTGGAGGCATGTAGGTAAGTATAGCAGTCAGTAGGTTTCCGGTATAGGGTGGTGTTTATGTGCCCATCACTTATTTGTACTGTAGTGTCCAGGAAGTGGATCTCTTGTATGGATTGGTCCAGGCTGAGGTTGATGGTGGGGTGGAAATTGTTGAAATCCAGGTGGAATTCCTCCAGGGCCTTGTTCCCATGGGTCCAGATGATGAAGATGTCATCAATGTAGCGCAAGTAGAGGAGGGGCGCTAGGGGACGAGAGCTGAGGAAGCGTTGTTCTACGTCAGCCATAAAAATGTTGGCATACTGTGGGGACCATAGGAGTGCCACTGACTTGAAGGTATAAGTTGTCCCCAAATTGTTGTGAGTGAGGACAAAGTCACAAAGCTCAGCCACCAGGTGTGTTGTGGCCTCATCAGGGATACTGTTCCCGACATCTTGTAGTCCACTCTCATGTGGAATATTGGTATAAATCGCTTCTACATCCATGGTGGCCAGGATTGGTGTTTTCAGGAAGATCACCAATGCATTTTACTTTCCTCAGGAAGTCGGTGGTGTCTCAAAGATAGCTGGGAGTGCTGGTAGCATAGGGTCTGAGGAGAGAGTCCAAATAGCCAGATAATCCTGCTGTAAGAGTGCCAATGCCTGAGATGATGGGGTGTCCAGGTTTATGGATCTTGGGTAGCAGATAGAATACCCCTGGTCAGGGCTCTGGGGATGTATCCGTGTACATTTGTTCCCATGCTGTTGCAGGGAGTTTCTTGAACAAATGGTGTAGTTTCTTTTGGTACTCCTCAGAAGGATCAGAGGATAGTGGCCTGTAGAATGTGGTGTTGGAGAGTTGCCTGGCAGCCTCCTGTTCATAATCCGACCTGTTCATTATGACTACAGCACCTCCTTTGTCAGCCCCTTTGATTATAATGTCAGAGTTGTTTCTGAGGCTGTGGATGGCATTGCATTCGGTATGGCTGAGGTTATGGGGCAAGTGATGCTGTTTGTTCACAATTTCAGCCTGTGCACATCTGCAGAAGCACTCTATGTAGAGGTCCAGTCTGTCATTTTGATCGTCAGGAGGAGTCCATGCAGAGACTGTGTAGACACTGCATTACTTACATCAGCTGTTGGCTGTCTTACAAGCTTGACTTACATTTCTTGTGTAAAAAGAACAGGAGTACTTGTGGCACCTTAGAGACTAACACATTTATTTGAGCATAAGCTTTTGTGGGCTACAGCCCATTTCATCAGATGCATGCAGTGGAAAATACAGTAGGAAGATATATATATATATATATATATATATATAGACACACACACACACAGAACATGAAACAATGGGTGTTACCATACACACTCTAATGAGAGTGATCATCATTTCATGTTCTCTGTGTGTATATATATATCTTCCTACTGTATTTTCCACTGCATGCATCCGATGAAGTGGGCTGTAGCCCACGAAAGCTTATCTCAAATAAATTTGTTAGTCTCTAAGGTGCCACAATTACTCCTGTTCTTTTTGCGGGTACAGACTAACATGGTTGCTACTCTGAAACCTTTCATTATTTCTTGTGTAGAAACTGTCTAAGGCAGTCACCTCCTGTTCTGAAAACTTCCGCTTACCGACTCTCAGTCCCCTCAAAGACATGGCTTCAGGTCTTTTTGCTGCAGCCTGCCCTCCAGAGCTCCCATTTAGAAGCTGCACAGGTCGTCAGATAATTTTGTAATCAATTATAATCACATCATTCCAAGTTTTCTTAAGATTTCAGTACAACTCTACCACAAAGAGGGGAGTGGGGTGGGTGGGAGAGAAAGAGGGTGTGTCTTGCAACATATTTAGGTCTAAATGTACGGCATAGAACACGGTTTTGAATAAAGCCCATCCCCTTTGAAAATTAACACATTTCACATTGTTCTAACCTGATATCATTTGCAGCTTATTCTTCCATCCAGACTTAGTTTATTTTCACTTACATTGTAAAACTATGTGAGACCTAAAAATAGTTTGTCTTCCCTTGTATTAATAAAAGCTCAAAAGGCAGATAAAGCAAACAAAAAGGGGGGGAATGCCACAAGTTATACTGCTGTTAACTGGCAAAATCTTAGAGCATGCATGTTGAGAAATAACAGGAATTAAGAGGCCACCACTGGGTGATGAGAAACAATAAGAAGCTGCCATCCTTTATTAAGGCTTCCTAGCAGAAATGCCTCTTTTCCCCAGCCTACTTAATCTTCAACCAAACAGTACCTGCAAGAGAAATTCTGGCCCTATTTACCTTTGTTGTCCTTGATTAAAACCCTTGAGATGTACCTTAAATGGACATTGATTCATGTGGTCAGAGCTTCTGAGGACAGCAAGAAAGAGAGGCATAAATAGCAGCATTAAATCAGCAGTTGTTATGAGCCTGTCAACAAACATACTTCAGGGGTTTTCTCTTTAAGCCAGGTTCATATATAGTGGTGGTGCAGGATTTTAAGCTTTGAAATTCTATTTAAAATAGTCCACTGAGGGCTAGTCTACACTGGCAATGCTAAAGCGCTGCCATGGCAGTTCTTTAACGTAGCTTGTATGGTCACAGTGCAGCTCTAAAAAACGCACCTCCATGAGGGGCATAGCTCCCAGACCTGGGGCACTGTCTACACTGGCGCTTTACAGCGCTGAAACTTGCTGTGCTCAGGGGGGTGTTTTTTCACACACCCCAAGTGAAAAAGTTGCAGCGCTGTTAACTGCCAGTGTAGACAAGCCCTGAGTAAGAGGAAAAAAATGCGTATAATAGAACTTCCCCAGGCATCTTTCATGTTGGAGAGTTATGTAAATGCCTATTTTAGCACATCCCCACTGAGAATCATAAGAAAAAAACCCATCTGACAGGATATCACTGAGCAGATGAAACCACACTGTTGATCATTACATTGATTGCTTCAGGAAAAAAATAGACTGCAAAATGCTTAACAAACATCACATCCACCATATCATCTCTTCATCGCTGAGAGGACAGTTACACAGTCCCTGAAATCGAACTACCAGATAGTGATCAAACCAGCAGACAAATGGAGCACCATCGTAGTCCTCAACTGCGATGACTACATTAACGAGGTGAACTAATAACTCTCCAATATCATCTACTATAAAATACTCAATGATGACCCAACACCACAATTTACCCAGGAACTTAAAGATATCATCAAATCCTTCTTCAAGCAATTCCAAGAGAAACCCTACAAACTTATCCCCCATGAACCCACCCCAGGAATCTTCTATGTGCTACCTGAGATACACAAACAAAGGAACCCAGGCAGACCCATCATATCTGACCATGGCACTCTTACCAAGGAATATCAGGATTCAGAGAAATCATCCTCAAAACACTCACCACACAAAGGACCCGATTCCTCTGTGACACAGCTGACTTCCTCCACAAACTCCGCAATATTAGCCACGTTCCTCAGAACACCATCCTCACCACTTCCCTATACACCAACATCCTGCACAATGATGACATAGCTTCCTGCCTCAAATATTTACAAAACAATGGAGAACCCTCAGATAGCCACCCCAAACACATTGCCAAACTCATCCATTTCATTCTCACCCATAACAATTTAACATTCAACAACAAATACTTTGTCCAAACCATGGAAAAAGCTATGGGTACTAGAATGGCTCTCCAATATGCCAACCTCTTCATGGGCTGCCTCGAAGAAGAATTTCTGGACAAATGTACCACAAAACCAATGATATACCTGACATGCATCAATATTTTCATCCTCTGGCCCGATGACCTAAACACTCTCATAGATTTCCACCACAACTTCAGCCACCACCACCACTCCATTAAACTTTCTCTGAAGCACTTCCACACTAGCATCAACTTCCTGAATACCACAATCAGCTTCAGAAATGGAACTCTACAGATAACCATATACAAAAAAAACCCATGGATCACCACCCTACCTTCACAGATCCATGCCAAACACATCAAGAAATCTGGAGACAGGCATTCAGATACCATAGAATATGCTCCAAAGACAAAGTCCAGAATATACACCTTAACACACTTAAAACCATCTTCACTAAACAAGGACACTCCAGAGAAGTAGATCACATCATGGAATGGGGCACCCAAATACCCCAAGAGACTTGCTTCAATACAGAATCTCCCTTCCTCCCTCCAGTCATCACCTACCACCCCACACTGGAATGCATAGGAGATAACAAACAACTACAGACTCATCATACTTAATGAGGATCCCATCCTGAAAGAAATCTTTCCTGCACCCCCCACTGCTGGTCTTCAAATACCCCCACAACCCCTCCATGCTCATCATCAGAAGCAAGCTACTCAACTCAAAGCAGCACCAGACCCTACTAGAACAGGTGATGCAAAACCTGCAGATATATCTCCACTGCTACAATGGTCAATACTCCACACAACACACCTTTCAAGATCAACGGATCCTCCATATGCCTATCACAACATGTGGTGTAGCTCATCCAGTGCACTAAATGTCCCAACAACTATGTGGGTGAAACCAGACAATCACTATGCTCTTGAATGAGCAAAAAGGAAAATGGTAAAAGACAAAAAACACCCTATCACTTGCAGGTGAACATTTTTCATAAAGCGATCACTCTATATCTGACCTATCAGTCCTTGTCCTCAAAGGAAACCTGCAGAACACTTTCAAAAGACACGACTGGAAGCTTAAATTCATTACTCTGCTAGACACTAAAAATCATGGACTGAACAGAGACACTGGATTTATGGCTTATTACAATAATCTGTAGCTCACTAACCCCCTCTTTTTGTCCTAGGACTACAGAGATGTTAACAGGCCACTGTACCTTGAATGGTCCCTTATAATCTGTTCCACCTTGCATTTTGATGTGACACTTGGAATACCTTTCCCAGACCTGAAGAGCAGCTCTGTGTGGCTTGAAAGCATGTCTTTCTCACCTACAAAATTTGGTCCAATAAAAGATATTACCTCACCCACCTTGTCTCTAATATCCTGGGACTGACACAGCTACAACAACACTGCATATTTTAATCAAGTATTTGTTTGATAGTCGTTGGGTTTTGTTGACGACTCCTTGGGCAAACTTTTCACATAAAAGCCCAAGGAAAGCACTTTCATTCCTACTGGCTTGAAAACAGACTCCTCCCCCACATTATTATGCTGAGGAGCCATTTTCAAATACCTCACAGAACAGCCTAAATACAAATATTAAACTCTAGAGTGTGTCCCTCAGTTAAAATTGGTTTGAACTTTTTTCCAAGAAGACTGATGTGTTGCCAACTCTCGAGATTTTATTGTTAGTTTGGCAATAGTTACTGAATTACCTAAATCCCATGTTCCTAGCATCTTCTGATAATGAGACTCCACTTTCTTTTTTTTCCCAAGTGTAAAAAAGCCTTTGATACAGAGAAAAGCTTTAAACTGTGACCTGAGGGCATCCTAAACATTCAAAATTCAAAAGGCAAATAAAAAGCACACCTTTTTAAAAAGAAAAAAGTCATGATTTTTAAGACAGACAACCTCATGTTTGAGGGGCTTGACAATACTGAGTTTCATACTTCCCCAGAGGCTTAATATGTGGATTGAATTACATAAATTATAGCCAAGGTTACTGGGCTGTCATAGTAATGGAAAAGTGCATTGTACATAATAATAATAATATTAAAAAGATAGGTGCAATAAATTGCTAGATATGACTTTCCCAACAGGTTGAAATCATAAGCACTAGTAACCCATAAGGATTTTATATCTTAAAAGGAAATTTTAGGTGAGTTCTCCTGAGTGTTAGTAAGAAACTAAAGATTTTCAAACCTAGGTGCCTAAAGCTAGGCTTTTAAATCCATAATTAGGCTTTTAAATAAGTGGCCTGATTTTCAAAAGTGCTAAGCAACCAGCAGCTACCACTGAAGTCAATGGGATTTAGGAAGACACTTCAGTCAACCATTTTATTCAAATCTTGACCTGAAATTTTATTTCCTAGCCCCAGTCATGTAATCTGGGTCAAGGTTCGGAAGGTAAGTATGCATCACGTACCAGGGGTTACTCTTGATCACATGTTAAGCAAAGTTTACAAAAGCTTCTGTTACTTAGCACTGAGCCAAACTGGTCAAAAGGTTCCCGCACAATTTTTTTGACAGTTTCTTTTGTGCAGTTTTTATATTCTCAGAATATCACTCTCCCTGAAATGTTGGCGAGCTGAAGATTTTTCATAGACCGTCTTGCAAAATGCACTTCTTGCTCAAAACCCCGCGTCTTCAAAATGCTGAGCATTTGTGGTAGTTCATATAACATTGTACGTGTTGGTTTACAGTGATTTTGTGCACTGATCTTTTTGCACTCAGTAAAGTTTTATTTTTGGATAATAAAAGAATTTTTGTTCATTCACAACAAATATTACAGCAGTCAAGAACTGAAACATTGCTTATGAACTCACACCATAGAATTCGCAGTTAGGAAAACAAACACATAGCAGGCACCACACAATTCATAGCAGAAGGCAAAGCCCCAGGACTGGCAGTATTTATATCATTTTCAGCGGGCCCAGAATAGATACCAACAGGCAACCCCCTCAAAAATACATAATTGAAATGACACCGGACAGACACTATCTCAATACAGCAAGAGAGAACACCACTATGGATGCCTGTGAAAACAAACCTTTAAAATAGCCGTCAAACTTATAGCTCCACAGTGGGCTCTTCTAGTTGCCCTGGTGTCTGGCTGATCAAATTCAGTAGACAGCTGCTTCATCTCACCCCTCCACCCTGGCAGCAGCTTTTCCTTCTTTGCCTCACAGATCTTATACAGGACTCAATAGGCAGCAATAACCACTGGATTTGTGTGGGAAAAAAATCCCAATCTAGAGAGTGGAATGACACTGACAGCATTTAATCTATCCAAAGCACATTCCACTGTCATTCTGCACCTATTGAGTGATAGTTGAATCTTTCTCTTTTGCAGTGGAGGTGGCCAGTGTACGGTTTCATGAGCCAGAGGAGCAAAGGATAGGCTGGGTCCTCCAGAATCACTACTGGCACTTCCACATTACCAGTGGTAAATACAAGTGATAATCAGCCATTTGGGAAAATGTCCCTGCCTACAGTTTTCTGGACAGTCCCATGTTCTTAAAGATACAAGCATCATGCCCCTCCCCTAACTGACCTACACTGATATCAGTGAAGCATCACTGGTGATCCACAAGAACTTGCATAACTGTGGGAAAAAGTGTTCCTTTCTGTTGATGACCTCAATAGCAAGGTGGACTGGTGCCAAAATAGAGATGCATGCCATCTATCACCCCCCCCAGTCTTGCAACCCCATTGCTGCAAATTGACCCACACTATTTCATGCACTTTGCCAAGAGAGTTACAGCCCTGTAGAGTTATGGCCCTACACACTTGCATGACAATGACCCCACTATTGATTTGCCAACTCCAAAATGATTTCCCACTGACCAGTAGCAATCTAGAGTTACAAGCTCCCAGAGCACGTTCGCCACTCACTTCTTCACTGCCAATGCAGCTCTCATTCTGATGTCTGTGCTGAAGGGCTAGGGTGAGCTCTGTACACAGATACAGGAATGTGGCCTTTTGCATCTGAAAGTTCTGCAGCCACCGCTCATCATCCCTAACCTGCATTACAATGTGATCCCACCAGTCAGAGCTCATTTCTTGGGTCCTGACACAGTGCTCCACCATCTCCAGCTAGTTGACGAATATCACCCAGCAAAATGGAATTCCTCTCTACCCCACTATGTCCATTAACAAACTCCCCTCAAAGATATCCTCAACTTCCTCATTGTGATCTTGGTTGTTGCAGTACTTTCTGAAAGCCTGCAAATATAGGAGAATTGTGTATCCTGTATTTGCAATATTCAGGAGAACAGTGCTGAGTTCTGCAGGCTCCATGCTTCTGTCATAGGCTGACAAATGCCGTATTTTTGTGTGTGTGTAATACGTATGGGATTGTTCAGTTCTGGTCACCCCCCCCCACACACACTATATATATATACATATATACACATATATACACACACACATATATACACATATATACATACATATATATACATACATATATATATATACATATACATACATACATATACATATATATACATATATATATACATATATATATACATATATATACATACACATATATATATAAAATCTCTCTCCTCTTGGCCTTGAATGCAGGACTGTAAAGTTTATGTATAAACAGTGTGGATCATGATCAACTCCTCCTCCTATTGTATATAGAAGAAAACACACATTATTAGGACAGAAGTTATTTGATTATATATTGCATAATGTGTGCATTCTATATGAGTATGCCTTATACAGCTGTAATATATCTTATCAAATAATTACATCTTTTTTTTTTTTGAGAATCTAGTCTCAGATCAATGAGAAATTTGATTTGCTGTTTTCATGAGGTCACAATTTTCATCATTCAAAAATATATGGGCAATTGCCATATTCATGAAAGGATTTGTGAATCTTGAAATCTTTTATAATTCATACTGGAAGTGCATGGAGTTGTCATTCTCCTGAATAAAAAATGTGTTTGTTTCCTGATTGGATGAATGAAATCAAACAAATCACATATCATAAAATTGCCAACAAATAATGAACTGTGGTTATGAGCAGTTTTGAAAACTGCATATAATCTTAACTATTCAAAAACTATTGAACAAATATAGAAAATTAAATACATAGACCCCCACATAGGGCTCCATCCAGCTGAGCATTGGTCCCTGATCCAGTTTAACTTTAAATGTGAGTAGTCCCACTAATGTCAATGTTCTTTTTAAAATTCCCTTTGCTGTCCTCATCACTTTCCTCCTATTACCGAATTACGGTCTTCAGGGTAGGGTCTTATGTGTTTGTACAGTGCCTAGTACAATGGAGCCCTGATCTTGATTAGCAGCTACACAATATATATATAATTAGTCAATAATTTACATGCATGTGCATATACACACTTGCCAAGGTTGTCAAAAGTGACTAATAACTGTGGGTGTCTCAGTTTTGGGGTACTCAACTTGAGACATCTTAAAAGAGCCTGATTTTTTAGAAAGAATTGATCACCTACCCTCAGAAAATCAGGCAATCTTAAGGTAACTAATCCAAATTAGTGAATTAGTATTCACTTTGGAAGATATTTACCATCATCTATAGTTAAAAGGGTTGTTCTTTTTAAAAAAAGCCATCCAGTTTGTCTAAGATAAAGTTTTAAATGCATTTCAAACGGTTTCCCCCTCAATAATAGGTTTAGATTTTATTGATAGGGCATGCAAAGTTTCTATTATTACATGTTTTTAATGTGAAAATGGCTATTTCATGGAAATGCATGGAAACTAATTTTCTATGTTGTGAAATGGCCCAGAACAGAATCACAGAAAAATACTGTTGTTTTCATGCTGCTCTTTGAGGAATGTGTGCATGTGCTTATTAGGCAGACTGCTAATGGTGTTGCCAACTGTTACCAGTCAGCTCTGTGTTTTTGGGGAACCAGGGCGCAGTACCTGGCCTGTCTGACTCATGAGGGACACCCCCTCCCCATCTCTGCTTGAACCAAGACTGACAAGAGAAAAGGCTTGCAGAGAGCAGTGAAGGGCATTGGGAGACACACCTAGACCCCTCCTGACAAGGGTGACAAGATTAAGACATCTCCATTAGCATACAGAATGGAGAGCAGAGACAACTCCCCTAGCCTTAGCTGCATGAAAGATGGGACAGGGATTAGTATACAGAATGGAGAACAGAGAACAGCACTGAACTCTGGGATCAGAAAAGCAGGGACGTACTGCATCATGGGAATCTCTGCTCCAGGTGTTAATGCCTGCCCACACCCAGCTCAGCAGTTATCAGACCAATTCTAGTAATGAATCCCTGGTTGGTATCCAAAATACTGAAGCAGCCTAGTTGCATTGTGAGCTCCCTGAAAAAAAACACCACCCATAGCCAAGAGTGATCAGCTCCTATTGTCTAGCCTAAAGAAAACCCTTGAGTCATCAGTTTACCCATAACCAAATCTAGTGTGCTCCCTTGAACCATTGTTGTTTCTCTACAAAAAACCTTACCTATGTTCAAGTAAGTGTTCTGATGCTTAGATCCAAACTATGCATCAGTTCCACTGGGACTCCCTCTTCTCCTGACTGATTGTGCTAGGGGCTCTGCCTGTCTCCAGCACTCAATACCCTGAGATACCACCATCACCTGGGAACCTCGAAAAGTTCAAGCCTCATGGAGTGGGTAAGATCCCCCCTCTTTCTCTCTCTCTCTGTTTTCCTTTCTACCTTAGGTATTACCCTTTAATAATGTATGTTATGTTGGTTTAGCCCTCCTTGTGTAGTTATCACTAGTATTCAGTAAATAACTTGTATGGTTAAGCTGTTTGCGTCTCTCTCTCTTGCTGAGCTTTACTCTTTTGTGTTTTTAGCTTCCCCCATTTACTCTGCAGCAATGCTTCTTTTACCTAAGCTAAAGATCCCTGCAGCACCCAAAATACCGTGGGGTTTGTTCATCAGGTAGGTTACTATCAGTACAATTGTGATGCGAGAGTGGGGATAGGGATGTGCTGAATCTGGGACACACAAGGGTGGCAGCTTAAAAGGCCTGCTTGATCCAGCCCAGTGAGTCCAGGGACATATAAGGGGTCAGCTTGAAAATGCTGATTGACCCGGTTCATTCAGACTTGCTCTGTTAATGTATGTGTGGAGGTGTGTGTGTTCATCTGGTTCTGGAGCTGGAGAAACCCAGCCCTAGGGAACCTAGGTCCTGCAGGATAGCTCCATTGGGAGGGGACTTGCATAAGGGAGAAGTAGAGCTCCATATGAAAAACACACATGACACAAGCAGTGCGTTGATAGAATTACAGAACCCACCCCCATGCCGCCACCCCCCAAAGAGTAACCTGAATAAACGAGTATACCCCAAAGTAATGGGGAAATCTGGTAACACAACTCTCACAATTCTATCATTGGTCTTGTAATATTTGATTCCTTTCTTATACATTCTTATTTGATTTCAGCTGCTGGAATCAAGAGACTGCCTGAGAATCTCAGCTTTCATTTAAAATGAAGTAAGTTTTTAGACCATTCTGCTTTGAAATCTTGAATACACTGATGACACTGTCTTGTTGGCCCAGTTTGATGAATTACTGCAGTTGATGGCTGATCTGGTCACACAAGCAGCAGCATGTATTGTGTCCCGATTAATAACCAGACCAACAAAGTCCCTGGCCATTACCATGAAACAGACTTCAGCTCCAGATTACAACCAGCTCACCATTAACCTGTCAGATGGGACATCAAGCAGGTGGCAACTCTCAAATATCTGGGCAGCATCACAGATGGTGCTGGAAGCTGCTTGAAAGATGTGGACACTCATATAAACAGGAGCTACCGCTACGTTTTGGGCCCTTCAGTGGCTTCTGTGGGGATGTTGCGACACCAAGCTTGCTATGAAGCAGAGGCTTTGTAGATCCACAGTTGTACCAACGCTTTTGTGTGGAAGTGAAATGTAGATGCTGCAGAAGAGTGAAAACACACTGGATTGATGTTTTCCCATTCTCATCATATCCGTCAGCTGCTATAGACCAAGTGGAAGGACAAGATCAAAAACAAGGCTATTTGAACTTGAATGCAGCTACTGCCTCCATCAGCACTGATTCAGTTTCGGCAGCTTTCTTAATATGGACATAGCATAGGAATGGAAGACCAATGAAATCCGAAGTACATGTGCTGAGGAATACTGCTGCATAGCCAGCAATCTTGTGGGCACCAAAAGCTTCAGTGGCACAAGATTACATATTCAGTTTCTGTCCATCACTGGCAATGGCAATCAGACCATCGTAAGCACCTTCCCAGAGACGGATCTTCATGGCACTTGATTTGCAAGGCGGCCAGACTCCTTTGTGATTTGCCATAACACTTCTAACCCTTACTGCTGCAGAGAAAAATCTTGAAAGCCATAAACTAAACACACCCTAAAGGCTCAGAAACTGGAAAGCAAATACAAAGAATCCCAAATTTGTTATTTTTAAAAATTATATACTTTTTTTTAGCCAAGCATAATTCTTTGTTGCCTGACATGATTTTTGAATGGTTGGGGTTAACAAATGCTTTTTTTTAAAAACATTCAGATATGAACATAGAATAACACAAGAGGTTATATTGTTTGCAATGCTGTTGTAGCCTTATTGAACCCAGTATATTACAGAGACAAGGTGGGTGAGGTAATATCTTTTATTGGACCAACTTCTGTTGGTGAGGGAGACAAGCTTTCAAGCTACAGAGCTCTTCCTCAGGTTTGGGAAAGATAGTCAAGAGTCCCAGCTAAACACAAGGTGGAACAGATTGTTTAGCATAAGTAGCTAACACATATCCTAAGGGGTTATGCAAGGTGGAGCGACCGGTTAACATCCCCACAGTTAGAGGACAAAAAAAGGGGAGTTTTTAATCAGGCATAAATCCAGTGATTATGTTGTTGTAATATATAACCACAATTTGTTTGTTATACACATATTAAGTTGATAGTCAACAATAAAAATTACAGCCAAAATATCTTGAACTGTAAAAATTACAGATGAAATATCTAACTGATTCTACTTTGAAAATGTTTTGTAACATCCATAAAAGGTATAAAAGAACAAAATACTTTTAAAATAATAACCCACCTGGGTTATTAGATAGATTTCCTTGATCCACAATCTCCTTCTTGTGATGGAAAAAGGAACTGATTGGTGTTATCTGCTCTGCTCTGTCAAGGAGGTGCACTCACCATTTTCAAAGGTAATCTAAGAGTTCTTCCGAATTGTTCCAGGAGTAACAGCAGCAAAGAAAAGCATCTCTTCATGTACATGATTTTCTATGTGGCTGTTATTACATGTATTACAGTAATGTTTAGAAGCCCGACTCATGGATCAAAAGCCCCACAGTGTGCAGTGCTATACAGACATGGAATACAAAGACAATCCCTGCCTCAAATTGCTCACAATCTAAATTTATGACAAGGACATAACAGGGGGGTGACTGGGAGAACAAAGCAACAGTAAAGTGAGAAAGTTTTGCATAATAAGCAACAGTCTTACCCTTTTGACATCTGTGATTTGTTTATTCTGCGTGCACACACACAAAAATTGCTCACTTTGTTGTAACCTCTTTCCCACACCATCACCATACTATAGTTACCCATTCTTCCATTACCTCCGGAGTGAACATGTTCTATTTCCAGCTACCCTTGAAGATAGCCAGTATCAGACAATCTAGGAGATATTCCCTCCCTGGGCAAATTTTTCTTCATATTGTTTGGCACTCCCTGAGGCCAAGATACATTCCCATAGCACTTAACAGGCCAGGCAGGAGGACTGGCAGTAGAGCTGCAAACAGTTTAGTGGTGAAGCTCCACCATATCTTTCGAGTGGGAAAAGTGTTTCCTATTTTGCCTTTCTCCACAGAGACTAGGGGGTGGTGGTGGTGGAAGGGAGCTATTGGAGAAGGGCTACTCTCCTGAGCCTTCCCTCAGGCATAGGAGGTTCTCTCCTATGGTTAGAGATGGAGTGTTCTGAGTCAGGACTGCGTGCATTCACAGCTTGGGTACGCATCTGAAAACAGAACACTTGATTTAATGGAAACTACCCCTCCAAATGTTTGAATTCAGATCCTGATTCCAATCTCATGGGGTTTGTTTGATGCGACACACACTTGACTTCTTGGTCCTTTGTGACTGTTTGATGTTAACTGAACACCACATGTTGAAGTCACCTTTCTGTTTAAGGAACATGATTGTTGACAGGGGAGCTGGTACAAAATAGTGGGTGGTACCGAGAGCCATTGAACCAAACTGCAAACCCGGTATATAATGGAAACCATTTCAAGCCAGGCGGTGCGGCAGCACCCCTAGTTCCTGCACCTGTGATTGCTGATCTTCACTTACTGCAGTGTTCTTCCCGTACCTTTGTCATGTATTTATCGGCCCTGGCAGTTTTCATTGTGTTCTGATAATTAATTAAAGCCTCATTCGTCAAGCCAAACATTTCATTCCCACTATTTGTCTTCCAGCTGCTAGTTGACTGTCACATATTTGACACCTAGACATTACCTACCATCAGTTACATCAAAATGATTTCGGAGCACAAATGCTCTTGTAATCATATGAGTGCTTAGAATGGCAGCTAATAGGTTACAAAGATTGTTCCTCTTTAGCACTTTGGTATGAGAAGTTCTGGTACATTTTAAACCCAGTGCTTTGTCAGTAATTGGCAGGTTGCATAGGCAACCTACTTCCAGACAGCAATGTTTGTTATAGTGACTTTGAGGTAAAGTGGGACTAACATCTATTTCTGTGAACAAGTGTATGTATACTTGTCATAAACAGATAGTTAAGGGTTAATGTCTCTTTTACCTGTAAAAGGTTAAGAAGCTCAGTAAACCTGGCTGACACCTGACCAGAGGACCAATAAGGGAACAAGATACTTTCAAATCTTGGTGGAGGGAAGTCTTTTTTTGTGTTCTTTGTTGTGGGGGTTGTTCGCTCTCGGGGACTGAGAGGGACCAGACATCAATCCAGGCTCTCCAAATCTTTCTAAATCAGTCTCATGTTTCAAATTTGTAAGTACCTAGTCAGGAAGGCGGGTTAGTCTTATGTTTGTTTTCTCAACCTGTAAATGTTTCTTTTGCTGGAAGGATTTTTACCTCTGTTTGCTGTAACTTTGAACCTGAGACTAGAGGGGATTTCTCTGGCTATATAAATTTAAATACCCTGTAAGCATTTCCCATCCTGATTTTACAGAGATAAGTTTTACCTTTTCTTTTTCTTTAATTAAAAGCTTTCTTTTTAAGAACCTGATTGATTTTTCTTTGTTTTAAGATCCAGGAAATTGGGTCTGAACTCACCAGAAGTTGGTGGGGGGGGAAGGAGGGGGGATGGTTAATTCCTCTTTGTTTTAAGATCCAAGGAGTTTGGATCTGTGTGAAGCCTCTCAAGGCAACCCAGGGAGGGGAAAGTCTGGGGGGAAAAGGAGTGGGAATGGTTATTTTCTCCTTGTGTTAAGATCTAAGGGATTTAGATCTGTGTTCCCCAGGGAAGGTTTTGGGGGGACAGGGAGTGTGCCAGACATTAACTTCTGGCTGGTGGCAGTGTACCAGATCTAAGCTAGTAAATTAAGCTTAGAAGTGTCCATGCAGGTTCCCACATCTGTACCCTAAAGTTCAGAGTGGGGAACAAACCTTGACAATACTTCAAGTAGAACACGAAGTCAGAGGCTTGCAGAAAAATCTTCCTCTGTCACTTTCAAGTCTGAGCTGCCTAAATTGGTTGCTGGAGCCTTTATACCATGATCATTAGCCTAGGTACTGTTAAAACTGTGCCTGGCACTGGAAATAGTGTTTGAGCATTTCTGTGACGTGCATCAGGTTTAGAAATCTATTGTTTTGACCACAGTTTCATAGACCCATGCTGGCACCAACCAGCCCTTGCTATTATTAAAGAATCAGGGAGTCAGCAAAGAGGGGACCTTGAATTTATGGCTGCTTCCCAGCACTCTTACTAATAGGTAGACACCATTGTTGTCCCACATGGTTGTTTAAAAAAAAAAAAAAAAGAAGTAGTAACTGCTGCTTTCAAACTTGAGGAAAGGAGTGGAAAGAGGTTTTGAGGCAGCACCTCACCCCTCTCTGAGGAGACAGCGTAGCTACTGCAGGAAGCGCTGGAAAGTAATAATACAAACGTGACATGCATTAGAGGTTTTCCTTCTGCACTTCCATTGGCTTCTCATGCCCAGTGGCCGTGCTTGCTGCGTGACTTTCTGCATGCATGGAGATATTTAAATTGACATGGACATTCCCCCTTTGAACTGATCCTAAACTGATGCCAAAAGCCCATGATAGATTCCTTGTGCCATCCTGAAAAACAGGCTGAAATATAGCACCTTTAAACCAAACGTAAGGGTAAACAATACAGCCTGTACTCTGGTTCATAAACAGTCTTCATTATTACAAAAGGCATTTCAAACGCAGACTTGACCTTAAAAGCTATAGACAATCTAGCAGTGCACAGACGGTTTCTTAAAGTACAATCACTTCCTGGAATTCTTGGGGCAGCACAGCCGGAGCCGTGCAAATCCTGTTTTCCTTGCATTGTTTCCTGCATGTGAATATCATCAGTCTAGCGAGGCTTGTAACCATGGCACTTGTTAAACAGTAGAGGGGAGACTTCTGATAAAGTCATCCACAGCTAGGACTTCAAGGATTTTCATGAAAACAATCTTGATCTGGCAATAGTAGGCATCAGCCTTCATTTTAATTTTTTTTTCTTAACAGTTACTGGTAAAAGTCTGTCAGATAAAAGTTATGTGTCTGTAAAAATGGCAGGAGTACTTGAGAATTCTGTCCTTATTGTGAGGTCAATTTCTGGCCTATGAGCATAATGCTGTCTTTACTTTAGGGGTCTATACCAGGATAGAGCGTGAAGGGTTTCAGGCACATGCCCTGCATGAGAGCTATGCTGCGGACTGCAACTTATGCATGACTTGGGTTGAGGGTTGCTCATGTGCTCGTCTGGGAGACCACTCTGTGATGCTGTACCCCATAATGCTTTATGGGAATATGATATAACTGGAATATGTTTTGTGCTGCCTGTGCCATGTAACATATCTCCGTAAAGGTTATGTTCTACTATATCTATTCATCCTATTGGTACACATATATCATTTTCTACTTGAGGTTAAGAATATGGGCTGTATACTTGCTTGATTTCTAAGTAAGCTTTGTGAGGCATTTGGTCAACTTCTTTAGGAAGGAATTCACAAGGTTAAGTACCCGATCAGGAAGCACTTGGGGAACAATGCATCTTGGAATGCTCCAATCCACATAAGAAGTCTTCCTGGAGACATACAAGATACCATGTGGGCAATGGCTTCTGCCTGTAAGGACTGTGAGTCATGCATGGATATGTGACTTGCCCAGGTGACTCCAGAACTCCATCTTGGAGCTGGACTTTGCATAGGAGTGAGGAGGGGGTCTCCACCCACAAGAAAAAGTCTATTTAAACCCCTGAGAGACCCCTCCATTTTGTCTTCAGCTGGCTAAAGAGAGCGCCTCTCCATCCCTTGCCCCCAGGATACCTGAAAGAAATTGGAACAAAGGACAGTGACTGCAAGGGGTGTGAGTGATTGCTGGACCCAGGCTAAAAGGAGATTAGTCTGTAAAAGGGAGCATTCTGGAACTGGTGAGGATCTTATCTGTATTCAGTTTGATTAGATATAGATTTGCGCGTTTTATTTTATTCTGCTTGGTGACTTACTTTGTTCTGTCTGTTACTACTTGGAACCACTTAAATCCTACTTTCTGTATTTAATAAAATCAATTTTTTACTTATTAACTCAGAGTATGTATTAATACCTGGGTGAGCAAACAACTGTGCATATCTCTCTATCAGTGTTATAGAGGGTGAACAATTTATGAGTTTACCCTGTGTAAGCTTTATACAGGGTAAAATGGATTTATTTGGGTTTAGACCCCATTGGGAGTTGGGCATCTGAGTGTTAAAGACAGGAACACTTCTGTTAGCTGCTTTCAGGTAAACCTGCAGCTTTGGGGAAAATAATTCAGATCTTGGGTCTGTGTTGGAGCAGATGGGAGTGTCTGGCTCAGCAAGACAGGGAGCTGGAGTCCTGAGCTGGCAGGGAAAGCAGGGGTAGAAGTAATCTGGGAACATCAGGTGGCAGCTCCCAGGGGGTTTCTGTGATCCAGCTCGTCACACACTCCCCCTTGAGGCTAAAGTGCATGGGTTGGTATAGTAGCCATGCCCTGTTCCTAACATTCTCTGCAGCATCCATCCTTACATGGGGGTGAGGGGAAGAGGAGGCATTCTACAACCTCTGCCCCAGGGCAAGATCTACTTCAGTATGAGTGGTAGGGTGACCAGACAGCAAGTGTGAAAAATCAGGACAGGGGTGGGGTTAATAGGAGCCTATTTAAGAAAAAGACTCAGAAATCAGGACTGTCCCTATAAAATTGGGACATCCGGTCACCCTAATGAGTGGTTCAATAGATATCATCATCACCATCATTTCTACTGCAGTAGCACTTGTGATCCCAAGTCCCCTTGTACTGGGTATGTGTCCAAGGCCATGCAGGAAGTCTGTGGCAGAGTAGGAAATTAAACCTGGGTCTCCAGATCTCAAGCTAATGCCCTAACCACTAGACTATTCTTCCCTCACTTCTCTTCCTCTTGTTCACACTGAGCTTCAGTCACCTCACTCATCCATTCACCTTTCTTAAGTACTAGGAAAGCACTTTCAATTCTTGAAATCAAGGAAGTCAATGAAATTTCCAGCCCATACTTAGATTTGAAATGTCACTGAAAAGCTAAAGGAAAAGGAGCTAAGATTTGCTTTTTCTTTAAAATATGTATACATGTCTAAAACAGATCAGTGTTACAAAACTTTCTCTGAATACAACATATTAAGAATGCAGTGTGTAATAAGATTCACTGAAATTAGTCAACTTTCAACTTACAAGTATACCACAAGTTATGGTTATATTCTATTGCTGCAACATAATCTATTGCACCATTCCATAAACGTGTGTGTGTGTGTGTGTATACACACACATACATACACACACTCACATTATTATATGTGGCACTGATTGGGCAATGAGACCGGGACAGAGAGCTGGGGTGGGCAGAGACTGGGATCTGGTTGGTGGGGGGGCAGGGAGGGAAGACACTAAAATTGGATGAGGAGCTAGTGGCAGGGGCGGGAGACTGGAACTAGGAACCGCATGAGGGAGAATGGGACATAGGGAAGACAGGCTGTGGAAGAAAGAATTGGCACTGGCTGAGCAAAGAGACTGGGTGAATTTAAGAACGCAGGGTAATTTTATTTACCCATATTTCGATGAATGGCTAGTGAAGGCCTCTTCTGTTAGAGAGCAGGGACAAGCAGCCAGGAATAGGGAAGAGACAGAACCAGGGCAGGTTAGAGGGGACAGGGAAGAAGGGGAACAGGACCAAACAATTCCAGGGTGGATATTTCATTTCAAATTGTAGGTACAAGGGAAATAACAATCACTGCATGTAGCGAGTCGGTGTGGCTCCCCTCCGGTCCAGCAGAGGGAGCTCCTTGCCAGACGCCCGAGTGGGCTGAGACACCACTTCCTGTCCCCGCCCCCCGGAAGTCAAGGGGCGGGACAGGAAGTATAAAAGGAAGACGCCAGAGCTCAGTCAGGAGCCAGCAGCCGCCGGGAGCAGACGTGCCGGCGGGAGCTCCTGACCGGGAGCCTTCTGGGAACCAAGGCAGCTGCCCAGACTGGCCTCCGCTTCCCCGCGCCCACTACGAGGAGGAGGAGCCGCCCGAGCCGCCCCATGACAGGTACTGGGACCACCCGCCGGACCGCCCCTGCGCCCCCCCCCCCCCGAAGAGGAGCCGCCGGGGCTTCCCCGGCCCTGCTTCCCGGAGGAACCGCCGGAGCAGGCCTGGCCGGACTTTCCGGAGGCACTACCAGACCTCCCCCCAAGCCCAGACCCGGAGGAGCCGAGGACCTTTGGCTGGCCCGAACCGGATACAAGTGTGCAGGTAGGCCCCGAGGGGGATATGGAGTGTAGCCCGGGGATAGCCGACCCTTGTCAGGCTACGGACAGTGAGGTACCCATGTCGGTGTGTTTCGGTCTGGACCCCACCGACCAGCAGCCGTGAGAGCCGCTAATAGGGCCCCGGGCTGGAACACAGTGGAGTGGGCGGGCCTGTGTTCCCCCTGCCACCCCATGCACGGGTGGCAGTCTCCCCCTCACCCCAGCGCTCAGGCTTAGGCCTACCTGAACTACTGCTCAGCCCTGCCTAAGGGTCTGAGCCCTCTGTTTGTTGCTGGAACTGCTGCTCAGCCCTGCCTAAGGGTCTGAGCCCTCTGTTTGTTGCCGCCCAGCCCCTGCTCCAGAGGCCTGGGCCTATATTGACTCTGCGGTTGCCCAGCCCCTGCTCCAGAGGCCTGGGCTTATATTGACTCTGCGGTTGCCCAGCCCCTGCTCCAGAGGCCTGGGCTTATATTGACTCTGCTGTTGCCCAGCCCCTGCTCCAGAGGCCTGGGCTTATATTGACTCTGCTGTTGCCCAGCCCCTGCTCCAGAGGCCTGGGCTTATATTGACTCTGCTGTTGCCCAGCCCCTGCTCCAGAGGCCTGGGCTTATATTGTCGCTGCTGTTGCCCAGCCCCTGCTCCAGAGGCCTGGGCCTATATTGTCGCTGCTGTTGCCCAGCCCCTGCTCCAGAGGCCTGGGCCTGTATTGACTTTGCTGTTGCCCAGCCCCCGCTCCAGAGGCCTGGGCTTATACTGACTGTGTGGGTGCCCGGCCCCTGCTATAAGGGTCTGCGCCCAAGGACTGCTGTCCGGCTGCCCGCCCTAACTGAGGGCCGGGGCGTATACTTAGTGACTGTGCCTGGTGCGGCCCCTGCCTGAGGGTCTGAACCTGGACCTACATCGAGACTGATTGTTGTTATCCAGCCCCCCTGCTCCAGAGGGCCTGGATCTATATTGAGACTGATTGCTGTTATCCAGCCCCTCTGCTCCAGAGGGACTGGACTTATATTGAGATTGATTGCTGTTATCCAGCCCCCCCTGCTCCAGAGGGCCTGGACTTCCCACGTAGAGGGGACAAGGGGCGAGTCGGTGTGGCTCCCCTCCGGTCTGCAGGAGGGTTGAGCCCCGACGCGCCAGATTACACTGCAATAAGAAGAAATTAATGCTACTAAAGTGGTGTCAACAACTACAAACATACTACGTTCAGCCCTGGACTCCAACTATGGTTGGAATATAGTTACAGTGTCAGCGGTGAAAAATTATAAACGAGTTAAACCCAAGGCTCTATCAGCTCTGTGCTGCAGCCTCAGGGTACATCAACATTGCAGCTAGAAGCACACTTCCCAGCATGCTTAAACAGGCATGCGCTAGCTCTGCTCCAGCTTGTGCTCTAAAAATCCCGGTGTAGCTGGGGTAACACAGATGGCAGCTCAGGCTAGTCACCCAAGCACATACCCGGTGGAGGAGTGCAGCAGAGCTAGCATGTGTCCGTCTACCCACTCCGGGAAGCTCACGCCTAGCTGCAGTTTACACATAGCCTCTGGGTTATAGCTGAATGCAGCAACATCCTGTGCATCAATGCACTTACATGACTGCCATCATCAGTGTCTGACCACCACACAGAAACATTACATTTATTCTCCTAACACTCCTATGAGGTGGGAAATTTAACTGGAACTGTGGCTTTCCCAAGCTCACACAGGAAGTCTATGGTTGATTCAGGAACAGAGCCAAATTTCTGCAGCCTTGGGTGCAGTGACTTAAGCACGAAATTATCTAAACTGGGTAATGGAATATTTGCTGGAACATTGTGCCATGAAATAGGGCAGCACTGAAGGTTCATATTGCCCTACATAGCAAGTAAATTAAGCAACAATAAACTAGTTAATTAAATGCAGATAATCTGTACTATACCTTGCATGGTCCTCAAAAGGTATCTTTTAATATAATTACAATATGCCTCTTAATATGATTACAACTTTGCATTATTTTATTAGGAACACCCGACCAGGCAAGTTAAAGAAGTATGGGCTGGATGAATGGACTAGAAGGTGGATAGAAATCTGGCTAGATTGGCCGGCTCAACGGGTAGTGATCAATGGCTCAGTGTCTAGTTGGCAGCCGGTTTCAAGCGGAGTGCCCCAAGGGTCAGTCCTGGGGCCGGTTTTGTTCAATATCTTCATTAATGATCTGGAGGATGGTGTGGATTGCTGTCTCAGCAAGTTTGCAGATGACACTAAACTGGGAGGAGTTATAGATATGCTGGAGGGGTAGGGATAGGATATAGAGGGATCTAGACAAATTAGAGGATTGGGCCAAAAGAAACCTGATGAGGTTCAACAAGAACAAATGCATAGTCCTGCACTTGGATGGAAGAATCCCATGCACTGCTACAGACTAGGGACCAAATGGCTAGGAAGCAGTTCTGCAGAAAAAGACCTAGGGGTTACAGTAGACCAGAAGCTGGATATGAGTTAACAGTGTGCCCTTGTTGCCAAGAAGGCTAACGGCATTTTGGGCTGTATAAGTAGGGGCATTGCCAGCAGATCAAGGGACGTGATCATTCCCCTCTATTTGACATTGGTGAAGCCTCAATTGGAGTACTGTGTCCAGTTTTGGGCCCCACACTACAAGAAGGATGTGGAAAAATTGGAAGGAGTCCAGCGGAGGGCAACAAAAGTGATTAGGGATCTGGAGCACATGACTTATGAGGAGAGGCTGAGGGAACTGGGATTGTTTAGTCTGCAGAAGAGAAGGATGAGGGGGGGATTTGATATCTGCTTTCAACTACCTGAAAGGGGGGTCCAAAGAGGATGGATCTAGACTGTTCTCAGTGGTAGCAGATGACAGAACAAGGAGTAATGGTCTCAAGTTGCAGTGGGGGAGGTTTAGGTTGGATATTAAGAAAAACTCTTTCACTAGGAGGGTGGTGAAGCACTGGAATGGGTTTACCTAGGGAGGTGGTGGAATCTCCTTCCTTAGGAGTTTTTAAGGTCAGGCTTGACAAAGCCCTGGCTGGGATGATTTAGTTGCAGATTGGTCCTGCTTTGGGCAGGGGGTTGGACTAGATGACCCCTGAAGTCCCTTTTCACCCTGATATTCTATGATTCTATATAACAGCTCTAAAGGCGTGGGCTTGTCTACACTGGGAAATGTGGACACTATTCTGGAATCGTTATTCTAGAACAAAAGACTACTCACAAAGCAGAGTAGTTTTCAAGAACCCCCCCCCAAAAAAAACCAACCAAAAACCACTTTTATTCTGGAATAGTGTCCATGTGGGGACATTATTCTGGATTGGTATGCCAGACAATCTCCCCCATTTAGGCAAGACTACAGAAACTACTGACCATTGAAGTGGTAATTAACCACAGGAGGCAAGACTGTCCTGTGCTCTGGAGGGAAAGCAGAAGGCATCACTGGACCCCCAAGTGTAATTCTGACTAAGCCCTGCAAATATCAAAGGCTTGCTTGACTTCTTTCCAAAACATTACCAGAAATTTCATTTTCTTTTTAAAGTAAAAAAATGTTGCTGCTTTATTTCTAGTGAGACGTTCATTTTTTCTTTAAAAGCTGCTTAGGTTTTCGTACCAGCATACTGATATGCATTCAAGTATTTTCCCAGAAGCTTAACCCAAACTCTCAGACACACACAGTTCCACTGGAAAGGTTTCAAACTGTAAGATACAGTTCCTTCGTTATTTCTCCAGTAGAAAGTCCACTAATTTCTGATTAAATCTCTGATGTGCATGAATGGTTATTTTTGTTACTAACAATAATAATTCTTAATAGTTTCTAGAGGCTTGTCCGTGGTCAGGTCCCATTGTGATAGGCATGGTACAAACCTATAGTAAGTGGTAGCCCCTACCCCAGGAAGCTTACCATCTAAAAGACAAGATGTAACAGGGTAAGTAAGTGTGGTGAGAGGGAAGAAGGGTTCCAATAATAGGATGCTTTAATATGGGCTAGCTCTGCACACAATTCATAGCCAATCAGCAGCAAAATTCAAGTCTTGCCACCCCTCTAGCTGTTGTCAGATACCAATCTTCTGGCTTTCAGCAGAGATGAGTTTTGAGGAGGGATTTGGAGAAACAGAAGATAGTGGCTTACTGGCTTTTTGGATTTTGACAAAGAAATAACTTAGATATTTTTCTATATTCTGCAGCTTTAAATGGAGAGAAGCCTCTCTCCTGACTCTAGTGACAGGTAGACATTGTGTGTGCTCAGATGCAGCTTTGCTCGAGAAAGAGACATACATAAAGTGAAAACACAAGGAGTCCTTGTGGCACCTTAGAGACTAAAATTTATTTGGGCATAAATTTCATGGAATATAACGCACTTCATCAGATGCATGGGGTGGAAAATACAGTAAGCAGGTATAAATATACAGCACATGAAAAGATGGGAGTTTCCTTACAAAGTTGGGGGGTCAGTGCTAATGTGGCCAATTAGATCAGGGTGGATGTGGCCTATTCTCAACAGTTGACAAGAAGGGGTGAATATCATTGGAGGGGAAATTATTTTTTGTAGTGACCAGCCACTCCCAGTCTTTATTCAGGCCTAATTCATGGTGTCAAGTTTGCAAATTAATTCCAGTTCTGCAGTTTCTCGTTGAAGTCTGTTTTTGAAGTTTTTGTTGTTGTTGAAGAATGGCGACTTAAGACAGTTATTGAGTGTCCAGGGAGATTGAAGTGCTTTCCTACCTGTTTTTGAACATTTCAATTCTTGATGTCTGATTTGTGTCCATCTATTCTTTTGTGCAGAGATTGTCCAGTTTGGCCAATGAACATGGCAGAAGGGCATTGAAGTGCTCTCTCATGGGGGTTTTGCTATCACTTTTTCTTGTTCTCTCAGTAAAATAAAGGCCATTCACATGGAGTATGTGGTTGCTCTTGATGGGAGGTGGGGAACAAAACACTTCAGATTTCTCTGTTGATCGCTACCAGAGCCCTAACAGCATGTAGGCCAACAGCTCTGTTCTAAAACCTAGTTGCCAAAAGGGAGCAAGTGAAAAATGTATAAATGGAATTTCCAAGTTGTCTCAATAAAGTATGAAAAGACATCAGGAGAAGTCAAGTTAAAAATTCAGACGACAACAATAATGACTGTTTCCCTTCCTTTTTTGAAAAATAGAATGACTATTTTGTATGATTGTGTTTGTTAAATGACAGTGCACTGACTTTGTAATGACATTTGGATTAGCTTTTTGTTTGCTCCAGGCTATTTTCATGTTTACACTAAGCCTGAATGGTCAGTGAGCTTCTGGACATTTTTTCAAGTAATAATGGCTGTATCTGTCTGTAGCTCAGCCAAGGTATCCTCTACTTTCCTTAACTAAATTAGCTAGTCCCTCTGACTTGTAGGTTAAGATTCCAAGGAGTGCATTAGACTCAGTAATGCAAAGTAGATGAAAGGGAATCTTGCAGTCCATGAGACTTTTCCTTGCACCATATCAGATGAGGGGCCATGTTGATGGTGTTTGTCCCAAATTCCTTCAAGTCACCGAAGACTTTTGACAGATTAATCACAATGCTGAGGCCTGTCACTCAGAGCCACAGGTGTTCCCTGCAGCAAGATGTCTATTTCACTTCAGGATGGCAGCGCCAGAGAAACATGCTCACTGACTTTGAAAGATGTCAGCAGTTTGCATGCCTTAAAAAGTACACGTTAAATAAATATGCAGGTCCTCAGGCAGTGAGAACAAGGGGATAAAAACCCTCTCATTGCATTTGATATATTGCTGGGTTGAGGAGATTAGAAAAATATGAACAAGGGAGGATCAAGGTAAGGGGGGAAATGTCAGAAACAAAAGCAGTCAACCTACTGAGAAAAAAAATAGCTACTAGCAGACTGATATCCCACTAAGTTTTCTATTGCTATTACTAATACTAATAAGATGGTCACTGATGGCTGCCAAAATCACCTGCAACATCCCTGCACTGTCAGTTTTTTTACCAGTCACTGAGCAGTTCTTTGGGATACACCGGAAGCATGAAAGATGCTGTATTAAAAAATAAATAAAATCAGAGATGGGCTAGACTTAAACCCCAATCCAAACAACCTCATGCTTGGTGGATATCTGATCTTGATCCAGACATCTTTGATGAATCTCATATCTATGACTGGGCCAAAACCCGAGACCCAAACACCCCTGGGCCCTGAAGAAGCTGGGATGCAGGCTGCACAGTTCAGTTTGGCATCTGGGAACCCCTCTATACAGAACCCAACCACTCCTTACAGAAGAGCCTCACTAATTCTTACCTGGGTACCCCCAAAAACACTAGAGCTGATGATCCCACAAAGCCCCTTGATTTGGAGTCACTCGGGGGGGAAAAAGCTTTTTATATCAAGCAAGTTCCTAGATGTGACTGGTAGAAATTTCACATTTTGCATTCCCCACCCCCAATATTTGAGACATTTCCCAGCACCATTTTTACCAACTATATTTCTAGACTTTTCTGCGTTTCTCTCCCCCTCCAGCCCCCTCTCTTTATTTTCTTGTGAAAATGGTCTTGAAAATGCAAACCAGTTGCTAGTGCTGAAAGGGCTCTCCTTCAGCAGAAGGGAAAAATTTAAAGAGGCACACACCTCTTATGTAGAATGAATCTTTTATGTTTAGGGTATATCACAAAGAATCATCTTACTTATTGTCCTCAGTATCCTGGGGTTGACTCTGTGCAATAAAAGTGACAGGTATCTGTTATACTTGGGTCATTCCCTGCCCACCACCCAAAAATGTTTAGCCCAACCCAGGCCATAACTAATCAACACAAACAAAAATCCAACTGCCACTCAATAGATTCGCTCTAGTTCTTAGAAGTTTAATAGCAGATGACGACAGTCTCATATGCTACTGTAAGTGTCAGTGCTTTTCCTATATCTGCAACAGTGCTGACAGTAGTGCATTATCATGTAACAAAATTACATACACGCATTATTAATTTGTGAGATGCAATTTTTCTGTTTCAATTAACTGTTTCTTTTCCTACTTTCAAATCCTCAGAATGTATCTTATTATTATAGGCCTATCGCTCATTAATGCACATTGGTTCTATTGTGGTCCATTTTATAAGATACAGCACAGTGAGACTTTTCTAGTGTGTGTTTCTGTGGACCAATATAAAGTAATCACATGAGAGGATCTGCATTTGACAGTCACTGGACACCTATATTGGATTCATTGAGGCACAGCACCAGAACAAAACTGCCAGCTCACTTAGTCCCAACGAGTTGGCCTATGGGAAAGCTGACTCAAAGAGGAAGAACCCATGTTTAGATATCTCTGACAGCCCATAGCAATACATCAAAAAAAACCAAACCAATTTCAAACCAATACCTAAATTTAGACCCCTTTTCATAGAAGCCTAAGGGTCCGCTTTAGTGCCTAAATAGTTGGTTTGATTTTCAGAGGTTCTCTGAACCAACAATAGTCACTTCAGTCAGTGGGAGCTGTAGGTGCTCAGCACCTCTGAAAATGTAGCTGCTTATTTTGGTCCCTATTTGTGGATTTAGGTGCTTAAATTGAGGCAACCAAGTTTGAAAAGGTTGATACAAGTGCCTACATACTACAGTGATGGGTGCTTTACAAATACCCACATTTATTTCTTTCATTATTATCAACATTGAGAATCCACTAATTGAATAAGTTATTTAGTATTTGTGTTGTGATTGCATCCAGTGACTCCAGTCAGGGACCAGGGCCCACTGTGCTCGGTGCTGTACAGACAAACAACAAAGACAACAGTTCCTGCTGAATAGCTATGCAGACGAACACCTGTCAGGGATGGTCTAGATAATACATAGTCCTGCCCTGAGTGCAGGGGACTGGACAAGATGACTTCTCTAGGACCCTTCCAGTCCTGCGAGTCTATATGCATTATGAAAACAATCTGTAAGTTGCATAAGAACTTTTTTCAGGAGATGTTTTATTCCAAGATATCAACAGGGGATACGTACTCTCCTCAACATGTCTGGGATTTACACATGCAAGCCAAACAAGTAAACAAATCTCAGCTTTTAACTGCTTTGCTATGTGTGGAGCCTGACTGAGTGGATTAACAAAACACATTAATAATTAATTCTTATAAGACGTTATTGGACTTTCACCGCCACTGATTTCTCTCCCAGACTCATTTTAACAGATCTAGTTTCCAGAGCTACCACTTCTCTACAACTAAGTCACATGCCACCTAGTGACAGACTGTGGAGTTATAACTTAGTTAAGAATAATATATGTTGAGAGGGGCAAAAATAACATGCATTTTTCATAGATTGTAGGTCTGGAAGGGACCTCGAGAGGTCATCGAGTCCAGTCCCCTGCCCTCATGTCAGGACCAAATACTGTCTAGACCATCCCTGATAGACATTTATCTAACCTACTCTTAAATATCTCCAGAGATGGAGATTCCGCAACCTCCCTAAGCAGTTTATTCCAGTGTTTAACCACCCTGACAGTTAGGAACTTTTTCCTAATGTCCAACCTAAACCTCCCTTGCTGCAGTTTAAGCCCATTGCTTCTTGTTCTATCCTTAGAGGCTAAGGTGAACAAGTTTTCTCCCTCCTCCTTATGACACCCTTTTAGATACCTGAAAACTGCTATCATGTCCCCTCTCAGTCTTCTCTTTTCCAAACTAAACAAACCCAATTCTTTCAGCCGTAACATTAGCGTCTCTTCTTAATGAGTTTCTGTTACAGGTGAGTGAACAGTGTACAAAATGACAAATAGATGCATGTTATTTATCCCCAGAAGTGAAGAAAACATGACAACAACCTATCAAACCTATAAGTCTCCTGAGAGTCTTCGTCAAGCGGTGTTTTAATGTATTCTGGGATCCACTGGCCCTTGGCGTTGCACAAATTTTATTACACAGGGGAGCCATACTGGAATTTACAGTCTACCCCACATCCACATTCTTGGCTGTTGGAAGACAGGGAATCTCATTACTATTTGCACAATGTAGTGTATTATTTCCATAGGAGAACAATGGCTGTCTACCTAAGCATGGACACAAAAGAATCCTATCGAACAGTGAGCTGTGTTAGTTATGCACCCAAACAAGGGATTTGGAAAATCCAGGGATTCCCTGCATACTTGTCCTATGAGTCATTTAAAAAGAAAAAAAATATATATGAGTAATTTCATCTTATGAATTTTAGTCCCCATTCATTTCTATTTCCTATGGTTTTCTTATCAGAGAAACTTTCAGAGTTCTGTGATTGTATTATCTTTCTTAGATAAGAGAATACAAAGTAGCTCACCATTTTAGACAAAAAAAAAGAGTCACTGTTCTATAAATGCATGGCTTGAAAACCTTGTAAATGAAAAACTACAAAATAACATCTGAGAGTGAGAAATCGGTTTACTGCAGGTTAAGGTTCCAATTTGTCAAGATGCTCAATTATGTGCCTAACTTTAAGCACATGAGCAGTCCCACTGCGGTGCACGTGTTATTTTGCAGTTATTTATCTCCAGAAGTGAAGTAAGCAATGTGACATATATGTGAAAACCTGTTCAGAGTCTTTTTCTAGGTCTGATTAGTCCTATTAACTTCAAAACATGTTTACAGGCAAGCTTACTTTCCTCAGCAAAGAATAAGAGCAGAGTAAAGGTGGTGTTACCGGTAAGGATTAAAGTGCAATGGTAGAGCTCCGTGGGGTAGACTGGAAAGGACATCCTGGATCAGTGAGTCCAGTCCCCTATTGCAGGCAACCTCATCATATATTAAATATATCAGTTATGGAAACTTAAAATTCTACCCAATCTCATTATTAACCAATCAAATTCACTCTGCAGAACCGGAGAATTTTCAAGTGCCTTGTACTCCAAAAAGTGACCATTATGAAAACAGCACCTCAACAGATTAGCTCCCTAAATGTATTCAAATGCATATCTGCTAAACATGGTGCCAAAATCATTTTAAAATTCTCTTAGTCCTTCAGAGACAACACAGTTAAGAGTGTAAGAGCTTCTATTGCATTTTGCACAGAATAGGGTGACCAGATGTCCCGATTTTATAGGGACAGTCCCGATTTTTGGGTCTTTTTCTTATATAGGCTCCTATTACCCCCAATCCCTGTCCCAATTTTTCACACTTGCTGTCTGGTCACTCTAGCACAGAATCAACCGGCAGAATGGTTTACTAAATTTCAAGCCATCACACCTGTGCAGTCCCACTGAAAACAATGTGTCTGCACAAGCATAATGAGGGCCTAATTAAAGACAAACACATGTCACTGATAGTAGAATTTGGCCTGTAGAATCAGGCCATCTCCATGTTAATGTAAACAGGTTTACTGATAAACCCTCCTGACTGTAGTCAACTTATACCACTGAGAAAACGCTTTTGCCAGTACAGCTTATACCAGTTCCCTAAATGAAGTTACTAAGCAACACCAGCAACAGCACTTTATTTTTTTTTTTTGCCAGCATAACTGCATCTACATGCAGGTTTTTGCCAGTATATATCACACCCCAAACTGATATTCCTGTACTAGCAAAAGTTTCTAGTGTTGACTCAGTTACTTGCAAATCTGTGGAAGAGACACCTTGAGGAGTCTCCAATCTCACCTGCCAAGCACCCTTCTAACTAAATCCCTTCTTACATTACACGTCCTCCAGCAATACCTCCTCACCTCCCACTATTCATAATGCTCGCAGCTGCTCTCTCTTGAGCTAGCATCCCAAGCCTCATCTTTTCTTCACCTAGATCATGGGTTCTCAAACTGGGGGTCAGGACCCCTTAGGGGGTCATGAAGTTATTATGGGGGTGGGGGTCATGAGCTGTTAGCCTCCACCCCAAACCCCGCTTTGCCTCCAGCATTTATAATAGTGTTAAATATATAAACAAGTGTTTTTAATTTATAAAGGGGGGTCACACTCAGAGGCTTGCTATGCGAAAGGGGTCACCAGTACAAAAGTTTGAGAACCACTGACCTAGACTGACACAAGGCCTTGTCTTGTGAGATGCTGGCCACTTTCATTTCCCACTGACTCCCAATGGGAGCGAAGGGTACTCAGTACCTCACATGATCAGCCCCTTAAATTGTGAGCCCTTTGGTACGGGGAACACATCAAGCTCTGGACCAAACCTGGAACGTAGGAACTGACATACTGCATTAGATCCAAGGCCCATCTAGTCCTGTATCCTGTCTCTGAGAGCAGCCAGCACCAGATACTTCAGAGAAAGGTGTTAAGAACCCTATGGTAGGCAGATGTGGGATATAACCTGCCCCTGTAAGCCCTTTAAAGTTATAAAGATCAGCTTAAGACCTGGAGCACAAAATTCTTTTATAGTGTTAGATATTATAACTTTGGATATTGTTGTTAAGCCATATCAATGTCTAATCACTTTTTAAATCTTGCTAAATTCTTGGCTTCAGCGACATCCTATGGGAACAAGTTCCACAATCTACTTATTCATTGTGGGAAAAATATTTCCTTTTGTTATGTTTGAAGTTGCCACCTTTTGATTTAATCAGGTGTCCCTTTATCATGTCTCCTCCTAGTCATCTCCTTCATAGAGTAAACAATCCCAATCTTTTCATTCTCCTGATATGCCCCAAATCATTTTTGTTGCCCTTCTCTAAAATCCCTTTAATTTTATATATTCTTTTTGAGGTACAGTCACCCAAAAATCATCAGCAAAAAACTCTCACTGACTTCAGTGGGAGCAGTAGCAGACTCCTGCAGCTTGCAAAGAACTGTGCAGATTTATGACACTGATATTTTCATTAATAATAACCATTAACATGATGTTGTAGACTCACCATTCTGGAGCACTTCCTTGTGGAAAGACCTAGCAACAGAGGCCCTCTGTCTCACCCTCCTCCTCCGGACTTCTGTGTGGTGACTTGGCCCTCCAGCCAAGGTGTGATTCCCAGCTCATATAAACATGCCTGCTTGAGCTAGCTAAAAATAGCAGCTTGTCCACAGCAGCACGGGCGGCTGCTCAGGCTAGCCACCTGAGCATGTATCCAGTGTGTTGGGCAGGGCTGTACTTAGGGCAGCTAGCCCAAGCAGCCCCCTGGGCTGCTTCAGGGACACTGCTGTTTTGAGATGGTAGCTTGAGCAGAGCTAGTGCAGCTACATCTAAACAAACTGGGGATCACACCTCACAGCTCAAACGTAGACATGCCTTAAGATTTCCACCCCTTCTCAGGTAAATGTCAAAATTCAGTGGAACAAAAACTCTTTCACACTTCCCAGGCTCTATTCTCCACAGATTCATCACCCCTCCCCCAGGTCTTGCAGAGTTTACGGTACTGCCTCCCAGGGCTTTCTCCCTGTAGGTACCACTCCTCCCAAGTGGCTGACCCTCAGGGATTCTTCTCTAGTCTCTCTTCTTCCAGGCCCACTTTAGGAGTCTCCTTCTCCCCAGCTGCCCTGTCCCTTCAGGGAGAGTCCCAAGGTGCAGAGTCTTCTGTAATACCTTTCCCCAAGAGAGAAATCTCCCAACTAACTCTCTCTCTCACAGTCTTTCCTCTCTCCAAACCACCCAGTCTGGTTCACCCCAGCTGGATCTAATCCTTAATTACCTATCTCCTGTCCAGCTGTCACAGAATGAGCTAATTGGGCACACTGGCTCCTCTTCACCCTGTCCCTGCCAGTATGGGTCTATGCACAGTGTGCAGCAAGCATTTCTGGAGTGTAGCAGTGTGCAGTATCTGGCAGCCTTTCCAAAGCCTCTCTGCTTCCCTTTTGGTATGAAAACTGTAGCTATCCCAGGAACCTAGTATGGGGAAAATGGCTGTTTGGGTTAGAATTTCTAACTCACTTTTCTACTCAAGAAAGAGAAGTTCATTCTGTCAGACTGGACAGGACTAGAATGGAGGTGTTGAACTTCCCTTTCTGCCGAGTCCCAGAGAGTCTAATGCTGGCCTGCTTGGTGGCCCCCCTGAAACCTGCTCACAGCCCCCTAAGGGGCCCCGGATCCCTTATTGAGAACCACTGTTTTAAGGTACCTTTTAGCTTGGTTTGGGGCAATCACTCCAAAATACAGAAGTCTCCCTACACAAAAACAACGCTCCCCCAATCTCTTCCCCCCTGTTTTTTTATTTGTTTTCCTTTTCCTTTGTCATCCTGCTTTTGAAACTCACTGTGAGACTGAACTAAGCAAACATTTGAGGCACAGCCCCTCATCCCCTGACCTTGTGGTCAAACTGAAGAGCAACATGTAAAATTCATACCTTTCATATTAGACATTGTCATACTATACTTTCAAACTGCACTCGAGGAAGAGGAAGAGAAACATGCCAGAGATAGGAACATGTTGCTCAGGAACAGTATATGAAAAATTAACAAAGTTAAGTGGGGGACAAGTGACCAGGTGAAAGAGGAAATTAGAGAAACTTCAGCACAGAGAAGATGCCTCCTAGAACTCTTAAAACACTGGAGACAAAATAAGAAAAGCCATAGATGCGATTTGTAACTCATCCCTCCTTCATTTGTTTTGGTTTACAACAAATTGGATTGAGCTTCAGCCAGCTCTCTCTCACCCACACTAAATACCACCAAACACTGGGTGGACTGGATGGGGAGAGGCTCAGAAATTTGCCATGGGGACACTCTTAACAAGAAGCCCGTGACAAGTGTGCAAGCTTTTCTCAATGTTTTCATAGAACTATCCATGTTAGGGGCTGGAAAAACAAAGTCTGAATCATCTTGCCAGTCACCTGCAACATGACGGATATTTCCCTAAATTATTCCCACTAGCCGCTCATCCTATCTATTCTTGTCCACCCAAGATGTTGCCTTCACTACCTCTTTTGATGGTCTATTATCTATTTCAAGGCCTATCATTCTCAAGGTTAAAAGATTTTTCCTAATGTCTAGTCTGATTTTTTCCCATTTTTAATTTTAGGCCATTATTCCTTGTTTGACCACTTTCTAAATTACCCAAATAATGCTCTTCCTCTCTTTGATGTGATTTCCTTTAATGTATTTGTATCGCTATCATCATGCCACCATCACTCAATTTATTTTTTCCCCAAATGCTATAGACCGAGCTCTCTGTTCTTCTTCCAGTATACTCTTGAATTCTTCTATCATTTTAAGTTCACTTTGAATATTTTCTAGCTTTATTTCACATATCTATATTGGTTTTAACTTTTGTGAAGCATTTGGAAAGGGATCATTTCCAATAGCATCAACTTTCATTATTTAGTATTATGATCTAAGAAATATTCTTAATATGCTTTCCATCAAGGTTTTCCTTTTCCTTTTCCCCCTTTATGCAGTTCTTTCCTATCTTTGTCCTTGTGCACATTATGATGTTTATAGCAATAGAAGGATTACCAGCTGTTTGCAAAACAAAGGGTCAGACTGTGTCTGACACTTGCATGAGTACATCAATGGGAAGAGGGTGGAAGGAGCCATTCTTGAGCATGCGGGCTGTTCAGTGGGGCAATGTCACTTGAGGCAGTAACCTCTCCAATGAGGGAGGGGCTATGATGTGCGCGCGCGTGTGTGCACGCACACACGCACACACACACACACACACACGAGCTGGCTGGGTGCAGAAAAGTATTTCAGGTACAAAAGCTCCTGATGGGGCAATGTGCCTCTGATATAGTTCAGTTCCTTAAAGGAGCCATGGAGGTCACGTGAGACATGTTCTCCTTGCCCTTTACAGCTGGCAGTCTAATGCCGCCATTTTGCAAACTCTCCTCATCCTGAACTCCCACAGAAGAGAATGGTAATTTCATGCATGACACACTTATAGGATCTGCTCTTAACTCAAAGAAAATTGACCCAAGGATCACCACGAGCTCCAGCAGGAGGAGGTACAGTAATTGCATTGAGGAGCACCATAACATAAGATTTTTGAAAGGAGGAGAGAGAGCGCATAGGAAGTGGAAGGTCATTTTATCTGTGAAAGGAGCAGAAGCTAAGAGTGTAAGAAAAGGATCCAGAGATCAGATAGGGATGAGAATATGGAGGAGTGTAGGGCAGGGGCAGCTCTAGCCATTTCGCCACCCCAAGCAGGCGTGCCTGCGGGAGGTCCACCGGAGCCGCGGGACCGGCGGACCCTCTGCAGGCACACCTGTGGGAGGTCCACCGGAGCCGCCTGCCACCCTCCCGGTGACCGGCAGAGCACCCCAAGCACACGCTTGGCATGCTGGGGTCTGGAGCCGCCCCTGGTGTAGAGCGTAAGAGAGGCTGTAGGATGAAATGGGAACAGAGAAAAGCATTTTAGGGGAGAATTTCAAAGGCACAACTAGGAATCAGGCATCCAACTCATCGGCTTTCAGTGGAATTTAAGCATGTACCTGACTTTGGGGCCTTTGAATATCTCCCTTTGTATAGAAACTATTATTTTTTGCCTTCATCAGATGAATTATATTACATTATATTATATTTATATTAGGTGTAAAACAGTTCTTTTTTATAGTGGCATATTTAAAAAACCAAGACGCGTTGGGAACCTGTCACCAGCTGCTACTGTACCTCAGCTCCCTCTGAACACTGCCTTACTGAGAGCCAAAAATCTGCTTCCTGCCATCTTTGCACATATCTACTCACAGATTGAACACAGGCATAATCACACCATTTTTTTTATATCACCATATAGTATCTTGCACCTCCACCTGAAAAAACAATTTATTTTTTATTTTTTTTAATTGGCTCAGTCTTGTTTAAATTGGGGTCTTTTTTAAAAAGTATTATTAAGTTAACAAACATCTTGTTTTCCATATCCTACTTTCAAATAAATGACACTTATGCAAACATTTCCCTCTAACAACTTGCATTGATTCTAATTCTCTGTGTGCCTCACTAGTTAGAATTCAGTTTTTAACTCAATTCTGTAGGCATTTAGAGATTGCTTTTGCTCCCATTGATTTCAGTGGTACAGATTTGGGCCCTTAAGAATAGATTTTTCAAAAGCATAAATGCTAGCTAGGGACCTATGTCCCACTGAATGTCATTGGAAAGTTGGGGATCTTAACCTCCAATATACTTTTCTTAAAGTTTTTTTCAATCTACAACATTAAAATGAAAAATCCAGTTTGCTGTCTAACAATTGAATTCTGGGTGGCATTGCTAGATACAATGTGAAGTCATTGGAAATGGTGATTAATCACTGGCACAATATGCAAGGGAAGTGGTGGCTTCTTCAGAAGATGAAAATAACCACTTCCCTTGTAATTTGTTTCCAGGATTAATCACAATTTCCACTGACTTAATATTGCATCTAGTAATCATCTTTATCTCAAGTCTTCAAATCAAGAATGGATGCCTTTCTGGAATAGATGCATTAGTCAAACAAGCTATTGGGCTCAATACGGTGGACACTGGATGAGATTCTGTGGTTTGTGGTATACAGGAGGTCAGACTAGATGATCTGGTAGCCCCTTCTGGCCTTGTAATCTATGAAACAGCCTATTAATTTATGCTATTACTTGATTCTCCTAGTGACTATTTAATATTTTTCTTGCAATGTATTTTCTACCGATCCTTGAGAATGATAATTAAAGAATCCAATGTAGGAATTTTTAGAAATGACTCTTGGATAAGTCATTTGCGTTATCTTTTGCGTTATCATTTGCGTTATCTTCTCCTTTGCTACTTGCCCCACTATCAGAACAAGGGTAGGTTTGAAACATCCACTTCTCCTCTTGATTTTGGCATCTCTCTAGTAGGAAGTCATTCACCTTTATCCTCTCTTAACTCCTCTGAGAAAATAGAGGAAATTGGCTTATGCCAGTTTGAGCTGCCCACTGACTGCTAGGGTTAACTAAAAGGAAGGAGTATCACTCCTCCTACTTAGAAGTGTGGAAGTCAAAAGTCCTGGGCCCCATTCCCAGTTCTGGCACTCCCTTGCTGTGTAGTCTTGAGCAGTCACTTTGTGCAACCTCTCTGTATATCATTATAGCCAACTAACAGAAAAAAAAGGGAGTCAATACTTACTTCAAAGGAAACACTAGATACAGCTGCAAAATGAAAAATCCCTAAGACTGATGGAAAGGCAGGAGTGTTGAGATGCTTAAATGAATGAATGTTTATAAAACTCTGAGAGCCTCAACTGAAAGGGCCTATAGTTCTGAGGTCATTAGGCTTAAACTCACCAAACCCTTTTCAGGTGATAGGTTACAAGAATTAGTGTCATAGTCCTGGAGATAAAAGATCTGGTCCCCTCTTGCCTCCTACGTCTCTCTGGAATCCAGCAGAATCAGATCAGTCTCAGTAACTCCATTCTAAATCCTATTACACCTCTGGGGTAGACACTAACAAAAGCCAGTAAAAGCAAAGGATTAGAACAAGATTTCCAAATTGATAAGAGGGAAGGCTCTCTCCTAATTATGGTCAGTAATGTCACCATCTTAGAAGCCTTGAAATCTTCAGCCCATGCATACAGGGGTAGGCATAAGGACTGATGAGGAAATATTGGATTTTCCATAGAAGAATTATTACAGGAAAAATGGGTCAGTGAGTCAAGAAACCGATTAACGAATGGGGAATACTATCCAAGGAAAAAACAAATATCAGCATTTTCCCTCAGTAGCTGTTGATAATTTGAAGCTGTTTCAATAATGATATCCAAAACTGATGACAATATTTCCTCCCACCCTCCAACTCTATCCTGTTGTTTTGTGTTTTATAGGGTTGTCAGTCAAGCAGAAATTGAGAAAGAAAGAGAAACAATACAGGACAGGATATGAAGGACTGTTGCACAGCCAAGTCAATGCTTTCAAATGTACAGACACTTCACGTAGGAAACTTGGAGCCTGATCCTGAAAATCCTCACTAGATGCAAGTAGTCTCAATGAAGCCAATAAAACTGCATGCATAAGGGCTACTCATGTAAGCAGGGACTGGAATGCTCCAGTTCCGGTAGATGTTTCTGTGCTACCAATTCAGTATAGACCAGTTAGCAGTATGTATTGAATGTCAAATATCCAACTAGTGGATCAAGTAGTGACAAAACTTCAGTGTTTTATTAATGTTAAATACCAAAACAATAAGCAAATATTTTCAGAATTTGCTCCTTTTCTGCCCCCCCTCTTTGGTAAATATTGAGTACATTTTCAGAGAAGAAAATACTGACAGACTTCTTCATTCTGCTGAGCCACATTTTCTCTCAAAAGTTCCCCTTGTACAGTGGCATTGTCAGAGTTTGTAGCAGAAGCAGCTGAAGAGCACTAACTCTGTGGAGGAAATTAACGTACATGTCAGTAAACAAAAAAACCTGTTCAGATATACCCTGGAGAAAAATATGCCTAGTAACACTCAGAACTGTAAAGTAGGTGTCCAGATCAGTGCCTGAAAAACTGTGCCCTTTATTCTGAGAAACGACTTTTATGTGTGTCTCTGAGGAACAGAGGTGCTGGAACAATTTTTATAGTGGGGGTGCTCAGAGCCATTGAACCAAACTGCAAACCCTGTATATAATGGAAACCACTTCAAGCCAAGGGAGTGCAGCAGCACCCCTAGTTCCAGCACCTATGCTGAGGAATATGGGAAGGACCTGATTCACAACTAGAGAACAACTTAATCTTCCTGGACATTCACAGGGAATACGAACGGCAAAGTAAGTAGTGGTAATGTAACCCACAGTCAATGTGTGTGTTACAAGTCATCTGTACATGATTCCCAGAAGTTATGAATCTGTTACAGTTTTTAGCTTGAGTCTGGTTTGTAAATCTCTAGAGACTTGTGCATTTAGCTCCAGATATTCATGGCTCAACTTGTTAGCCAGGATGCATATTATGTGGGAGTTTGTCCAGGATTTGACCTGTGCTAGGCCTCATACTGAGTTTCTTTTTATGGCTGATCCACAGCAGATGAGAGTTTGTACAGCCCCTAGGTTCGGAGCCTACCTCTTAAGCTGTACAGACTCATCCAGAGTTGCCCATGCTGGAAGCCAGCACAATAACAGAATTCAATACTAAGGGCTTCAGCTTTTAAAAACATTTGCTTCATGGTGTGTGAGCATTATAATTATGTAATCACATTGTTTCTGATATGTACTTTGCTGCAAATGCTCCCATACATTCCTGTTCTATTTTTAATCTCCTACTCCAAAGGTCTCCCTTCATTCATTCCTCCTTTCTTCTTCTCTCTACCTATTTATTCCTGTCTTTGTCCATTCACTCTGCCTCCTGTCTCCCCCTTCACCCTAAGCCACACCTTCATAGCCAGCTCCATGCCTATTCCTCAGCTCCTTCACCAGAGCTAAAATCTTCCTCCAAGCTGATAGGAACTTGTTCTAGTCCTACTCAGCCATCTGCCCTGTACCAGGAATAAGGGAGACACAGCTCAACGGTGACTGGAGTAATAGAAGAGTAACAGGTCCCTCTTCATCCCTGACCATCAGGGCTTTCATGGAGCAGATGCAAACTTCTGATCCCTGTGAGCAGTGGTGATCCACTGCAGCTCTGACTGAACTCTGGGGGCGGGGGAGGGGAGGAGGAGGAAAGAAGGGTAGGAACTGCCTTGAACCTCAGTTCCTTTGAGTGCCAATCTTGCCTACCCAGAGCCACAACAATAGCCATGATTATCCTCTCTGATTACAGCCCACCACAGCCACTTCAAAGACCCATTCAGGAGAAGAAATAAAGCATGTGTGTCAATTTAAAACCCAAGGAGGGATTTAAAGTGGGCAGAACATAATTACCTTAGCTGAATCTGAGCAGAACAGTGGGCCATGGGACCGTTAATCATCAGCTTCATCAGGATCTGAGTTTGGCATCCCATACAATATACAGTACCTCCGGCAACACAGCACTCTCTAACACCACGCTGGGACACTGCTTCAGTACAGACTCAGAGAGCGGCAGGTCACCTACAGCCATGCCACTTCCTGAAGCACCTGTGTTTTCCCTGCTTCTGAGCAGGGATAAAAAAAGTTTAAAACTACTATCGAGAGATTCAGAGAACTGATTCTGTTCCAGATTAAATTTGCAAGGAGTATCCGTGTATCTCCCTTATGGAGCAGCTCATTGTTTAATCAAACATCAGAGCTATTCCTCCCAGGAAAATAAAGGCAACATGTCAAAAAATAGTGCCCTTCACATAGCTTAAGCATTTGTACTGTTGTTAGAGTCCAGCTAAAGTGAAGCAATTGTCCCACTACAGACAGACTTGCAAAGGAAGGTGGGCTTCTGAAATTCAGAGAAAGCCACGTTCTACAGCAGCTCTGGATGCTTTGATGATAAAAGATTAAGGCTGAGCGTCTTAAAGTCCATAGGCAGAAAACTGTTAAGGGTCAGTGGGGAGAGTGGCCGTGGAAGTAATCTGCACTGTTTAACATCCCAAAGCGGCCCAGCTGCATTGTTCTTCACAGTTAAAGGAGCCAGAACAAAAGGGCAACTTCATGAGAGGAATGGACCACACACACCTGGTATATCATAATGGGTGCCAGGACAGGAGGAAGCAAATCCTACACTTTGGAGAACTAAGGTATTGCTTAGATTTTTAAATGTCTAGAAAAGAAGCTGTTTAGTCCAAACCACAAGCTTATCTTTGCTGTGATCCCTGCAGAGCACTTGACCATAGCAAGGCAGCAGGTATGCTGAGTCTGCTGCTTGTTGCCATAAGCAGCATTGTGTCACAGAAACTTTTTCTCTCCCACCACCCTCCCATTTGTTTTATTCACCTGTCCCATCAGATGCTATGACTGCAAACTCTCTTGGGCAAGAAACATCTTTTTTATTGCATATGTACAGCACTCTGCACAACGGGGCCCCTGCTCCCTAATCAGGTACTAATGTAACACCTGCCAAAAGAGGCGATTATTAACATGTCCCCACGCTGCTGTAGCTAGAGATGGGCCTGAGACACACCATTCAGATCATATCCAAACAACTCCAAAGTCCCTGTGTACTTGAATCCAGGATTCTGGTTTGGGCCCCTCTTTTGCTACTATAGCGCATCATTTCAACATAGAACACTTTGCTTCAATAGGAAACAGTAGAATTTATTCCCTGGCTAGAAATGTTTCTAGATGAAACCTGGTTAATAATCTCTGACTTCAGGATGCCAGTATGCTGAAATGCTATCTCTTGCCACCACTGGAGAGCTCAAAATGTTTGACCGCAAACTTTACTTTCCAGCGCTATTGACCTTTTTAAACAAGGGAGATGTCAACTCACTCATAACATCAACTTTTAAGAGGCTGAGCAAAAATGGGCATGAATTTCCTTTTCATTTCATTGGAATAACTACTGACAAGAGGCAGCCCCAGTACTTATTTTCCCTCATCTGCTCGAACGTAACGTGTGGCGTGCCTCTGATGGCACTATCCCCCTGACCCAGATGTCCCTCCATAGGGACTCTGTGTGGCATAAGGTGTCGCCTACCCTGCTAACCTAGATAGCTGAGTGGCTATTCTTGCAAGGAATCCTCAGTGGTATTGTTGAGAAGCTACAGGATGATGACTTACAATAGTAACACTTCTGTGTGGAGAAAGGCCAGCAGAGCTTCTGCATCTGTGGGACCACAAGCCTTTTCTATCTACCAAATCCAAGGATTCTTAAACTCTCAAGGGAACAATTTACAGTGAACTGTGAGATCACCCTCACTGAGAGATTCCTTGGCCCTCTGGCTCCCTCCCATAGGTTTCCCCATGGAAGAATGTGACTTAACCTTATAATTACACAAGATAAACTGAATTATAGCACTGTCAGCTTTGGCATTTTTTATGTACCTGTAAATTGGCTGCCATTAACATGCACAACAATAATAAAAAAATACAGTTAACCGAAAGAAAATTTAATAAGGTGCGGGAGCATTCCTGTTTATGATTCTGGGAGAGAGTGTGTCTTTAACGCAAGCCCATGCTTCCTCCAAAAGCGCTGTTGCTTGTCAGCAAAATGACATGTCCCCAAGTCACGATGAGTCAAATTTTGACTAAAATTATGCTCATGTAATCCCAAAGAGACTAAAGGAAGTTGCACTGGCTGCAGGTCAGTATGGTATTTGGCTCTATGTATTCCTGATCCCCCATATCTCATTTGTCCTGAGGGGATCTGCCGTGGAGAAGGTACCTCTTATCAAGGCAGACAACACCATCTGGCAGCTGGTGAGGAAGTGGATGTTTCTTCCCCAGAGAGCCAGCAATGAACTGGTGTACATTTCACACAGGCAGGGTGGTGCCAATGTCCCTCGAATGGGTGATCTGTGTGATATTACTGTCATCACTCAAGCCTTCCACCTTCTGATGTGCCCGGACACCATGGTGAGGAACATCATGGAGAATGTTCTGCAGGATGCCGTCAGGAAGTGAATCGCCAGGACCCCCTCCAACCAAGATGTTGCTACCTACCTGAGCAGCTCGCTGGAAGGTGAATTTGGAAGAGAGGGAGAAGACTTTGCTTCGCTCTGGACTTGTGCCCGCAATGCTACACAATGACTGGAGAAGCGTATTGACCACCACTGGATGTGGTGCAAGGAAGGCCAGGAAATGGGAGTCCTGGTGCCACAGGTGAAGAACACGGAGCACACAATCGTCACTCCAAGAGCCAGTACCAAGCTGGAGAGGTCCCTGAAGGATGCCATCTACTGTCAATACATGGAAAACATGAAATGGAAGCTGGACCAGGGCAAGGCTTTCGAGGTGATGTGCAAGTGGGATGCCAGCAAACACTTCTTCCCCGGGGGCAGCTTCACCTGATTTGCCAACTGGATGTTCATCCACTGGGCCCAGCTCAACTGTGTCCTGCTGAACATAGCTGTCTGCCACGGGAATTGGGACAAGCGATGCAGGAAGTTCAACTATGCCAATGAGACACTACCCCACGTCTTGTGTAGCTGCAAGCCCCATTCCAGAGCCTGCCAGCTGCGACACAACACCATCCAGGATTGCCTGGTCAAAGCCATCCTCCCATCTATGGGGAAGGTAGCTGTGAACTCCACCATCCGCAGAACCGACAGCCAACTGTGACCAGACATCATCATCAACGAGGACCGGAAGAAGATCATCATGGTGGACGTCACAGTGCCCTTCAAAAACAGGACCCCGGCTTTCCACGATGCCCAATCTCGAAAGCTGGAGAAATGCGCCCCTCTGGCCGAAACCTTGAGAGCTAAGGGTTACCAGGTTCAGACACACGCACTGATCATCGGAGCTCTGGGTGCATGGGACCCCAGTAACAAGCGAGTGCTGAAAGAATGTGGAGTTGGTCAATGCTATGCTTGGCTGATGTGGAAACTCATGATGTCGGATGCCATCGGGTGGTTGAGGGACATCTACATAGAACACATCACCGGACATCGGCAATACCAGGAGAGATGAGCTGGAGTGCCAATGAGAAGTTCAATCGGGAAAGTAACTCAAATACTTTCCTGATGGACTGTTTTTTCTCTAAATGGACAACTTACCCTAAATTCTCAATTACTGAGGGACAGTCTTCACTCGTTGATATATTTTGCTTTCTGCCACCAACTCTCTGTATAACTTTTTTCATGAGTAATGGACCCAAATGCATGGATGCTAAATATCTAAACTGTATTCTTAAATTCATTTACCTAAATTTGGGTTATTGCTGATTATGCACAATGTGTAACTTATGACTTTAAAAACAAACTTTTATTTGTGGATAATTTAAGCACCATATCCCAATGTACAGACGCTCTTTTCTCAACCTACGTATGATATAACTTTTTTACCATTAGCTTTAATATAATGTTTAAATTTGCCTGCCAAGTAGTGGGTGGAGGTGAATTAATGAGAAAAAGGAAAGTAAGTTGTGCTCAGTGTGTTAATAAATTGTGCCAGGGAGCTTCAAACCAATTCAGTCCTGTAGAAATATTAGGGATATACAGCACAGCTGCGCTTTTCAAAGAAGTCTAGGGGATTTAGACACAAGGTAAGTGGAAGATGTGAGTCCAATGCCCCTAAAGTGCTTTGAAAATCTCCATCCACAGTTTTCTACATTTAAATTAAAATGGGGATAAAGGACACTTTTTAAAAAAACAAAGTCTACATTTTAAAACCTCATATGTACTCTACTACATTGGCTATTGCAGCTAAGATCTCTGGATGCCTGACTTTTAACGAAACAGGTTTATATAACACCACACATAGATTTTGTCTTTATTCTGTAGTATTACATTGCCATATCTTGCTGAAAAAAGTTCAGTGAAAGTCAAGTGACAATAAGTATGGACAGTCCCAGAAATGGTGATGATGTGCTGCAAAAGATTCATTGTGAGGACTCCATCTACCTCTGATATGGTTCCTGAAAGGACATTCTTTAGTTCCTTTCTGCAAAGGGGCATAAGCATTCTGCATTTTTAACTCAAAACATACAATGTTATCTGCTTCTAGTCTCTTGTGTAACTTCACAGGAATGTGGAAAGACTTTCCGGGCTCTGGGAGGTTAGGGGTTGGTGGTGGTGGGGGTGTGTATGTGTTGGAATCAGGACCGTCATAAGCATTGGCTTTTTGGGACATGAAGTTATTGCAATTAAGATATAAGCCGGATGTGTGGGCTAAAGAACCCTGCTGATATCAGAGGCATTTATTGATAATCCAAATTCTGTTGAAGAGATCTGGGGAATTGTTGTCTTTCAGGCTTTTCTATGCAAGTGAACAAACCATATGGATTTATCAAAAAAACACAACACTTTATCTAAGTCGGGAGAAAGTGTACAGTGTTTATTTTACTGCAGAGGAATGTTCCTCTCAGATTTTTAGAGACAATAGTCTGGGCTACTACCTTATATTGCATGGCTTACTATAAACATAGTGCCTTGGCTCAGTCAATACTGGTTTAAACTTTACATGATTTATTATGTGCATTACTGTATCACCCAGGAACCTCCCATCATGTGAGGTGCTATGCTAATACAGAACAAAAAGATGGCCCCTGCCCCAAGTAGCTGAGCTAAGGGCTGGTCTATATGAAAATTTAGTGTGTGGCAAGCTGGGGTGTCCATTTACCCTATAAAACCCTGGTATGCATTAAGAGGCTGTGTGGATCTTGCCGCTGTGCATTAAAAATGTTCTAGTGCACGTCAATCTACTCGCATTTCAAAGCAGGGTAGATCAACACAAATGATGGAACTTTTAGTGTGCAGCAACAGGGTCACCATGGCCACTTAGTCTGTGGCAGGTAGTGCAGGGTAGGGTCATAGCACACCTTGCTGCAAACTAAGGATACGTTCTGACAAGCCCCCAGCAATGTTCAAATGAAAGTGCCTAAATCTATTATAGAAAGGAGCAAAGTGTGGTCTGGTGGTTAAAGCAGAAGCCTGCAATCTTTCTTCCCCCCTATTACTATGTGATCATGAGCCAATAACTTTTCTAGGCCAAAATTTGCCCAGATGTACCCATAATATTGTCTGTTAAAAATAATTGTGTTGGGAAATGGAGATCACACATTAATAAGGTCTTATTGATAGGAATGACCCAGGAAAGGCGGCAGAGAAATAAAGGATAGTGGAGGGACCGTGCTTTGCAGCATGCTCTGCTCTAGAGGCAGTGAATGCTCACACAGATGTTCCATATGTAAGTAGATGCTGCTTGACACAACATTAACTCAGCCACTATACCTGTAACCCTTCTCAGAGCGCATGTAGAAGTAAACCAACCCCCAAACAAAACAGCATTCCCACACTGAATTTCTGTAAGTAGATTAAAATAAAAGCTGAAAGGTACTTCCATGATCATAAATATGGTCCAAAAATCTTCACAGGCTATGCGTGAGTGACATTTCTTCTGGCCTGTGTACAATGTGGGAGACTGCCGTTTGCCTATTTTGGGCCCTTTTTGCTCCAAATTGAAGACAATGACACAACTCCCATTGATATCAGTTGGAGCATGGTTGCTCTCTACTGCTTCCTGGGAGACAGCTGCATCAGAGAGACTGTGAGTAAAAATATCCCAGTCTCAGTGTGTGGGCCTTGATGGCTCTTTGGGCTTGATCCTAAAGGGTGCTGAGCACTCCAGCCCCAATCCAGCATGCAGCTGCTTAAGTGATTCACTGGCTCAGGACCTACAGGCTCAGCACCTTGCAGGATCGAGCCTTTGTTGGTCGAGGGTTTAGTTGGGTCAGTGCTGTAGATGAAGCAGCTGCTAGCCCACCCGCTTCCCACACCTTTCTGTGCAGGGCCAGATTAACTCTCCTGTGGGCCTGGGGCTATTAGATTTTGTGGAGCCCCTGGGGGTTTGGAGTGCAGGAGTGGGCTCAGGGCTGGGGCAGGGGATTAGGGTGTGGGAGGGAGTGCAGCTCCAGCTGGGTGGGGGCAGGGATGGGACAGGAGGTTGGGGTGTGACAGGAGGTTCGGGGTGCAGGCTCTGGGTGGGAGTTTGGGTGCAAGAGGGGGCTCTAGGCTGGGGTAAGGGGTTGGGGTGCAGGGTGTAGGCTCTGGCTGGGAGGTGCTTACCTCGGGCGGCTCCTGGTTGGTGGTGCAGCGGGTCTAAGGCAGGATCCCTGCCTGTCCTGGCTCCACGCTGCTCTTCTCCCTGAGGTGGCCAGCATGTCCAACTCCTAGGTAGAGGGGCCAGGCCGCTCTGTGCAGTGCACGCTGCCCATGCCCACAGGCACTGCCCCCACAGCTCCCATTGGCCATGGTACCCAGCCAGAGATTCCCTGAATGCCCCTCATCTGCTGGGGGGGCTGAGGCTCAGGGAACGGTGTCTGGCCCAGGGCACGGCACGGACATGGCTGGCTGAAAAGAAGCAGTGGGCCGCAACTGGCCCATGGGCCTGCGGGGGCCCCCTTAGCCCGAGGCCCTGGGCGGCAGCCCCTAAAGCCCCTGCAATTAATCCGGTCCTGTTTGTGTGCACATCTCCTCTAGAGAAACGCATCGTGCAGGGTCAGATCATTGCTAAGTTTCTTCACTTATGTGCCCCAGTATGTCAGAGTGATTCATGGCTCCACAAATGAAATTCTGTCTTTCCAATAAAATATCTTAAATTCCAGTAGCGTGAAGTAAAGCAATACCCATGCGCTTTGTAGGGTCAAGTAAAGTCATGGGAGTCAGTGTACTAAGTAGAGTTCATAAGAAGTGTATTTTCATGCTTCCGGATTTTGTGTTCTAAGATATTTTTCTGTTTCAGTAACATTTCAACTCTGTCTAGTTTTTGATGTTCTCCAGGTGGAGACTGACTGAGTCATTTCTATCTGAGCTGTGAGGATAACCATTAGCAGGCAGTGTTACGGAAAATGAAGCAAATAACAAACTAGGCTTAGGACAATTTTATGGATCATTGATGTAAAACCTGTGCTGGCTTCTTGAATTATATGAAATATTTCATGCTGTGTTAATCACATGGAGAAGTGAGTTAACAGAATGATGTGGATGTGTATATTAAATGGTCCAAGACAACAGAGCTCAGCTTCATTGTTTGAGACCTTTGAGGTAGAATACTGGGGCCAGACAAGATGTTTCCCTGACTTGGGCCAAAATGTACCAACAAAATGCCAGTGTAAATGAAACCTGAACAGACAGAGACTCACATGAGCTGGTACCTTTGGAAAACTGGTGATGAGACACTTGTCATGGGACATGTGGAAGCCCTTCTGCACTTTGTCTACAGATTTGAGGCTGAAAGGACTTTGAGGTGGCTGCATGCCTGACTATAGTTTGCAGAACTGTAATAAATAGTTCTAGTACAGTATCTAAATGTACATAAGTATTCCAAAAGACCGGCATTGCAGTAATTAGCAGCTGCACAACAGTACTGGAAACACAAACACTTGTTTTAGATTTCTTTATTTTATCACATTATGGCAATTTTAGTTGGAAGATTAAAAACTTTAAAACAAAGAGCCGGAATGACCTTGTGTTTTGTTCATCATTGTTGCTGTAGTAATAAAGTTAGTTCAGGAGTGGCTCTGGGTTTGTGTGTTTGATGACACAGCTTCTCCTCAAGGAAGCTTAGGTATGCCACACTGATAATTTTGCTTGCATGTTGTAAGCATTTCCTCTATCCCTTGTCTGTTTTTGTCTTTTTAGATTGTGAAAAACTCTTTTTGGCAAAAATTCCATATATGATTAGTGAATTTTGGGTGCTATTGTAATCTTAACAAATATAATCATAATAATTTTACCCTTATAAGTGGGCATTTCTTGTCTGAGTAGCTTATGGCACACTATCATTAATTCAGAGCAGTTTGTCCTTGCAGATAAGAAATGTAAATTAAAATGTAAGTTTTGCAAGGCATAGATAACATAGTTTCATACATAAATTCCACAAAGTTTGATAGCTTATTTTTATAGCAGTTAGTGGTGAATGAAAGTAATGTGCAGGAACTGACTCAGCATACTGTATATACACACCAAATAACATCAAAATGCCAATGTTATCTTATCAAAGTAGAGCATACTTTTATATGTAAATGTTACGTACCTACAATAAATAGCATTTACAGTGAGAAACACGGTGTATTCCAGTTCTCTAGCTACTATATTTGGTTTTACAGTACTGTTTTAAACTTACACAAATTTGTGTATGGGTTGATAGTTTACTTTTCTTATTGTTTAGCTTGTTGTTTGCATACTGAATACATAAGAGTGAGCCTTAAAGGGGCTGAAATGGGCCAGATCCTCAAAGGTCTTTAGGTTCCCAACTCCCACTATCATCAATGCAAAATTATTTAACTGGAAATTAGGAGCCTAGATACCTTTGAGGATCTAGGTCAATATGCCCACCTGACATGAGTTGGTGTCAGTTTAGTTTCTGTTGAATACATGAAATTCACACATGGAAAGGTTGCAAAATCAGGACTCTGAGTGACATATTTTTATAATTATCCTCATCAGATACCAGAACTTCTCGTTTTCTCTGCTGTCATAGCATTTGGATTCATAATTATTTTTAAACAGAGGTTATTTAGCACTGAGAAATCAATTGCATACTCAACTGAAAGAGCAAAAACATGTGGGCATGGACATCTCTTTGATGAAGACATTGGATTCCCAGTACAATTAGGGGTACAAAATTGTGGTTCTAGATTTTTTTATGGATTTGCACTCCAAAAATTCCATGTTTGCTTCTATTTAATAAAAAAGGTCATCTTAACTGGCCTAATCCCCCTGAAGTCAGTGGGATCACACCAGGGTTGGCAACTATGTTAATACTATGTTAATACTGAGAGACCATTTATAATCTGAATGCTATTAAGAGGGTTATCTTTTTTCTGGGAAATGTGGCTCTTCTTAGTAGGATCCCATTGTAACCTCTTAAATACTTCGTTTAGAAGAATGTCATTTTGTGATGGGTCATTTCATTTCCTCCTCAATTCCTGAAACAAAATAAATGAATATAAGATACTATGTCCAGGAAAACCATTACTCTAATTGTAAAAATAGGAAAAAAGGTCAACAAATTTAAACAACAGAATTCTGGTAACTATTTGGAAAAAGCTTCGTGCTGCAATGAAGCTGGCTGCTTTCTTAACAATGTGGTTGTGACATTCCCCTGGTGTTATCTGGACTGGTGATCTGCTAGGTCACTCCAATCCTTGACTGGGAGCCAGCCTTACCTGCTCTGTTAGAACCCCCACTCCTGGGCTGTTCACGCACAGCCTCTGGCATGGTAGCTGCTCCCAGCTACTTGCAACTGAATGACACTAGCCAATATCTCCAGTCCCAGACACAACCCTAGGAACCTCCATCTTGCAGTGTCCAGTTATGCCTGCTGGACACTGCAAGCTTATATGAGTTTGTCAATTTAACAAAGAAATAAGATATGTACCAGGCTTGTTATCCCAAGGGGAGTCTCTGACACGCTTCAAACAAAGTACACTGCTTCAGGTAGAATAAACAAACACATGTATTAACTATGAAAGATAGATTTTAAGTGATTATAAGTCAAAGCATAACAAGTTGGATTTGGTCAAATGAAATAAAAGCAAAATGCATTCTAAGCTGATCTTAACACTTTCAATGCTCTTACAAACTTAGATACTTCTCTCCACAGGCTGGCTGGTTGCCCTTCAGCCAGGCTCTCCCCTTTGATCAGCGCCTCAGTCGCTTAGTAGTGGTGTCTGTAGAAGTAGATGGAAGAGAGAGGAAGAGCATGGCAAACATCTCTTCCTTTTGTCATGTCCTTTCTTCCCTCTTGGCTTTGCCCCCCGCCTTCATACTTAGGTGAGCATTACCTCATCGCAGTCCCAAACTGACCAAAGGAAGGGGGGTGACTCACTGGAGAGTCCAACAGATCCTTTGTTGTTGCCTAGGCCAGTGTCCTTTGTTCCTGTGAGGCTGGGCTGGGTTTGTCCCATACATGCCCTGATGAGGTGTGAACTGCCCCTCTGCTTCTGGAGAGTTTTTGCCTGGGCTTGTTTTAAGCCATGAGGACACATTTTCAGCCTCATAACTATATACATGAAAATACAACCTATAACATTACTTTAACAACGATTACTATAACATTACCATAACAACAATGCTCAGTACATCATGAGCCTTCTGAAGACACGTGACAAACTTTGCATTAGATCACACAATCATATGATAAGGATGAACATGGGGGTGCTGGGTGTTCCCTGAGATAGAGAACGTCACAGTGCTATGTACAGAAACAATCCCCAGAGTATAAAGAATGTGGATCAGTCAATATTGTGGTAGCAGTCATTAGAGCACAATTCACTACTGATTATTAATAACTCCCAGGTGCTGCTGCTACTGTCCTTCATGCAGAGTTATACTGCTTTGTTTAAAAATTGAAATGGCTTCAACACTACATTTTTCAAGTGTTCCATGTGGAATTAATGTTAATGGTTGTGATGCAGCTAAGTTCTAGAACACTGCTTTTGAGTTAAAGTGTGCTAAGCCACCGAGTACATCTTTGAGGTATATTTACTTCTACATTTTGACAGAATGATCCATAAACAATTTATATCTGATAGCTGGGGTCAAAGAAGAAGAGGAAGGGCAATCTTGTGGTTTAAGCACAGGACTGGAAGTCAGGACACATGGGGTCTTAGTCTCCATTGTGTTGAGCTTTTTATAATTATTTACACTAGGACAAAGTTGGTGTAAAATGTTACTAAGCTAGCAGGGTCACACACTTAATAGCTTGTGGAGGTGAAGCCCACTTTACATACCACGTACTCCCCTTGAATCCCTCCATTCCCTCCCACAGGCTACCTGTGTGCTCTCATCATGCTCTATTTCCAGAGCTAATCAGAAGGGGGGCCAGGAGGGCCATTTGGCCTGGGCCTCAAGCTCAAAAAGGGGGGGGGGTGTCATATTTAGGCACTTGTTAATTTTTTGTCCTTTGATAAGTTTCACAACCTGTTTTTATGTGCATCCCTATTGGACCAAAATGTGACACACACTCTCAGCTTAGAGCTGCAAATTTAAGCAAATAAGAGATGTGATTTGGTAAAAGACATTTTTTTTTGTTAACTGATATAGATTTTGTCATATTAAAGAGTTAAAAATATTCATAAATATTAATACAAATATATTGGTTTTGATGGGACAAGATTAGACCGTGATGAACGTGTCCTCTCAGATCAGTTGATTATATAAATAAACCACTAGTAGTGGCTGGTGCTGGATTAAGTGTGTGTTGAAAGGGAGAGAATTGTTACATTTTAGTGTCTTTATAGTTTTACGTCTAGTTGACTAAGGAATTATTTATGTGTGAGAATTGCTCATTATTATCTTCATGTGGTAGCTAAAAGAGGTGGCTGGTTGGTTGGTTGGTTGGTTGGTTGGTTGAGCCCTAGCTTGGTATCTTGGCCATTGTCATAGGCTTTCGTAGTCTATAGGCCCAGATTCAAGGTGAAAATTTGTGAGGACAAGCTTGTACAGTGAGTTTCGTGAGGACACATGTTTGAAATTTTTGGACATTATCCCTCTGTCTGTATCCGTGTCTGTGTTTACTGTATATATGTCATCCCTTTGTCTTCAGCTCAGCCTGTTATATTATACCCAGGGGCGGCTCTAGACCCCAGCGCGCCAAGCAGCGCGTGGGGGGCCCTTTCGGGGGCGCGGCGGCGCTCTGGTGGACCTGCCGCCAGGCGTCTGGCGCGCGGCCTGCCCGCGCCCCTCCTTGAGCTCCCGCAGTGCCAGCGCCGCGGTCCACACGGCCACGCGGCGGACCCGGCACCCGCCACAGTCAGCGCCAGCAGCCAGCTCGCTGCGCTCCAGGCTCCAGTGGACCGCAGCCATGCGGCGAGCGGAGCGGGGGGAGCCGCTGGGAGGGGGGACCAGCCGGACGGGCGGGCGGGGCAGCGGCGCGCCGCACGCTAGAGCAGCCTACTTTCCCTGAGCTCTAGAGATTATACCTTGTGTGCTTGAGTTTTGATTCAATGATAAGGATAATAACCTGTCTGACTCTTTCATTTTGTGTTCTTAATTAGTATTCCTTTGTTTTAAGTCTTTTCAGCATTTGTGTGCCATTCAGCATTTGTGTACGTTTACAGTAGAAGATTTCAAGTGTAGATAAACTACTTGTTTACAGCCAAATATTTCAAGTGTGGATAGGCTACATATTGACCAGATAGATCACTATGAAGAGGAGATTTGAAAGTGGTGCCAGCAAGAGACGGCAAAAACAACTGAGTGAAGCAGCAGCTAAGAGCTCAAAGCCAATAATTTCATTTCTCAAACCACTGGAAAACACACCTTACCCAGCAAACAACGCTACAGATAATGAAAACTCCACAACTGCCATTACCTGAACAAATGCTGATTCCTGAACATGAGGACAGTAGTCAAGAAGGAGATGTGCCAACGGTAACAGATGCAGCAGAAGATCCTGTGTACGATCAAGAAACTCAACAGCAACAGGTAGATATAGATCTTACACAGCAAGAGCAATTCATGAGTACTACAGGTTTGACTGTGACTGACATTGGAATTATTGACAAGAGTAATGCTGCCCAAATGCAATCTTTTCTTCAAATTAGTTGTTTTGAAATTCCAAGTAACATTCCACGAGATGCTGATAATCATGCTGTCCCTACTTGTCCACTGACAAAAACTCTTCCAAATGGTGAGACCTGCACAAGAAACTGGTTATGCTGGAATATGAAAAAACAATCTCTGTACTGGGCACCCTGCTTCATTTTGAACAAAAGTGCTGCAAATGCATCAGTTCTCTCTAATCAATCAGGACGGAGCACCAACAGAGATTGGAGGAAGTTGAAAGACCGAATACCATCACATGAGAGTTCAATGTCACACAAAGAAAACTATGTTGCATGGAAATCAGCCAATAGTGTAGCATCAGCTGAAAGTTCAGTTGAGAATTTACTCTTGACTGAACTCTGTACAGAAACTAATAACTGGAAAAAAACTTCTTGAGCGCATCCTGAATGTCATCTTTTTTCTTTCTGACCGGAGATTGGCTCTCTTTGGTTCCAGTCAACATATTGGTGATTGTGCAAATGGAAACTTTCTAGGCAAAGTTGAGCTCCTCAGCAAATATGAACCCCTTTTATCAGAGCATGTTAAATGTGTTCAAGAATTGCAAGAGAGTCAAAAGCATATGCAAGTCCATTATCTTGCCATACACAGACAAAACGAGTTTATTGAGCTATGTGGGTCATTCATACAAACAACAATTCTTGATGAGATTTGAAATGCCAAGTATTTTTCTAATATTGTTGATGCCACACCAGATTGTTCTAACAAGGAATAGACTACTATGGTTATTTGATATATTAAGATTGTAGACAGCTCAACATTTTCAATTATTTTGTTTGATAATTTCATGAGAAAAACTGAAAAAGAAATTGCTGCTCGAGTACTTGCAATTCTAGAAGGTTTTAAGTTAGATTTTCAAGTCTGCACTGGTCAAGCCTATGACAATGGATCTAATATGGCTGGGAAGTACAAAGATGTACAAGCAGTTCTGCTTGAGCATAATTCAAACTGGATTTTCTCCAGCTAAACCTTGTAGGTGTTGACTGTGCTGAATCATGCAAGAAGGTAATTACTTACTTTGGAACCATTCAGCAATGTACAATCTCTTCAGTAGCAGTCCACAAAAGTGGGAAATTCTGAAGCAATATCTTCCTGTTTCAATGCCTGGGATGTACAACACTAGATGGTCTGCACGGATTGATGGTGTTCAACCAGTTGCGCAGCATTTGAATTCAGTGAGAAAGGCTTTAAAGGAGCTTGAATCTCTCAATCTCACTGCACAGGCTACAGACTGAACCTCAGTCTATTCAGAAGCACATGTCCAAATTTGAATGCATTCTGATGTCATCTTTGTGGATGAAGCTACTTACAATGATCCACCAAACTAATCTGGTAATTGAAGCACACAATGCTACACTTGATGATGAGAGGGATAACATTGAAAGTCTTATCAATGACATTCAATAGATTTGTGAACAGTGGGATGTGATCCTGACTAAATCCAAATTAGTAACACAGAATATTGGCATTTCATTTGAGTTCTCCACCAATCGCCACTTGCCTACTGAATCCGATGCTGAGCAGCATTATAGGGTCAATGTCTTCCTTGTCATCATTGACTCTATTCATTCAGATCTTCATGTAGATTTGAGTCACTGCAACTAATTTATACCCTTTTTGGGTTTCTTTGGCAGTTCAACAGACTGAGCAATGAAGATCTACTTTCAGCAACAGTACAACAAAGAAATCTCAAAAGGTCTCAGTGATGAGGTCATCTTCCTCAAACAAATATATTCCATGAACTTTAAATTGGATTGCAAGCCAAAGGAATTGCTTCAAGAAATACTCGAATTTGGACTCTCTGGGGTGTTTCCTAATATCACAATTGCATTGCGTATTTTTGTCAGTTTGCCTGCATCAGTGGCTTCAGGTGAACTTACCTTCAACCTGTTGAAGCAGGTAAAGAACTATCACCATTCGTCTATGGGACAAGAGTGTTTGAATGGGCTCACCATGCTTAATATTAACTGTGACATTGCACAAAAGCTAGATTTTCCCTCAATAATTAGTGCATTTGCACAGAAAAAGGCTAGAAAAGCATTTGTTAAATAAAAAAAATTCAAATTATATCTCACCCTTTTTTTGGTGCCTTATTTTGTTTTCATGTGTCGTCATTTTTTATTTTTATTATGGCTAGAGCCTTCAAAAGCTGGAAGTGGCCCGGGCCTCTCTGGACCTATGAGAGGGCCTGCCTATTTCAGGGACCTGATGGAATCCTCCCACACCCCCTACCTCATGCTAGGGTTTCTGTGTGCCCCCCGCATCCCACCTCCTCCCATACTGGAGTCTCCCAGTCTCTCCTCCATGCTGTGGGCTCTGGGTACAACCTTATTCCCCACATGCACTAGCCCCGCCCTGGCCACAGGATCCACCCACTGCCCCCCAGTTTGCTCCATTCTCTGGTCCACCAGATGCTCTATGTGCCTCCCTTTGTTCCCATGCAAGAGGCTCCGTATGCACCCCCATGTCTCCTCAATCCCTCCTACCATTCTTATTCTCCGTTTTCTCTTACAGGGTGTCAACCTTTTAAAACTATATTGGGAGGATGAGCAGAGCTAAAAGAAGAGGTATTGATATAATCAAAGGTGTTAACAGCTACCATCAAAATGGTTCTTTGATTTATAAACAGTTACAGAGATGGTTGAAGCTGTGGCTTTGGTAACCAGATGCCAGGGGCTGTGTCCCCTATTTCCTCCTTTCAGTTTTTCTAATTTCCCCCCAAATCAATAGGATTCTGCCCATTGACATCCAAAACATTCCCTGAAATTTTAGAATTGATAGGATGTAGTGTTCAAAAGTTATTGCATTACATTCAAACAGAGAATAGCTATCTAGCTGAGTATATGGCCTCGCTTGGCCAATCAGAATGATAGGTCTGGTCTACACTACAGACCTATATCAATATAACTACATTGTTCAGGGGTGTGAAAAATCCATAGCCTTGAGCAACATAGTTATACTGACCTAACCCCCTATATAGCCAGCGCTATGTCAGCGGGAGAGCTTCTCCCAGGACATAACTACTGCCTCTCAGGGAGGTGGATTAACTATGCTCACAGGAGAGCTCTTCTTTAAAGCACTGTGCCAATGCAGCATTTTAAGTATAGACATGCTCATAGTGTTTGCACTCACTTTGCAGGCTGTCATAAATATAAAGGGAAGGATAACAACCTTTATTGTATGCAGTAACATAAAATCCCTCCTGGCCAGAGGTACAGAATCACATTAACCTAGTTGGCACCTACCCAGAAGAACCAATGGGGAAAGAAGATACTTTCAAATCTGGGGGGGCAGGGAGAGGGTTCTTTGTGCTCTCTCAGGACAGAGAGAGAGACCAAGAGGTAAACCAGCTCCTAAAAAGATACCTGAAATGATATATATAAAATTACAGAAATTGTAAGTAAATGCAAGGAAATGCGTTAGATTATCTTTTGTTTTAGCTTGTGAATTTTCCCTATGCTAAGAGGTAGTTTATTCCTGTTTTTAGAACTGTGAAGCTAAGTCCAGAAGGGAGTCCTCTGTGTTTTAAATCTTTTTATCACCCTGTAAAGTTACCTTCCATCCTGATTTTACAGAGGTGCTTCTTTTATTTTTTTCTTTATAATAAAGTTCTTCTTTTAAGAACCTGATTGATTTTTAGTGTCCTAAAAACCCAAGGGTTTGGTCTGTGCTCACTTTGTTAACCTATTGGTTAGTATATTATTCTCAAGCCTCCCCAGGAAAGAGAGTGAAGTGGCTTGTGGGAATATTTTTGGGAAATAGGGACTCCAAGTGGTCTTTTTCCTGAATCTTTGTCTAAATCACTTGGTGATGGCAGCAATACCATCCAAGCACAAGGAAAGGATTTGTGCCTTGGGAAAGTTTTTAACCTAAGCTGGTACTTATAAGCTTAGGGAGTCTTTCATGCGAGTCCCCACATCTGTACCCCAGAGTTCAGAGTGGGGAGGAAACCCTGACACAGGCATATAAATGACTACACAAGATGCTAGGCAATGGAATAGCAGGCTCTTGGTTTCTACTACTGGCTCTGCTACCATCTGACCTTTAACAACTTCTCTGTGACTCTGTTTAATCATCTGTAAAATGTAAGGCTCCATTCACTGAAGTTTGTAAATTGTTTTGAAATCCCTGGATGCACCAGAGAACTGGAGATGTCAAAGTAATTTACTTTATTTTACAATACTTAGATGCTTAAACTCAATGGGTAGATTGCAAAACTTAACACATTTAAAAACCTTGCTGTTAGGTACTAGCATCTGTAATACTATGATATATGCCAACATCAGTCCTCCAGGGGATAATGGACAATACTTATGTAAAAACAGTGAATTTGGTAAAAGGCAAGATTGATTGTTGTGGAAATAGTTTTGTGAGTTGGTTCATTACTTCATAGGAAAACAGTTGAGATGTCAGCTAAAGAACACGCTGAAGCAATATCATTTGAAAGGAAGATTGATGTACTAACTGCATGCAGATCAACAGGTATTGTGTAAGTATTCTTACGTGACATAGTAATTAATAGCTACACAGGTTTCACTTGGTAATAAACATGTAATCACACAGCAATTATGTGTTCCTTATGTTATCACTTGTAGATCCAAAAGTAGTTACCATGCACGCTGCAGCTTGGTTTACAAACAAGAAAAAAAAATCCATTGCCTGTGTATTTGCATGGCACTTTCCTGGTCAATACCCTCCACACTACCTTGGAAGTACAGCACCTGATTCTCCACTTCTTTACACTGGTGGAAAGCTGGTGTAATTCCACTGATTTCAATGGAGTTACACTGGTGTGAAACTAGTGCAACAGAGTGATGATTCGCAGGGGTGGCAGGTTTGTATAATTTTTGGAGGTACCCAGAACAGGTCCAAGTCCTGTCCCCCCCGCACCTGCCTTGTAACCAATATATATTTTTTTAAATAATGTAAAAATGTGAGGGCTCTGGCATGGGGCTGGTGATAAGGGGTTTGGGGTGTAAGAGGCAGAAGGTTGGGCTGTGGGGGTGAGGGCTGCGGGGTGAGGCCGGGGATGAGGGGTTCATGTTGCAGGACAGGGCTCAGGGCTGGAGCAGAGGGTTGAGATGCAGGGGATGAGGGCTCTGGCTGGGGGTGCAGGCTCTCGGGTGAGGTGGGGCCAGGGATGAGGTGTTTGGGATGCAGGCAGGCTGCCCTGGGGCTGGGGCCTGCCATCATGCGTGCACCTCCTCTCCTGCTGCTGCCCCTCACTATAGCCTCACTCGGGGTGGGGGATGGGGCTGCCCCTTGCCCAGCTTGGGACAGGAGTGGTGACTGTGTGTGGGGAGGCCCCCTGTGCTGGTGGAGGGTCCTGCCGGAAAAGGGAAGGGTCCATCTGTCTGAGGCGGAAGGGCAAGGTCAGGGTCAGCCTGCCCTGGCACTAGTGGTTGAGGGACGCTAGGACCCTGTGATGGCAGCTGATGCTGGGAGCCGTCAGCACACAGCGCAGCGTGGAGCTGCAGGGGGCAGCTGCCCACTGCCTATGGCACAGGCAGGAACGCTTGGGGGAGTTGCGCGGAGGCAGGGGAGAGACCAAGCCCCAAACATTGGTGGAGCCAGGCCCCCCAGGCCCTAAATATTGCTGGAGCCCAAGCACCACAGGCCCATATAACTCGCTGCCTTGTCTGCCTTGTACACCTAGAGGTGTATTGGGTGGCAATGGTAGGGAGCAGTGATGATTAGTGCCTGGAGGCATCGTGCCTGCACTGGCCACAGACAGGCAAGATGCACCAGGGTCACTGGGGAAGTGTATGCCTAGATGTGCAGTGTGCATTTTCCCAGTGGCAGCCTATGGGCACCAGCAGGTTCGTAAAGTGAGGTGGGTCAGAACCACCACCCAGCTACCCATCAGTTTACACTCCCTTTGGGTTGTAACAGCCTCCCCAGCAGCGTCAGTCACCCCCACAACCCATCATGCTCAATGAAGGCTAACTGCAGCACTACGGCTGATTTCCACATGGCTGCACTGGGAGCTCCTATGCCCTCTTCTCCTCTCTAGCACTTTTGCCCATGGGGGCAGTGTATTTACTGCCCTTCTGGGGCATTCTTCCCTTCTAAAATACAGCATCACCACCACAAAATCCAAACAAACCGTTCAAGGAGCAATGTTTGGCAAGATGAATTTACTGTCTTTTAGCTGCTCTGAGCTTCAAATTCATATATTTTCAGGCCAGAAGGGACTACCATGATCCTTTAGTCCAACCCGTTGTAGAACACAGGCACATAGAACCCAGTAATTCCTGCATCAAGCCCCAAACTTCTGGATGAGCTGGAGAATATCTGCTAGAAAGATATCCAGTCCTGATTTCAAGACTTTAAGTGATAGAGAATCCAACACATCCCTAGGAAAATCGTTCCTATTGTTAATTAGACTCACTCTAGTCCCCACTTCTGATCCTTTATAATGTCTTTCTTTTCCTTCCCCCTCCCTCAGACACCCAATGGGAGGGTTCTTCAAGCAAATAAACCAAATAAAAGTCCTCTGCCCTCTTCCTTCTCTTATGAGAGAGGGGAGTCTGTAGGAAAACAAAGAGAGGCACCAGAAACCTGGATATCAGGCAGTCTTTCTGGTTCAGCCCATTGGGCTCATTCCACAGTGGGGTGTGGGGTCTACCTCCAGCCCCTCCTCTTCGGGTATACTGCTTTGCAGCGGGGTCATGCAGCTTTGGGAGCAGGGCGCTAGACCCCCCGCGCGCCAGGCGCTGCGCCGCCGGGCGGCCGGCGCCTGGGGCATCTGGGGGGAGCTCGCCGGCATGCCTGCGGTAGGTCCACGCTCGGAGCGAGCGGACCCTGCCGCAGGCATGGGCGGCGGGCGTCCGCTTCGTCCGCTGGCTCGCTCGGTTGAGCCGCGCCTCTGCGCCTCCGGCAGGTCCGCTGTTCGGGCGCCGGTGGCCAGCCCGCCGGCATGAGGCAGGAGCTCGGAGAAGACGGGAAGGGGGGACCCGCCGCCGCGGCGGCGGCGGCCGCGCCGGCGCTCGCCATTTCTCAGCCGCCCCTGTTTGGGAGCAGCAGTGTCTGCCCCGGTCTCCCTCTCAATGGGCCTGTCTCTACTGTCTGAGGCAGGGCAGCCTTCACCCTCGCAGGTTTTCCCTTTTAAGCTTCCCCCTCTCCTGCCAGAACAAGCCTTACAGGTGCACCTTGTTGGTGTTGAACAGGCCCAGAGGAGTTCTTTTGTCTCCTCTGGGCCAGAGTGAGGGCATGTCCCTTAACACACGCTGTTAAAGAAGTGTGGCTCATTTCTCATTTGGATTTGCCTAGCTTCAGCATCCACTTGTTAGATCTTGATACACCTTTGTCTGCTAGATTAAAGCAGTGGTTCTCAACCATGGTTACGTGTACCCCTGGAGGTACACAGAGGACTTCCAGGGGCAAATCAACTCATCTAGAGATTTGCCTAGTTTTACAACAGGCTACATAAAAAGCACTAGCAAAGTCAGTACAAACTAAAATTTCATACAATGACTTGCTTATACTGCTCTATATACTATACACCGAAATGTAAGTACAATATTTATATTCCAGTTGATTTATTTTATAATTATATGGTAAAAATGAGAAAGTCAGCAATTTTTCAGTAATAGTGAGCTGAGACGCCTTTGTATTTTTATGTCTGGTTTTGTAAGCAAGTAGTTTTTAAATGAGGTGAAACTTGGGGGTTCATAAGACAAATCAGACTCCTGAAAGGGGTACAGCAGTCTAGAAAGGTTGAGAGCCATTGGATTAAAGAACTATTGCTCTTCACATTTATACATCACTTGTGCATTTAGAGTGCATTAGAAAATGTCCATTCATCACAGTCCTGTTTAGTAACTTGTGGACCACAGTAAAGCCTAGCCATTTGTAGTGATTCCCAAACCTGAGCCGACTTTTGTAGGTGACAAATCTGAGGAACTGTCACAGATTGAAGTGTCACTAGAGGAGGTTTTGGAATTAATTGATAAACTCAACATTAACAAGTCACCGGGACCAGATGGCATTCACCCAAGAGTTCTGAAAGAACTCAAATGTGAAGTTGCGGAACTATTAACTAAAGATTGTAACCTGTACTTTAAATTGGCTTCGGTACCCAATGACTGGAAGTTAGCTAATGTAATGCCAATATTTAAAAAGGGCTCTAGAGGTGATCCCGGCAATTACAGATCAGTAAGTCTAACGTTGGTACGGGGCAAATTGGTCGAAACAATAGTTAAGAATAAAATTGTCAGACACAGAGAAAAACATAAACTGTTGAGCAATAGTCAACATGGTTTCTGTAAAGGGAAATCATGTCTTACTAATCTATTAGAGTTCTTTGAAGGGGTCAACAAACATGTGGACAAGGGGGATCCAGTGGACATAGTGTACTTAGATTTCCAGAAAGCCTTTGATAAGGTCCCTAAGCAAAGGCTCTTGCGTAAATTAAGCTGTCATGGGATAAAAGGGAAGGTCCTTTCATGGATTGAGAACTGGTTAAAAGACAGGGAACCAAGGGTAGGAATTAGTAGTAAATTCTCAGAATGGAGAGGGGTAACTAGTGGTGTTCCCCAAGGGTCAGTCCTAGGACCAATCCTATTCAATTTATTCATAAATGATCTGGAGAAAGGGGTAAACAGTAAGGTGGCAAAGTTTGCAGATGATACTAAATTACTCAAGATAGTTAAGACCAAAGCAGATTGTGAAGAACTTCAAAAAGATCTCACAAAACTAAGTGATTTGGGCAACAAAATGGCAAATGAAATTTAAAGTGGATAAATATAAAGTAATGCACATTGGAAAAAATAACCCCAACTATACATACAATATGATGGGGGCTAATTTAGCTACAATGGGTCAGGAAAAAGATCTTGGAGTCATTGTGGATAGTTCTCTGAAGATGTCCATGCAGTGTGCAGAGGCAGTCAAAAAAGCAAACAGGATGTTAGGAATCATTAAAAAGGGGATAGAGAATAAGACTGAAAATATATTATTGCCCTTATATAAATCCATGGTACACCCACATCTTAAATACTGTGTACAGATGTGGTCTCCTCACCTCAAAAAAGATATTCTAGCACTAGAAAAGGTTCGGAAAAGGGCAACTAAAATGATTAGGGGTTTGGAGAGGGTCCCATATGAGGAAAGATTAAAGAGGCTAGGACTCTTCAGCTTGGAAAAGAGGAGACTAAGGGGGGATATGATAGAGGTATATAAAATCATGAGTGATGTTGAGAAAGTGGATAAGGAAAAGTTATTTACTTATTCCCATAATACAAGAACTAGGGGTCACCAAATGAAATTAATAGGCAGCAGGTTTAAAACAAATAAAAGGAAGTTCTTCTTCACGCAGTGCACGGTCAACTTGTGGAACTCCTTACCTGAGGAGGTTGTGAAGGCTAGGACTATAACAGTGTTTAAAAGAGAACTGGATAAATTCATGGTGGTTAAGTCCATAAATGGCTATTAGCCAGGATGGGTAAAGAATGGTGTCCCTAGCCTCTGTTCGCCGGAGGATGGAGATGGATGGCAGGAGAGAGATCACTTGATCATTGCCTGTTAGGTTCACTCCCTCTGGGGCACCTGGCATTGGCCACTGTCGGTAGACAGATACTGGGCTAGATGGACCTTTGGTCTGACCCAGTACGGCTGTTCTTATGTTCTTATGTTCTTATGAGTGACAGCCAGAACTTGCCAAGGCACCATTTTGTAGTGTTGGATGATGAAATCTAACATCTGACCCATTTTAGTAGAGATGGGCCTGAACCAATACCTCAGATCTGAACATCCACAAATGTAAGAAAGCTTGGATCCGGATCCCATTGTATGTATATCATACTTATCTCTCTATTTTGGACTCTTACATCCTGTCTACACTAGCAAATTGGCCTATTTCTGACAATTGAGCTACTGCTGAAAACTGTTTGTTTGGGCACAAGAACTTTTTTCAGTGTCATTACAGAACGCATGATTGAAAATGATTGTACATAGGATTGTATGCACCTTTGGGCACTCCACAAATAACAATACACAGGGATGTATTGGATTCACTTCAACGGGCATTGAAATGCACCTCCATCGGGTCTGAAACACAGCAGTAGTAGCAGCACTGAGGTGCCGGAGGGAGCTTTTGGGAGCTCCTGGTAGGCCTTTATTCAAATTTTGCCACCAAATATAAGGGAGAATTATGCTGATTTCCCTGCTCTTGGATTCATTTCTCCCCTAACGTGACTTCTGGCTCCCTAGGAAAGATGACTTCTCTGTTTCCTGGAGCGGCAGAAAAATCCTTCCGAGAAGCAAATGCAAGTATTTTCCAGAAAAAACATCCTGGGAAACTCCCTCAACTTTATAAATACATATTCTGAACCCTGTGCTGCACTATTAGTCCATTTTTCAAGAACGAAGTCTAAACATTCACCACGTACGTTTAACAGATGTCTATTTGCTGGAAGGTGGATCACTTTGGCTATGAGAAAAGTGGTTTTGCCTGAGAGAAAACAAGCCAGTCCTGCAACCCTTCCCTCTGCGAGCACACTTGACCCTTGCAATAGGTTGTTATCACAGGCTAAGGGGTACATTTGTGTGGAAGCTCTGTTAAAATGTTGGTATAGTGTTATTGCGCAGCAGCTAAATAGTGCGTCCTATTCAACATTTTAGGACAGGACAAGAAAAATACTGTATCCCATTCAAATGTCATATCCTTGACAGAACAAGGAGTAATGGTCTCAAGTTGCAGTGGGGGAGGTTTAGGTTGGATATTAGGAAAAGCTTTTTCATGAGGAGGGTGGTGAAGCACTGGAATGGGTTACCTAGGGAGGTGGTGGAATCTCCATCCTTAGCGGTTTTTAAGGTCAGGCTTGACAAAGCCCTGGCTGGGATGATTTAGTTGGGAATTGGTCCTGCTTTGAACAGGGGGTTGGACTAGATGACCTCCTGAGGTCCCTTCCAACCCTGATATTCTATGATTCTATGATCATCTACCATAAATTTGACAGACCAGTATGTTTTTATTTGGGTTTCCCTTTACTGAGAAAGTTCATTATCATCCATCTCAGTATATAAAACCAACTCCTTACAGACAGCTCCAGTGTTAAACTCACAAGGGGTGAAATCCTGATCACAATAAGTCAACAGCAAAATTCCCATTGACTGTGATGGGCCGGGATTTCACCCCAGGTATTTGCTTATTATGGAGACAACAGTTAATTAATCTGCTCTTTCAAATGTCTCCTGACTTTACTGAAAGCTTTTCATGTACAACATTCATTTTGCTTTCTGGAGGTGACGTGCTTTAGCTTAGGATCAGCATTTAATAATATGTTTCCTGCACATTCCACCTTGATGCTGTTGAGGCAAGCCTTCCTTCTAATTACACACATGAGCCAGAGTGCCAGGGAAGAAAATGACATCATAGATCCCCAGCTACACTTACAGCTCAAGAGACTGATCAGAGCTCATAGTCATTTCCAGTGATTTTCATGGTCCCATAGAAGAGAGACTTCTCAAATCCAAAATATCAAATACAGGTTCTTGGTTATTTTCCCATTGGCAGGTGGAGCCAACCAACCAGCCAGACCCACTATTGTCTTTCCTACTGTTTGGGAAAGTCCTGTAGAATCTAATAGGAAATTATAACCTTTCTATAGAGATGTTCAACCATGCTATAGAATTAATTAATAAAGAATTATATCCCTACTGTATCAGAGGGGTAGCCGTGTTAGTCTGGATCTGTAAAAGCAACAAAGAATCCTGTGCCACCTTATAGACTAACAGACGTTCTGCAGCATGAGCTTTCGTGGGTGAATACCCACTTCTTCAGATGCAAACAACTGTAGTCCCCTACTGTAGAGGACTAAAGGATTTTTCCAAATGCCTATGGGAAAGATATCATTCTGTGTACAGTTCTGTTTTCAGAGTAATTTCTATTACATTTCTGTAAGGAAGGGGTGTCATGAGGTTTAATCAATTAACATTTGGTAAGCACTTTGAGATCCTTGATAAAATGGTGTATATATACAACTACAAAATATTAAGTATATTCCTCTCCCTCCCAATTCCTTTTCTCATCTTTTCCTTACTTTGAAGCATAATACATATTAAACAAAACAAAAAACACCTGTTTATTAAACATGCTGGAAAATTTGAATAAAACTGATAATGGGTAAAATTTTCAGAAGCCCCTGGTTCACTTAGGCGCTTATGTCTGGTTGAAAGTCAATGGGAATTAGACTCCTAAGTGCCTTTTGAAAATAGTAAGCTACTGGGTCATTTGGTCAATTTTGAAAATGTTACCGTACTTAATATGCATAACTAGTTATGGTTATGGTCTTTTGGACAATGAAAATACTTTAATAGAAAATGTATTCTTGCCCATCTGAATATATATTTGGCACTAACAGAATGCCTGTGTCATGCATGAAATATGCTGAGTATCCATGGATCATTATTTTGGGGGTTGATCAGATCAATCTACAGTGCATTTTTTCTTCTTGCTAAGATGAAAACATTTTCAAGATAGCTGCAAGACAGGGAAGCAAAGTATGCTCCCAAAGAAAAACCCTAAGAGAAAAACCAGACTTTTTTATATGTTTATAAAATTGTCGGGCTTTTGGTGCCTGCATGTGATTCACTATACAAGCACTCAGGACACAGCTCCTCTGTGGTTTACAGAGCAAAATTTCATGTTTCTTCCAGTAATATGTGTTCCTACTGATGATAACTTGAAATTATCTTGCCACGATGTCATCTAAAGTCATGTTCAGATCTGACATGGACTCTTAACAATCAGAGACAAATTATAGGGTGAGAGAATGCCATTTCTTGTGGGGAGGTGAGTATGAACTCACTTAGCATCAGTACAGGTGTTGAGATCACAATAGGATTAACATTAGAGATGGGTAATCCTTGAAAGGTTCAGAGGTTTGGTTTAGATAAAGATCTAAACTTTTGGATGCTTATCTGAAACCTTATCCCAGTAATCCAAATTCCTGGGGCCCGAACATCCCATCAGTTGCACACGTACAACTGACAGGGTAATTGGGCTCCTTGTGTCTGCACACTGAAGGCCTGATCCTGCCCTCTTTGAATGGACAAAATCTCTCATTAATATCAACCTGCCCCTGAGCTGGACATATTGCAACAGGAAGTTTCCTTTTGACTAAGGCTGGTTGAAAATGGTCAGTCAAAATTGTTTTGTTGAAAAAACTGGGTTTTCGACAAAACAAATTCAAAACGCTTCTGCTTTCTGTGGAAATTTTAAATTTTTGGTTGAAAAATTTAACAGCTGAAAACCATTTTTTCTTTCTTTGTTTTTGGCAGAAAACTAAAATATTTCAGTCAAAGCCAAAACTATTTTGATTCAGAAAGGCTTCCATGGTGCCCTATGGGAGTTGTTGTAGTTTGAACATTCTTTTCTATGACTCAGGCTCCCCAGCCAGACTTCATCTTCCATGAGGAACTGCCTCCCCTTCCGACAAGGGAGGCTGTGGTGCACCATGGGACATGTAATCTGACACAGTTCAGGCTGTAGAGGAGAATGGGAGCATGCAGCACTTGAACTACAATTCTTACGATAAAAGGTAATGGCATTTCAGTATTGAAACGTTTTGGATATTTCAGATTTTGTCCTCCTCCACCCCCCAGCTTTTTTTCTAAATTTGAAATGTTACTGACATTCAAAAAAATTTCACCAGCGGGTGAAAAATGAGGGATGGGAAGAGAATTTGTGCATATTTTGTGGAAAATTTCCCCCATTTCCTTCATCAACATTTGAAAAATTTCAGTCAGTTCTAATGTTATGGATGTGCTCTCTTTCACAGGGCACCGATACAGAATGTGCAGGTGCGTGTGTGAAGTATGTGTATTACTAGACATGGAGTCTATGCATAGCTCCTGTACATGTGATTCAAAACTGTAAGACTAGGAGCCAAGCAACTGGCTGCTTCCAGCTACTTTCCACTGTACCCAGAAGAAGCTGGAAACATCACCAGCTGCACAGGTTCCCTCTACTTATCAGCAACAAGAAGCTGGCCTGTTGGAGGGAAAGGAGAGTGCAGCAGGAGAGGAAAGATGTTTCAGTGGTAAATGACACCAGCCTGACTCTTAGGAGACCTAGCTTCAGTCCCCCACTTTACCACAGACTTTTTCAATGACCTTCAACACGTCACTAATGGTATGTCCATAGGGCACAGAGGGAACGTTGTCAATATTCATATCACGTTAAACAAAACTATCATTGCTTCACAACATTTTAGGGGCACTGCACACACACACACACACACACACACACACACACACACACACACACACACACACACACACAAAACCCCAACCCCATGGCAGCTAATCTCAGATCCCAGGCTTACAGGTTTGGGCTGTGGTGCGAAAGGTAGCTATGTAGACGTTCCAGTTTGGGCTGAATCCCACCCCTATCCCTGGACTTCAGAGACCGAGCTGGGACATCTACGTTGCTATTTTTAGTGCCATAGCACATGCCCTGTGAGCCCAAGTCTGCAGACATGGGCTCTGAGATTCACTGCTGCTGGGTTTTTGTTTTTTTTGCAGTGTAAACATACACTTAGTCTATCTGCCTCAGTTCCCCACCTGTAAAATATGGATAATAGTACTATCCTATCCCACAGAGATGTTGTGATGATAGACACATTGAAGACTGTGAAGATACTACAATAATAGAGGCCATATAAGTACCCTGAACAAGGAATATAAAGCCCTGAAATCAACTACCTTTGACAAAAGGGCAAACTTACTTTATCAAAGACTGGGTCCTGGGGCAATATTGCAGTTCACAGAGTGAACTATCTCAATATTCATATGATATTAAGCAAAGAGCTAGAATTGCTTCACAATATTTTTGGGGTAGGGAAGATAATTCCAAATACTTCCCATTCAAAACTACTATGGTATTGAACTCCCCTCCCCTCAACTTGCCAGATACAGTCTAACGTTAACAGGGGTAATTCTGTCATTTTTATACCACTGTGATTGTCTGCATAGCTACCACATAGTTCTTACTTTCTACTCTTTCTTTGGGAATGAAAAAAATGCACTTGTTTGTTTTGGCATATCTGTATGGCAACAAGATTAATGGTCATTAACTAAAAATAAGTTAGTAGGACTCTTTTTTGATACAGAAATTTCAAGCTGATATCCTGAAACAAAGTGCTATTCAGAGTTTACAGAGTATTTTTTCCTATCCACATGGGTTGTCTTTTTGATAATGACAGGAAGTATGTATGTTTGCGGGGGGGAATATGGGGAAAATGTTTTACTCTATATAATTATATTCTGAAGCCAAAAAGCATCTTTCTTTTAACTGCTTGGTAGAAAATAAATATAGGTCTCATATCATTTTCATGGACCATTGTGTTTCTTAATAACAATTATTTTGGTCATATTTCTCTATTCAAGCTTCCCCCCTTCCTAGTTAACTACACTGCATATCTTCAGCTGTTGTTTGTCAGCATTGCTTCCTGTTTTGAATGAAAACACTAATTTAGCTCATGTAGAATAAGATTTAGTCATTTTGTTAACAGTCTGCCTAGCTGTACCCAGTTTCTAATAGGCCAAACAGCACTGTATTTTATAATACAGGTGAGTAACTGTGTAGTCATATTCAAAGGCTACTCTGAAATGTATGATTTGGGTCTGGTTCCTGGGGGAGTAAAAGGGAGGGAGAAATAAAAAAAAAAAGGCACAAAAACACAGTTACCAATGATAACGAGGGCCATATAAGTATCCAGATAGACAGACTAAGCCTTCCTTTCCCCACAGTTGTGCACCACGTGCAGGGACCAGAGGTGAAAGGGATGAGACAGTTATGTTTTGGAAAGTGATGAGTATTTGGAAACAGAAGGTTATACTGGAATCTGTTCTTTAACTACTTGTCCTGAATGTATGTGTGTGTTTGTGTATGAACTAGAGTCCTATTATTACTACTTATTTGTTTTGTGGTAGCATCTAGAGGCCAGGGCTCTGTCGTGCTAGGTACTGGACAAACATATGACAAAGTGTTGATCCCTGCTCCAAAGAGCTTACTAGTAATAATGTCTCTGTTTGCCTCTCTTCAATCTTCACTCACAAACATTATGAATTGGATTCACTATTGTCCTGAATCTTCCATAGTTGTTTAAACTAGTGCAAAGCCAGAGTAAAGTATGACCATTCTGATCTGGTACTGTTTTTACACCCATGTTGCACTGATTAAAATGACTCCACCAAGTGTCAGAGACGGTTAATAGGGGCCTAAGTTTGTAGCAATACCATGGGCTTTGCTGTGATGAACAAGAACTGCAGGCTGTGAAATGTGTTGGAAACACATTTGTGATCTATGACTCGATACCAAAGGCAGGATTCACATCCACCCCCTATGAACTGAGCCACTGGGTTTCATACAGCTTTGTTCACAGTCACTGAAGCTTGTGGCACCGCCTCTCAAAGGCATGCATCCCACAACTATAGGGGCCTGCCTGCAGTTTTCTTTGCTTGCCTTCAATGGTTTGAGGAAAATTCTTTCAGGGTGCTTAATGTTATTCACATAATCCTCTCTCACATTTAAACTCTATACAGTACATTACAAAAGCTTTTGATGGTATATTCATAAATAATTGCTTTATCTGGGCTGCTTGTTACTTGGAGTGTGCAGTCAACTCCTGGATGTTGTGGATAACATTGCTCACCATTGTAACCACTGGTGGCAGTTTTATTCCATCTTGTGCATCACCTACAGAACTGTTCATTAAGTTCCAATCAGTTCTATCTGTGCAAACCCACTGAAGGCAAGGAGGTTGCACAGGTGTCAGTGAGGGCATCATTCAAAGACAGTGCTCAGCTGTTACAGAGCAGGAATGATATATTATCTTTTTTATTAATGGTAAATCGTTATATTATAGTAGCACCCACAGGCCTCAGTTTGGATCGGGGCTATTATGCTGAGAGATGTACAGTGAATTTTGGACATTATGCAAATCCCTACATACTCATTGGCTACTTAATGTAAATTTGTTTCAGTAACCATACTGCATTCAAATCTTTGAACTCTGATTTGCTACTTCATGCCTGAGCTCACTGTCCATATGCCTACAAACATGGGTCTCTCACTGGCCAAAGTTTCAAGCTTTGCTTCCACTTACAAAACTATAGCTTGCCCAATTATGTCTCAAATTTATTTAATTATGAAGGTGTTTCACAAGAAAATAAAAAGAAAAACTAAAACTGGATAGTGGATATGCTCTACTTCTTCCCTCTACAGGATGGAATTAGAACTGCTCAGCTGTGTGTCACAGATCCTATTCTGCTACCCTCTACTAGAGATTAGGGTGACCAGATGTCCCGAATTTATAGGGACAGTCCTGATTTTCGGGTCTTTTTCTGATATAGGCTCCTATTACCCCCCACCCCCATGCTGAATTTTCACACTTGCTGTCTGGTCACCCTACTAGAGATACACCATCGGTTCAAGTAGTAGGGACCCAGGTTCTACAGAAAGCAGCTTTGAGGGCTAGCTCCAGGAGCGGCGCCAGGGTTTCTGGCACCCTAGGCAGAATTCGTGGGGCCGCATTTTGTGCGCTCCCTACGGGGCGTGTGGAGCTTCCGTTTCCACTCCCATCGTGCCACTGAAGAAGGACCCTCCACCAAAATGCCGCAGGTGACAGCAGCAGTCATTGAGCTGCTCAATTGCCTGCCGCTGTTTTCCGTGGCACGTCGGCAGAAGGTCCTTCTTCGGCGGTGCGACGGGAGCAGAACCAGAAGCTCCCGTGCGCCCCATGGGGAGCGCACAAAATGCGGCCCCCCCCGAATCCTGGCGCCCTAGGCGACCGCCTAGGGTCACCTAATGGAAGCGCCGGTCCTGGCTAGCTCATTGTCACTGAAGTTCTAATGGTCACGGCATTAAGCACAGTGTTAAGTTCTAAGTGTCCACAAATTTGCTACACTAATAATTATTAATAATGAGGGTGGCTGCTATCTGTTCCATTATATCTAAGTGGGGTGTTTTCCCATGGTTTATTAGGTATTAGGTACATTTTACCCCATTGGTATGATATCACAGCCAGTGAAGACATATTCCCAAATAGGAGATGCTATGATAGAGAGGAAAGCTGCAGAGGAAACTGGGATGGCATTCATCAGGGAAAGATGGCTGAAGAAACAGCAGCCAGCAATGAGGAGCGGGGACACAGAAAATCCAGACATATTTACTGTGTTTTTTTTTTTTTAAGCAGTAGCACAATACACACAGGGTGAAATCCTGGCCTTATTGAAGTCAGTGGGAGTTTTCCAAGAAGAGGTGGACTAATGCTATTATGTAAAGATGTGCAGACTGACTCAATGTGTGTGAGCCAGCAAAGATACTGGCAATGCAACCCAGCCCAAAGGAAAGGAAGGGGTGCAGTACTACATGTGAATGATTTAAATAAGGCTCTCAGATTCTGCCTAATTTATGTCCTTAAAACAGTCTTAAACACCATAATCTGGTGTGATTGGGCCTTTTGGTGAGAAATATACACTCTGTTTCTTAGATTGTGGCAGGGACCTTGTAGTCACATGTATTTATACAATGACCCCTATTTGTGTCCTCTTAATGTTACCCTAACACAGTGGTTTTCAAACTGGGGTACCCCTGGGGGTGTGCGAGCTCGCCTCAGGGGGAACATGCTAAAAAATCCCGTAATGGCGGACAATGCACTTTATTTAGTTGCCCATTTTAATTACTCCATTTCATACTTAATTCACTAAAGTCTTCCTCCATTATTCATCTGGAATGCTGTCATGAAGCCCAAGGATCCCACACACACAGGGAAATCCCTGGGTGATGCAAAGCTGGCATGGCGAGGTCCAAGTCACTCATCCCTTCTCATTCTCATAAGGGACATGCCAATGTTGTAATAGAGGGTCCTAGGCCAGATTGCTGCTGTAAGTGGTGTAACTTGGAGCAGCCCTGAGGCTGATATAAATTTTGCTGGAGCAGAAAGATGGCTAAAGGCTACCTTTCCCCCACCCTCTCTTCACTTGCGCAAAGTGTAAACCGGGCACTGCTCAGGCATTGAGCACCCTGTGAATTAGAAAGGCATGCAATTTAATTTTCTTTAGTAGCATTTGCCATTAGTTATAAAACAAATAAACTACAATTCAGCTCTTATCTGGCGAGTTCCGTATATATGTATCTTGTTTCCTGTTATTCCAGCGCTAGTAGAAATAGTGAAATGCTCTTGATTTCTTTTTCCAAGGAAGTTTTCTGGTTTAAACAATAAGTATGAGAGTGAACAGAGGAAAAAATCCCCATGCATATTTCACAGATTTCCAGTAACGTTGGACCTGTGTGTATTGTTTTAGGTCTTACTGAGATGAAGGCTTGATTATGTTAATGCCAACCAGCCACTTCATTTGTTTCACTTACAGATGCTTTCACTACAAACTTTACTGAAGCTTGTGTGCCAGATTCAGTTCTCAACTGTAGCAAAACGCTGCCAATATTTTAACAAGGGGCTCCCCTATATTTTTTCTTTAGCCTATGACAAACCCCCATGCAACTGGTGTACAAGTGCTCATAAAGATGAGGGATGAGGGACTGGGGAACCAATTTGGTTTTCTATTTAAAGAAAACCCCTTTCTCATAACCATAACTAAGGTAAATAAACTGATATTGCGTGCTACTCTCCGGAAATGTTTAGACTTTGTTACTGAACTGCATAGGACTATACTGATAATATAGCACAGTGTTTAACCTATGGCATTTGAATGGGATGTGTGTCAAGGCAATGTTTGTGGTCAGGGCCGGCTCCAGGCACCAGCATTCCAAGCAGGTGCTTGGGGTGGCAATCTGCAAGGGGGGGCAATCCATGTGTTTTTGCCCCCAAGCAGCGTGCCGAATTGCCGCCGCGGACGGCGGGGGCAGTCTGTGTGCTGTTAGGGCGGCACGCGTGTTTCCACGGCAGCAGCAATTCGGTGGCAGCTTCTATGTTCAGCTGGCAGTGGCGCAGCTTCTGTTTTCCGGCCGAAGACAGAAGCTGCCACCGAATTGCCGCCGCCGCGAAAACGCGTGTGCTGCCCTAACGGCACATGGACTGCCCCCGCCATCCATGGCGGCAATTCGGCGCGCTGCTTGGGGTGGCAAAAACAGTAGAGCTGGCCCTGTATGTGGTTCAGGGATGTTCTCTCACAGGGGTATTTTTGGAAGATACTATTTCCCTTCCGAAGTATTTGAGTCACAGAGATAAGTCCTCTCTGGGAAAGATGCTTGAGCAGTGCCAAGAGAAAGAGGGAATTCCATCAAATCCAGGGACTTTCCTGAGCTCCCCCTCCAATGTGGTGGAGGAACCTGAAGAAATTCCTTTTGGAAGCCACTCTAGTACATTATACCTGTGCAGTCCCATCGATGTTACGGGCGTAAATGGGATCAAAATTTTACCACAAGATTTGAATGCTAGGCTTTAAGATGGGCACATGCAACAAAATTCGGGTTTGGATTTCACCCTTCCCCCCCTCAAAGTTTGGGGTTCAGATCCAGAGTTTTGTCTTGGACCACTGTAGAAATCCCAGTTGCCAAAAATGGACCTGGGATTGAAGTTCCTAACAAGTTTGAAGCTTTTCAGAACTGGGGCAACAGTTCAGATTCAATTATTTATTATTAATTTTATTAAAACTAGAGGGGCCTCTGGATTTGTTTCTACCCTTTATTTGGTATTTAATTATTAATAGGAAAAGCACAGGACTGTGGCTGCTTCTGGCATAGATCTTCAGAAAGGTGAAAGCATCAGTCAAATCATTAGTCCAACCCCTAATCACCTGTCTGCTCTTCCTTCTGAGGCTCTACATTGTGTAGCTTGTCTACATCTCTGACCTGCTATCCTTTCATATTTTCCGCTGCTCCTATCGAGAAACCAGCTTTGACACCCCCTTTATCTCACAGGCATCTCTGGACCTTCTTCCACACTGCCCCTTGTATATGCCCTGCCAAACCCAACAACCTTGCCACATCCAAATCCCTCCTAACGTATCCCTTCTAGCATGTCGTCAATGACGTGTGGGTGAGGAAAATTAAGGTGGGAAAAAAGATATCTACGAGCCTTAGTGCCTGGGCGATCTTGGCAACAGTGGCTGTTTGGAGCTGCTGAAGGGATTGGAATGGTAGAATAATTTCTAGAGGGGATGGATTAGTAGGTAGACAGCAGGGAAGGTAGTCAAACATTGATGGCAAAACCTTTATCATCATGGCTGTGCAATTTATCACAAGGATACTACCTGCATATGTGCAGTAGGTAAGGGCTTGTCTACACTACCGAGTGCTTGCAGGTCTAGCTATGCCCCTAGTGGAGATGCAGAGTAAGCCAACAGAAGGAGTTTTGCCAGCATAGCTAAACCACCTTCCGGAACAACATTAGCTAAGCCAACAGACACACTCTTCTGTCAGCATAGCTGCATCTGCGCCAGGGGCTTTTGCAGCATGGCAATGTGGGCTAAGAGGCATGATATTTTCATACTCCTAGCCAGCATAGCTATGCCAGCAGAACTTCATAGTGTGTACCTAATATAGCTGATGAGGAGCATTGTTGTCTCACCTGCCAATACTAGTAGACAGAGTCGACCAAGATGCTGTCAACTGGCCACTTCCTCACCAGCCGGAGGAATTATCAGTCACATCCAGATTGGTCTTTAGCCCTTGCCTCCAGGCTCTATTTTTATTGTCCAAACAACCAAAAAACTCACAAATGAAAAACAAAATTTCCAGAGGGGGCTTTCTGCCCAGCCACAATGCCTAGGGCTTCCCAGCTGGCATCTCCCTTCAACAGGGACTACTGCAGGAGCCAGTGCCTTCCGCTAGCTTCTCACTGCAGGCATTCTTAGTCAGTGTCTCTCTCTCTCTCTCTCTCTCCCCCCCCACGCTTCTTTAGAGGGAACACTGGTCCCTTTCTCAGCTGCATCTGATAAGAGAACAGGGCTGGCTGGTCCCAGGTCTCTGGCCCTTAAAGACACAGGCCACCCTGTTAAAGATGCCCTTTTGTAAATATTCTTTACACTCAAAGACATCCCAGAAGGTGGCTGCAGACAATTGACCTTTTGCCCCAAGGGTGGAATCACATGGGGCTTTGTCTGTCCTCTCATGCAATGTGTATATAGGGATGTGTTCGTGAGGTAAATGAGAAGGCATGGGTACTTAGTCACCTAAATTTAGGACCCCTAAAAACCTTTGAGAATCTGGGTCTATAGTGTCTTCATTATGCAAATAGCGCTAAGGTCTATATTTGTCTCACCTGACTCAGCCAGTGCTGTTGAATGTCTTGCTTAGAGTTTGGTCTAATAGAATAGATGAGGGCTGGTTGACTGATGATTATTGCAGATAAGATGGAAGCAGTACTGATAGGATAGGGGGAAGCAACAAGAAAATATGAAATGGTTGTATTTGCCCAATTAGTTAAGAGTGTTTGCTTGTAATTTGCTATTAGGGTTCATAATATGGATATTGTTAGATCCCAAGCTGCTGTATTTTCCACTGCATGCATCCGATGAAGTGGGCTGTAGCCCATGAAAGCTTATGCTCAAATAAATTTGTTAGTCTCTAAGGTGCCACAAGTACTCCTGTTCTTTTTGTGGATACAGACTAACATGGCTGCTACTCTGAAAAATGCCAAGATGGTTTTCTTTCATCTATGTCTGGCCAGTAATCTGTAACCATTTCTTCTGGATACACATCATGCTACTACAATCCATGCCTTTTAACTTTGATATCAGACTATTGTGTGGGGCCCCTACATCGGGTCGCAACTTAAATCACCTTGGAAACTGAAGTTAGCCAAGAAGTTGGTAACCACTGGTTAAATGGATTTTCTTATCAGGAATATGTGACATCAGAGCTTTGTAGTTTGCCTGTGGTTTTCTGGGTGGAATGTTTTTTTATAATAAAATTTTAAGAGGCTTGGAACCTGCCTACTTTAGATGCCTTCTCTCTCCCCTTGTGTTACTGACACAGTTGCACTCAGCAGGTTTAGTCAAGGAAGAATTTGGAAGAAGTCACCTTCCTGGACCATTGGTAATCTTTGATTATCCTGATGTTTCAGATGCCTCCTCAGACTTTTTGATAGCTGAGTTTGAACTCTTGTTTCTTTAATACAATACCTTGGTTGCAGTGTCCATCCTAGTGTATGCATTAAGAGATTGGAGAATAGAATCATAGAAGATTAGGGTTGGAAGAGACCTCAGGAGGTCATCTAGTCCAACCCCCTGCTCAAAGCACGACCAAACCCAACTAAATCATCCCAGCCAGGGCTTTGTCAAGCCGGGCCTTAAAAACCTCTAAGGATGGAGATTCCACCACCTCCCTAGGTAACCCATTCCAGTGCTTCACCACCCTGCTAGTGAAATAGTTTTTCCCTAATAGCCAACTTAGACGTTCCCCACTGCAACTTGAGCCAATTGCTCCTTGTCAGTGGAGATTGACCATTGATACTAAGCATTAAGGACTTGATCCAACTCCCATTAATCTCAATGGGAGTTCAACGAGGCTCCAAAAGAGGCCATTTTGAGTCTAAAGATCAATCAGGAAGGAAAACTTGTGTTCTGAGCTGCCCTATTGCTGCCTATGCTTTCAGATTGGGCTGTGAACTGTTGAAAAAGTGAATGATATCCTGATTACAAAGCATAATTAGTATCTATTCTGTATAAAAATAGTTTCCAGATCTTAGGAGACACACATCAGGGCTGATTTCTTTATTTTAAATCTTATCAGAACTGAGTGAACAGCCTGATTTATTTACATATGTGGAGATATTTAGGGATGGAATTGTCTGCTTGAAGAAATCATTCCCCTTGCCTCTTTGTTTTTTTAAAAATAAATATCTTGTATCTTGCTTTACTTTGTGTTTATTTTACATTTCAGGAATGCAAAACAACTGCATGATAAATCACAGCAAGAATGTGCGTGAGGGTTGTTAGTCATGGTTATAAATACATGAACTTCAGCAGTATTTGATAGAAGGGAGAGAGAGTTCACAATTCAGGAGAGCTGGCAAAAAACAAAACAAGACTTTAGCCCTCCAATAACAAATCTCATTAGACTGGATCGCAACCCTTTGGAAAGGCTGTATCAAGAAACAGGCAATGGGTTGTGCAAGCTGGCATCTGGATGCTTTGGGAAAGGTGCAAAACCAATATAATGCATCTACAGGGTAATATATTACACCAAGCAGGGGGTTGGAGATGCTCGGGAGCTATGAAAATTGGGCCTCTTTTAATTATACTCCTACACAGGTATTTTGAGGCCTAACTTTAGGCATTAGGCTTGAAAATCCATTAATAAGAAGGATCCAGAGGATAAAATTAGAGCACAAGCCTGAACCCTATACAAGAAATGAACAAAAGAGCTCTTTGTGAGGTGGGTATACAGTCGAAGTACAACATAAAATGTGCCTCTGTTTCACTGCAACACAAAGGCCTTGATTCAGTGAAGCACTTGCAATTTGCCCCAGGCCCCGGGCCCGGCAGGGGGCACCACAAGAGTTTTTCAGGGGCCCTGGAGCGGGGTCCTTCACTTGCTCCAGGGGCCCTGGAAAACTCTCAGGTCCGCCCCGGACCCCCCGCCGCCGAATTACCACCGAAGCGGGACCCGCCACAGAAGTGCCATGTCTTCAGCGGTAATTCGGCGGCGGGGGGGTCCTTCCACTTTGGGACCCACCGACGAAGTGCCCCAAAGACCCGCGGCAGGGGTCCCCCGCTGCCGAATTACTGCCGAAGACCCGGCTGCACTTCGGCGGCGGGTCCCACTTCAGCGGTAATTCGGCGGTGGGGGCCGCCCGCCGCGGGTCTTCGGGGCACTTCGGCGGCGGGTACTGGAATGGAAGGACCCCCCCCGCCGCCGAATTACCGCCAAAGCGGGGGGCCCTCGCCACCGAAGACCCCAGGCCCCCTGAGTCCTCTGGGTGGCCCTATCAAATTCCCAATGTAAACATTAGAGGGACATTGATTCTTACTGGGCCTCTGAGAGCTATAATTCACAGTTCATTTCAATTTCTTCAAATTGTCCCTTTAGTTCATACTTTATAAGTTCAGTGTGAAGTGCAGGTGCGATGCTCAGCAACTCTGAAAATCAGGATATAATTATAGTCCCTGATGCAACTGTTAGTGGTAGATTTGTCAAATGTCTTTGTTTAGCTAATTAACAGCATATTCCCAATTGTTTCTGCATGAATTAATGTTGTTTTGATTGTGTTTTTTTTAAGTTTATTTGAATATTTGCTAAGAACTATGTCTTGGAAATCTGGACTGCAGTCACCTACATTCTGAGAGAAAAGAGAAACAAAAGATTAATTTGAATTTTTTAGAGCTAAGGCTATATCTTAAACTGATTTCATATGGATACTATGGTGTAGTGAAAATAGTGTAAAAATTACAAGCTGTCATTTTAAAATCCTAAGGGGTTTTCTTGGTCCTGTTTACAGGCTAGGGGGGTCTGTAGGGAAGTGTGTGATCAAAGTCAGTTCTGCAGAAAACCAACCTAGAGTAAGGAAGGGGTTGATTTGTGCCTCCCTCTTTTTTAGGGAGCAGCCTGATTTGTCTCTCTCCATTTTTGGATTCTTGTATTTTATTGTTCTGAATTCTAAGAAATAAAGTTGTTAATTTACAACCTACCAGCAAGAGTATTTCAGGTTTTTATCTAACTTCTCTGTATGCTGTAAACATAACAGATCTTATTGCACTGAAGGCCCAGAACAGAAAAAGCAATAGATAAGGCTGGTTTCTAAAAAGGGAGGCAATTTAAGTAGATAATTTAAAACACACGGGTATCTAAATTGTTACATGTGTAAGGTGTCCATCGTCATGGTATCTGGGTGCAATTTTACTTTGATAAATCTCCAATTACCACTCAGTAGGCTCAAGCTGTGAAAAAGCAACAAGGCAATTCTTAAAGTGTGAGACCATGAATCAAATGAACAACATTACATTGGCAAATAGCAGAACTAACAGTTCTTGTAGACAGATATCTAAAGTGCTGTTATCTGCCAAATAAATAAATAAATAAATAAAAATTTGAATAGTAAACAGTAGTTACTATCTATCTATTTCAGTAATATCTGAGGTGCCCATCACAGTAGCATCTAGGCACTAGGAACAATAATAGCAGTTATTTGAAATGACAGCTTCTTTCCAAAGAGAGCATATTACCATATTACCAAAGGCTAGAAGATGTATGTGTGATGTGGTTTGAAACAGGAACACATTAACATGCTTTAAATGCTTAGGTCCTGATAGATGCACATGGGTTAGAGCTGGAGATAGTTAGGCAAAGAGAACAGAGAGCTCTATTGGAAGCAGAGGTGTGGGTCTTTGTGGAATAGACAGGGTCCTGTGGAAATGGGAATGAGTCTTAGGGCCTGATATGCAGAGGAGGGTAATATCAGAATCAGAGGATATTTGTATAAAGGAGCCTGTTTCCTAAATAATAGAGCCTTCAGAGGGCAAATATCCTTCTGAGTCTGAAAAATGGATCACTGTCACCAATTAGATATACAGAAGGCCTCTTTAGTAGTCAGCAACCTACTATAAAGCTATTACTAGTCAATATTAGTGAAAAGGTCAATGCCTGAAAGTCAAAGACCCAGTGTCTACTGTCCAATTGTATTTGCACTCATTCGAATCTTGAAGAGAACATACCATCCCTTCTGATGAAGGGCTGAAGTATAGTAAGCATACAGGCAATTCTTTATGGAGTTTCTGGGCACACACAGGCCTTAGCTCACTCTGAATCGCTAGCCCACAGACAGATACAGTATGTACAGCACAAGCTAAGTCCTAAAGCAGATAAATCATGGAGTAGATTTCTTAGTAGATGAAGGATGATGCATAGCTGACAATTACAAATTTTCTACCAGCCTGAAAAATGAAACATGAGCCAAACTCCTTAAGAGAAGGGTTGCCAAGAAACCTTCATGGTGCTGTATCTGCCCAAACAGGCAAAGATGGAAAGAGGTTTCCAATTCTATGACAACATCTCAAATATTATCTACTCTGATTCTTTTCAAGGGAGATTTACAACACAAGAGAGAGCTTGGTGGAGGAGACTCTGTTACTGAAATAACAAAGGCAGGTGCAGATCATGCTACTGCAGAACACCTGGAGATTATCAAGACAGCAGAAACTATTGAATAACTGTTGATATTTCACTATAGAACGTCTTCTTTATTATTATTATCTTTAGAATCTTTCCCTGCCCCACTGCTTTTTCCTCACTACACAATATTTGGACCCCTGGAATGAAATGAAGCTTTCTGATGGGCTGTCACCACAGCCATAAAGGGCCAGTGAGCTCCCCGATTAGCACCCAGGTATATCAACTTTGCTCTGTTTGTCTTACAATTCCTATTAAGACTAGAATCACAAAGCCAAATTTTTATGGACAGGCGCTGAAGGTATCAGCGAAGCATGAGTGGAAAGTGGTGGAACCGTAGTGGAATGCTGCATACAGCTATCCACATCCCATATGGTATCATGTTTGATACTGGCTTGAGTGCATTTGCACTGCTAGTTCTGGGCAGGTAAGCAGGGATGATCGCGGGAAGCAATTCAGCTTCCTCAAAGTGCACATTTGGGTGGTGGGACTTGTGGTCTCTGCTTCCCCATGGTAGGTCTATGGAACTGAGCAGATCTATAGGGAGTGGGACAAAAGAGGAGGTTTGGCCCCTCAAGGCCTTTTTTTCCCAACAAGGCGTTCACGCTTCCAGTGAAAACAAGGATTAAAAATCCTTTGGGGCAAAGAATGCTGGCAGTTATAGTTTATATATTTAAATATGCACTCAGCATCTCTGGGCAACGCTAGGGAATGCATCTACAAGCTTAAAACTACCTGATGCAAAATAAACTATTCACACTATTCATAGCACAGACAACGTAACAGGCCATTTATAAAAAATGTAATAACATTTAATAGCAACAAATCTATTTTAAAAACCGATAGGAGCATATTGTCTCCCTCTCTCCCCAGTGCAGCACAGGGTGGACCAGAAGACCCTTCACCCTTCTGTGGAAGGTATATGACCTGATTGGGCATGGCGACTTATATTCTTCCAAAAACCAAAACACTTGCTAAGTGACAACAGTGCAGTGACAGAATGGGAGCTCCATGCATTTGGCTGGGGGAGGGGAGGGAGGAGCGGAAAGGAATGATCCTCAAGTGTTAAGATTCCAAAGCCAAAATGCCTCCCAGCCAGCTCGCTGAAACTGTGCACCTGAATTTCATTTACATCACTCTGGCGCTGAAAAAGAGCTTTTAAGTGGGAGTAAATTAGGTTTACACCCACTCTGAGGCTCCTTTAGACTATTAGCATGATGTAGATTGGCTTTAGCATAAATGAGAATCAGTCTATATATGTCATAGTTATTGCAGTAATAGAAATAGGCTAACACCCCTATAAGCCATTTGTGAGCCCTCTAGTGGTGCTTACTGTGTTCTACATTGCAGAAGGTGCCAGAAACCAGTCAAAGCAGCAGCATGTATCTAAGTATGTCTTGCATGTTTGTGCATATTCAGTAAGCCCGAGTACTTGGACCCCACCGTGTGCATATGGTTTCCTCATATTGTTTGTTGTTTGAAGAGGAAAAGACAAATTAATTATACCTTCTGAAATATGGGACTAATTATAATGCTTTGCACTTATATCATGTTTTTGCAGCACAGAAGTGGGTAAGTATTATTGGACCCACTTTACACTTTGAAAAGAGACTCAAAACACTTTGTATGAGGTGGTCTAGAAAAAATGAGCTGGGTCTACCACCAAGGTACAGGCTACCTGTGTTTACTGATTAGCTCCGATTGGTCACAATTCACATGGCATTGTTACTGCTCTTTGGTTGGAGGACAGTAAATTGCGAAAGCAATTTTAAAATGTACATCCTGTTAACTTTCTTACTAGCAAAATTCAACACATGGAAATTCAGGACAGCAAACTTAGCCAGAGGAATCGGTTAAAAATTCAAATCAATAGTCACAGAAAATACTTCGTAATATGCACCCAGCATTGTTTTACAACTTTTCATAGGCACATTACTTTTCAACAGGCATTCTCTCAGCTGTTGGCAATATTTAAATAACCGCAACAGATTAAGTCATATTATTGACTAATCACTTGCCAAGCCTCATATGCCAAGTTGCTGCCTGCAGCGAATTGTTATGCTTAATTTAGGAACAACTGACAGTAATGGCTTATATTGGCAACTGCAATTCAACTGTAAATGTAACAGTTCAAATGTAGAAGTGCATTGTTTTCTTGCTGCCCTCATTTTTGGCAGTCGCACTGTGGACTGAATTATCTTTTCATTTATACCAGTGCAATTCCGCTGAAGTCAATGGTGCACCAGAGAACAGAGATGTCTGAGGGAAACCCTAGTTTTCCGAGGAAAATTCAACTATATCAGAATCAGTTGGTGACATAATCTTGGGTATGAATTAACAGAAGAGTGAAGATACAGAGCCTGACACTAGTGCAAGAACACTGACTTCAACAGATTTTTACTTTGGGGAAAGAGGGAGGAGAATCAAGCCAATAAATTAGAAGTGTACAATTATTTATTTTCTTACCCTCATGAATATATTGCCATTCATGGATGTAGCTGCTAGATTTTCTATGACGCAACATCAAACTCAGATGGGGGAAGATGGTTCCACTCGTGTGTTAAGATGCTGTATGAAACTGTTATGTTTCCTAACTTCGCTTCCTTCTCTTTCCCTCTCTCCAGTGCACAATGGGAAAGAAATTAAGATTACCCTCAAGTCAGTAGTAGTTAGATTTTGAGGGGACATCCACATTTGGAGATACCTCAAGCTTCCAGCAGATATCTGGTGTTTTTACCAAGTCTTGCAATATTTAGTGATCTTAAAGTCTCAGGTCCTGGCGTCATGATGTTCCATGTCAACTTTCAATTTAAAACAAAAATTAAGTTCCTAGCCCTCATGATTACAGAGAAAAGCTTGAAAACATGACCTGAGTGTTTCCCTAAAGACTCAGAAACCAGAAGGCAAACAAAAAGCACTGAAAAGGCCTTATTTGTTTTTAAACCTTAAGATTTTTAAATGAGGGGTTGGCAATAATGGATACCTTCTCGATATCTTTAACAAGATTCAGTATATAGTGTAATCTCTCTCATGGGAGAGAAGAGACAGATCTCATTTGGAATGAATATTAAGGAGATTCTTTACCGAGGTTATTGGACTACAGCCCTGTAGTTGTCTGGTTCTCTAGCTTCTGGATTAACTAAAACACGGCTTCTGTACTTACTGTCACCAAATAGGGTCTCCCTGTGCTGTGACCAGGGTGAACAAGTCACCAAAGAGCTGTTGACTATAGTTGGTCAGATCAACTTTGACAGAATCATTTTCCATCAAAATCTAAATGCTTCATGGAATCAGGACCTTCATGGGACCTGAAGAAGAGCTCTGCCTAAGCTGGAAAACTTGTCTCTCTCCCCAACAGAAGTTGGTTCAGTAAAGATATTACCTCACCCATCTTGTCTCATGGAATAGTCTCGATTTTGCTAAAATTTTGTTTCAGAGAGAAACAGAAAAATGTTCTGACAGTGTTAAAATGTCTCGTTTTGACATTTTTGGAAATAATTTTTTTTTAAAACTACTTTTCATTTGACATTGTCTGGAGTGACTCATGACTGAGAATACCAACCTTAGGGCAGATTTAAGAACCAGGGCACAGACCCAAAACTGGTTGTGAATTCTATACTCAGTTTTCACCAACCAAATAAATAGTGTAAACTCCTCAGGCACTACACAGCTTTAACATGGAGTCACAAACATTACCCTTGAACAGTCTGATCTATCTTGCTACCCTGGCTAGCTTGACTCTATGATAGGTGGTCACTTTACACCAAACATTACAAAATATTCAGATTGTTCCCAGTCACTTACCCCAGGTCAATTTACACCTTAAATTTCACACCAAAGTCAATGCTTATAGCCAATCCTATAGCAAACTAACTAAGGATTTATTAACTAGGAAAAAGAAATAGAGTTAATTACAAGATTAAAACAGATAAACATACGCACACAAACGAGGTGCAGTCTTAGGTTTCAGATAATGATAGAGCTGCTAAATATGCCAACTCTATATGCCCATTAGGGTTAACCCAAGTTAGTCTGGGGAATCTCTTGCTTATGTTTAGGAAGCTTTGCCCCTTACAGCCCAAAAAGCATAAAAAGACCTTAATTCCTTCTGGTCAGGGATTTTTATCCCCATCTCCCTACAGATCAAGCTGATGGAATGAGTGCTTTTGCATGTAACCTGGGGGTGGGGAGCAATTGACAAAATCTTTGTACCTCACCAAATAGGGAAAAAAAATTATCCGAATGCAAAATGCTGGTTTCCTACAGAAGGTGTTCTCCTGCCTAACAGGGAGGACTATTGAATCCAAATGGGCCACCATGGAAGAGAGATTCAGAACAAATATATTATGTTATAGCATGGGATACAGCTATTCTAAGTAAGATGAATACATGCAGCATCCTACAAGCATTCCATAAAATCTAAACACTAAACACATTCTTCTAACCCTAATATCTATTTTAACAGTACTAATACACAAGTGAGTCAGACTGGTTTCCAGCTATGCATTTGTCAGCATTCAGTGATGCCTGGGGGCCTTGGCATGAGCTGGCACCTGGTCTGCCAGCAACACAAAAAGAAAGTGAAGATCAAAATGAAATGTTTCAATTGACCCAGAATGAAGCTGTTTGGAATGTTCCCTTGCAGAGAATTTTGAAATATTCAGGTTTTGTTCTGATTCAGAACAAAGAAACCGTGCCTGCCATACAATATAGAGACCTCTCTTCAGGTCTCTTAAAAATCTGTCCTCTGTATTTTTTTTCTGAGAATAGCATGTCTTAATTGTAAAAGACTATGACTTTCCCCCTCTTATTGTTCATCTTTTGCTGATGCTTGCAGAGCAGTGTTAGTGCCAATTTTCACGTGAGTCTTCAACAATAGAATCAAATTACACTTTATTTTTAATCATACCTCAGCAGTAGGTAGGGCCCTGGTGCAACTGCCAGGGCCTGTCAGTAGAGATTGTCAGATAACCTCCATCTTCAATTAATAGACTGTTGAAATAAAGCGTATCAGAACAGGAAAATTACAAAAATAAAGAGACAAACAGCAGTTACCACCCAACTGCTTGTTAACACGGGAATCTTAAGGGGGTTTTCAAAGGTCACTATCACTGTCCTCATTTCACAAATGGAGAAACTGAAGCACAGAGAGGTGAAGTGACTTGCCCAAGGTCATCCAGCAGGCCAATGCAGGGCCTCCCAGAGGGGGGGGCAAGAGGGGCAATTTGCCCCAGGCCCCGAGCCCCACGGGGGCCCCCACCAGAGTTTTTCGGGGCCCCCGCAGTGGGGTCCTTCACTCCCTCCGGGGGGCCCGGCAAACTCTTGTGCGGCCAGCGCAGGAGCTTCTGCCGCTCCCGGTCTTCGCCGGCGGGGGGTCCTTCCGCTCCGGGGCGGAACGACCCCCCGCTGGCGAATTACCGCCGAAGACGGAGCGGGACCCACCGCCGAAGTTCAGTCCGGTCTTCGGCGGTAATTCGGCGGCGGGGGGCCCTTCCGTTCTGGGACCCGCCGCCGAAGTGCCCCAAGACCCGCGGCGGGGACCCCCTCCGCCGAATTACCACCGAAGACCGGGCTGCACTTCGGCGGCGGGTCCCGCTTCGGCGGTAATTCGGCGGCGGGAGCCCCCGCCGCGGGTCTTCGGGGCACTTCGGCGGCGGGTCCCGGAACGGAAGGGCCTCCCGCCGCCGAAGACCCCAGGCCCCCGGAATCCTCTGGGCGGCCCTGGGCCAATGGCAGAGCCAGAAACAGAACGCAGATCTCTTGAGTCTCACTCACTGGGAGTAGAATCCAGGACTCCTGAATTCCAGTCCACTACTCTATCTACTAGAGTATACTACTATTATTAATTATAATTTCACTTACATTATGTCTATATCATTTATATTGTACTAGTGCCCAAGACCAGCATCTAGGAGACAATTATTTCCTCTTACCTAATCAAAATTTGCTTTCCATGACTATTCTGCAATATTCACTTAAGTTTCACTATTCTGGTGAACATTCTTGCCTCGAAACTCAGTGTCAAAAAGTTCTGCAAACACAGTCAATGCAAATTCATTTGAGGAGTCAAATTAATATGAATGAAAAAATTTGTTTTACAGTGTTCACCACTATTATATAAAGATAGTTGGGAAGGGAATCTAGCCTTTAAACTGTGATTCATTCATGTTACCACAGTGCACACTATAGAAGAAAAGGCTGATCCCTCAGCAAAATTCTCTTCTGCAATCATCGTTGGAGAAATCTTATCTTTAGGATGATTTCTGCTGCATATTCTGCACTGGTCTCACACATGCAGTAGTTGTATGAGAAACAGTTGCAAAATTTGCAATTGAGATCCACAGTGGATGGAAGCAGAGAATTTTTCTCCAGAGATTAGATCCTATTTCTAGTCCCTCTCTGGGAAGTTTTAATTATCATATTTCTCTCATTCAATGCTTGAATGTACATCTTCCCTAAAAAGCAATTGTGTAGGAGGACCTCTGATAACAGATGTATCCCTGACAAAATGAGGAAAAGAAGCCAGTGAAACAAAAATCATGAAAGTTTCACTTTGATCTTATTTATTTTTGGCAATGATGAGTTATTGTCTAGCCTGTAGCAACAATAACAAATAAGACATGTCTGTCAACCCACTTTCTTTCTTGTTGTGGATTACTGTATTAACATAGGTTTTGGATCAGATGACAGATGGAAAAAAATTAAAGGTGTAGTTTACAGAGTGTATTTAAACAGCCAAGGGCTTCTTTAGCTTGAAGAGCCATTGACTAACCTTTTATCACTGCTGTTAATAATTAAATTATGCTTACAGACTAATTACTAATTTGATTATCTGCTGCTAGAGGGAGTTGTCAGCTCACCTGTGCAGCACCACTCTGTTGGAAATGATCGCTCACGATAAGAGATTCTGAACGTGGTTCTTCTTGAGAGTTTGGTTATGCAAGGTTTTGTTTCTCTGTGCAATTAAGCGCACATCGTAACAGCATATAACCCTGTCCGTCTGCCTGGCACCTGAAAGTAATCCAGAGAACAGACTTTACAGAGAGGATAATTATTGCACCAGAAATGCTGATTCGCTGTCACGAGCTTTAATTTGTGGTTGTACCATGTATAAGAAGATGCAGGTGCAGGACTGCTCCAAGGCAAATGATAATAGTGCTGTGGATTAGGTAAATATTATGGCTGGGCTCATTCAAGTACCGTGGACAACTGCTTCCATGTTAGGAGGCACTAGGAATGTTCAGGCATGTACCAGTGTTTATAACTCAAACCCAAATATGTTCATAAAACCTGTTCATGAACAATTACAAATAATGAACAAATTAATACAAATCAAGCTCAGTGTACAGACAAATTTTTGAACAAAACAGAGTGCCAGACCCAGTGAATAAATTCTTTGTAATAACTAGCTTGGCAGACTCTATTGCTTACAACCCACTATGATCCGTTTTCATTCTCCAAAGTGCACATAGCACCCAGTTTCCTGATGAAGGCTCTGGGTGGTGTAGTCCATTAGGCATTTTCTGAACTAAGAAATACTGTAATGACAGTGACCTCTAAAGGGCATTGAAAACATACATTTTCAGAAGTGCTGAGTACCCACAGCACCCAAGGAAGTCTATTGGCCCTTAGGTGAACATGTTAAATTACACAGCACCCATACTTCTCATTTCTAGAACTTTTTATATCTATTCTATGAACACCAGTAGATGGGGTTCTGTTATTAATTTTAATATCTCACGGTACTGGACTCTTTGTTTTCAAACATGGTGGCTTAATAGGACATCTAAACACTGCTTTTGGATACTAAGATTAACACATAGGAATATAAATGCCCACTTGAAGTGACATTTGTGTGGCTGAATGCGAGATTGGGGCATCCTATTAAGATATCCATGTATCTCCAAATTGGCCATCAGTGAGAAATTAGATATCCCATGCAGAGCAACCACATTTATTAAAAAAAGCTCTGTGTTGTATGTATACTATTCGTGGAGATTGTCATAGAAACAGTTCTGGAGGCTAACCTAAAGGGTGTGTGTCTTTCTTTAGTTATGCAAGTAGTAGAAAGCTTTTCTCCCCTTTACCGTTTAGCAAAAATGATTAATGACTACAGATTGTATGATGTCCCATGGAGACAAAACAAACAACCTAAACTCATGACTGTGGTTTTTGCCTTATGCTCCAATGTTTTGTATTACTTTGTTTGGTCAAGATGTACTGTAGGCATTACTTGGAGTGACAATTCAGTGAGGGTTGTGCCTATGTAACTGAGGCCAGAATTTGGCCTTTAGTGATTTGAATCTCATAGTAATAGGTTACTCATGAGTGAGGAAATTCATACTCAACACTTTTTATATGCTATTTATGCAAAGTTCCAGGAAACATCATAGCAGTGTTCACAACCTTACACACACACCCTGCTCTCCTAACACAAACCATCATTCTCAGATCTCCTCCTTTGTTTAACAACAGCATTCCTTTTTAGTACCTTTACCCTATTATCCCTGTTACAGTCTTTTTGCAGTTTACTAACCAGATTAAAGAAAACTCAGTTCATTTGGTTTGTCTGTTTGTGTGGACAAATGTTAACTTGTGGGATTTTGCTCACGTATACACTGTTTTGTTGTTTTCTAGATGCACCCAGATTTTTTTTGTTTTACTTATTTCTCCAGTATTATAATTTACCTTAAATGGACAAATGTTAGCATATCACCTATATACCAAACAAAGATTTTTTACAACCTGCTATTAGCTGAAAGATCAATGTAAATAATGCAGCATTTATAACACAATGCAGTAGGGTTCAGGATGCAGGCCAAAGAGTTTATGGAGGGGCACATTCTGAACTGCAAGACTTTTCTTCTTATAAAATCTGGACATTTTAAGGTTTGAATCACAGTCTGGAACATCTCTGTCATTCTAACCAAAAAGCTATTATTAAAAAGAGCTGAGTTATACAGTTTGCACAAAGGCCCTGTCAACACTAGCTTGGGAAGTCTTATTAACACTTTGCCAGCAAACTGTGCTTAACTATGGTGCTAGAATGCTTCTAACACCATTTATCCTGCCAGTGTTGAAAGTCTAAACAAACAATAAACCGTCACACTTCATAGCCAGGTTTGTAGCTAGTTTATTGATCACAAGAACCATGCTTACACCTTTGGAAGAACTGTATTTAAATGCTGTGACATTGCACTTTATATGATTTTATAAAAATATGCTAATGAGTGTGAATATAATGTAACTAGAATATGCTTCATGAAAAAGGTGTCTTGTAAGGTATCATTACAAAGCTTATAATCTACGGAGTGTGGTCATCCTATTTGTATAAATGTACCACTCTTGTATCAGAAACTAGAAATATAGCTCTAAGGGCCTATTGTAATTATGCAAAGTGTGGGCCATTAATGGTGGTTTGGAATCTTGATGGCTCTCATTAACCAGGACAATTCTTGCATGGGAGTGAATTGCACTACACTGTTATTCTATTATCCATAATAATAATATGATTTGCAGCATTGTATCCACTATCTCCAGACATGAAATTGTTACACTGAGTTCTCACTTGCAAAGTTCTCACTTGCTTTATCCCGGTGATCTTATCTCCTATCTCTTCACTAAAGAGTCTCATTTTTTTTTTCACACTTAATCTGGGAAGATGTTTAACTGTAGATGGCTCTGTTTTATTTGTAAGTCTTCCTGTATACCTGTGTGCTGGCAAGTGGGTAATGAAGTCTTGCAGTGACATGTGATCATGTCACCTGAACTGGAATCCATCTTTAACCTGGTGCTTTTCCATTGAGAAGGCGGGGGTGGGAACCCAGAGAGGGACAAAGGATTCCCGCCTTATGCAAAAGATATATAAGTGGGTGGAACAGAACAAAGGGGGGGCAGCCATCATGAGAAATCCCCTAGCTACCACCTGAGCTTGGACAAGGGCTGTACCAGGGGAAAGGATTGTGCCCAGACTAGGAAGGCATCCAGTCTGTGAAAGAAACTTATTGAAACATCTCTGAGGGTGACATTCAGTTTTATTACTGTATTAGGTTTAGATTTGTGTGTTTTATTTTATTTTACTAGTCATTTAATTCACTTTGTTCTGTCTGTTACTACTGGAACCACTTAAATCCTACTTTCTATATTTAATAAAATCACTTTTTACTTATTAATTAACCCAGATTATGTATTAATACCAGGCGCACGGGGGCAAACAGCTGTGCATATCTCTCTATCAGTGTTATAGAGGGCGAACAATTTATGAGTTTACCCTGTGTAAGCTTTATACAGGGTAAAACGGATTTATGTGGGTTTAGACCCCATTGGGAGTTGGGCATCTGAGTGTTAAAGACAGGGACACTTCTGTTAGATGCTTTCAGGTAAACCTGCAGCTTTGGGGCAAGTAATTCAGACCCTGGCTCTGTGTTGGAGCAGACTGGCATGTTGGGCTCAGTAAGACAGGGTGCTGGACTCCCAAGTTGGCAGGGAAAGCAGAGGCAGAATTAGTCTTGGCACATCAGCTGGCAGTTCCCAAGGGGGTTTCTGTGACCCAGCCCGTCACATATGTATTGTGCTAAAACTATGTGTGACAAATACTAATCCCAAACCAATCAGCGTGGCATATCACAAATTTTCTAAGAGTTTTTGCTGCCAGCACATTACCCTCATATTAAGTGTTAAAAGCAGAGAGTCATCTTCCTGGAGTAGTATGCTCCAACGAGAAGACTCTGTTTTCCTCACTTTTCCTCCTCATCTAATACTTTAGTTAAGTAACAGTAGTAACAACAAGGTACAGGAAAAAATGGATTTAAAGTATTTCTGGAGAACAGTTATTCAGCACTCTCATAAGAGCAGGCCCATTGAAGATCTCAAGTTGGGCATCCAAAAATTGAGAAAAACAAAAGCACTAGTCATTTTATAAAATATTGGCCTTGGGGTTTAACCTTAACAATGGACTAAATGGGTTGATATTTCATTACATTTGGTTTTGTATTTTTTTAAAGGAAAAACAAGGCCAGGGAAGGGGAGAGGAGAAACCAAAACCCAGCACTATTCAGGTTGCAATGAGTGCAAGCTCTGCTCGAAAACTTGTAATCCTCTTTCTCCGCAGCTACTCACTTTGTGATATTTATATGTGCTGCTGGCTTTGTTTCTGGAATTTATAAGCCTTGTAGTAAGCTTGCAAACTACTTAATGTAGAGCTATTCAGCTAGTGGAGCTTATGACTTCTGCTGCCTTTAGCAATAAATGTGCAGTTACAGTAGCTACCTGTATGCACAGGATGATGTATTTCAGTGTCCACCAAGAAAGAAAATATTCCATCGCATGCCCTCAGTGTGCAGTTTTCAAACAGACCAACCTTTGTTAATACCAAACATTTTACAAATCAAAGCCAATAAAGACACTGCTGTTCAGTGAGGGCTATTTCCACATGAAGTTTCACGATCCTGCATTATTGCTACATGTGAGGGTGTGCTACCTTTCTGTGATGGGTCGTGCTCACCACCTCCTGCTGGTTGCTCCAGGAATTAGCTCTGTCTATCAGCAGGGCACACTCCTCTTGTGGTGTCTCACTCTCTGTCACTGCTTCTCCACCATCTCCGCTGTCTGTGGGGACTTGCATCGCTCCCAGACTGCATCGTCATCTTCAGGGCACAGACTAGGGTGACCAGATGTCCTGATTTTATAAGGAAAGTCCCAATGTTTGGGTCTTTTTCTCACATAGGCACCTATTACATCCCACCTCCTGTCCTGATTTTTGACACTTGCTATCTGGTCAGCCTAGCATGGCCCTATGGCTGTGAACTGTCAGTCCTCTGCCCGGCCTCTTGCCGCATGGCGAACTACAACCCCTAGTCCAGCCCCTCGCTCAGGGGCAAACTGCAGTCCTTTGCCCGGCCTCTTCCCTTGATGGCCAGTGGGGAAAGGTGGGGGCAGGCCCACCTGCTACTCGGGGCCTCGACCCAGCAACCCTATAGCTGGCAGCAGCTCACTGGCTCTCCTTCCCCTCTGCTGCTACCTGCTTTCCCTGGGCCACTTCCCCGTAGCCCCAGCACCTACTTGGCCCTTGTATCAAGGCCACAGTCTGGAGCCAGCCAGGCTGGAGCGCCACTTGCTCCCCTGACCCTGCCCAGCACTGCTCTGCTCTGTCCCAGGTACTTCTTATAGGGCCCAGCCTGGCCCTGATTGGCTGCTTCTAAGCCTTCCTCTGGTTCGCTGCTATTAACCTTTTGCCAGCCAATGAGGGGGCAGCTGTCCCGTCACACTTCCCAAGAGTGAAAGGGAAACCAAACAAAATATTAAGTAACTGAAAAGAAGGAGCGGTCTGTCCTACTGCACTCAGTTACAAAATAGTTACTTCAGGGCTAGAGATGCATCTCTTTCTCCCAAATTGAATGGGTCTGCCTCAAGAGAAGTACTGGCCTAACAAATGACCTCCTGTAAAAGAAGTCAAAATATTAGTAGTGCTGGCTAATGTGTAATAAAAAGGCTGTTTCTGGGTTAATAATATGTGTACTGCCCTAAGATTTTTACTGCCTAGTCTTTCATGTATTTTGGGATACTCATCTCCATGTGTTATTGTGTTTGGATAGGGTGTTACGTTCATCTAGTAAAAATCTGGATGTCTTTTTGACATTGTCTGCTACTTGTCTTGAAGTATACTTCCACAGCTTCAGATTGTAGCTGTATTCAAAATAGTGGGGTTGAAAGAGGGCCATGTTTTTTAATCACACAAAGTGGGTGAACATTCCCCTCCCTCATCCTTTTTTTGGTTACTCCAAAATTGATGAAGGATTGTGCTCAAATTTTCCACTTTGATTAAAGACCAAACATAGTCTCTGATCCTGTCAACACTTTAAGCATGTAGGCTGTCCCATTTACTTCAGTGAGGCTCCTCACATGCTTTAAGTTAAACGTGTGTAAAGGTTTACAGGATCGGGACCATAGAAAATGTCATTCCCAAAGATGAAATGAATATGTGCTGTTTTCCCACCATACAATGGCAATAATTGTATCTGCCTTTCTCGGGTATTGTGAGTATTTATTAGTTAATGGACCAAAGTCACTCCTGGCTTAAGGAGATCCAACTCTACTGAAGTCAATGCAATGTCACTGACTTATACCAGTGGGGAATTTCATCCATTGTTTGTCAAATGCTTTGGAATCATAATGTACAGAGCAAATATAATTTTAAAAAAATCACTGTCTATTGTAGACTTGTGCTGTTTCCATAGTCTGAGGTAGTCACTGGGTAGCCATGGCTAAACAGTCAAATTCTGTTAGAATTTAGCCAAGATCTACATGTTACATCAAGTCCCAAACTTTACCAGTGTTATAATGCTAGTGCCCTGATACTAGACAGAGCATGCATATCTGCCCAAGCATCATACCTAGTAGAGCTTAACATCTAGGACAGTAATGTAGTGAAGGGACAGGAGAGAAGGGTGAATAAATGGGCTTAAATTGCAGCAAGGGAGGTTTAGGTTGGACATTAGGAAAAACTTCTTAGCTGTCAGGGTAGTTAAACACTGGAACAAATTGCCTAGGAACAAATTGCCATCCCCGCATCACTTCCTGCAGCTCCAATTGGCCAGGATGGGTGAACCGCAGCCACTGGGAGCTGCGGGCGGCCGTGCCTGCAGACAGTCAATGTAAACAAACTGTCTCGCGTCCCACCAGCAGATTACCCTGACAGGCCACGTGTGGTCCATGGACCGCAGGTTGCCCACCACTGCTCTAGCCCCACTAAAGTGTCTGCTGCTTGTACCACAGAGGACAACTCCTTTCTTGTTTTCTCCATCTTTGATTCATTTTCAGCATTATCTAGGGTAGGATCCGAAGGATCATCCTCTTTGAGTGGTGTTCTTGCTTGTATGGTGGATAAGAATGTGTTCAACAAGCTTGCCAGGGGTTCACTCTCTGACTGCTTTCTTGGCCTTCTCTGGCCTCTGATGTAATTTTAGTGTTAATGTTCTATTCTGGTAGATACCAGAGATATTCAAGATTAACTGTGTTATCAACGTTTTTGTTCAGATATCATTGGTAAAATAATTTTCCTTCAGTAAAATATGGTTTGCTCTCTTCTGAATACCTAAGACTTGAGGAATAATGCATAGTTTTACCTCCAGACAGCATGGATCTGCTCTCTGAGGGATCTGTTTGGCCAACATACCACAACCTCCCAGCAAGGAAGGATGGTCCCATGGTTAAGGCACTGGCATGAAACTCAGGAGATCTGGGACTGAGGAGGTATGCCTCTACCACAGACTTCCTCTGTGACCTATGTCAAGTCACTAAAGACCTGATCCTTTGTCCACTGAAGTCAATGGCAATGTTCCTGTCAATGGCCATTAATCTCCCTGTGCCGCAATTCCCCATCTGGAAAATGGGAATAACAATACTTTCCTTTCCCCCATCCTTCATCTACCTTATCTGTTTAGTGTGTGAGCTCTTTCAAGCAGGGACTATCTCTTACTATATGTACTTAGAGTGCCTTGTATGATGATACCGATATGTCCTATTGTAATGCAAATCATAATGATATTGTTCCTGAAAGAGGTGTAATTAAGATGACCAAAATACTATCGTTGAAAAACTGAGAACATACGTTTGGATCACTTCAACTAACCAACACAAATGGACACTAGCTAAATCAGCGTTACTTTCAGGATACCTGAAAAAGCTCATCCTTTTCCCTAAGCATTTGAAAATGGGGGGCAAATGTAACTGTAAAGGTGAAGTATTCTTTGGGGGTAGGGGGCTCTAAGTTTTTAAACTCCCTGGTTTACTGGTGGTTGGTAGGTCAAATTGTATTGCTTTATTTAGGGTGTGTTTTTATGCTACATCTAGGGCACCTAGAGAATATGGACACCCACTTTAACATTTCTAGAGATAGTTTTAATAATAATAACAATAATAATAATAATGAAGAACTGTCTAATTTTAGATAGCTACCTTATAATCCCCCCTTCTTCATCCTATACTCTTTTTTCTTTGCATGTGGAACCCAATTTAAAATTGCTTGTATAACTTCTATTTCAGTTGTTTGATTGTTTAGTTTTTTATTTTAAATAAAAAATGTCAGTGAAAAAGACGATAATGAAACAAAACACTTCAGTCATTTACCATAATTAGCAGCAATGGACTTTGGGCTAGCCATGTAGAACTCCACCCCTTCTTGTTTTTTCTAATTTGCTCTCAATTTTTTTTCTTTTACTGAGATGGCTAATAAAACACATAGCAGACTTTAATGGCAGATAAGTGAGAATTTTTATTACCTCTGCAATATAACGTAGAGTAAATAGTACAAATAAATGCTTGCCAAATTTGAAACAAATAATAACCTGCTTTGCAGAGGCCATTTCACCTTTCAGTTTCTATAGTCTTTAAATTAGTATTACTGAACCTTGGGTTAAGGGGTTTCTTCTAAGAACAGTTTTAATAGTTTAACTCAAATACAATGCACACAATGATGGGAACAGATTCTTCAGTCATTACTCTATCTTCAATTCCCATTGAAGATAGCAGCAATTTTGCCTAAATAAGAACTATAGAGATTGTCAGAACATAAGAATGGTCATATTGGGTCAGACCAATGGTCCATCTAGACAGTATCCTGTCTCTGATGGTGGCCAGTGCCAGATTCTTCTGGCAGTTGGAAGTTTAAGGACATCTGGAGCATGGGATTGCATCCCTGACCATCTTGATTAGTAATCATTGATGGACCTATCCTCCATGAACTTATCTAACTCTTCTTCTAACCCAGTCATACTTTTGGTCTTCATGACATCCCACGGCAATGAGTTCCACAGGTTGACTGTGCATTATGTGAAGATACTTTTCCTTTTGTTTATTTTAAACCTGGTACCTATTAATTTAATCAGGTGACTCCCTAGTTCTTGTGTTATATGAAGGGGTAAATAACAGTTCCCAATTCACTTTCTCCACACCATTCATAATTTTATAGACCTCTATCATATCCCCCCTTAGTCATCTCTTTTATAAGCTGAGCAGTCCCAGTCTTCTAAATTTCTCCTCATATGGAATCTGTTCTATACCCCCAAATCATTTTTGTTGCCATTCTCTGCACCTTTTCCAATTCTAATATATCTTTTTTTGACATGGGGCAACCAGAACTTCATGCAATATTCAAGGTGCAGGCGTACCATGGATTTATATAGTAGCATTATGTTATTTTCTGTTTTATTATCTGTCCATTTCCTTATTGTACCTAACATTCTGTTAGCTTTTTGGACTGCCACTACACATTGACTGGATGTTTTCAGAGAACTATCCCTGATGACTCAAAGCTCTCTTTCTTGAGTGGTAACAGCTAATTTAGATCCCATCATTCTGTCTGTATAAGTGAGATTATTTTTTCCAGGGTGCATTACTTTGCATTTATCAACAATGAATTTTATCTGCCGTTTTGTTGTCCAGTCACCTAGTTTAGTGAGAACCCTTTGTAACTCTGTGCAGTCAGCTTTGGACTTAACTATCTTGAGTAATCTTGTATCCGTTGCAAATTTTGCCACCTCCTTTTCCAGATCATTTATGAACATGTTGAACAGCACAGGTCCCAGTACAGATCCTTGGGGAACCCCACTATTTACCTCACTCCGTTGTCAAATCTGACCAATTATTCCTACCCTTTGTTTACTTCTTAACCAATTACTGAGTTATAAAAGGACCTTCCCTATTATCCCATGACTGCTTAGTTTGCTTAAGAGCCTTTGGTTTGGGACCTCGTCAAAGGCTTTCTGAAAGCCCAAGTACGCTATATCAACTGGATCACACTTGTCCGCATGCTGTTGATGCCCTCAAAGAATTCTAATAGATTGGTGAGATATGATTTCCTCTTTACAAAAGCCATGTTAATTCATCTCCAACATATCGTGTTCATCTATATGTCTCATAATTTTGTTCTTTACTATAGTTTGAACCAATTTTCCTGATACTGAAGTTAGTCTCACTGACCTGTAGTTGCCAGGATCATCTCTGGAGCCTTTTTTTTAAAAAATAGGTGTTACATTAGCTACCCTCCAGTCATCTGGTACAGAGGTTGATTTAAGCAATAGAGGCTGATTTAAGCAACATACCACACTTAGTACTTCTGTAATTTCATATCTGAGTTCCTTCAAAACTCTTGGGTGAATAACATCTGATTCTGGTAACTTATTACTGTTTAATTTATCCTCTAATGACACCTCAATCTGGGACAGTTCCTCAGATTGGTCACCTAAAGTGAATGGCTTGGATTTTGGATCTCCCCCACATCCTCTGCAGAGAAGACTGATGCAAAGAGTTCAGTTTGCATCTCTTCAGTGGCCTTGTCTTCTTAGAGTACTCCACTGACTGTTTGGCAGGCTTCCTGCTTCTGATGCATTGGGCCTGATTCTCTCTTCCAGCCTGCTGTAGGAAGTTCTGAAGCAGTAGCCATTTTGTGGTTTGGTTTAGATGAAGCATGTTGCAGAATGAGTTGCTGTTTCCTCTCCCTCAAAGAGCCTTTATAGTTAGTCTTTCTTTTTAGATTGTTTTCCTTTATTGGAAATGGAAGCCACCTAGACTGTAAACTACATAGACTATCAGGGTTGGAAGGGACCTCAGGAGGTCATCTAGTCCAACCCCTTTAGTTGGGGATTGGTCAAAGCAGGACCAATCCCCAACTGGCCCTCTCAAGGACTGAACTCACAACCCTGGGTTTAGCAGGCCAATGTGCAAACCACTGAGCTGTCCCTACCCCTTTGAGCTATATGTCTGAGGGCCCAGAGAAGTCAAATATCACACAGAAAGCCAGTGCCATAGTTGGAAGCTGAAATATGATCTTTAGTCATGGATGTCAATATCAGCATTTGCATGTTTCCATGTGATTGTTTCCCTTAGACATACTTATTTACTTAACCCCAAGTAAATACATAATTGTCCTCATTTCCCTAATTTCCTAACATTAATTTTAACAAACATGGAGCCAGATTGTCCCTTATGAAGAAAAAAAAAGCCACAAAAGGAGAGGATCCACAACAAGTTCCATTTGCAGAGCTTTCCTCAATTGTCCTATAATGATGGTGGAGTTTGCCTTTTTGTGGACCAGTCTTTCAAACTTACGGATCTCCCACAGGCCCCATATTTCTGTCCCCACTTGGTCCCATTTCAGCATGGCTCCTCTGGAAACAGCTATCCTGCACTCTCCTAGTTATCTGCTACCCCTGAACCACGCTTCTTGGAGTATTCATTGTGCAGTGCCCCAGACCATGCAAGGTAATGCTGACTGTGTCTGGATTACTGTACACTGAGATGTCCCGCAGGATTAACCTAAACAATGTTTTGCGATCTGTAAATTTTGCCACCTCATTGTACATCCCCCTTTCACCAGAGTGTTAATAAATATATTCATCAACACTGCTTCTGGTATGGTTCCTTGAATCTTAGCACCCCACTTTTAACATTTTGCCATTATGATAATTGGCCATTCATTTTCTTCATTTAACCAGTCTCTAATCCATGATAGAACTTTACCACTAAGCTATGATTGCTTAGTTGCCTTAAAACTAATTTTTGGAAATGAGGAAGGGAGTTTACATTTCTTTATCCATCACCGATGGCTTTATTGTCCTCAATTAATAGTTGCACTACACTAGGTAAACCTAAGCCTACATACTCATTAATGAAAATGTAATTATACTATAATTTTTTTCACAGCAACGTGGTTTACATACATTTTTAATTGTCACTGTCTGAAGCAGCCTATTGCAACAATATTTACAATTTCCAGGCAAGTTATTCATTAACTCCCTGATCAATTGATTTCAGTGGGACTAATTGTGACAGATATGACAACATCCTTAAGAGAACTCATTGAATTAATTTTAGTATTTTTGTGAACCATTGAATTAAATGACTGGTTTATGTACTATTGTGGGACAGGATTTCATGTAACCTATCTAGGGGGAAATGTGACATGAGGTCTGGGACTTCAATGGACTATACTGAAAATGTGCCAGACAAGAAAGGACTTTTGGTGCAATATGTGTTAAGTGGATTTCCTGGGGAATACCTCGGAGGAGGTTAATGCAAATTCCCCTCCCCGATTATGCAAAAACCGAGTCTTTTAAAGCTACACCCTGAGGAGAAGGTGTTTGTCTGCTGATTACCAGTTCCAGAGACTGGAAATCAAAGACCTGAGCTGTATGAAGAAATGGCTGAACTACCCATCCTGTATTCTGGTTCTGAATCTGAGACAGTTGTGAACTTATAACCACAGGAAAAATTCAGTTGTGGGTTTTGAAGGTCTGATATCTACCAGAGCCCTTGTTGGAATTGGGGCGTGAACTCTGGTAAGCTTTTTCACATGTATTTTCACAGGTTCTTGCATTGTTTTAATATGTTTTCTCTGTAAGGCTTTCACATTTACAATAAATGTGCTTGCTTATAAAGAGCTATGCAGTAATTTTGACTGCTACCAAATGCACTGTTCATAGCCTTTGGAAAGAAAGAAAAGCTCAGACACTGGCCTCTTTAGGCACTCTGGCTTGCTGGGAATATCACAGTGCGAGCAGGGAACTCTGGAGCCTTAGAAAGCCCTGGTCAGGAGGAAGAGAGACATGGGTCTCCACCCAAGAGGTGATGCCAGGGAGTCAGGAGCCTAAAGTGTGTGGCTTTGGTGGGCCACAGAGGGAAGAGTTACCCTGAAACTGTGACTCTACCCATTGTAGTAAAGTTAAGCACGTGTATGTTTACAGGATCACGGCTTAGATGACAGACTCTGCATTTTATGGACTTTAATACCATCCAGACTATTCCACAATAACCAAAGTGAATGAAGAAACTATTGGACAGTCAAATAGCCAGAAATTTATCCTGAAAATATGAAGAAAAAAAAAAAGAGAGAGAGAGAAATACAACCAAGTGGAGGACTACGCAGCACATTACCTGAAAGCAATCTATTGCAACATGGGTATTTATTACCCAGAGAATTACAAGAAACACAGTTTCCTTTGCAATGAGCAATACCACTGTGGATTGACAGACACTTTAACTGTAACAGAGTTTGGTAAGTCATAACTGACAGGAATCTATATTTCCCAGCCTGCCCTCATCTGGCTCTAAAAGAAAGAGAGACTGAGGCCAGTTGGAACAGCCAAAAGCCAGCCTGAAAGGTGAGTTCTAGCTCACCTTGCTCATGGAAGTCCGGCTTCAAAACCCTAAAGCCAGGATGAGCAGCTCTGGCTTCTTTACAAACCCCTGACTACTTTCTCCTGTCCTGAGGTACTTTTTATAAGCAAACCCAAAGTGTGTCAGTACTGTCCCAGGAGTGTAACTCTAATAAAGCTCAAAGGGCTGCAAACCCCGTAATGGCAACACTTCCAGTGATGATGTCATCACATCATCAAGCTACAAATAAGCTACATTTTCTGCCATCACTCTTTATTGGGGCCATGCTTCCATATGTGCAATCAGTGGGACTGATGGGAGAGACACGTCCCCCCCTACACACCTGTGGTGAGGATGAGGCAAGAGAGAAGCAGAAGAGGAAACAGTTTGGCTGACTGATGTGAAAGGCAGAGGCAGCACCAAATTCAGCCAGCCAGGGGAGTCAGAGGGAAGAGTACATGTTGCTGTTAACAATGTCTCCTCTCCCAGGGATGTGGGGCGGGGAGGTCCCTCCCCATAGGCCTGTAGCGTGTGGGAGAAGGCAGCGGACACCTGTACAACCTCTCTCACAAAGCTATGGTGGGTGGTTCGGAAGTTACAGGTGGGAGATACTCCTGCTGGGAAGACTGGACCCAACAGGGGTAGAGAGAATATAAATCCTGGTGGGAAGCATAGGACACTTGGACACAGAGAGCATTATACACATGTACACACACACACACGATCATGCACACGAACACACTGAGACTTTTCGTACTGGGGTCAATCATGTCCCTCAGATTTTCTACCGAGTGGTGTGGCTGCATGCGACGAAAGGATGGTCAGCAAGTGCAATTGAAAGGTGCTCGGTAGAACTCCTCTGAGTCTTTATCAGTTGTCTATTAAAGCATACAGATTTAGTCACCACACTCGCAGATAAAAACTTTAACTTCAGATAAAACCTGACTTCAAAGCCAGGCCTTGTTTTCAAGGTCTGATTCAGGCTGATAAAATTTAGGTTTCCTGTTATCAATACCTCCTAACCAATAACAATCCAGTTTGAGATGATCACATTCAGAACAAGAAGACACAGACTTGAGTGTTTTATACAGAAAAGGTGTGAAATGCTTTAAAAATGAATAATACATATAAAATAATAAATACTAATGATAAATGTTGAATTGAAGTTCTCTGCCTGGTTTCAGAGTGGTAGAGTGGTAGCCATGTTAGTCTGTATCAGCAAAAAGAACAGGAGTACTTGTGTCACCTTAGAGACTAACACATTTATTTGGGCATCAGCTTTCATGGGCTAAAACCCACTTCATCGGATGCATGCAGTGCATCTCTGCCTCTCAGCCAAGGGCTCAAAAGGTTTTTACAACACTATTGGTGCCTCACAAGCTACTTTGAAAGGCGAGGGCATGACAGAAGGGCACCACTCATATCAGGCTGTACAATGAAGGCACTGTGCATATGGGAGATTCACATCATATGAGTTGGTGTAGGGATTAAGCGGAGACAGCCTGTGTCTCTCCTATTCAGGAAATACCAGAGGGTCAAACCAGTTCCCTGTGCAGACTATAGAAGCCCTGAGGGCTGGCATAACTCACATCCCCCACTGGGAATTGCTGGGGCACAGGACCATCCTACCGCCTCTCACACCCAGCCCACCATGAACACCTTAACAAACCCTCTGCACCACGAGCTCTGTGTCTGGTCAAAATGCCCCCGGCAGCGGTGCTGTTCACCGGCCTTCAGGAGCTTTCACCCTGCCAGCTGGCCCCTTTGCACATTAGAGCAATGGTGGAATTTGGATCACAGAGTCTAATCCTCTGCTGGTAAACTCTATCACTCAAATGTTTGGAGAAAAACAAAAGGGGCACGAAGAGGGTGAAAATGTAAATGAATCTTCACAGAAAGTTGTTTGCTTTTATCCACTCAGGTCTGAATGTGACTCACAATCATTATTAAGGGAACTTTTAAATATTCATCTCTTAACGTGGGCACACTTTAAGCACTGTCACTTTCAAACAGAATTTTTATGAAAAGATTAACCTAATCAATGAGTGGCTTTACAGGGTTATTGCAAAGAGCACACATCACAGAGAAAACCAATAAATCCAAAGGTCCTGGGGATTTCAGGGGGAAAGTGTCTATTTCATGAGGATTTGGTGGAAGAGATTGGGAAGAAATTATAGAGATTTGATAGAATTCCTCAAATCTGTTCTGGTGATGAAAAAGACACGGGTCCCTCCCCGAGAGGCTCTCATTTTATTAGCTATGAACAAAACCAATTAAGTGACTCACGTGAGAAAGATGAAGCAAAACTTTTCATTATCTCTTTTCCTGGTAATAATTCTTTGTCATACAAACATGTAAATGGTTTGCTATTTCCTAATGATTAGACAGAAGAAAATAGATTGTTTTTTACCTTCAATATCACTGGTGTAAATCCTCAGTAACACCATGAAAGATGTCGGAGTCACTGTGGATTTACACTGCTGTAATTGAGAGCAGATTTTAGCCTGATAGTATGGTAGTTTATTACCTCATTCATTTCCTAAAGCCTAGGGAATGATATACAGTCAAGTGTCACAATGGTACAGGGAAATACCTGCCTGTACAAACAGCGAGACTCTGACTCATTGAGGAATACCAGCAGTTGGTGTCACTGCTGATCCACATCATTTTAATACCCTGCTTGATGCAAATGCTGGGGCTGATACTACATTCCAAATCAAATCTATAGATCAATCGCATCATCTGGCGCTTCGGGTTGACATTTAAATCTGGAAAATTTAAAAAAGCAAAACCAGCTTTCAGACGGAACGACAATAACTGTGGTCTTCCTTTATGGAACACATTAGCGTAATATAACGACCGGTGAAATCAGCCCATCATTGTACTGAATACACAGTGCCTGGTTAGAACAAAAAAGACCAGTTGATCTTAGCTGTCAAACCTGAGATCATCATCAAGCTTTTACTTATCATCTCCTCTGTCAACAGTACCCCTCTAGAGAAAAGAAATGGCAGCAGCAGCCAAAATAGCAGCCTGCAGCGCATGAGAGGCTTATGGCCTCAGCAACCTGATGGTCCTTAAAAACATACCATTCTAAATGGGAATGTGTGTGTCACTGTACAAGGGAGGTACCTGGTAGTTTTCAGCAACTGGATTACAGTGAATTACTCACAAGACAAAAGACCTGGTGATATAATGCTGTTGCATTCAGCATTTACAGTCTATCTGTCTCCTGATCTGACAGAAGGAGAAAGCCCGTGACTTTAGATGAGGAGTTTGTTTGACCGATGTGTTTGTGCTGCTGCAACAGCAATACAAATAGAGATTTTTTTAAAAATACACATTCTACATTAATGGATTATTATAATTGAAATCTAAACCAACAAAAAGAAGAAAATTCCGTGACAAGCTTTCCTCACTTCCCCCATCTCAGTCCTACTCATGCTTGCCAGGCCACTTTTGTCTTTGACCCTCTGTATCTCACCAATAGGATATACCTTTCATTGCTTGAATACATAACATTGGGCAATGGAACATGCCCCTGGACAAATACTCTATAGGGAAGCATGTGATCTGGGCCTAGCAGAGTCATCCTGCAGATAGCCTGGCTCGAGAAAGGTGGGGGTGACTTGTGCCTCTTTGTTTTAGGAAGCAGTCTGCTTTGTCTCTCTCTGTTTCTGGGTTCCTGTGTGTTATCATTCTGAATTCTAAGAAATATATTGTAACTTTCCAGCAAGAGTATTTTATGTTTCTATCTAACTTCTCCATGTGTATGCCATGAACATAACACTTTTCAGGTTGACTTATAAGACGTGTTTGCAAGGATGCTGAGATAGGCGTTACTCACCCATGCATCCATCCATGAATTTTTAACGTATTCATCACCATGACATAAAGGTGCATAGAGAAGTTTGAGGTAAGAAAGACAGAGACCAGAGGCACACAACATGATCTGGAGCATCTTTGAGAGAAAAATACCAGAGGGTGCTAAATCTGGGGTAGTGGAGATCTACTGGGCCCCATGATGGAATCATCAATGAGGGAGGGGATTGTGTGCCTGACAAAAGGTCATGGAGGACATGTTCCTGTTGGTCTGGAGAGAGAGTCATGACCTTGATAGGTAGCCATGGAACTGTAGTTTGCAGGACAGTCTTTAAAGATTGAGCAGCAGCACTATGGGGCTGAGGAAAGGAGAGAAAAGAGAACACTTCACTATATTTGGGGGGCTGAAGACAGATACTTCATTGAACAAAAGAGTCTCTGATACTTTAAAGCTTTACTCCTCACTATGCTGAATCAGAACTTCTTAACCCACTACTTTGTTACTAAACTGTTCATTACCTAACCCACTTTGTCTCTCTAATATCCTGGCACCAACACAGCAACAACTACACTGTGTATAGCCCATCCCATGTCTGTCCTGATTACTGTATCTACCCACCTATTTCAGTAAAATGATTTCAATACACAGAATTGTTGCCAGTGGCAGCATTATAGTAGTTACACTTCCTGGACCTGATCTCCACTCCAAGAATTCAAAAGTGATGTAATTACCTTGGGTGAAATCCTAGTCCCATTAAAGACTCTGGGAGTTTTGCCATTGACTTCCGTGATGCCTGGAGGACTTCAATGAAGTTACAACAGTGTCATGGAGTAGAAAATCAATCCCTCTGATTTATTGCATCCATTCTTGGCTTTATCCAGGCATTTTAGGATCTAGAGGGTTTAAGTTAAGTAGCAAGCACACTTTTAGTATGTGTCTAAACAATGTTCCTGCCTGGTTCATCTGATTATTAGTCAATAAAAAAATTGATTTGGATTAATGGGCTATGGAGATATAAATGAGTGCTTAGTTCTGACCTGACATTTACCTTCATGAAGAGGAGAGAGATGATAGCTTACCAGGGACTTTATTTGCTTGTACCCACTGAAAGCATCAACACCTGAAGGTAAAGGAAATAACTTGGAATGAAGCAGCAAGTTGTCAAAAATGAAAGGGATTTAAATGGATGTTAGTAAAGTCAAATCAGGAATGTGTGATTTAAAGAAGGATTTTTAATATTAAAAAATAAATCACAGGTAAAAACATACAGTATGACATATAGAGGTATCGTCTACATCTTCTACATAGGAACAAACAATGTGGGCCATATTTACAGAATGGCCACTCTATACAGGGAAGTAGTGACTCTAAAAAGGATTGTGGGGTGTGGTGGATAATCAGCTGAACATGAGCTCCCAGTGTGATGCTGTGGCCAAAAGAGTTAATGAGATCTTGGGATGCAAGCGTACAGAGGTTATTTTACCTCTTGTTTGGCACTGGTGTGACCACTACTGGAATACTGTGACCTGATCTGGTGCCCACAATTCAAGGATGTTGATAAATTGAGGAGGGTTCAGAAAAGAGCTGCAAGAATGATTAAAGGATTAGAAAACACGCCTTATAGTGACAGACTCACAGAGCTCAAGCTATTTATTTTACAAAGGGAAGGTTAAGGGGTGATTTGATTACAATCTATAAGTATCTACAGGGGGAACAAATATCTAATAATGGGCTCTTCAATCTAGAAAAGAAAGGTGTAACATGATCCCAGGTTTGGGAGTTGAAACTAGACAAATTCACACTGGAAATAAATTTGTGACAGTGAGGGTAATTAACCATTAGAACAATTTACCAAGAGTTGTGGTGCGAGATTCTCTATCAATGACAATTTTTAAATCAAGATTTTTTTTTTCTAACAGAGATGCTCTAGGAATTATTTTGGGGAAGTTCTATGGGTTTTGTTATACAAGAGTCAGATTAGATTCTCACAATGATCCCTTCTGGCCTTGGAATCTATGAATCTATTAATCTTTTTGGATACTAATATTTCCTCTCTCTTTTATAGGCTTTCTTACTGAGTTTCAAATAGTTTTTCTATAGCAAGCCTAACTACTTGATCCTACTCATTCACAACTCACATTGGCATCTGTGAAACTTATGTTGGCAAAGTATCTGCATGATTTCAGATCAGTTAATATATTTACTTTTTTCAAACTGATAATCAAGTTTAGGCACTTTTAAAAAATTTAGTTCATTATAAAAGAAGAATGTAAAAGAATAGGAAACTGAGTTTAAAGTTCATATTTTAATGTTAATGTGGCTTTTGCCTTTAAACTTTAGCTAAGTGATTTGTTGTACTAGTAGATTTATTTCTGAGACAGAGTAACCCAACATGATCCAAATGGTACACAAATGATCATGTTCGCACAATAAAGGGATCACTCCTACAAACACATTATTTTTGGCCAGCTGTTCAAAAATGTCCAACAAGCTCCCCTTTAAGCTCCTAAGTGTCTGGATTTAAAAAAAAGAGCACAGCTACCATGTAGGGCCCTGAATAAGGTGGCTAAATTTTCAATGGAAGTTGGGGCTGTGGGATGCTTTTGAAAACAAGGCCCTGTATTTAATATATTAACAGATCTGCTATTTCATGAGAGATAGATCCCGATGGCTAGTCACATTTTAAAACAATATATTCCTTTTCTATATAACAATATTCTTCATACCTTCCTAAAGAGAATTTGAGACTAAGACTCAGGTGATCTGGATCATAGTCTGAGCTCTCGATGTTTTAAGATGAGACTTGTCAAGAGGAAGTGACTCAGTATTGTCGAGGGAGGAATGGAACACATGAAAGCGAACCCCCTATGAGAAGTACTAGTCAAGACAGAAAGACCAGGATCAGGTTGAAGGAGTGGAATGAGTGGGCGGGGACTTAGCTGGACATGAGATCAGAGAGGTAGTGCAGGGTGAGTCAATTGAGAGTTTTGTAAAATAGGAGGGCAATTACTGTATGAAGTAGACCAATAAGACCAAGGCCAAAAAATTGGTGCTAGGACAGTGGAAGGATGGAGTTAGTGGTACTTAAATACGCTCCCTCTTCCTGGAGAAATTGAATAGTCTGGAAAAAGCATTTTGGACCGCTTCAGAGTAGAAATTAAAGAAAACCATAATAGAGGAAATAACAGAATTCAAGATGGAGACAGATAAGAATTTCACAGAGTCAGTGTCAAGGAAAGGACAAATTATGGCATCATGCCAGAAGCTATGATAGGCAGACAGTCTTACAGAAAAGGGAGACATAGGAAACAATAGAAACACGTGAAGTTTTTAATCACAGTTAAGGAGAGTGATCTTGATCTGGAGGAAAGGTTAGAGTTAGGGGAAAGAGGAAGGAAGGGTGGGTCCATCGTTAATGAAGATAATGAGGCTTCAGGAGACTTTGTTTCTATTCCTGGCTGTGTCACAGCCATATGTGATTTTAAGCAAATTGTTATTCTTGCTGTGCTTCAGTTTACCAATCTGTGGCATGTGAATGATAATACATCCTTCACAGGGATGTTGTAAGGGTAAAATTCTGTATTATTTAAAGATGTTTGGTTAGAAAGCTCTCCTGAGGTGCAAGGTATTATTATTATTTACCTGAAGCACTTTGCTAATGAATAGTGGCATAGCCAGGGGCTGACCAAATCAAGACAGCAGATAGACAGGAGACAGTGGGATTAGAGAAAGGGATGAGGAATTAATGTCATCTGTGTGGAAGTGATTTCTGTCTCTAGGTAAATCTACTCATCTATGTACCTATATTGTGTTCATCACCGTAGTTTGTGAATGCTTATATCCAAGGCTGAAGTTAACAATAAGAGGTTCCAGGGAAAAGATAGCGCATGAAGAAAGCACACAAAGGGGATACTCATTGTTCCTTCACCATGCCAGAAAAAATGTACTATTCATGGCTTTCTTCTCGCCAAGGCCTTTTATAGATAGTGCTGTAAAAATCACTATTTTTAGGTGTTGAGTATCCTTACAAAGACATGTATCAACTCTATTAATGTCTCTCTTTCTTGTAGATACTGTATCAGTCAAAGGTGTTGACGCAGAAGGGGACTGTGGTTGGACATACAGTACATACCATTCTCTTCACACAGTTAAATTTACTCAGCACTGGCTTTCTGAGCCACAACCTGAACACTGCAAATAGAGCAAATGGCACATAAAACCTGTGAATTCTGTGGCCATTTTTTTCAACCCCGGACACATTTGTGGTGGATGGCAAACAACTTCCTAAAATGTGACTTTCAGCCAGATAACGATACAACTTGTTGGCACTCTGTTTTAGTCAACACTGGGCATTGTGGTCAAATCAAAGGGCTTGGAGACCTTAGGTAGATTACTCGCTCTGCCACAGATCTCCTGTGTGACTTCCGGAAGGTCACTTGACCTCTCAGCAACTTAGTTCCCCATCAATAGAATGAGGATAATAATGGTTTCTTTCTCCCACCTTTTCTCTGTCTTGTGTATTTAAATTGGGAGCTGACTGGGGCAGGGACTGTCTCTTACTGTGGGTATAGCACAGTGCTTAGCACAACATGTCTCTAATCTCAGCTGGGGCCCTTAAGTGCTACAGTAAGGTAAATCAATAATGCTGACCTGACCTGGATTTGAAGAGGTAACCTACAGATATAAGAGGCTCACTATTTCCATTACCAATCCACATAGCCATGAAGTTCCTTGACCTGCACACTCTTTGAAGATGCAATTGTTATCTGGAAGAACTCTTGGTTTTTTTTAGGGAAAAAAAACTGGAAGGGACCTTGAAAGGTCATTGAGTCCAGCCCCCTGCCTTCACTAGCAGGACCAATTTTTGCCCCAGATCCCTAAGTGGCCTCCTCAAGGATTGAGCTCACAATGCTGGGTTTAGCAAGTCAATACTCAAACCACTGAGCTATCCCTCCCCCCTAGAGCTTGTCAGCATGGGAAGTTCACAGGGAAGTTCACAGGAAAGTTAGGGCTAAATAGCTAGGGTGTTGATTTAGCTAGAGTGAGGGATAGCTCAGTGGTTTGAGCATTGGCCTGCTAAACCCAGGGTTGTGAGTTCAATCCTTGAGGAGGCCACTTAGGGATCTGGGGTAAAAAAAATTGCTGCTAGTGAGGGGGGGGGCTGGATTAGACTTCCTTTTCCCTTCCTTCCAGTTCTAGGAGATTGGTATATCTCCAATTATTACCTTTAATAGCTATTTTGCATTAGCCCCCTGCATGTGGACATTCTTATTGCATTGAGTGCCCATAAATGAGCAATAAGTATTGCTGAACAGTGTATGTACAGTAGAAGATGTGGAAAGGTACCTGCCCAACTTAAATAAGCATTGATTTGCTCTAAGTATCAAACAACATATGATTACGAAACAAACAATGTTTTTTTCCCCAAAACCTGCATGCATCAGGATGGAAAAAAGCAACAGGCATTTTCTGCTACTTTGATATTTTAGCATGAGTGATTCTGCAGGTGATTTTTAGAAATGTCACTTCACCAATTATGGGTCCAGTTTTCCACCGCCTGGTTCCTTTTATTAACAGCTGTGCAAAATAAATTTCAGGTCAGGGTGAAATGCTACCACAACAGTGTCAATGAATGGAGAATTCTAATTCTGTAGATTTTACACCCACTTTGCATTCACTGGCTCTGATTGTGTGTGAATGTGATCCTCTCTCAGCACAGGAAAGGAACAGTGAGGAGCAGAGGTGGCCTTAAGCCACCACTGTGATCCCTGTATTCTGGGGCAGCTGGGTGGGGAGGGGAGGATGTGTGCTCCTATGTAAATTAGATCAGCGTCAAGGTTTTTCTAACTTATGCTTTGCTTCCCATGGTTCCCTACTGGCCATAAGAAGCAGCAAATAGCTATAGTGCACTGCACTTTGGCCGAGCCCCCTTCTTCCCATTCCAATGTCTTGAGCTAGGAGGGGGGCCAGCTTAGTGCCCTTACACAAGTCCCCCTGCACTATCCCCTTAGTCAAGCACTCAGGAAGAATATTGCAATGGAGATTGACGATCACTTTCCACAGATGTAAATTACTACCCAAGGTGGAAGGCAGGGGGGAAATCAGCTCATTCATTTTACTACTATCTGGAGGAAGGAATTCATTTTACAAAAACTCTTTGAGCCCATTCTCTAAGTGCATTTCTGAGGACTGTATTTGCAATCAATGTGTATTCCCAAAATAGCTCTAATAACCCATTATGTTATTTTTGTTCCATCTGAGAAATACATCCAGTCTCACTTAATCCAAGCATTAGTTGTGCTTTTAAGAAAGACAGGAGCTCTTAAAATGGATATATGCATGAAACTCAAACAAAGGCTTTCTTACAATGCAAATAAATGAAGCCACCCAGTGAACAAATACAGTAATTTACAATTCTAATAAATCCTTTTAGCCAGATTTAATTGCAGCTGCAGTGAAGAAAACCACCTGCCGCACCAAAGAAGTCATCACATGGGTCTGATCCTCAGATGATGTAAATTGGTGTCACTATATAGACTTCAATTACATTAGTTATGGACTTCAGTGAAGCTATGCCAATGTACAGTAGCTGAGGATCTGGCCCTGCAGTCTGGCATCAAATTTCTCTCAGACATCAGCAGAATTCCCCAAGCTGCAAACATGTTGGTCTTTATTAAAGTAATAAAATGAAGAGATATATAAAACAGAAGAGGTTGTTCTAGATAGAGGACTTGATTCTCCTCCCACTTACAGCAGTTTTACATTGGTGTCAATCCACTGATCGCAGTGGAGTGACTCTTGATTTATACTGGTATTCTTGAAAGGAGACACAAACCCAGAAATTATGTGAATTTTTGGGATGACACAATTATCTGGAAAGACTGAAGATGGATGTTAATTTCTAAATGAAGTAACGTGCTGGCAAATAAAATCCTCACTGTGTTCTATGGGGCTCCTCTTCTGAGCAAACTTAGACACACGCTTGAGTGTTAGCGGACTCCTGGCTCCTTTTATGACCAATCATCAGTTCTGTGCAACATTCTCTTAAATAAAATAGCTTTCATTCATTTGTTTATTTTAATTTTTCATGAAAAAATGTAAAAGGGGTTGATTTGTCCATTTAAGACCCAATATGCAGAGCAAGGAAGCTCCACTTTTTTCCACTGCTGCCTTAGATTCAATCTCACAAAACCGAATTTATATTAAAATAACGTATTAAGTTTCGATGGATTACTTTTTAATAAAGAGCAGTAGGTAACGCTTTGAAGTCCCAAGGCTGTCACTCTAGATCGGGGATGTCAACAAACTCTAATCACTCAAGAGCAAGTTCGGGTGTGTGGTTAGCAAGGTGCTAACTGGTAAAAGAGGCAGGAAGCAAGGATAGCCAGGTGTTGTGCTTTGTTGTGACTCTCTGGTGCTTATGACTTGAAATAAAGTCAAGCTGAGCCCAGAGGGAATCTCTGTTCTGCTCCATGTGCTTTTGCATAACCTTCCCTGATTTTAATATGCTTCTAGTCTTTGTTGCAGTCACCGTGTAAGTGGTCAGGTTGGCAGACATATCATTCTTAGATGCTGATGGTCTGGCAACGCTCTTCATTTGCCAAGAGAGACAAAATGTCTCCATTGCTGCTCTGCATTAGTAAATTAAGGCACGTGGGGCTGAGGTCTTAGTAAGAGGTAAGTGTTGTTATTCCTGTGACAATTTCATTTAGAGAGCTAGGCCCGGCTAACCAGATGAGGAGAAATAAGAGCCACACTCTCACCTATATCCATTTCTAGGATCAGGTCCTCCTGTATGCTGGGAACTACTCTGTGCCGCTTGATGTAATGGCAGCCCAAAAGCAGGCTTACAGGCCACTTGAGGGTTCCTCAGGGAGTGTAGAGTCAATGTTGCAGTTCCTACTCCACCCCTCTTGGCCCCTAGTCTGTCTATTTAGATTTTTATACCACACTTATCACCATATTATCTGAGCATCTTTCAGTGGCGCATTAAGTGATGTGACTAACATCTGGCACGTTTATTGTTTTTCTCTTCCCAAGGGGAGAAGTGTGCTCAATGGGGTGTTTAGTTTTTGAAGTTTAAAAATTACACACAGACACACAGAAATCAGTGTGTGTGTGTGCATGTTATAGAAGGCAAGGTCAAAGACAGGTGCTGGGCACTTGGAGTAGAAGGTGGTGATGGACCATAGTTTCTGGAAAACAATTTCATAGTCTTGAGCTAGCCTCTGCAGCAGCTCTGTCTCCTGTCTCAGGGCCTACAGCCGGGGATAAGGGAGCAATTTTATGACCTGGCAATCCCCAGTTTCTGGAACAGCCCTCTTGAGGCAATGGATAGCTGGTGTAAAACAGAGCAGTCCTATGGCTGTTATAATTTATGCTGAGATCAGCCTGGCAGTGAATTAGCTCTAGGATCAAGGGGCCTTCTACCCACTCCTCAGGAGCACTGGCCACAGCTCAGGGCCTAGACCAGTGGTTCTCAACTATGGTAAGGGTAAGTAGTGGTCTTCCAGGTGGCACATCAGCTCATCTAGAGATTTGTCTAGTTTTACAACAGACTACATAAAAAGCACTAGCGAAGTCAGTACAAACTAAAATTTCATACAGACAAAATGAGAACGTAAGCAATTTTTCAGTAATAGTGTGCTGTGACACTTTTGTATTTTTATGTCTGATTTTGCAACCAAGTTGTTTTTAAATTGAGATGAAACTTGGGGTTATGCAAGACAAATCAGACTCCTGAAAGAGGTACAGTACTCTGGAAAGGTTGAGAGCCACTGCTTTAGCTTTCAGTGATCAGATTTTATCCCCTGTCCCTTCTGGTTTCTGGCCCACACCAGAAGTGCTGAAATTTATCATAGAACTATAATCACCACGTATGGTAAGTAATATCGATGGGGAATGCAGGATGGTGTAATGTGAAATAAAGGCTTTATCTGCATGTGTTTTGGGATTGGTTCAGCAGATCATCTCAAATGAGTTTTGATAACTGCAATGGTTTACAAAAACCTGGTGAGAAAGCTATAGTAATTTCAAAGAGATGTTTCAAACAATAAGCACTCTCCCTGACAGATCTCTCAGACCTGTCTTGAGCAACACATAGAATCCTTTATTGAGTCTCCGGTATCACTTTATAAATGTATACTTCACATTAACTAAATTAAGATAATCAGGTCTGTTTAGAACCTTATACAACCTAAAACAGAGACTTGCAATAGTGGCATTGTTCTTTCACCAGTTGCCAAAACAATTTGAAAAAAACAACAACATTATTTCTGAACTGGCTAGAACATGATTCCCGCTAGCCTCTTTGCCTACTGTCTCTGAGACTTCCTTCAAATGCCTCTCCGATATCCTCATAAAACAATATGTGCCGTAGCCATAGTCTGCATGGAGACTGTTAAAAGCCGACTGGTGGAGAGGTGCTGAGAACAATCACTGGAAAAATATGTGGAATCTTCAGGTACCATGGCCACATCCGTTCCAATGGACACCAGCTGGCTCCATATTTATAATCATTCAGATGTTCCCTTTCAGTTCTAACGTGTCGTATTCAACATGAGAGCACATTGTCTTAAAGCAGTGCCTTGCTGCTGTGTTGTGCTCTGACAGGAAACTTTTCAATGCATTCCACTGTAGGATCTTCTGATAACATCAGCAAACAGACTATTGAGCACACGCCTCATCCTCACACACCCCTCAAGACGAATGTTAACAAAGGCAGGCATTCTTTCACTCTCCTCAATGACACAATCACTGCACAAGCGGAACAATAATAAAGACACACGTCTGGGCAGTTAGACTAATATATGGCAGGATAAGAAATCATAAATCAGCCCACGCTGCAGCCATACCAAAACTAGCCACTTGAAGCCTTGGCAATTTGCAAAGTGAATCAGCATCCTACACTCCACATATTTTAGTTCTCTCATTGTCCAGAAAATGTCTCCTGACTCTGCTTGGCTATTGTCGGCTACCCTGGACTTTCAGTAGAGTCCTCCTCCCAACCCATCCTCAGGTGGCATGTAATAAGTGGCATGGACCACTTGCCTATGATATAAATAGCATAGGGCATGTCTGGAAAACAGGGGTGGCTCCAGGCCTCAGCACACCAAGCGCATGCTTGGGGCGGCACGCCGCGGGGGGCGCTCTGCCGGTCGCCGGGAGGGCGGCAGGCGGCTCCGGTGGACCTCCTGCAGGCGGTCCTGCTGGTCCCGCGGCTTCGGTGGAGCATCTGTAGGCACACCTGCGGGAGGTCTACCGGAGCCACGGGACCGGCGACCGGCAGAGCACCCCCCGCGGCGTGCCGCCGTGCTTGGGGCAGCAAAATGGCTAGAGCAGCCCCTGCTGGAAAAGGTACACAATATTTTTTATTTTGGTTTTGCCAACTATCCATCAGCAAGTTTTGGGGAGGGGACTATATCTCCAGAGTAGACACAGAAGAAAAATTCTTCTTCACCATAGGTGAAGCCAGAGTTGCTACTCAGCCTCATTTTCACAGAGTCCGAGCTACTAAGAGAGTTTATTTCTGAACCATTGTCCAGAACATGGATTGTTGGGAACGGGATTTCACAAATACATGTGGGACTCATCCGTTTTAAATTCTTCAGTTATTGCGGGTTCTTAGTCATTCAGCGGGGAAAGTGGAAGCGGACAAGGACATGAAGTGGACTCTTAATGTTGATCAACACTGCTTCTTTTTCTTCTTAGGCTGTGGGGGGGAGTTGACCTAAGATACACAACTTCAGTTACACTAATAGTGTAGCTGAAGTCGGCACATCTTAGGTCGATTTACCTGGCCTTGAGGATGGCAGCGAGTTGACCACTGCTGCTCCCCTGTCGACTCCACTTCCACTTCTCGCTGCGGTAGAGTTCTGGAGTCGGCGGCAGAGCAATTGGGGATCAATTTTATCGTGTCTAGTGTAGACACAATAAATCGATCCCCAATAGATCGATCACTACCCGCCGATCCGGCTGGTAGTGTAGACATACCCTTAGAACGGCAAGTCTTTGGCAAGGAAATATTGATTATACAGAGGACCTAAGTCAGAGGTGTGAACAGTAGTTCCACACATATCAGTGCACACTTATGTATTGCCTAGATAACAATCTGTCTTGGTTAAATCTGTCCAGATAAGTTGGAAAAAAGGTTTTAGTTTCAAATAGAGACTTTTTCTGGAAGGAGGAGAGAGGAAACAGAAGTGTTGTCACTGGCAGGCATAATAAGATGAAAGGCTAGAAATACTGACAATCTAATCATATTGATAAATACTTACAGTGATATAGAAACAGCAAGATTGTGTTTCCATTTCACTGATCTCTAGAACAAAAATGGAGATAGTGCAGGATGGAGCACATTAGATATGATCCAATCTATGCCATGTAAATTTTCATCATTTGCCAGTTACTGACAAGCAAATGGATAGAACCTCTGGCAACAAGGTGGTGGGAATCTTCCCATTGTGGTTTTAACCATGTTGATTTCACATTGGAAGACAGAGATTTAAAACCATCAAATGGCCTCATTTCGAGTGACCAGCAGTAGATGACAATCAGTACTTGAAGACTGTCCAGTTCAGAAGCAGTGAACTGTCTCAAACACCACACAGTACCACCAGAGTGATGTGGTTTAGATTAGAATACTAGAGCAGGAGCACTTATTAGCTGAGCAACTCACAGATTTCAAACATCCCACTTTCTTACAACAGGAACTAGACCTTCATGTCTGATTTCCCCCTTTTCACTTAGTTGTTGGTAAGTATTTAAGGAGATTAACGTCTAAAAATCTTCAATGATTTTTAGCAGGGCACGGGCTTGACGTCTTGGTGGAGTTCACACATGAAATGGAAAGCTGTCTGTTATGGGATTTAGATATGCCAATAACTTGCTTTCTTTTGGAGCTTCAGCACAATGAGCTGATAGCAAAGGCTAAGTGTGACACTGCCAGGATCAGCAGGATCGCCCATACAATTAGGTAGGTGGAGAAAATGTCTTCTGGTCTTAAGAAATATACAGTACTCATAGTGTACTCTTGGAAATACCTATAGATCTCTTCCTACCTACATTTTGATGGAAAAGTAAGGAAAAAGGTGACATCTCTCTCTTTGGACCCAGCATTTACATACAGGTTCCAAAAAACTGCTTGGAGCTACAACCTGAATTATCCCTATCAATGCTTGGTGTTTTAATGTGGGAAAGGAAGATCTGCCATAGTAAGAAGTGCTGTTGTTGTGGCCATTTGGACATGGTGCTATGTAGCGAGGCATTTTAATCAGTCTTTTACTGATGAATAGCTACAGCATACAAATTTTGATAAATATATAGACCTATTAAAAATGGCTTGTAATATTTTAAAGCTCTCTAATAGGAATCCTAGATGACCTTGTAAATTGCAGCTAGAATATCAATGTATGACCATTTTTCAGTTTAAATAAGACCAGGACAGTTTCTGACTGCTTCTTGTCCTTAGACATTCCCATGTACTTTTCATGGGGATGAAAGAGCTGTTGGGCATGATCTTCAACTGGATTAGATCAGTAGGAAGTCAATGGAACGGTGCCAATTTACACCAGCTGAGGATCTAGCCTGTGTTACTCAATATCCTGGCCAAAACCCAGCATGAGTAATTGCATTCTGCCAAGTTCCCCTGCTAGTTTCAACTGGAGAAAGTACTCTTCACTTCCCCTTTGCAGAGCTGTGTTGCTAAATCAGAGTGGCTGCCATATTCCACAGAAAGTAAAGTCTGCATAGGTGAAATCCCTGTTGTACACACATCCTACACAATGTTGTAGAAATATCACAGGAAAAGCCAGTGGACTGGACCCTTGGCAGGATTCATGTATGGCAGAAATGGGCCACACCTTAAACCAACACTGCCCTACTAATTGGAATGTCTCTTCCAGTTATCCCAAGGATAAATTTGTATGCCTTTTGTGGGTTCAAAAATCTAAATGAAATCAGATTCAAGCCATCTGGGTGTGATTGGGGAGCTTTGTTCTTAAGATAAGCAGAATACTTTCTGCTCCTTCTCAAGACAATTGCATCATCTTCAAGTCAATGAAATTCAGACCTCACACGGAGAGAAGTCTAACCCTTCACCTGTGTAAGGCTCAGCGAGATGGGCTTGTGTAGCTTTCCCCGGGGCTTTTCACGGAGGTCATACACAGTAGCTGCAAGTATTTCCCAGTCTACCAAACCCAATAGAAGATTACTGAGAGTTGGACAAAAACACACACACACACACACAAACAGTAATTCTACAGAAGCTTGCTAGGGGTGCAAGGTTACAAGCAGAATTGTATTTGAATCATGCAACCATGTCACTTTGTATTGAAAGAAATCAGACCCAGAGCATGGGCACAGATTATCACTTCTGCTCCTCTCTTTTTCTACTATTCCAGCGGTGCAAAGGGAGTAGAGACTCATCTTCTGGAGTGGGGGAGTACCCAGGGGACATGGAACCAGCTTCTATGCCCCACCTCCCTGAAACTCTTATGCAAGAGGCATACCAGGGGCAGGTAGGGGCATGTTGTGGTGGGGGACAGACAGGAAGGGACAGTGGCCTGAACATAATGCCTTTCTTAGCTGGCAGTTGGTCATTTAGGGATCACTTCCAGCTGGCACAGATTGGATCAGCCCTGAGAGTGCTCTAATCTGTGGCTAGGGCCAATTAGAGACCTAAGGAGCCTTAATTGGCTCTTTGGTAGTGTAAATTGAATCCAGCAGGAAATTTAGACCATAATTTATATAAGCAAATTAACATTTGAAAAATCATGATTTATGACAAAAATACAAAATCTATGGACTAGTTGCTTTCTGATACAGTGGAGCAGCTGATTCAACAACCTGTGTGGCAGTGTTCACTGATACATATGAGTGCAAGATCCAATGCTGAATACACACTTCAAAACATAGTACAGCATAATAACAAGAAGGCAGTAGAGCTGTGCAAAACTATCCTGCATTGTCCTGCACAAATAAAACATTATATTATTACTAGCATTTTTTTTTAAATCTTGTGCACTTGATCAGTGGTAACATTTTGTCATTTCTTCACATGGATTAAACTTCCTTCTATGAAGAATTTGAAATGTAACCAAATGTCAAAAATGTTGATAATAGTGCCTAGGCTGAGCTTCCATGCTGGAACAGCAATATTTTGGGGGAAAACGGTGATTAAGAAAGTAAATTTAAGGCAGTTCGAGTCAGTGTAACATACAAGTTCAGGGAGCCTAGAGACATGTCCTTCTAGTCTCACCTAGACCAACCTCTGTTTTTCTCTATCTTCTGTAACACCACCTACTTTCCTGTAAAATAAATCCAACCTGGGACACAAGAGGGCATAAAGTGTTTGTATGTATTTATATTATAGGATGCAGGTGATCTTTTATTGTGTGATTTAAATGTTTGCTTAACTAGATTATGTACGTATGTCAAGTTTTCTGGAATTCATTTAAATTTCTAATCAGCAAACATAGCAGGGTAGCAAAACATAGGGCTCTCTTTTTTTGCTATAGACCAGGGGTCGGCAACCTTTCAGAAGTGCTGTGCTGAGGCTTCATTTATTCACTCTAATTTAAGGTTTTGCGTGCCAGTAATACATTTTAACCTTTTTAGAAAGTCTCCTTCTATAAGTCTATAATATATAGCTAAACTATTGTTGTCTGTAAAGTAAATAAGGTTTTTAAAATGTTTAAGAAGCTTCACTTAAAATTAAATTAAAATGCAGAGCCCCCTGGACCAGTGGCCAGAGCCCGGGCAGTGTGAGTGCCACTGAAAATCAGCTCGCATGCCGCCTTCGGCACGCGTGCCATAGCTTGCCTACCCCTGTTATAGACCTTACTCCTTGCTCTAGCAAAACTCCCATTGCAATAGGACTTCCGCCAGTGAATGAGTAAGGATTGCAGTGTAGTGTCCTTAGATATTGGAAATTTAAAATATTTCAGTGTTCCAAATAAATATGCCTTAACACTCTTTCTAAAATGGGGATATTAATACTGCTTATAACACTTCATTTCTCCTGCCCTTTCTTTGGCCTGTCTATTTAGGTTGTATGCTCTTGTGCACAGGGATTTTCTCTTACTCTGTGCTGGTAAAGTGCCCAGCATAACACAAACAATAAATAACAATAATAAGTTAAACCAGTACTTCCCTTTGGGTGAACTGATTCCCACTCCCCATAAAAGTGGCTAATTTTTAAAAAATGTGTTTTATTATTATGAGAGTTCTACACACTTTACTGACATTTTTAGCTTTCAGTTATGTTGACTGTGTTTCATTAGAATGCAATTATTTTATTGCAATGAATTAGTCACTGTTAAAAGAAAAGGGCATAAGCAGACAACACTTCCGGGGTGATTTTCAGGTCTGATGACTGTGCCACCCTGAAGGGGAATGTCTTCTCAACAAATCTATAATATTTGTGTTGCTATATTAGGAAATCAGGTTTCCAGAGAAACTGATGGGCACTACCGATTCATTCTGTAAACCTTGTTGCAGAGAACAAGAGGTCATGTGACTGGTTTGGCTTTCACCCAACCCCAGCATTCCAGTCCAAATGCATTGGAAACACATGCATTAAACATGTCCTGGAGCAGGGCTGCCCAGAGGATTCAGGGGGCCTGGGGCAAAGCAATTTTGGGGGCCCCTTCCATAAAAAAAAAAGTTGCAATGTTATAGAATACTATAGTCTCATGGGGGACCCTGTGGGGCCCGGGCCCCTGGGCAAATTGCCTCACTTACCCCCCCCGCCCCGGGCAGCCCTGTCCTGGAGACACTGAAGAGAAAGATTTCAGAGTGGTAGCCGTGTTAGTCTGAATCAGAAAAAACAAGGAGGAGTGCTCATGGCACCTTAGAGACTAACAAATTTATTTGGGCATAAACTTTCATGGGCTAGAACCCACTTCATCAGATGCATGGAGTGAAAAATACAGTAAGCAGAATATATATTATAGTGCATGAAAAGATGGGAGTTGCCTTACCAAGTGGGGGGGGGTCAGTGCTAACGAGCCAGTTCAATTAAGGTGAAAGTGGCCTATTCTCAACAGCTGACAAGAAGGGGTCAGGGCAGTCAGAGGGCGGGGAACAGGGGGGTTGAATGGAACAAACAGTTGACAAGAAGGAGTCCCCAGGGGGCAGTCAGGAATGAGAGGGGGTTGGATGGGGTGGCAGGGGGCAGTCAGGGTACAGGGAGAAGGGGTGGTTGGATGGGGCAGGAGTCCCGGGGAGGGGGATGAGAGGAGATGTTGGATGGGGCGGCCGGGGGCAGTCAGGGGCAAGGGTTCCAGGGGTGATCAGGGGACGGGGAGTTGGATGGGGCAGGAGTCCTGGGGATGGATAGGGAGTGGGGGGCAGGCCACGACAATTTATACAATTTCCAAAACCCAATGCAGCCCTCAGGCCAAAAAGTTTGCCCGCCTCTGGGTTAGGTCCTATGATGGTGTCCTGCATCTGATGAAGTGGGTTTTAGCCCATGAAAGCTGATGCTCAAATACATTTGTTAGTCTCTAAGGTGCCACAAGGACTCCTCATTTTTATTTATTTTATTTTATTTTATTTTTTAAGAGAAAGAGCGTCTGATATTCCACTGCCTTGCCCTCTTACTCCATGTACTCCTGTGCCAAATGGGTGTCAAATGTTACCAATGAAAAAAAGTATCATTTTACACTCAGTACAGGTGTACATCACCACGTAAGGTGCAAAGGGGAAAGTCGGTAGGGAAACAGCCTAAGAATAAGTATTTTCAAGGTTTTGTCTACACACAAATTCACGCTGAAATAACTAATTTAGTTTTAATTCACGTCTTTTGTAATTTCAGTACAAATCTGCATAGACACTTTTATTCCAAACTAAAGTTGTCCTATTTCAGTTTTATGTCTGTAATCAATTTAAGCTAAATCAAAATGGGACACTTTCATTCTGGAATAAGAGTTCCTGTTCTATTTTATACAAGTTCTTATACTGTCTTGATAACTGAGGTACATTAAGTAAGATGAGTGGCTATTATCATGTTGTCTCTCTCATCCACATGCAGTCTTCCACTGAAATAACCCAAGCATGAATTAAAACCAATTTAGTTATTTTTGTGTAAGTTTGTGTGTGGATCACCCCCAAACTCTGGATCACCCCCAAACTCTATATACTTTGTTATAGTCCTACACAAACAGTAAGTGGCCTTATAGATTTGCATTTTCAGCAAAGATATTGCAGGGTTTTTCCAAAAAAATTGCAGAATAAGAGTTTATTTATGTGTATTGAGCTTCCATGCCAAAACATTTCAGGAAAACACAACATTTCAGGAAAAAAACAGTGATTAAAAAAATTAATTTAAGGTAGTCTAAGTTGGTGTAAAATACAAGTTTAGGGGGGCCAGAGATGGTGTCCTGCTAGTCTCACCTAGACCAACCTCTGTTTCTGTCTGTCGTCTGCAACACCATCTACTTTCCTGTAGGATAATTCCAACCTGGGCTCTACATGCCTGTACATTTAGAATATTCATCCATAGGTGTGACAGGATGAGGGGACTGGTAACACATCTAGAATATGTCTCTTCTAGGTTATTAGGTCAAATCCAAACTGGACTGGCACAGAATCAGATTGGTAACCATCTAGTAGCTCTTTGGGGGCCTATATGAAATGGGCTGGTGGCCTCAAGCCAGTACAGAAATTCACAGTTTATTTCCTACATACAATATGGTTATTGTATCTATTGATATTGTATCCAGCGTCATCCCAAGAGGTCAAGCTTTGTAGCCTAGTGCTCTGCTCTAAGAAGCAGGAGACCAGAACTCAAATTTGGGATTGGTTTCTTAGTTCAGGATCCCACAGGAGTTAGAAATGCACAGGAGGCACTCTGGGGCGGGTACGTATCATGTGGCACAACTGTAATACCCATTTATGGATTAGTTGTGTATGCATAAACAGAAGTGAGAAGGAAGCCCTATTCATTGCTCCAAACCAGAAGATAATTGTGGTGATGAAAGGGATGGGACAAGCTGATAAAAAAATCCAAAGCCTTCAGAAATGTGCACATTCTCGCTGCCAATATGCCATCGGTAATGCTGCAAGTTTGTCATGGAGGTTGCAGAAGTCACAGATTCCGTGACTTTCTGCAACCGCTGTGAAACTCTGCAGCTGCAGCGGCCAGTGTGTGGCTGACCTCAGGGCCACCCAAACAACTGACTCTGGGGCCCCCCAGAGAAGCAGGGCCCTGAGGCAGCTAAGATTTAGTCAGGGGTGTTTATAGTAAAAATCATAGACAGATTGGGTTGTCAACTCTCCAGGATTATCCTGGAGTTTTCAGGAATAAAAGGTTAATTTTTAATTGAAGATTATGTCATCTGATGAAACCTCCAGGAATATGTCCAACCAAAGTTGGGAACCCTATAGACAGGCCTTGGGCTGTGAAATTTTGTTTATTGCCTGTGACTTGTCCACGACTTTTACTAAAAATACCCATGTCTAAATCTTAACCTTAGCCATCAGTTACCATTTAGTCGCGGGTATTTTTCAATAAAAGTCATGGACAGGTCATGGGCAATAAACAAAAATTCACAGCTGTGTCCATGACTTTAGCTGGGAGGGCGCTGCTCTGTGGGATCCTGGGGGAGCTGCTGCTGGGAGGGAGTGGGGGGGGCACAGCCAGTGGCACCAGCTGCTGGGGGCCACCGAGCAGCGGCTGCTCCAGCTACACGCCCCCCACCACTGCTCTGGCCGCCCCTGGGACCATTGACAGGGGACACTGAGCTGCAGCTGCTCTCTCCTGCCACCCCCAGGACAGCTTCTCAGTCCGTCCCTGGGGGTGGCTGCCTGGGGCCACCTGAGCAGCAGGACTGTTCCACCAGTGGCTGGTGTGGCTGGCTGCGGGGCCACCCAAGTGGCTAGCTGCGGAGCTGCTGCAGCAGCGGCCGGGATGGCTGGCCCCGGGCCACCTGAGCAGATGGCCATGGGGTAAGCCACACTGGCCGCTGCAGAAGTCATGGAGGCTGTGGAAAGTCATGGAATCCATGACTTCCGCGACCTCCTTGACAGACACGGAGCCCTAGTTATAACAACAGTAATCTACATACAGTATAGACAGTAGCTTCCATTTGAGTGATACCAAAGTGTATTCTACCTGAGATGGAGCTATTTCTTACCGTGTTGTTCTGTAAGCAGATTTTGATTTCAAGGCATATGAGAATTTATTGCAGCAATAGAGTATTTTTTTCAACCCAGCTAAAACATAAATTACCAATTATTGTGGATATTGGACAAACATGAAAGATACAGACAACAATTTTTGTGAAATTTTCAGTGAACGGTGTACACTAATCCTGAAACCAGAGTGCAATAGTAATGCCCATTCATACACAGAATATGACCTTTGAAATCAATTTTTCTTTATTATCAGTAATAAATGTGATGCACATTTCCTTTGAGAAATCTGCCTACATTGTCTAATTAATTGTATCACCTGGACATCTTCTTTATAAATGGAATGCAGGGAATATGATTTATATGCTACATTTTATTATGGCAAAATGAAATGACTTGTATTTTATGTTTTGGTCACACATCAGTTTAATCTGGAATAGGAATGATCAGTTTGAAAATGAGATTTAGGCTTAAATTTGCCTTGGAATGTCGCTTCTGTAGTAAACAAAAAAGATGACACATTGCTCTCTGGCTCTCTTTCTCACACACACACACACACACACACACACACATTCAGCTGGTGTAAATTGAAATGTACTAATTTATACCAGCTGAGGATCTGACCCCCCAGAGTCTTAGAAGGTAGAAGGTACTGAGTATTATCAATGTGTTGATTTATCAACTAGGAGAAAATTTGTTTTTATAGAAGGCCTTGCCAGCATGAATGTCTCTGCCCTTCCTATCTGTCAATTGAATTGAGCTGTAATGATACATTCTGCACTCCCAAGAATTGAGGCAGTTTTTACCTTCCAGTTTGTTTTCCCTGTTCGTTTGTTTGGGTTGTTTTACCTTTTATCTATTGAAGATTCATTTCTGGTTCAGTGATCCCAAAAAGGCAAGAGGAATTAGTACCGCTGAAAGAAATTTGCTACCAAATTGTCCTTGTGTTGTTTGTACCTTGTTATTGCTTCAGTTCATTAAACTAAGAGATGGACAGCTGGAAGAGAGATAGATTAGCTGGCATAGGCCGTTCAGGGCTGGGCAGTGGTCAGTTTTCTTTGAGGGATAGAACTGTCTTCTTTTTAAAATAACATGATGAAAAATGTCAGAGATTAAAATAAGAGGCTGGGTAGTCAACTATCTATTCCAAATTCTCCAGAGAAAGAGCTGTAGTTGCATCATGTTCTAATCATATTAAGTGTCTCATCTCACATTCCTACAAGTACATGGAGATGATGTGCATAAAACCTCTTGATTACTTTTCCAGTTCTTTAACTTAGGTTGATTTATTCTTTCACGTGCTCCACCAAATACTTAGTATTTCCTTTAAGGAGCAGCAAGGTCCCATCGACTCTGATGCTCCACTGGAACGAGAAGCATATGGTAAGTCGATGGGAGAGTTTCTCCCATTGACCCAGTGCAGTGTAGACAATGCAATAAGTCGACCTAAGGTACGTCAACTCCAGCTAGGTTATTCAAGTAGCTGGAGTTGTGTAATTTAGGTCGACTTAGCCCCGTAGTATAGACCTTCCCTCAGACTTTAAGGCCAGAAGGGACCATCATGATCACCTAGTCAGATCTCCTGCACATTGCAGGCCACAGAATCTACCCACCCACTCCTGCAATATGCCCAGAATCTCTGACTGAATTACCGAAGTCCTGAAATCTTCATTTAAAGACTTCCAGTTATAGAGAATCCACCATTTACTCCAGTTCAAACCAGCAAGTGATCTGTGCTCCATGCTGCAGAGGAAGGTGAAAACCCCCTTGGCGTCTGACTCTGCCAATCTGACCTGGGGGGAAATTCCTTAATATGGTGATCAGTTAGACCTTGAGCATGCAGGCGAGACCCACCAGCCAGACATGTGGGAAATAATTCTCTTCAGTAGCTCAGAGCCTTCCCCATCTAGTGTTCCATTTCTGGCCTTTTGCTAGAGATGAGACATCTCACAGTGCACTATGCACTGACAGAGAGTCAAAAATGTGGATACCAGATGAAAGGGTCTACTTCACTGGCTCCCTAATGAATTCAGATGAGAAGAAAGCAGACCCCTGAAGGAGAGTCGTAGCTAGTATCAAACATTCTTTCTCTAAAAGATGGAAGCAGTTAACAAGGGGAAACCACAGCTTACTGAGAAAAACGGGGGATTTGGGGAGGAAGAGGGAGGATCTTAGGCTGGGACAAGTCCTGATTTTAGGTCCTCACAATTCTCAAAGACTCATTATTGGGTGAAACTCAAAAGTGTTGTAGACCTGTATTAAACTGAACTTCCTCTATCTCTCTGATCTACTTTTAATCAAGATTTCTCAAGAAGACCCAAAATAGGAATAGAACAGAATATTGAGTATCTCCAGCTGTCATGTACTGAGTGGCAGTTTCTGCTCTAGCACTTTTCTTAAGCTGTTCTACCACTGCACTTAGAGTGACCAGGCAGCAGGTGTGAAAAATCAGGATGGGGATGGGGGTAATAGGAGCCTATATAAGAAAAAGACCCCAAAATTGGGACTGTCCCTATAAAATTGGGACATCTGGTCACCCTAACTGCACTGTCAAATTGCCCTTTTTCTCTGATATATGTTGATATTTCTATAGCCATTGGCTCAAGGTCCAGAACATGAATTTCTAGTTTGACAAACAGCGGATTGGAAATGCCCGTCAAACTTCACATTATTGCAAAGGGTGTCTTGCAGCAGCTCTGCATGCTAACTGCACCAAATAACCTGGCTAATTGCCTCAAAGGTACTTCTGTCCTATCTACTATTTGAACGGTATATTTGCCAGTTATGCTAATTTGAACAAAATTATTTTATGAGCAGTGCAAATCCATTGAGAAAAAGAATGGCATATAGGCTTTTATTTTTAAAAAAAGCAGATAAAAGATAATATAACATTTAAAAATAGCTACTTCTGAGGAAGAACAGAAGATGCATTTAGTTACCACAGAATTGCAAAATCTTCGGGACCTTGAATATCAAGTTCTTTAGTTGTAACTCATTTGTGCTGGAAACTTAGTTAACAAGTCAGAGAATGCATTCAGAATAATCTTGAACTATAAAAGAAGCTGATGCTGACACAAAAAATAAAATACATCTATTTTTATGTCCATTCCTGATAAGGGAAGATTTTTTTGCAAGCCATGTGGAAACTGAAGGGTATTTTAAAATATAAAATGAAAAAAATTCAGATCTCTCTGGACTTGGCCAGGACACCTCATTTACAATGGAAAATATGTTTAAACCTTAGTCAGCATTTTTCAGGAATTAAGGCTTCATGACCATAATCTTCCCCCCACATCAGTTTCTTTTTTCCTAGCAGTTCTATTCTGGCCATCATAACTACTTGTATTTGAGGAGATTTGAGAATTTTATGAAAGCCTCCTGAAGTTTCACTTCATCAAGATTTGCACAAACACGGTATTCATCGCTATGAGTTTTCCCTTTCGGAACCCAAAATGCAGAGTGAAACTCAGTTCCTGTTGGTTTCATGAAATATCCACACAAAACCACAGATTTTATATGAATTCAATGAGACACACATCACCCACTTTTCATTCAAGCTATTTTGAGTTAGGGTTTATAATGAAATACGCAGCCAGGATAGTGGTTATGTGTAGTTACAGTTTTCACGGAGAACATTTCACTTGCCTGTGTATGGAAACTCACTCTTCCCAAATTGCTCAGCAAGCTAATTTTGTAGATTTCTTAGATTCAGAGCTGAATGGAAGCATTAGGAACATATTAAAACGGTTAAATTCAGGAGACATAAACGTGTCCCTTTGATAAGCAAGTCAGGTGAACGCAGAAATATTAAAATTGCAGAAATGATGGCTTTGGTCAACTAAATAATAGCCTGGCCTATATATAGGCCAGTAATTACAAAGAGTGAAACAACTTATTGGCGTTGTGCAGTTCTCTGAGATCTTAAAATAGAAGAGTTTTGTACCTCCAGCTCTCTCTCTGGCATTATAGAGCCCCCAATTAAGCATGCTCAAGTCCATTCCTATTCACCAAAGCACTTAAGCACGTTTACATTTAAGGACATGCATAAATGCCATTAAAGTCAATGGGACAATTTATAATACATAAAGTTAAGCAGGTGTGTAAATCACTGCAGGATTCTGTACTTCCTGGTTTCAGCTAGGTGCTCAGAAGTGAAAGTAGTGAGATATCTTAAGGATGGTTATTCATCTAGTATTTTCAGTCAGGTTAGAACCAAGATACAGTCAGAATCTTGTAAGACATTCTGTTCCCATGAGATTTCCAGCCCAAGGAAGTTCATGTTTGGTAGGTTTCAGATAAGGCTCTGAGCTTTTGGGTGCTTATCAGAGTGATCAGTCAAGGGTACCTGTCATCAGCTATGTAGTTTGTAGTTTAAACTAAAAAAACGAACTACCTCCACCCTCACTGCTGTTCTTTGCTTCAACATCTTTGTGGTTAACACTCCAAAAGAAAGGCAAACCTAATCCAAAGAGCACTACTAGAAGTAGAACAAGGTAATACTAGGCTGTAGGATCATATCAGCTGCGCTCCCATCGCACAAGATAAGCAAGATTGGACCTAGATAGCAATTGGGTGATTGGCCTTGTTGACAATTCAGCAGGTGGCATTCTTTCCTCTGAGGGTTTATCTAAACACAAAAGTTGTACCCCTTTAATTATACCAGTATCATTAAATTATACTGGTATAAGTCACTTGTATACTAATATAACTGCATCCACTGTAGGGGTTGTATTGTATTGTATACCGGAGTGGTATAACAATTTTAGTTAGGGGGTGTAATTTTTTTAACCAAATAGTTATACCACTCTGTAGTGCTGGCTTTAATCTCAGGGTAAATCAATGGGATGTAGGCTCCTAAGTCACTAAGGTGTTTTTGAAAATTTTACCCCTGCGCTTAAGAGGTCCTGGGACACTTTTCACAAGAACAGAACTGTTAGCAATTGTGTCCTGCTTCAGTTCCAGTTTGGATAATTTCTTTCTCTCTCCCTACAAGAATTTCAATTGGATAGTATTCTTGTCTTCCAATTGGAAATGACTATACCACTATATACACTGTGACTTGTTAAAGAAAAACTGCATTGTGATAAGAAATTGTTTCCAGTGACTTAAATCAATGTAAAACCTGATGAAACTCCTAGTAATTATTTCTTTAAAATGTTCTGCATATAAAAAAAATGCTAAATATAAAACAATGAAGCAAAGACACATCCGTATCTTTCCCAGATGACATGAATACAGTCAGGCAATTCACAGGAACAGGTAGATGCTTAAAGGAACAGCAGGAAATATCCATAGCTCTTTTTAATTACGTTCTGTTTAATTTTTTTGGAAGGCTGGTGGTGGTGAATATTTGTCTGGTGTGCACATCTATATAATATTTATATTTTAAGTCCCATCCAGAGCTTCAGGCATAGCAGCAAACCATAAATTGCGTCCAAAATCTATGCTCTTGCCCTACGTTTTTAAGCTAGGAGCAAGGAAATATGCTTGGGCTACAACACAGGCAGTTGTCTCTGACTCTCACCCTCCTACATCAGCTCCTGCCTTTCCAGACATCTTCTTAGTCCTAAAACATACCACACTCTGCTCCATGGTGCACTTCAGCCACACATGATAAACTATAGCATACCGCTAGCTTCTTCAAATCCATGTAGCCTCCCTCATATCCTAAGTGGATAGCACTCCCCAGCATCTCTATGTACCATCACATGCTTTCTCTTTTCCTTCCCTTGCAGACTCTGAACTTTTCTGGCTCTTCACAGATCTCTAACTTCTCTACCTCCCCACTTTTATCCTCCCCCCCTTACAGAATTACCATGGTTTCTAGCCCCATTTGTGTAGATTTAAGAAGCTTGGTCAGTTAAGATAAGTAGCCCAGCTCTAGGGTATTTATCCACACCCTTCTCCTGACCCTTTTGATGTTCTTCCATCACTTATTCCTGAGGTTCAGGAGGCCAGGTGACAATCACTATGGTGCTTGCTTGAAAAACTGCTTTGCTGCTTCTTGAACAGCCACATACATAACCATCTTTCATTGATGTCTGTTGCCACCCAGGGCCGGTGCAAGGATGTTTCGCGCCCTAGGCGAAACTTCCACCTTGCACCCTCCCCCATCCCCGAGCCCCCGCCCTGATGCGACCCCCCCGCGGCAGCTCCCCCCCTCCGCCCTGAGGCGCCCCCCCTGCGGCAGCTCTCCATCCCCCACCCTCCGCCCTGAGGCACCCCCCCACCCCAGCTCACCCCTGTTCTGCACACGAGCACCCGGAGCACGCTGCCGCTGCTTCACTTCTCCCGCTTCCCAGGCTTGCAGCGCCAATCAGCTTAGGTGCCGCAAGCCTGGAAGGCAGGAGAAGTGAAGCAGCCACTGCGTGCTCAGGGAGGAGGCCAGGCAGGGGTGAGCTGGGGTGGGGAGTTCCCCTGCATGCCTCCCACTTACTTGCTGCAGGCAGCCCTCCCCGTGCTCCCCTGCCCCAGCTCACTCCGCCTAAATGCCGGCGGTGACCGGGGCAGCCCGAAGATCCGGCTGGAAAATGGCGCTCCCCAAATCCTAGTGCCCTAGGCGACTGCCTAGGTCGCCTAAGTGGATGCACCAGCCCTGTTGCCACCCTCTTGCCTCCTAAGCAGCCACCAGAGATAGAGCAGCCCAAACAGATTGACAGAATCCCTCATTCCACAACTGGACTTCCTGTGTTCTGGAAAGTACCACAATGCTGAAACCCAAACTTGGACCCTTGTGGGCCTTAGGGCAGTATCTCTATCAAATAAGCCACTCACTAAGCGAGCAGGAAGTACACTAAGCTTATCTCAGCTGGGAGTTACTCTTTGTATATTTTACACAGAGGTGTGTAAATAGTTCTTGGGGTTAAGAGAAAAATCAACAAACGCTGCTAGCCTCTGTTTGCATGCATTTGTATGCAAGGGCCACAATAAAAATCCCGATTGTCATTTTCCTTGTTCTCATATACAGCAAAGGGTCAACAGAAGTTTACTAGCAGTCGCTTTCTCTCTCTCAAATTTCTCACGCTGTTGAAGAAAATAATGGCATTTAAACAGATCAGAAATAATGGTAAACAAGCATTTCAGATATGATTGTTTCTGAACATTAAAATGCTGGGAGAAAATACTTTTCTCTACAAGAAGCATTTTGTTGTGGCAATAAGGTAGTACCACATTCTGTCAAGCATTCATGAAAAAAAAATCAATTGAAATAAAAATGGCTCCATCTCAGACCCTTTTCACATGTTCCCTCAAATCTCTAACTTCAGCATGTATCCCAAGGATATGTCTAGTCTGTTTCTCATGAGAGCTCACCCAACTCAAAAATGTCCTAGCAAATCACCTATTATGGAGTATTTCCAGCCACACACCATGACTAATTCAATTTAAAGATGTGAGATCACTCTGAAGAGGCCGATAGCACTGATCTCTGTCAACTCCAGCTTCCTCATCAGTTACTCATAGTGACATTAGTGTGATCTTGACTAAGGTTGAAACTAAAAGACAAAGATAGCTGAAAGTGCTTCTTTCAAGGATCTCCAGTACTAAGTGGCACAACTTTCTGAATGAAATGACATGTGGCGTGAATTCATCATCATCCTGGAAAATGTGAGTAGGTCCTGGGAGAGATGATTTGGAATGAGATCTTGACAAACATTCAGATATTATTAAAACAATAGGTTAATTCTTTAGGTGATATTTCTGTATTCTCCCTATTTACATTAGCGGCAATATTAAGTTTTCTTTATTTTCTCAACCACCTTATTTTTTGGAATTCTTTCTTTTCATGATTTCTTTGTATAAGTTTTAACAGAGTCAGCTAATTAAAGCCATGTTTCATCAAGGTTCTTAAGCACAAGCTTAACTTTAAGCACACAAATAGTCCCATTGATTTAAGGCCCTAATTCAGCAAAATACTTGTCACCTAACTATACAAACCTTTTGCATGTGAGGTAATCAGTCCCATTGAAACCAATGGGATTATCCATGTAAGTAAGGACTACAACAGCCGTCACAGCTTGCAGAAATGAGCCCTGCATAGGGGTTTAGCTTTACTTGTTTAAATCCCATTAGAATTCCTGGGAGTCACATTGTCTAAACAATCTGCAGCTTTGTGATCATGCTAACGCTGTTGTCCAGAGTTTACTACAGTAAGATCTAGTGAAAGGTTGGCAAATTATCTATCCATATATTTTTCAGCACTCTTGTTAATAAATCTGGCTACTTCTTGGTTTGCAGATCTTGGGAGCAGTAAGGATCTTTGGGGAAATTTACCTACCTACTATGTGTTTCTGAATTGTATGTATCCAAAAAAAAAAAAAGTAAGCATTTACAAAGCATCCAACTTGTAGGTATTGGAAGAAAATAAATCCTATGGAGTCTACAGCAGAGAATAAAGCTGATCATTCCCAGCTGGAATCCTGAGGGAGGGCAGACAATGGTACTTCTACCTGCCTTCCTTTGGGCATTATAGGCTAGGCTGGTACCTGCGAGAGTGTATCTGTTCCACTGAATAGTCACTGGCTATAGCTAGCTTCCCTACATTGACAAAACCACCAAACATCACTATGTATAGCAGCATCCACTCTCCTCTTGTTTTTAAGAGGTACTGAAAAATTTTAAAAACCAGAAGCGCTAATAATTAATTGCTTAGCTAAACTGTACAGATTGAGAGAATGTTATTATGAGACTGCTTTAAGTCTGCATGTATATAAATAGTTAATTCAGAAGGTGCCAGTAGATGACACTGCAGAATATGTAGCATATTTCCTGTGATTTGTAAGACCAATAAATCTTCTTATTGTGGGCTGCAGTTGGCTTCCTTTGTGCAGCTCTTTACTTCAAGTCTTAATGCAATTATTGAAAGTTGTAACTAAATAAATATTAAAGGCCAGACTCTTGGCCTCAGTACTGCCACTTTGCACTGCTCCAGTGGTGCAAAAGGCTAATAAAGCTGCTTTACCCGGATATTGGGCAATTTCACTTTGATTATTAAATTATTCTAGTTACCACTTCTTAGCTCCAAATATGTGCTTAGAGTCATAAAAGTTGCAAAATGCAGACAGACCCTGCCCAAGAGAGCTTACAGCCAAAAGGCAGAAACAGAGGAGGGAATAACTAGGATATTGTTTAATGTATTCATTTATTTTATAAAGCTTGCATTACTACATTATTGTCTCAATTCCTGCAGGCAACATGGAAGTGACTTACTATGCTTTTGCTTCTAACCAGATTCCCTTTTTTATTCTCATAAATTAGCACAATGTTGTTGTGTCTGAGTTCACAATACTACAAGGGGCTGTTTAATTTTTTTAAAGGCTGTTATTTGTTGTAAAATTAAAGAATCTTGAAAACATTTCTATTTGTATTAGATTCAGGGCCTAGACTAAACCGTCCCTTTAATTCTTTGTATCCTCTGTGGCTTCCAGCTGTTACTTTCATGTTGCTCAGGGCGGCTTTTGCACTTTGAAATGGGTGCTACTGGAATTCTATGAGCTTTTCCTCTTCAGTTTGTTAATTAAATGCTCTGATCCTGCAAGTTGTGCCACGTTGATAGACCCCTGGTGCACTGTCTCTCTCTCTCCCTGGCCCATGGAGGAGAGCTGCTATCCCATGTGGTGTCCCTGGAAAGGGGAATGGGCTGCTGGGGCCCTGTGCTGGGTCTGGGGAACCTGGCCTGTGTAGGCCCCTATTGATGTCAATGGGGCTCTGTGTGGATGAAGCGGTTCACCTGTGCAGCACATTGCAGGATCAGGACCTTAGGCGCTAATCCTGCAAACAGCTGTGTATGTGCTTAGCTTTCCCCTGGCGAGTGGAAGTGAAGTCAAAGGGACTACTCACATGAATAAAAACTAAGCAGATGTATAATTAGTTTAATTCTCCAACACCGTTTCTTTTCTATGCACCTTAGTTGCCTGTCTCCTTGGATATCATCAACTGTGATCACTGGCTGTGGCAGAGGAGTCAGATGGGGGATTTCTTTTGAAGCCTCTGAAGTCACAGTAAGTCTGTCTGTCTGAAATTGCATGAGTTGGCAGGTCTGTCCTCATGTTAAAGATTTGGTAAAGATGAAAAGTCATCTTTACGGGGGGTGAGGGTGGGGGCTAAAAAATGTTTGAAGTAGTTCCAAGTACATTTTTTCTATTCTTTTTCTGATGTTGTTTACTCATGACTTTTTCCCCCTTTACTATAGTTCTGCCCATTTAATGACAGCACAGCCACTGTTGTACATGTACTAGCTGCCTCTTTACATCTTTACATGGAACAGACCTGTGAAAAGAATACATTTTGCACATATTAGAACCAAAATGCAATGGAACACTTGCAGACAAATACCTGATCAAGGAAGGACCCTGATAAGAGAAATGCAGTAGAAATGGAGCATATGAAGAAATGCCCTTAAGACTTTATCCAAAAACCATTGAAATTTATGAGGTTTTTTGACTGACTTCAGTGGATTTTGGGTTATGCTCTATATCTGATTAATTAACTGATTTTCTAGAAATTGTGGTCTGACGGTGTAGTGACAGGAGTGGTGTAAGTAGATAGTTTTTAGACACCAATAGATAAATAGACATGGAATTTAAATATATACCAGAATGAAACTCCTTTAAATGACTGTCCAATGGAAGAAAAACACCCATTATAGAAGTGCACTTTTTTTTGTAATACTTTTCTGCATTTAATAGATGTAGCTTTCAGCTGTTCATAATGAGCCTCAAGATTCTCTCAGTATGATAATGTGTCCAGAAGTATTAAGGGGCTAGGGAAAAATCCTCATTTTCTTTTTTATGACATTTTCAAAACTGCATGTTATTTTTTTAATCTTTTTGCTGCCATCTGTAGTTTGTTAGAACGTGAAGCTTTTATTTAGGGCCTTTCCATAATTCAGCAACCATGTTTAATAACCGTTGTCGTGCATCAGAACAATGCCAAACAACTCTCTGTCAACACTGTGGTGAGTAACACAATTCTATCATTGTTTCCCCTGTCCAATACAATCAAAGATTTTGAACCACAATAACCAAAACTATGCTATGGATTACTATTTGCATTATAAATGACTAGTGATAAACTTATTTATCTTAACAAAGAGAAGGTTAATGGGTGACTTGATATCTGTATATTTGACAACTGGCTCTTCAGTCTAGCAGAGAACGGTATAACATGATCCAATGGCTGGAAGTTGAAGCTAGGTCAATTCAGACAATTTACCCAGGGTTGTGGTGGATTCTCCTATGCTGACAATTTTTAAATCAAGATTGGAAGCTTTTCTAAGAGATCTGCTCTAGGAATTATTGTGGAGAAGTTCTGTGCCCTGTGTTCTACAGGAAGTCAGACTAGATCAGGGGTCCTCAACGCGTTGTGGCCTCTTATGAACATTTTGAGCATAGTATAATTTCTCTGCAATCCCTCGTCATCAGTTAATAAAGCTCACATGTTATGGGATATTAATGTGGTCCTAATTAAACTTGAGCTCCTTTTGAGCTATTCAGTACTATGAGTTGAAGTGCCTTTCATGGAATGTTCTTTTCTTGGTGGCAGTGACTTGAACTTCTTGAGTGAGCGAGCCGCACACTCTAGTGCCTAATCCACCAAACGTTAAATTCTTCAAAGATATGCCATAAATGCCTTCTGAATGCCTTCCTAAGGTAGTGATGGTTGCACCTCAATCAGTCAATTATTAGATCGTTAGCTTTTTGGGGCAAGGAGTTTTTTGTTCTGTTTGTACAGCACTTAGCACAATGGGATCCTGATCTATGACGAGGACCCCTAGGTACTGTGGTAATGATAAATAATAATAATAATAGTTAATAATGTAGCAAACATTTTTCTGCATATTCACATTGGTGAAACCCTTTTCCATAAACTCATTTTCAAGAGGTCCCTCAGCTTAAATCTGGAGCAGATTAGAGGCCTCATCCAAAGTCCAATTTTCTGAACTTGAAGGTCACATCTAGATTCATTCTGTGACAGGTAAATCTTTTACATCTGGTTCTGTCCAAGAGACTTTCAAAGCATCCGGATGATCTTTTCCGAATGCATTTACCAAGGACTATTACTTACTACAGCCTCTAAAGAGGAGCAGAGATTTTGTCTGCTGCGGTTACCGTTCTTAAGAACACCCAATGTCTTCTACTCCTCTGGAGTTTTATTAATTTATAGATGTCCCTTTGATTCTATTGCTCATCTTTTGCCTTTTTATTCTTATAAATGCAATTTTTAAATGCCTTGTTCAGTTGTTTTCATTGTGCTCTCAGATTGTTTCCCAACTCTCACTTCTCATTACTTCTAGAAATATCCCTGGAGCTTTCTGGTTTCCAAACATGTCAAGATGGTGTGTCTTTGGCCATCAGAAAATTACTAAACTGGAACAGTTCTCTTAAGATAAGACTTTTGACAGACTGACACTCACCCACCCTTGTCCCAGAGTTGAAGTTCTATAACTTTCTGTTTTTATCTTCATTTTTAATTAGAGTTCATTTTCAAAGTGCTCCCACTTTGTGCTTTGAAAGGAACTAACTGGCACCTCAGTAAAAAGATGTGGTGTGACCTATCTGTTTACTGGTTCCAATAGCTCAGAAACCCTGACCCAGGAGTGCTAATCTCAAGAAACATATCTACAGGAAAGCAATTATCTCTTAGTTACTGTGATGACGTGCAGGTCACTCAAGCACAACCTGTTGTGGCCAGGTTTGAGGGCAGGGGTGAGCTCTGTCTCGGTCTCCCTTCACACAGGTTACAGACAAGTCCAGACAGAACTTTTAAATAAAAAAGCAGCCCCTTCTGAGTGTCTCAGCCATCATAACCATGATAGGGCATTCGTCGTCTCAGGTTCAGTCCAGCTAGCAGTCTCTGGCTCCTTCCTTCATGATACTCTTCTTTCAGATGTCTGGAAATGGTGTCTTTCCTAGAACCCTTTCTGGCCCCTTCTGTGGGATACTCCTTTTTAGTCCTTCCTTAAGCAGGAGTCCCCAGCGCTCCCCCTTAGAAGTGGGATATGTTAATTAGTCCCTCACTCTCTCCTCAGACAGAGTCAGGGCCAGCTCCAGGGTTTTTGCCGCCCCAAGTGGCCAAAAAAAATTAAAAAAAAATAGAAGTCGCGATCGTGATTGGCGGCTGCTCCACCGTGCCACTTTCTTCTTCAGCAGCAGGTCCTTCCCTCCAAAAGGGACCGAGGGACCCGCCGCCGAATTGCTGCTGAAGAGCCCGACGTGCCGTCCCTTCCCCTTGGCTGCCCCAAGCACCTGCTTGCTGACCTGGTGCCTGGAACCGGCCCTGGACAGAGTCCCCCCAACTCTTCTCTCTGGAGCTGGGTTCTGTTAATAAGACCCTTTGGTCCTTCTGAAGCAGGCGCCTTTATCTCTCCTCTCTGGAGCTGAGTTGTGGGTTGACCAGCTGTACAGCCTTTGCAGGCTTCTCCCCTTTCCTTAAGTAACCCTCAGGCTGCAGGGATTCAGCCCTGATTATGTGTCCTGGTGTCTGCCCTGCTATGAGAAAGGAGGCAGCCTATATGCTGGTCCCCAGCTCATCCCCAATTGGTTGGGGGAGAGGGGAGCCTTGCTCTGCCCTCTCTGCAAGCTCCAGTCCCCAGGCTCATAAGGATAAAATGATGGGATTTCCTCCCAAGCACAACTCATTCCTGGGACCACTTCCTCCCTATCCATATCCCCATTAGGTCCTTTTATATAATTACTGGGTTTTCCAAACCCTTAAGGCAAACCATGTGGTTGGAGTGGACTGACCACTAAGCATGACAACCCTTAAGGGACAGACTATCCCGTTGCAGTCACCCTTTTCTTTTGTTTCAGGAAAGGACTTTCTCATGCCCCAAAATATTCTCCCATAAGTGTCCGATAATTCATCGTACTAAAGAAGCGTTTTGCCAGGAGACTGACAAGCGGGGGACGTTTGAGACACAGCCAACATATCCACGTTTGCTTCATGCTTAATGCCCAGCCTCTTTCTGGCAGATACTTTTTCTAGAATTTAATTTTACCAAATATATGTAATTAATCTCTCCGATTCACCAGTATTCAACACTTCACAGATACTAGGATAGTAGAGCATCGTGTCGGATGTTTTCCTTAATGCTGTATTTAGTCCTGTGTCTTTGGTTTATAACATAGCTTTCCTATTATTGATATTGTTATCCTCTCATTATCTCAACCAGAGCTTTTTTCCTAGAAAAACTGAACACTGATATTTTTTACCCAAAACTGATGAAGCTAGGTTGGGCCAAGTACATTTCCATCCACTAGTACAGCATATCATCTGGTCACACCCTTCAAATACCATTGCACTCAACCCCTCCTTCTCTCACATTGCCCTTAGCATAAGCTTCCTGGCCTCTCCCCACCTACCTGGCTTCCCCAGACACCTCATATCATATCTTAAGAGAAATCTCTTCTCCCTGGAAATGACTCCTAATTGTGTCTCTAATAAAACAATCAAAGTCTCTTCTCCAGACCTCCTAGTATCTCCACAGTTAATCATTCCTCCTGAAACTAGATCATTGTATTCCTCTTCAACGCCTGCCCTACCACTTGGACAGATTCTAACTAGTGTGATGATGAATCACCATGTAAACACTCTAATCAGCTGTGAAGCCCAGTTGTACTTTCGTATCAATGACAGACTCAATAACAGACCTCAAAGTGGCAATTCTTCAACAAAAAAAACTTCAAAAACAGGATCCAACATGAAGCTGAAGAACTGGAATTAATTTGCAAACTAGATACCATCAGATTAGGCCTGAATAACGACTGGAAGTGGTTGTGTCATTACAAAACCTAATTTCCCCAATACTAATTTCTCCCTACTGTTACTCACACCTTCTTGCCAACTGTGTGAAATGGGCCACTCTCTTACTACTTCAAAAGTTATTTTTCCTCCCTTGGTATCCTGCTGTTAACTGATTTATCTTGTTAGACTGACCTCACACTTGGTAAAGCACCCCCCATCCTTCCATGTATTTATACCTGCTCCTGTATTTTTTACTTCATACATCTGATGAAGTGGGTTCTAGCCCACGAAAGCTTATGCCCAAATAAATTTGTTAGTCTCCAAAGTGCCACAAGGACTCCTCGTTTTTTTTAGTTTCAAAGAACCAAACTTGGGACATTACACTTATACCATGTTCAGTAATCTCCCTGTAGTTTATTTGATTTAGTTCTATTTTCATTTTAGTAGGCGTTTGATCATTCTGATTTTTATCAGAATCTTATGATCACAAAATTAAAATTGCAATCAAAATCTTGCACAAATTCTCTGAATTCTAATTTGTCCCACTGCTTCATTCCTACCTATGTCTTGTTGCATCTTCAAAGATATTAGATCATTGGACCATCCATGAAATTATATCAGTTTAAGGCAGTTCTGTCCTAGAGATCCAAGTTCAGATACCAAAGGTTGTAACCAATTCTCATTCTCCAGTCAAACTTACATTAAATTTACACCTGCTGGCTCTTAGTCCTAAATTTCCTGCACTGGCAGCTGGCAATAAAAAACTACTTTCAATCATTTTTAGAGATTCGGAAGACATTATTAGTTACAATTATATTCTCCACTGGAATTCTGCACACTAGCTGTTATCTCATCTAATACACGACTCCTTTCTACATTCATTTCTTATTTTATATTTTTGTTCCCAGCCCTAAGAATGCCCTATGTAGCATTGACCATTAGCTCTTCTCCCAGATTAATGATTAGGAGAAGCTCAAAAGAGAGTGAAGAGAATATTGTTAGACCCTGAGAGTTTTGCCTGATTAAGAGCAGCAGGAGCTGGAACTCTGTGTGTGAGCATGTGTGTAAGAAACACTGTATTAGCAGTGTACGGTTTCTTTGTGAAACATGCACAGTAATACATGCAAACCCCAAATCTAGACAGTTGTTGGTAATGAATTTAAACATCATCATATAAAATATGTGTGTGCAGATCAGATTCCTGGAGAGTTTATCCATTGAACATGCTGGCGTTAGTGTGCTTAAAAAGTATTTTGTATATCTCATTTATTTATCTAATGAATGCATTATGTCATGGGGACAGTGATTTAATCAAAGTGACTGCCAGCCTTAGTCTGTAAAAGTCTGTATTAATACATAACACTTAAAGAGAATTTCGCTGGTCTGGGCAAGTCTGTATATTAGATTTCTCAGCACCACAGTAACAGCATCAGACTTAATTACAAATCCCCGTGTGTGCATGAGCTTTTAGGGAATGATGGAAAGTGAAGTATCAATCGGCACCTCCTATTGTTCCATACTCATGAATGCACTCTCTCTGTGTTGCTGCATTTTTCATGTGTGCTCTCTCAGCAGAGTAATCAGGGACAGGAAAAGCGATTGTACTCAAAGCTACGATTGCGTGCAAATACAAGCCACAATAAAGTCCCCAGATATAAGCAAGGGCTGCTGGGAGTTAATATTAGCCTCTCCTCAGACAGTATCCAGGACAGAGATTTCAAGAACATTTGAATGCTACTAACACAACATGAAACCCTGCAGACTTTAGTCACATGAGAGAGTCATACTCAGCCGAGTAGTCCCGTGAGTGGGACTGCTCACTGGAGTATGGCAGAGGAAAGGGAGAAAAGGTTTGCAGGATCATGCCCAGAGCTTTTTATTCCACCAGATGTGTCCTTGCACTATTTTGCTATGTTACCCTTTGCACTCCTGGCTTCTAACTGCTCAAAGGCAAAGTGTCTCAGCTGGGCTGGGCTTTTACGTTCTGGGTGGTAGCAAAGCTCTGTGCCAGCTTATGTAAGTGGGTTTCACTGGAAAGACAGGAACTCATCCATGGGCATCTTAGCCAGAGGCTGAAAGGTGAACATCCCTCATCCTTTTTCTCCTGTTTCAAGAATTCAGGAATGTAAGTGAGGTGTTTTCTGCTAAATTCAAGTATTTTTTCCTCCCCTTAGAAACAACACATTGAATTTCCCTCTTTTGTGTCAGCCAGTGAATCCATTTTCAACAGCTCCTTCCTCTGCTGGGCCAGCTGTGAAGCTTGCTGCATATGGAGGTGCCCCATTGAGCTGATACAACACTTGTCACGCTGGGTCAGACCTCAGCTGCTCTAGGTCAGGGCAGCTGCATGGAAGTCAGTGGAGTTCTGCACCAGGCGAGGCCCTGGCCCTTTCTGTTTATGATGTCACATTTCAATGACAGAGTTTAGGTATCTTTTCAGCCAAAGTGAAAAAAATAAAATACACTACAGATGCTCCCTGGGTTATGCAAGAGCCGACTTATGCAAATTCGTACTTACGGAAAAAGTTCCATAAGCCAGAAATAGGATTTTCAAGTTGCGGAAATTTTTGCATATCGTACGGGTATACATTTCCAACTTACGCAAAATTTGAGTTACGCAAGGCTTTCTGGAATGGAACAATTGTGTAAGTCGGGGGGTAAAAAGCTTGTGCCACTCTCAGGTAGAAAAAATAAACCCCCAGTAGCTGGGGAAATTCCATAATGGGTCATGCTATTGTAGAGTTAGCAACCCCTGCCATTAATGCTTTATCCAGGCCACTTCTTAAGTATTCCCAATGTGATGGTCTTTTTGGTGGGGCCCTTACCCATCTTTTTGCCCTGGCCCTGTTAGGCAGGATGAGTTGTGTTTAGAAAGCTACAAGCCCTCCTCTCTTTCCTCTGCGAAGAGTGAACACAGCTGTCTAAGTGCTGCAGTAGTGGCTTGTGGCACTACCTTGCAGCATAGGGAGAGGATGCCTTCCCCAACCCACTCCCTTTCAGAGTCCCTGTGGAACTGTACCACACAACCCACCGTGTAATATTTAGGATGTGCTCTTGAAGAAAAAGTTGAGGATGAAAGTCTCTAAATTGCGCCGTTACATTGACTTGAATGGAATTCCATCCATTTGTACCAGCAGATGACTGTGGCTCTTAATGTTTTCAAATCACTTCTTTGGGATATGGAGCTGGCCTGCGCTCCAACAAAGCATTATTGTTATTATGCCCGGTCAGTAGATAGGTAAACTGTACTTTGGCACAAAGAGGGTTTCACTTGTCTAAAGCCACACATGCTAGTCAGTTGCAGAGTTATCAACAGAACCCAGCATCTCTGATGCCCAGTACTCTCTTCTAACCACCACATCCCCACCTCCACCCCCTAAACGTTTATATGATTCAGGGTCTGGTCTTGGCGAGCAAAGAAAAACCCATAAAACAACAAAGATTCTTACTTTGTATAAGTCTGGGGTGTGCCTTCTTTTCACATTTCTCTCTGCTATCAAGCCTGACGTATTGGAGGTGGATCAGGATTTGCAGTCGCTTTGAACCATCCTCGGAATAAATGGTGAAAAGCTAAAGGAGCCCTGGTGTGCAGATATTATTGATTTTATGACTATTTCAACAGCTCCATCAACAGTGGCGTGTAAGCGAACTCACCATTTATAAATTGTGTCTTCCAAAGATCAAAGGCCTGTCACGGCAACAATTAGTTCTGGCAATTTATCAGATCTTTGGTCCTGTCAGGTGGGGAGAGAAGGGCAGTTCTGCATGAGCTCCCCTCCAAAGTTGTTACTGTAGCTAAGGCCAGGTAGGATGTACAGGGCAGTCATTTGCTGCATATTTCATTTCTTAAGCTGTTTTGTCAGTCCTTCCGATACCCGATCCATTTGTTAGTCCATCCAGTGAAAAGGAGGCTTTTCTTAGAATACTAATGTCACCCAAACCATAGGTTCTCTCGCTCTTCAACAATGCCCCTGTCAGATCCCCATAGAGAGGCTAAATAAACTGGAATGCAGTGAGGAGGCAAAAAAAAGGGCCTGTTTTGTCTTTTTAACAGATTAGTCTATAAAACACTCAGACTTTTGAGGCTGTGCTGTTGAGAGAGTAAAAACTGAGTGCACAGACACTCTCTCACCCACATCCATACCCTCACATTAAGAAACCTGAAAGCTCACTATAAACACATGAACTCAGAGAAATCTTTCACTGGAACACTTTAGGCTCATGACGTGTACGGAATGGAATGGGTGTGAGTTCTGTGCTAACACAACAGTTCTAAATTGTGCTTGTGGGATTGTGTAACTGGTGTGATGTTTTGGACAGCCAGCCAGCCCAAGACATTCTTTAAGAAAAGTACTCACATGGTTTAGTTATATTAAGCTAGCCACTGGCTTAAATTGAGTTTAAATAGGGTATAAATTGGGGACAAATACCCTTTGAGTTTGAACTTTTCTGGTAATGGAAAGGAAACAAGATTCCACGTACATTTCATAGTCAATAGACTCACTCAAGATCAGAAACACTCTCATCACATGTTATACATACACACAGACACACTCAACAGTTAGGAAATATCACAATTAAGGTCTCATGTGCATTCTGTTACAGTCTTTCATTAGATGATCACATTATATTTTATTCACCAGACCCCTGCCTCGTTCAGTAAATGGGCAACATTAATTCTGGCATTTCTCAAAAAAAGAACAGGAGTACTTGTGGCACCTTAGAGACTAACAAATTTATTTGAGCATAAGCTTTCGTACATCCGAAGAAGTGGGCTGTAGCCCACGAAAGCTTATGCTCAAATAAATGTATTAGTCTCTAAGGTGCCACAAGTACTCCTGTTCTTTTTGTGGACACAGACTAACACGGCTGCTACTCTGAAATCTGGCATTTCTAATTTTTGAGTGGTTGACTTTACAGCCTTACCACACAATAAACACTATTCAAGAAAGTTATCGATGGCTCCATACAGGTGCAGGGGTGTGTGTAAGCTGTATTTGACTGGCAGGATCTGGGCCTAAATGCCCACGAAAAAAATAATGGGCTTTGCTGCTTGCTTGGAAGGTTAACACATCCATATATAGTTGCTTCAAGAAATCCACATAATGAGTGATTATTACTCAACAGAATAGTTTATTTATGTATTTATTTATTTTTAGAGAGTAAACTATGGCAATATATCACTGAATTGTTCTTAAAGGGCCGGATCCAGAGCCCATTCAGTTCAATGGCAGTCTTTTCAGTAACTTCTGTGAGCTATGGATCAGGGCAAAGTGCTTGAGTATTCAGGTAGGAAACAGTCTAATGGGTGAGGTAACTTTAAATGAATCACTTAAAAATCATATTGTGTGGAACCTGCTGAGCTGCACATAGCAGGAATATGTCCCTGTAGCCAAGGGAATAAAGAGATCTGAATATAATATATACCAGGCCTCAGTGGGGAAAATCAACAGTCCAGATGTTTATGTGGTGTACAGCCAAAGCCAAAAGATTTTTAAAAGAACCTAGAAGAGCATTTTTGAAAATTATCAAATGACTAGAAGCTTCTTCTACTACACATTAAAGACTTGTGCACAATTTAGTTTTATGAGGCTATTTGTATGTTGATTTCACAACTTCGCCAACCACGTACAAGAGCTAACTGTAATGTATGAAAACCTCTGAACCTGTTCTTCAGCTGGTGCAAATCAGTGTAACTCCACTGAAATCAACGGAGTTTCATCGATTTATACTAGCTGACGCTCTGTGCTGGGAAACATTGATAGTACAAGGACACTACAGTGGAGGAATGGCTTCAGAAAAACATGCTTTGCGCACTAATAAAACCGTTACAGGGGATTTTAAGAATTGCTTTGCAATCAGAATTTCAGAATCTGACTCAGGCTCCCAGTTACATCTGGCTGAACTTTGCATTTATTTATTGTTTCAATTTACTAAAAAGTACCAAGCCAGGACTGTGGGTGAATGTACAGAAATGAAAGAATAAAGAAGGAACATCGTAAATAGAGAACCTTCTAATACTCTCACATTAGAAAGAAGGTTTACTTCCAAAGGAAGCTGAATGGACCTACCTACTAATTCAGGCTGGACATTAGTAGAGGATGACACCCTATATGGAGTACAAAATAAAACACATACCTTCAATGCAATCGTTTGTAAACAGTGTTATTGATCAGATGGACAAAATGAGGAGCTTTATAAACAGTTGTTGTCTAACCAGGACCTAACTCAGTCACAAGGTGTCAGGTTCTGTGACATTGTATAGCGATGCAGGGCTGTGCTTCTGACTCACTCAGGCAACCACGCCAGGTAGGTCCAGAAGTCAATAAATGGTCTGAGGGTCTCTTCTCTGAGTTAAAAAGAACAAGGAGCAGTGACAGAGGCATCTTATAAGAAGCAACCTTAGAAAGAGGGCAGCCCCAGAGTAAGCTCCGGCAGCTCCTCTGTTTGTTAAGTTGACAATAAAGGAAACAACAAGGGAGGGATAAGTTGGGCCCCTATCTGGGACATGTGTGCATGCAATGTTAGAAGCAGTGTGCGAATACCATAGTAGCAAAACAAAATATGCAGTTATGTAAGGGGTTAAAAATGAATTAAAGTGGGACCTATCACCTGATTATGGACATTTAAATTATAAATTCTTTTAAAAATCTCCTTTCTTTCTTATATTAGGGGTTGTATGTCATGGATGTATGTTATATTATACTATTAAATACAATATATACGTGCAAGGCATTCACACTATTATTTAGAGTAATGGTTCTCAAACTATGGGGTGGGCCTCCCAAGGGAGACAGGGAAATGTGTCGAGGGAGGTGCGAGCTATATGCTCTTTTTTTGTTTTTGTTTTTGTTTTTTAAAGAGCTCTGGCTGTCAACCCCAGTGGCTGGGGCTCATTCAGAAGGGCTGTGCACGCCTGGGAGGTGGGGATAAAGTAGACAGCTGGAGCCCTGCCACCTGGGCTCTGGTTCTCCTTCCCCTCCCTCAATCACTCACTGGGGGCATGGATCATCGTTCATGTTGCGCTTCCTGTCAGTACCCGTTCTGGGTTGGGGAAGCTAATGATCCAACCAGCGGACCAAATTTGGTGATGAATCCTGGTCACATGCTACCTGAGGCCTGTTGCACATATGCTAAGAAGAAGGCAATCCGGGCTCAGGTGCTCCCTCCACAATTCCTTACCTGAAGGCACTGGGGCTCCAGCTATCAGCCCTGGGATGGCAGCAACAGTGCAGAAGTAAGGATGGCAATGGGGCACTAAGTCTGCTGTGAAAAATGATATTGACAAATAGCACTTTTCACATGGCCACCCTTACTTCTGTGCTGCTGCTGGCGTGGCGCTGCCTTCAGACCTGGCTACCCAGCCAGGACCTGCTGCTCTCCGCTTTGCCTTCAGAGCTGGGTGGTGGTAATATGTACTTGGGGGGAGGGGGACGTAAATGACTACAAACACAAAGAAGGCCCCCCCGCAATCAAATAAGTTTGAGAACCACTGATTTAGACTGTTTGTATTTGACTTAAAATGTTCTCAAAATTAATTTTAAAAACAGCTTCAGGCAATTTAAGAGATATGTTTTCACAGGCCTCCTGCTTCTATTCTTCTTCACTGACTTGCACACCATGATGAGTGCATGGTAAGCAGAAAGTAAAACACAGCAGACCCTACGCAGCAAGTCAGGTCGATTTTCTTCCCAGTGTCAGTTGTTCATCCTGCAGTACAAGACTCTTTGATCTCAACGTGCCTGCTCACATCATGAAGTCAGGTCTCTCTGATGGATGGGTTAGGTAGTTTGCGTATGAGAAAAAATGCCTGGTTTGATGTCAGTTGAGAGGGACAGCCATCAGGAGAGCTCCCAGAGGGCATCCTCGAGGTCTCTGTGGATAATGTCACTGTTCTTGTTTTACACTCTGTACCATAGTACCCCAGCCACACCCACGGAAGTAGATAAACAAGTTCAGGGCAAACTAAAGTAATAAGAAATCCTTTCATCCTCAATGAGAGGCTCAATCCGCCAAGGTGTTGGGTGTTCCGAAACAGATTCAGCAAAACGCTTAAACATGTGCTTATCTTTAAACATATGCAGAGTCTTATGCATCACAGGATCAAGCCCGAAGGTTGTTGGCATTATTGGGACCAGACCTTTACAGCCTGAAATGAAACACACAGTCAACTGCAGTGACTGTAAATTTCTGCTAGTAATGAGTCAACATATTTTGCCTAATTTTTTAACCCACTAGAGTACTGTGGATTTGAACTTTTTTCTTGAATTTGAATGTCAAAATCTAGTTAGGAGTGAGAGAAAGTGAAAAATAGCGGGGTGGAGAAAAAATCCCATGAAAAAATAGAAATAAAGAGAAAGAACAGAAGAGAAGACAAATACAGAGGGCCTGTTTCAGCAAAGTACTTACACACATGCCTAACTTTAAGCAGATGAGTAGTCCTATGGACTTCAGTTACACTATTCTTAATCTCAATGGCCCCAATTCAATGAGGTACTTAGACATGTGCGTAACTTTAAACTCATGAAAAGGGGTGAAGGAGGCAAGGGAAAATGTAAATACAATGTAGCATAAATAAGGCACCTTTGATGTCAGCCTACCTTTTGGGGGGCTGTTTTTTTAATCCCTTGTACATAACGTACTTTCCCTTAGCTAGAAAAACATGTTTGTTTTTTAAACTGAATCTCCCTTGAGGGGAGGAGGAGGAGGACAGAGGGCTTAAATTACAGGAGAAATAGCTAGTTATCTCAAACCAGTTTTGCAGATCCAAAAGAATACTTGGACAGGTTCATAAAACATCAAATTCCATGGGGTTTGTCCATCTCTGATTTAAACTTTTAGTGAATTAAATCCTGGTCAGGAAAGTTGTTCCATTGCTTTCAAAAGTGGCTTTTATTAAATTTGTTTTTAACAAGTGCATTCTGGTTTAAAAAAAAAAAGACTTTAGATCTTCTTTGATTTGCCACATCAAAGTCTTACAATAAAGGCCAGATACTTTCTGGCCCCAATTCTGCTCTCATTTGCACTGGTGTAAACCTGTAATGATTCTACTGAAGCCAAAGAATTACTTTGAACCAGGCTAATTTAGTACAGAGTTCAGGTCTCATTGCAGTAATCCAACTACAGGAACTTGTCCTATGCACATAACTATTATAAAACTGATTATTCAATGGCATTGAAAAATAGAAAACTTGGCTTCACTATCATTTTTCACCTAACATTGTTTTATATCTCATTTCAATCAAATCAAAGAGAAAATTGGGACTCAATCTGGCTGTTTTTGAATTGTCACACATACAATGTTTATCTCAGGAAAAATGTTACCATCTTTGTATTTTACCCACAGCATTCTATCTATCCTGTGGCTATCACCATAATTTATGAGCATACGAACCTAATTGCTCAAAAGTTCTAATTTCTGCCTGGTTCTTAAAATACGAAGTGAGGATTCTAAATTAAATAAAGACATCAGCTGACATGAGCAACCTATTAATAGTGCCATGATGCTGATGAAGTCAGACTGGGAAGTGATACGGTTTTATATACACAATGGAAAACAATCTGCCATCGAGAAAGCAAACAGCAAGATATCTTTCCAACCCTGGTTATCCAGCTCACTGTGTTTGTAAATACAGCAATGTATTGTGAAGACTATATTTATCCTAACATGAGGAAACATGAACAAAGAGGCTGATGTCTGGCTGAGTAAACTCTAAACATATGTAACATTAGGACATTATGGATGTTTTAATGTGGGACAGCTTGTGATAATGTGGCACAGATTACAGTAGCCATTTGTGAAAAAATTAGGTCAGAAGCATGTAGATAAGGTGCAAAGAATTCCAGTATCATATTATTTTCCTGAAATAAATACAACTTGAGTCATGTTTTAAAGCCTTGTTTCTTTTGTATGCCTCATTTTGCCATTTCAATCAAATCAATCCTTGCCCGGAAAAAAGAAACAAAATTGGCTGATCAAGAATGGATTGCAAATTATATTTAATTAAATAATTGCTGTAGGTTTAGTTTGATTAAAATAATGAAGGGCCTGCTCTTGCAGTCCGTAATCTGGGCAAATGTCCATTGGTTTCAATAGAAATTTTGCCTGTCATGGGTTTATTCCAAGTAACATATATTTCATAATGGGCTGGGCCCTATTCCAGCAATCTCAGCAGAGAATATCTCAACATACTAAGCCATTCTTTTGCACAGAAGTGATATTGATATATGTTGGCTATTTAATTTGAGAACGAAAAGAACTTGGGGACACCTCAATACATTTGTATTTGAGGGAACCTGGACTTAAAAATAGCTGGTCTTCCCTTTCTCATGACCACATCAATAAACTGACTTTTAAATTCCACCTGTGTCTGTGTTTCAGTTTTCTGTCACCTATCTATTCTAGCCACTGATGTATGCCCATCACCAGGACAGTGAGTCTTTCTGTTTCTCACTGATAGAGTGTTTTTTGCCCTTTGTAGGCTTTTACAATAATGAAGATAGTCTCAAAGGTTGTTGTATGGGGGCCTTGTTTGGGCAATTCCAAGACAGACTCTGTCATATACAGCATGGTATCACCCTACCAGCGCATGAGTGCAGTTTATAGCATCAAGGTGAACACAGGCATGAGGTGCCCTATGAGGACTTTTTCTGCTTTATTTGGTTTTAAATCCATTTTCAGCACATCTTTTCGGATGCCAGATAATCTAGAGCCATTAGTACCTGCACAAAAAGTTTGTTAATGCGCAATTAAGGTTGCTTGGTCATGCCTCCTGCCCTTCTGAAAACTAGGAAAGAGACTCTTGCTGCAAATATGTATTTTACTCTCTGGTGCATGTCAATTAAGCTTTGACCCAATGTGGAATTCTGAACTTAAGCCTAAATAGCTTTAGAGATATTGCTTCCCCACAGGGGCAATGGGTGCTATGCATTAGCGAGTTAAATCCTGAGGGACTGAGATCGGTTTGGGAAGGATTAGAGCCAGTTTGAGCTCTGGATAGGTACAAAAAATATTAGAAGAACCAAGTGACTTTGTAAACAGGATTTTTAGGGGGAAGGTGTGATACCTCAGGAACTCCTTGCTCAAATAACCCCACATTTGGACCACTACCCCTACACTGCACCTTCATAAGGCACAGCAAATGTTGAGACAATCTGAGTCAACATGTGGATTTAAGAGCATTAGGAACAGTTGTGTTTTAAATAATTAGCCACTCTGAACCAGAGTTAAGGTGGAACTACCATTCTGCTATCCACCAAAATAGGTGGTGATATAAGAAAAATGTCAAAAGCAAAACAAAACACAGCCCAGGTTATTTGACTCTAAAACTGTATTTTTCCTTCCTTCCCTGACAGTGACCCTGGCTGCAGGCTGGAGTGAGGAGGCTGCTTTTCTCTGATCCTAGTCTGCTTACATGCCTCAGTTCACACCTTTGCCTTGCTGATTCCTGCATTGTCACCCGGCATGATGCCGGTCTTGTGGAAGACCATGTTGAACATGCTGTATGTTTGTGTTTACTTAAGCCAGAAAGCAGGGGAAGAAGCATAGCCCAGAGTATTTATTTATTTAACAACGAAGGTCAATCAGTGCAAAAGGAATGAACTTTAATGAGGTCTTTTCACACCTGACAAAGGTCACCACATCCTTTGCTAAAGCAGTCAGAGGGCCTATTCCCTTTAAAACACAGAGATCAAGGGTGCAACCCCCCACTGGAGTCTTGTTCTCGCTGAAAAGTCTGGTTTGTAATTAGTTTACACGTCCCCCTTCACTGTGAAGGCTTCACACAGGGGCAGCCCATCTTGGTCTCAATGGCATTGCCCCAGAGTGCCTCAGAGGAGAAAGTGGCCCTGTGTCTAACTGAAATATCACAAAAAATGGCACTTTTTTTTCGCTCCTGGGTGAGTAAAATTAAAAAAGGCACCATTTGTGCTCAGTGGGGGAGCAGCCGCTCCCCTGCTGCGCTACTGCTGTCAGTTGGTCCCCACTGCACCTGCCCCTTCCCCCCCGAGACTCTCTCTCCAGAGAGCAGAGGGGAATCTGAGGACAGATTGGAATCTCTCTGCAGAGAGGAATGGGGATGAGGAGGGGCACACCTCGGAAGAAGTAATTAAGCAGCAAAAGCAGCAGCAGCTGCAGCAGGATGCATACTTTTTTTTTTGTTTTTTTTTCAGTACCCCCCTACCCTGTAAGGATTCTTTATTCGCCTTGGTGGGTGGGGGTCAGGTGAGTCAGTCCAGGGCAGTGCTGATTTTGCATTTGCAGAAGAAAGGAAAAGAAGTAAAAAAGAAAGAGAAAAAAGAAAAAGAAGTTGATGGTTGCTGCTTTTTTGCGATGGGTATGAGGCAAGACGTGCGTGGCGCAGATTTCCAGAGGTGGGGCTCGAGGGTCCGTCAACCCCCAGCCATCAGGAATTTGGTTTTTGTTTTTCAAGTTCACTTTAAACGTGAATGCCCCCCTGGGACCCCCCAGGGTGAGGTCGCGGTCGCATCACAGATACTTACACCACCCACCCACACACCAGCCCAGCCTCAGGCTCAGGTCTGATCAACTACGGGCAACAGCAGCAGCTGCAGCAGCCTAGCATTCCATGGCACGGTACGGCAAATGGATGGTCTTATTTCCATTTCTCTTATTATGTTTCCTTTGTCTTTCCTCTCTCCTTTTCCTCAGCCCCTCCCAGCCTTTCCCCCTCATTTCAGTCCAGGACTCCCTGTCTGTTTCTCATTGTCCTTCTCAGCTTTCTCTCTTACCCCTCTCTCTTCCTCTCTGAGGTTCTCCCTGGGTTAAACTAAAACACAACTGGGTGGCTGGATCCACAGTCTCTGGGACTCTCTTATGCTCTGTGTTTTATTTTGATATGTTTTCTTTTTTTTTCTTTTTTTTTTTTCATTTGATCTGTTTTTTCCTTTGGGGCTTATTTTTTACTCTGCCTTGAGGCTACTTTTACCTGCTGCACCTGGAAGGGGTAGGATTGACAGTGACAGTGTAGGGAGATTAAGCCCTAACTCAGGTCACTGACCCTCCCCTCTCTCCTGACCTCACTGACTTTGACTGGCCTTCCCCCCTCTGGGAATTTCACTGACTGATGTTGGCTTGCTCCTCCAGCAGAAGCAGAAGTAGTAGTAGTCCCCCCCCCCCCTCCCCTCCCCCCCCCCCCCCCAGTCCTGTTGCTGAAGGAGGGATCCGCCCTGCACCCATTGTCGGAGGATTCATTGCACAAAATCCCCTCCCGCCCATGCTCCCTCCTGTAATACCTATACCTATGTCCTCCTAAAAGCTAAAAAAAAAGGACGGAGAGGTTAATCATTGTTAGGGCAGGGTACAGATACTTGAGTTATTAGTCAGGTATCCCATCCCAGTGTCAATCCTGAGCCCATCATCCATCAGCTATCAGCTGCCCATGGCCTGGGTTCACTTTTATTTGTCTTAAATTTCTTTTGCAGCAGCCTCTTTTCACCAGACCCTCAATATTCCTTTTGGGTTCACCTGGGACAAAGTTATGTCTGGCAACGACTTCCTCAAGGCTACAGCAGCAGCCCCATTTTTCCCACAGGCTTCCTCCACGACTTCAGGAGGCTTCACCAGTCCGGAATCACGTCCATCCCTCATCGTAGTGACATCCCTTCCGGTGACATAAAACCAGAGAACACCAAACCCTCCGCATCGATGGGCACTTTATTATACCTACACCACCTACACAAGGGTCAGTGGTAGACCTGACAAGACAAGATTCAGTGGGTCTCTGATATGGGGGGACTGTTGGACCCAGAGGGACAACACAAACCCAGAGTCAAGACAAGACAAAAACAAAACTGCCCTCTGCCAAACACCAAAAACCTCTTGAGATTTCTTAGGATTATTTGGCATTGGGCCCCTGACTTGGCGTCCTGTGGGTGGGGAGTGCTAACCTTGCTCTGACCCTTCTTCAGTGGTCCCCAGACACAATCCAGCCTCTCAGAAGACACACAATCAAAGCTCTAGCAGCAAGCAGCAGCTAAAAAAGAACTAACTAACAGGCCTTTAAAATCTGTGGGCCTTGCTTCCCCCCCTTCTCCAGCCCTGTTCCTTCTCCAGGACCAGCACAACCTCCAGCAGTAGTGTGTGTTATATTACAGATAATCAACTACCTGTATGACGTGCCATGCACTGTTTGACCCTTGCCTCTTCTTCTATGTTGATGGGCCCTCTCTTCATATGCATGCAGCCGGATATGATGGCACCCATTTCAGGCTGCCTCACTGCCAGGCAACTGGGGGACCAGGCAGCTGCCGCCCCAACGCTGGGCTCAGGCAGCTGGCCGCCCAGCCGCCCCTGGCGCTGGTAACCCCGTTTATGGCTTTACTGTGATAGCAAGTATGCTTTTACCCACTACCAGCACTCTGGTTAAAGGACAGTACCCACTCCTGAACTAGCCACCGTGGCCCCTCGCCCTGAGCCACTGTGGGACACCTGACCTGGCGGCCCTCCACCACACGCCTCCTCGCCTGCTCACAGCCACATCAGCAGTTCACTGGCACCATGATGAGGGGGTCACTCTGTCACACGCTTTTGCTGCTCCCATGCATGCAACGTTTATGCATGTCAAGGCATTCCACAGCCAGCACCCTAAGAAAAAATGGATAAAAAATGCACCTGCAAAAAATGGACCTGCTCCCTCCTCCTGCCTGCAACAAAATTCTGGGTCATGAAACTAATTCAACTTTTCTTTGCCAGCTTTTGAAAAACTGCCTTGGCTTTTGGTTTTTGGGATTGTACTCTCCTTGTTTTTTCTGCTCTCTGACTTGCTGCCTGAGCTTTTCTACTGCCCCTCATATTGTGCCACAGTTACTGTTGGCCCTCTTGCCTGACATTTGGTGCTCCTTTTGCATCCCTCTCATTCATTCACCATGCATACCCCCCTTCTCTTTACTGTCCTTTCACTTGGCTGTCATTTACCCTAAATTTTGACTTTTGCAGGCCCTTGAGCAGGACAGTCTAGCGGGAGAGTTGAAATATGAGCCCCTGGCTATGTACTGGAGCTAAAGCTTATTCTGGCGTGGCCTCACATTTGAACCTTTAAAAATTCTCCTTGGTTTCCCCCCCTCCTGTTTCACCTTCACCCTCGCCCTTGGATTATCCCCTGGCTTGTCCCTTGGGATGTTGACCTTCTCTAAGCCTACTTATCCCAACAGGCTCGATGACCAGAGGATTTCCTCCTGGCTTTGGCGCTTTTGACCCACTCAGCAGACTACGTTCCTCCCACCCAAAGCCCTTTGAAAACAGTGGTTCCCACCCACAGACCAGGGACCTCCCTGCACTAAGGTTCTTTCATCCCCCAGGCCTTCCAGGTTCTTGTCTGGTTCCCCCACCAGAGATCTTTTAACAACCCAGACTGCAGTGTTCCTGGAACCACGCAAATCTGAGATCAGGGACTCCCACAAGCCACTCGTGACTACTGAGGACACTGAGTCTGTCCAGCCCCACAGACCACAGACTTACTGACCACAAGACGGAACCAGCTCTCCTTTAAAAGACTTAAATTGACTTTTTCTGACAACTGTATGTTTTTTATTATGCCTTTTTCTTTTAGTTTATTTATTTAAATTTTTTGTTTTTTTTATTATTTTTAATAATGTTTTTTTTTTATTTTTTAGTTAGGCTTCTGCTTATGAAGATTTTGCTATATTAAATTCCATTACAGGAAAGAATACTTTCCATAGAACAGGTACTCTTTGCACCCATGTACTCAATTTCAGTAAATGCAGACAAGGGACTCCTTCACACATTCCCCTGACCACTGACAATATGACTTGGGTAACAAATCAGGAATAGTCACTCCAGTCAGATACAAAAAAGGGTATGACAAAAAAGGATCCATTAACAACAAATCAAAGGAGTAAATCAGACAGACATCAAAAAAGTTTGTTTTGGAAAAACCAGTAAATGGAACATGGAATTGGGATGGCTAAGGCCTATGGGTTCTGCAGAACTACTCCTGGGGGGATTTGGCTGGGGTGGTTGGAGGGGGGCTGTGGTAATTTTGGGTGTGTTCATTCTGCTGTAAAGGTTGTCTTGATAATATTATTTGTATAGTAAAGTAAATTCTACTCATAATATCAGTGTTCCTTCCTCCTCTCAAACTCCTGTGGGCCATGTTATTCTTTTTCTGGCTTTAGCCTTGGGGTGTAGGCCTAATGGCCCAGGCTGAAATTATTGCTGAATGGAGGAATTTAAAAACTGAAACTAAAATGGAGTAAAGTTGTAACTAAATAAAAAGAAATGGAAAAATGTTGAACTAAACTCTCAAATGAAACTCTTAACTCTCTCCAGTTTGACCTCTGACTCTCTTAACAATGTCTCCCAATTTCTCTTTTAACCTGACATGACTTACCCCTTCTATCCTAAGTTCATATGACCTCTTACATCTTATGTTGTGTCTTCTTAAATTTACATTTTACTATTGATTATCAATGTTGATTATTGATTGATTATGATTTGTAATTGATTACATACTGAATTTCTGTTTACTTGTGTGTATAAACATTGATGCTCACTGAACATACACTGGTGCATTCTAACATTTAAGCTGGTTTTAACTGTGATAAAGCTAAGGTCTGGTCTGCTCAGATTAACACAGTCTCTCTAACTGTCACACAAGGGCAGCCCATCTTGGTCTCAATGGAATTGACCCAGAGTGCCTGAGAAGAGAAACGGGCCCTGTGTCTAACTGAAATACCACAAAAAATGTATGGGTCTATTATAGGAGTGGGTGGGTGAGATTCTGGAGCCTGAAGGAGGTCAGACTAGGATGATCACAGTGGTCCCTTCTGCCCTTAAAGTCTATGAGTAACAAAGTAAAGTCTACAGCATCCAGTACATAAGTGTTCTTTGGATGCCAACAAACAAACTGGTCACCAATATATGGAAGGGCTGCAGGATGTCTGAACATTTCAAATGCATTTTCATTCCATTTCTGTTCTTAATAAAACAAATGTTCAAAAATTTGGCTGAATGTATTGATTTATTTTAAAAAGCCTGTTTTTTCAAGCAAAACAAAGAAATGTTCTGTTTGACAAGTTTTTACCAGCTCTATTTCCTTTGGCTGTGGGATTTGATAACAACTTTCATCGTATGGTCAGAGTTACTTTTTAAGCCTTCTCTTCTCGTTTGATTTACCTGGCATACAGTCCCTTCAAGCAGCGTCCATCCAGCTGCAGCCGCCTTAAGCCAAAGGACTTGGAATGATGCAAATGTTAACGATGGGTCCATCTCGCTTATGAATACCTCAGGGTCTGGTCTAGGTCCTACTGAAGTTAAAGGGACCATTAACTTTGCTGGGAGGAGGCTCAGTTCCTCTGGATATAATATTTCTTATCCAATCCAAGCACAGTTACTGAATTTTTTAATCTGAATCCTTGTACACCCTGTTAGCCATCTCTTAGGGCACAAGATAGGCTCCGCTGCCCCAGCTATCATGTGGTTTTCCAGAATGGCTACTTTATGAGTTAACTTTTTCATGAGGATAGATTATTGACCTCTCACTCAGCCCCCTGCCCCGCCTGGAGGACCAGTGGACTGCTTTTCATCTGGTCCTTTTCGTCTGGCTTGGGTGCCCCCACCAGGAGTTAAAACTCCCATTGGCATAACCCTCAGGGCCATTGGAACAGATAAGACTTCCCACTGCATCCAAGGGCAGTCCCAGGGAAGGCCCAGCCTTACTCCAGCCATCTTATTGACATCTGGGAATATTAACCACCAGACCAATACAGTAGTTAAAAATATTTATTTCTAAAGATATTTACCTTGACAGGCACAAAGCATTTCCCGATTTCACACAGAAATACATAAAACATGCATAGACCAATATGGCCCATTCCAATGTATATTCAACATGGTAAATATAAATGGATAATTTGTAGGAACATAAATATTTGTTAAAAAAAATAAGCACATCATAAAATTCCATCAGCCCTCAGTCAGCAAATTCAATAATGTGAGTAAATTCACTGCTATAAACAGTCACCCAATATTAGCCTTTTGGTTTCATTTTAAACAACCCTCTGTCTCCACACATTTACATCACACAAGACGCTGAAGAAATCCTTGATCTAGCAACACTTTCTGTTACACCTCAGGGTCAGTGGATTATTGGCAACCTGCAATACAGTACAAACCCTATTATTAGACCTTCAGTTGTCCAAATCTCCCTGTTATGTTAAACAAGATCATGTCCCCTGTTGTCTATTATTTATGTTGAAAATTCCTTTCTTTATCCAAAACCTTGGTTAGCCAAACACACACAACGTCTGCCCTGCCGTTCAGATGACTCTGGTTGTTCTAGTAAACCAGACTGCTGAAAAAGGCAAAGGGCTGTGGCTGATAAGTAAAGGCAATACTTTGTAAAAATACTTTTGCAGGAGTGCAACATACAGTATGTGAGGTAGACTTGTATCTATGCAATGAGTGCTGATTAAAGTAGAACAATGTCGTTCACTTTCCGTTTTAATTTATAAGTAAAAAAATAGTCTCTCCTTTCAAATCTTGATTTCTCTTCTTTTTAAGAGTTTCTGTATCAGGTATTCTTGCAACATCTTTTGGCATTAGTCTTTTTTTTCTCCCTGAAATCTGCCAAACTGATCAACAACACTCCATTTTACACCTTCTTTTCAGAAGCAGCATTCAAATGTTCCCTTTCTTCTTCTGACAGACAGCTGTCAATCAACGTTTGTTAATGTAACACGTCCAATTGGATTCCAGAAGTATGACCTGTTAGGTCTTTACTGCTTTTACCTTGTCCAAATATAAGATTTCTTTAGGTTCTCTTCTAGCTATTTTTGGGGTGGGGGTTAAGGGGTGGCTTAATATTTAGAACAACATGCCTTGCCATGTGAAATGTGAAAGTCAAAACAGAGCTTCGGCAATGCTCTATCAGTTATTGTTGATGGAAGAGGGTTAGGGTTGGTGATCTCCCCACTAAGAAGTTGTTTTCAGACTTTCCCAGATGCTTTGCCTTTTATGTGTTCTGTTATGCTTCAGCCTCTTCACTTCATGCAGTGCAGCCTTTAACTTTGCGATACTGAAGGAAGCTTTGATACTGTTACCAATGGCTTCTAGTCTGTAAAAACAAGAAAAACACCAAATACTATTATAAAAATTGAGATCAATCTTGTGTGAATAGTAGGGGTGTGGGTGTGTAAAATCAGCATTTTGATTAAATAAGTCTAAATCTAGATTTATGGGGTCAGGTCCTCACATGGAGTAAGTTATCATAGATCCACTGGAGCTGTACTGATTTAAACCAACTGAAGATCCAGCCCATTAGATATTGTGGCAAGTCTGAAAACCCTAATCCCCAGAAATTGTGTGTATCCAAATTAAAAGATATTCTGTAGTTGTTGGCTACTTTTTACTATTATTGGGGGTTTTTTTAGATTAAGTGGAACCCAGTTTTAGTGTATTCAGATAACGGGTAAAATTTTCAAAAGCTCGTAAGTGACTTGGGCCCAGATCCACAACTTCTTAACTTCCATTGATTTAAATGGAAGTTAGGAGCCGAAATACCTTTGATGATCTGGGCCTTAGAATCCTAAATTTCATTTTCAAAAGTAACTTAGTCCCTTAGCACTCAGTTAAAGCCAAGGGAACTTCTGCTCCTGTGTGCCTATGCCACTTTTGAAAATGTTACCCATATTCCATTTCTCTCTAAACAGAATTTGAGTAAGTCATAAATTGCTTCAAGAATGGCAAGTGGCAATTTGCCTCACAGGAGGTGCTACTGCAAAGCTGTTCTTTGAAAAAGTGGGCTCACTGCATCATTTATTCTTATTCTTCGGATTTCTTGCATCCGAAGAAGTGGGTATTCACCCACGAAAGCTCATGCTGCAAAACGTCTGTTAGTCTATAAGGTGCCACAGGATTCTTTGTTGCTTTTGCATCATTTATGTCATTCAACTGGGATTACACTGCATTGCAATATGGCCAGCTAATGCCACTCAATCTATTACATGAGGATCTCCAAGTGCCCTCTCAACGTTAATTTAATTTAACCTCAACACTCCCAAGAGATAGGTCAGTATTATCCGCTTTTTACAGATGAGTGAAGTGAGAAACAGAGAAGTTAAGTGAGTTGCCTGTAGGCACACAGGGTCTAATAGTGCAATCTTTACACACTTATATTCCTACTCTTGAGTCCCATTGAAGTAAGTGGCAAAATAGGGAATAGAACCCAGAAGTCCTAATTCTGAGGTCCTGTCTCTTTCCAGCCTTACCCCTTTGTGTGGTAGTTTACAACGACAGCATTTTGCACTCACTTTGCATAGGTTTATTTGACAACACAAGGGGCAAGATTGTGGAGAATCAGACCCACAATGTTCTATAAAACCAGCAATGCCTCACTGAATAGATGGCATTTTTAACCTGGGTACATGAATAACTTACATTTCAATAAATGTGGATTATGCATGAAAAATCAACCCTGAATGAATTTCATCTTCTCATTTTACAAGGCTAATAGGAACACATTAATTTCAGACAGTTCAGATCATGCATGAGCATGCTAAAAATCAATGTATATTTCTGTCAAGATTTAATTTGCTCGTATTCTATTGCAGGTTGACGTTCTGCTAAGCCTAGAGCACACATAAGAAGTGAGCAGTATAGGGCTCAATAAGCTTAATTGTGCAAGATAAGGATTTAAAGCTGAGGTGGCCAAACCATGGCTCATGAGCCACATGTGGCTCTTTTACAGTTAAAGTGGGGCTTGCGGAGCCCCCTCCCCCACCTCCCTTCTCCACATACCAGATTTTTTGTGGGGAAGCCCTCTACCTTGCAGCAGAGTGGTGGGGGAGGGGCTTATGCCCAGTGCAGAGGGAGGTCTCGGGGCCTGAGCCCTGCAGGGCGCATCTACTGGAGTCGGGGTTCAACAGGAATGGGGCTAAATCCCCGAGCCCCAGCAAGTGCCTCCCGTGGGACAGAAGCCCCGAGCCCGGGTAGGTGCATCCCTGCTCTTGAACTTCTGAAGACAGTCTTATGTGGCTCAGAGGGTCAGTAAGTTTGGCCACCCCTGATTTATAGGATGAGCAACAATCAAAAGAAATAGTCAATGTTTTAGGGCTTCATTCTGCTCCCAGTTGAAGTCAGAGGCTAAACTCACACTGATTCAACTGGGAGTAGGATCAGTTGCTGTGTTTATACTTTACTGAAACTTCATCAGCCTGTTCAGGAGCGGGTACGGTAGCTCACCTTCTCATTTTCCTGCTGTTAAGTAGTTGCCTGCGCACACACTTCAGTCCAAGTTCCATGCAATCTTCACCTTTGTTAAGATGATCCCAGCCCTTCTCCATTGTGGACTGAGCCCTGTTCACATAAAAGAAAACAATATTGCTATGAAAAAACAAGGCTTCAGTCTTCCTGGTGACACTTTTACATGATCCATCTTCTTAAATTAAGATATGTAACAGATGCTTCTGGGCCAGATTGCGGTATCCTTAATGATGCTGGTGAGTTGTCAGACAAGTAGTGCCCCTGACTTCCCTGGGACTATTCACCTGAGTAAATACTCACCAACATGAGTAGATATACCACAACCTGGCCCTTTACAATGAGTGCAGTTCAAAATTGATTACAATAATAAATAATAATAATAAATAATAATAATAATAGTAACACACCAGAGTTCTTTTCCTGTTTGGCAGAAGTTCAGACACCTCTTGTCTTTTTGGTTGGCACATTGGCATCTCTTGCTAGATTCTGGTTGCTTCCAAGTGGTCGTGTCTTTTAGAGACCGCCTTGATCGAGAAGGGCCACCAAGCCCATAAGGCACAGTCCGCCTATGATCAGAAAATCAACATGAAAGATATTAATTGAATTCATTGCCTTAGAACTGAGGAGTGTGTTCTGTGTTATCTTATCAATGGAACTGTTTTTGTGAGTAAAGGTTGTGGGACTGGGAGGGCTCTTTTGGTCATAACTTTGGGATTATCAGAAAAATTTGCACTGCAGCTCTGTGATTGCAGTGTCTGCTTCTGTGACTAATGCGTTTTTAATCATGAATTAAGAAATATGAATCAATTTGCAATAGAATGCAACAGAACCTGACCTGTCTGAATGTTGGTAAATTGCAAGCACAGAAAGAATCAATTAAAAAAAATTAGTGAGATCCTCAGCTGGTGTTAAAGGGCATAGCTCCATTGAAGTCAATATTCACTACACCTACTGAGGATCCGCTTCACCCTTAATGAGGAAAGTGTAAAAATGTAATGTATTCTGCATTGTACACAAGCCCACTATTCTATATAATGTACTAATTCACAATGGGGTCTCCCAGCCATTCTTAAGACCCAGTGTGGTTTCACTGAATATAGTTAGTTATTTAGGGCCAGATTTTGCTCTGAAAAGACTCCCAAAGAAAATTAACACTCCGAGGGAATAAGGGTGATAGAAACAAGACACCAGCATTTCACCCTTCTGTGCTTCTCAGTGAAAAGTATTTTACAGCATCAACCATCCTGTCCTAACTATGAAATAGTCTTGGTTGTATCTTAACACTTTAAGAATTGTGGAAAGGCTAGAATTGCTGTGCCTAGTGTTAAGCTATTTGCTCCATCTATAAGGCCAAATCCAGCTTGCCTTCCTCACGTGAGTGGTCTCTCCATTAAAGTCCATGGGAACATTGGTGTGAGTACAAGTATGAGATGCGGCTCTATATTAGTATAGAGAATTCTGTGCTAATGAATACTGTTCCATCCTCAACCACTCATTCCTCTCTAGCATCTTAAAAATATTCCTCTAGAGCAGTGCATGGCCTTTTTAAACCTATTTTTCAACCAAAGTAAAATGCCTGCTAAAAAATGCACAGGATTCATTGCACAGGATTTCACTTGGGCTGAGTACTGAAGAGCCATCTAATGGCATGAACTCTTCAGATGCAGCCTATGAGCCCAGGCGCTCTCACTGACCATGCTGGTGCATTAGCTGCCTGGAGGTGGCTATATTTGCTGGTGTCCCAGGGAGCCATTGTCAGTGGTGCCTCTTCCAAGAACACTGGGGCCCTAATGAAAGGGAACCATAGCAACCGGCTCACAACAATCGCCCCTAATGCCCGGGTGAACGGGAGGTTAGAGCGTCCCAAGCCCCCACCCCCCACTTACTCCGGGGTGTTGATCCAGATGATATCGAGGTGGCAGAAGTAGACACACTCCTTGTCCATCAAGGAGGAGCAGGAGCAGCGCTTGGCCCTGCGCAGCGGCCAGGTGGAGCTAGAAGGACGAACCTCGGCGACAGAAGCGGCCGCAGCAGCGCTCAGCTCAGCGCCTAAGGCTGCAGGGGAGAGAGCGAGAGCAACGGGGTTAGCAGGCGAGTGACCCCGGGAGCACTTTGCATCGCAGCTGCTGCAGGGAACAATTGGACCCAGGCGGCTCTGAGCCAGGCACGCGCGCTGGCGGGAGCGCAGTGGTAGGAAGGGAGATTGATTGGTCCCGTAGCCATGTATCTATCTACTCACCCCCGGCCCCTGCCCAGATCTTTGGCTCCAACCAGGGTCTAGCAAAGCGGAATAGCTCGTGTGCATGGCCGAGATTAAATTTGTGTCTGAAACAATCACCCTCATCAGATGTACCAGGGCGCTGGGGGGCGGGATTACAACTCTCATGCTGTCTCCCTGCAGGACTCTGCATAGTTCTGGGGGCATTTAACTCAGGGGTTTACTGGGGGTGTTCAAAGGCTGGTGCATTTCTCTGCTTTGTCGTAAGGAGACACACACCCAGCGGTTGTTTAAGGATTCCCCAGCCGTCAGACTGTAGTTTTCCGATTCCCCTCCGCCCTCCCTTTCAATGCTCGCGTGGGGAAGGGAGCTGGGATTGCAGGTGAGGGAGTCAGGGCAGTGAAGATTGCTCTGGGCGCTGGGGTCCTGCCTCCGGGACCTCGGCTCTTCTACCTGTCCCTTCAATTAACCCTCCCCGTCTTCCCCATGCGCAGGGGCTGTGACCACTCCCTGTAGCATCTGTCCCCTCCCCACGAAGGGGGTGGCTGCGCTTGTAATTCTGCATCAGAACTACCAGGTTTTGAAGCCTTCCCGCCTCCCTTTGATTGGGGCCACCCAGCTCCGGGGAAGACACGTTGTTTGGAGAGGAGAAATGATGGAAAGAAATTAGCACACCCATAAGATCTGCTTTTCCTAACCAGGGTGTAGTGAGTATTGACCAAGCAAGACTTCAGCGCCCCCGAAACCTGCAGGAGTCTGCGGGACATAAAGGTTTTACTGTAGGATTTGGGGCGGGAGGTGATTTTTAAACCTTCCCTTCAGTTCCATTCAGTAGAGAGAGGTGACTGATTCACATCCATTTAACAGCGTCGTAATTATGATCAGCAGCGTGTGCTGTGACTGCTGCTCTGCCCGGGCTAGTTAAATCATCTCTGGGGAACACAAAAGCAAGTTATGGGGCAGGGGGAGCAAACCCTTTCCCGGGGTTTGCAGAAGAGTTGGAAGGGGGAGCCCCAGGGAAAGCCCATTGCGGGACCTGACCTCGCTCCTGATTTAGTCCTGTGGACTTCTGAACCCCTGAGCTGTCTGGTCCAGAACTGCCTACTCCTTTATACAATCTCCTGGAATCCCACCCAGGGGCACTGGAACAATTTGTACCGTGGCGGTGCTGAGAGCCACTGACCTACACCGTAAACCCAGCGATGAAAGTCGCTCCATGGCTGGGGGTGCAGTAGCACCCCGAGTTGCGGCAGCTCTGATCCCACCTGGATGTCAGCGGAGCAGCCGCGTTAGTGGTTAGCCCCCGGCACTCCGTCCTTGCCCCCCAGCTCACACCTACCTGTTTCCTGGGCTCCTGGGCAGAGCACGAACAGCAGGGAGAGAATCAGCTGTGTACAATCCATCCCGCCAACGTCAGCCGGTCGCTCTTTTGCAGCCACAAAGCACAAGCCACGAGCAGCGATTAGTTCTCAACTGCAGAGCCCCGGGGGAGCTTTTCAGCAGAGGCGCCCTTGGAAAGGAAAGCTGCTCCCGTGGGACAGGGCGCGCTGCAAACCCAGTAACAGTCTCCAAAGCAGCACTGGCAAAGCTAGAGGCTCCTTGTCCAGCGCGACTGCCTGAGCGCTTCTGGCTTGGACAGCTCTGGCCAGCTCCCTTTTATACCGAACCCCCATAGAGCGGGTAAACAGCTCCGACTTTATTTGATCCGGAGACAATGTTATTGTGTTATTAGTCACCGAGAGGCAACGTGCAGACCGAGATAAGGCCCGGCTGGAAAGGAAACCACTGCAAACTTCAGAGCGGCAGACGCCGTCTGACAATCCAGGGGCCGGGCTACACACTGGCAGGGTGGGCGGTGGGGAGTGGAGAGAGAGAGAGAAGGAAAATAAATAGCCCGGACAGACCTACAAGAAAGAAACCTGAGGGCAAAGGGCGCCGACGGCATAGAGCCAGCAGGGGGAGCCCCTGCGCTGAGCTCCTAACACCTGGCCAGATGCTACTGCTTCGGCTGTCGCCGCCTTGCCCTCCCCACTCCCCTCCAAGGTAGCCATGTAGAGATCAGAAGTGGTTTGTTTAAAAAGAAAACACGGGCGCGGAAGAAGGGGTTCTCTCAAGCATCTGGCTAGATTAAAACCATCCTAAACCTCAGCACATTAACGCCCAAGTGGTTCAACACCATCATCCTTTACTGGTTTAGGTGAAGAAGGCACAGTACTGCCTGAAAGACAGTGCTTGGCTCCTTGTTTTCAGTCATTTAATGGTGAGGGTTTAGCTGTTTCTAGGGAAAAGGGCAAAAACGAGTCTAGGTTTCGACGGGGAAAGGCTGATATCCCTGCTCCAACACCCCAGCTCCCTGAATCATATAGAGCCAGGGTTCCCAAACTGTGGTACTGGTGCCAGTGGGGGTACACCAGACATCTCTGGAGGGGAAGCAGGAGAAATTGAGCAATGGTGGATTTTATTTATTGCATTTTCATTTAGGCTACTCAAAGGAAGCTATAAAACTCTCTGGAATTTGTTGTATAAAATAAGGTAGTTAGTTTACTTCAAGATGTATCAATGAGAACACAGATACACAGAGACCCTGAGGTACAGAGCCCTCACCTCCAATCACCCAACAGAGCAGATTCAGTTGGCCAGCAGTTGGCCAGTCTGAGCGCAGAACTGAAGGGTGGGTTTTTTCAGTTGTATACCTTGCACTATAACTATATCTGTATGTAACCATGAAATCTGGACACAAGGCTAAAGACAGGGAGTGTTAAGAAGAACACAAAGTGTCAGCAATGAGAAGAGTAGGGGTACACGGGCAATTGGTAGGTCTGGAAGGGGTAGGGTGACCAGATGTCCCGATTTTACAGGGACAGTCCTGATATTTGGGGCTTTTTCTTATATAGGCTCCTATTACCCCCCACCTCCTGTCCCGATTTTTCACACTTGCTGTCTGGTCATCCTAGGAAGGGGGTCCACAATAAGAAACATTTGGGAACCTTTGCTGTAGATCATGCCCATAGTCTTTTTGAGGGGGAATTGGGAAGTGCAAGAAGCTGCCTCTCTCACTGAAGAGTCAGGGTAGACTAGAGTGTCCCTAGTGATGAAAGGGCTCCAAGGAACCCGCTGAGTTAAAGAAAGAAAGAAAAAGAAAGAAAGAACTAGTCTCCTTTTGTTTTGTTCTTTTATCCATTAACCCATAGTGTATTAAATAGCATTAAATGTAGGTCATTTTGCTACATCCAGCCCACTGCAAAATGATATGCATACTTATCATATACATTTTAATAATAATTATTAATAGAGATTGCAAGGTCTTCAGGGCAAGAACTATGTCTTTCATGAAATACCTAGCACTGGTATAAAATAGGAAATAGTCATTGTAATAAGAATTAATACAATAGCATTGCTGACAGACCTATTTTTTGTGATTTGGTTTTGGTTCCTTTAGAACGTGCCTGTCCTGTTTGTTTGTCAGTATTTCTGTCACTGGGCCTAACAAGGATTATAGCAATGACATGGCATGGGGTGCACACCAGGGGCTGGATCATTGAACCCTCAGCTATTGACTTCATTAGAAGCAGGAGTAGGCTCCAGGTGCTGGTTTCTGTTTTCTATTTATATTGCTGTCTCTTATTTAGACTCATGGTCTTTGACAATTCAGTACATTTTTAGTGATTATTGCTGGACACCAGGCCTTATTATAAAAATACATGAAATCAGATAAACTAACTGAGATGGCCTTCATCTGAATATAGCTCACATGAACAAAATATGTCTCTCATCAAATGTGCAGTGATAATATGGAAAATGTGTCAATTTTACCCTAGATAGATAATTCTCATTATCTGTTATATTTTCTTGTACTCCCCTATACTTAGAGACATTTCCTCAGCAAATACCGAAGTTGCTAAATGAAAATCTTATTTAAATTATTTCAGGGGAATGACAAGTTTTTAAATGCCATCATAGTACATTCATCATTTTTTCTGAACAGGAACTATCATGTCATATTTGAGGATGTGACTACTGGAATAATAATAGGTTTCTATCTATACACACAAACTACTACTACTACTGAATAATAATCCACCAGCAGGCATACATTTTAAAAATTGGATGCTTTCACTCCAGCACAGATCCCCAAGATGCATTTTCCCAAGTAACTCTGGGTTGTTTGCCCAATAAACTGCTAATTGTATAAGAAGTATTAGTAGCACATTAAAACAATACACTGTATTTTCATTGCTCTCCAAAAGTTGGGAAAGGAGGGAACTGCATTTAGGAAATGGAAAATGCTGACAGAACGACTGTGTGGGGTGGAAGATGTCTCTCTACTTCAATCAGTTTTTTTGTGTAACACAGAAGAATGTACAACTTTGCCAGGTTTGTCACTTAAAGATGGTATTACATGTCAGCATTTTTAATAAGAGATTTTTCCAAAATTGCCATTTCTCAAAGAATATTTCCAACACACTTCTGAACAACATACTAACCCACAGATTCCTTCCTACCAACACTACAAAAAGAAGGATTCTGAGTGGACTCCTCCTGAAGGTCGAAACAGACTGGACTTCTACATAGATTGCTTCCGTCTACATGCACAGGCTGAAATTGTGGCAAAGCAGCATCACTCGCCCCATAACCTCAGCTGTGCTGAACACAACGCCATCAGCCACCTCAGGAACAACTCTGACATCATAATAAAAAAGGCTGACAAAGGAGATGCTGTCGTCATCATGAATAAGTTGGAATATGAACAAGAGGCTGCTTGGCAGCTCTCTTACTCCACATTCTACAGGCCATTATCCTCTGATCCCACTGATGATTACCAAAAGAAACTACACCATCTGCTCAAGAAACTCCCTGAAAAAGCACAGCAACAGATCTGTACAGACACATGCCTAGAACCCCGACCAGGGGTATTCTATTTGCTACCCAAGATCCATAGACCTGGAAATCCTGGATGCCCCATCATCTCAAGCATGGGCACCCTAACAGAAGGATTGTCTGGCTATGTGGACTTCCTCCTCAGTCCCTACACTCCCAGCACTCCCAGCTATCTTCGAGACACCACTGACTTCCTGAGGAAACTACAATCCATCGGTGATCTTCCAGAAAACACCATCCTGGCCACTATGGATGTCAAAGCCCTCTACACCAATATTCCACACAAAGATGGACTATAAGCCATCAGAAATAGTATCCCCGATAATATCACGGCAAACCTGGTGGCTGAACTTTGTGACTTTGTCCTCACCCACAACTATTTCACATTTGGGGACAATATATACCTTCAAGTCAGCGGCACTGCTATGGGTACCCGCATGGCCCCACAGTATGCCAACATTTTTATGGCTGACTTAGAACAACGCTTCCTTAGCTCTCATCTCCTAGTGCCCCTCTACTTGCGCTACATTGATGACATCGAAGAATTCCACCATGATTTAAAAAATGTCCATCCCACCATCAACTTCAGCCTAGACCAATCCATACAAGCGGTCCATTTCCTAGACACTACTGTGCTAATAAGCGATGGTCACATAAACACCACCCTATACCAGAAACCTACTGACTGCTATACTTACTTACATGCCTCCAGCTTCCATCCAAGACAAACCACGTGATCCACTGTCTACAGCCAAGCTCTAAGATACAACCGCATTTGCTCCAATCCCTCAGACAGAGACAAACACCTACAAGATCTCTATCAAGCATTCTTAAAACTACAATACCCACCTGCTGAAGTGAAAAAACAGATTGACAGAGCCAGAATAGTACCCAGAAGTCACCTACTACAGCACAGGCCCAACAAAGAAAATAACAGAACGCCACTAGCAGGGGCGGCTCTAGGCACCAGCAAAACAAGCTGGTGCCTAGGGCGGCAAAATATAGGGGGCGGCAAAAGGCTGGGGCCCCCGCTCATCCTGCCGCTGCGAGCCGAGGAGCGGCCCGTCCCCTGCAGCCGGGGCAGGGCCGCGCTACCGGCTCCGCTTGGGGGAGAGGGATGGCCCCTGACCGGTAGCGTGGCCCCGCCTGGCTGCAGAAGACGGGCCGCTCCTCCTCCGCTTGTTCGCGCCCGGAGCCTAAACAGCGCAGCAGCAGCAGCAGCAGCAGCAGCTTGGCTGGGGGCGGGGCTGAGCTCCGCCCCGCTCCGAGCCGTGGGAGGGGAGGGGAGGGGAGGGGAGGGGCTGCGAGCTCCGGGCCGAGCGGAGGCAGCTGAGCTCAGCCCGAGCCCGCCCCTCCCCACGCGGCTCTGAGCGGGGAAGAGCTCAGCCCCCTCTGGAGCCATGCGGCTGCCTCGCTGGGCAGGGCCGCTTCTCGAGGTGCGCGGTGAGCCGGGGGTGAGCAGCTGGAGCCGGAGCCGGAGCCGGAGCCGGAGCCGGAGCCGGGGCCGGGGCCGGGGGGTTGGCTAAGGGGCAGGGAGTCCCGGGGACACTCAGGGGGCACAGGTTCTGGGGGTGCAGGGACGGGGGGGGCCAGGCCAGGGGCCAGGGAAGGGGGGGTTGGATTGGGGGGTCTCAGGGAGGTGGTTGTCAGGCACCCACCAACCCCATTACTCCCCAGGCCCAGCCCTGACCCCCAGCTCCAAGCCCAGCCCCTCTGAGGTGGGCACCCCCCCAAACCCATCCTCCCCAGGCCCAGCCCTGACCCCCAGCTCCAAGCCCAGCCCCTCTGAGGTGGGCACCCGGCCCTGACCCCCAGCCCCGAGCCCAGCCCCTCTGAGCCGGCCCCCCCCCGGACCCCATCCCCCCCACAGCCCTGACCCCCAGCTCCGAGCCCAGCCCCTCTGAGCCGTACCCCATCCTCCCCACAGCCCTGACCCCCAGCTCTGAGCCCAGCCCCTCTGAGCCGGACACCCCCATGACCCCAGGCCCCCCACAGCCCTGACCCCCAGCTCCGAGCCCAGCCTCTCTGATCCGGACACCCCCTGTACCCATTCCCCCACAGCCCTGACCTCCAGCTCTGAGTCCAGCCCCTCTGAGCTGGGCACCCCCTGTACACCATTCCCCACAGCCCAGACCTCCAGCTCTGAGCTCAGCCCCTCTGAGCCAGGCACCCCCAACCCCATCCCCACCCCAGACCCCCAGCTCTGAGGCGAGTCCCTCTGAGCCAGACAACCTCTGACCCCATCTCCCCACAGTCCTGAGCCCAGCCCCTGTGAGCCGGGCACCCCCCAGAGCCCAGCTCCCCACCCAGCCCTGGGCAACAGCAGCACCACCTCCAGGCAGTGACAGCCCATTGGCACCAACCATCACCATCACCCAGCAACAGCCCATTATGTAATTGCAAATGTATACAGACCAGTAAAGCATTTAATGTTTTTAAATAATGTATTTGGTGTATTTTCAAATTATTACAAATTAATTTTCACTAGTTATTTTTTACATTTCCAAATACATGTTACTATAGTATTGCAACTTTTTTTATGGAAGGGGCCCCCAAAATTGCTTTGCCCCAGGCCCCCTGAGTCCTCTGGGCGGCCCTACCCAGTGTGTGTGTGAGGAGCCGGGGAGGGAGGGAAACGGGGTCTCCTGGAGCCAAGCCCGGGCTGCGATGGCGGCGAGGGGCTCCTGGAGTGTGTGAGGAGGTGAGCGGCCGGCTGGGTTCATCGGTGCTGAGCAGGTAGCCCCCCAGCCGGAGATCCTCGCCTTCCCTCCTGCCAGGGCTGGGCCAGGGCACTGTGAGGCTGAAGAGCAGCAGGTCCAGGGGGCTCTCCAGGTCCTCGGCTGCCAGCATGTCGGGGGTGAGGGTGGTGAGCGCGAACTGATCCACCTTGGCCACCAGCAGTGCTGCGAAGCCCAGGGAGGGGGCCGTGTTCTTTGCGCCACCCCGTAGCCGCGCCACCACCTGGAAGTACTCCCGCTCCGCGCCGCCCAGCAGCTCCACCCGCATGGGGACAGAGTCGCAGCTGGGCCAGGGCTCGGCTGCAGTGTGCTGGTAGCGGATCCCACATTTTGGGGGGAGCCCAGTGCTGGGGCAACAGGGGGTGTGAATGGGGGGCACTGGTGGGCGGGGGGGGGCTCATGTCTGAGGGTGGGGGGGCAGCCAAAAATGTTTTGCTTGGGGCGGCAAAAAACCTAGAGCCGGCCCTGGCCACTAGCCATCACCTTCAGCCCCCAACTAAAGCCTCTCCAGCACATCATCAAAGATCTACAACCTATCCTGAAAGATGATCCCTCACTCTCACAGATCTTGGGAGACAGACCACTCCTCGCTTACAGACAGCCCCCGAACCTGAAGCAAATACTCACCAGCAACCGCACACCATACAACATAAACACTAACCCAGGAACTTATCATTGCAACAAAGCCTGATGCCAACTCTGTCCACATATCTATGCAAGTGACACCATCATAGGACCTAATCACATCAGCCACGCCATCAGGGGCTCGTTCACCTGTACATCTACTAACGTGATATATGCCATCATGTGCCAGCAATGCCCCTCTGCCATATACATTGGCCAAACCTGACAGTCTCTACGCAAAAGAATAAATGGACACATCTGACATCAGGAATCATAACATTCAAAAACCAGTGGGAGAACATTTCAACCTCTCTAACCATTCAGTGACAGACTTGAAGGTGGCAATTTTACAACAAAAATCTTCAAAAACAGACTCCAAAGAGAGACTGCTGAACTTGAATTAATATGCAAATTAGATACAATTCACTTAGGTTTGAACAGAGACTGGGAATAGTTGGGCCATTACACTAATTGAATCTATTTCCCCAGGTTAAGTATCCTCACACTTTCTATGGGTCATCTCGATTAACACTTCAAAAGTTTTTTTTCTCCTGCTGATGATAGCTCATCTCAGTTGATTGGCCTCTGACAGTTCGTATGGCTACTTCCACCTTTTCATGTTCTCTGTGTGTATAAATATCTTCTTGCTGTATGTTCCAGTCTATGCATCTGATGAAGTGGGCTGTAGCCTATGAAAGCTTATGCTCAAATAAATTTGTTAGTCTCTAAGGTGCCACAAGTACTCCTGTTCCATTTCCAAGAAGTACATCTATCAGTGCAAGATATTTTCTTCTTCTCTGTCAAAATGCCTTGCTAGAATGTATTGGGTTAGCTGGTGGAAATGGCATGTAGACTCGGAAACATTTTTTCCCTGGAGTAGCAAAGCAAAAACATCACATGGTAAGGGTTTATTAAAGTGCCATTCAATTTTTCAAAACCAAAAACCTCTTCAGTGATTTATGGGAGGGTTTTAAGTATTAGCATTGACAGAGATTTATCTATTCTGGTTCAGCAAGTCGTGACAACTCTATTTCCTTCTGATTCTGGAACTAGCTGGGAATAAGATGGTCCTCATGTCAGAGTGGACTCGGATTTAGGTCCAACTGCGCATAGATCCAAAGGAAAATTTCAGCAGCCAGGGATTACAAGGGCAAAGAAAGACTGCACGCTCTTTCTCCCGGGCCATGCCCCATAGGCTGGGAGGTGTATGGCACTTCTATGCCATTCAAAGACTCTGCTTGGAAATGAAATTCCACACAGGATTAGATCCACTGAATTTTCAGCTGCTTTGCACCACTGGAGAGGCACAAACCAGCCAGAGCTGGAGCTAGAATTTGACCCAGAGTCATTTTTTGCAACCTGGAAATCCAAGGTCACATTCTGGCTTCCTACTTGTTCAATAAATCACTCCACTTCATATGAAGCACATCTCCCCCAAATCTTTGGTGAATAGATGGGCCTTGTTAACACATTAGGGTTATTTTGGAACAATTAGTGAGCTGAGGGTCTCTCATGGAGAATAACCTTTCAGCAGAGTGTTTTCCTTTATACTGAGGGAATGCCAGCTTCAGCACCTCCACTGACGACAGCTTTGGCAATATAGTGTGGGGAGAAAAATCAACTAGACAGACAGTCTCTGGCTCTAAAGTTCCAGCTGGGAATTGTCATGGCACTGACTGAATTTTCTGCAGGACATTTTGTCCAGTGTCAGAAATGGAAAATGCTGGCTTATCAGAGAAACAATACGAGGAGATTGCAAAACTAGTCCTTTGTGTCTAGAGAGCAAGGGAAGCAACTTGTTGTTTTCTATGGATTTGAAACACAATATTAAGCAAAATGAAAGTTACACAATCCTTCCCTTGCTCATCAGGGTTGCCTCTCTTATCTCCTGGACTTTTCAGTCACTCTTTCACTTAGACCCAGTCTTACTCAAACACCACGCTCAAGGCCTAAATTTAGGCCTATCATGAGTCATCTCATCTGATGCCCACACAGCTTTCTTTCTGTTTACCCCCATTCACTCTGTCTACTGATACCTCTGCCACTGGCCTGATCTGCATGCTCATTGGCCAGCTGAAAGGTGAGTTCATTGTCAACCAACCTTTCTCCTCACCTCCAATTAATGAGCTTCCTGGAAGGACATAGAAACCTCTCTCTCCCTACGGTTTTGGAGCCGGTAAGGTGTTTGGGGGGCTAGCCGTAATAATTAGCAGATATTCCCAATTCAACACATCGCTAATAATTATGTGGTTCCTCCAAAGTGTCCAACCAATAATTCTCTCACACCCCAAGCAACAAACAAAAAACAACCTCCCTCTCACTTTCCCACTCCATATACTCCTCGGGAGGAATCTATGTGCCATATTTTTGCTCCACCTGAACATGGGGTAAGCATTCCTAACATAGAGCTTTAGCAGCAGAATATAGACACGGAATGATTATCCTGTAAACAACACTTCCCTTGTAAAATACCACCAAAAGGCAGGCATAAAGGGTGTGATTCAACCCGTTAGGGGCCAGCACAAAGGCCCATGCTCTATGCTCTCAGCCCTCGTTTGAGTGTTTAAGAGATGCATAGGGGTGAACTTCATTGTTATGACTGAGGAATGGAGAGAAGAGAAGAGATGGGAGAACACACTGGCACATTATCAGGAGTCATTTGGCACAGGCATTGTTAATGAGTCTTGGCAATCAACATGGTCAGCCAGAAAACAATGAACTAATGTGCTGCCATGAAGAATCTAACGGGAAAGTACACAAAGGCTGCCTCTACCATTAAGAAATCAGGTGCTGGGACTGTACTTTAAAATATAGTGAAGTGTAGATGTGTATCACTGCCCTTTACTGGATGGAATCAGATCTGTCTAACTAATGGTGTGTCACATGCTCTAAATGAGAAGGAGAAATATGGTTTATCCCTATTGTCACTGGAAAGTTCCAAGTAGCTGTTGTGTGCAGCTGGGTGGAACCACCAAGTTCTAGAGGGCCCCAATGTATCATAGTACCAATAAGGATTTATTTTCTGTTTAGTTCACTATGAGCCAGTATTTAGTGCTCATCTTGGTTGCACAGTGTTGTCATACCATGATGAGCCTGGCTTAGGGATCCGTGGTTAGTAAGGTTGGCAGGGGAATAGGTAGGGATCCAAAGGCTAAAGACTAGGGTGGTAGTGCTGGTGTTTGCTTTTATTGTGCTTATCGTTTTGTTTTTCTTTTAAATGGAGTGGAATTATTCTTTGGGCCATAATTGTTTGAGGATCTTAACAGAGATGGGCAGCCATTGTGATAAAAATAATGCTAATAATTTAAATTATTTTCAAGCTTTCTAAAAATAGAAGAAGTGAACACTTGGGTGCAGCAGCTGAAATCCAAATCACCCTCCGTTGAAATGTAGGAGAATATTGGCCTTACTGAACACCGTTTTCTGCCTCTTGGAGAGAGTCATGATGATGTCAAAAAAAAACAAACACAAGAAGATTCAGATCGAGAGAGATGTTGTGTGTGTGTCCCCTTTCCTTTTTCTCTTTTCACTGCAAAAGAGGAATAAATGTCAAAGAACTAGGAGCCAAGGAAAGGATTAGGAGGAAAGGGAAAGAAGAGGAAGAGGAGAAAATAGAAAAGTCTGAAGATATGAAAAAAAGATCCATGGAGCTTTGGGAGTAACACCATTTCCATTTCCTCTCTCCATCCTTGTCTCATCCACAGTTGTCTCATCCGTCTCTTCTGAAGGGGAGGGGGTTGCCTTCTGCTCCTTCTCCAAATGCAGGACTCTGGGGATGGTGGGGATTCCTCCTCCTCCCCCTCCTCCTCCCCCCCAAGCAGCTTTTTAGCTTTTTCTTTCCCAAGAGAACAAGAGGAGAAGAACAGAAGAGAGCACCTGAAACTCAGAGTCCTCCCCTCCTCTTCCTCCTCCCTCTGCTGGGCCCCTCTCCCCCCCCCCTCCCTCTCCCTCTCCTCTCCCACTCCCCCATGATGCCCACCCCTCCTCTCACTCCCCCCCCCCCCCCACCCCCCTGTCCAGCCTAACCTGATCCACAGTCCACCATCATCCCATAATTTGAGATTTATTTTATTTTATTTTTATTTTTTATTATTAGTTGTTAGTAGTATTGTAGTAGCCATAGTAAATCCAATCAAAAGTCTCAGTCAGTGCTAGTCCAAAACCTCCTAAATTGAATTGCCTGCATTTAATTGAGCTTTATTTTTCTCTTTTTTTTTCCCAGCTTTCTTTCTTCTGTGCATTCTTTTACTGTGAGAAACTTTCTTTCTGTCTGGATTTTGGTTCTATTGACTTCTGTTCTTTCTGACTGTTATTTGACCCATTTGTAAAAGTTCCACAAACAATTTTTTTGTTTGTTAAACTGACACAATAAACCAGAACTACACAAGGCAACAGGCCTGCAGGCGCCAGTGCCCAGTGCCGTGGTCTGGTGTGGTGCCCACCTAGTGGCGCAGTGTGCCCTGCGCGCCTGCTGGCTGCTGTGGCTGCGCGCTGCGAGCGAACGCCGCTGGCGAGAAGCGCCGCCAGGAAATGCCGCGAATTACGCATGCTCAGCGGCAACTCTACTGGACGCTACTTCTCAAACCTAGACGCTGCTTCTCAACTTAATTTAAACCCTGCACCGTTAAACCACCTTACCCTTATATCGACGATAAAAACAACAAAGACCTCAATATCTGTACTCCTCCTCACCGAATCTGTACTCCTCCTCGGGAGAGGGGATTAGTAGCGAGTGCGAGTGTGGCTTGGTAGGTTATTGTGGTCCCGGATTAGGGTTTGATTGCACTGTATTATCGTCTGGATTGAACTGATCTGCACTCAGAGCACTGAAAGGACTGAGCTGGAAAGAACCAGCTAACTTTGAATTTCCTTTTTTTTGCCCAGCATGCATGCCCAGCATGCACGGCAGATCAGCATCAATCCAGCCAAAGCCTCAGCACAGGATGCTGGACAAGGGGATGACAATGGGAGCTCTCTGAGATGGAGAGAGGGGAGATGGATCTCATCTGAAAGAGATGAAATGACAAAGCATTGAGAAAAAAAATAAAGGAGATGATGAGAAGAAACAGCAGCAGGAGAAGGCACAGGAGGCACCGTGAGAAGCGAAGAAGGAGCCAAAGAAGCAAAGATGGAGGGAGGGAGGGGATGGGAAAGAGGAGGGGACAAATAGGAGCAGTCTCAGGAGACAGTTCCCATTGTTGAGATCCCTGCATTCCTGCAGTTCCTGCAGTCTAAAAAGCATTTGCATTTGCTTCAGGGTGTATGTTTTCAGGGTGTATTCCGTCCAAGAAAGAAAAAAAAAAAAAAATGAAAAAAAAAAGAATTTCTTTTTTTCCTAAAAAATCTAAACAAAAAAATCTTTCTTTTTGTGCTGGCTCACACACCCCTTACAATATGCTGCTGGCAGTGGGTCGGCATCATCCACACATCAGTCCAGCCCAGCAGCAGAGCCGTGAGTGCTCCTGGCTGGCCTCAGTGAGGTTGGCCGGGGGCGCCTGGGTAAAAATAGGAATGACTCCCGGTCATTCCCGGCAGATGGTACAAAAGGATTGGTAACTGTCCTCATCATAGCAACTGGGGGCTGAGCTCCATCAGCACCCCCCCTTTCATGTCTAAAGAAAAGATTCTGACTGCCTGAACTATCATAGCAGCTGGAGGCTGCCTCCCATTCATTTTATCTCACTAAAAGTCGGTGTTTCTTATTCCTGCATTCTTTATTACTTCATCACACAAATGGGGGGACACTGCCATGGTAGCCCAGGAGGGAAGCAACGGGTGGGGTTGTTGCAGAGGCACCCCCTAGAATGGCATGCAGCTCATCATTTCTGCGGGATCTCTGGGACTCTGACACGGAGCGGCTGTGCTCTCTGGTTCTCTAGTACACTTTCCCCATATTCTAGGCAGGACTGACTATTTTTAGACAAAACATAAAGAAGGGAATGACCCAGGGAGTCATTCCCATTTTTGTCCATGCGCCCCTGGCCGACCTCAGCGAGGCCAGCCAGGAGCGCCCATGACAGCAGCAGACGGTACAAAAGGATTGATAACTGTCATCGCCAATTTACAATGGCAGACGGTGCAATAGGGATGGTAATCGTCTCTGCTACCTTGCAAAGGCAAATGAATGCTGCTGTGTAGCATTGCAGTACCGCCTCTGTCAACAGCATCCAGTACACACACGGTGACAGTGACAAAAGGCAAAACAGGCTCCATGGTTGCCATGCTATGGCATCTGCCACGGCAATCCAGCTGAAAAGGGCGCATAATGATTGTCTGCTGTTGCTTTCACGGAGGAAGGATTGAGTGACGACATTTACCCAGAATCATCCGCGACACTGTTTTTGCCCTATCATGCATTGGGATCTCAACCCAGAATTCCAATGGGCGGGGGAGACTGCGGGAACTATGGGATAGCTACGGGATAGCTACCCACAGTGCAACGCTCTGGAAATCGACGCTAGCCTCGGTACATGGACGCACACTGCCAAATTAATGAGCTTAGCGTGGCCGCGTGCACTCGACTTTATACAATCTGTTTTAAAAAACTGGTTTCTGTAATAATCGGAATAATCTCGTAGTGTAGACATACCCTCAGTGGCATTTTGGCAGCGATGCCTATTGACATTGCCACTTGTCAGCAGCATTTCGGCGGATGCTCATCCGCCACTACGTTCCTTCATGGCTCATCTTCTGGCGCCTGCCAGACGAAAAAGCTTGGGGACCACTGCTCTAAATGTACCTTTTAAAGAAGCATCCAGATTTTTGCTTTTTAGAATTTACCTCCTGACTGTTTTGCCTATTCCTAGGATTTTCTGTTGCTTTGTTCAAAAAGGCTAGGCCTTTCATTTTATACAACTCACTGGTGGCAGAATTTTCTTATAACTCATTTTTAGCAGACTTTTAATGTTTCCTTCAAATTCCCAGGTTCTCTTCAAGTTATATAATCCTCCCATCTTTTGTGTGATTGTGTCTCAAAAGACCCAAAACAATACATAATTTTTAATCCAACCTGTTCTCCCCTTTTCTCCTTGTATAAGGGATTCATGGAGATTAATTTAATTAGCAAAGTCATTGTTCAGAGAGTGGTGCTGAAGATAATTCTTTTACATCAATAGCCCTTTCCCTAGAGAAGTTAGCACCTTTTGTGATTGTGAGACAGTTTGCACTCATTCTAGGATTAGCTGGGCTTTGATGCTTGCTTTCTAGTTCCAGTGGTGTTTGTAAGTTTTGTTTTAATTTTTTTTTTTTTGGTTAGAGCTACCAATGCACATTATGCAACATGAAATATGTTTACAGTTCTAGGAGTTGTGTTTAAAAGAGGTTTGGGGAAATGTTACACGGAATATGGCCCTGCTTAAACTTTATTGAACGGCCTCCTCCGTGAAGAGGAGATACAGCCTAGTTGGCTGCCTTTACCTGTCTCCGAAGCAGTGGAAACTCCTGCTCCACCTCCAAATTCATTGCCACCAGGGTTTCCTAAAATTGTCTCATGGAAACTAGCCCAAACAAACCAATCTCCTCAGCATAGCAGAATTATCCATTGACCATTTGAGCATTTGGAATTTAAGGAATGAGGCCATCTTTAAGAGCTCTCTCTGAATAAGCAATTTGGAGCTCTGGCTATACGAGGAAGTTTTACCCAAACATTTCCACGTGGGCAACCACCAGATTCAGCAGAACTGGTGTTAATGCTGGTGGGAACTCTAGTGCGGACATGACTGGCAGCTAGATCCATTTTTTTCCATTGGGTCAGTTAAACCTGCTTTTCAATAGGTTTATCTAATATCACAGTAAAACACAATGGAAGGTGCCTTGTCTATATTAGGCCTCCCACCTGTGCTAACACTAGCCCAGCTGAACTGGTGGTAGCACCAATGGGAATTTTGTAAAGATTGCCCCATTTAGGCCCGGATGGAACAGCAAAATACAAGGGGCATCTTGTAAATGCAATTTTTCCTATTGGGAACTACAATTCGCCCAGGTTTGAGGACCAGTAGATCTAAAACTGGAGATGAGACTGTATGGTAAGTGCATTGTCAGAACCCAGAATGGTATCTTTAAAGATGAAATGATTCATGGAATAGATGGACTTCTCTATATTCATTGGTGCAAGTAGAACTCATTTCTTGCTGGTACTGCACTCATGGGAGGAACACAAGGGGGGCATGCGACCTCCCCACATGACCCTCCATGTGACTCCTCTCTGCCCCCAGCCCAGAGCACTCTTCCTCTCCCTATCCCCTCAGACACCTGCCTTTGTATATACAAACATCAACATGCTTAACTACTCACTTTCCCACCACATATGTAGTATTCAGTCTGTTTATATGGAATATGGGAGTTGGGTGAGGAGCCATTTCAGCATCTGTATGAATTATTAAAAGAAATTTTAAAGTAGAACTCTATCCTAAAATGCTTTATGGTATTTTACCCAAACATTGAATTTCAATGGGGGATTTAATTTCCTTTATAGGAACAGAACAGACTCCTGAAACTTTTACCAGTCCACAAAAGTGGTCCATAGCCATGCAAATTGTCCCATTGTCTTCAAGGTGATTGATCAAATGATTATGGGTTTGCAGGATTAGGTTCCAAGTTTGTAAATTGTTCTGGATGAAACTGACAATGCCTGAGCTGTCAGATCAGAAGGAGCTTCAATTGAACAAAGGTGGGCAGCTGTGAGATAAGTCTTAGCTCCATTACTAGGATGAGGAACATATTTTCAGCAAAGTTCTTGGCAGATTCCTGAGGCAGCTGGTTTAAGGCCATCAATGTCCAGCATTATAATTTTCACTTATAGTTCTCTTACCCACAAAGCTGGAAAATGAGGCATTAGTTTTCTTTGTTTTTTAGCTCCAGTTCCAGTTAACAAAATGCATGTTAGACTAGTTTGGTTTCAAAGAAGAATTATAGGTACACTGGGGACAATACCTGATTCTCGTCAGGCTGAATAACTGGGCTGACATCAGAATCCAAACATCCTCTGGTCAGTGCAAGCAGAGGCATTCCTCTAATGATTTGGATTTGATGTGATGCAGTATGGATGTCATGGATAATTCAGACCAATGGGGAGAAACAGAATAAAAAATACTGTTTAAACGTTTTCTGTCTCCCCACACTGCTCCCCTCTTGAGGACTCTGGACCAATGTAACAGCACAAAACATATGATAACAAACTTAAAAAAAGCCTTTGTTTGTTAGCATATATATTGTACTGTTAAAGCCATTTAACCAATGAATGTCCTCCCTAGCCGCGTTCTGCTCCTTCAAGGAGCAGAGTGCAGCCCCAAGTCTTTCTGGTACCCCATACCTGCTAAAAATCTCTTGCCAGTACTGTGTACTGGTGGGTACCATCCTACTTGCACTCTTGTTTATATTTATCTGCACATTGACATATGAAGGGAACACTCAAAATCTGACCAGTCTTGGTTAGATTTTCTGTGATCAATCTCAATTTTAGGATCACTTCTTGCCGCAGAAATCCCACTACCATCAATGGGAGTTACACATAGAGCTTGAAATGAAGAGAGACTGGGAGCTATAGCATCTACCACCTTCTAACTGGCCAGTCACACATGCCCAGAAATCTTAAGTTTTCACACTATCTAATGCCCCTTCATAGTTCTTAATGACATCTCCCTCATCACCCTCAGGCTCGTTCTTTGGAGATGAGCACTTTGTGTTTCTCTTGCCAATATCAGGTTATAAAAATGAGGTGCAGGATGCTCATAGTGGATTTCAGTGGAGCTAACCAGGGATCAATAGGTCTCATACAAGGTATATAAAGAGCTTGTAAAGAGAAAGCACTGCATGCATCACAAGACAAAATTTAAGCCCCCCATTTATAAAATAAGCATTTTCATTTACAATTATACCAGAAAAGGAAATCCTGATGCCAGAAATATTTGATCCTGCAAATTCATATTTCCAGAGAGGGCACTCCTTCCCCAAAATTTAACTAAGGCCTCGTCCACGTTCAGAGTTGCACCAGTCTATCTTTAACTCAGTTTAAAAACAGATTTATTTTAAAAAAACTCAGTGTGGATTCTCTTAGATTTAAAAGAGATTTATCTCATTTTATCTTCAGTCAATTCCTTAATGAATTAAGCTAAATTGAGATAAGACTGGTTTAAAATGGATTAAGACCGTCCACCTAAGGTTTTGCATCAGTTTAACTAAATCAGTTTTAAAATTGCACCATTCATTAAACCAGCACAACTTTGATTATAGACAAAGCCCAAATTGAACACAGAGAACAACAAGGAGCAGATCGATAAACTGATAGATTTTCTTTTATTGTTGATGGGGTTTGGATCAGAAAGGAACTGGCATTGCCCTTTTGCATTTCTTTCCAGAACTGTATCTATTCTCAGAAGAGCTGGCACCAAGTTTGCTGATACAAATGTGGTATGTTATGTTATAAATAGGGAAATGTAACTAATTAGGACTTTACCTTTCATTTCTGTAGCCCTGTGAATGACATCTTTGCCTTCAGACCTTCATATTTATTTCTAGATCGTTTCCAAGGGGAAAAAAGAAACAACAGGTTTTTATCATAAAGGAAGCATTCTGTAGTTGGGTATTAGGCAACGTAGAAATGCCCATTTCCTCTTTCCAGAGAAGTGAGTGATTGCACGTTCATCACCAAGATGTTAGTATCTTAACACCACTCATATGTGGGGAGGAGAGTGGGCAGCCCACCCAGTTATCTTTTACTATTCACACAGCTTTCCCCAAATTACTCTTTCTTCCTTGATTTCTTTCATTTCATGCCAATCCTGTTTATCTACAAAACATTCAGGATTGATAAGGGTTTCATTATGATGAGTAGGTGGCATTTCCAAGGCTGGAAACAATGTGTAGTTTTTGCTGGACACAATGATCAACTATCAGTATATACAACAATACTTGTGTGTGTGTGTAAAACAGTGGAAACCAAGTATATAAAAACAAACAAGCTATAACAAATCCGTTGCCATTAGAACTTCACATTTCTCACTCTGGTGCACCCCACAGTAAACTAGCATTTCACAGCAACTTAATGGATAAAACCCAAATCTTTCATCTCCAAAAACACAGACCCAGTTCAGTTAAAAAAGAATCTCCATTGGCTGTCAGCAGCTTAGAGCCTATGTTTCTGATTCTAACCAATAGAAGACAGTGGTGCACAAACATGCTAGTCACTTCATCACTATGTATTACATACATTTCCTGATTATTACTAGGTTGTAAGGAATATTCACAACTCCCGTTGGGCACTTACAGTACGTTGCCTTGGAGCAAAGTAAGGTGTTGCTTAATCACATCTACTATAAACTGCATTTTTATAAGAATGAAAGGACTTCTTTTTGCCTTATCGACAAGTAGGATTATTTTCTCAAAGGATATTTCACAGCCCAAAGTATAAGAGAGTGCTCCAAGGTGTGAGAAACATGATCAAACACTAAGGGAACTGGGGTGCAAAGCAACGTCTAGGCAATATACAGAAAATAGCACTAGAATGTAATTTAGCCACATGGCAGAATGTTTCCCTCATCTAACAAGGTGGGTCAAACTCAAGGAGCTCAGGGATTAAGCCTAATATGGACATGATGAAGAAATATCAGCTCTTTTACCATTTAAGGACTTGAATCCCAATAAAAAAAAAGATACTATCTACTGAGCTTGCCCGAGGTCATATGGAGCCCCTGCACCCACCCCAAGGTTGTAAATATAATAGCCATTTAGGCCCTGATCCCGCAAAGTTATTCATGTGCTAAACTTTAAGTATGTGAGTTGTTCTATTGACTTCAAGCATAGCTTTAAGCAGGTACTTAAGTGTTTGTAGGATTAGGGCTTGAAATTTGAAATTTCCTTTGATTCAGGTAGGAACCATGTCTTCCTGTGTGTGGGGACAGGGCCTAGCACAATACAAATAATAAACAACTATGCAAGTCTTGCTTCCTACTGAGAGGTACTTGGGAACCTAGAGGTAGGAACATCACATGGTTTGCAGGCACCTACAATCAACCCTGGGTATATACAGGGCACTGAGTGTTAAACTGGAGCAAAGATGAAACGCAGCCCAGTGGCTTTAAGTGAAATTTATTAATATTATCTTACCTCAGCATTTTATATTGCTGCCTGTCATAGCAGTGGCTGAGTACCTTCTATTGTAAACAATTGCAATAGTGAAGTCCTTAGTGAACTTCATGGTGTCTCTGGCACTTCTTTTTTGCGGGGGTCCTTGGTTTTAGTCTCTAAGGCAAATGCATTGCTCCTAGGAAGGGTACTGAGATAGGTATTGCCCTTCAGCTTAGCTACATCAGCAATGAGGTCCTCTGGGTAGGCTTGCACCAAATACTATTTAGGTCACAACCCCCTCTCAGCAATGGCAACTGCAGCACCTCCCAATATTGGTGATGGGATATACAGTACATGCCTAGGAAAACCACAATACCCACTGCCGGAGATCTCTTCCATAAACACAAATAGAAAAAAGACATTCTCCTCTTGAGAGGCAGTCACCTTCAGTGAGAGTTACTCACACATATGGAGTGCAGAATAAACCTCTTGGTGTCTCTCCCATGGCAAAAAACAATACAGTAGAGATTTTATTCTTCTATTTTACTGTTTGAAAGAGGCAAATAACAGATTTGTGGGGAAGGAAAGAGAGGGAGGGACAGAAAAGAAGAGACTAACCAAGGAAGAAGAAATGAAGAGGAAAGTCAAGAGGAGGAGACAGAAATACCAGGAATATGGTTGATTTTCAAAAGGCGTTTGTCCATCAGTTACTAGACAGTGGCTCAGCATGATAGGAATCAAAACTTCAGGATTGTCAAAACATGGAATAGGTATGGAGATTCAGAGCTAACATTCCAGAGGAAATAACTAGAGACAAAAAGGAAACCAGACTCTTGTATCACACTACATTGAAGGATCTGGTCAACTATTTTTTCCTTTCTAATGAGATTAAAACAGACATTGATATTGCTCAATAAAGAATACCACACATGACGATAATGTTCAAGTGGAATAGCAGGCTTGGCTCAGTGCATGAACTTTGAAGCTGGGCTTTTGAAAACAGCCTGAAAGGAATTACTTGTAAACTGAACACATCTGAGCCGGAGTCCTTTAGATGCACCAAATACAGAACTTCAAGGCGATTTTTACTGCCACTTTGCAGATTGAAACCCTGCTTTAATGTATGGTATTTCCCATCTCCAGTATATTTGACCAAAAGCCATTGTGGTAATTTCTCTCATAATTCTGCTGGATCTGCATCCATTGTCCATGTTGAGCACCTGTTTGTTTATAAGAGGAAGAAACAGAAAAAGTCATTCAACCACTAGTTGATATCTTCAGCTGGAAATAGGCACCATGTTATTAATATTAATTTTATAGAGAAGAAAAGGAGCATATATTTTAAATGTTCCTGCTTTAATAAACGGATCAGGCCACCAGGTGGTGCTTTGCTCTAAAGTTTGATATCAGGAGACTGGCAATGTAGCAAACGTAGGCTGCTGCTGCATTTGCATCAACAAGGTACCTGTGGGATTAGCTTAGAACAACTCTGTCATTACAATCACTAAACATGCCCTTCCTGTGATGGCAGATGATAAGTGAGAACCAGAAGCAGCTGAGCCTTCCTAGCTTTTTTCACCCAGGTTTTGCTAGGGAACAAAAAAAGCCCTTCTTTAGCCAAAGGAAACCTCTGCAACTAGAGAGCTCCTGCACATGGCCAGAGAGATCTACTGTATTGATTTAGGGCCTGTCCCAAAGCCCGCTCAGGTCAGATGGAAGACTCCCTCCCGTTGGCTTTCAAGGGCTTTGAATCAGGCCCTTACTCCTGAAAGCAAGCAAAGCTGATGACAAACACCCAGCCCACTATTTTTAAGTTGTTGGGGGGGGAAAAAAAAACCAAAAAACACATCAGCTAGAGAACTGGTATAAATAACAAGACCTAACTAACATGGAGCCTTCTTTCCACAGCAACAGATGGAGGGCCAGAGACAGCTGTAGAAACTGGGCACCCCTTTTTTTCTTGCCTAGAGCCTGTTTTTGCCATTTGGGTGGCATGAGGGGGTTACAAACTGGGCAGAAACTGCCAGGAAATACCCGTGATGCAAGTGGTATCCCCAGATAGTATCAAGCTGCTGAAACTGCTTTGCACCCTCCCCATCTTAGTCCCCAGTGTAGGGAAAGGGAGAGGGCCTGGCTGGAACATGGTACTGGGGCCACTGTTGCCAGAGCATTAGCTAGGGCAGCTCTAAGTACAGTAATGCAGACTCAGGGCCTGGGTATTACACTGTGAGAGTGACGTTCTTTACATCATTGAGGAAGGGGAGTGGGACAGGTGGGTTCATAGCCTTTGGATAGTCACTTGCCAACCCTTCCCCGCAATTACTTATGCCTATGTGGGCATACATGTGCATGCACACAGGGGAGGCAGCATAGGCCCCTGCTTTGAAACAAGCTATTTGTTACACTCTTACCCCTACATTTGCAAAGCATTTCATGGGCCCCCGGACATGTCACTGCCATCAAAGTCCTGAAACCCCATACAGCTCCGTGGGTTGGAAAGAACACAGCACACTGCCTGCAACTAGGCAGAACTGTCCGTAAACACTGCAGCACCCCAAGAGAAATTATGCTGGCTGTAGTGTCCTCTGTTTGGTCAGACAGACGTATGTGCACTTGGGACTCTCCCTTACCTCTTGGTGCGTTCATTGGATCATTTGTTTTGGGAGCTGCTCTGAACAGCTCTGCAATGGAAACATCAAGGAGGGAGAGCAAAGTCAGGAGAAAAGGGGTGATTGTGGCCCAAATGGAAGGATGTGTGAAGAGAACCACCTCACAAATTCATTCACAAGGCAAGAAATATCCTGCACTGTGGTGAACATCTTCCGCGACTTGCACTGTTGTCCTGAATAGGCTAAAGGATTAGTTCTCATATGTATTCTCCAGCTGATCCCACGCTAAGAGCTTTATGTGGATTTGGGCTGGCTTTCCTGAACCAAGCCCTTTGACCTATTAATCCTTCAGAAATTACCTGTTTCCTCTTCACTCCCCCCCCCATCCCTCCAGTTTTGGGGGCTTTTTTTTGGATCTTCTCCCACAACATTTTTAGAGAGTCTGCAGCAGCCTTTCCAATAGTTTTAGTAGTTAGGGGCCTGATCCTACATCCTTACTTGTGTTGGTTGGTACCTTACTAACACATGTACTCCCACTGAAGCCAATGGGCATAGTCACAGAGTAAGGCATAGTAAATTGTGGGTCAGGGTGGGCAGACTGAGGTCCCAGATGTTTTAAAGGGATGTACACAGGGCCAGCTAGAGGCACCAGCAAAGGAAGCAGGTGTTTGGGGCAGCCAATGGAAAGGGGCGGCACATCCGGGTCTTCGGCAGCAATTCGGCGGCGGGTCCCTCACTCCCTCTCGGAGGGAAGGACCGGTCACTGAAGAATGAAGCGGCGTGATAGAGCTGCCGCCAAAGTGCTGCTGATCACGGGTTTTTCTTTCTTTTTTTTTTTTTTTTGCTTCGCCACTTGGGGCGGCAAAAAAGCTGGAGCCAGCCCTGGATTTACACACAACTTAGTCCTTTAAAAATAAGCCACTGGGTAACCATTTCCCTTCCTGTACCTTAATTTAACATTTGATCCATCAGAGCAGAGCGCTGATTGATCACACGGTTCTAAAATTCACCCGGAATGAAAATGACATGCTGCTCTCAGAGCTTGCAACCATTCTCTGTTAACAGCACTCACTCATATGCTCCCTAGGAGAATCAAGGAAGCTGCTGCCATAGGAGGCCTTATCTTGAAGATGGGAAGACATCGCAGCAGTTACAGGATTACTCTCAGGGCTACCTGTCCAGCCACAAATCAAGTCAGAATAAAAACTAAGCATCCTGTTGTGGATCAGAAGGAGCGTAACACAAGGGACATTTTTGCTAGCACTGAAGTGGCAGCCAGAGTGTATGAGAAGCACATTCTGAAATACATCCACCTAAATCCACATGCTCATTATAATCTTTTCAGTGGGAGGGAGCATAACTGATGCCTCCGCCAGTACAAGATGAGCCCACACCAGGTTCTCTCCCAACCAGTGATTTCTGCTATTCTCTCTTTTTTCTGGCCTTGGCTTCCCCTTTGTCTCCTCCATTACCATTTGCTGGAATAGGACGACTGCAGGAGACCCCTTAGACGTCTGCACACTTATGCTGAAGATAAATATTTAGTTCTGGCTTTGTGTCCATGGACCTGGCTTCCCCATACTGCAGCTGCACTTGCTGTCCCTTCCCAGATCATCACTGACCCTGTCTACAGGGGAAATGTAGAGGCTTTGGCTCCATTCAGAAAAGCACATAAACACAAGCACACAAAAGTTAATGCGGCTTAAACATATGATACGTTACACATGTGCTTAAATCCTTTTTTGAGTAGGGATGACAAACATGGGCTTGAATGCTTTCTTGAACTGGAGCCTTTGTTTATTGAATAGAATGCTTTACACAACATCATGGATGGTTTCGACACGAGAAATCCTGCATCTTGGCATCGGGTTAGATTAGACTCCCCTTGGGGTCCCTTCTAACCCTACGGTTCTATGAACCTCTGATTTAATGGCGGTTTGGCTGTTTCTAGGAGGGGAAGGAATCTGAACATTTTCTTAGCTTTCAACAGGAAAGCAGTGACACGCCCACCTCTCTTTGGATGCTGTAGCTCACCCTCATTTTTGGAGAGGTGTGGGGGCTAAGTTTGATCTAGTGAGAAGGCACACAAAAATCTGAAAGCTGTGGATTGAGGTGAAGAATGCATTGCATTATATTTAGTATATGATCATGTGAGCCACCAACAGATAGATAGCGAAGAAGGGGAAAATGCATTGCCCATTGTAAAGTTATTTAACATTCAGCACCAGAGGACAGAGAGTATAGGGAGGAGTGGAGTTATCTTGATTTCCCCTCCAACTCCTTTAGGAATAGATCACTGCCAACTTCCTCTCCTCCAGGGCCTACAGATTTCTTAGCACAGCACAAAAGGTTGGTCCAGTTTAGCTCTATAAATAAAATCTTGTCAGGATCACTAATTCTGAGCTGACCACTATCCCACACAGTAGTTCTGTGCTATCTAACAGAGTGAAGACAATATTACCTGGTACAGTTCTCACACTCCTATACAAATCTGTGAAGAAAGAATCCACAGATCTATAGCAATTACTCTGTAGGGCTTGTACAAATTCTCTCAAGGCTTTGTCTTAATGAAGCATATCAAGTGTGATAGATATATTTATAATTAAAATTGCTGTATGAATAATCAAAGAAAAGTAGATCCTCTCCTCATCTACTGTGTTGCCCAGAATAAGTGATTTGTCTTATTTGGAAACCCCCAGTCCCCCACAACAAAACAACAATCTTCCTTCCCAACCTGTAGGAGAAATAGCTTAATTATACGTGTGTGTGTGTGTGTGTGTGTGTGTGTGTGTGTGTGTGTGTGTGTGTGTGTGTGTGTGTGTGTGTGTGTGTGTGTGTGTGACACAGAGAGAGAGACAGACAGACAGAGAGGGAGTGAGTGTGTGTGTGTGTGTGTGTGTGTATATGTTATAGTTGCCAAGCCTCCAGGGTTGCCCTGGAGTCTCCAGGAACCAAGATTAATCTTCAATTAAAGATTATGTCATGTGATGAAACCCTCAGGAATATGTACAACCAAAATTGGCAACCCGTGTGTGTTTGTGTGATTTGTTATGGCAAACCCTCTGCAGTCTACCCAAGCAGAATCAGGATAAATTAGGAAGGCAATAGCAAACTCACACTCGTTTCCTGAGCAAAACACACACAAAATTAAACTGTATCAGATCTTTAAAGCTTGCTTAGCAAAATCAAAAAGGAACTCTCATGGAATAAATCAGAAGAGACAAGAGAGGAAGCCAGACAGCATACAGGAAACTTCAGCCCCAAAAGAGACCTGGACTCCAAACTCTAAAAACTTTATTGTGCCCAGCCCTGCATAGGAGGTACAGCAGAGAAAGTGGGGGGGGGGGGGGGTAACAAGGACCCATCCCACTTTCCATACTCTCCCAGAGGCCAGGCCAGGCACAGTGGCAGCCTTTATGCTCCTTGGAGCATAGGGTCTAGTTCAAGCCAATGAAACTTCCACCCCTCACCTCCCACAGCCCTATGCTAGGGAAAAGGTGGCACATTGCCATGTTCTCTTGGCATTTCTGGTGGCTTTAGGCACAATAGGCCTGGGTCGCCTCTCATTTACACTGGTGCAAGTCAGGAGTAGCTCCACTGAAATCTATGGAGCCACACCATAAACTGATGTAAGTGAGAGGTGAATTGGACCCAAAGCTTCCAGCAATTCAAGTATCAGAGGGGTAGCCATGTTAGTCTATATCCACAAAAACAATGAGGAGTCTGGCAGCACCTAAAAGACTAACAGATTTATTTGGGCATAAACTTTTGTAGGTAAAAAAATCCACTTCTTCAGCAATTCTTGGTAAGGCAGTACAGTTCGACACCCTTCCTTACCGCAGGCTATGGCTTACTATTGCCATTTTGCCCTAGACCTAATACATAAAGGTTTCTAGGTTTATACCCAAAGCAATTCTGTGCCATTAGTAACAGAGAGGAAACCCAATAACATAGAGGGCAAGGAGTTCTCTCTAGAGGGAAAAACTGGGACCTGAATTCTAAACTCACTTTTCAACTTGAGCAAAAGCTTGCTTCTGGCTTGGATGCTTCTGGGCTTCAGTTTTGGAAATGTTTAACTGTATATCCCAAATATTCACACTCATCAGCAACTCAATGGATTTTGTGGGACTGACTGGTCTCAGAGCAGCTGTTAGTTTGGTTTTCAGCTCATCAGAGGATCTTATTAAAATAGTAAATTTCCATAAGAAGTGCTACTGCAGCATTTTTTCAGAGGGAAGTTATGTTATGCTAGTTGGATGATAACAACACATTTGGATAACTTGAAGACCCGGGTGCTTGGAAACAAACATTGGATGCTCAGCTCTGGGCAAAGCTAGAGCACCCATTGAGAGGGGAATTAATGCTCACACAGTTCCTCAAACATTCCCTGTACTAATTCAAACATTCCCTATTGTATGTGGGATTTTACTAAAGCAAATGTAGAGAGAGTCCATCTCGGACCCTTGCTCTTTGTAAATTGTTCATGTATCTCTTTAACAATGAGAGGATTGAGGAGTCCCCCCTCCCTTTCATCTAAATATGAAACTAATGTTTCAGATACCTCCCCATTTTTTGCTCTGGGCACATGCTCCTGAATTCATGTTGCTGTCAAATTAATTTGCATCACCAAAATTATGCCTCAGTTGAATTTGTTAACGTGTTGTTGGCTGTTTTCATCTTCAATATAAATATGAATCTATTCGTAAGCATGGAGCTCGGTAATTATGAATTTCTTCAATGAGGCTTAAGTAGCTGGCAACTGAAAAATGTAAATTATAGGCCCTAATGTTAGCCTAGTGATTTGAATTTAGTGCCCAAAAGAAAGCTCTCACTTCCTAGTGAGCTTGTTAGAAATATTTAGCTTTGTATTTCTGGTGAATAGGGTAACTCGGACCATTGTAGCTTTTTTATCTTCTGAAAAAATGCTGGTCAGTTTTGATTTTCTTAAAAGGTTTACAAGCCCTGGGAGTGACAATGCCTAAAGTTTTTTTGTTTTGTTTTGTTATGTTGATAAAGAGCAATGAACATACAAGGGCACCTATTCATTACTCCAAGCACCGTAGACATGATTCAGGATAAACTGTAATGACTTTTACCGTTCCTACAATACCAAAAATTCTCCCGACTGCGCCACTCCTGACCCTAGATGAGACATAAATAGGCAAAATAATGATTGACCCAATTCCTACTTCTTTCTGCTACTAACCACTATGATGGGGATTGATCTTGCAGGTTACTGATCAGTCTGAAGCTGATCTGCCAAAGCACTTAAGCATATGCCTAACTCCAAGACAGGATGTCCTGCCAAAATATATATATATATATATATATATATATGCTTTAGCTCCACCACAAGTTATGACCCAGCAATCACTGGGTGAAATTTTGTGCAACATGTTAGGCAGGAGGTCAGACTAGATGATCATAATGGTCCCCTATGGATTTAATATCTATGAATCTTAATTGAGCATGTGAATAGTCCCATTGACTTCAGTGACCCCCAATGAGACTTCATTGGGACTACTCACATGCATAAGTCAAATTGAGCATGTACTCAAGTGCTTTGCTGGGTTAGGGCCGGCGTGCTTAGCATCTTGCAGTACTGAGCTCATAATTCTCCGTGCTCTCCAAGAGGTTCAGGAAACAAGTATGTCTGAAACATAGACACAATTTGGGCTATTTGGACCAATGGGAGGGGCGAGGCCCAAATTCAAGGGGCCCTCACACACTTTGAAAAAATAAAAAACAAAATAGAACATTGTTGTGGGAAGTTCAAAGCTTCCATGTCCTGAATTTGCTTTTAACTGCGTAACCATAACCTTCCATTGAAGCAGAGTTTTGCATTGACTATAAAATGAAGCCAAACTATTATGAATCATGCTGCCTGTGACCACATAGTACGTAAAACATACAGGGTGTGAAACACAGTCTAATTTCTAACTTGGGAGAATTCTCCAAATAGCATTTGGCACTTAATGAAGTAGATAGGAGAGTGGGTAGCCGGAAAACACATTCACCCCACGCATACCGTTAATGCTTACCTGTGATTCAGCCAGGGAGAGATACAGCTAACTAGAGATTCAGATAAAAATACAATCTGAATAGCTGAACTATAACAAGAGTTCTCTAAATAGCATATGTGGTGCTATTATTTTTCCCCGGAGCATGCAGAGAATTCTTTGAGTTCAGAGTGGGTTTATTTTTTAAAATCTCTGTAGAAAAGCTTAGTAAAAAGTCTTGCTCATGTTGATGAGGTTCCTCCAGGGAACGTCAAGCACAAATAGTAATATACCCTCAAATAACTCACCCCCCCAAAAAAAAATGCAGAAGAGGAGGGCAATAATGGAAGCAAGGAAGAATACTTTTTAAAAGAATCTCTTCATGCTGATATACAGCTAGTACAGTTAACATAATAAACAGAGGTTGACTTAGAGAAGTGAAGGAAATAGCAGTTGAAAATAGAATCTTTTAGCAACAAGAATTTAGCTAAGCTTGCTGAACATAAGAAACAAATGAGCGTCAGAGGGAAAAGGAGGAGGGAAATGGGAAGGCTGTTGTGGGTGGTCTCCTTTTGGAGAGTTAGCATTTGGATTCCAGGATATTTTTTCCTTCTAAGGTTCTGTTGCCCCTTCAGCCTAAGCAGTTAGCCAATAGTCAGGGACTTACAGGATTGTTTCCATTAGGATGAGAAAGTGAAGATCTGAGTGAGGCATATTATTGGTTTAACCTTGTTAATTTACAAATTATGTACACAACATCCCATTTCCCTGAACAGGGTAGAGACATGTAACAGCAGGCAGGTTCTTTGCTAAGAAATCCCTTAGCCTGCCACTCCAGCGAGCTCTGTGCCCAAGAAGCCCTGTCCCTATGCTTTCTTTCAGGGTCACAGTCACAGCACCTTTACGTGTCTTTCTGGTTCCAACCCACACAGGTTGCAATCAATATCCCAGTCCCTGTATCTGCAGTCAGGGAAATCCCTCAGTCCACAGGGCTTGGCTCTGATCTACCATGCAGCCTCATTCCTCAGGTGGTGGGCTCCATTATTTTCAACTCTTTTTACTACATAAAGGGGCTTGTTGATTCCTTCTGTTGACCCTGAAAAAGTGCTTGGTCCACCTATTGGCTTTAAAGAGGTCTGAGATTGGCTTTAGATCCAAGATCACCCCTGCCAGTAGCCAGTAGCATCTTGCAGCACAACAGGTCATATCCGTCATCGTGCACAGCTATTTATAATACAGTATTAAAAGTGATGCATGTGTGACTGAACTCTCCTTTGCAAAACTGGGGCTAATGTTGCTCCCTTGGTCTCTGTCTCATGACTTGTCTCATTAGGCCCTGACTCTGCAAAGACACACGCATGTGCTTAACTTTTGGCACTGTGAGTAGTCCTCTGAGCTTCAAGGAAAGTGGTGTTTATCATTTGGAATGTACGTGGTGTTGTCCCCCCGTGGTTCTCACAGAGATTCCTCCAATGGGACTACTTGTAGTAGGTAAAGTTAAGTATGTGCATAAGTCATGGCAGATTTGGAAGCTTGGATGCTTTGGGCAGGGACTGTCTTTCACTGTGTGTACCTAAAAACACTCAGTACAATGGGGCTCCAATCTCAGGTGAGTAGAGAGGTGCTACTGTACAAAGAGCGTAAGTAATATAATTACTCAGGAGCGGAAATTGCTTGTTGCCTGGCACTGTCATCCTTGGTCCACAGCCTAATTCCGCTCCATTCCCTCCAGCCATATGACAGGAGGATGAGGCCTTGTTCTTATGGTAACTACCTTGTTTGGGGTCCTGTAAATTCATAGATTTTAGAGCCAGAAGAAACCATTATAACCATTTAGTCTGACCTGCTGCATAACACAGGCCATAGAACCTTGCCCAATAATTTCTCCAGCAAGCCCATAATTTCTGTTTGAGCTATAGGTTCTTTTTTGGAAACATACCCAGACTTCAAGTGAGGAAGAAGCCACCACATCTCCAGCGAGGTTGTTACAATGGCTAATTCCCCTCAGTGTTAAAAGTGTTCATCTGATGTTTAGTCTGAATTTGTCTAGCTTCAACTTTGGCTTGTTATACCCTTGTTAGTCTGCTAAACTGATGAGCCCTCTGCTATCAGAAATCTCTTCTCCATGTAGGTATTTGTAGTTCATGATCAAGTCCTCTCTTAACCTTCTCCTGGCTGAACTAAGTAGATTGAGCTTCTTGAGTCTCTCCTAAAATAAGGCATGAATTCCAGGCCTTGAGTCATTCCATTCCCTGTTCCCTGTGTTAGTTGTAGTTTAGCAGCTAAACTGGTTCCTTCTTTTTCTTCTCCACATTATTTATTATTGGGATTGGGTAGAGGTCCAAGCAGTGATCATAGCACCATTGTGGTGGGCACCAGGCACACATCTAATGAAAAGAAAGGCCCCCTTCCAAAGAGCTTGCAATGGCTAAACTGAGGCACAGAGTGCCTAAGTAGCTTAACCAATGTCACACCAGAGAGCCAGTAGTAGCGGAGCTGGGAGTAGAATCTTAGTTTCTTCACCCTGAGCCCCATGTTGTAGCACATGGACTACACGAACTGGGTACAACTGCTGTCTCACAGAGACAGTGTCACAAATGAACCGAACTAGCAATGCAGCATTTTCAAGGACTGTCAGTGCTCTCACTAAAAAGCTTGATTTCCTAAGGATTTTATAACATGCCAAAGACAATGGCTTGGGCCTTTACCCTGATACTCAGCCTCACAATTCAAAAGCAAAATGTGTGGGTAAAACAGAGTCAAAATACTGAGCGCTCCCATTGGTTTGCACAACTGAAAAATAATGCAAACCATTTCTCTTTAACTTCTCAACTAGGGAAAGGCTAATTTTAAGAACCAAAATGTGGCACACAGTCACTCAGCTCCCACTTTTGTTCATTTTAAGCTTTATATGTACTAACATTTAAAGACCAATTACAAGATTGGAATTTGATCAGTGACTCTTGAAAAGCCAAGCTTTCCCAGTAGATCTACTGTGTATATATCTCCCACTCTATTCCATAGCAGCTTTGAATATAGACTCGTTTCCTAAACAAGCTGAACTCGAGACTCCAAAGTCTCGTCTTTTTTCTTTTTTTTGCCTGTAACAGAGGTTTATTTGATGACATATGGATAGAATCGGGGGAAAACAGAAGACAAGACAGAATCTAACCCTTTGTTTACAACCCATTCAGCTCACATAGAAAATATCCTATTTCCTTTTCTTCACAGGGCCTGTATGCAGCAATACATCAGAGAAGCTTCTACACCCACTGATTCTGGGGCTTATTTATGTCTACTGATTTCTGTCTTCTCTCAGTGATTTATTTTCATTTGTTTTCTCTCTGTAAGTAATACTCTTCACCTGGGAAAGCTGCAAAGGGACACGGTGGGATGTCCTTCTGTAGCGGCTTCATATGCAAAGGCTTGTACTTCCTACTTGCTTCAGAGTAAAACTAACTGGCAGTCAATTTCCCTTTGTAGCCAGCATGGCAGGAAACATATTTGCTTTGGGAGTTGCCTATTAGGGCTAGATAGACACAGCACATCCAGACTGCATGTGGGTAAGTTTCTATAGAGATAAAAACCACACCAAGAAAGAAGGCACAGGTAAAGAGATTTTGCTTTCTCTTTTGTTAGCACTATTCACATCTGTACCCTATGTGAGCAACTAATTGCAGCAATGAGATGCAGCCAGCAGCAACAGTACTCTAGTAGCAGGTAAGCAGTAAGAATTCAGCACAAGCAGAAACATGTAGAAAATAGGCAATATAATTAAATTCAAATCCAGACAACAGCCAACACCTGCAGCAGTGACACTGAGGTCTAGCCATCATCCACAGTTGTGTTTAAGATTGTTTATATGAAGAATGAAAGACTTTGCTGTCTCTGAACCAAAACTAAAAAGCATGAATAATAACACCCATAAGCCTGGCATGCCAGTATTAATCCCAGCAGCAGCCAGCAGTACAAGTAGCTGAGCTCAGGCTGGTAGTGCAAACAGTGCAATAGCTGCTCTATCAGTAAGAACCCTCTATTGGTGGTGTTGCATGCAATCTGTGTGCCTGCCTCACCCCCTTCTAGTCCTGCTTTTTCCTCTAAATTAATGCTGTATCTAATGAGATGCCATCTCTTTCACACTCCATTTCCTTGTTCTATCCACAAACCCCCACTCCCTTCCTGCTCTATAAACCCAGCATTTATCTGTTCTCCAGCCAATCAGCGTTTATTAGGCATCAGTTCCTGTTCCCACCTGGCCCATTAAGATTGCAGAAATACTTTCTTTCCACACTACTCTCATCTCCCCTTTGGTTTGACTGCTAACTCCTCCCTAAGAGGAAGGATTTGTCAAGAAGATACCACATGGACAACAATAATGCTATAGTTTTCATTCCTACCGCTATGTCCTGGTGATACTAACTTACCTAAAAACAGCTATTTAGAGGGCCACACCCCAAACAGAGAGAAAGGTGAGGAATAAACACTGAGAAATGAAATTGTAGATGGAAAAGCAGGCATAACTGAAAAGATGAATAGGATGAAAGAAAGTGATGAGGAAGGTAAGAAGATTGGACTGTGTGGGATTATGGTAATTAGTGCTTGTATCATACAGTTGGTGCTGTTTTTCAATGAAAAAATCAATATATTTCTATACAGTCTGTTTCCGCCCTCCCCGCATCACAAAGTATCAGACAGCTGGTTTTCTGAAGCTCTCTACAGCTTAACCTGTTGTAATCAGCAGCACACTTCATTTCTTCCAAATGGTCATATGTATTGTATTATTTAGCATTTTTCCCCCCTCAAAATGAATGTATTTCAATGTATGTCTAGAACAGTGGTTTTCAATCTGTGGTCTGTGGACTCTGGGGAATCTGCAGACCAAGTCCAAGGTGTCAAAAGGGGTCCGCACCTCAATATGAAACTTTTTAGGGGTCTACAAATGAAAAAGGTTGAAAACCACTGGTCTAGAAAATGCGTGTCATTTCCTGGGTGCTTTGTGCGGCTCTACTATGAACTTGTGTTTTTCTTAGGCTGTTTAGTTTCTCTAGTGTCCAACATATGGTAATCAGTTTAGGATCTTGAAGTGTGCTAATTACACAATTGTCTTTCGGTCGGCTTTGTAATTTGTATTCCCTGACTTGCTCCTTTGTCTCCACTGCATGTTGTTGATTTCATGGGCCTGAGTCTTATTTACATGAGGGCTCCTTTTCACCATTCTGATGTGATAATGAGGGTGCGCACCACAGTTCAAAAGGGCTTAGTGTAAATGAGAATCTGACAGTACATTTGGTTTACACTTCAGGGTATTTTTGCTGAGTTCCTCTGACAGCCATTTATATACAGATGTTTGGTATGGTTTGCCAGGTACGTGCCTGTTTTTTTTCCCCTCCCAACTCTGGCTTCTTTGGGATACAAGAGGGCCATCCCTAACACAGCTATGGCACTCTTCATACTGGTTGGTCTCTTTCCTGGTATGAATCCAGGAAAGACATGCTTCTTTTCTTTATAAAAGACTGGTTTTTTGTTTGTTTTCTTAATCCCACTATGAACCTCTTTCTCCTAATACTCTGTGTGTGTGTGTGCGTGCGCACACACATGCGCGCGCACACACACACACACACACACAACAATGAATGTCTGGTCGTGTTTTTTAATAATTGTGCCATTATTTCAGGTGAACCTAACAATAAATTCTGCAGTGTAAGGCTTGTTTTTAGCTCTGCAGCTCGCTGCTACATTCCCTAGTGCAATAGAACCTGGCTGGCTGCTTTCCCCCCCCATGCTTTGCTGGGTGAATATGCTGAGGGGTCACAAGAACAATGACTGTGAGGGTAAGTAGCTGGACAGTACCTAGTCTGGTGGGGATATATAAGGGTTCGTGTGAAATTGAATTAGCACATAAAGTTAGATTGTGCGACAAAGCTTTATGTTCTAATTTCTTTAAATCTCCCAAGGAAAAAAATCCCTTGTCAAACTCCTCTTCTACCATTTGGGCACAACTACAGTGTCACCAGATTAATTACAGAGCTCTTAACAAAACCCTCCTCCTGATTCTGCTGTTAAAATGCAGCAGAAAATGGCATCTGTTTTGACCTTTATTCTGAGCCTCCTGTTAAAGTGACTTTTCCAACAGAACCCAATATGTCACATTTTCTTTGTCCTTTAATTTTATTTATGAACAGAACAAGAAGGCTGGTAATGGGTTTCTTGATGTTCCTTTTGGAAGTGTGAACTGTGTCCCTTTCTTCCATCAATCTGCAGTTAGCAGATGAAGCTCCTTTACAAAATGCTATTAACTGTTGCTGTGAGCAATTAGTCAAAATAGCAAGTCAGCTTCAAACAGAAAGGTTCCAGATTCCCTCAGTGTGTTAGGAAAAGCACATTAGTAGGATTAAGTCTGGCCAGCTGACACAAGCCTTACATCCCATGCAGACATCTGGGTTAATGATGCACAACTGCAAATGTATCAACCATTGATTTGCATGAAGGAGCAACCCCAGGTTTAAAAAAAAAAAAAAAAAACTTCCTTCTGTCATTAATAGCAGCCATTGTGAAACACCCACAAAGCTTTTCTAGATTTCCTCCATGGTTCAGGTTGTCCTTAAACATCCATGGGTGAAATCCTGAATGCAATGGGAGTTGACCCTACTGAAATCAGTGGTGCAAGATTTCACCCCTTTTGATTTGATTTAATTGATTACAAGCAAAAAAACCCCTCTTCCCATAGGGCAGTGGTTTTCAAACTGGGGTACATGGACTCTGAGTGGAATGCAAGCTCTCATCAGGGGGTATGTGAGAAAAATCCTGTAATGACAAGCACTGTGCTTTATTTAATACAGAGGTTTTCAATGTGTGAGGCACCACTCCCAGGGAAGCACTGAAAAATGTTCAGGAGGGCGAGTGGCCATGCCAGGCAGCTCAGGCCAGCCCTGTGGGGCGGGGCTGAGGAGGGAGTGTCACCTCCACCCCGACTCACCTCAGCAGGCTACCCAGCTTCCCTGAGCTCCTGCCTTGGAGTTACAATTTTTTGGTTGCTCCCCCGCCCCTGAATGGGGGGAGGCCAGTGCTCCAGGTGAGCCTGATTGACAGGCTGGGCAGGCTAATCAGGGAGTTAGCGAGGCCAGGGGAGTCCCATCCTCTGTGTGAGCTGAAATTGCCTGGGTCAGACAGAGTGGGGCTGAGCTAAGGAGAGAGCAGGGGCCCAAGCTGAGCTGGGGAGCAGAGCTGTGCCAGCTAGAGGGGCCAGAAAAGCAGCCCAAGAAACAGGTCAGAGCTGGGAGCAGAGTCACAGAAGCAGCCCAGAGAGCAGATCTGTGCTGGGAGAAGAGCTGTAGCAACCAGGGCCAGAGAAGCAGCCCAGGGAGCTGGAGCTGGAGCTGGAGCAGTGCGGAGCTGGGTGCAGTAAGCAGCTGGGGAGAGCGAGGGGGACCCTGTGCCACGAACCCAGCACAGGGAGACACCCCCAGCCAAGAGGCCTTGCAGGCCAGACTGGGAGGGGGATCTTAACCCTGACAGGGCAGGGATGACACTGGGAAGAAGGGTCCTGCCATCTAGAGCCTGAGAGCGTGTGGCCACCGCCAGAGCAAATGTCTGACCTGCAGCACAGCCAGGGCCTGGGACTTGTAAGGAACAGACAGAACGTCCCTGACATTCCAGAGACGCTGGGTGTGACATCCCTGTGCCACTGAATGGGGTGGTGTGTTTTCCTTTAACCTTTCCCATCATTTTTTTCCTTATCTTTAGAAATGGATTGTTGTTTAATAAATTGTATTTGCTTTGAACTGTATGTAATGATCAGTGGGTCAGGGAAACATCCAGTGCAGAGAGAGCACCCCGGCGTGGGGACACCCTAGCCCCTGCCCTAAGTGCCATGATAAGGTTGGGGGTTGAGCCCCCCCCAGGAATCCTGGGCCCAGCCTTGTCGGGGTTACGAGGACTCTGCCAGACAGGAGAGTGGAAAGGGAGCCCTCAAGGGCAGGGAGGCCTCTGGGTAAAGGAAGTGGGAGCGAGGACTCAAATCCTTTCACTAGCCCATTTCACCAGGGTAGTGTATAAGCCAGGAAAGTTCCCCACAATAGCAGGACCATTTCACCGCTTACATCTGGAAACAGTTACTAAATGGAAGGCAGAAATTGTGGGAAGGGGGAGACGCAACACCACATTTGCCCATCCCACCCCCACACCTATTGTCTCTGCCTCTCTCAATACAGGTACACAGCATACTACGTTATTTGGAAAGGGGTACACAGCCCAAAAAGTTTGAAAACCACTGCATAAGGAATCCCTTCCTTCAGTGTACCAGAACATCCTGGAAACTTACTAGATAATTTCCGCAAGAGGATGTGTAGCCCTGTCTGCACTAGACTTTTCCCCCTAAAGTTTCGCACCTTTGGTTCCACTGCTCTAGGGTCTGAGTCACCACTCCAGTATTCCAATTTCATGAAAACTTGTCACCTTGGCATAAAACTCCCGTAATGGACTGGTGAATCAGGCCCCTGGGGTAGCTGCTGCTATTTCTGCCTCTTGGCAGGGTCAGATGACACCATGCTTAAAATACCACTGGCTGTCAATCTGTTGCCCACACTAGTGCTCCCACCAGGTGTAGCAATGACAGGCAATTTTAAGGAGCGAGAAAGTCTTTCTACAAGTGCATATACTTGTAGGTTTAGTAGAAAATCTCACAATCATAGGATGGGATAAATTTCATAACTTTCCCCTCTTCTGAAAAGGTTTTTCTTAAATATTCCAACACTTGGGATTTTTTATTGGTAATGCATTGCTAATCTACTTGTCTTTCTCTAATTAAAATGTGGTGGTTTTTTTTTCAAAAAATGTCAGCAGTACCTTTTGATTATTAAAAATAAAAAATGTTTCCATTCATGTTTTCCCTCAGCACTGAACAATGAAGAGAGACTGGTAGTATTCTCTTTCTGGCTTCTATATGCCAGCCAAAAACTTTAGGAGTGTAACACTGCAGGAAAGTTTTATATAAAAAATGTTTCCAACATTTTTATTTCAATTTTAATATTTTTGCAGAAGCTAAACTTTGAGCCCCACTCTTTTGCCATTCTTTTAAATCACTTGAATGAGGGAGCCTTCTCTAAAACACTTCTTAAATTCTTAAACTATAATCTTGATAGAAATGAAACTAAAGCATCTCTAGAACATAGTCTCAATCTTGCAAAGACTTCTGCATATATTTAACTTTGTGCCCATTGATTTTACTGGAAATATTTGTGTCATGCTGAGTTTTCTCCATTGATTTCAAGGGGATTACTTAAGATCTGGAGCCCAAACTTGTAAAAAGCAGTTGCTTGTTATGTATTAAACTCTTATGGTGGTAGGCTAGTAAGGGGGTTAGACACTGATGAGTAAATGACATTTCTGAAAGTCAGCCTGTGACAGGCACCTACAAGCTCAGAGATCAGGCCATCTATCTTCCTATTCTATGAGCTTAATGATAGAAAAAGGACAATTCTCTAGGCCCTCACTCAATTATTTGCAATTACTGGAGGAAAATTTTCTTGATGTTAAAAAAAAAACAAAAAACAGAATGTGTTGCTCATATTTCTATAGAGGGAGCAATCTAAACATACTGTCTGACGTGTTACAGCCCATGTGGCTCTTAATTTTAGTATAGAAGAATTAAAAGAAACCCACAAAATGAATGAACGTAAATGCTATTTTTTAGAAGAAAAAACAGTTTAAAATCCCAAAGCACTAATCTCACGTGCAATTTTCAAGATCCAACCTTCCTTGAAGAAAATTATTCAACCAGTTATTCATTCAATTATCTGATAAGACCTAAATTCATCGATTTCACAAATTTTAAGGGGAGAAGGAACAAAAGAGTCTAGTCCAGCATTTCTCAAACTGGTGTCTACAGACTGCTGGGGGTCCCCGAAAGGTATCCCGGGGGGTCTACAGGCCACTCTGATCAACTCCTCCCCCTCCCTCCCAGCACCTCCTGCATGCTAAAAGTCCACCAGTGCAGAGGGGCTAAGGCAGGCAGCAGGCTTCCTACCTGCCCTGGCTCCGTGCCACTCCTGGAAGTAGTAGGTGTCCACGCACCGCCCCCCTGCACCAAGCACTGACTCCGCAGCTCCTATTGGTCAGGAACTGTGGGGGCAGCACTTGCAGGCAGGGGCAGCTCATGGGGACCCCTAGGCCCCCTGCCTAGGAGCTGCTGCCAGAGGGATGTGCACTCAAACTCCCTCCATCCCAGAGCCCAAACCCCCTTCTACACCCCAATCCCCTGTCCAAGCCCAGAGCCTGCACCCAAACTCCCTCCCAGAGCCTGTACCTCTCCTACACCCCAATTCCCTGCCCCAGCCCAGAGCCCTCACCCCCTCCTGCACCTAAACTCCCTCCCAGAGCCTGCACTCCCTGCTGCCCCCAAACTCCCTTCCCCAGCCTGGTGAAAGTGAGTGAGGGTGGGGGACAGCGAGCGACAGAGGGAGGAAGGATGGAGTGAGTGGGGGGGTGGGGCCTCAGAGAAGGGGTGGGGCAGGGGCATGGCCTTGGGGAAGGAGGCAGGGCAGGGGCTGAGCAGGGTGGGTGACTTTGGGGTCCCTGACAATTTTAAAATCAAAATAGGGATCCTTGGGTTGCTAAAGTTTGCGAACCGCTAGTCTCATGGCCTGAAGTTTCAGCATTTCAGTGTTAGAAATTGAAAGAGAAAACTATAACCTAGAACAATGAAATGGAAGATCCACAAAAATCTAAAAAATAGAATGTACATAACCTTCTGTAATAGATCTAACACTAAGACATGTCTGATATTCTTATTCCCTTATTTTCATATTTGAACAAAATATGGCAATCTAGAGACGTATGCAAGACTAACACTTAAAACCATAGGGTCAGATCCGCAAATAGCATAAATTATTTTGATCAATTTATACCAGCAGAAGATCTGACCCATAGTTTACCCCAAACATTAGAATAAGTTAAGAATATGTAAAACTAGAATTACTCAAGAAAAGTTAATTTGTAAAAGATTCCAGGTAAATTAATTTTTTCCTGTGTGGTTGTTTTTGGTCTGTGGCATTATTATGGAAACAAATCTTCAGCACAACTGGAGAGAGAGAAGCTGGGCAGCAACATTTTTTGCCCTTGCTAATCTGCTGAGGCAGTTGATGTCTTCATAGTTGAAGCATGCTAGAGCTTTGATCCAGATTAAGGAATATACTATGAGGCACTGCTGATACAGGGAAACCACGACTTCTAAAGAGAAACCAGTCAGTAAAGCCACAAGAAAGTACTAGACTGGGGTATCTAAGACTCCCAAAGATGGATGACTATCAAGCAGATAGCCTCACGGGTTATTATAGGTAAGGAGAATAAAAGATGTGGGAGAGAGACCATAGAAAGTTCTGATAAGCATCAAAAAAGTCTATCTGAACCACCTAACTTGTTGAATATTTGGTAGCAATCAATGCAGATTGGCAGGGGCTATTTATTCCTCTCTAATTTCTGTGATTGGCCTGGCACTTACCCAGGACAAAGGCTAAGACTTCTCTGCACAGGACAAGAGATAGATACATGAGGCAAAAAGGCAAAGCTCCCAAAACACATTTTCAATAATTAAGGTGACACAAAATGAGGTGCAGACTAAGTCAGCGTTTTAAATATGTCTTCTTATTTTTCAGGTGTGCCGCACTATGAAAATCCCTCTTCTTTGTGACTCTAGGACCCAATACAGTGTGAATTCTAGGATACAAAGTCTTACTAAACCAAAGCGCACAGAGTTCAATATCCAGTGTGTGAAATGAAATAGCATTAATTGATAAGGTATTGTTCATAAACCAAAATATATTTTAAAATTTCAGATACCTGACAAAAGGGATACATTTCTACACAAACTACAACAGAAAACTTTTATGTTAAGAAAGGCTTGATCAAGTTAAATACACAAGGAAATAAGGCATGATAGACTACAAGTTTGTGCTGACTAATGAGTGACTGGGATGAGTTTCATTGGTGCCTTCAATACACTGTATAGATTTAGGAGCCTTCTGTACCCATTGATACTTTTTTATTGATATGAGTAAAAAGTAAATCTGTGGCAGGACTATGACTTCACAGGAACACAGAATTCTACCATTCCTAGGGTTTTGTTACACAACCCAATGTCTTGGAGTTAGACAGATAGTTAGTTAACATGGGCCAGCTGTGTGGTTGGCTAGTCTTGCAGAGTAAGTTAAAGCATCCTTAAAGCAGGGCAAAACATCAAAAACATGACATTTTTCATGGAAAAGGGTTTAAAGAAAACCTCAGATTGGGGACAACGGAAACTGATTTTTCCAGCTTCCAGAGGCAAAGAGTCAGGCCACTCTGCCTCCCTGAGCTCTGGGGGACAGAGACAGCTCCTGGGCTCTTTGCCTCTCCAATCCTGGAGGTGGGGTGGGGAGATGCAGTGCACCTGCCAAAGTGAAATTGAGCAGCTTTCCAGGCATGCAGCTGGGTAACCAGCCTTTTGATTTTTTCCTAATCTTCTTGTGGAAAACTGGTTTTGCATAAAGTGCGGTTTTCATCAGCAAGTCATTCGAATGAAAAACTTTTCAATCAGCTCTACTGCCAACAAACCCAATAGCACAAATGGCAACAAGGGTCACTACGGAGAGGGAAGTCCTGGACACAATGCCTTTACTTCGGTCATGGACCTGATGCTGGTGGTGAAGGTAGGGATGGATGAGCTATTGTGCTCACTCTACAGATTTAGTACCTGTTTTTTGAAAATCTTGACCGAAAACCCAGGGTGAGATTGTGGCCTGGTTTACACAATTGTACAAGGGAGCATCTCCTTGTGCTAGCTACTCAGATGATAGGGAGTCTAGCAGCTTTGAATGCTGCTGCATCCATGTAAATGAATGGGGCTTGGACTCTGTCCTTCTTTCCTCTACAACAAGGGTCTCAAACTCCCAGCCCACGGGCCACTTGCGGCCTGCAGGCCTCCCCAGTGTGGCCTGTGGGGTTCCAGCAGTTTTGGGGCTGGGTCTCTCCCTTGGCCCCACCTGCCTTCCCCAGGCGCTCCCCACTCAGGGGCCCTGGCAGTGCAGCGGAGCTGAGCAGCGTCTGCCTGCTCACTCCAGTGGCTGCCAGCCCCTCCCTGCGGCCCAGTGGTGGGGCGGGGTTTGCCTCCGCACACTGCCCCCACCCCAAGTGCCCCTGTGGCCAATGGGACACTGTGGGGGCGGTGCCTGGGGGCAGAAGCACTCTGAGGTCCCCTGGCCCACCCCACCTTGAAGCCCCAGGTAAGTGCTGCACTCCTGACCCCCCTCCCAGAGCCTGCACCCCACCCCCTCCCACCTCCAAACTCCTTCCCAGAGCCCTCAGCCCCCAAACTCCCTCCCCGAGCCTGCACCCCCTTCCCACACACCCCAGCCTCCAAAATCCATCCCAGAGCCTGCATTCCAGACCCCTCCCCCACCCAAACTCTGTCCCAGAGCCTTAGGCAGGTGGGGGGCAAAGTTTTTGGGGGATGGGTTCTGGGCAGCATGAGTGACATTGGCCCACTGGGAGGATTTGAGGACTGGCACTGGTCCTAAGGTAAATTGAGTTTGAGATCCCTGCTCTACAATGTGTCAGCTAGCACAGCTACACCAGTGCAGAAAGGAAATATGCTCTGTCTGGGGTGATCCAGTGCATGGGACTTCCTCTGGGGGTAGAGTGTGGGTTAATTGGGAGGAAGACTTCTAATCTGTTTCCTAGGCTTGTTCATAGGAAAGCATTGACTGAGCCCTATGAATTTAAGAGATGACTGCTGTACCCGAAACGTAGTGATGTGTAATTAAGCTGATCCACACATTAAATTTTTAGCATCTTGAAAGGCTAAACCAGTTACAGGATTTAACTCAATGTCTAAACTGAAATGAGGACATTTTAACCAGGTAACAATGAAAAGTGAAAACAGTGGATTACCTGTGTTTACAAGCCATCTTCAATCAGCCTGTTTCCAGCATTACAAAATGGCTCATTGGTCACAGGCATTGCAATGTAAGGGGATTTCAAATATACTAAGAGTATAACCACAGAATCAAACAGGTCTTAACATTTGACCTCATGGGGCAAAACAAATCTGTTATTACCAAAGACAACTAAGCATGCCTAGCTAATTGACTGATCTCAAGCCAGGCTTTTCTTTCCATGACTGAACTTTAGGAATGCAATGCCTTGTCATCTTTCAATTAGCAGGGTTTTCTTAGACTTCATAGGCAACATTTGTATCTTAGCTACTCAAAATATTGCTGTGATTCTAGAGGGGAAAAGTCAGAGTGTCCAATATTTTTTCTTTTAAATATGGGAAGAGTGTTTATTAAACAGGTTAGGGTCAACGTTTTTCAGAACACACAATTACATGCTTTCTTCTCCTTATGCCCTCCCAGGGTACTGGATAATCTAGTAATGGAATGTATTTTAATAGGAGTGGGGAAAAGAAGAGACAAACCCAACCAATCCACAACCTATGCATGTGACAATTTATACATACAAATGTCAATGCCTTTATACAATGTGTCATCTTCAGGGATCGAATCCATCAATGATTTGCATATGCTTTTAAAGAAGTCCCCCGTCTTCAGCCTCCTATCGATTACATTATCATATTGTCATGTAAGATAGGCTTCTCTAAATACCCTTCCCCATTTTTGTTAATAAGGGAGAAATATTCTTCCAGTGTTTTAAGATGAGCCTTGAAAAAAAATGCTTCAAATAATTAAATTATGAATGTGCACAATAATAGACTGCCCACAACCTTCCATTTAAGCCTGATGACAGCCCATCACCAATACTGGAAACCACAATAATCCTAAAGCAGAGGGAGAGATTTCCTTCTTCATTCTGACATCTCACTGGCCCCAGAGGAGTTTGTCAAAGGCAACAGGCTTAAAGACCTTTCTGCTGCAGGTAGGAGCTTGTAGGCGATGGTCTATCGAAACTCCCAGACTGGGATGTTTTTAGAACACCTGGAACACAAGTCTCATGTAGATAGTTGGTGTCTCTGGGTTTTGTTAACTTGTGAATCAGCTATAGTGTCTCCATGTTTTATCCAATCTTAAGAAACTATCTATAGTGTACCATGCTGATTTAAGTGTTATCAGTCTGTGAAACAGGACTCTGCAGACACACTCAGATATGTTTATGAACATATACTTGGCATCATCTTATGAAAATTCAGATTTCTGCGATAAGCAGTATGGTGACAGATTCCTTTTTGGACACCATCTGTGAGTAAACTCAAGGGAAATTAAACTGTTTATCCAAAATCTATTCCGGGATGCCATGGTACACATTTGCTCTTTGGATGTAACACCCCCTATTTGACCTAACTAGAACGATATCAATAAAAAGTAAGGCTATGGCTGGACTTTGACTTCATGGGAACACAGAATTCTACTGTTCCTATGGTTTTGTTATACAACCCAATGTCTTGGAGTTAGACAGCTAGTTAGTTGACATGGGCCAGCTGTGTGTTTGGCTAGTCTTGCAGAGTAAATTAAAGCATCCTTAAAGCAGGGCAAAACATCAAAAACATGACATTTTTCATGGAAAAGGGTTTAAAGAAAACCTCAGATTGGGGATAACGGAAACAGATTTTTTCCAGCTTCCAGAGGCAAAGAGCCAGGCCACTCTGCCTCCCTGAGCTCTGAGGGACAGACAGCTCCTGGGCTCTTTGCCTCTTCATCCCTGGAGGTGGGGTGGGGGGATTCAGTGCACCTGCCAAAAGTGAAATTGAGCAGCTTTCCATGCATGCAACTGGGTAACGAGCCTTTTGATTTTTCCCAGTGGAAAATCATGTTTTTGGTGAAACTGAAATCTTCTTGTGGAAAACTGGTTTTGCATAAAGGGCGGTTTTCATCAGAATGTTATTCGAATGAAAACTTTTCAACCAGCTCTACTGCCAACAAACCCATAGCACAAATGGCAACAAAGGTCTGTATAGGAGAGGGAAGCCCTGGACACAACACCTTTACTTTGGTCATGGACCCGATGCTGGCAGTGAAGGTAGAGATGGATGAGCTACTGTGTTCACTCTACAGAATGGGAGAATCTGGGGCTGGTTATGACAAAAATGGCTGCACGACACTCTGGGATCTTGCCTTAAGAGTAAATCAAAGTTCTAAGAGGAACTAAGACAGAAATCGCTTCATAGATTCCACAGTGAGAACCTACATTCCAAAAACAATATTGCTACAAAAAAAAGCAGCTACCTAGGATGGACTGCTAGAAATCCATGGTGGAAATATTATCTATGTTCCAGATCTTCAAGGTGTCTATCAATGTGGTGAGCTAGAGCCATGCATTACTGATAAACACGGTGCATCGCCACCGTTACTCGAGACACCAGTGAAAATAGGGAGATCACATGCTACTTACCTGTTCTGTCTGTAATTAGGGTTTTCAAGATCTCTCTGACACATTAGTATGTGCTTAAGTCCTACTGAAGTTAATGGGACTTAAACGAATGCTTAAAATTAAGTATGTGTGTATATGTTGTCCTCAATTAGGGTCTTAGGTATGCATCCTCAGCTGGTATAAACTGTCAGAGGTGCATGGAATTCAATGGAACTGTGACAATATACATCATCTGGGGAACTGCCCCTTCCATTCTAATCCTGCACTGTCAGCATCTATGAAAGTTTTGCTACTGATTTCAGTAACAGCAGGAGCAGGCCCTTAGAGGCAAGGAAAGGATGAATCGCCTCATGAATGGGGCCAAAGCAAATATGGGAGGGCGCAAGTATAGAACACTTTCCTTTTTTTTAAAAAAAAAAGAAAGCCAGGATTGCTCTGCAAGTAGTCACATGCTTATACCAAAGGGAAAATAACCATGTGTGATGTAGAGAAGTTATGTAACTTGGAAAATAAGTGCCCTATGTGAATGTTATATGCCTTTTATTTACTTGACAACCATTTTTCAGTGCATAACACTGGAATAAAAATGTTTTCCTAAATAACCAAAAGCTTCTGTTGGCAATGTGTGTGAATTAAAGCCAAACTGACAGACACTGAATAGGAGCAGGCAAGAATCCCAGGCATCTGTGAGCTGTGGCCATATTTCTGATATTATTTGTTTCTGATACTAGCTGCAAAGTGGCAGGTGCTGTACAAACACACAATAAGGTCTGGACCTTACCATGTAATACGCAGGAAGAGAAAAGGGTGACAATTATCCACATCTAACTATTTCCTTCCACTTCCCCTTCTAAAAATACTACCTATATGACTTATCTGCAATTATCCCATAGCCTGGTCATTAGTGGAAATCCTACTTCAAACTTCAGCTCCGCTGTTTTTGTGGGGTAAGTGACACCAGTAGTTCCTAGCAATACTACTAACTAACGCTCCACCTGCCAGCCTATGGGTCCTTCCTCTGCTCCTTATTGCTGCCATTGACTTACCAAGTGAGACCCCTGTTGTCTTGTCACTGCACTCTTCTTCTCTTGCGTCATGCTTCTTGATGTCGTTATAAATGCTAGAATAGAACAGAGCTGCAGATTGTCTGAGTTACTGGGTTTCATTTATAGTGAATCAATCACTTCTCTAGTATAGTGCTTCTCAGAGAGTTAACCCTAAGAATGCTGGCACAGACAGTGCCAGCCAAGGGAATACTTAGGTGGAACTATAGACAGCAAAATAAATCTCTGCCAGCTCCAGGGCCAGCGCTTCCATTTAGGCGACCTATGGTCGCCTAGGGTGCCAGGATTTGGGGGGTGGGGGGGGCGGGTCCTTCCGCACTCCGGGTCTTCGGCGGCAATTTTGCGGCAGGTCCTTCACTCGCTCCGGGACCTGCCGCTGAAGTGCCCCGAAGACCAGGAGCGCGGAAGGATCCCCCCGCCGCAGAATTGCCGCCAACGACCGGGAGCGCGGAAGGACCCCTGCCTAGGGTGCCAAAAACCCTGGCGCCGCTCCTGGCCAGCTCCCACATGGTTAGCAAATTAAGGATTATGGTGTATGTGTAATTAAATAAGCAAATAAAGCTCTCTCCTTATGTAAAAATTGTATGTACACAGTGATATTATTCCACTCAAATGATATCCTTTCAACACTTTTTAGAGACTGTTTTTTCTTTTGCTTAACCCTGTCCCATCCATTTAATCTCTTTTCCAACATGATACATGTAAATGATCCTCAAATTAATCAGTAGTGTAACTCACATTTGTTTAAATCCACATTTGTCCACTTTATGGAATCAAGTATCAGAGGGGTAGCCGTGTTAGTCTGGATCTGTAAAAAGTGACAGTCCTGTGGCACCTTATAGACTAACAGAAGTACTGGAACATAAGCTTTTGTGGGTAAATACCCACGAGCCTGCATATTTATACCTGCCTCTGGAAATTTCCACCACATGCATCTGACAAAGTGGGTATTCACCCACGAAAGCTTATGCGCCAATACTTCTGTTAGTTTATAAGGTGCCACAGGACTCTGTCGCTTTTCACTTTATGGAAGAGAGCTAAAATTAATACAAAGCTTCTTAGAAAAGTCATATGAAAATTATTTGCACTTTTCAAAAAGCTTTAAGCAAGAACTCTTTCAATAACTAGTTATAGCTAGATGAAACAGTTAAAATATCAGATACATATTTAGGGCCTGATTTTGTACTTATTAAAAATCAAGAATGCCTATTGGAGCAGCATTATATAAAAGAACATATAATGGAGCAATGCTTACACACTTTTAGTAGTAAAGATGACTTCATATAAATCCAAACATGTCCAATATAATGAAAATGTAATAAGATATCCACGTTTATATTAGAACAGTTATAAAATGAACATACCAATACACAGCAGCTGAATGCAAGGCACAAATTTGAGGCCCAGTTTTGAGAAGGGTTGGCTACTCAACTCCCAATAACTTTGGAGGGAGTTGAGGATGCTCATGGTTTCGGGTGATCAGACCCCCAACAAAGCTCTATGAAAGGATAACATGATAATTCATTCTGAACTGAGTGTGATTTTTCTCTTCCAGTACCTTTGGTTCTTCTTTGAGTGATTGTTCATGTCCATTCCAACCAGGTGTGTGCGTGCCGTGTGCATGTCAGCCAGAAGATTTTTCCTGTAGCAGCATCCGTAGAGTCGGCCTGGGCACCCACTGGAGTGGTGCCTTCATGGTGCCTAATATAGGGCCCTGCCAATCCTCCACCCCTCAGTTCCTTCTCACCGCCGGTGACAGCTAGCTGGAACTTCGCTCGTTCCTGCAGCAAGCACTTTAGCAGTGTCTAATAGCATATAGTGTATCTAGTTTCTCAGTTAGTTAATAGCTGTTCCTTATAGTTATAGTTAGTTGGTTTGGGGACCTCCCCCGCAATGTTCCCCCTCCTGGGGTATGCCCGGGTCTCCAGGGTTTAAGCTTTGCAAGGCCTGTGGCAAGTTTATGCCCAAGAGTGATCCTCACTTTTCCTGCTTGTGGTGCCTTGGTGAGAGTCACCAGAAGGAGAAGTGCTGTATCTCCAAGGGTTTCCATCCCAGAACCCTCAAAGACCGGGAACAGAGACTAAAACTTCTGTTGATGGCAGCGGCATTGAGGCCACACTCTGACCCGGGACCCACTGAACTGGCACTGAGCACGTCCTCATCGGTGCGCAGTGCTCCAGCACCAATGGCACGCGAAATGGCCCTGACTAAGGACTCTAAGGCCCCCCGGCACCGCCACGGCTCGGGCCATAAGAAGTCAGTCTCAGCATGGCACCACTCTCCATCCCCAGTGCCAGTAAAGAAGATGAGGCCGGTGAGGGGTCCATCACCCCTCTCGAAACCTAAGGGGTCTGCGGCGTGCACGTGTGTGTTGGGACAAACTGCCCCTCCTTGCTTCCGCCCAGGGTCTCGTCGACTCCTTCCCCAGCCGGGGTCCAGTTAAGTCCTCGGTCCCCGGACCACCAAGGAGACATACAGCTACTGTTGACGCCGGAGGTGTTCGAGGCGACCACAGACCTGATGGTCTTCCCGGTGCCGACAAGCCAGCCATGATGGCCTGCTGGTCTCCATCACCAGCACCCCTGGCACCGCCCGCACAGACAGAAGGGCCGCACTGTTCCCTGGCTTCGCAGCACCGCTCACCGTGCTCCTCCGTGGTCCTCCTCCTTTGAGACCTCGCAGGCGGACTCTTATTGCTCTAGCAGATCGCGGAGCAGGAGGTCCAGGTTTCGACGGAGTCACCAGCCATACCTGGCACCGTGGCAGCAATAGTGGCATCTGTCTGCTCAATGGCCCTTCTGGACACCCTGGGGTTACCATCAGAGCCAAGGCCAAGTCCACGGTCCATGATTCAGGACTGCATCGGTGTCTTTGGCATCTTTCGTGCCACAGACACCGCCGCCAGCAACACCGTCGTCCGAGGGAACGGCACCCGCTGGCACAGACAGCCCCGGCACTGTCTCTCCAGACAACAGCACCACCACGTGCTCCAACCTTGACCCCGCCGACACCGTCGGGCTCAGCACCGCTGGATTTGTCATCCCTGGCACCAGCTGAGGTGCTGAATCCCCCATCAGCACTGGAACCGCAGCTCGAGTACCATGTGTCGAGGGACCCCAGAGGGGTCGAGGGTAGTGAACAGGGCTCACTACCCATCCTCTCATCCTCGCCTGATTAAGCGGTCACGGGGACATCGACGGCCCTGGCTCTCGAGGACAACCGTGTTCTCCAGCAGCTCTTGAGACGGGCTGCTCAAAGCCTGGGGATACAGGCCAAGGAGGTGGAGGAGGATTTGGACCTTGTTGTGGACACATCCTTGCTCCCTCTGGCCCATCCAGGGTTGCTCTGCCACTGATAAAAAACAGTAGTTGACATCCAAAAGCCTGTGGCAGACCCCTGCTTCTCTGGCCCCTATGGTCAAGACAACAGAGTGGCGCTACTTCGTACTGTCTAAGGGGTACGAACACCTTTATACCCACATCCCTGACTCTTTGGTGGTCAATGCAGCCAATCAGAGAGAGCGCCAGGGGTTCCAAGGTTCCACCCCTAAAAACAGGGATGCCAAGAAGCTTGACCTGTTTGGCCGAAAGGTCTATTCGATCGGGGGCCTGCAGCTCCACATACCCAACCAACAGGCCATTGTAAGCTGCTACGGACATAACGCCTGCTCGGCGATGGCTAAGTTCACGGAGCTCCTGCCTCAGGACTCTCGGGTGGAGTTCTCTGAACTTGTGGAGAGGGGAAATTAGTTTCCCGGGCCTCTCTGTAAATGGCTCTGGGTGCAGTGGATGCAGCCTTGTGCACGCTGGCCACAGGGGTGGTGATGAGGCGAGGCTCCTGGCTACAGGTCTCTGGAATGCCCCACGAGGTCCAGCAGACTATACAGGACCTCCCCTTTGAAGGCCTCTAGGGCTACTCAGCGCTTGCTGGGGCTCCATATGCCAGCTACCCAGTGCAGGCATTTTAGGCCTTAGCCTGCCCCTTGGCCTTACCAGCCGCAGAACCGCCAGGATGCTCTGCGTAGGTGAAACAGGAGTGATAGGAGGAAGCAACATCCCTTCTCTGGGCAAAACTCTGGCCAGCCCAAGCCTCCACCCGGGCCTAGACCACTCTTTTGAAGTTATGGTTGAGGACAGCTCACCAGTACGGACTCTGGATCCTTCCCCTCTTACCTTCTTGTCCCGTCTATCCCCTTTCTACCATACCTGGTCCTGAATTACTTCAGACCATTGGGTGCTCCGCACAGTAGAGAGGGGATATTCCATCCAATTCTGTGCCGCCCCCCTCCCGCCCCTCCAACCTCCTTCCGTGTCTCTCTTCAGGGACCCCTCTCAGAAGCAACTTCTAAATGAAGAAGTGCAGTCCCTTCTCTCGGTGGGGGCAGTGGAGGAGGTTCCTCAGGAGCTAAGGGGCAAAGGGTTTTACTCCTGGTATTTCCTAATACCAAAGGCCATGGAGGGGCCTCAGACCCATCTTGGACCTGCGGCAGCTCAACAAGTTTGTAAAGAAACTCAAGTTCCGCATGGTCTCACTAACCTCCATTATCCCCTCACTGGATCCAAGAGACTAGTACGCTGCCCTCAACTTGAAGGACGTGTATTTTTACATTGCAATAGTCCCACATCACAGACGCTACCTAAGATTCGTGGTGAGCAGCAGCCACTACCAGTTTGCCGTCCTCTCATTCGGACTGTCGACAGCTCCCCGAGTATTCACAAAGTGCATGGCAGTCATTGCGGCGTTCCTGCGCAAGAGCCAGGTACAGGTTTTTCCTTACCTCTGACTGGCTGATCAAGGGCCGCTCAAGAGCCCAAGTGGAGGGTCAGGTGGAATTCATAAAAAGGACCTTCTTCGAATTAGGTCTCCTCCTAAACAAGGCCAAATCTACTCTGTCCCCGGTGCAGCGGATAGAGTTTATAGATGCAGGCCTAGATTAGACTCCCGGAAGCCAGGATTCACTCACTAGGGGCCATCATATGGGGCCTCAGACAGTTCCCCACGACCACAGCAAGGAACTGCCTAAAGCTGCTGAGACACATGGCTGCATGCACCTACATGGTATAGCATGCCAGGCTCAGACTGTATCAGCCAGCCCAAGACGCTCTGGACAGCATCATAACCCTGCCCTGCCCGGTGTTGGACTCCCTCCTATGGTGGCTCGACCCGTGAGTGGTTTGTGTGGGGGTGCCCTTTGCCAGCCCTCAGCCCTCTCTCTCATTGGTGACAGATGCCTCGGACCTGGGCTGGGGAGCTCATCTAGGGGACCTCAGGACTCAAGGCCTCCGGTCTCAGGCGGACCTCACTCTGCACATCAATGTCAGAGAGCTGAGTGCAGTACGACTGGCATGCCACGCTTTCAAAACCCACATAGCAGGCAGGTGCATCCTAGTCCTCACAGACAACACCTCGGCCATGTTCTATATCAACAAACGGGGGGGTGTACGCTCCTCTCCCCTATGCCAGGAAGCCCTTGCACTGTGTAGATCACTTCTGCGTAGATCACTCAATCCACCTGCAGGCGTCATACCTCCCAGGAGTGCAGAACGAGCTGGCGGACAGTCTCAGCTGGACCTTCCACAGCCACGAGTGGTTCCTCGGGCTGGACATTGCAAGATCAATCTTCTGTCTCGGGGGCTCTCCCCAGATAGACCTGTTTGCCACTCGTGGCAACAAGAAATGTCAGCTATTCTGCTCTCTCATGAGTCACAGTCCGGGGTCCATCGTGCTCCTCAAGATCCACAGGGACCGGGCCTGAGTCATACTGAAAGCACCGGAGTGGCTGCGCCTGCACTGGTTTATGTCGCTCCCGGGAATGTCTGTAGAGCACAGCTCACTTTACCACTGGTCCTGGATCTGATAATGCAGGACCATGGCAGACTCCGGCACCCGAATCTAGAGTCGCTCTACCTCACAGCCTGGATGCTCCATGGCTAAACACAGTACAGCTGCCATGCTCGGATCAAGTCAGACAAGTCCTTTTTGGTAGTAGAAAGCTGTCCACCAGGGCAATGTACCTTGCCAAGTGGAAAAAGTTCTCCATCTGGGCGGAGCAACGCAGTCAGTCGCCGTTGCTCGCCCCCATACCGTTCATACTATACTACCTCCTTCACCTAAAACAACGAGACCTGTCCTTGTCATCAATAAGGGTCCACTTAGCCGCCATCTCCGCCTTCCATCTGGGCACAGACAGCTTCTCAGTCTTCGCAAACCCTCTAGTCAGTCATTTCCTCAGGGGCCTGGACAGGCTCTTCCCGTAGATGTGTCAGCCTGTCCCAGCTTGGGACCTTAATCTAGTCCTCTCCAGATTTACAGGCCCTCCATTTGAACCACTGGCGACCTGCTCCCTGCTCTCTGCTCTCTGTCATATACAAGGTTGCGTTCCTTGTGGCAATTACCTCGGCCAGACGGGTATCGGAGCTCAGGGCCCTCACGTCCAAGCCCCCTTACATAGTTTTTCATAAGGACAAGGTCCAACTCAGATCTCACCCGGCCTTTCTCCCTAAAGTTGTCTCCCAGTTTCATATGGGCCAGGACATCTTCCTCCCAGTGTTTTATCCCAAGTCATACTCTTCCGATACGGACCGCAGGCTGCACTCACTGGATGTACATAGGGCCCTAGCCTTCTACATAGAGAGGACTAAGTTGTTCTGGAAGTCCATCCAACTCTTTGTGGCCCTGGTGAACAGAATGAAAGGGATCTCTGTCTCTTCTCAAAGCATCTCATCGTGGATCGCATCCTGCATTTGGGAGTGTTACAGCCTGGCGAGGGTGCCCGCCCCTTAGGGCCCAGGCCTCCTTGGCGACATTCCTGGTGGAAGTTCCCACCCAGAAAATCTACAGGGTGATTAGATGGTTCTCGATACATACATTCACAACGCACTATGCAATTACACAACAGGCCAGAGACGATGTGGCCTTTGGATGCGCTGTGCTCCAATCAGTGCAGGACTTCGACCCCACCTCCTAAGCTTTGGCTTGTGAGTCACCTGGTTGGAATGGACATGAACAATCACGCGAAGAAGAAAAAAACAGTTACTCGTTTTCTCGTAACTGTTGTTCTTTGAGATGTGTTGTTCATGTCCATCCCAATACCCACCCTCCTACCCCTCTGTCGGAATAGCCAGCAAGAAGGAACTGAGGGGGTGGAGGGCCCTTTATTGGGCGCCCAGGCTGACCCTACGGATGCTGCTAAGGGAAAAATCTTCCGGCTGGCATGCACACGGGGCGCACACACCTAGTTGGAATGGACATGAACAACACATCTTGAAGAACAGCAGTTATGAGAAAGTGAGTAACTATTTTTTCTTAACTGCTGTATATTACTGCAATTAGTTGACAATCACATTGATATGTTTATACTGTAAATGCTATTTCTTAAAGTCAAAGGCCAACACTGTATTTGTTGCATTATTTCATTACTGTGTGCTGCAATATTGTAGACAATGTGAGCAAAGTACAAAAACAGAAACAGCTAAGGGATATAATATTGCACTTGAATTTAGAGCAGTGTGAGATAAGAATTATTGTTGTAATTTACAGGAATAAATCTGTGAGTAATGCAACACCCAGCTAACATTCAGTTTCACTTGTGATTTTCAAGTTTTTCAATCATCATTACATATGCACACATCATCTTTACTTTCACCAGAAAGGTTGCTTATCGGTTTTATTACTTTGTTCTACTGAATTTTGAATACAATTGTTAAAATAGCTTTATAAATCTGCTGTTTTCTAAAATGCTCTTTTTAACCCTCTTCCATACACTTATTAAAAAGAAAAAATGAAGCACTTTGTGTTGAAAGATTTTTTTTTTAATTGAATCAATTTCAGGATAATTCCAAATTTAGGGTGGCTTAGACTTGTATAGCGTCTTCTCTTGAAACACTTCAAGGCTTTAAGAGGTCTCTTGGTGACTTTAAATTGCTTGCACTGTGCATGCCCAGAATCTCATTTACTTCCAATATTTTGGAATTGTTCCATATCTTGTATGCTTACAGTGAGATTGTTGGAATTGGGGCAAGTTAATTGTATACATCAACCTATTTTCTTTTTCTTGAATGAATAAGATGAAGCTGTATTTAAAGCAAAATTAGCCACCTACTGCTGAAAGTAATAATTTCATGAAATGAAATACTTATTAGAAGCTAAGGAAGTGTCCTGACAACTTGTACTGCAAAACCCTCACTGCTGCAGCATCATTTTTTTTGCCACTTGCACTAGTGATACTACAAGCAAGAAGACACAAATTATTCCTTTGTTGCTCAACTATATTTTAGTTTCATTAAAATGTGGCTTTATCGTTCAGAGTTACAAAAATCAAGATTATCCTCAAACCTTGTCATTTTTGGTAAGTGAAAAAAGGCTTATTTTGACATTCAGCCTTTGATAATAAATATGAAAAATTTATAAGCAAATATGTTCCCTACAGGAATTTTAAAAAGGAATTTGCTTCCTAAGAACATGAAACACCTGTTAATTCACTCTTTAACCATGGGTGCAGGCAGTTGATCAGTAGTTTCAAAACAGAAAGCCAATTATGGGGGCTGTATTAAAATAAGTGATTTAGGCAGCTCGCCAATCACTAATTAGTATCAAGAAGGCACAACATAAGCAATGGTAAAGTCAGTAAACAAAATTTTACTGTAATATTTCATAACACAGATACTGTATTCTGTTTTAAGTGTAAAGCTACTGTCTTACACAAGAAAGATGGACAGACCCTTGTTCCAAGACTAATATGGATACAATAAATATGGAGTTTTACATACTAGATCTGTACACAGAAACTTTGCCCCACAGCCATAAAAATTTACATTTAACAGTGCAACATATAATTTAATCATTTTAGTTTTTCTGACATAAGATGTTTTTACTTACTAAACACAAGCAACTACCTGGTTTTAATGTACATATTTTATATATACATTTATATATATTTTCAACAATCTGTACAGGTTTCTAAACATAAAACTCCAAAAAGGCACAATTGTCTATACAACATGTACAAGAATGGCTGGAGCTGACGAGAAACAACAATTATTGGTCAAGAGTTCATGATTGCACAAAAAGATTAGTAATGAGTTTGTGTCAGAAAAATGTGCTTTAAGGAAAGGAAGGTTTGCAAAAAAACCTGTAAGTGTTATAATAATAATAATAAAAAAAAAACCTAGGTTGCTATTACAAGTCTGTCCTCATCATCACTGCTGCCATCACTAAACTGTACAGTATTCTGCCTTCGTGGCAATCCTGCTGGCCTATGTACCTTTCTATTTGGAGAGACAGTTTGATGGACGGGGGACTTGGTTAAAACTTCAGAATTCACCTTCAAGAGGGGTTCTGAGGTGGAAGCCCTTTTGACCTGAATGGAAATGACATCACACTTTGGTTTGACATGGTTTCCTGGGTCAGCCTTTTCAGTATCTGTTTTTCCAGGACCATCAAGTCTTTCGTACTCCTTCGAAGGAAAAGGCTCTGCAACTTTTTTTACGTTGTACCACTGGACCGTAGGTGCTGCTTGAGGAGATACAGCACTAGCGATCGGATTGATGTCAACTGCAGGAAAACTCACAGGAGTCCGCTCTTGGTGAATTTCACAGGCTTTATTACTGGAAGCTGGTGTTTCTGGAACTCCTTGCCCATCTGTAGTTACGGGGCTGACTGAAGGGATCAATGTAGGCAGTGCTATATTCAATATTTGCAGGCCTGGAATGTGTGTCTGAGGGCTGGGGTTGCTCTGAGGAGAAGGGTTTGCAGTCAAAACTTGTAGTCCCACAGCATTTAGCGTGAGTCCTGAAGGATGTATTTGAGGGGCTATATTTGTATTTGCCAGGCCTAATATGTTCACTGTCTCCATGCCTAATGGTGGAAGAGGTTGTAAGCTTGGTGTACTCAGACTCTGGACGCCTGGCCCGTTAATCTGACCTATTGGAATACATGGCACAACACTGTTCACTTCAGCAACTCCTAGTGGATTTGCAGTGGCAGAGACTGCACATGCCGTGTCACCTAGCGCACTTGTAGTTCTGTGAATCACGCTAACAGCAGGAATGGTGAGTTGCACTGGCCCAGCTTGAATTGGTACAAATGTGGAGTACGTGGCTAGGCCAGCAGGGACCACATGAATTCCCCCTACTGGAATCATACCATAAGGTGTCTTGGCTTGCTGCTGTGAGTGCAAAGGAAGGTGGCTAAATAAATGAGTCAGAGGAGCTGTCAGTTCTGTGGCATGCAGCTTCTCTTCTTGGATGTCAGAATAGGGTGAGGCTGCTGAAGGACCCACCATTGTTGTCTGTGTGCTTTGGTCCACGGCTGGTGAGGGAAGCCCTACAGACGGTGTGCTCTACAAAAGAACAGCAAAAACATTTAAATATTAAGAGGGCCAGTGCAGCTAAATTAAATCAAAATACTGTAAAGGAGGCAGTTCGAATTACAGCCTACTTTCCCTTTAGGAAGTTGCAACAAATCTGTTCACAATACAGCTCATGACTTGAACAATTATTGACTGTCTCCCGCTCCTCACCCTTTAAGAAAGCTTTCCTAAGTCTAGTACATCTGCTTTCTCTCTTGTGTTAATACATAACAAGCATTTTGGCATTTCCCTTATAGTACATTCACTGTGAAAATCAGCTCTCGGCTGGGAATTAACTACTGTGGTATCTTGTCACTGGACATCCAGATCTACAAGCGTCATCCTCTCCTGGGGGTATTTATTTAGCCACACATCAGCAGCATTACAGTCTCTGCACTGAAAGGCTAATGCTACAATGCATTTGTTGATGCAGGATTTTAATCTGGAAGACTAGAATGAAAAGAGATGGATGATGATAAAGTATTGTCATCATAAACTGACATGTTAAATGGAGAGGCACTGAATTGGGACTTGGGAGACCTGGGTTCTGTTCGCAGTTCTGCCATTGACCTGCTGTATGGTCGTGGACAGCTAACTTCGCCTCCGTGTGCCTCTCACACTCTGTCTTGTCTATTTAGACTGTAAACAGTTTGACATAGGGATACTCTCATCCTGTGTGTTTGTACAATGCCTGCCACAATGGGGCTCCCATTGCAACTGGGGCTTCTAGGGGCAACTGCACTACTACTACTACTAGGGCTTAATATCCTGTGACCCTACTGTACACATCAGGTTACTGCAGAGATTAAGGAGGCAGGTGCCTTATGCCATCACCATTTGGCTGAGTTGTAAGATGCTGAAAATTGCCATTTCCCATCTGTGTTTTCCTCAGTTTGCTAGAGGCTGGTTCGTTCAATCCCTACTCCTACTCTGCACATGCAGAATTCATATCCCCTACAGATTCTCCCACTCCTCTCCCAGAAAACATCGTGTCAGAGAGGTGCTGCAATTACACCTTTCGCCCACCAGGGGCTGCTGTTGTGCCAGAAGAGAGGGCAGCCAGCTCAGGGCCAGAGAAGCCAGCTTCAGAGACAAAGGTGGCAGTGGCTGCGTTCCTCACAGGGCCATGCCTGCAGGGCCAGGTGAGGAGGCATGGGATATGGGGGGGACAGACAGAACAGGGCACATGGGGCTGCTGGGAGGGGGGGGGGTCACAGACTGGGGTTCAGAAGGGCCAGTGGGAGGGACAGAGTGGGACAGGGCACAGGAGGCTAGGGTGTGACAGCATCGAACCAGGGGCTGTATGTGGTTGGGGTGCAGGGACCCATGGGGGGAATGGAAGAGAGGTGGCTGAGGAGAGGTGCAGGGACACATGAGGACATGGGGGAGTGGTGGTGCAGCAACACGTAAGGACAAGGGCAGAGGTGTCTGACTGAATGGGAGAGGCTAGGGATCAGCCAAGGTCTGCATGGGGTAGACTTCCCAACTCCCTAACAATCTCGCCTCCCTGAACCTCCCCCCACCAAAAAAACCCACACCAAACTTGTTCCATACTTTTCCCACCCACACCCAACAATCCTCCAGATTCATTCCCAGGCTCCTTCCCAGAAATTACTTCCCTCTCCCTCAGATCCTCCATTACTCTGACTTCCCCAAGCCTTTGTCCTGCTTCTGAGGGGCATGGGAAATAAGGTTCTGTTTTATAGTTTAAATGAATTATTACTCAAGCTCTGTATTGACATGCCTAGTAAGGAATTTATTTGTCAAAAAAATATTTCCTGAATATTTTCTGTATGTATTGTGACAGACATATTTGCTGACAGGTATTTTGAAATAAATTACTAAAATAATTGAAACTGGTGTGATTGCATTGTGTTATTTTGACAAAATATGCAGAATTTAGAACTGCACAGAATTTTTAATTTTTGGTGCAGAAGTCCCCCAGGAGTAAATCCCTCAGGATTCCATCAGCATGGCACATGCATCACCCGAGCATCTTGCTCAGTATGCCATATGCAGGTGAAGCTCCAGACAGACACAATGGAGCCGCCTCCTGCTGATGCTGTCCTGTTCCCAACAACTGATCCTTTTGCCTAGGTGACGGTGCACTGGGCTGGAAACTTTGAATACAAGTCTTAATTCTTTTATAGCCTCAGATTAGTAATTCTGTGCTCTTCCCAGCCCTTGGTATTGAACACAGGCAACTATTGTGCAGGTTTTTTGGATCCTGGAACATAGCATTCTATTCTAGCACTAAGTCTATTTGGTATATACCACTATTTAGTCTGTACAGTACAGTCAATTAATTCCAAACTTTTGCAAAGATCTAAAGAACCACGTTATAACTAATCCTTTTAGTCCTGGAGATACAATCTAATCTACACACTTTTTTTTTGGGGGGGGGGGGGGAAGAGGGGCGGGGCGAGGGGGGTAAAAACTAAGTGTTTCTATATTATTACTATGCTCCTGCACTTGCAGATTTAAAAAAAAAAAGAATTCCATCAGTCTGCAACAATTGTATGAAGAATATAAGGAAAGAAACCAGATGGCTTTTAGAAAAATCACCAAAATAAGGATAGATGTTTAGCTCCCAATCACAGCTCTTGAGAAGCATTTAAAATACAAGTCTCCCTTCTCCCCCTAAATTGAATACTCTAACCTTTGTAACAACGGTAGCTGGTGTTGCAGAACTTCCCAAAGCTGCTGCTGTATCTGGATAATCTACAGACATCTGATGACATGGAGATCTAGGAGAAGGGCCCGGCGAGATGGTAAGCTCTATACTTGTTTCCTTGTCTTGTATTTTCTCTTCTTTTGCTTCTTGATGTGCAATTGCTATTGGTGACCTGGAATTCCTGCTGTCTGATTGCAATGTACTGAGTACAGTCATCTTTGTAAGTAGTGCTTTAGGTAAACCATCCATAGAGTCTGTGTGGACCTCAGCAAAGCAGTCTGTAATTCTGATGTCTTCATCAGCACTTGTGGTCTCCTGTAGGATGTTTCTAGATGGATGATGTTGAGGGCTGGCTGTAACTGAGGGGGTTGTAGATAGGACTGATTCAGCTTGGCTGTCTTCATCATCATCTTCATTGTCATTGTCATCATCCTCCGGGCCATCAGAATCTTCCACATCAAATCCTGATCGATCGCAGCCAAACTTTTGCTTCTCACCTGTAAAATAAGACCCAATACAAAAATTAGAAAAATAGTTATTCCACTGAAGACCTAGCAAAGTTTTTTCTATCAGTTATCAGCTTTGGGGGAATAGGTCAAGACAACTTGATATCATTTGAATTGTAATGCTGATACAAAACAGAATCACAAATGTCTATCACCCAGCACTCAAAGTACAACACAAGTGCATCAGTTACTTTCCACTACTAAGTCACAAACAACCAAGGGCTCTACACTTCCATTTTCCAAAGTATATCATTAGGCACACTTACGCTAATCCTGTATCTTTTACTTATACATTTTTCTCATGCCTGTAAGACTGCAATTTCCCCCCTTAAATCTTCTCTATATAAAGTGTTTCTTTTAATAAATACTTATTTTGCAGGGGGGAGAGGAATTGGTTTCCTGGTTCATTAAGTTTCTAGTGATAACAGATTTGTTTGCCAAGCTTACCAGTGGGATATTCTCAAGTTTGTTACTGACTCATAGGTGGGCATCCTTGCAATTAGTATGAATCACTACTACACAATCTTTTGAAAGAGACCAACAAAAAAAGAATGGAAAGTGCTAGTCAGAAATGTGTCTAGTTAAGGGGCAGGAGACAGTAAAATTGGATTTTACCAGAATTCTTCACTTTAAGAAAAAAGTGGTTAAAGCATTATTAATATCAACCAAATGTACTAGGAGTTAAATGACAACTAGTGCACAAAACAGCCCTGATTCTGCAAACACTTAAGTAGGCGGGTAACTCTATTCACATGAGAAGTCCCATTGACTTTAAGTCTAAAAGCTGAACAGACACCACTGTCTTTGCCCATCATTCAGAAATCAAGCTCTTAATCAGTTTTAGTTGGTAAATTAAACTACAGATATTCTTTTGGGTTTTTTTTGGTATCATATCTTGGGAAGAGAAGAATTTTCTTCAGTAAACAGAAACCTCATCTGTTATATTTGATTCCAAGCCAAACTGGCTGGATCATATTTGACAAAAGACGAACTGCTTGGATACACTAATATTTTATTTTATATTGGATTAAATGTCAGTCTGCTGAGCTCTCCAAAGAAAATATCAGCACAAAACAGCATTTGACTCAGAAAAAAACCTAATATTCAAGGATGTTTGGTTTTAGTGTTAAAATTTCAAAAAGAGCCTCTGTTTAAGGGAATTTACACAGACAACTTACTGTCAAGATGAATGACTTATGAAAAAAAAAATCAGACCTTAATAAGAATTAAGACCTACCACCATTACTCTATCCAGCTATGAAACCACAAACAAAACATGCATCACGCAGAAAAACATACAAATTGAGTTTTAGGTTAAAAAATTGTATCATTAGAGCTACCTCTCAACATGTCAAGCCTTTATGCTTTTAAATTAGTAGTAGGATTAGGATATGGAAGAGCTCTGAGTCCTTAAATAATTCTTTGTGTAATGATTCAGCCCTTGCATCCTAGACAGTAACCTGTGCATTAGAAATATAATCTAATAAAGCCACTTTAAATCTACCATGTCATAAGAATCATGTTAGTGGAAAAGTTTGATTACGTTTTAGCCAGTCTTCATTTACAATATTTACCTGAAGACAAAACTTTTCTTCAAAGAGGAAAAAAAATCGTTCTCGAAAAAATTAATTTTAAAAAGCCCATTCCTCAAATATGCTAAATAGAAGAATAGTTACGTACATTATTAATCAGTAAACACACATTTTATGGTTTTCCTTTACTTTCTCATCTCCAGTTCCTAAAAGGATAATAAAAAACTTTGCATAATTAATTTAAGGGACAAAAAAATCCAAATGAAACAAAACCACATCCAAAAACATACATTTAGGTTCTTAATTGGATCCATCAGCTTTAATGCCACTACAACTATAAGAGAGACTTTTTTACATATGATACCTCCAGAGTGACCTATGACTTTCTTTATTTCTGACTTTCATCATAATGTGTGGGTCAGTGATTTTTGAAGTTTTTGGGCTTGGGACTCAGTCTGGACTCTCTTTTAAGTAGTATCCCTTTGGGGGAAGAGAGGGGGGAATCGTACCTGTCTAGGAGATGCATTATTCCTGTACCAACATTGCATAAGTATTCTTTGAGGAGTCATACTGCTTCTCTTATTCTCCCTATGCAGAGATAACCTTTCCTACAAATGTTGGTGTAAACTGTATTTGTAAGTCCTTATAGGTAAGTAAATCTATCTGAATTAATTTGACTGGATCCTCACATCTATGCAGCAAACAAAATGAGAGTCAAATAAGCTTGTCTTGACTATGAAAAGTGGTAGAGTTTAGGATGGCTTTAGCTCATAAATTCCCCAATTGCCTCCAATCTCTTAATCTGACTTAATATCTAGGTTCCCTGTCTTGTCCAAAATCCCAAGATATTTTTATTCATTTCACAGATTTCTCAAAGTAAGATTCCCTCTTACACTGGACTCTCGCTCTTGCACACAAATATTTCTATATCTTCAGATTCTTATACCTAGGCGAGTCGTCCCCCTCCCCCCCATTTTCATATTATTAAATATATATTACAATTCTTCTCTGACTTTACTAAGATTATAAGGACAGGACTGTCCTTGTTCTGTGTTTGTACAGCACCTAGCACAACAGAGTCCACGACTGGAGCTTCTATGATGATACACATCACGAATAACAATCTGATGAGAATATATAAAAGACCAGTTTTAATTATAGTCTACATTACTCTCCAAAGAAGAGATGTGTCCTCATTTTTTACGGTTTTTGCAATCTTCTCTATTATAACACTATTGTTTTAAAATATCATGACATTCAAGTATTGTGAGCCAGGAAGATGTGAACCAAGAACATACTTAATACATAAGGAAGAATTCAAACTTTCTTTAAAAAAAACATTGAGGAAAAACTCTATTTAAAATTGGTGCTTCTAGTACATAAATTCCCACTGTGTATTGTGTAAAGGCAAGGAAGCGGTCAGTTTCTGGATTTCACCCTTTGAGTTCTTTCTTGGTGTAAGCATTCATACCTGTGGATAGCTGATTTGTTCTGGAATATACTGATCACTATATATACACACATATATTAACCTAATACTACTTTCTATGACCTTCCTTCCACCCCACCCCACCCCACCCCACCCCACAACTTCAGTGGCAAATACTGTCAAAACCTTTGACTCAAAGCCTATTGCTAATTGCTACTTAAGCTTTCTGCCTTCAGGGGATAAGACAAAATACTTCAAATGAACAGCAGTAGGAACACCAGTGTTTTAACTACACACATTTTAAGCTTTTGTTATTGAAATACTCTCTTTTTAAAAACAGACTTTAAGACTCAAAAGAAATTGTCATACTATAGCTCTTCAATTTCCAGTGATAGAATTATTGAGGTTGCAGTAGCTTATGGAACTGCACACAGATGTCTGCAGAAGACTGTACAAACTATGGTCTGGATCCTGCAAACATATAGACAAAAAACCACCTTCACATGTGTAAGTAGTTCTCAAAAACAGTTGCAGAGTCAAGCACCCAAAGTCTAGAAAATGCCAGATGTAAGGTTAGCTATTCTATCTGTGGTTGTGCCACAGACTTCCTATGATATATTGGCCATAATGTATATGTGAACTAGGGACAAATTAAGTCTCAAAGAGTCTCTGGCTATGGCTACACTTGCAAATTTGCAGCGCTGCAGCAGGGTGTGAAAACACACCCTCTCCAGTGCTGCAAGTTGCGGCGCTGCAAAGCGCCAGTGTGGTCAAAAGCGCTGTACGTTATTCTCTCTCCCAGCGCTGGCGCTTTGACTACACTTAGCGCTTCCATAGCCTCAGTTTAGGCTTTTCTTAACTTTTGAGTGCTTGACTTTGTAACCTTATCATGCTTTTAATGTAGTATTTTGTATGTAATTATTTATTACTATTAATTAGCATTAAAATTGAGCTCTCCTTCCTTTGCCTCTCCATACCCCAGTGCTACTTAGGAAGACTCAGACCCCACTGCCCAATGAATAATTTAAAAAAAAGTAAAGCCAAGATTTTCAAAACTAGATATTATACATCCAGTTATGGGGGGAGGGATAGCTCAGTGGTTTGAGCACTGGCCTGCTAAACCCAGGGTTTTGAGTTCAATCCTTGAGGGGGCCATTTAGGGAACTGGGGTAAAAATCTGTCTGGGGATTGGTCCTGCTTTGAGCAGCAGCTTGGACTAGATGACCTCCTGAGGTCCCTTCCAACCCTAATCTTTTAAAGTGTTGACCTTTAAAACTTCCCTAGCTCTTTTTTCCTCCCAGCTCTCCCTATCCCTGTCTCTCTTTGAAAAGTGTTTTTTTCACCATTCTGAGTAATTTTAAAAGATGGATTATGTTGGGGCGGGGATGGATTAGGATGCTACTCCCTATCCACTCTTAAATGTTTCAGGGAGGAGGGGAATTTGAAAGCAATTTCTGCAGGCTTCCACTCTGGCCTGGTCTTGCTGTGAATGTAGACTGCGCATCTACACCGATGAATGCCAGGCAGATGACCTTTATGAGAGGTATCTGTCGGTGGAGTCCCTCAGAAAGCAGGTAAGAGCTGCAAAAGGAGGTGGCTTGTCTGCGTAGCAACCAGGAGCACAAGGTCTTCATTGACAGGACATATGTGGAAATCTCTGGGACAGAGGATGCTAGCCAGCTAAGGATGACTACAGCAGCACCAGAGGAGGAAGGAGAACTGGCTCTTGCAGGGGAAGGAGACTGTTGGCCACGTCAGGCAGTAGACAGTGGTGACCAGATGCTCAACACAATTAATATTAACAAGGGGGGTGGGGAAGGGAGGAATGCAAACAAACAGTGAAGAAACAGGTTAAAGAATATTTAGATAAGTTTGATGTATTCAAGTCAGCAGGGCCTGATGAAATTCATCCTAGAATACTAAGGAACTAGTTGAAGTGATCTTAGAACTATTAGCACTATTATTCTTTGAGAACCCAGAGGTCTCAGAGGACTGGAGAAGGGCAAACATAGTACCTATCTTAAAAAAAAAACAAAAACAAAAAAAACAAGAGAACAAGGATGACCCTGGGAATTACAGATCAGTCAGCCTAACTTTGACACATGGAAAGATACTGGGACAAACTATTACGCAACCAGCTTGTAAGTGCCTAGAAAATAATAGGATTTTAAGGAATAACCAGCATGGATTTTTGAACAACAAATCATGCCAAACAAACCTAATTTCCTTCTTTGACAGGGTTACTGGCCTGGTGGATTGGAGGAAAAACACTAGATGTGATATATCTATATTTTTAGTGAGGCTTTGACACAGTCCATCATGACATTCTCATATGCAAACTAGGATTATATGGTCCAGATTAAATTACTATAAAGTGAGTGCACATCTGGTTGAAAGACAGTACTCAAAAAGTAGTTATCAATAGCTTGCTGTCACACTGAGAGGACATACCTAGTGGGATCCTGTAGGGGTCAGTCCTGGGTCTTATATTATTCAATATTTTAATTAATAACTTGGACTATGGAATAGAGAGAATGAGTATAAACTCTGTGGATGACACCAAGATGGGAGGGGTTGCAAGCACTTTGGAGGAGGAGAGGATTAGAATTCAAAATGACCATGTCAAATTAGAGAATTGCTCTGAAATCAACAAGATGAAATTCAGTAGGCAGTTGCAAAGAACTACACTTAGGAAGAAAAACTCAAATGCACAACCACAAAATGGGTAATAACTGGCTAGGTGGTAGTACTGCTGAAAAGGATCTAGGGTTTATAGTAGATCCCAAATTAAATATGAGTAAACAATGTGATGCAATTGTAAGAAAAGCTAATATTCTGGGGGTAGATATGACACTCCTGTTAAGCAAAACCTGGGAGGTAATTGTCCTGCTCTGATAGGTATGGTGAGGCCTCATCTGGAGTAATATGTCCAATTATGGGCTCCACATTTTAGGAAAGATGTGGATCAATTGGAGAGACTCCACAGGAGATCAACTAAAGGATAAAAGATTTAGAAAATGTGAGCTGTAAAGAAAGGTAAACATGCCCGGTTTATTTTTAAGTCTTGAGAAAAGATGACTGATGGGGAAGGTGTTAAGTGTTCAAATATGTTAAGGGCTGTTATAAAGAGGATGGTGATTAATCGTTCTCCATGTCCCCTGAAGGTAGGAGAAGTACTAATGGGCTTTAATCTCCAGAAAGGGAGATTTATGTTACATATTAAGGAAAACTTTCCAACTATAATAATAATTAATCCCTGGAATAGGTTTGCAAGGGAGGTTGTGAAATCTGTGTCTTTGAATGTTTTTACGAACAGGTTGGACAAACACTTGTCTGGTCCTGCCTCAGCACAGGGGGTTGGACTTGATGACCTCTCGAGGTCCCTTCCATCCCTCCATTTCTATGATTTACTCCCTCTTGTGGAGTCAGGGGCACAGTGGTTTAGTTTTTCCATAGGAATAAATACTAGCAAAAGGAGGAGTGGGGTGAGTGGTGGAGCACAGTGGCAGGTGGTATAAAAGGTAGCGGGAGGAGGTGAAAAGCTTAGGTTGCCAGAGTTTCTGTGCACATATGACTTACATGAGTGCTTTCACCGTAGTCAATGCTAGCATCTCTGTGTTTTGACTGACTGAGCTCCTAAGCATTATTTAAACATCTGGATTCCGACTCACGCTTTACTTTTCTCTACATTAGTATGCCTGCTGGGTGCTAGTGCTCAAGTCTCATTTCTTTTCGTTTGTTCCTATAATTAAATCTCCAATAAAAAGAATATTTTAAAACAAAGTGTGTTCAATGGCACAAGTAACAAAGCGAAAACATTGGCAGGGTTTCCCAAATGGAGAACATCTGCATTATTAGATTAGAATTCATCTGCTTTGGGTTTTTTAGGTGCAAGTCCACAATAAAGGTAAAGGAGTAAGATTAAGCTGAGAGGTATCCAGCACACAGGTAAGCCTGGTTATTTGATGCATTAAGCACATATTTTAAGACACAGAATTTTTTAGATCAACTTGCAACTTAGCTTTAAGGATATATTGTGATATTTAAGATATACATTTTGTACTTTAAGTATGTTTTTATCAGCTGCATTATATATTGCAGAAGCTTTGGTTTGTATCATCACTCTGAGGTGACTACATTGATGTGCACAGAATATATCATTATATAAGGACTAAAAGCAACCCCAAGTAATTAGGCCAAAATGCCCTACTTCATTATGAGAAATTACCTTCTCTAAACACACATTTAAAAATAGTATAGATCTCACAGGGAAATACTGTTAATATAGGACCTAAGCCAATATTTTGTAAACTTATGCATATGCCTCAATCTCCCATCATCAAAAAGTGGAACAAAAAAGGGGGAACCATGTAGGGGACACTGATTCCTTAAATGCAGGGCTTAATGTGGGGATATCATACCCCCCCAGCCCTGTTTCCCATTTCTCTCCATCATTTGAGTTTGCCAGCTTCTGCTTAGAAGTGTAGACCTAGAGCCAGAAGCTTGCATTATAATCAACCTGACAGGGATAAGTGTGGTTCCATTACTCCCACACTGCTTTCAAAACACCAGATGAAAAAAAAATAACTCAAGTTCTTTTGGCAATGCAAAAAGGAACACTATGCTTTATATCCATGTGTGCGTGATCACTGCACTGATAGGTCCCTGGGCTTTTATAATTAATGAATGCTTGGAGTATTATCTAATATTAGTGATGTTACTTGTGATAATGTCTGACTCTACAGTTTCTGCTTTCTTCTTACGTGGAGGGGAAGAACCATGAAGGTTACAGGTTTTTAGTAATAAGGTGCAGTCTTTGGAAGAGATGTCAAACAGAGGCTGTGACCACTTATTGTATCTCAAAGAGCCTATGGCACCTTTTTTGCAAGCTGAGGCTTGTTAACCAAGATGTCTTGGTCCAATTCCAACTTTGATAATTGCTTTCTGCCTACTTAAGTTCCCTGTAAAATTTTAGTAGGAAAAAAATATTATTTGCTTGCTGACCTAAGTTCTGTATAATACTGTTATTAAATAGTTGATACATCAGAAGAGCTGTTTGCATTTTGCTGTGGATATCAGTGTAAGTTTGTAAAGCAATATAGGATCATTAGAGTTGTTATAATGATTGTGTTTAAATATTTAACAATTTGCTTAAAATGTTTCGGCACATTTTGTCTTGGTCACACAATAACCAATACAAGAATCCAGCTTAGTGAAAATAGTGTCTACTACAGCAAAAAGATTTTTTCCCCCCTTTCTATTTGGAAAACATTAAGGATGTTTGTGTAAAGCTCTCAGGATAAGTGAAAATTAAGGTTTCATGCACCCTTCTTAACTCTTCCCTCTTACATGTATGCAGTTTGACTTTGTCTAATTATGTGATTTAATATTCTCTCAAAGACAAAAAAATGATACATCCCTCTAACATCTTAGATATGCATGGGTAACATTCCACTATGTTGTACTACTGTATTTATGGGTCCATGCATCATTTGCATGTGGGAGACAGGAACTGAATGAGGCAAGGGATCTTATGGAAGGACAAATTTAATTGTATTTCCTGACTTAACTGTGCAAATCTAATGGTCTTTAAGAGGTTTTTTTCTGCAATTGAAGTTCCTATGTATTTTACAGAAGAAAAAGGCTCTATCCTGCTCAATGTCAAAAATTAATAAAGCAGATTCTCTTTATTGATAGGGTGGCCTGATCCAAAGCCCACTGAAGGTAAACATGCATGCATTCTTCAGTCTGGCAAAGGAGCCCTGCTCTTTTCAATGTGTACCTCAGCAGACATAGATGTTCACTGAGCACCTGAGTTAGCCTCTCCAGATGTGTTTCCTTTGCTTAGAACACTGGTGAATGTGCCTAAAAACTAGTATCCAAAGTTCTGCAAATGCTTATCCTGGGATTTTCAAGCACTAATAGCTTTGCAAATACAAAACTAGTTTTCAGTCTAACTTTCCACAGCTCTTCTGTTCTATAGTTTATTTCCCAGTCAAAGTTCTAACCCCACCATTTTAGCACAAAAACTGTTTAAAAAAAAATCAACCTCAAGAATATTTTATAATGGCAAAAACGTTTGGAGAGGGGGAAAGAGGATGTTTTGTTCTCCCTCAAAAAATGGCTTGAACCACCATTTTTCCCTCAAACATTTCCAAAGAATGTTCTCCTTAGGCCACAAATGAGACCTGAACCTTCTAGCCAGATAAATGAAAATTTCAGGAAGTTAACTGCAAACAGCGATTTAATAGAAAACCACTGACATAACTTTTCACTGTAGATTTTCTAGCACTTCAGCTATAATCATAGTTAGTAAAACTGAGTTTTAATCCTACTTATTGAAGTACACTAGTTTATGGGTAAACCCTCTTGATTCATTTTGTCCTTATGGCCTTGGCCTGCCAATCAGATCAGTATTTTTGACCATGGTATTGATTAGTTAGTTGCTATAATGGCATTTTACCTCCAAGAGGGAATGAAAAGGCTTAAAGTTCCTCAGCACAGCAGCATTAGTTGGAATTATTAGCATCTTAGGGTACGTCTAGACTACCCACCGTATCGGCAGGTAGCGATCGATTTCTTGGGGATCGATATATCGCGTCTCAGCTAGACGCGATATAGCGATCCCCGAAAGCGCTCCCGTCGACTCCAGAACTCCACCAGTGCAAACGGCGGTAGCGGAGTCAACAGGAGGAGCCGCAGACATCGATCGTGCGCCGTGAGGACGAGAGGTAAATCGATCTAAGATACTTCGACTTCAGCTACGCTATTCACATAGCCAAAGTTGCGTATCTTAGATCGACCCCACCGCCAGTGTAGACCAGCCATTAGTATGTCCATTACTGAGAGAGCCTAGGGCTGACTAACTCCAGCCCCGCTCTTACCAGTTGAGGATGCTACAAACTATAGGACTGAGGTAGATAATACTAAGCATTTCTTTACACACTTTTGTAAGCCCTTTATTTATTTTAAATATTTTTCTGCTTGAATCCTTATTGTATATAGTTGTTTAAAATGCTGTTCATTTTAGTAATAATATTTACATGAGGCATCACAGCAAATGTTTTCATAGTCTAAATTTATAATTTTTCAATATTTATTCTGATATTTTCAGAAATAAACATGGTGTCTGATTTGACTTTTCAGGGCCTGGTCCTACAGTCATGTAAGTAACTTCCCACTGACATCAAACGGCAAAGTTCAGGGGCTTACAACTTGACCATATCTGGGTAAATTTTCACGGGAAAAGTAGAAGACCCAAGGACTATCCCCCTGCCAAATTCTAAGCTCCTGCTACAAAGCAGGGAGGCACTAGAACTCTTCAAAGAAACAATTGGGGAAAAAATACAATTTAACATTAGCATAACTGCAATTTTTCCTTAACCTCATTTTTTAAAAGGGCAGAACTGCTTTTGCTGAAACTTTCCAAAATTGTTCAGCTTGAGGCAGAGGGCAAGCATGGAAAATTTCAGCCCACATGGCTACGTTTGGCAAAGTTTATATGCAACTGAAAGCAGGGAATTATAATTGAAAATGTTAGGAAATCTTAACTACAAGTGTCAGTAACGGCTCTGCTTATGAGAGACTGAAGGTACTTCTTACTAGCTGAATAATATCCTGGGCTGATAAACATTTCTACCTGCAGCCTTGAGTCTATTTCCAATAAATGTATCTGCACATATTTGAGGTTAAGAGTGTTACCGTCTTGCAATGGACATCTCAAATGCCAAAAAGAGACAATTTAAAACTACTTGGTGGAGAGCTTTTAAAGACTTACAGGTAGATGTTAACAAGAAAATTATTAAACAAAATTAGCACCTATTTCTAAATTTGATGGATTACTATTTTTTAAAGTAAACTCACAGGTTTACTTTAAAGATTAAATTTTAGTCTCTGCTCATTACTGTCTGACAGACTCATAGTGACATCTGCTGGAAGAAACTTAAGATCCTCAGATGAGCAGCTGCAGATGTTTGAACCTGAAATTACGTAAAAAAAGAAAAGCTTATGGCTTCTCACATTCTTTTCTTTAAACGAGAATGTTATTCACATATAATCCTGCCCTGTGTAAATCTTGTATTATAAATTACCACTAGCCACAAACACTCTATTTCCAGGTCAGAGGATGTAGAGTTAGAACGCATATTACATACATTTAAGCCGAGCAAATAATCCTGTTAATTATTATTTTTAAAAAATCTTCCCTGGAAAAGAAAAAAAGGTCAATTTTAGATTCTTCTAGATTATCAGTAATATATTTTTACTGAGGTTTTCATTTATTTTAACCTTTTCTATGCAGGTATGCTAAGAATGCAGAATAAAACAGCATTAAACTAATCCAGAGCCTTGAAAATCAGTTTATGAACTACTGTGATAAATGACACACTGCTAATTAAGTTGGAAAAATCTGAACTTTAGAAAGGCTCATGTAATATTGTTTGAAAACTACAATTCCGTGTATATAACATATAAAAATATCTACATTACAGTGTGGAAAGCAAGAAATATTTTTAGGATGAAAGCTTTCTGCATAGAAACTGCTCACAAATTCTTCTCATCACTGGAGTGTATTGCTAAATAACTTGTATAATGCAGCTGGTGATTTACTTAAGACTGCAAACTCTTACACTTGTGAGTAGTTTTATTCAGGCAAGCAACCTCATTCATATGCACTTGGCAGGATTAGGCCTAGAATGTTTACAGTTCAGAAGAGATACAAATTCATCTTATTAAAAAGACTGAAAAGTAAAAACAAACATGGTCTAAAAGGATATCCCCAGTTGGATTTTGTCACACTAAATGGTTCACTTCTGCTGACAGCTGAATTCAGATATTAACATTCCTTACATTGTAACCCTTGGGGACAAGAACATTCCATGGATCAGAGGATGAAAGGTAAAATGACATGGGGATGGTTTAGAACACAAAAGGTGAAATCAAAAAGTATTTACTAATACCCAAATGATGACAAAACCAAATACAAAGAACACTGTTAAAAGCTCTGATCCCACAGAGTCTTACCCAGCAAGGGGGAATCTCACTCTCGCTCTCTTCTAATGAGCACTGTAGTCCTGTAAATTCTTAAGTGTAATGACTGCAGTGTCTCAAGTTGTTTGAAAAATGGATTGCATTAAGTGTGTGCACACAATAAGGAAGTATCTACAACAGCTTTCTGTTCCTTTTTCTATATGCTGATATTAAACTGTGTAGTACTTCCAGGTGAGAATCAACCTCTTTCTGATATTAGCTTAAAGAACAGGGCTACTCATACTGGTATCAGTGCTAGTATTAGTAGGATAACATACGTAGTAGAGTTTCTTTAAATGTCAAACCCTAATTTCAGCTGATTAACCCGAGGAAAAACCTACTGAGTTTTATTGGAGACAACAGCTTAGTTAAGTAGGCATCAACAAAAGACTAGACATGTATACGACCAATAAGAATATGCATTATTACCTATGCCAGAACAACAAATTATAACATGAGACCTATAGACACCCTGCTGCTTCAGGACATAAGCGAACAATTAATTGCCTAAGGGACAGATGAAATTTCCTCTATGACCAAGTCATTTCACAATTGTCCTTTCCTGGATTTCTTGCACCTTCCTCTAAAACAGCTGGTATTGGCTGCTGCCAGAGGAAGAATATTGGGTTAACTGGACCATTGGTTCCTATGATATAAACGTGCCACTTCTAACAATCAGTCAGCTCTTTGAGTAAAAAAATAAAAGCATGCAAAGCTGTCATTTATTAAAGTAAAAAACAAACAAACATTTGACACAAATAAAACATTCACCATTGAAAATCAAGGTGGTGGAAGGTGAAAGGATCAAATACTGATGTTAGGTGAAATCAGATGATTTACACTTCTCCAAAGATAATAAACATGATTCAATCACTATAAAAGTGCAAGCATAATGCCATAGTTTAGATGTATTCGAGTATCAGATCTTACTGTGCGGCATAAGCATTAAGTTCTATTAAAAATAATTAATCAATTTTAAATAGTGCTGCAGTATTATACACATGTAAATGTACATGCAAGGTGAGGTGATAATCTTTTTTCCCCAACTTAAAAATGGTACTGTTAGTAAATTCTATCTTATTAAGCACACGATACTAAATTATTTAGGGTAAAATTTTCAAAAGTGCTTAAATGACTTTGGAGTCCAAGTTCCATTGGCTTTACATGGTCAGTTACTGTAAACGAACGGCGCTAACTCAGGTTAAATATCAGAGGGGTAGTCGTGTTAGTCTGGATCTGTAAAAAGCGACAAAGAGTCCTTTGGCACCTTATAGACTAACAGATGTATTGGAGCATAAGCTTTCGTGGATGAATACTCACTTCGTCAGATGCATGCAGTGGAAATTTCCAGAGGCAGGTATAAATATGCAGGCAAGAATCAGTCTACAGATAACGAAGTTAGTTCAATCAGGGAGGACGAGGCCCTCTTCTAGCAGTTGAGGTGTGAACATCAAGGGAGCAGAAACTGCTTTTGTAGTTGGCAAGCCATTCAGTCTTTGTTTAATCCTGAGCTGATGGTGTCACATTTGCAAACGAACTGAAGCTCAGCAGTTTCTCTTTGAAGTCTGGTCCTGAAGTTTTTTTTTGCTGCAGGATGGCTACCTTTAAATCTGCTATTGTGTGTTCAGGGAGATTGAAGTGTTCTCCTACAGGTTTTTGTATATTGCCATTCCTAATATCTGACTTGTGTCCATTTATCCTTTTATGAAGGGACTGTCCAGTTTGGCCGATGTACATGGCAGAGGGGCATTGCTGGCACATGATGGCGTATATTACATTGGTGGACGTGCCTCTGGAAATTTCCACTACATGCATCTGACAAAGTGGGTATGCACCCACAAAAGCTTATGCTCCAATACATCTGTTAGTCTATAAAGTGCCACAGGACTCAGAGGTTAAAGACTCTTATTTTGTAATAGACAGAGGTGAAGCTTAATAATGTGGTTCTTGAAAAGATGTCATCTAATTTCTTCCACAGAACAACATAGACCTTTAATAAAACAGAGCAAATGGATTTTCAACAAGACATAGGCTCTTAAGTGACTCAGGCACTTTTTAAAATATTACCCTCAGTAAACAGAGGTAAATATCAAGTATATTTCCCAATTTCCCACCTCTACTGGAGATTCTCATATTAATTTTAAAATGTTTGTTTCATATGTAGTTTTGCTTCTGTTTTTGCTCTGGATCAACAAGAACACAATAAAGGCTGAAGAAAGCGGCTTTGGAAAAGAAACAAAAGGAGGTGAGAGATGCACACCAACCATTTACTACTTTTGCATGCCCCAAGGGGAGAGTTCCTGTACATTCTTCATGAATTCAGGTGGAGTGGTTACATACATCAAAGTAATTCTCTCTCTTTTGTTTGGACAGACAAAGACTAGAGAATATTGATGAGAAATAAAACTTAACAACTGTAAAAACATAAAACTAATAAAGGGTTTAAAAAACCTATGATGAAATAGCAGCAGTTAAATGTGCAAGCAGAGAAAAAACTTGGCATATAATCAACATGCATTTATTTACTGATGCAATCTTAACACCTTACAGTGCATACCCAAAGCTCACAACCTTGTCCAGAGCCCTGCTTTTAGAAGGTACTATATGCTTGTATAACGCTGACAGACCCTGCTTGTCAGCAGGTGGGACTGAACCTGAGACCTCTGGAGCTTAGTGCATGAGCCTCTATCACATGAGCTAAAAGCCAACTGGCTGTTAGCTAAGGCTATAGAGCAGACTCATTTTCTCTCTCTCTAAATGGTCTCAGTGCCACTAGATGGGACAGAACACCACACTCAGAAGATGTATGGGTTACACTTGCATGTACTGGTACACAACTCCAACAGTAAAGATATGTGGAGTCAGTTTCTTTAAGGAGAAACATTTTAATTGTTCCCCAAAACTTGCATTGTTTTCTCCGTAGAACAAAGAGCAAAATATACATGTCACTCTACAATATACAGTACATACTACTACTAGGGTAAATTTTGATATACATTAGAACTTTTACAGAGATTACTGAAAAAATGTTCAGGTCAACTTACGTCCGGGACATAGATATACATGAAACACAATGACAGATCCTTGCTATGTCTCGTTAAAGACTGGGTATCAACTTTTCTTCCCCGAAGAGACATAAGCACTATCTATCTGGGTGCTTTGTTTTCTCTTGGTATTTGGGCACCTATTAATGATTTTAGCAGTTTTTGGCAAGTGGACGCTTCAGATCAGGCTAGGATTTTCAGAGGAGCCTAATGGAATTAATGTCTAAATCTCAATGAATTTCTTTTTTTTTTTTTAAATCCCAGTAAATTTAACTATAGCATTTTAGTAATTTTCTTGCAAAAATGTTGTGCCCTAATACATGCTAGTGAATTACTATGTAATCTGTTATAATTAAAATAATAATTTAAAAATAACTTAATTGTCCTGAGTACTAATGATGATTGTAAATCCAAAACCATAACGTTACTACTATAAAGGGAGATATTTAACAATGCAAACATAAACCTGTCAATCACTTAATTTTTTTCACTCTAGTGAATAGAACATCCCTGGTCACCTATACTACAAAAGGCCAAATGAGATTATGATAGCTGCAAAATGGTATTTAAAAACAAACAAACAAACAAAAACATTTCCGCATTATTTTATTTTTTTAAATTTTGTGTGGAAACTGAACATTTGAAATAAAATTGTTCCTAAGTGAGAAATAGATGTGAATATGTAATGGCAGCATATTTTCTGTGGTACTTGTTTTTGTACTTCAATTACTAAGAGGACTAATTCATGAATTTTGTTGTCAAATAAGTAAGATTACCTTGTTTTTTCCTTGTCTTCAAAAGGAATAAATCAATTTGTGCTCAGAAAGGGCAAATGCCGCTTCCTTTGTACTTAGAACATTACTGAGTCATACCAACTGAAGAACATTGAGTCACATTCTCAACATTATTAAGAATTAAATTCAGGCTGATTCACTTAGTCTGCTATTGGTTGTCAAGTGGGAGCATGTGAATTAATCTATTACCCTTTCTTCTTTCAATAAACTCTTCACCACTTTTCTCTTTAAAGCCTCCTCCACAATCTAATAAATTATTCAATGTAAATATGAAAAATATACCGAAGACAAAAATATGTCTGATCCTACTGCAGAACAGATGGGTGGGCAGATGAATTTCACCACTACACTGATGAATTTCCAGAGCCAAAACTAAGTCCTAAAATAATGTCCTGTTTTACCTCTCAGAGTTGGCTAGTGCTAGTGAACCAGCTTATTCAACTAATCAAAATCTGCAATGTCCCTAATTCTCCATTTCTGGAACACACTCAAGCTCCTACCTTCTTCCAAGGGCAGCTTTGAGTGTCTTAGAAATATAGGATTTGGTTCAAATTTTATCAATTGTTATAAATGCCTTTTACTGATGTTCACATTATTATCGAAAAAGTAAAAAGGGTGAAGGTAGAAGAGCGGCAGAATTTTTAACTGAATATCACCCACCTAGTGATATACAAAATCACTGCTACAATAGCACAGTCTTCTTCTGCATGCAGCACAGTGACTGCTTGTTTGCTTTCTGGAATGAGCTGCACAAAATATTTACAGCAACATGTTCATAATTTGAGCATTTTATTGCAGATTTGACATTTGGTCCAATTTTTGTGAGACTTTTGTATTAAAATTTGACGTTTTTAAGCAAAATTATTTTCAGTGAAAAATGTGAAATTTTGTGATGTGGAACTGCATGTTCTGGAGAAACATTTTAATTGTAATATGTTTCTAAGATATATTGAGGTCTTGTAAAACTGGTGATATTAAACTGGGTAGCATTTTTTGAACATTTCCCAGCAATGGACTTTTAGCAAATGCCATCCCTTTTTTTGGCTTATGTGTTTTTCTAGTACCTTTTACTCTCTGTCATATTTCTAAGGTGTCTATCACACTGGCATTTACTTCTAACAGAAGTCAAAGGCTCTGGGTGAGAAAGGCTAGATACGTGAGATGACAGAAAAATAAATCAATACAAAAGGTGGAGTAAAGAAACGAAGATTTAAAATCCTTACCATATTCTTCTCCATCCTGGTCATCTATTAAGCCTATTGAAACTCCTAAATCCATACATTTCTTGCTGTGTGCCTTGGACTTCATATGTTTTGTCAAGTTTCCTTAAGAGAAAAACAAAAATGAATTACTCTTTAAATATACACATATGTACCCAAGATTGTCACATTCTGCATATGGATCTACACTGATACAAGCACAGTTATAGGTATACTTTGATTTTGTACAAAACCAGTTCACTCTTCCCCACACCCAGATAAGCTGTCCATAGTTATCAAATATTTAACACCCTGAACCAAGTGTCACAAAACCTAACTTGTACTGACCTAGAAAAATCACTGGAACAAATACTACAATCCATAATGCCGGAGTTAGCTGCCTTGGCTCCGTATACAATGAATGAGGGCAGAAAGGCATCTAAGAATGAGATACACAAAAAACAGCATGGAGAGCTGTCTAAGCTAGCCAATGGAAAATGCGGAGGAGAGGGGTGTCTCCTAAGCCCCATCCCTCTCAGGGAGGCACCTATCTCTGCTTGCCTAGCACAAACAGGAACCCCTCTCCTGGAGTCATATTGCTTATGTGGCTAAGGTGTTTCTTGCAAGAATGAGGTAGGGACTTGCCACCACCACAGCGGAAGTGCCTGTTACATTAATTTTGATTCAATAAATGGGCTCAAAGAATTAAAGGAGTTAACATGACCCTGTCACTGTCCACCATTAAACAGTTTTAAACCAAATTGGGGGTTTAGTATACAGAGACCAACCGGTGGTTGGGATTTTGCCACCTCCACTGTCTATGTTATCTGGGTCCTTCTTTCTGGCCTCGCTTGGTTAGAACATCTCTTAGGATTAGGATGACGAAGGCCCAACAGTGTCACAGTGGACTCTGGGTCCCAGGAGATGGTGAGGGTGGCAACCATGATGGTAAAGCTCACTTCTTCCCCTTTTTTCAGTTAGCAATTGTGCTGATGATCAATTTTCACCCCACAAAGTCTTTTCTTTGAAGAGCTCTAAAAGGGAGTGATGGATGGAATAGCTCGTCCCCTTATTACTTTGTACACCAATTAGCCCTAATTTCCAGTCTCACACTTCTCTTGTTTACCAGGAATGATCTTAACATAGTCCTAGTCCAGGTTTCTCAAACAAGGGTCACCGCTTGTGTAGAGAGAGCCCCTGGCAGGCCGGGCCGGTGTGTTTACCTGCCCTGTCCGCAGGTCTGGCCGATCGTGGCTTCCACTGGCCCCGGGCCAATGGGAGCTGCTGGAAGTGGAGGCCAGTAAGTCCCTCGGCCCACGCCGCTTTCAGCAGCTCCCATTGGCCTGGAACAGCAATTCGGGGCCGGTGGGAGCCGCGATCGGCCGGACCTGCAGACGGGGCATGTAAACACACTGGCCCGGCTCGCCAGGGGCTTTCCCTACACAAGTGGCGACCCGTTTGAGAAACCCTGTCCTAGTCCATGATAACGTCAGTAGGTCTTTTTGGTTAGACTAAGTCTTTCAGTCTCCATTTTATACCTTTTCCCATCAACATTTATTTTTGTGACATTTTATGAACTTTCATATAAGAGCCTTGCCAAAAGCCACGTCAGCTCTGGACACCGTCACAAAAGCGTAATGCTGGGAAAACACTTGTACTGAAGATGATGTTGCTGTCCTGCAGAGATCTCAAAGGTATGTTTTTCAGCAGGGCTCCTGAGGTAGATTGAACACTGGTGGAATGAGCTACAACTCTTGGAGGGGTGTGAACCTCCGAGGCTTCATCAGAGGTTAAGAGACATCCTGCAACCCATTTGGATAGTCTTTGGGTGGAAACTGTTTGTCCTTTCATGCATTCTGCAACTGAGATGAAAAGCCTGAGTGAAGCCCTAAAGGGCCTAGCCCTGTCTAGGTACAAGTCAAGAGTTCTACTTGCATCCAGTGTGGGAAAGCTTGATTCTTCTCTCTAAGACTGAGTCTTAGGATAAAACACCAGGAGGTGAATCTCCTGGTTGATGGGAAACCTTGGGAAGGAAGCGAGGGTGCGGATGTAGAGTCATTGTGTCATGATAGAACACGATATACCATAGGTCAGCCATTAGACTCCAAGCTCCCTTACCCTCCCGGCTGAGTGGATGGCTATGAGAAATGAGATCTTAAAGGGACAGATGAAGGAGGGAACAGTTCGCCATAGGTTTAAATTGGGGTTTCCGCCACGCGATAAGGATTAAGTTGAGGTCCCATGGTGGAGTTGGTTCCTTGACAGGAGGGAAGAAGTTGAAGAGGCCTTTGATAAACCTTGCTGTGGTTGGGTGAGTAAAAACTGAAAACCCTTTGGCTGGGAGGTGAAAAGCTGTGATAGTAGCTAGGTGAACTTTGCTGGAGCTCAATGATAAATATGAGTTTTTTAATTGAACAGATAATTGAGAATGTGTGGCAGACAAGACTCAAAAGGAGCTGTACATCTCTGCCCACAACTTCACTTCTGCAGGTCCATTTTCCTTGTTTTAGGTTTTCTGCTATGAAGCAGTACCGTTTGTACCTCTGGGGAGCAGTCTTGTTCTATACCTGTCAGGGTTCCCTCCCCACTCTGAACTCTAGGGTGCAGACGTGGGGACTCGCATGAAAGACCCCATACGCTTATTTCTACCAGCTTAGGTTAAAAACTCCCCAAGGCACAAATTCTCCCTTGTACCATGGATTAGGTAACACTGCCATCACCAAGTGATTAGACAAAACTCAGGGAAAGGACCACTTGGAGTTCCTATTCCCCTCTAATATCCCCCCAAGCCCTACACCCCCTTTCCTGGGGAGGCTTGAGAATAAACAAGATGAGCACAGATCAACCTTGGGTTTTTTTTTAGGACACTAAAAAAACCCCAGTTAGATTCTTAAAAAACCCAGAACTTCATTAGAATGAAAAAAGGTAAAAGAAGCACCTCTGTAAAATTAGAATGGAAGATAATCTCACAGGGTAATCAGATTCAAAACACAGAGGATTTCCCTCTGGGCAAAACTCCTTTATATTTATGACAATACCAGAGAACTATCTAGTAGTCAAGCTTTAGGTGAAGCGCTGAAAGATTCAGATGAGTGATCAATCCCAACTCTTGGGTGAGGAGGTTCACTGTCAGGGGAATAAAGAGAGACAATCACAGAGACAAGTGGGTCAGCTCCGGGAACCACACCCATCTTGGATAAGATAGTGCTAAGAGGATGGCTACTAATTTTTTTTGTTTCAATTTGTTAAGAACCTTAAGTAGTAAGAGAATTGGAGGATAAGCATAAAGCAATACATGAGGCCAAGGAATGACTAAGGTATTTCTTGTCAAGTTGTGGAGGTGCCCTCCCCTCGAACAGAACTGTCTGCACTTCACACTGGATGGAGTTTTGAAGGGATTTATCAGTGGATGGCTCTAAATAAGATATCTCTTGGAATACCTTGTCATTCAGCTCCCACTTGTGGTCGGTGTCTCCAGAGGGAATCTGCCAATATGATCTGTAGTCTCAGTAGATAAACTGCTGAGATCTGCCCACAGTATGATATTGCACCAGAGCTCCATAGTTTTATGGATTTGGTGCATAAAGACTAGGATCTTGCTCCTCCTGGATGACTGATATAATACACTGCTATTCTGTTGTCCAGAATGATCCTGACTGGGTGGCCCCTGTTGTGGGGTAGGAAGTGCTTGCAAGTGTAAAGAACCACTCTGAATTCTAATACATTGATATGAAGTATGGTCTCCCAAGGAGTCCATCTTCCTTGCGCTGTGAGGTTCTGGGAGTGTGCGTCCCAGCATATCACCAAAGTGTCTGGAGTGATGGTCCTTATAGGAGGAGGCTGCAGGAACAGAACTCCCACACACACTTTTTGTGGCTCTTTCCACCAACTTAGAGTGTTGAGTACACTCCAAGGAATTGACATTCGTTCCAACAGACTGTGCTTATTCCGGATATAGATGGTTCTCAGCCAGGTCTGAAGACACCAAGAATGTACTGTTGCTAAGGGTGTCACAAATGTACAGGCTTTCATATGGCCCAGAAGTTTTAAGCAAGCCCATGCTGTGGTTTGCTGTATCTTTGAAACAAGGTTGGACTTCAAGGTAAATCTGTCCTTGGGCAAGTACGCATTGGCACTGGAGGAGTCCAGAGTGGCCCTGATGAAATCTGTGTTATCTGGGTATGAGGGTAGAATTTTTCAGGTTGAGGTAGACGCCTAGTGAATGATAAAGAGCTAGGGCTTTGCCAGTTACTGCCGAAGCCTTTAGAAATGAGCGACCTTTCGGGAGTCAATTGTCTAGATAGGGGGAGATGATTATTTCCATCTAGCAAGATGGACTGTGGTGACCAATAAGACTGTGGTAAAGACCCTGGGCTGGCAGAAAAGCTGAAAGGCAATATGGAAATAAGCATTCTGAAAGTCAAGGGAAATTAACCAATCTCCCAGATACAGAGAGGGAATTAACGTTCCTTGGGGGTTATCATTCTGAAATGCTGAGCACAGATGAAAGTGTTGAAAATCCTGAGGTCCAGAATTGATCTCTGTCCTTCAACTCTCTTCACAACCAAGCAATACCCAGATTAAAACCTTTTTAGATGAAATCCAGTAGAATAAGTTCGATCGAGTGCAGTGTTAGGAGAGATTATACCTCCTGTCTCAAAAGATCCTTGTGAGAATGGCCCTGAAGAGGGATGAGGAAGAAGGGTGAGGGGGTGGTAAGGAGCTGAACTTGATGGAATGGCCTGTGAAAATCAACTCCGGGATCCATCTGTCTGAGGTGATGCACTCCCATGAAGGTAGAAAATGGGACAGATGATTCCCATAAGGGTGGTAATGGTGGGAGAGGGGGAGGTGCAGCGTAGAATCCAGAGTAGATGGCAGTTCGTGGCCCTTGATCAATAAGTCAAAACTGGCATTTTGAGGACATCACTGGTTGGGAGTTCACTGAAGAGAGCCCTTTCTTAGGGAACCTGGGCTTCTTCCTGGGGTGGGGGGATTCAGCTGGTCTCAGGGGCTAGTAGTGGACTGGACGAGACCACTGAGCAGTCTTCAACCTGTGAAGAGACCCACCTGTGGTGTCACTAACCAACTTGCATCCCTCAAAAGGAGGGCCCTCAACAGTATTTTTTATCTTACGGAGGAGGCTGGAAGACTGCTGCAGCTATGGAAATTGCAGCTATGTCAGTGGCCTTGAGCAAAGCCTGTAGAGGTGCCTTAGCAATTGTCTGGCCTTCTGTAATGAGGGCCTGAAACTGTCCTCTCTGATCCTGAGGCAAGTATTTAATAGTTGAGAAAGAGAATAGTTTTAGAAGTCATACTTCACCATCAGGGCTTGGTAACTGGGTATTCTGGACTGCAAAGAAGCAGATGAGTATCTCTTGTGACCCAGAAGATCCAGTCGCTTCAGCTCCTTGTCTGATGGTTTTGAATGGAACTGGTGTTATCTGTTCCTCTCGTTTGCTGTCTCAACAACCAGAGAGTTGTTTGTAAGGTAGGAAAAAAAAATACTCCGAGCCTCTGAGTGAAACAGCGTATTGCTTGTCAACCCATCTGCAGGAGCTGGAATAGTAGCTGGAGCTTGCCACACCTTGCATTACTTGGGCTAATGAAGCATCACTGATGGGCAAGGCGATTTTGTCCTGGGGAGATGGATGAAAGATGTCTGAAGGAATGTTGGGGTTCCTGTATCTCCTCCACTGAGTTTGTAAACTGTCCACTATATGTTTCACCAGGTCTTGAAACACCTTGAAATGATCACAGTAAAACGGTGGAGGAGACATGACAGCCTCATCTGATGAGGAGGAGCACTTGTGGGAAGGTGTTTCTTCCTCCTCAGCTAGTACCTGCTCCTCAGTGAGAAGTATCGTGGGAGCAAGGCTCAATAACAGTTTGTTGCTCCTAACATGCTCTCTTACAAGATGGGACCCAATAGAAGTGGTCACCATATGGGTCACAGGGGTTCCAATATGCTCACTGAATTGGGACAAAGTAAAAAGGGAAGGGCCCATGATAGTCCTCGCCAGGTCTGTCTTCTGTTGTCTCTCTCACCAACTCCTGGTCCAATAAAAGATATTACCTCACTCATCTTATCTCTCTAATTTGGAGGGGATTTGAGACTCCCAAAGGCTGCCTGAATGTTCATCACTGTGGAGAAAAAAAACCTATGGCAGGTCTGGCAGGGTTTGAAGCCTGGGGTGTTGGGCATAACCCATACTCAGGCCAAATAGTGAGGACAAAGAAAAGTGATAAAGGACCATATCAGACAAACAGAGAGGACGAGGAGAACCCCCCTCCAACTGTGCTAAATAATGGAAAAATAAAAAAACACAAGTACCACTATAAAAATAAGGTAACAAATAAGCGAGAGGTATACAAAGCAGCATGGCTAGAAACCAAATAAGCGAGAGGTATACAAAGCAGCATGGCTAGAAAATGGACATTGTGATGCTCCATGTCAAGCTGCAGGCAACTGAGAAGGAAATGGAGTGATGGCAGGTCCACTCCTCCCTATATACCCTTGCACATGAGGGTGTTTGGGATGCAGGCATAGACCCTGCTGATGAAAATCTCTGACAACCTGATGTGGAGCACCCATAGGAAAACTACTCAAAGAAGAAACTGTGGTTATAAAAATCCATATATTATTACTATTGACTGACTTACACAATAACTTTCCAAGTTTCCCAGGTGCTTTACAGAAATACAGGTTATGTACTCCATGTGTGGAGGTCAGTTCACCAGCCACTGAGAAGCATCCTCTTCTTTTGATTGAATCATCATCATCATGTTCCTATTATGCATCTGGCATTTAGGGCAGTGATGAAGCTCCTCCACTCCTGTCTGTTTCTGGCAAGTCTTTCAATGGTTCCCCAGCTGTGCCCCAGGTTTTTCCAGCTCGGCTTCCACAGCTCTTCCCCATGTTGTTTTCGGGCAGCCGCATTTTTGCTTGCCTTTAGGTGTCTATCTTATTGCTACTCTGGTGATGGAATTAGTTTCTATCCGAAGCACATGAACGATCCATCTCCAGCGTCACCTGGCAATGATGGTGCTCAGATCCTCTTGGCTGCACTGCATCAATAGATTTTGGTTTGAGATTGTTCTGGGCCAAAAGCTACAGAGGATTTTTCTGAGGTAGGTTGTATGGAATGAAGACAGTTTGGATATGTCATACTTTCTTATTTCCCAGCATTCTGCAATATAAAGTAGTGTTGAAAGTACGCAGCTCATGTAAATGTTTCTACATTGGTGAGACCATAATCCTCTATCTGTACTGGTGATGATGAGGCAATATTAAAGGTCATAATATCTGTCTTATTGCAATTGATTTTCAGTCCAATTTGCTGGCTGAATGCATTGAGTCAAGTTGTTTTTTCTTGTATATGGTGTTGGGTATGTGATAGGAGAGCGACATCATCTGCAAGTCCAGGTCTTCAAGGGATGAGAAGAGAGTCCATTTAATGCCTCTTGGCATGATTTCTGTTGTACGCCACATTACTCAGTTGATGGCAATGTTGAAGAGGATTGAAGACATGACACACCTCTGACATACTCCTGTTTTGACTTCAAAACTGAGCTCACTGTGATCAACACTGCATGTAAAGTTGAAATAGACGTTTTTGATGATGCTGATTATAGGGAAAGGAATTCCACATGCCCACAGAATGCACTGGAGGCTAGTCCTGTGAATGCTATCAAAAGCCTTCTGAAAGTCTATGAAATTTATGTAGAATTGCCATTGTCATTCTAACATTGTTCCTATTATGTTTCGTGGAGTGAAGATCTGGTCTGTGCATCCAAGCCTTTTCTGAAAACCAGCTTGCTCTTTTCTGAGAACATGATCAACTGCCTCTGATATATGCTGGACTATGATCTTACACAATACTTTGCTTGGCACAGATAAAAGTGTGATACCACACCAGTTATTACAATCACTGAGAGTTCTTTTCTTTGGTATCTTCACTATAACCTCACTGGTCCACTCATCTGGCACTTTTTCCCTTTCCCAGACTGATGTAAATAGAGGGGCCAGGATAGGTGCTGCTAATTTAGGATTTACCTTGAACAATTCTGCATTCAAGTTATCCTTGCCAGCAGCTTTCCCATTTTTTAAGGATTTGATGGCTTGAATGATCTATTCCTTAGTTGGGGTGTCTGCCGTGTACCACTGATAAGCTGCGTCATTTTGTAGACGGTTCCTTGTTCACCACGAGGAGCTGCATCCTCTGCTTGTGTTGCCAGATTATCAATATAATAACGTTTGTCTGCTCTCACAAGGCGTTTGACCTCCCGGTGTGCCTTGCTATCCTGCTCGTGGTATTTGTCCTTTAGCTTATGGGATTTTGTGTCAAACTTTTTTTCTTCGGGACTTGTCTGGTTTCTATGGTGTTCCACGTGGTGGGTGTAATCCACTCCTTCCTGTCATTGTTTGTGTTGTCCTTACTGACCTTGGCATTCAGGTCTCCCATGACGATAGTTAGGTCGTAGCGTGGTATTCTCTTTAACTCCTCCTGTAGCGTAAGGTAGAATTTGTCCTTTACTTCTTCATCACTGTCATTTGTCGGAGCATAACACTGAATCAGGGTGATATTATGTTTCCATTTCAGTCTGGCTCTCCTAAGTCTGCTGCTGATGGATTTCCATTCAAGCAGGGAATGCTCCACTCCCTCCTTCAAAAGGATGGCAACACCCTCATGGTGTTGTCCATCATCCCGTTCAGAAAACAGCAAAGTTTCTTCTGAGGCTGCTGTTAATCTTCCTGATCCCATCCATCTCCTCTTGCTGACACCCAGGATGTGTAAGCTGTAGCGTCTCATCTCTGCTGTGATCTGAGATAGCTTCCCTGCTTCATACATTGTCCATACATTCCAAAAAACAAGTTTGGTTTTTGTCTTGGTGTTCAGCACTTCAGTCTTCATGCCAGTGGCTTCCTTTTGGCTTTCACCACTGGCAGTCATACGGGTCATTGACTCCTGGAGGCCATCAAACACAGTAATGGTCGATTTCTCAGTCACTGTTTCTGTAATATATTCTGTTTTTTTTTTTTATAGGACAGGGTTATTAGTTCTGTGCCTAACCCACAACCTGGAAGACTAGGGTGTCTGTTTTGATTGAATGCAATAGTCATTGTGGCAACCACAGCATTGCACAACAGTTTAGGATAGAATAAAAATACTGTATCCAACTAAAGTGACAAGGGAATTGAGGTAGGCGGAATTTAATTAGTTGAATTTGGAATATGGCCAGCACACCCACTCTTGCAAATACTCCCATGGGCTCTTTCATGATCAGAAGTGATTAAGGCCTCAGTTTGACATGTCATCTAAAAGACTGTACCACAAACAACATGTGTACTCCCTACACTGTGATGGACTACTAAGTTTCGACACACCTGCTGAATTACGTGCATCACTTTCAAAACAAAACAAGATACTGTAGGAAGTTTTCCACTCCAGTGCTGCCTAGGCCTGACCCTACTTAACACAATAGTTTCTTTGAAATCATAGTGATATAGTTGCATGAAAGTTTAAAGCAAAGATCATATTTAAAAAAAAATTAAATATAATTTAAAAACACTACAGGTCTGTCTCATCTTATGCTGGGGTTACGTTCCACGGTCAGTGCGTAAAGCGAAAACTGCGTATAGTCAAAATTACATTGAGTATAATGGCGGGCAGAATCGCCTGCACTACAGGAACAGTATTTAAATTGTTATTTTTCTCTTTTTTTGTTTTGTTTTTTGTTTTGTTTTTGCCAATCGCGTAAAGCTGAATTCACGCATGTTAAATGCGCGTAAGATGCGACAGACCTGTATAACGAGCATGTCATTAGTACAGCATTTGTTACTCTGTTACTCGGTCAATTAAGAATAAAGTTCAGCCACATGAGACAGAATTCTATAGTTAAGAAAATAATTGTGTTAGAAAAGGACTGATCATTTAAAAGGTCAAATTAAAGCTAGCTTAGTCTCCTGCTCTAGACTCAGAAACTCAAATATGATTGTGCTGCCTCTGTAATTCAGAACTCCCAGATCCCAGTTGGTGAGAATAGTGAGGAATGGGAGTGCCTCCATATCAATTTATCTAGCTGCTCCTGAGGGAGCCTTGGAGACTACCCACCCAATGTCATCTTGGCTAGAAGGTCAGCAGATGTGACACAGAGTGTTGAGAGCCCAGAGATGGTGTCAAAGCAAGTAAAATAGAAAATCCATATTCCTGAAGAATCACTTGGTGAGAAATATTAAGATTGGTAATTACTTTAATCCTTTGCAAATCTAATCACACGTACAATATATATTAACCTAGAACAAGCAAATCTAAAAATGAAAGCTCGTCATCTGTAACCAGAGTTCTTTGAAATAACCTCTGCATTTTCCCACTCTTAGGCCACTCAGAGAAGGAAACTAAGTTAAATTAGAAACATAACTGTTACATACAATGTCAGAATTCAAAATTTTATTTTTTTAAGAGCAGTGCAGAACCACACACTCAGACAATTAAGAGTTCTTCACAGTGCAGAGAATCCTGAAAACTAAGTGTCAGGTGAGTAGGTAATGAATTATAATCAGAGGTTACTCAACTTGTGCAGTTCCTGGAGTTCTTCAAGATGTGTGTCCCTAGGGGTGCTGCACTTCAGATGCGCTTACACCCCCATGTGCCTTCAATCGGAAATTTTTGGTGGTAGTGCCTGCTCATGCTGCACACCAAGGGCATAAAGGGCTGCACAGGCAAACTGCCCTCAGTTCGTTCTCCATCACAAAGTCCCATACAAGAAACACTGAAACAGGGGAAAGAGGACAGGTGGCAGAGCATTCACAGGGACACACATCTTAAAGAACTCGTTACTGCACAAGGAGAGTAACCTCTCTTTTTTCTTTGAATAGCATCCCTTTGGATTCCCCATTTCAGGTGACTTTCAAGCAGTATCCTCAACATGAGGAAGCTCTGAATTCGAGTCCAATACTAAAAACAAGACTGCATTCCCAAGGCAGCATCTCATCTAGAAGAATGAACCACCACGTAGTGCTCTGACGATCTGAACAAGGGGAATGTTTTTGAGTAATGTCACAGAGGCAGAAAAAGAGCTCGTGGAATGGTTAATACCCTAGGAGGAGGTTGTAAATGGGCAGATCCATAACAAGGAATAATACATCCAGAAATCCATCTGGAGAGTCTCTGGGTGGAGATTGTGGATCCTTTGGACATTCAGCAATTGATAGTCTTGGAGATTTTCTAAATGATCTGGCTTGGTCCAAATAAGAGGCCAGTGTTCTCCTGATGTCTAGGGTATAGAAGACAACATCCATCCTGGTGTGATGTGGCTTCACAAAGAAAACTAGAAGATAGATATCTTAACAGATATGAAATACAGATGACACCTTAGATAGAAAATTTAGTATGTGGATGTAATGAGACTTTGAGTATGTCTGCACTGCAATTAAATACCCATGGCTGGTCCATTTCATTTGACAGGCTCTGGGGTTGTAAAATTGTGATGTAGACATTTAGGCTCAAGCTAGAGCCCAGACTCCGGGCCTCTCATCCATCCTGGGACCCGGTGATGGGGGAAAGACTCATCACTGGGCAAACAGCAAGGTGAATCAGGTAAGGGTCCCAGGCCTGTCTGGGCCACACTGGAATTATTAATATCATCTTGGCTTTGTCTTGCTTGATCATGTTTATCACCTTAAATATCAGGGGCACTGGAGGAAATGCATACAGAAGGCCCGTTGTCCACGGAACGAGGAAAGCACTTCCCTCAGTGAGTGAGGGCCCACACCCCCTCTCAATTAAAATTGTTTGCACTTCTTGTTGATTAAGGTAGCAAAGAGATTCACTTCTGTAACTCCCCAAGTCATGAAAATGTGACTGAGAATCCAGGAGTCCATCTCCCATTTGTAATTGCTTGAGAAGTGCCTGCTGAAGTCATCAGCCATAGTGTTTTGTACCTGAGAGGTAGGCTGCCAAAATTAGGATGCGGTTGGTTATACAGTGGTTCCATAGCCTCACTGTTTCACACAAAGAGGATCCCATGCTTACCTGTCCATCACACCAGTTGATATAGAACATGCAGACTGCATTGTCTGTCATGATTTTTATGAAACTGCTCCTGATTTAATGGCAGGAAGTAGATACAGGCACTTCTGACTGTCCTCAGCTCCAGGATGTTGATGTGCAACTAGGCTTCTTGTACAGACCATTTGCCCTGAATGGTGTGGATCCCTAAATGTTCTCCCCAACCCACCAGAGTTGCAGCTGCCATTATGGTGATGGTTGGAGAGAGATGGATGCATGGAACACCTGCACAAACATTGTCTGGGTCTTTCCACCAATTGAGTGTCTTGTACTTGATAAGGGACTGACACCAGTTTCTGCAGGCTGCGTTTGTTTGAGGGCATAAACCATCCTGAACCAGCCCTGGAACCATCAAAGGCATAACCTAACACATTGTGTCACAAAAGTACAAGCTGCCATGTGTCTGAGTAGTTGAAGGTGATTTCTTGTTGATGTCTGTGGACTGATTTGAATTTTTGAGACAGTTTGTTAAGACCATGACCCTGTCCATGGGAAGGTAAGCTCTTGCTCATACTGCATCTAAGGATGCCCTTATAAATTCTATCCTTTGCACAGGGCTTAGAGTGGATTTTTTGATGTTGAGATGAAGACCTAGCCTGTGGAACAGAGACACTGCTGTCTTTATGGTGGAGAGAATCTCGTAAGACTGGCCCTTGAATAGCCAGTTGTTGAGGCATGGAAAAACAATTCTCCCCAGACAAAGATAGGCCAATATCTGCCAATATTTTCAAGAATAACCTTGGGGCAGAAGATAGGCCAAAAGGAAGCACCTGATACTGGAAGTGATCTTGACTGATCAGAAACTGAAGGAATCTCTTGTGAGCTGGATAAATCATGACATGAACATATGCATCCTGAAGGTTGAAGGCTGAAAACCAATACCCCAGTTCCAACAACGAAGTTATAGCTGCAAGAGTCACCATCCTCGAAGTTTGTGCTTTCAGCAAGTTGTCTGGGAATCTTGCATTCATTCACTGCTTCCACAACCAGAGAGTTAGGTGAAAGATTGGAAAACAAAAATTTAGAGTCCTTGTCTGGACTTTTTTTTGTGTGTGTGTGTGTGTGTGTGTAAATCGGCATGCTTGCATGTCGGTGGTATTGTTAACCAGGGTCTGCCAGATGGGCTTGGTGGGATCCAACAGGGCCTCATTAATTGGCAAGGCTACTCGAGCATAGGGTGTCCACTGGAGAATATCCAAGAACTTATGCTTTGATTCTGACCTCCTCTATGGGGATCTGTCAAGAGTCTGCAATACATTTCATTAAGTCCTGGGACTGTTTGAAATCATCAGCCAAAGAAGGTGGAGGAGGCATAATCATCTCATCTAGAGAGGATGAGGAGATATTCATTTGCAGAGTAGCATCCTTATCTGTTCTGGCTTCCTGCTCTTCAAAGGATTCCTGCATGTGAGGTAAAGGAGGAGGGAGAGATGAAGTAGGAGAAAGTCTCCTTCTGTGGTCTCCAAGTGAAAGACTAGGGACACATGAGAATTGCTGTTGATATTTAGGCCAAGGATCCCAGGTTAGCCACTGAGGGGGGGTCCATCAGACATGGGAGGTGGCATCCAATGGTGCTTGAATCAGTGTGGGGCATGGGTTTGTCCTGGGTGTAACTCCCTTCTCTCCCCAAAAGTAACAGGAGGGAAGTTCCTTTGGTGAGTAGGAGAATCCTGCACTGAGATTGGGAGTCAGAAGAGAACTTCTCATCTAAAGGAAGTGCTTTGCCACTTTTAGAAGGTGCTGGAGGACTGAATGGTACTGGAGAAAGGTACAGTCTCAGTCACCATGTCACTCTCGCTATCAACAGACATTTGGTAACCATTATTGGTGAAGACTTCAGCTCATCTGAAACAAATAAATCCCTGGAGTGTCTGAATTCCTGTGGTACGGGGTGGGTTGGCATGGGGCAAGTTTCACAGTCAGCCAAAAGCATAGACTGCTCTAGTAAGTCTCATCTGATGGAAGTAGACAGTACTGAAGAAGATGGCTTGGGAGGAACCGAGACAGAATAAGAAGTATGCCCTCTCCCTGGTACATCATCTCCCTGGCCTAGGAATGGAGAGTACTGAGTATGTTGTAGGTGTTATCCTTTTAGGAGTAGAGTGCTTAGACTCCTTCACTGCAGTGTCCTGCTGCTGTGGTATAGAGAAGGATCCTGGTACCGAAGCATGTTTGGTGCCTTTATTCTTAGAGGAGCTCAGAGCTCCATACACAGGGTCGGTACTGATGGAACATGGAGACTCAGCAGTACCCATATTGGGATGTGAGATCTTCAATGTGATCTTTGAATAGAAGAAGGCTTTCTCAAAGCAGAGAATTGGCCCTCTGTCTATGAATCCTCCCTGAGTCCTCCAATGATCCTTCCAGAGTAGACCTGGACAAGCATGTAGATATTGACGGGACACTATTCTCATTCAGAGACTGCTGTGTGGGGATGGAGATGGGATCTCCTTGCCTGGATCCAAGGCCAGATTGAGAGAACACTCCATTGTTAAGAGTTTAAACTTTTTCTCCAGATTCTTCCTAGTTCTGCTTTCAAAAGCTGAACAGATGATACACTTTTGAGGCATTTATGTTTCTCCAAGCAACAGATATGCCAGGAATGCCTGTCACTGAGCAGCATAGCTTCCCAGCAACTGTGGCAATGTTTAAAACCTAGAGACTCTGGCAAACCTTGGGATGATGGGGATCTCTAAAGGAAACAAACAAACAAACAAACAAAACAACCCGGGGGGGGGGGGGGGGATTATAGAACAGACCTCTCTACAAAATGAACTATTTATAAAATTAAATTGAAGGAAAGGTAAAGAAAGAAAGAAAATGAGACTGAAGACAAGGTCTCAGACCAAGGAACTGAGGGTGGTTAGTCTGCATGGCTTTATATGCCCTCGATAAGGACTATGAAGATGAGTATGACTCATGTGTGGCCTCACCAGGATCTACACAATAAATCTCCAATTAAAGGCACAAGTGGAGCACCCATAGGGACACTGCTTGAATTAGAACACAACATTTTATAGTTGTTACCGTAACACCACTTATTCAATTTATTTTATCACCTCCATACTCTATATCCACTCTTGCTGTTTAGATTTCTTAAAAAAAGACAGTTTCAAGTAGGTAGAAAAGAAAAGGAAAAAGGAAAAAATCACTAGCTGCGACAAGTGCCTCTACCTTTAGTTTTGAAGGAGAAGTTGCAGTAATTGCAGTGGTAAGGACGGACATCCGTATGTGTACGAATATGCTTCTTCAACATACTTGGTTTCTTACAACGTATACCACATTCTTCACAGATGTACTTTCCCCTTCCTCTTCCCCGAATATACACATATTCTTCATTTGATTTGTACCTAACAACAATATGGTAACAGTGAGGAAGTTTGTTATGAAGTGGGTTATTTTCTAGCTAAAGTCCTATGTCAGCTAAAGTCAGAAAATTAGAATTGCAGTACAATGAACAGAATTCCAGAAATAATGTAATATGTGAACGAACGACATAAAAATCAAAGCCTGTCTCTGATCAACTCATGGTATTTTAGTCTTCAGTTATTTTACTAGATAGCCAACAAAAGGTTTAGAGCAGAATCCTAATGTCTTTAAGAATGGGCTTCCCCCCATATGACAAACATCTAGATTCCAAACTTAATCTTAAATCTGTTTAACACATACACACACTTCTAAAAACTGTCAATTTTTGTGGGGAGGAGGAAGGTGCTAAAAGAACATCATGTTGGAGACTGACGTCTATGTAACTGGAATAGCCTGGGTTATGACAGTGAAAAATTCCTCACAACTCCCTGCCAATCTTAACCTAGTGGGACGCCCTCTGGATGAAAGTGTACTTCAGAGTCTGCTGCCATTCATTACTTGGCTTCTCTGCTGAGAACATCATCTAGGATGCCACTTGAGGTGATGATTTTTTGTGAAGTGGATCCTACCCATTAGGAAATGGGCAGAGAAAAGCAACATCACTTTGCATGGACAGATGGTAACAAACTTATGCTCACCATTGCCCTGGATTGGTTTCATCAGCCTAGAAATGAACGACCTTGGGATCTCATTACCAATCACCTAAGTCATGTCATCTCTCTTCTCTTTGTGCCCCCCAAAACCTTTAAAAATGTCAGTGTTACTTTACTATTACAAAGAACTGTTGTAATATGTTACATGGAGGGTACCACATACAAGTGATTGTTATTTTGATGAGCATTTGATATCTGATGCAAAATGTTACAGTACTTTATTATTTTCAGTAAAATTTTCAGAGTGCTTTGCAAACTAGAGCTCTCCAACTTTTTCACAGCATAGACTGCATGTGAACAGAGATTGTATTGAGTACCACCATCCTGCCCAGGCCTGATCACTTAGACCAGCTCCCCTCCCATCCACAATCACATACCATCATTGTTGCAGCAACAGAAAATCATTTACATGGACTGGTAACATTAGGAAAATACCTATGCCTATAGCCATATCTAGCTATAACATCAGACATTTTTTATGTGATGAGTGTTGTGTTCTTTGAAAAAAATTAATCCCACTCTCTACTGTTTCTTCATTTAATCTTTCTCCTTCCATCTGTGCACCACCATGGAACATATGACTTGTGTTTCTCTAGGGAAAACCAGGAAGCATCCCACAGACCATCGCTGGTCTACATGCCACAGTTTAGGAACTGTTAATTGAAATAAATTGAAAGAGGAAAGAACATCATACTTTCAAAAAAAACCCAGAACCAAGAAATAATTAACCCCAATAGTGTTTGGTTAAAAAATATATACTTGCCCTCCATCAAATATTTTAACTCTTCTTGGTTCGGTTTTGGTAAAGGAATTTTCTTTATCGTGCTCAGTGCTCGTTTCAGAGTTTTCTTTATTGCTGAATTCACCTGCAGTCAATTTTTTTTTATTTAATGCCCGCTGAAAGAAAATAGGAAATTTATAAATTTCTGACTACAGCTGATGTTAGCACCCTTCATTATGTTATTCAAGTCAGTAAATTAAGAATAAACAAAGTAAAAAACCAATTATATGCACAAATAATTGCTTTAGAAGCCATACCTGTAACACTGATTGCAGATCTTTGGAACAAAGATCTTCTTACTAAGCTTATTTCCTACTACACATTGAGAGTTTATGGACTCATTGACCCTTATGGAAGTTACTCTTTCTTGGCAAATGGGAATGCTGTGAGTTTGCATTCAAAGTGGCCTCCTCATTCTGTTGTCAAGGGCTCAGCTTAGGTGGGGTTATGGAACAAGCATGAAGTTTGGGCTACAAACCTACTTAGTCCCCCGAAATCTGAAGAGGCCCTCCTATGCCTCTCCATGTCTCTTGGCCTCTTATCTCTGTGGCAGAAGCCATGAAGTCAGTGGCTGTCATGCCAGCTGCAACCTCAGGACTCTCTTAGGTGATGTTCCTCAGCTGCACCAGGATGCTGCTGTCCTCCATAGTTTGACTAGAAGTGAGAAATTTTAGCCATACAAACCAATTACTTCCACTTTCTCCTCTGGTACTACTGGTATTGTATCAGGACTACATTTCATGAGCACCATATATTCGAACCACTTGCTCATTAGAGCTGTCACAGGGGACTGCAAGGGACATGTCTCCCTCAAAAATTCCTGTCTTGTAGCTGCAATGCTCAGATTCTACCAGGGGCACATGAACCACTAGTATCTCATTGCCTCCAGGGGCGGGCTGACAACTGGCAACAGAGATGAAGAGGGGAGAAAGACAGATGTGTACAAAGAAGAGATACTTACAGGTTATATTAATTTAAAAATATGTTTATATTTTCACTGTAAGAGTGGTCCATTCACAATTTAGTAACTTTCAAAGCAGAGATTCCAAAAACCCTTGATAACAGTATTCCATATGTATTTCTTATTGCCAGAGAAAATTGAGAGAGAGTGTACCAGTCATCTAACTGCAAAATAATTTTTCAGTTTTCCCTTGATTATTAAAGAAATTATTTTCTATCATTTTTTGGTGAAGGCTGAATTCTACACCATTTACCAGTTGAAATCTAATCCTTCCAAGTCTAGCGTATTTATAAAATGAGGCAATAATCTAATTAGCTGACAGTTATTACAACCATATTTATAAATTGTTCTACCCACATAGCTGGCATACCTACCACATTTTCTAACACTAATAAGCCAATAAAATGGTAGGAGAAAAATATTAGGCTCATTATTTTAAATGTTTTTCATTGGCTATAAAAGTGAATGCTGGAGGTTTTAGGATTCACAGAAAAGGCAATGCCTCAGCGATGTATTTACATTGATCGCATATTAAAACACTGTAAACTATATACAATCATCCTGGTATGAAGGGATTGTGCAAGTTCCTCTGTGCCACTTGAGCCATGCTTTTGATTTTTGCATGTGTAGGAGTATGGTGCAGAGAGGTGCAGCACTGGGGATGGGTCAAAGGAGAAACTAGTATATTCATAATTTGGCATTTCCAATGACCTTAACAGTCTGCACAAGTGCAGGATGCTGCAGCTGCTACTCCAGCATTTAAGGTTGATACATCTCTGTGTCCTGACTGATGCTGGTCTTTCCTTCCTCCACTCTAAATACTTCTTCCACATCAAGCCTGATAATTCTGACTCTATGCAGTGGAACATAAATTTTACCGTCATGAAAAATATTGTTAATGCAACATGAAGGATAAAGATATCTAACACTCTGGATAGGAGATACCAGAAGTTCAAGTGGCAGTGCAAACTTAACTCAACCACACTGAGCTTCCTGTATATTTCATGGCATGTGTTATAGCTTAGTCTATTACTTTTTATAGTGTAACATTTATGTTTAACAAGGGAAAGGGGAATAGAAAATGCAATTTCTGTGCAATGTGGCCAGCAGTGTGTGACCATTCCCAGCCCCTGGAATTTGCTGACTTTAAGTGCTTGATCTTTCAATCTTAATGAATTAACTTTTTTTTTCACATTTAATTTGTAATGGTATAAAAAGGAAAAGGGGAAGAGAATCCAGAGGTAATTGGTCTATGTAGCTTACAAGCTCTTGGGCCATCTGCACCAAGGGGAATTTAACCTTTCTATAAATATATGACATACATAATGGTGATGAGACAGGATATTCAAATCCATGTGTTCAAAACTATCATCCCACTTCCCACAGTCACATATTTTAATTAACTGGTTTTATGCTAATTTAGCACTGGTTTTAGTGTTCATAACATACAAGATAACCCCAGTGAGCTGTAGCAAAACTTTTGCTATTACAGAAATGCACGAATAGAAATGTTATTTGAATTTCTGTCAGAGAATTTCAGGAATTGTAGGATAATCAGGAAAATCTGCATTTTTATTTATTTTTTGTAAATAGTGTTTGTGAAAAGTACCAAATTGACCCTCATGAAGACTCAGGTCCTCTCTATCTGTACGAGAGGTACAGTGCAGGCAGAGGCAGAACAATCCATTAATGTGCCCCACTCCTAAACAAAAGGACCACAGCTAGTGGTCAACTGATAAGAAAAATTATACTGGACAGTAAAAGTTTCCTTTCTTCAATTACTAATGCCTGACAATCCTCTCAGTGGCTTTCCCCCTGCTCTTATGACTGGAGGCAAAGGGCCTGATTCACCTCTGCATTATTCCAGTTTTGTGCCACACTAAATCCACCAACCTCCGTTAGTGGTATAAAACTGGAGTGACAGTGATTAATGCAGCACGAAGACCAGGATTTAACAACTACTGATGTCATGTACAACTGTCCCATGGAAAACTACACCGAGAACCAAAGTTTTCCAGAGCTATAACTTTCATGTTATAATAATCATTTTCCCCCATTGGCACAGAGCCATTTAGGGAAAATGTTTATTAATATTTTGAGATAGTTTGCTAGTTTAATATAAGACTGCTCCGATTTAAGTTCTTTCCAATGGTGAGATGGATTGTTGTCACACATAATCCAAGAAAGGAAACGATCCAATTAGTAGGTATTTTCCATTCTTCAGACTAGTGATGGCAAAAAATCCTCACAGTGGAATGTACCAAGAATCACCTCAGAGAGGGAATCAAACTTTAAGAGAGTAGGTACAGATGCTCCCCCACTTACGCAAGCATTCCGTTCCAGAACGCCTTGCATAACTCGAATTTTGCATAAGTTGGAAACACATACTCAATCATTACACACACACCAAAAAACCCCCGACTCCTATTTTTAGCTTATGGAACTCTTTCCGTAAGTGCGGATTTGTGTAACCCGGGAGGCATCTGTAGTAGCTAGGCTTAAGAGAGAGCTACTGAGAAATCACAGATAGTATCAGGTGATTGAGCTTGTAATGTCTAGGAAAGAAAATGGAGTTTGGACCAAGTAGCTACCTCTCTTATCCAAGAAACTGCATTAGCTCACTGGGCCTTTAATTTATTTGAACGTACTATATTTATTTATTTTAGAAGCAATAGCCCCTCCTCCATTACACACATTTTTGGGGTGTACTTTGAATCAATGGTCTATGCAGGGCCAGCTCCAGACCCCAGCGCGCCAAGCACATGCTTGGGGCGGCGTGCCGCGGGAGGGTGGCAGGCGGCTCTGGTGGACCTCCCGCAGGCGTGCCTGCGGAGGGTCCGCTGGTCCCGCGGCTTCGGTGGAGCATCCGCAGGTGTGCCTGCGGGAGGTCCACCGGAGCCATGGGACCAGCGGACCCTCCACAGGCACGTCTGCAGGAGGTCCACCGGAACCACGGGACCTGCGACCGCCAGAGCGCCCCCCGCGGCGTGCCGCCCTGCTTGGGGTGGCACAATTCCTAGAGCCGCCTTTGGGTCTATGCCCACACTATTTCCTCTGGTCCAGTCAATGGTAAAGAACAGAAAAGGGTCCTGGATTTCCTTATTGCCTGCATTTACTTCAGCATATCTTCATTCTTCTCCTGACATCTAATGTCAATAGAAATGTCTTTTTTTAGGATTGGGATTAGCACAGAAAGGTGACAATATTGTAATAGCATTCTGAATCGCCAGAAAAACAGTTCAAACCCCACTGCTTGAGTCATTTAAACCTGAACTGGACTGGAGGAAAGGGCTGAGAATATACTGTATGAAAAAATCCTGCATTGGCAAAGTACGTGCTAGCTCTTTTCAATCCTTAATTTCTATTTTTTAATCCTAACCTTTGCACAATCTGAGGTATTCATTAATCTTCACTTGATGATTTCTTGCAGCACTTTCTTCTTTTATAACTCATTTAAGTACAAGTGCTAGTCACTTAATTTGATGCCAGTAAGAAGCTGGAGAAATGGAGATGAATTTCTTTCCAGCTTCACCGTAATAACATACTTTGAAAAAAAATCAGAATATAAACTTGAAGAAAAATTAATAATTTTGCTTCTTTGGTAGCAGAATAAGTGTAAATGTAAATAATGGGCACATATGACAGCAGCCTCTGTTTAAAAGGACACTTGTCAAAATATTATTCAGAATCTTGTTACTCACTATTTATACTCTAAACTGAAATTATTTTCCAACAGAATTTTCTTTTCTCCATTGTACATGCACACTGGCTTGTTTTTGCAGAGGCTGCTCACGACTGTTCTTTTAAAAAAACAAAAAGTAAAGTATAGTGAAAAGCCCATACAAAACTTCGCTTTCCTAAAGAAAATAGCTAAATGCACATAACTAGAAAAAAGGCCAATTTAATGCCTACCTGTCACGACAGTATCCCTTTAAGTTTTTTGTTTTAATTTAGTAACATTTAAATACATCTCATCTACTATATGAGGGAGACATCTTGAAACAGATATGCGTAAAAACAAAAAAAAAAGGAAACACTGACTTTGCAATACATAATACAATTCAGTGGCAATATGGATACAGAAACAGCAGTCTGTATTGAAATGCACATTTTTTGTTGTTAACACAAAGGGTTAAGTCTTCACCCCAGTGAAACTGATGGTAAAATTTCCAGTGACTTTAATAGGGCCAGGATTTCACCCTAATACTTTCCTGCCTATAGAGGTTTAATAGAATATCCTTACAGTCCCTCTTGCAATTCTGAAGTTATTTTTCTAACCTTACGGTATATCTGTCCCCACCTCTGAATATTTTGTATCTTAACCTTCTCTTCAGCACAAAAGTACTAAACAGATCCCTTTGGAGCTGCTAAACTGTAGTCTTTGCCACTGAACAGCAACACTTCTTTCCCTCAGATGATTGCGGGGGCGGGGTTCCTCCATGGCAATTTCAGGCCCTGTTGACCCAGATTCAAATCCTCACATAGCCATAGCACGAAGAATGTTGTGCTGCCCGTACACTGAAGACTAACCCAAAATAATCATTGTTGATCCCCCAAATAATAATTTTGTATGTTCTAGACATTCTTTGCGAGAGTCTAGACAAACTGATCTCTGGGGCTAATGTTGAAGCCTTACAGCTGTACCCAAAAAGAAAAAAAAATGCACGAAACTGGCATCAGGCAAAATGGTAAGGAAAATATAAAGAAGAATCTCAAACTGCACTGTACAGTGCACAGTTTTCTTTATAAGATGATACAGCTCAATGTGCACATTTCTACATTTTCTTAGTAATTAACCTTTTGGTGCCTGGGACAACAAATTCAGGCAGACTAGATAAACACTGACCCTTGTTGCCAATTTATAATATATTATTGGTGTAGCATCAATACAGAAAAAATTGTTAGGGTACAGCATCTGCTTAATCTATTCGCAGAAAGGTACATCAGTTACTAAAGAACATCAGATTCAGTGCAAATTAGCATACTGCTCCGTTTGTTAGTTTTACAAACACTGAAATACGTGGCTATTGCAAAAAAAAGTCTCCTTTCTTCCACATCTTTATAGTACATCAAGGCATTAAAAATGTTATCACCTTGCAGCTTAGAGAGTAGTTAATTTTTAATGATCGCACCTGTTAACTTTTGAGGCAGGGGGTGGAAGAATGGAGTGGAAATATTCTTAAAGCAAAAACCAACTGAAATCCTTTTGTCAGACAAAAGGGTGACTGTTACCCCCCACACAATGAAAAGGTAAATTTTAATTTGTTTTAGTTTGGGGGAAAAAAAAGTAATTTTATACTCTGATAATGAACATTTATCAATAGCTTGCTGTCCTTGTATCTCTCTGAGGTAGGCAGGTAATTACATTGCTGCTTCTAATGCTGGTGTCCTTGGCATTGCCATTCTGGAGGCTTACCTTACTGCTCGAGGACAAGATAGACTATGCCAGCCAAGATGTGCATTTGGTTACAGGCCTTCTAGAGCAGTACTGTAACAGGGTGCCTTGCCTCTTAAGGGCTGGAAGACCTAGGGCTAGTCAACCCTGATTACTAAAGAGGCACACCTGGGTTGGATCATGTAATTCCCTGTAAAGGGCAGCAAGTGGCTGTAGTGAAGGGGGAAGCCTAGGAAATGGCAGGAAGTGAGAAAGGTTTATATGGGGAAAAACCCTGAGACCAGGGGGTCTAGTAGCCAGAGCCAGAAACTTGAGGTTCCAGCGAAGTAGGGCTGGGAGTGACCTGCCAAAGGAGGAAAAGCCCCAGGCAGGAAGTCCTGGGAGTGAACTGGAGACTTCTGGGAGTGAGCAGGCTCCAGAAGACAGACCTGGGACGAGGGGCAGGAAAAGCCTGAGCGTAACCCAGCAAGAGGGTAAACCTGACAGACTGTGTTTTGGGACTTTCAGCTTGATTCTGGAACTTTCTGCATGTGACTAAACCTGGACCCTCGAGAAAAGGTGGTGAGTGGACAAGAAAAGCTCAGCTGCCATTTGTTTAAGAAGCCCTTTGAGTGAGAAATTGTTAGCAGGGCACTGCAGAGCCACCCTTGGGCAAGAAGGGGTGCATAGGAGGTGCCCAATACACGAACCAACTTGCACATTCTTTTGTGTGTTTTGTGGGTTGTTTTTTTAACAACAAAAACAGGGTCATTAATGGATTGCATGTGGTGATCATCATTCATTTCCAGTTGTCTAGTTTCTGTTAGTGCAGAAGGAAAAGTTACTCAAATTCACTCAAAACGTGCACAGAATATTATACTCTGATAAAGATTCTGATCATGTATGGGAAGCACCAACTGCAATGAGACACTCATAGGAAAAAAAAACAATTTTCAGGACACTCAAACAGATTTGAGAATAAACTTTATAGATATAAAATATGTGATATGAGATATTACTATGCACTGCAGTGATATTTCATAAAACATCTACATTGTAGCCAGTTATACTACCACTAACTCACTCAATTGTGTCTAGATATTCAAGCACATACAAGACAATGATTTGAAAAGTGGATTGAAGTCCCATTAAATTAAGTAATTTGTACTGTATACTCTGGATTGAAACAGAAATCCTGTAATGGCCCATAATACCTGGCAGCATTCAAAATGCATATATTTCAAAGCAAGGATCCAAACACTTTTTAGCTGAAGACACCATATTGTATAATCATATATCATTCTCAGACCTCAGTGTTTTTACCTTATTGTGGTGTTCACACAAATGAAATGCTGTAACATTAGCTCTAACTAGGTATTGTGCAGGTAGATATTGTGCAAGCTTCTTTAACAATTCTGAATTTTCATTCTTAACCTATTATTCTAGTTAGGGGCCTCTCTTCAGTTGGAGGCTGTCAAATGCGCTGAATAGTATGAGGGCTTTCTGTTGAGGACATATGAGCCACTGAAGGAGCCTGATGCTCTTTTACCGCTGACTCCATGTCAATGGTGTTATTCATATGTGTGTGGATTACGTATATTATTTTGAACATGTTTTTAACTCTATAGATTTAATGGGTTCTTTGGAACAATATCAATCAATAATATAGATCGGGTAGTGAAAATTTTTAAGAAAGCGGTAACCACATTTTAAGTGACATTATCTTGGCAATTGTTTCATCCCAACTATCAAATTGGGAGATTGGGGTGGGAATAGTACACTTTCTTTCCCTCCCTCCCACCTAAGTTCCCTCTAAACTGCGCAGCTGTGCAGCAGGCTATAAAGGGACACACAGCCCCAGGGGCTTGGAGAGGAAAGAGGTAGGGGGTGGGTGGGGACTGTGGAGAGGAGCAAGTTGGGGCTTGCAGGGCTGCTGTGGGCCTTTCCCCCAGCCCTGGAGCTCACTGTTGCCAGCGGGGAGGGGGGCCACCCTCCCCCGGAGCTTGCTGCTGCGGCAGGGAGAGGGCTGGGGAGTCTCCTCTGGCCCCAACTCTAGGGCAGCCTGCATGCCAAATGCCTTAGCTCCAGCCCCACCCCAGAGCCTTCACCCCCACCCCCTGCATGCCAACCCTCTGCCCCAGCCCTGAGCCCCCTCCCACACTCCAAACCTCTCAACCCCACCCCCGCCACACATCACCTCCATTTTGGTGCATATAATAAAATTCATTCCGCACATGGATATAAAAAATTAGAGGGAACATTGCTTCCCACGCACCTTGTTTCAACTAGCAATGATATCAAATGTATTTGTAGCACACCCATGGATAACTACTCAATCTGAGAGCACTATTTTACATCAGACAATAATAGTCAATTTATAGGGTCATATACCTGCAAACTCTTCATTTACAAACAAAGCTGTTTTTAAATAGATAGTGTTAAAGTATTTAAATGGAAGCTATTTTTGGTACACTTTTCTTGCAATTTAAAACTAGCCAAGTGAATTTCTGTTCAAAGACCTGTCCAATTTTAATCCACAAAGAAATTTTTTTTTAATGAAAAGTGATAAACCCCTAAGAACAAGTTTCTTCATTGAAATAGCGTAATATCTTTATAGTAGTGCATCCCAGCACAACTATAACACATAAGCACATTATGCATATAATTAATTAGATAGGGGAAAAAAATCAAGACACAATACATTATTAAAAATATAAACGCAGTATGCTTTTTTAAAGCAAGTACTCTATAAACACAAATTTGATCCTTAAAATTAAGATATATTAAATGTACTTTAAGTACCTTGGTTAAGCTGTTCCTCCACTTGCTTGAGTAAACCAATACATCGGATCTGGAATGAGTTGTTATTGCTTGAGTGTATAGTGGTTTTTCAACTTTTTGTTTTGAATTTAGGAGGGAAAGAGCAACCTTTGTTGACAAACCAAGTGGATTGGGATTGTTGAGACTAATAGTCCAAGTAGAATATGCTGAAGTTTTTTGGTCATTTTGTAGCAGATGTAATGGCTTTCTTTTTAACAGATAACACCACGTAAAATTTGTTGAAGTTTTTAGGCTTGGAAATGACAACTGTTGTGTATCTCCTGCATTTGCCACAGATAGAGTAGTTCCAGGGTTTGCTTGGCCTTGGGTATTAATTTGTGTGCCCTCATTATTAACCCGTGGGGACCACCTTTCTTGACTGTTACCTAAAGTCTTCAGAAAAGAAGTCTGATTATTCACTGCAGAAGGTTCAGATGGCTTTTTAACTTCAAAACTTTGAGGTGCAGAAGATGTAAGATTTTCAAATTCTGGTGACTCCTTTATAGTTTCAGAAACTCCAATTTTAACACTTTCAGATGAATGGTGGCCAGTCACTAGCACATCTGGTGAATTTCTATCTTTGCTGCTTTTTTCATGTTGTGGAACAACATCAGACTCTAATAAGAGGCCTTCAAGAGGCTCTGTGGTGCAAATCTGTCGCACCAATACTGGCTTCTTTTGCCTATTAGGGTCACTGGCTCGAATGTTCAATGTTTGCATTGCTCTAGCATCTGTTGTGCAAGCTGCTCCACTTTCATCTTTAACACGCTTTTGGTGTTTTTCCATGGCAATATCTAAACTATTGGCTGGTGAGAGCATGCGTTTACTTGATGCTGTAGCTTCTTGTTGGGGAAAGAGTCCACTAACTGGTAATTTCTGAATAATATTCAAGGAACTTGGCAAAGGTGAATTTCTACTTCCAGTCTCAGAAAATGAATGATCAAATATAGATGATGATTGTAGATTTGGCAAAACCCTCTGATGATCTCTGTGTAATTTTGGCGGCGGAGTTTTCCCTTCAAGAGTTGGCACTGTCACAACATTTGTTTTACAGACAGACTGATTTACCTGATCCTGCGTCACTAAAATTTGGGGAAGAGGTGTAACAGTAGCAAATCCATAAGATGGAACATTACTATGAACTCGAACAGGCACCATAAAAGTTGGGATGTGATGTATTTGACCACTGGAGTTTTCAGGTACCATATGTTTTTGGGGAGGCATTGAATACAGATTAGACATACTGTCAGCTAATTTAGTAGGTATGGATAATGAAGTCCCACTCTGGTTCACACCAATTTGACTTGGAAGAGTGTGGGTTGGGAAAGCAGCTGTTATTGGTTTAGAAGAATATGACTTACTTACATGTGGAGCTTTAACTTGAAGCTGATACTTGGGAGCAAAGTAATACTCCTTTTCAACAGACTGACAAGAAAAGGTGTTTGTGTCTGCTTGTTCTCCTGGGGCCAGTACTTTAAGAGAAGTCTGTGAATGCTGTGTTGAGGGCTGCTTTCCCTGATTATGCAAAACAGGACCTAAAGGTTGCTGAACAGAAGGGAGGCTAAGAGGGTTACAGTTCTGAGTTACTGACTGAGATTCATGTAATGGTTTAGAGTGAGTCTGTGAGTGCTGAGAACTTGAAGGAAACTCCACTGAAGTTCTACTAGAGGTCTGCAGCCTGTGAAATGGTACTGTAGACACGTCCGTTGCATGAGCTATTTGAAATGAAGATGAAGATTTAACTTGAGGCAGATGGTTTTCTGGAGCAATATTTAAAGATATCTGTCTTACAAGTGGCCCCCTCCTCCTTTCTAACAGAGGCACATGTCCGGTAACTCCACAGCCAGAAGACAACTTTGGAGAGGATCTCTCCACAAGTGGGGTAGGTTTTGATGGAGACATATTTCCACAATCAAAAGATTTACTTCTGTAATCTACAATTTCCATGGATGGTTGTGTGCAGTTAATTTGTTCTGATGCAGCACGTCTCATTTCCCTGCAAGGAGGGCCAGGCACACCAAGTGTATTTGAGCCAGTAGGAATTGTAAGGAATTCTGCTGATTTATTAAGATCTATTTTGGAAGCATTCTCAGTTTTAGAAATGTCTTCTTTATCAAATGAAGCTGAGAAACTAGAGGCATGAGATAAACTACTCTCCCGACTTAAACTTCTAGAAAGCGTGGAGTCAAAGCTTGATTCAGCTGAAGAATGCTCAATTTCAGCCAACCGGATCCTTTTCTTCTTCGGTGGCAGTTTTTCTGTTGGCAATTTTGACAGAGTTTCGCTACGCTGAGGCCAATTAAACTTCTCTGTTTTTTCCTGATCACTGAATTGGTTTTCCTGGTCCCTGTCTGGTTCTTCTGTGACCAGTATTTCGGGAACCTGGATGTTATGTTGGCGAACTAGTTTTAATGGCTGCATTACTGCATTTCTTTCATTAGAGACTATTTGACTTTCCTGAAGTTCCACTCTGGGTGCTTCTGCTGACACTGATTGATGATGCTGGGAAGTGTTCAGATTAGAATGCCTTTCCTCTTGAATTACCACTGTGTTCAAAGAATGGTGCTTCACAGCCTTATTAACCTCTTGAAAAGACACTGGTGAAATGCCTTCAAAAGATTCTGATTTCTCAAATGAACTGGGCCTGCTCAATGAATTAGTGTGCTGTATTACTGAAATGCCAGTTCCTTGTCTTTTCAACTCTACCTTTTCTTGTGCAACTGAACTTGTCTGCTTTTTCAGAAGTGGAGAGATCTTTGGCTCAGTGGTTTGTTCTGTGCCTCGAGCCACAAGCTGAATTTGAGACCTTTGAAGCGGAATGCTGCCATGCTGTTGTGAACCTATGATTGTTGCATTAGGTTTAGATAAACTGGGAAAATCTCCTGGCTTACTTTGACCCTCTGTACTCTTTGATGGTATCCCAGTATCATTTTGCTGTGGCTCGTCATCATCTCCAACACTTTTCATTTTCCTTCTTTTTCTTATCTGCGGTGTCTGTTCCCAGACACCAGTTGAACTGGCAACTCTATAGTGCAGAATTTGAGGTTGTGTAGTGCTAGGGACTATCTTATGTTCAGGCTCTCTGATAGCTGCCTTGGTTTTTGGTCCATGCAACTCTGAACAATAAAACTTTTTGTGGTTTTCAAAATTCTCCAGTTTTCTATATCGATTTCTGCATGTTTCACACTCAAACATTGTCCCTCGCCCTGGATGCGATTTCTTTACTTTTTCCAAATTTGATACTTGTGCAAGTGACTTGCTCCTTGGCAATGAGAGTTCATTAGGCAAATTACATCTATGATAACCTTCTTCTACAGATCGTGATGGTCCGAGAGCATGGCTTTCATTAGTTGAAGAGTCTTCTATTGCTGTCTGTCTAACAAGAGTGCGAGTATGCCCCCCTTGGTGCAGTGGAGTGACAGGTCCTGACAGAAAGACATCATCATACAAAGAGCCAATTTTATCATCAAATGATTGACTTCCTCGAATTGGATGAGGAGGTGGTATTAAATTTGCAGGTACAGCTGAATAGCTGGTAGTAGGCATAGAATTACTTCTGGTTATAGGTAAACAGTCAAGGGACGGTACAGACAGAAGAAAAACTTGCTTTGATTTCTCAGTTGGTGTGAAAGGAGACTTTGGTATGTCGGAGCTTGAACTAGTTCTTCTCCCCATCGGTTTTAAATCAAACTGGAAGGAGTCTTTAAATATGTATGATTTTGGTGAGTCTATACTGCCTCTTCTTGAAAGAGACGTTCTTCTTGGTTTCACACTATCTAACTGTTTGTCATCCACTACAGCTTCATTATCTGATATTAACTTTGAGATGCGTTCTTCAAGTGTTTTCGTTGCCATTGGTGGTCGCATTTGACCAGAGAAAAGTAAATGTTTTTCAGCACAAACTGTTTGTACAACAGATGCCACTGTGGCACTTATTCGTGGCACAGAGGACAGATTTTTATTTGGGTCTTTTTCAGAGGTGGGCAATCCCCTGACAAAAGGAGTTGGTGGACTCATTGTTTGATCTGCACTCTCAGAACGTGAAAAGTAACCAGAATCAGTGCTACCTAAGCTCCTAGGGCTCAAAAGACATTTTCCTTGTTCCTGGGAACAGTCAGTTGCCTGTTGTCTTTGTAGCTGTGCATGCACTGTTCCTACAGCAGACCCAAGCTGTTCTTCTAATGGACCCATTTCTATTTTTTGGTGGTGCTTAACATCTGTCTCCGTTAAAGAGACCATGTGTGTTACATTTGATTTTATATTTGTAACTTTAAAATCTCCTTGTCTCTGTGCTGCAGCAAGCTGAGGCGTGGAGTCTGTTACTTCTGGACTATCAGCCCTTAAAGGAGAAACATTCACAGGATGAACTACTACTTTAGGTAAAGCTGCCCTAACTTGTGGTTCTGTGTCATGCAATGAAGAGTCACCTATTACATAGTTTGGATTGCTTAATGGAATGGGGCTACCTTTCCGTAACGTTTCAGAATTTGAAATGATTTTCACTATTTGTGCAGGTTCCAGTTCTAAGGATCCTTGATCGTCTTGTCTTTCATCAGCAGTGCCTTCATCTTCACTTTCACAACTTTCTTCCACATCTGAATGAATACTAAGTGCTTTGTCTGATTCATGAGATAGGAATAAACCACCAGAGTCTGGTTGTAAGACAAGTCCAAGTTTGATTGCATGTGCATGAGATTTTTTGTGCTTGTATAGATTACTTTTGGTTTTAAATGAAAATCCACATGTCACACAAGGATACGGTCGCTCTCCTGTATGGGATCTGATATGCTTTTGGAGAACACTAGGCTTGGCACAAGCCCTATTGCAATACTCACAAACATATTTTCCTAGTTTTTTAGGCTTCTGGTCTTTCAGAAGATTACATATTTGTTCTACACCATGGTTGACAACTGATGCTATTTGGGCTGAATTATACAGAGGAGCTACAGGTAAGTGTGTTGAATGAGATGGCTTAATTGACAAAGACGAAGATGAACTAGCTACTAGCTGGTTTTGAGGGAAAACCTGAGTCACAGTAGAAGAGGGGGGGTGTACTACAGAAGAGGTTACTGCTATACTGTATATCTGTTGGAGTCTGGGGTTTTCTTGACCCTGCTGACGTACCAGTGATCTAGTGAAACCGGGACACACAACAATCTGTTGATTTTGCTGTCCAGTTTTTGCAATAAATTGCTCTTGTGAATGAGAAATTGACTTGGTCTGTGCTTGTTCACTCTTCTCTGATGTTACCGCTTGCATGTTACGTGAAGAACAAGGGTAGTAGTGCGATCTAGCTACAAACTCTTGCTGTGACAAAGCAAAATTATTTGGGACACTCATTGTATTGGATGTGAGACTTGAAGAGGCGCTTGTAGTTTTATTTGGTCTCACTTTTTCTATTTGCATCCCACAAGGAGGGCACTCTTGTGCTAAGATGTTCAGTTCAGGCTCCATAGCTTTTAATAAGACATCAAATGCAGTACTTGTACCTGAGGATGAAGTACTACAATCAACAAAAGTAATACATTCATTATTGTCAGTCTTTGATTTACTTGACAAGGAATTAGAGAGAGGCTTCTTCGCTGGCAAGTTTAATTGGCTTGTATCACAGACTTCTGCTGTCCATTTACTCAAATCCAAGGACTTATGTAACAATGAAAGATTTGTCTGCATCCATGTCTCAGATGTGACTGTTTCATCAGTTACCTTGCTACTAAGTGTTTCCCCATTTTGTTTCACACATTGTTTTCCATTTTGTACAGGTAACTGATTCTTTGCTTGTAAGTGTTCCAAAGCATCAGGAAGAATTTTAGATGATGAAGATTCTTCTACATTTTGTTTATGCTTGGCCTGAGGGGGGTTTCTCAAAGGCGATTTTGGTATCTTTTTCAGATGGTTTTCAGTTACAATCTTTTTCCGTTTCACACCTTTAACTGTATCTGAAGTTCCTCTAGTACCAGCCTCTGAGATATGTTAAAACAAAACACAAAAAGAAATGGTAAATTCACAGAATCACTGTGTGAATTATTATTACAACACAAATACATTATATCATAACAATGTAATGACATCTTACAATTTAAACAAAACTAGTAAAACATTTCAACATGTTCTAAAATGCAAATGGAAATGGAAATAGTTTTTCATTCCACTACAAATTATTCAGAATTAACAAGTCTGTTTGATAGTCCCATACAACACGTCTTATCCTGAGCATTAAACTGTCCATCTACCAGAGAATGGCTGGAGATAGTTCCTCCAGAGTGTTCTTCATTTCTAGGGACTGAACATGCTGAAACCTGCATCTGTTGTCCTGGGAAGCAAGAGCTGAATTTTGATTCTGTGACTTGTGTTGCTAACACACTTAAGACCAGCCCCATGTTTCCCACTGCTATCATTTTATCTTTTTAGCTGCAAGACCTCTCTCTCAGCTACTAATGCTAGGCTTCTTTTGAGTAACGTCTCCCTGCTGCATTACGATCAGTTAGCTCTGTTAGCATAAGCAATGATAATAGCACAGATGTTAACTGGGCAATGCTGTTTTTACCACCATATCACCCAACTTTGCTCACTGAGAAAATATGATAGTGTGGTTAAGACACTGGGACTCAGAAAATCCAGGTTCAGTTTTCAGTTCTGCTTCCTATGTGACCTTGAGCAAATCACTCTGGGTACATCAAGAACTGAGCCTCCCAGCCCAGGTCCACAGACTTGTGCTAACAGGGCTTGCACTAGTGTGCTAAAGAGCCACGTAGATGTTGTGGCTCAGGCTGGAACCGGCAGGAGGGGGCTCGACAGAGCTATTTTTAGCATGCTAGAGCAAGTTCTGCTAGCACAAGTCTGTGGACCTGGGCTGAGAGGCTTGCTCCCAGATGCAGAGCAGGCAGACTCTTTGGAAGAAATCCTGGCCTCATTTAAGTCAATGGAAACATTTTTGTTGAGTTAAATGGGGTGTGGATTTCACAATTAATCTATCTGTGCCTCAGTTCCCAATCTGTAAAACAGATATTTTCCTAATATTTTCCTGCTTCACTGGGGTGTTGTAAGGATAAATTAAATGTATGTGATGTGCTTAGATATAACTGTGATATAGGCCACACAGAGTATATCCATATGACAAGATGGTGAAATCACTGTATGACAGATGGGGCAATTTCCTGAAATACCCTGTACTACTGCATTAAGTTTTATGTCTTATTGTGGGCCAGGATTGTATGTAACCTATATAGAGGAAAATGTGACAGATGTAAGAACTGGGAGATCTAAAGATTATACTGAAAATGTGCCAGAAAAGTATGGACTTTGGTGACAAGTGTTAAGTTGACTTTTGGGGGAATTTTTAGGGAGCAGCGAATGTAAAGTCCCCAACTCTGGTTATGCAAAAACCCAGCCCTTTAAAGCTATATCTTGAGTAGATGGTTATTGTCTGTTGATTACTTGTTACAGAAGGCCAAGATAAAAGGCCCAAGCTATATAAAGAAGTAACTGATCTGCCCAGCCTTTGTTGTGGTTCTGGAGTGAAGACAATTGTGAACTTGTAACCATGGGAGAAAACCCAGTTCTGGGTTTAACCTACCAGAGCCCTACGCTGGTATTAGGGATGACCTCCAGTGTTTGCTCTAATATTTTATGTCCACGTGTGGAATGAATTTTGTTATGTACACCAATATGGAGGCGATGCACCTTCGTATTGGTGCACACAACAAAATTCATGTGGTGGTGGTGGGGACAAGGGATTCAGAGTGTGGGAGGAGGCTCAGGGCTGGGGCAGAGGGTTGGGGTGCAAGCTCTGGGGTAGGGTCTGGGATGAGGGGTTTGGGGTGCAAGCTGCCCCAGGGCTGCAGTGGGGAGAGAGGACTCCCCCGAGCCCTCTCTTGCCACAGCAGCTCGGGGCTGGGTGAGAGATGCTTCTCCCCAGCCACAACAGCTCTGGCGGGGCTGGGCCAGGTTGAGCAAGGGGCTCCTCTCCCCAGCAGCTCTGGTGGGCCTGGGGAGGGATGCCTCTCCCCACCTTCCCTTGAGAGCCTGCTGCGTGGCCATGCAGTGTACAGGGCACATCGTTGACCTCTGGTAAGATTTTTTTTGCATGTGTGTAGCAACTTTTATTGTTATGTGTTTTCTCTGCAATGTTTTTACCTTAAGAATAAATATGCTTGTTTAGAAGGAGCTGTATGGTAACTTATAACTGTGCGCAACACACTGGTTATAGCCATTGGAGAGACAAAAAAAAGGCACAGACAGTGGTCTTTTTTGGTAGTCTGGCTGCTGGGGATATCACCATATAAGTAAGGTAGGGAGGAGTTCAGCCTTAAAATCCCCCGTCGGTAGGGAGTGAGATGTGGGTCTCCGCCCAAGAGAGGTGACTGCTAGGAGCAGGAAGCCTAAATTGGGTGCCTTTGATGGATCACAGAGGGGAAATACAGGTGCAGTTACTCTGAAACTGTGACAAACTGATTGGGTTGGAGGGGTGGACCATAGATATTAATTTTTTGAACACGGTTTTAATTTTTTTTGGCCAGTTAAACCTAAAAATAATGGCTTAAGCTATAAACTTCATTATTCAAACGTACTTTATTATATTGGTTTTCTATGCAAACAAGTACAGAAACTTTTCTGTGTTTGCAAGCTCTAAATTTTTAGTTTTTTAATTAAAGAGACTTTATCAGGTGACAATTTTTTTTAGCCTACCTTATGTTATAAAGGATACTGTAGAATATTAAAACTGCCAGGATGTAATTCACTTTTGTTTATACTATGTATTGATTTCATCTCTTTCAGTGTAGACAGTCAAAATAAGACTAGTCAGTTACAGTAAGTCCTGTACTACCAGGGAAATGGACCAGGTGACTGAATAGGTATTTTCCATATCTAGACTCTCTGGTTAGGTTAGATTGAGAGAGATTTATTACCCCTGAAAACTATGCTTGCTTGTTGATTTGTAAGGTATTACAAAAGTCACTATGCTGCTATATATGAAAATCTGCAAAGAAAATTTAAAGAAATTGAGCTATTTAAATAATACACCTCTACCTTGACAGAACGCTGTCCTTGGGAGCCAAAAAATCTTACCACGTTATAGGTGAAAGCTATTGAACTTGCTTTGATCCACCGGAGTGCGCAGCCCCCGCCTCCCCGGAGCACTGCTTTACCACGTTATATCCAAATGTGTGTTATATCGGGTGGCGTTATATTGAGGTAGCGGTGTATTTTTGGATTTATAGCAACTCCTTTTCATTCACAGTAAAATCAAGCCTTCATTTTGCCCTTGTTTAAAAATACAAATTATTATAGTGGAACAAATGAAGCACTGAGCAACAAATTTGTTTTTCTGTCAGGACTGTCTTCTCCCCCTTCCCCCGCCCCCCATCTCCTCCTCTACATTTGGCAACAGACAAGGAATGAAGACACCTTCCTTCATGGTTATTTTTGTGACTGGATTTATCAGTATCGTTTCAGATGAGCTACTACCACAGATAAATGAAATCAGTCAAGTTTAAATGATTTTCCATTTGTGTATTCATGAAACAAAACTAACAAAATTTGAATTATTTCCATATTTAACTATACTTGTTGCTCTGTTTAACTAGGCATACACTGGGAGTTTCAGGGCTTCCCTGAATAGCAAATGATCTATAATATCAAGCAAAAGTATAATTTTGTAGCATAGGGAATATATTATTCTGTACAGAGCATGCATCAAAACATAGTGTAACATAGCATATATAAAATGAAAATAAGTAGTAATATTTACTCTCTCCACACACACACACACACACACACACACGCAACTTGCTGTTATGCACCTTTGTTTACCTCATCTCTGAATCCTATTCTAATCTGCTAAATATTTATCTATTCCTAATGCACAAGTGTCCAGAAAATCAACACCACCACCTCATGTAGCATTGTTGATGGTTATCACAGTAGAAGCTAATAATTGTATATGGGTGCTCTCTCACCCTTGCAAACTTTTACAAATAAACCAGTAGGTCACTAGCCAGATGGTTTTCAAACTGGATGCTGATGCTCAAAGTGAAGGAAAGATATGGGGAGAGTGGGAGGCAGATGCCCCTTAAAAGGTCCCAATGAATAGTAGCTTGAGGGGTAGTACTATGGGCTTGTATACACATGGTATTATTCAGGAACAGCTATTCTTGAGTAACTACATGTATGGACACTTTTCTGAAATAAGTGTCCACTCCATATCCTTTCTTTAGCTAAGCAGCAACAAAGTACTCTTATTCCGGGATATACAGACAGGCAAAGAATTTTTACAATTAACATCCCATTGAGATAAATGGTGGCAGTCATACTTCTAGTATGGATTAATTCTGCCTCCTCTGTACACTGAGAGTGGCTCTTGCAGAGGCATCAGTCTGCTTCTATTCTGCAGAACGTGGAAAGCACATATGTCATATATGCTTCCTATATGACATGGAGACCAGCAGCTCTGGAGGGGACTGTGATGTGCCACAGTGCAATTGGGAATTGGTGGTGGAATGGCAGATCCAGTGTACATCCACTAATCATCTTTAGCCACATGCATCAGGATTATAAGTGACACAGAGGCAGCTTCAGTCTGAACCTATAACAGCAGAACAGAGTGACTCTGCTGCTCCAGAGTGGCTGGGAGAGAAGGCGAGGAAATAGAGTCCTTCTCACTCCATCTCAGAGAAACAACCCCAGCACATAGCCTGGCTTTTTAGACTGTGTGGTGAGGCCAGCATTTGGGTAGTAGGCAGTTCACAACCTTGTTTCAGGCTTGATGTCTGCACAGAATGCTTTAGTTTACAGCCAGTTCATATTTAGAAGATTTTCTTTCAACCTTAAAGGCAAAAAACATTTTTCTATATAAACAAAAACATGGATTCTACAGAAAAGGTTATTCTCTCCCATTTGCTAGAGGAAATTTAACCACAATGAGTCGGCAATGGATGTATCAAGTTCCACACTCTTGTAAGGGATGCACTGCCTCTGGGGGATGTCACTAGAACCTAGTGGCTCTGAAATGTAGAAGTACAGGAGCTCCTGCTGTTCTTGTGCCCGAGACATGGACTCAGATAGGAATCCATTGTAATACATATGTTTGGATAAAAAGTGTATTTAGTGCTTTATCACAAACAACTAAGTGACATCCAAGATATAACTGCCTTCATTAGGATGTTTTATCGTTTCAATAGTATTGCAATTAACTGAGTCTTACATTGATAAACTGCCATTAATATTACTAATGATGGCTTTTTTTAACATGCAACATTTATTGCCAGTTTTTTTAAGCCGTGGTCAAACAAACAAAACAGTTTACATGAGTCAGAGAAAATATTAAGGTAGTTACAAAAAAAAGAAGAAGAAGAAAGAAGAGGCCCTGCCCGCATTAAAATTTTAGCTATGATTTTGTAACCCGAAAGAGGCTTGGTCATGTTAACAGGGGGCAAGGAATACAGTTCCATTTATACACATACTGCAGCTTTTCTGTTATCACAACCATACCTCCACACCTATTGTACTGCTTGCATTTATACAAGAAAATCTAGGCAGTTCACGGGTAGCGGAAATGCTAATGTGCCCATAGAACAAGAACACAGGCCTGGTCTGTACTAAAAAGTTAGGCTGGCCTAGCTATGTTGCTCAAGGGTGTGAAAAATGTACATCCCTGAGCAATGTAATTAAGACAAATTAACCTCAGGTGTAGACACTGCTAGGTTGACAGAAGAATTCTTCTGTCGACCTAGGTACATCCTCTTTGGGGAGATGGATTACCTACACCTATGGGAGAACCCATTGACGTAGGTATTTTGTACACTTGAAACATTATAGCAGCGCACCTGCAGCGTTTCAAATGTAGGCAAGCCCAGAATGGAAATAAGCAGCACGAAGAGGAATGTCCAAGTGGCCAAACATGTTGTAGCACAAGGGTAAGGGGTCCTGTCCAAAGTGCTACAAACTGTGTACTAAATCAGGAAGACAACCATGTGCCACACTGATGGGGAGAAATGGTGTTAAATGACTCTGGTTTGAACCATGTTGTGTGAGGACACACATAATATTTAGACCCAACCATGTTAGTAAACTAACAACAAACTTGGTTAAAAGTTATAGAGTGGACAGGGTCTTTTAAGATAAGTACAAATGCTTCAACATCTGACCTGTGCCTAGCTTCTATCAATTCAGTAACTAGGAATCTCAAATTCACTGTGAAAATAATCTCAAGAGTTTTGGAGGGTTACCTATTGCCATATTTTGTAATGACATACTAATATATGGGGACTGTATATTTTTTTTGGGGGGGTAGGAATGAAGACTGTAGAAATGCTCTCACAAAATGAAAACAACTTGTAGAAACGGTTTATAATTTGTTTCATTCTTCAGCAATCACTGAAAGTGGGATTTCCATTCTGGAAGAACTTTGAATCAGCAAGAATTATGAGTCTGGCTCCTTGTTTTTATTCTTGGCTCTGTCATTGACTCCCTCTGTGATCCTGACTAGGGAAGGTGTTAAAATGTACCTCAGATTACCTATCTATAAATATTGCAACTAAAGCACTTGCTTAACAATGGTATTATGAACTTTAATTGTTTTTTTAAAGTTCTGAGATCCTCTGAAAATAGGCACTATAGAAAAGTGCAAAATATTCATTTTATGCTTACTAATTGCAAAAGCTACAGTATTTTTATTTTTAAAAAGGAACTGCTCCCTTACAGCCAATCTTACCTATATTTTTACTTTCTCTTACCTTTCTGCGTAAATGTTCTTGAGGATATTTCTCTCACAGTTTCAGGGTATCTGCACATCTATTCTGCCTGTGGACCCTTGAGGGCACCCACTTACTGGTTTCCAGCTCCCCGACATCTCTGGGAAGAGACCCGTGTCTCACTCCTTCCTGACCAAGGTTTTTCCAGGCAGCATAGTTCCCTGACTAAACTGTGATATCCACAACAAGCCAGGCTACCTAAACAGGCCAGGGTCTGCGCTTTGCTTTCTCTCCAAAGACTATGAACAGTGTAATTGCCAGCAGTTACAAATTCCCCCACAGCACTTTCTGAGCACATTTATTCTAAAGGTAAAAGTATTACAGAAAAATCGTATTAAAAAAATAAAACAACCTGCACACATGCTAAAATGTATATCAGAAGACTCCCCCAACTCCACCCGCAGACTCTGATACGTATTAGTCTTTCAAACCCCACAACTGGATTTTCCCCATTTTTAAATTCAGAACCAGAACTCAGGCTGAGCAGTTCAGCTCAGAACTTTGATCTCCATGAACAGACAATGAACCACGTCCAGGGCTTAACTTCAAAAGGCTCCGTTTTGCATAAACGGAGGTGGGGAATTTACACTAAACTCCCCCTAGATATTCACACTTATTGAACTTCTGTCCTGCATATTTTCAGTATAGCCCTTTGAACTCCTAGGCCTCACATTACATCTTCCCCCAGAAAGGTTACATATAATCCTGGCCCACAATAATACATAACTTATTGTATTAAGGTTTTTTTGGATATTGCATGAAATAGTCATATCTGTCACAAATTCATTATACGACTGTGTAAATTTACAAAAATCTTTACCAAAGTAATGCAATGTTTGAGATCTTATTTGCTTTTAAATAGTAATTACACTTGGGCAAGGCAGACGCAATCAATCACAGAATGATAAACTATCAGCTCCCTCATCAAATCACGAAAGCCTCATCCTTCCAAATCACTGTGCTTCTATGAATGCTAATACTTCCATTGGCCGGTCAAATGCTTCTTGCTCAAATTCTAATCAAACTTCTTAAAACTTTTTTTCATAATCTATCTTGTAGTATGACAGCCATTGCCCACATGTATCTAGATGGTGGGTATACAGAAAGCAGTCCCAGGGTGCTGTACTGGCTCTCTTTGACTTTTGCTTCCATTCTTTCCCATCAAACCCCATACCAGCTTATCTCTAAAGTTTTTCCACTATCTCTAATTGTTTTTTGGTTTGCTTTGCTTTCTTTTCACTTCCCTTTCCTTCTTCCCTGCTCCCCGGTTACTCTCAGAGATGATGGAACTAGGGATGATGGGGGGTACGGCTGCATCCTCTGGCTTGAAGTACTAACAACCACCAAATACATGGTAAAAGCTTTCAGCACCCCCACTATAAAAATATTTCAAGCACCTGTAGTTACTCTGCTTCATTCTGCAACCAAATGTGAGCAAGAGACTCTGCCAAGATATCTACGCATTACTTCAGAGACTTGCAATTTGTCAGTTACTCTTTGCTCCTTGCACATGAAGTAGAGCAGTAAAATACAAACAACAACCCAGTAATATAATAAACGTGCCAAACAAAGGAAAAATATAAATTACTTGAATTTTGTCTTCCTTTTTATTCACCCGGGAACCCGATACTGGCTTGAGCTCCACGGCTCTGTGGAAGTAATTCTTAGAGCTGCCTGTCTGAAAGCCTGCTCAAAGCCACATTATTAAACATCCACTTTCTCTCTCTCGCTCAAAAAAAAGCTGTGGACTTGAATAAAAAAAGAAAGCAACAGAGAGCAGAAGCGAGGCATCTACTTCCACTCCAACAACTACTCTGTGAAAGTTACCTTTTGGATTCACAGTTTTCTGGCTTACAGATGAACAGATAGTACATTATTCAGTTTCTAGTATTTTTAGTTTATTCTAGAGAAGCATTTTAAAACATTATAAATCCATATACTAGGGCCAACAATTATTCTTAAAATGCATACTTTCTGAAAAAGAATGCACTTAAAGATGTGCAAGCCTCTCAAAAAAAAGAGGCAGACTGTTGCTAAGGGTCTTCCGCAAACTAAAATTAGAAACCGTAGGGACCCGGTATTTTAAAATATTCAAAATATTTCTACATTCCTATATGTAGATGTCTATTTAATTATAGCAATGATTTCTCTGAGCCTATTGCAAAACAGTTATGAATCATCCCTGTGAGTGTGTTTTCATGACTAAACAACAAATAACTTGAGTGTTAGATACAGAAAGTAAGTCTAAATGGTGTAAGCCATAGGATCTTCATTTAAATTAACAGCAGACTGCTAAAACCTTTTGTTTCTGTAACTGACCAAGTTTTTTAACCCTCATACAGCAGAGTGGACCTTCAAATAATGACAGAAGTTTTTAAAATATTTTTTTTCCTCCAAAGTTGAAAAAAAAAATTGTTAAGTGTCAATACTTAAATATACATACATGAAAATAATTAATGCGGCCAGGATATTATTCTACCCAAATTTAGTCCCTGATTAAACAAAGCACTTAAGCACATGCTTAATTTTAAGCACAAATAGTCCCTGTACACTAAAGCCTAGGCAGGGGAAAGGCTGGAGCAGTCCTGGGCCAGGAAAGCTCTGCCTCTCAGGCACTGCGGAACATGCTTCCAGGAAAAGGAGTGGTAGAAAGAGAGGTCCAGCAGCCTAGGCAGAAGGGAGGAGAGAAGCAATATCCTAGAAAGGCACTGCTCTACTATAGTAGGAGAAGCAGCTCTTTCCACCCAGGTCCAGCTGTGAGTCTCTCTCCTGTCCTTTGAGACATTGCCCAAGAGGTAGTGAGAACTGCGTGCAGGGGCATCAGAGGGTTGCCTGCATTAGCCCTGAGACTCGGGGGTTTGAAGCAAAGGACTACAAGTGAACAGCAGCCATGCCCCAAACAGCCATTTGGTGTGATAGGAAGGGCCCAGAGAAAGGTGAGCAGGCGGTGGGCCTAACGTAAGCCATCCCACGCTATCACACTTTCAAAGGCCCTGGGTGGACCCAGGTTCCCTTACATATCCCAGATTCTCCTATACCTAGTCCTGGGATGGCAGGACTAGGAGGTTACTGACAAGTAGGCTGATCCAGCTGAACCCCATTCAGAGGGTTCAGGACAGATTGAACAAAAAAGGACTGGAGCAGCGAGCCCTGACCACTAGGCCAGCTGACTGAAAAGAGAACCCCAGCACAGTCCCCTTAAAGTCAACAGACAAAATTTTAAAATACAACCAATGGTTTTGGGTGCCAAACTTGAAATACTTTAAAGGGGCCTGACTTTTTTCAGCTGGAGGGTGCTCAGCACTTTCTGAAAATCAGGCCCCTTTTAAACATTTTAAGTTGGGTACCCAGCCAAAATCAGTCGTTCTTTTGAAAATCTTGGGCTTTAAAAAGCCAAGCACGTGCTTAATTTCTTTGCTGAACAGGGTCTTAAGATTATTTTTTCTTCATTAGGTGAATGAAACCTTAAGAGCCAAGTGATCTGCTTTTATATAAATCACAATTGGAAATAAGTCAATAAAACAAAATCTGTCATTTCGACATTCAAAGGGATCAAATACACTGACTAGAAACCTGATCTAATGCCCACTAAAGCTTATGAATTTTTCCATTTAACTCAGTGACCATTGGATCAGCCCTCTAAGACTTGCTTCTTCTACACACAGTTTTTGTACCGGTATTACACCTCTATCCCGATATAACGCAACCCGATATAACATGAATTCGGATATAACACAGTAAAGCAGTACTCCGGCGGGGCAGGGCTGCGCACTCCGGCGGATCAAAGCAAGTTCGATATAACGTGGTTTCACCTATAACGCAGTAAGATTTTTTGGCTCCCGAGGACAGCGTTATATCGGGGTAGAGGTGTACTTTTGGTTAGGGGTGTGAATTTTTTTTAAAAAAATCAAAATAGTTACGCAGGTACCACTTTTAGTGTGGGTACAACGATACCATGCTGGAAGAGCTTATTCCTTTTCTGTTATGGGAATAAGCTGTACAGGTATAAGCAACTCCATAAGGTATAGGTGCATTCATGGTTGGTGCGTGTATTGTAGTGCTAGAACTGTGCTGGTGCAGTTAAAGCAGTCCACATATAAAAGTTGTACACGCCTTTAGTTTTTGAACCTCAAAACACTTACGCATGTGCATAACTTCACGCATCTGAGTAGTTCCATTGACTTCGATGAGACTGCTCATTTATCTAAAGTTATGCACAATTTTAAGTATTTACAAGATCAGATTTACAAGAATCAAGTATGGCTGTGAAGTTTTCTGTATGTAAAACATACAAATGCAAACTGCACTAAAAAAATCACGTTAACTGACTGAGATTTAATGGCCAAAGACAGGAGGTCAGACTAGATGATCTAATAATCCTTTCTGGCCTTAAACTCTCTAAATCTATATATAGGGTCTCTAGAAATAAACCACAGCCATTCTATATTTTAAAGTTACTGCTGCAAAGTTGGAAAGCCCAATATGCCAGGACAATACATATAGAGTTGAAGAACTTCTAAATAGTTTAAAATGTTCTGGGGTACTTGCAGTATCCGAACAGAGGTCTCCATCTTGTTCAAAAATCTTGACCACAACATATGCCCATGAGATCCTCACTTAACCATGAAAGTGGCAACACAGAGGAAAACATTCCCTGTGAATTCTCCCTTTTCCTTTATTTTCAGCAGCCTCTTATTCCTTGTTCTTTTTCCCAACTCCCACCACCAATCAAATTACAATTAGATGCACTCTGCCCACCGCCTCTTAGCCATGACAACACAGAAACAAAAGTAAACAGCGGTCGAAAGTGATACTGACAATTTTCTCTCTGTTCTACAAGATATCCTAGAGGCAGCGCAATGTTGCTAGTATCATAATCTTATCTCCTTACAGCTAAATCCAGTCTTTTGCAAAATGTACTTTTTGAATGAGTAAGGTCTTACACATTTCATCAAGAAATGACCATGCCTGTCAGTTTTTTAGACTGATATGTTTTTCACCTCAATAACCAGTAGTTAAGAAGACCCAAACATTGTGGATTCTGTACTTAATATATATTGTGACCTACAGCATTTTAAAGAACTTAATTCTAATAATTAATATTAGTGAATGATTGTTTTAAAATTAAATGAAAAATGGGAGTGAGGGGAAGGAAGAATAGTTATTTCTCATATTTTAATGGCATTTTACGGATGGACAGAGTCTGACTTGAACGATTTTACCTCACATTTTAGCAGACACAAAAGAGAAAATAATTGGAGGGACAGCGATATAGATGATCTGAAACCTTCTTGTCACAGCCCAGTCACAATAGCTGTAGCACTTAAACATACACTGAAGCCAAAAGGAGAAAGTAATTTATTGGAAATAACAAAACTAGACCAGAAAAAGTGCTCAATCAAGACAACTGGAAGTTCAAATGTTTCATCTAGGAATCAACAATTTGTACAACTTGGATGAACAATCAGGGAGAGTGAGATGTACGACAGCTTTAGAATGTGCAGGCAAAGAGGAAGGTGTTCCACTTGGCTTCTCCTCCTCACAGTTTATATGAATTTGAGATATTTCATCAGCAAGGGGAGATAGGATCAGCCTTAGCAATCCAGTAATATCACAGCATAAGCCAGGGAAGATCCCAAAGGCATAATGCCTGGACTTATCAGAAAGTTCCTCTGTGATACAATCTCATCCCAGAAATAGGGGTCAGTTAAGACAGTGAATTTTGCTTTAAATTTTGCCTTAAATCAGTGGTTCTCAACCAGGAGTGCGCATACCCTTGAGGGTATGCAGAGGTCTCCCAGGGTTATAACAACTCATCTAGATAATTGCCTAGTTTTACATCAGGCTACATAAAAAGCACTAGCGAAGTCAGTACAAACTAAAATTTCATACAGACAATGACTTGTTTATACTGCTCTATATACTATATGCTGAAATGTAAGTACAATGTTTATATTTCAATTGGATTTATTTTATAATTATATGGTAAAAAGGAGAAAGTCAGCAGTTTTTCAGCAATAGTGTGCTGTGACCCTATTGTATTTTTATGTCTGATTTTGTAAGCAAGTAGTTTTAAAGTGAGATGAAACTTGGGGGTATGCAAGACAAATCAAACTCCTGAAAGGAGAGGTTGAGAGCCACTGCCTTAAATGACTGGATACAGATGAGAAGAAGATGCTGTCCTGAAGTCTTTCAATATCATGACTTATATCAGCTAGAGAACATTATCAGAAGGAGTTCAGGGTGGGAGTGGGGACATAATTAAATTAGTAGGCCCAAGAAAGGTCACCCTTGTAGGGTGACCTTTTGAAGGCTAGGACTATAACAATGTTTAAAAGGGGACTGGATAAATTCATGGTGGCTAAGTCCATAAATGGCTATTAGCCAGGATGGGTAAGAATGGTGTCCCTAGCCTCTGTTCGTCAGAGGATGGAGATGGATGGCAGGAGAGAGATCACTTGATCATTGCCTGTTAGGTTCACTCCCTCTGGGACACCTGGCATTGGCCACTGTCGGTAGACAGATACTGGGCTAGACGGACCTTTGGTCTGACCCGGTACGGTCGTTCTTATGTTCTTATGTTCTTAAGAGACTTCCATTTAGGGTTACAACAACTCATCTAGATAATTGCCCATTTAGCTTCTTGGTCTGGCTTAAGGAAGTCATGTCCAGCAGAGCTCTAGCCACAAAAAATGCCTTACTTAACAAGGAGAGAGTGGAGACAGAAATGGCAGAGCCAGGGAAGCTCACACCCCAGAATTTTGCAGCAGCATTTCCTCATCCCTGGTACAAATACCCCAAATCCACAGAAACCTGCTGTTCAGTTGCTGAAGCCATGGTTGCAGAGAGTGATTTTACTACTCAGAGACCACCACAGGTGATGCTTTGGAAACTTGACACAGAAAACAGAAACCCAACATGACCAGTTGGTGCTGCTTTGCCATGAAAGGAACTCATTCTTCCTCTCCGTGTTATCTGATTTCTTATATATTTGCATATACCACCATGAAGAGAGGAAACAAAAAACACACCTAATTCCCCCACCCTCACCCCGAAAAAGCCCCTACCTCCTACCTAAAGAGAAAGCAACCTAGGGAATAGCCCGGGAGGCTGAGTGGGAGTTCAGAATTCCTGCCGCCCACAGTCTGAGACAGATCAGGACTGAGATGTTGAAAAGTGACTTGAGCTTACCAAAACTGCTGTCTCAAAATTCAGCACTTCCATGAGTCGACTGTGCCAATGTGAGTGTAAAGTAAGCAAAAAGTCCATCAAGTTTAAGGACCAAAGATCAATAAATATTTGACCACCAATGTAATGCCAAAGCCTCAATGGAGCAATTCTAACATCCACTGTTAAACAGGCATGCTATAATATATTCCAATTCAGTACATATTTTTAGCCAAAAAATCAAAATAACCTCCAAAACAACATCTTGACACCAAAATCTTTAGTCAAATGATTTTTTTCCCCTACAGACTGGTTTTTTTCTTTCCTCTCCAATGTGCCAAATTTTGAATTGAAATCATGAAATGAGGCATTTTATGCTAAATGTGCCCATTTAGTATTGCATGCAAGAATAACATCTCATTGCCTGGGTCACTAGATTTAAAATGCCTTTTTGTAGGAGAAGGAGTGGCCAGTGTAAGGGTCGTTAGCAAATCATTGCCTGATTTCATGAAATCCTGCCTACAGACATTTCCCCAACCATGAGTATGGAAGGGAAAAATAGAAAATAAAAGGAAAAAGAAGTTATCTAATCTTAAGGTGACCAGATAGTAAGTGTGAAAAATCAGGACGAGGGTGAGGAGTAACAGGAACCTATATAAGAAAAAGCCCTGAATATCAGGCCATCTGGTCACTCTATCTAAGCTTCCTCTGTACATAATGATGTTCAGCCAGAACAAGTTTCTGAGCAAATAGTCCCTGCTCCTTTCTCTTCAGTTCTTTGATACATATTTCCATTTGAAAAGCTGGGCTCAATTAGATCCATATTGCCTGCAGCAATTAGGGAAAGATGAGGGCTCATATTTAATGGCAATAATGTTTAAAGATACATCAGATAGAAGACAGTGGGAACAATTTTAGCTCTAACAGATGGAACTGTATAAGTTTAAACACTAGCTCTTCCTTTTTGGGCTTAACAGAAGAGAAGAGGTTAATTCAACTACACTTTAGCAGCCAATGATGCCTTAACCAGCCAGGAGGTTAAACATGGAAGGTTAGAAGGTGAGAAGGATGACATCCACCAGGGCATGTCGCATTTATGCATTACTGTAAAATTCCCGGCCCTGAGATCTTTGGGTTGCTGAAAGTGGCTCTTCACTAGCTGCAGATTGTTAATACTACCTCATATGCACAACTTTTTAGAAGTTTCTCATAACGAATCTTCAGCAAGGTCAGGTCACAATATCTTTCCACAAAAGGAGAATTACTTATATTTTCATCTAAGTACTCTGTTGTATCAACCATTTTAAAACACCCCTTGGAATTTGGTGGAGGACTAACTAAATGAGCAAAAACCTGATTTAGGGAAACCTCTAGAAAGACTCAGTAATCATGTCTGAGTCCAGACAAGACTGAGGAAGCTAACAGGAACCCAGAGTCCAAAATTCTGCAATGTCAGTGCTTGCTTACACCAGTTCAAGTGTGATGCAACAGGCAACCCATCTGATTAGATATATACCCATCTAAAAGGAATGATTTTGTTCTGATCTCAGATACATGAGTGCCTCTCATGCAGTCTTTCTGTTCTCTCTAGATTCTTCTCAATTTCATTACCTTACCAGCTCACAAGGACTGAGTAAACAGGAACATTGGCAGAGCAGCACAAAGTACACAAGCATATCTGCAATCACAACAAACCAAATATCTTCACTCCAGTGTTGGTGGGGCACAAAACCCTGCTGCAGGTTTAACACTGCAGCATAGCCTTAGTTTTGGAGGATTCATTTCTTGTTTACTATCAGAAAGATTTTTTTTAATGTGGGGTCTGATTCAGGACATCTGGGGCATGCTAACCTGTACAGTGTCCCTTCCAAAAAAATGTGATAGATGCATTCTGGAATCTCTCTTTTGTTGAACTGTTACTCAAAAACTTGGCTGTAATCATCAAAAAGTCAAAATACTATTACTCTAACATCACAATAAAATGATAAAGTTCTCATAACAGTTTCAGAGGATGACATTTTAATTCTAAAATTGTAAATCTGTTTATCTCCCTAACTGTCAAAACAATACCAGCTTTGTTTCATAGAGCACCACTAAACAAAACAAAACAAAACAAATAAAAATAGGTTTCCCTCCAAAATAGAAACAGAAGTACAGACATGGCCTTGTGGTCCAAGCAGACTTGGGAGCCAGGAACAGCTGAGTTTAAATCCCAGTATGGCAAACAAATTCACCAGCTGGTGCACCGCATTGTGGCTAGGAGCAAAGTTGCATATCTTTTCCCCCTGTAGTCCTGCTGACCAGGTCCACTTATTATCTTGTGACTTGGCACTCCAGCAGGGTCACCTTTGGTCTCATCCCCTTTGAGATAAACCAGGGTTTTCACCCCAAAGTTCCAAGATCTCACACCAAATCGACAGCCCTGACCCAGTCCCAATAGTCATTCCGGTCCCAGTTTGGCTGTGGGGGGAACCCAGTCCCGCTCTCTATCCTGGGTCCTAGCCCAAGGACCCTTGTAGCAACCACCAAAAGTCAGTATGGTAAGACGTCCCCAGGATCAACCCCCAAATCCCAGTTCTCAAAGCAACAAAGAAAAGGAAACTAAATGGACAAAGAACAGCACCAGCTTTTCTGTCCTACCAGGATCCTCCAGCCATCTATCCTACTGCTCTGCTCACAGGTAACCACAAATTGCTTGGCTCTCTGCTCAGTTCTTTTCTGGGAGCTGAGAACGAGAGGCCTATCTACTTCCCCAGGCTAGGGCCTTCTCAACTGAGCACCTTCCTTTTTTAAGGTTCCTGCTCCAACAGCAGCATGCCTCACAGGTGCCGCAGGGTGGCGGGAGGGGGCTGCCTGAACCCAAAGATGCTATTTAACCCATTCTTGCCTGGCGTGGGGTTTGTATACCCAGTCAAACCCAGCTCTAATACTGCTTCCTCCTGTGTCCTAGGGAAATTAACCACCTTCCTGTTTCTCAGCTTTCCCATCTGTAAAATGAGAATATTGAGACTTAATTAGCTACCCAACAGAGGTGGCAGGGAGTGAGGAGTAAGGCCTAATTCTACTCCCACTGAAGTCAATGGGAGTTTTTTTTACTTTATTTCAGTGGGAGCAGGAATAAGTTTATAAAGAGCTTTGAAAATGAAAAGACTCCCTCCCCCCCAATAAGTCACACTTCTTATCAGCAGCAGCAAACAGACGTCTAACAAGTCTGCTTACTCCATTTTGAGTTACTCAGAATCATAGGCATTGTCTACACTTGCGGCCGCACGTAGGGTACGTGCAGCTACCCGCCACAGTGAAAGGCGGGCCGTGTCCACACGCAGCTGGGCAGGGAAGAGGCAGTGGGCAAAGGCTCCAGCAGTGGGACACTCCACTACAGCACTGTAGACATGGGAGGCATGGCTTGGGCATGCACAGAGTTAGATGGGGTATATACCCTGGGGTTCTAATTTCCTAATCGGTGCCGCACCGTCTACGCCGCTATTTATACCCATGCTAGGTGGGCATAGTGCAGCGGGTAGAGTACAGACACTCTAAGTGTGGACCTACCCATAGATTTTAATGCCAGAAGAGACTGTTATGATCATCTAGTCTGAAAGCCTACATAACCAATGATAATTCCTGCGTGAAGCCCACAACTCCTATTTGTGCTACATCTTATATCTTAGAAAAATATCCCATATAGATTTAAAATCTTGTAGTCTGATGTACCAAGAATCACTTAATAGGCACTTGTATATGTGATAATTATGTACAGGAACAAAGTCTTTCTGAAAACAGACAAAGAAAACATGCAACAGAATTACACAAATGATTTAGTTTGCACTTTAAAGACGTTTAGAAATTCAAAGTTAGGCAGCTCTGCTGCAAGCAGACAGAAGAAATATGTTAACTCAGGGCTTAAAAAAATAAAACATTGCCAAATGAGAGCTTTTCATGGTGAATGTGGAATGGGAATTAAACCTTCAATTTGTGAAGAATTTAAGCTTTCACTTAAAATAGGTATGTGTCTATTCTTTATGGTTGTGAAGCTAACCTACAAATACAAAATGAATGGATCACAGTGACTAGGTCCACTTCCAGAGGCAAGGGCATAGTCTCCAGCAAGTATAAGATAAAAAGAAGGCACTTTTGACTAATACTACTCAGCCTAGGTGTGCGCTGCATATTTCATTAGGGCAGGGGTCAGCAACCTTGCAGAAGTGGTGTGCCGAGTCTTCATTTATTCACTCTAATTTAAGGTTTTGCGTGCCTGTAATACATTTTAATGTTTTTAGAAGGTCTCTTTCTATAAGTCTATAATATATAACTATTGTTGTATGTAAAGTAAAGAAGGTTTTTAAAATGTTTAAGAAGCTTCATTTAAAAAATAAATTAAAATGCAGAGCCCCCTGGACTGGTGGCCAGGACCTGGGCAGTGTGAGTGCCACTGAAAATCAGCTCGCGTGCCGCCTTCGGCACCCGTGCCATAGGTTGTCTACCCCTGCATTAGGGTGTGTACCCAGGGATTTTTTTTTTAAAGGAGAACATTTATTGAATACTTAATCATAAAGAACATTATTTTTATTCATCAAACAAACTAAAGAAACTAAAACTTAACTAAACTTGATTTTTTTTTAAATTAACAACTAAACTTTACTTTAAAAATACAAACTTAAAAAATGAGACAAAAATACCAAATTTTTGCTGTAGTGATAACAGGGGTATACAAAGATACAGTCAATTTTCATGATCTTTATTTTTAACCAGATAATGAGCTAACCCAAATTGACCAAAACAGATTAAGGTTTCTTCATCTTCCTGTCCTAGAGAATGAGACGTCGTGCACCAGGTGTTAAGGACTTAAATTCCTCAATCACATCATTGAAATTAATTGACTAAGCCAATTCTTGTTCAATGTACAAAATCATGAGTGAGTCGAGGCGCTGTTGGGACATTGTACTTCTTAGTTTGTTTTTTATATGTGCTAGTTTTGAAAAGGCTCTTTCACATGAACAGCTTGTAACAGGTAAGACTGCAAAGCATTGAATAAATTTGTAAAAGGCCTGGAACATGGAAGACCAATCTGACTCCTTTAGTCAATCAAGCCACTCTCTGGTGGTGTTCGTAGTGCTACCTTTAGGAACAGATCCGTCATAACCCCAAGGCAATCCGACTTCAGCTTCCAAGTCATCCAAGGACACTTTAAATTTGTTGGCAATGATTCTCATATTGTCCCTGCCAAAGTCTAAGCTCAGCAGTTTTCCCATTGCAGTCACAATTTTACAAGTCTTCTGTTCAAATCACTGGTCAATGCTGGTAATCACTGAATCTAGGAGTGGGTAAAATGAAGTTATTCTCTCCTACTCCTCTTTTGTATCAAAGTGATGCTGGAACTCAAAAGCGTCATCAATATGAGTGGATGTTTTTCTCTTCTTAACTGGGGGAAATCGATATATCATTCTAATCTATTTTTTGGAATATCACAGACTGGGTCATCAGATGGAATGTTTGATGGCTTTGAATAGGAACTATACTGACCTGAACAAAGACAAATTCTGTTTCTGTTGGTCATTACTCAGTTTATTGCACGCACTGGAACTGGTGGCGGCATTATCTTCATGTAAGTCCTTAACCGAGGAGTCCGAGATATTTGAACTACTATCAGCACATTCATTATAATTCAGTTTGTCTGCTCCTTTTCTTATCTTAACAAACCGATCCATATTTTAAAATTAAAAGGGGATATCATATGATTGAATTAAAACGTAAAGCCATGGGCTTGTTATGCTATTTCAGTAGAGTACACGTGACGAAGATTACAAACACTGTAGACACTGCACTGGGCACGCCTGACGCAGCCGCTTATATAGGTCAAAGAATTTTCTAGAATAGTAGTCGGAGGGGGAGGGGAGGACCAATGGTAATGCGGTGCCGCAGTAGTGGGGAAACATGCTGCGAGTGAACGCGGGCTTTCCATACATTTCTACAACATCTGTATTACGCAATTCAGCGCTTATTGCATAATATAACAATCCATACTTTAAAACTAAAAGAGTGTATCATGCGATTAAATTAAAATGCAAAGTCACTTTTTTTTGTGGGGCGTGTCTGGGCACACCCGGTACGCATGCCTATGCTACTGAGTATCCAAAAGTAGTGAGGAGTCCAAAAAGACTGTACTAAAACCTCAGGACAAACAGCCTCTGTGGAGGGTGAGGTTATATATCATGGTAGATCATCAAATTCCTTTCATTTGCCTATCATCACTTCCATCTTTCCAGATTTTATCTTGAGTTCTCTCTCTGTCATCCTAGGTCCCTGTTTTCCTCAGGCACTGCAGTGGGCATATTGCACAGTCTATGAGTGACGAAGAGATATTGCTGTTAATGGCACTCTGAGTATCTTTCCATGATTTCACACAGTGACTTTATACATGAACTGAACAGGAGAGGTGACAAGATTGAGGATTGCAGGACATCACAGATTAAAGCCCTTATTGAACACCTTACTAGTTACTGAAATATGATCAGTTCTTCTCCCTACCTCCCCATTAAGGTAGGATGTCTTTTCCTTTTTAAAATGTTTTATTTTGGGAAAGCAAAATCAAACTACATACATTTTACATGGTACTTTGCCAGAATGAGGCAGACTCTATAGTATGTTGTACATGAACTACTTGAGTTCAAGACAACTCATGTTAGACCTGACATGCAAATATTCCTAATGCAGACATTTCTAATGCACCTTAATTCACACTTTTGCTGTTGGAGCCAATTCATACCTTAATGCACACAAAGGAAGTGAAAGAAGAATGGAACACTAAGAATTTTAGCCACTGACTTTTCAGGGCCTACTTTTCAATGTTCAAAATTCATTCACTGCAGAGTTAGCTAAGCTTAGTATGTAAGGCTGGAACGGTATTTGGAGATGCTGACAGTATCTGTATTCACCATGTGCTTTCTTGCCAGTGATTAGCAACAATACTTTGTACTACTTTAGCTCTTTTAATCCACGGATTTGAAAGCACTTACCAAACATTAACGAATTGAGGCTCTCAATATCCTATGAGGCAGATATTACTATTATTTCCATTTTACAGATGGAGACTGAGAAGTAAAGTGACTTGTCCCAGGAGATGCAGTACGACTGTGACGAACCTGTATTATTAGAACCTGGTAAAGTCCTGTGCTTCAGTTACAACAGCAACCTTTCTTTCCTAAGTCACACTGGAGTTCAGTGTATTGCATAAATTAATTGTTTTTTTTTTTCATTTTAATTAAGAATGGTCAAACTGTTTCTTCTCTCATGTATATGTAATGTAATCAGATCCAAGATATTTGTAAATTAAAAAGTCTTGGTTTTCCAGTTGTAGCTTTATTCTAAATATTATTCAAATTATCTTAATACCTAGGAGCCTCAGTCATGTACTAGGACCCCATTGTATAGGCACCGTACAAACAGAACAGAAATATGGTCTCCGATCCCAAGAGCTTACAATCTAAGCGCAACACAAGAGACAACAGGTGGATACAGACAGATCCACGGCAGAGTACAAGGAAACAATGAGACAGTATTGGTCAGCTTGATAGGCAGTGGTCTCAGCACAACAGCAGCCTAACCATTATCATGGATTTTGTACAGCTCATGGCAAAGAAAGGTTTTAAGAAGTGATTTGAAGGAAGACGATGAGTTAGTTTTGCTGATGTTACAGGAAGCTCCTCCAAGTGAGGAAGGCCACATGGGAGGAAACATAAAAGTTCTTGTTTGAAATTTAACAAGATGACAATAGGGTGCATTATGGGTCAACCAGAGACAGGGGCTGACCTTTCTATAGTGAATGAGCGATGATAGGAAGAGTGGGGACATGCTGTGAACATGTAAGGGTCCATAGGTAGAGAAGTCTGTCTATAAATATTGCTATTCTGCTTCATTTTTCTCCCTGTCTTTGATAAAAAAGATCTATTACAATTTTCTTCTTATTTTGACTACTTTACATAGTGAAAACAAGGTGCATTTAGCACAAACTCTTTTTGTGGCTTTTCCACCACACACACTCTAGTCATTTCTAAATCTGATCACTGGCAAATTACCGTCAGCTGAAAAAACAGTATGTATAACCACCTCATGAAAACATTTTCCTCTACAAGCAGGGTATGTAAATTACAATATTACCAAACAGTAGTTGGCTTGTAAGTTTGTGGAATTTATTACCCAATTTATTTTAAATAGGAAAGACACTTATCTAAGAAATCTCTAAACTGAAAAGACCATTTGGTAATTTAGATACAAAAGAACTGAAAGAAGGAAAGAAACACATATACTTTAGGTGAATGTGTGTATATTTTACTTTGTTTCATCATCATTATATGAAAGCTTCTGTATTTTAAATTACTTTTTCAGTTTTATACAAATATTCTTTTCAATCTTTCAATATCCTTAAGAATTTGATTGTTTCTTCAAATGATATCCATCAGAATCTAGCTCATACTAGCAAGTGGTTCACCTAGGTACAACATACAGACAAAACATAAAATAAATAATAGTTTTTCTAAGAGGAAAAGTGCATTTCTACTCTGTAAAGAGACTTTGTTAAAAATGGTAGCAGATGGTTCTCCACTTATTGTCTCAATTATTTCCATATCAAATTCTGTAACTGCCAGTCTCACAAACTTAGTCTAAAAGCTGAAAGTGAAGTCACTACCAATAGTAGATTCTGAAGGCCGAATGTCATCACTTGGACCTCTGTAACCACATCATCTTCAAATTGTACCCTCAGTTACACCTTGGTAACCCTATCGCCTTCAGTGGGGCTGCACAGGTGTAACCAGGCGCATAATTTCAGCTATGCCGGCTGCATGCATGGCCCTGAACATAGTTAACATTTTGATTGATTATGCCTAGTTTACTCTCCCAGAGCTGTACTGCTTTTAGACTGCAAGATTGACAATAAAGGCATTCTTCTCCTCCTTGATAGTGTGTTCGAAGTGTTATCTGAGCTGTTGCTGTTGACAATAAAAAAATTGTGTTTTTAATCACTTAAATAAGCAGTTATAAACTGATTTGAAGATATACAGGGATCTAGGATCTACTAAATAAGAATGTGCCAGAAGTGGTTAGTTTAGTATCAAGTCTGAATTGTGGAAATGGAAGAGTCTCTAAATTTGAAAAGGATACTCAAATACAGCACTACAGCTTTAAGCCTGATGATTTTATCATTTAATCTTTTATTTTTGTTTTCTTCACCCTTTACAAATATTTGGTGAAACGTCAAGGCCCTGATGCAGAACAACAAAAGCTTGCATCCAACTTTTCCTAAAAAGACCCTCTGGTTGCTTCTCTTCATACTAAAAGTTTTCATTTCTTCCACTGATTGAACCTGTACTTTGCAAACATTAGTTAGGATACAACACCACCTCTATGATGTAGGCAAATGTAATCTCTATTTTGCAGATGGGCTATCAATAAAGTCTGAAACTATGATCTGTAAAAAAATTATGAAACTCGTATAAAAAAATAAGCAACTCTGTTCCAGGCAACAACATCAAAGATTCACCAAGCTGTCCACCACCTGCAACAGCTCAGATAACACTTCAAACACACTATCAAGGAGGAGAAGAATGCCTTTAACATATGACACAAAGCACCAATCTCCTATGCTACTGCTGTCAGCCAACCTTACATGACCACTAGTCTCTGCCACACAGATTTCATCTGTCAGAAGTTATCTGTATTTTAAAGTAACTGATAAGTGTCCTCTCATAATCCATATAAACCAATCACAGGTTGATCATCATGGACAGAAGATAGTTATTAATAATTAACGCCTAGTATGAGCTGAAATGTCAGTACAGACTTAACTTTATTCACCTCAGCAGTCAAAGTCATTGGGACAACTCAAGTGGTTAAATTTAAGCAAGTATTTGTTAGCATGACTGGGTGTTAGCATAGCATTTGCTCTACAGTCATGCATTCTATTGGCTTATCCCTAAGCCCAGCTAAACCAAAGGGAGACTTTCCACAGACTTCAAAAGGCTTTGATCAGCTTTGCCATAAATGGTTTTTGCTTTTTTACCTTTCTGCTGGTCTTCTGTTTCATTAAGTTCTTTTTGTGCTTCTTCAATTTTGTCTGTTTAAGAAAAAAAATACATCATATTAAAATATAAAATAAAGTTGTAAAAAAGTCTTGAAAATATCTGCTTGGTGTTAATATGCTAACTACTTTCTTGGATTATCTCATTGACATTTACAGGCAATATATCATTCACACGTAAATAAATATATCGTGAAAGTCATACAAGACATTACAGTAATATTGCCAAGTAAAATCTTAGTGTGTTGTACTAGCACCTACATTTGCTAAATTGCTACTGATATATTAACATACACAGAATAAGAACTAAAGGAATAAAAGCATTGCTATGGGATATGCAGTTGATAAGTAAACCACAACATGTTCACATTATCTGCAGTAACTCATGTAGCCCAATGGACAACATAAAAAAAAAAAGGCATTAATGTGAATTACTGACATATAAAACATTTTAACACATCTTAGAAAACATCAAGTGCTGTTAAAATGTTACATTGTTATTACAGCATTAAGGATTATGGTAATATAAATCAAACAAAATTTGTTTTTCCATAAATACTGATGTGGGTAGAATCAAAAGGCCCAACAGCGCTTCCCCATGGTAAAGCCCAAGGACAATGCAAAGGGATGGAAATTGTTCCATTAGCTGTGTGTGGTTTATCCAACTACGGAACTGTCCTACATACCCATAGACCAGCAGGAGGGCCTCTGTGCAGAGAACCTGTGCCTTCATGCTAGCTGTGCTCTCAGCAACCCACCCCTACCAAGGGATCCAATGGAGCCATAGTGGCAAGGCTTCTGCAGTGGGCATCAGTACCATGACACCTCATCATGTGTGTGCACAAGCAGGGATGGGGAGTAGTAGGAAACTAATACAACCTTGAGATGTATTTATTTTTATGTGCAGGTGCAGGAAGACGCCCATTTCCTTGGCCAGCCTCCCCACCTGCAGATCTATGGTCCTGCAAACAGCCCTCCACATGTTCTGTGGGAAAAGAGGTGGTGGTGCGGAATGTTGTTGTAGAGGTAGCTGAGCCTGTACTCCACAAGGGAGCAGGGAATCTGCACACACATCTCTTCCCAAGGAAGACTGCATGAACCCAATCAGGTTCAAAGACTTCCGCTCTAGGTATAACTATACCTCAGTCTCATCTTAAATAAGACATACTACTGTGGAAGTTAATCTCAGTTTTTCCACATCTGTGATGTAGTATCTTTTCCATGCATTGTACGTAAATCTTAAAGATGCATATAACATCTTAGGGAGTGAGTTTGTTTTTTAAATTTAATATCCCCAAATATGAAAACACACACACGGGTAAACTTGGACATTCCTATGCAAACACTTAAAAACAGAGTAACTGAAGATATGAACCAATTCCGGTTTTACTTATCTATCAAGACCTGAGTTCAGATTATAGCATTTAGATACGAGGTAAATTTTTCAAAAGCAACTAAGTGATTTAGGAGGCCAAGTCCCATTGGACAGCGCATAGTTGGTGGTGAGGCAGAACTGCACTGCTGCAGGAGAATCACTGAAGCTCTCTGGCTGTACTGGTGAAGTGCTTTGAAAGGGTGTAGTACACTCAGAACTCTTGATTTTCACACTGGAGGGATGGAACCTTAGCTCTGGATACTCCCCACCCTCTTTCAGGTAAGTTGTTCCTGGTGGGGAGAATCTTGGTAGTAGCTAGTGTACTCTCAGGAGAACAGGAGCTGCAGTTCTGGCTGGCCTTACCTACCTACCACTACCCAATGTGAGGCCATGTAAGCGTCCACCATAATCTACCCTCTAGTGAACTTTTCCATGATAGACTCTGCCTTCTTACTGTCTTTCCTAATATCTGAGAGACAAAACAATAACACACCATAAAGATTTGTTAGGGTTTGGCTCACCGGCACTATTTGTAAATAACTGATGTAACAGCCTGCAGTTATTTTTCAATTTTTTTTTTAATTTTGAAAAAAAGTAAAGGAAGAGAACTATAATACAAATACTCTTTTATGGGTTCGGAGAGTAAGTGCTGTATGAGTTATTCCATCTTGTACTTTTAACTCTCAAAACTAACAAGATACAGGATTTATATTCACTACGCACACAGAGGCCCGATCCTTCAAACATTTACACTTGCGAGTAACATCACTCCTGTAAACAGTCCCAGACAATACAATGGGATAGCTTGTGCACATTTAAAGGACTGACCCTCAAATTTATATCGAATTAAACAGCCGAAAAAGACAACAACTGTAGTCCTGCGGGTGAACTCCTGCCCCCATTTAGGTCAATGGGTTTTTGTCATTGACTTTAGTGGGAGCCGGATGTGACCCACAGCCTGAAGCAGAAAGTTTTATTTAAAATGTGTTATTTGTTTAGTTGTGATTAGTTGTTTACCATAAACAATAGCAAATCAGAAAACAGCAATTTGGAAGCATATATCATACATATTAGATGCTTGTAGATACGCAAAAATTAAGGAGTTGTTCACATATCTAGGCAGGCTGACTGACTTTATACAATACAGACTTTATATACTTGTATCTTCTCAGAGTTGGGCATAACTGAAATGTACCCTGTTTTTATTTTAATGCTTTCCCCTGGGAAAAGATCTGTCAAAGACAATTACTAAAAAAAATGTAAAATATGAAGCATCAAAGGTGCAGTTTTTATACACCCCTTTCGCGATTGCTTTCATGGGAGAGAGAAATACAACCTCTTTGACAATCTCATTTTACTGTTCTTCTAAAGATTATTTCTTTAATTACTTAAAAACTACTCAAGATAGGTCCCAGGCAGACTGTGAAGAGCTACAAAAGGATCTCTCAAAACTGGGTGACTGGGCAATAAAATGGCAGATGAAATTCAGTGTTGATAAATGCAAAGTAATGCACACTGGAAAACATAATCCCAACAATACTTATAAAATGATGGGGTCTAAATTAGCTGCTACCACTCAAGAAAGAGAACTTGGAGTCATTGTCGATAGTTCTCCGAAAACATCCACTCAATGTGCAGCAGCAGTCAAAAATGTAAACAGAATGTTGGGAATTATTAAGACAGGGATAGATAAGAAGACAGAAAATACCATATTACCTCTATATAAATCCATGGTACACCCACATATTGAAAACTATGTACAGATGTGATCGCCCCATCTCAAAAAAAGATATATTGGAATTGGAAAAGGTTCAGAAAAGGGCAACAAAAATAATTAGGGGTATGGAATGGCTCCGTATGAGGAGAGCTTAATAAGACTGGGACTTTTCAGCTGGGAAAAGACGACCACTAAGTGGGGATATGATAAAGGTCTATAAAATCATGACTGGTGTGGAGAAAGTAAATAAGGAAGTGTTATTTACTCCTCATAACACAAGAACTAGACATCACCAAATGAAATTAATAGGCAGCATGTTTAAAACAAACAAAAGGAAGTATTTTGTCACACAATGCACAGTCAACCTGTGGAACTCCTTGCCAGAGGATGTTGTAAAGGCCAAGACTAACAAGGTTAAAAAAAGAACTAGGTACGTTCATGGAGAATAGGTCCATCAATGGCTATTAGACAGGATGGACAGGGATGGTGTCCCTAGCCTTTGTTTGCCAGAAGTGAGAAATAGGCAACAGGGGATGGATCACTTGATGATTACCTGTTCTGTTCATTCCCTCTGGGGCACCTGGCATTGGCCATGATCAGAAGACAGGGTATTGGGCTAGATGGACCTTCAGTCTGATCCAGTATGGCTACTCTTATGTTCTTATGTACTTAACAGTTGATATTTTATTAATATCTATATGACACATTTTAAAGTATATTACATCACTGGGATTCACAGGCAATCTGGAAATGAACATTGTCTACATCCTTCCAGCCCTGACTGGTATTTGTGAACCAGATAATCTTTAAGATTCCTAAGATGCTACTTAGCAATCCAAAACGGTAAGTGGGATATCCACCTCATTTCCCCATATGTTTTGGCATATACACAGCACATAAGACATAATGTTTGCCTTTCTTCAGATAATTTAGCAGGTTTTTCATCTAAATGTATATTCGAAAATACTAAGAGCTACAAAACTGCATTCTACTTAGATCTTCAGGAGGACTATTAAGAAGTATTTTGAGCCCCTAAAGTGCATTCTGTTTTCCTTATTTCAAATAAACTATAACAAGTGCCCATCAGAAATTCCTAACCACTTGTAGCATAGTCTGTTACCTTAAGCAATGAGAAGCTAATAATGGAAATAATAACTAGGTAACTACACATTTTGTATACAGCCAAGACATTTTTTTCACTTCCTGCAAGTCCTGCTATATCCTTCAATAAATTACTATAACTATTGCATACAAGTGTTTCTTTGCAACATATGCATCAATACAGATGAGTTTCAAGCATTCTGAACTTAGAAAAATGTCAATATTGTACTGACAGAGAGCCATTCAGAAATACTATGAGGAGTCCAGTGGCACCTTAAAAACTAACAGATTTATTTGCCCTAATAAATCTGTTAGTCTTTAAGGTGCCACTAGACTCCTTCTTATTTTTGTGGATGCAGAGTAACACAGCTACCCCTGATTCTGAAATACTGAACAGAGTGGCCAAACAAGCAAGACAATGCAACACAAAATTTACTTCCATAACATATTTGACAAGTTCTGTTTAATTTTTAATTATAATTATAATTTTAATTATTTTTAAGATTTAATTTTAATACTTCATAACACTTTACTACAGCACTCTTACTAAATCTTTGCTGAGAAGTGAGAACAAGAAGCTTCCAAATTTGTTTGGAATACCTGAGGTGTATGGATTGGCATGGCTCTAATTTACTAAGAATTTCATTGAGTACTACATGTTTGCAGCAATACTACCAGACAGATACCAGGTATACCAGACAGATACCTTTACTATTCATGTATAGAACACTGCAAATATTCATAGCACTTTATAAAACTGAGCAGGGTATGTACCCCGCCTCAAGGATTTTACACTCTAAGGCCTAGTCTACACCTAAAATGTATGTCAGTCTAGCTACATCGTGCAGGGCTGTAAAAAATTCCATGCCCTGCACGCTGCTGGTCTGGGGTTCCAGCCACCAGCCCCGCTCAGCCCACTGCTGGTCTGAGGTCCCGGCCACCGGCCCCGCTCAGCCCAAACTGGCAGCGAGCTGAACAGGGCCTGGAATCCTCGTCTGGGGTTCCAGCCACCAGCCCCGCTCAGCCCGCTGCCGGTCTGGGGTTCCATTCACTCAGCTGACGGCTGGCTGAGCGGGGCCAGTGGCCAGGACTTCAGACCAGCAGCGGGCTGAGTGGCTCAGTCTGCTGCTAGTCTGAGGTCCTGGCCGCTGCCACCACTCAGCCCACTGCCAGTCTGGGGTTCTGCTCACCCAGGCTGGCAGGAGGCTGAGCGGGGCCGGCGGCTGGGACCCTGACTGGCAAGGGGTCGGCAGCCGGAACCCCAGACTGGCAGCGGGCTGAGTGCTACGGCACCCAAGACTGGCAGCGGACTGAGCCACTCAGCCCCATGCCGGCCCCGTTCTGCCTGCTGCTGGCTGAGTGAATGCAACCCCAGACCGGTAGCAGGCTGAGCAGGGCCAGCGGCTGAACCCCAGACCGGCAGCGGGCTGAGTGGGGCTGGTGGCTGGAACCCTAGACAAGGATCTCAGGCAAGGATCACACTAAATTGATAAGATCTGCATTTTAATTTTATTTTAACTGAAGCTTCTTAAATATTTTAAAAACCTTATTTACTTTAAATACAACAATAGTTTATTTATATACTATAGGTCTTCTACAAACATTAAAATGTATTACTGGCACGCGAAACCTTAAATTACAGGGAACTTGGCACACCACTTCGGAAAGGTTGCCGATCCCTGGTCTACACTATGGCACTACAGCAGCACAGTTACATCATTTTAGCTGTGTTGCTGCAGCGGCAGTAGCGTAAACACGGCCTAAGGCACTAATTCTCAATCTGATCTGACAGACAAGTGTGAGAGGAATTATGTCCAGTGGTGAGCTGGAGCTGGTTCCCACAGGTTCTCAAGAATCGGTTGCTAAAATTAGACCTCCGTGGAGAACCGGTTGTTAAAGGGCCAGGGGGTGGGCAAAGAACTCCGGTCCGTGGGCCGGACCATCCTGTTGCTCCCAGGATTCCCAGCTGGGGAGGCTGAGGCTCCCCTGGCCCTTCCCCTGCTTCCCCCCAGCTGCAGCGTGGCCAGCTGCCGGCACTGAGCTCCAGAGTCATCCTGCTGCCGCTTTTTGAGAGGCCTGGCAAGGTGTGTGTGGGGGTCCTGCTGCAAGCTCCAGGGCTGGCCAGAGGGGAGGGGGCAAGTGGCGCAATTGACCCGGGCCCCTGGCCCCACGAGGATGTCTCCCCCCCACCACAGAGCTGCAGCATGGCCAGCAGCTGGGCAGCTCAGCTGAGCTCCTGAGTCATCCTGCTGCTTTGAGCTGCCGGCAAGGTAAAGGGGGAGGGGGCTGCAAGCTCTAGGGCTGCTGGGGGGGCAAGTGGGGCAATTTGCCCCAGGCCCTGCAGGCCCTGCACGAGTATGTCTCCCCTTGCCCCGGCCCCTCCCCTGCTCCCCCCCTTTAAATCAGAACTTTTTATAGGGAACCGGTTGTTAAGATTTTGGCAGCTCATCACTGATTACGTCCCCTTAATGACAAAACCGTATACCGTACTGTATCTTTTACACATTTATAACCATTAGTTCTTGTCTATACTGAGAAACTGCATTGTGTTTAAAAAGGTATTAGCTAACACATTTTAATTAACATAATGTTACATATGATTTTACCCTAAGCGGGATTCCTACTGTTAACCACTACTAGATAACGTGTTGCTTCTGTTAACACCAGAAACTTGAGCTGTATTTAACATCAAATTAGTTAAAATGTGCTAGCTAACACATTTTCCATCTGTAGATATGGCCTCAGGATACGTCTGATAAAACAATATATTCTGCTTTTTCAATTACAGGAATAATTGGTTTACTGTGAAGGTTTGTGGAGTTACATTACATAATATATTTTCAAGCTCTGCACAAAAGTTATAAATACTTCTTCCCTCTTTTTCTTTAGAAAAGCATCAGGTGTACTAAAAATAACTTGTTAAATAACATTAAATTGCTGTAAAAAACAGTCCACAGAACTTCCCCAAAGTAATTCCTAGAGCAGATCTTTTAGAGAAAACATCCAGTCTTGATTTATACCCACCATGAACTTGGTAAGTTGTTCCAATTGTTAATTACTCTTAATGTACACCTTACTATGTCTGAATTTTTCTAGATTCAACTTCCAGCCATCGCATCGTCTTATACCTTTCTCTACTAGACTAAATAGCCCATTATTAAATATTTGTTCCTTGTTTAGATACTTATAAACTGTGATGAAGTCACACCTTAACCTTCTTTCTGTTAAGCTAAATAGATTGAGCTCCTTGAGTCTATCGCTATGAGGCATGTTTTCTAATCCTTTAATCATTCTTGTGGCTATTCTCTGAACTCTCTCTAGTTTATCAATATTCTTCTTGAATTGTGGACACCAGAACTGTACACAGTATTCCAGCAGCGGTCCCACCAGTGTCAAATACAGAGGTAAAATAACCTCTTTACTGCTACTTGAGATTTCCTTGTTTTGGCATCCAAGGATTGCATTACCCCTTTTTCAGAGTCTCAGTTTCCCAGGATAGTGTCTTCCATCCTCTAAGGACGGCCTACATTCTTTGTTCCTAGGTATATACATTTACGTTTAGCCCTCTCACCCACAGATTTAGACGAGTGCTTAGGTCCTGCTCCCCCTTGAGAAGACGTACCCCAGGGCTGGCTTCTTATAGATTTTCACTCTTCACCGGTACTTCTCCTTATTTTAGTCACACTGTAGTACAAATACACCATCAATATCAAGATACAAAACCTATATTTAAAATCTGAGCAGGCAATGGCAGCATCAGCTCTTATATCATTGCCAGGAGAAAACATTTAGCTCCTTATAAACCTGCTTATCTTGACTCTAGTAAAACAAAACCAAAAACCATTTCACGACCACTGCTTTGACCAGAATAATCCTGCTATCAAATGCATCTGATTTTCTTCTTGCTTTAGGGAATTGGATACAGCACCCTCTTAAAATGTGTTTCACTAGAGAACTACTACTTCTGCTGCATTTTTATTCAATGCCACAGCTGTCGTTTGTAAAACACAGTTTAGAAAATTATTACATACAGTATGGATTACTTGATACAAAATTTAGGAGAGAATTCTGAGTAAGATAACATCTTTCTGCCCATCAACCAAGACTTTTATATTCCCTCATCACGTAGTGTTTGAGCACCTGTGAGATATACCCACCTGTTAAAATTGGAAGTATCAAGTCAATCACACATTAGTACAGCAAAAAGATTCAGGTGAGTTAACTGATACTTTCAATTGTATTCATTATCCAGCATTTTCATTAAACATCACTCCCTAGGCAATAAATACCATTTTACTTCTCAGATTTATGTTATTAAAAATAACCTGGTTTTCTAATAAAGCCATCTTTATTTGACAAGCATCCAACATAAAGATCATTCCGTTTCAGATTCTTTCTTCAGCAGCACAAGCTACAGCTAAAACATTATACCCTATCACAGAGAGAACTGCCATCTTCAGATATATATGGTATTTTCCTTGAAAGTCACTTGTATTCTATTCTGTATATGTTCTTATACATTACTCATCAACATAGTACGAGCACCTTCCAGTTATCTATTAAACTAATATCTGGTATATGTTAATTGTGTTCTTATCCTTGCCCCAGGGGGAGAAGTGTATGCAGTGAAGTGTCTTGTTTTGATAGGGTTGTGTGTTTGTTTTTTGGGAGGATTTGAGGGGGGTTATTTTTTATAATATACATTTTCCTACGAGAAGGCAAGGTTGAAGAAATGTGTCTTGCACTTGAATGTGGTGAGGTTTGTAAAGGAGCAAGTTAATCTGTGAGCGAGTAGGTGTAGTATCTGTAAGTGCTGTAAATCCCTTGTACTGAAGATTGTTTTGCTAGTCCAAAACTCCCACCACTACCTTCCTGCCACAGAATCCAACCCTCTGAAATAGACAATTAGCAATAAAAAGCCACAAAAATTATGTTACCAAACATCTTGGGGCTAGTCTACACTTACCTGCCGGGTCGACGCGGTGAGTTCGACTTCTCGGAGTTCGAACTATCGCGTCTAATCTAGACAATAATCTAGACAATAATTGCCCCTATTTTTCAGGTTTGTGAACTGGACACTGCTTTTGTATATTGTCAGTTTCACCGGTTCCCCATACATTCAGTTGTCTCTCACCATGTGGATCTTTCATGCAGCAACAGGGAATGGAAAAAAAGTTCTTACAAATGAGACAATATGTTTTGATTCTAAAAATTGGCAGGCAGATTCAGAGAAGATTTAATTGCTGAAACTACCTATTATAAATGCGTAAGTATTAATATTTTGAGTTTAATGTGTTTCTTTAGGTGTAAAGTATTCTACCAGCCAGTATCTATTTGATCAGTGACTTATCAGACAAAAGTATTTCAGGAAAATTTTCATGAACCTTTTTCTTACTGTTGACTTTGAACACTATCAACATATTATGTGTCCTAAATTATTATTTGTCATTTAAAAATTAAAATAATAAAAAAAACCATTCAACATAAAATAATCTTCACTCATTTTTATTTTAAGAAATGCTTTGTATTTTTAAAAAGAGGTTTGATTATGTTAAATAACATGCTTTATAATTTTCAGACTAAATGTACATAAGCAGTGAACATACGTACCACATTAGTGAAACATTCAGTGCCGTAACTGTGTATATATTAAACGTAATACACAAAGGCTCCAATCTTACGATCGTGTGTGTGTTACTTTAAGCATAAGACACAAGGTGAGTGGGGTGCTATCTTTTATTGGACCCAACTTCTGCTGGTGAATGAGACAAGCTTTTGAACTACACATAGCTCAGTGGGACTTGTGCATAAATTATATGTGTTTGAAAAATCAGGTCCAAAGTCAATCCTCCACACTATGAAATTAATCACCTCCACAATGTTATCTTATCTTGATACTATTTGAATTTTTATACTGTTTGAATTGATTATTAAACTTGCTCAAAATAGGCTGACAAAGATAGATCGATCCTTGGATGACGACTACTTGCATCACTAGTTTAGAAAAATAAAAAACAAACAAACAAACCCAAAGAATTAAGTACCTTCTAATCTGTGGAGACAACCAAAACCCACAGTTACTATCAAGCAAACCACTCAGAAGTAAAGAAGGTGAAAGATCAACAGCTGAATCATCTGATGAAGGCATCTTTTTACATTGTATGAATAAGTATATTATGTAATCGCTTTAGTTTTCATTACACTGAAGGATAGCGACTATCCCAGTAGTGCCACAAAACAAGGCATTACTATGTTTACCTCAGATATTAGCCGTGACACAAGACAATTATTTTTTATTTATAGCTGTTTCAATTATATAACCAAGTACAAATAATGATAGCAATAGTGTCTGCACTTGCAGAGTTTCTAATCAACAAACTACTGAAATAATTACTACACTGCTATGTTGATATTCTACACAGAAAGCCAAATATTACCTATATACATAGAACTGAATGATCATTATAGCTAACATGTTCTTAATTATATAAGTTGCTAGTGGAGCTACTATTCAACCTTTAATTTGTGCTTTATATGCTCTCTCTACATAACTCAGTATAGGATTTTTTTTAAAGGAACAATATAGAAACAGTATGAAAAAGGTAAATAAAAAAATAACCACAACCATAAGGGGCAAGTTGTTCCAGTTACATTTGAAGAAATCAAAGAAAAAAACCACAAGTGTCCATTCCAGATTCTGACAGGGAAATGGTTGAAGTCAACAAAGGCTGGTGATTTCTTAGCTAATTCATGGAATGACAAGATATCATTAGTACAGGTCTATGGCAGGGGTTATACTGCAGGCAAGTTGTGGAGGTATCAGTATTTTTCTTTTTTATATGATGTAACTCAGTTTACTTGATTCATATATCAGAGGGGTAGCCGTGTTAGGCTGGATCTGTAAAAGCAGCAAAGAGTCCTTTGGCACCTTATAGACTAACAGACGTTTTGGAGCATGAGCTTTCGTGGGTGAATACCCACTTCGTCGGATGCATGTGGGTATTCACCCACGAAAGCTCATGCTCCAAAACGTCTGTTAATCTATAAGGTGCCACAGGACTCTTTGCTGCTTTTACTTGATTCATATTATTCTAACTACATGGATTTGATTTTAAAAGGGGCTTTTAGAAAGAACAAGGAGGAAACTTATCAATTACTAAAGATAAAATATGGGGGGAGGAAATATTTCAAGGGTCATTAAGAGAACAATTGGCTTCTTGATTGGGATGCACCTAACTGCCTCTGCATATGTTAACAAGTTTATATTTTTAAAAGGCTGGGGCCTAAGATTAAAGGACTGTTAAAAAAAAGATCTTGACTAGAGAAGACAGGGAGAGGTGAGTGATCAGTAACTGCTAAGGGGGAGACCCTGCAGGAGACACACTGACGGATAGCCTACACTGCAAAGCTTTTGCCAGCAAAGCCCATTAATGGAAATACGGTTCATACTGGAAAACAGCACTATTTTGTATTGTTAATAGGGCTGTCAAGAGAGTTAAAAAATTAATCACGCGATTAAACGCACTGTTAAACAATAATAGAATACCATTTATTTAAATATTTATTTAAATATTTTTGGATGTTTTCTACGTTTTCAAATACATTGAAATTATTTACAACACAGAATACAAAGTTTACAGTGCTCACTTTATATTTATTTTTTATTACAAGTATTTGCACTGTAAAAGCCAAAAGAAATAGTATTTTTCAATTCACCTCATACAAGTACTGTAATGCAATCTCTTTACCATGAAAGTTGAACTTACACATGTAGAATTATGTACAAAAAACCTCTGCATTCAAAAATTAAACAAGGTAAAATTTTAGAGTCTGCAAGTCCACTCAGTCCCACTTCTTGTTCAGCCAATCGCTCAGACAAATAAATTTGTTTAAATTTGCAGGAGATAATGCTGCACGCTTCTTGTTTACAATGTCACCTGAAAGGGAGAACAGGCGTTCTCATGGCACTGTTGTAGCCGGTGTTGCAAGATATTTAAGTGCCAGATGTGCTAAAGATTCACGTGTCCCTTCATGTTTCAACCAGACCTTAAAGTCTATGAGTCTATGAGTATTCCAGGGGATGTGTCCATGCTGATGACGGGTTCTGCTCGATAACAATCCAAAGCACTGCAGACCGATGCATGTTCATTTTCATTATCTGAGTAAGATGCCACCAGCAGAAGGTCAATTTTCTTTTTCGGTGGTTCAGGTTCTGTAGTTTCCGCATCAGAGTGTTGCTCTTTTAAGATTTCTGAAAGCAAGCTCTACGCCTCGTGCCTCTCAGATTTTGGAAGGCGCTTCAGATTCTTAAACCTTGGGTTGAGTGCCATAGCTATCTTTAGAAATCTCACATTAGTACCTTCTTTGTGTTTTGCCAAATCTGAGGTGCAAGTGTTCTTAAAATGAACAACATGCTGGGTCACCATCCAAGACTGTTATAACAGGAAATATATGGCAAAAAGTGGGTAAAACAGAGCAGGGGACATACAATTCTGCCCCAAGGAGTTCAGTCAGAAATTTAATTAATGCTTATTTTTTTTAATGAGCGTCATCAGCATGGAAGCATGTCCTCTATAATGGTGGTTGAAGCATGAAAGGGCATGCGAATGTTTAGCATATCTGGCACATAAATACCTTGCAATGCTGGCTACAAAAGTGCCATGCAAATGCCTGTTCTCACTTTCAGGTGACATTGTAAATAAGCTGGCAGCATTATCTCCCTTAAATGTATACAAACTTGTTTGTCTTAGCAATTGACTGAACAAGAAGTAGGACTGAGTGAACTTGTAGGCTCTGAAGTTTTACATGACTGCACTCAAAAACAAAACAATGCAACAACAAAAAATAAATCTATATTTGTAAGTTGCATTTTCACGACAAAGAGATTGCACTACAGTACTTGATTCATTCAAATGAATTGAAAGATACCATTTCTTTTATCATTTTTACAGTGCAAATATTTGTAAGGAAAAATAATATACACTTTGATTTCAATTACTACACAGAATACAATATATATGAAAATGTAGACAAACATCCAAAAATATTTAATAAATTTCAATTGGTGTTCTATTATTTAACAGTGCAATTAAAACTGCAATTAATTGTGATTAATTTTGAGTTAATCACGTGAGTTAACTGCGATTAATCGACAGCCCTAATTTAATTAAAATTTTGCCTAAGTTGATCTTTTTCATATTAAATTATTTTGTCTCCTATTCGTTTCATATTGCATGAAATGTAAGTATCGGTTGTGACAAAGGTAAATTACAAGAAAAGTGGAACTGATAAAATTGAAAAGCCTTTGAAAAATTGACAACTACTCAAATAAGACCCAGGGTAACCTAATTAAAAATGAACATGGAGGTTTCTTGGTTGTTCCCATGATCAAAAAATTCTGCATTGTATTCGACACAAAACGTGCATATTTATGTGAATGGTGAAAGTGATATGAGTTGGCCAGTAGAACAAGATTTAGGAAACTATATCTGAGCGCAAAATGAAATAAAACCACAATGATACATTACTGCTCTGTTAAAATTCCAGATGTGAACATGGGATTACCCTTTCTAACCTATTTATCCAATAGCCATACATAGTTTTTGCTCTATTCCTAGAGCTCCAACAAATGAGTTTTGTTTAAACTAAAACTGGCAAACTAGACTCAAAGTTTGATTTTACAAATTATAATTTTTTAAAAAAGTTTTTAAAACTACCAAAAATTTGGTGTAAAAAAGTCTCCTGCGATGTGTTGAGTGCCCTCAACCCATTCCGTTCAAGTCAAAGTAGCTGTGTGTAGTGATCACCACCTTTCCCCAGGCAGTGCTCAGCAGCTCACAGGATCAGGGTCACAGTGAATAAAACTTGACAGATCTGAGCCTATTAAACCTGAAATTAGATTTCAGATGTCAATTTTTAAGATAAAACTGAAATGCTGAGTAAAAGAATGCTGTGTGAGAAGTTTAGCAATCCAGGCAATCTTTAGGCAATATGGAGATCTTAATAAGGAAATTCTGTCAGATGTTTACAGAGGATGGAAAGTGCAATGGTACAGACTTAAATACTCTCAAATATTCTTGGCAAATAGCTTGAGTGGCATTCCAGCTCCAAATGGAAAATGCTTCTCATAGGTGGAGGAGGAAAATTAATCAGGGAAAATGGAAATCAGCAGGAAAGTTGTGCATTAATTACCCTAAATCATCTGACTTAGCCAGACACTTCCCAAATTACTGCCTTGGGAATGGAAGGGAAACACTTTGGCATACATGCTCATATGAGATTAGAGGCATAAGGGAGAAGTCCTGTACTGCTGCTGGCTCAAAGATAAAGAGAAATAAAATTGTATTAAGAAAATTCACTACCATATTCAAAGCACATCAGCAGTTTTGAGGCGGCAAACAACTATAAAGTCATTTCATCTTTTTAAAAGAAATGCTAGAAACTGAACTCTAGTAGCTACTAACCTGTTAACCACCAATTCAGGTAGGTATTGAAAGCTGAACTTGCAAGGTACTCAGCACCTAGCGGGACCATGTCTCAAACAAATGTTGATTTCCTCTGACAAAAAGAGGATTTAAAGTTTCATATTAAGGGAGGCCAGGCAGTCATACATCCACTGTTTAAAATAGATTACTTCCATGCCCTGATCCTGCAAACATTTAAGCACATTCTTAATTTTAACCCAATGAGTAGTATTTCTCACATTACTATTTTCTCCCTGAAATTGTTCCCATACATACCAGACAGGTTTGAGAATGTAACTGCACTCTCTTCATTTGCATGGGTTAGACCATCCTGTATGAACCCTGTAAGCTATGCTACTAATGGAATAAACTGTGTACTATGTTTTATAATATATTAACCCCAAATCTGGAATATTTGGAGATAAACCTAAAGGAAGACACTCTCTCTCCCCTAAAGGACTTTCAATCTTAGTCGATTTCTGTGGCAAATGGGCCGATCTGCTGAGGACTCTGCTGATGAGTGTCACCAGCAGCACACGTTTGGTGCTCGAGCTTCCTTTCCTTCCAAAGTGAAAGTGAGAGTGAGATGATGATGATATCAATTTGCCTTTCATTGACATTTACACAGGCTGGCCTGAAAGGTGCATGATGCACATCTTTCGGAGAAGTGGCTTCAGGAAGGGAAGATGCAGGACTTTTTTTCCCAGACAGAAGATCACAGTAGGGGATGTCTCGCTGGAGATGTTTGTATGGGAAGCTAGACTTGAGGGGAAAGCAGCATCCCAATGGTTATAAGCGCTGCCCTCCCCTCCATAATATTGTGAAGGAAGAAGGAAACATTCAGTGAGCATGGACCAGTTCAAGTCCTGGAAGCTGAAAGGCTGATATAGGAGAGCAGGGCTGCCTTGAGGGAAGAATTTGAGGCTGAAAGCCAACAGTAATGTTGCTGCCTTGCATGAGTTCTTTACTGGGCTAAGGTATCTTTCACTATCTGCTATAATAAAGACTGTTTTCAAAGCCAAGAATTTTTTTTAAAAAAAAAAAAAACTTGACAGACAGACAGACACACAACACACATCATATGACAAGAAGCAGACTGATTAAGAACAGTTTTCAGCATGTCCTCTTTGCTCTTTCTGTGATGTTGAACATCTGGGCAGTCCAGTAGTCAAGGTCACTGTAGAACACAAAAATGACATTTTTTACAGCAGCATTTTATATCCTATCTCCAGACATGAATTGTTACTACACTGAGGTTCTCGAAGATGCAGATGCAGGGGTGATCTTATCTCCTATCTCTCACTAAAAGAGTCTCCCACATTTTTCACAGGACTTAATCCTGAGATGGCGTGCCTGTGTTCAGAAATGGTCCCCACCACTGGCAGAAGAGTGGCGACGCGCGCCACCTGGGACAAGGGGACAAGACACAGTGCCTATATAAACCTAGAGGCTGGCATGCATGCATCCATAACCCCTTCCTCCAGAAACATTTCACCCAGAAAATTCCCCAGCCTGCTCAGAAGTGTCCATCGTTTATCCTGGGATTGGCAGTGGGGTCACCCCCAATCCTCCATCGAAACAGTTTTTGACCTAATCCGTTAGAGATATTTTATGGTCAATCGTACTTTTATTCTGAATCACAATTAATATCCTACTCATTACCCAGGTGTCACAATATTATTCATATTTTACTATTTGTATTGTGCCAGACATTACAGTAGGTGCTATGCAAACAGCAGAAAAGACAATTTATATAACAATTTACAAATGTGAAATCCTCTGTATTGGTTGTGACACACTCTACCTCAAAATAACACCCTGTACTTAAATTCCCTCTAACTGAGCAGCAGTGCAGCTGCCTATTAAGCCCCATGCAGGGGTTCAGGGCTGCAGCTAGGAAAGATACCTCTCCCACAGCGCGGACCTCCCAGGCGGCCCCAGCGTGGACCTGCCCCACACTTGCTGCAGTTGGGGGAGAGGAGCCCCTCCCTCGGCCCAGCCCCGCTGGAGCTGCCGCGTTCTGGGAGAGGCGCCTCTCCCCCAGCCCCGAGCTGCTGCTGCAGGAGAGGGCTGTGGGAAATCCTCTCTCCCCACCACAGCCCTGGGGTAGCCTGCATCCCTGGCCTGACCCCAACCTTCTTCCCCAGCCCTGAGCCCCCTCCTGCACCCCAATCCCCTCATACCTGGCCCCATCCCAGAGCCTTTACCCCTAGCCGGAACCCTCATCCCCCCAACCCTCTGCCCCAGCCCTGAACCCCCTCCTGCACCCCAAACCCCCCAACCCCACCCCCAGACCCTGCCCCTCCAGCCAGAGCTCGCACACACACACACACCCCAGAACCCTAGGCCTGTCCCACACTACGAACCACTCAACTAAATTCACATCACCTCCATATTGGTGCACATAAAATTCATTCCGCACATGGACGTAAAGAATGAGAGGGAACACTGCCCTGTACTCCCATATTCACCACTTGTATGTGGTTATGATATTTTGTACAAAGTACAATGTGAGATATCATTTGAAAAGCCATGATTTGCTGAAACTCATTGTCCTGTTTAAATGTGTGCATCAATGTATAGCAAGTGATGACATTTTGCTACATGTCTTGTTACTGAAACATGCTGTAAGTCTGGGAAATGCCCACACACTAACCTCTCAGAAAAAAAGAAGGGCCTATAAACAAAAGACCTGAATGTCATCCCCAGAGAGGGCTCAAGACTCACATAGGCAAAAGGTGTGAGCAAGAAATTTGCAATTCTCCTGAGACACACTATGTATTTCACAGCACCCCAGTTGGGTGGAGGGTTATGCCTGAAAGCAAGAAGAGTATAGATAGGGGACAGTGGTATCATCACTTCACCTGCCTCTCCTCCACCATCTTTACACAAGGAACATCGGGAAGACAAAGAAACTCCTTTGAGGCTATGGGAGGGACTGGTCCTAACTAGAACACGTTCTAGTTAGCAAGAACTGCCGGTAAAGTTTAGGAATTAGCTTGCAATTTTATATTTTATTTCCTTTTGTAACCAATTCTGATCTTCTATGCCAATACGACTTACTCACTTAAAATCTATCTTTCATTAGCTAGTAAATGTTTTATGTCTATTGTATTTTCAGCTGAAGTGTTTGGGGAATCTACTCAGGTTAACAAAGGGTGATGCATAATCAAATTTTGTCAAATTGACGGACCTTATGAGGCTGTACCGTTCAGTAAAAAACGGAACAGTGCAAGATGGTACATTTCTGGGGTGCAACGCTGGGACCAGGGATATGTGGGTCCTGCCCTATGTGTAATTCAAGAAGGGGCATAGCACTTCCTTTATTTTTAAATTCATGCTCAATTTCATACAGTCTGATTGAAGATGAGGGGTTGGTGAGGACTGCATGGGAGAAAGCCACAGTAAGCTGCAACAAAAACATGCACACTGTTCCATACTGCATTTGGAACAATTAACTCTGGAGAGAACTCACTTGAACAGTTATGTGCGGAAGAGAGTGTCAAGGGACTCCCAAGTCTTCAAAAGGATTTCTGTCCTTTAAAGGGATTTACACAAATCAATTCTTGGTCAGAACAGTAGAAAGACTTGCATCCAACTTATTAAACTCATTTGCAGTAAGATACTTAATTTTTGGAACTGAGACTTCTAGAAAAATGGTGGGTGGGAGAGGAAATCAGAATAAGCTACTATACTAAAACAACTGAAAACACAGAGACGGTGTAATGTCCTGGAGCTAGCATTTTAAAATATGCTTGTTTGGTTTTTACTAACACTTCATGTTTTAGTAAACATTCCCCTAGAACCTCTAAAAATATTCAGATTTAAAATTGTCTCTCTTTCTTAACACACTATACCTTACTGCTTACTAGCTTGGATGATAAGTTTGGTTTTCCTGACCACCAACAAAAGTATTTTCTCTCTATCATAAAATAATGGGTCTGTTCAAATATATAGTTTTGCTTAAAGTTTCTAGGTTAAAAATGGGACCTGAAATTGTGTGATTGATTACAAAAATACAAACAATAGAAGACAGGGGGAAAACAACAAACAGCCTCTTACTAGTCACTTTCTCTTCTATCAGCAGAGGCACATCTCTCCACCATTATAAAAAGTTTGAATATTTTGGAAAACTGGATCATATATTTCATGCAGGAATGTGTCTTAGGCTACAGAGAGTAGAAAATGCTGCAGTTCACTACTTTTCTATCACGACCTGGGCAACACTTTAGTGTGGCAAGCTGATGAGATCCTTGCTTCTCTATGGGTGAATCCTGGTGGAGTGGAGTTCCTGCACTCTGTTGGGGGCCAGTTATGATATTCCTCCTCTATATGTTATGGATTATGTAGGTATCAGATTGTTGACATCTGTCAGAAGAGCAAAGTCAAAATGAGCACTGACAGTCTTGCTCTCTATCAAATGACCTTTGGTTGAACACACACTAGCATGGAAAATAGTTTTCATCCTGATTCTTCTGTATCTAGTTGAGGGCTTTGAGATCCAAGGACAACTCTGATTCATCCTAACTTCTTCAAAACAAAAAAAGAAAACTGAGCACAAAATCTCTACGGGGGGGACCTACTTTGATCATCCCTGTATATGCTGCTTTTGCTAGGCTGTGTATTGTAGTGGGGGAGGGATGTACCCGCTCTCTTATATCTTGTGTCCTACAACTCAAAAGGTACTATCTCAGAAACCTCAATTTGTGCCTTTGGAGGGGTGGGAGCTGAACTGGTCAGATTAGGGTGACCAGACAGCAAATGTGAAAAATCAGGACAGGGGGTAGTGGGTAGTAGGAGCCAATATAAGAAAAAGACCCAAAAATCGGGAATGTCCCTATAAAATCGGAACATCTGGTCACCCTAGGTCAGATGGGTAAGAAACTTCCATCTTGAATTTGTTTTCTGCTTGTTCCTCAGATTGAAACAGGGACTTTCTCTTCAGTGCTGAAATATGAGAAGAAGAGCAAAAGCAACCAAAAAAATCACAGGACTAGAGAAAGAGGAGAGAAAGTCATCAAAATGGTGGTCCCAGAGGAAAACCACACTGTAGAACAACCAATGATGGGCTGAAATTCACCTTCACTTTAATAAATAATAATAATAATAAAAACCCACCACACACATACACACACAAACTGATCAGTTATAGTTTGATAATATTACAGTTCAGAAAATCATAGGAAGTAAGAAAATACTAAATACAAATTTCCTGTTTATTTCCAGATGCAAATAAAGTGGCTTTAGAATGTTAGACAAAACTTTATCGATAGCTGTAGCCATCAATATACCCATGTCAAGAAACACAAGTGCCCTGGTAAACAAGCCGGGGTTCACATTGCTGACAATCTTTTCGTCTATTTTTCCTTTTTTTGTAATTGTATTTCATATTTGCAAACCAAATTTCAAATACAGTATTATGTTTTTAAGGATTATCACATTTCTTGGGTGGTCAGAAGTTTTTGGCATTTAGCTTAATGCTTCAGAATGCATTTGAAGCATATAACAATTTTCAATCAAAAACACCTATGTCCAACTGTTAAGATTATTTCACTCGTTAATAGATTTGGTGTCTGTTCAACCAGACAACGTCAAATGTGTGATTTATGTGCCTGTTTAAACATTACATTTCCCATTTGTTTTATCCTGTTTAGTGATCACTTTTTCTAGGTCAATTAAAATATAAATTTTTAATAACTTCTGAAGAGTAACTGCCATATTTATTCACAATTAACACTCAATGAGTAATCCCATTAAACCCAGAGTTACATATTACTCAGCATGAGTAATGATAGCAGAATCTGTCTCTACTAACAAACTACATAAACTTCAGTCATTAAAAACTGAAATCTCCCACTTCTAATAGGTCATTTTAAAAGGTTTGATAGTTGTAATTTAATTGCTTTATGTGTTATGGTAAAGAAAGGATTCAGAAATTACTATTGTTCCATACACAATTTAGCGTAAGCACAAAGACAGACTTGGTGACAGCTGTCAGAAACAAACCTGGACAAAAAAGGGAAAAAGAGACAAAGCCTCCACCCTGAGTTACCACTAGGAGTCAGCTCTGTACAGGTCAGGACTCTAAGTACTTGAGTTTATTCAATATTTATAGAATACTGTATAGAAAACCTAATGTTATAGGACGTTTTAACAATCACTTATTTTCCATGCACACAGGACAGTCAGAGTAATGCAATCTTCCTAGTACATTATGAACCTAAATTGTTTGCATGAAAAATGCTTCTTTTCAGATAGTTAAGTTACTGCCTGATCAGCTAAGGGAGCAATCATTATCAAAACATTATGAAATTGAGAGAGTTAAACAGAAAGCAAATCACAATGCTTATTTGAACTACTCATACACGTTGATGGATTGTAGATTAACTGTAACCACTCAGGAACAGGCCTAGATGTCACTGCGGACAGCTCAGAGACAAGTATATAGTGCACAAAAAGCAGTCAAAAATGTAAACAAGATATAAGGCAGTATTACGAAAAAGACAGATGATACTACTGCAAATATAGTGCCATTAGTACTACCGTCAGTGTAGGATACAGCAAACAGGATATAGCAAAAGTACACAAGGTCCAAAGAAGGGTAAGAAAAATTATCAAAAGTACGGAAAGGCTTCAATGAGGGAGACTAAACATTTCTCTAATCTTAATTTACAGTGGAGATGTAAAAGAGTTGATATAATATAGGTATATAAAATAATAGAAGACAGAGACAGTCAATGGGAGCGCTCCTGTTTACCCTCTCTTACATTATAAGAGCAAGGACAAACCATTAGGGAAAAAAAGAAATCTGAAGACCCATAAATATGGTCTCTAAATGTTTAATATCATGAAGTTTCTCTTAGTAGTTGAGCATCTTGCAGGCTTTATTTACTTTACAAGTATATCTTAATTCTCTTCCCACTTGTTTTAAAAATATATAATTGTTAGACCTAGCTTTCACACTGAGTTATCCGTTTTGTTTAGAATGGAATAAAAATAAATCCTTTTTTACAATATATAACCAATCAACTTGTGGAATTCACTACCTCCTGACATTATTGAAGCTGAGAACTTAGCAGGATACAAAAAGGAACTGGACATATACAGTTACCCTAGCTAGAATAAAAATGTTCAAGAGATAGACTACTGAATTCCTGGGGTTAAGAAGAAATATTCTGGACTATAGGCTGTTATTACATAATTGTCCATTATGGATGTCTTACAGCATCCCTCTGAAGCATTTGGTGCTAGCTAAATTTGGAGAAAGGATTTCACATTAGATGAAACACTAGATTTTTGTTTTAAAGAAAAGAAGAACATAGTTTAAAATAATTTTGGTTGCTTCAGAAACCGACATCCTTGGTTTTGCTTTATATGAGGTATCATTAGATGCACAGTGAACAAATGTCTATTACCATCTCATGGCGTCGCTTCGTGAGTAGCATCAACCAAAATGAAAGCAGACCGAAAAAACATAGGCTCATGTTTTAAATGATAATCAGACTGAAAGAGCTATCCTCTAATGGGGCCCTTTTCAGGGCCAGCACCAGAAACCCTAGACATGGGGTTGTTTCTAAAGATGTTGCATTTTAATACGGAGGAGCTATCGGCAGTGAAAAGAGCTATCCTGCTCCACTTAGTTACAAACACTGAAACACATATTATCTTGCTTCAGGAGATGTGCAGCTTCCAGTTGCAGGCTACACCGTCATGGGTCATCACTATCACAAGCAGTCTGGGATACCATCTTAGAGAAAGGTTGTCACTATGTCAACATCTGTAGAGCCCTCCGCGGATACAAATTTATATTCAGAGATGCGGATATCCATGGATATAAAGCGGATATCTGAGATGCTGCAGGGCTCTACCAGGAATCGCAGCGGCAAAAGCAGCAGCACGTCAGGCCGCCACTCACAGGAGCCAGCGCCCAGCCCAGGCAGCTCCTCTGGCATGGCTGTACCACCCCCAGCCCTGCCCACTGGGGCCGGCACTAGGCTCACCAGCAGCAGTCCCTGGTCGTGCTAGTGTTCACAAGCGGCTTGCATGCTCCCAAACAGGAGTCCCTTCCATGCAGTGGTTTGCGTCTCCTGCAGAGTTCTAGACATCTGGTCCAAATGACTTCGTAGAATGGCAGGCAATAAAGGTAAACAAACCTATTCTGATTAACATCTACAACCCTCCATCAGTTAACTAGCCAAACCCTGCTCTGCCCACCTTTCTAGGATCTTCCATCTACTGTGGTGACTTCAATTCCCACTATGTCAATCTGTGATACCCTGACAACAACACAGACGGAGAGTGATTAATGGAGTGGACTTCAGTCGCTGACCTACAGCTCCTCTATGATCCAAAGCAAATGCCAAGCTTTCACAGTAGTAGATGGGTAACAGGCTCTTCATCCACCATTGTCTTTTCATCTTCCAGGCAACTGGTTCCAGTGGTCAAATGTGGAAGGTGCTTGAAGCTTTCCCAAAGTCTCAGCATGGGCTCTCTTTGATCACCACGGGCCTGTGGATATCAACAACAAAACAGCTTACAGAAGGCCCAGTGGAATTATCAGAAAGCTCAGTGGGAGGTCTTTCAAGCAGAACTAGAGATGTCAGTCAGTGAACTGGCCATGAACTTCACATGTCCAAGCAATATTAAACAACTCCTATCAAACTTCTGCAAATTACTTCAAGCAGCTGCTAAAACAACTGATCCCTAGAGCACTGATTTTCAAGATGGGGGGCAAGGGGAACTATGAGGTTATCGGGGTGGTGGGGGATGCAAAGACCTGACTGGTTAAGAATTTTTTCTTGTTTCTTCAAAATATTGTTGATAAAATAAGAATTCCTCTCACCAGTTGAGTCTCCTGCTCCAGTTCCTGCTGTGAGGCCAGAAGAACAAGAAGGAAAGAGAGATGAGTAGTGAGGGGCACGGCCTCTCCCTATGTAGGAAGCGTATGTGTGGAGGGAGGGGGGCTTTCCAGCTTACTGGCCTCTTAGAGGCTGATACGCATGCTGTCCCTTGGGAGCTAGTTCCTCCCTGCCTGCACAGGCTCTTGTGCGTGTGTGCCAGGGATAACATCAGGGCCAGAGGAGCCTGCAACCTGTGAGTGATTCTGAGGTTCTCAGGGGCAAGGGCACGAAGGGGGGCGCAGCCAGACTGCATTCTGATGGGGCCACCCACCTGAAGAAAGTTCTAGGCAAGGGATTGTTGCAGGGTACGGAGCACTAGGACATCCTGGCCAGAATGGGGTCCTGGACCCCACACATCCATGGACATACTGTCTCTTAGAAACGGGGGGTGCACATGGGATATGAATCTCCCAAAGGGGCTCAGCAAAAAAAAACTTTGGGAACCTCTGCCCTAGAAGCTATCACTGACAGTATGTTCCTGTGTGGCCAGAGGCAATTACTCTCTACAAGGAATTCAAATCTGCTGTTACTAAGAGCAAGGAACTCAATCCATTACTGGCTCAAACCAGGCATGATTGATGGTGAGAGAAAGTCACAAAGACGTACTTTATTCATTCTAGCCAAAAAGTGTAGCAGACCATCAAAAGATTTTCTGGAGATTCCAGCCTCAGCAAAAAAGAGAGTTTTCCAGTCACCACAATCATCATCACACCCAGCTAGTGGCTAATGGCCATATACAGAACTTGGGTAAGTCTTTCAGCTGTGCAGACAAAACTGAAATACAGAGAGGTGGGAGGCTCCTAGTGTGGATTTGAACTTGAGGGTTCCTTTTTCAGACAAAGAGGGACTAGGCCATAAACCTTATGAAAACAGTAAAGGCTCTAGGCCTGGATTATATAAATATGGAGTTTCTAATTCACCTAGGACCAAAAGCTGTCTGCTTTGGTTCCTCAACCAATGTCTCCAAGATAACTGCATCCCATAAATCTGGTGCAGGGCAAAGTTCGTAGACATTCTGAAACCAGGAAAATCCCTGGAAAACCTCAAGAGCTATGGAACCACCTATCTCCTTTATGTCACGTACAAGCTATCGAGAGACTGACCCTGATGCATATCAATAAGGCTACTGAACCACACTGCCCTTCATTCAGTCTAGCTTCAGACAAGGACTGCATAACCAAGATCAAGTCATCTGCCTAACATAAGACATGGAAGATGCCTTCGAGAAGGGCAAGAAAGTTGGTGCCGTTCTGGTTGATCTGTCACCTCCATATGATACTGTTGGCCAGCAAGTTGTTGCAGACTATTTCTTGCAATACCATGGTGTGGTTCATTATGGAAATGATAACGAATCAAAGCTTCATTTTGCAAACTGGAGACAGTCAGCGAACTTAGTCATCTCCATAATGCAAGGATCTGTTCCACCTCTTCTCCTTTTCAACATATGCACTGATGATCTAACAACAACTAAGGCTGATAAGTGCATATATGTAGATAACATAATTTGCTGATGTAGTAAACCACCACACAATACTGAAGAGCCGCTCATCCAGGACATGAATACTCCGGCCACTTGCCTTCGTCAGCAGAGACTTACATTAAGTGAGTCTAAAACAGTGGCCATAACCTTCTATCTGAAGAACTGCCCAGCCATCCAACCCATACAGGCTGTGTTGAGAATGTTCACTCCCTTTCCAGCCAGCTGACACTTACTTAGGAGTGAAACTGGACCACACTCTAACATATTGGTCCTATCTAGAATAAGTGAAGAAAAAGATCACCTCCCATACTTCCTTGATCTAGAAGCTAGCCGGGACATCCTGGGGAGCACAGGCAAATGTTTTACAAACCTCAATCCTAGTACTGGTATTTGCTCCAATAGAATATTGTGGAGCAGTTTGGGACAGAAGTTGGCATATGCGTCTTGATATGGAACTGAATACAGCCTCTCATGCCATTAGTGATTGTCTTAGCCACCAATGAACATAAAATGTATACCTGTTGACTCACATCTTCCTCAGAACTTTGATGAGATGCTGTTTCCCTTAAAACCACATGAAGGGCTATGGTAGATGAAAACAGCCTGCTACATGCAAGGCTAACAATGGTTCCAATGGGGGCAAATAAGCAATACACACTTCCTATAAGATCTGGCCACCTCCACAAGAAAACACCGACATTTGCAGTTCCTGCTGCCTTGCCACAACTGAATTCGAAACACCCTTTTGTGACAAACATTCATGTCCAGGGCTAACGGCCTAGTGCCAATCTCAGATGAACAACAGAACATTGGGGCCAACAGCTATGTCCTCGCAGAGTGGCAGCAACTCTGGGATAGAGAGCCAGGTATGCTGATGAATTTCAGAATCCCTAACTTACATTGCCTTTTGCAATCCGGAACGCAGATCCTGGACCAGACTTAATAGGCTGCTGATGGGAACAGCAAGAATGGCAGCCACAATGTAGAAATGCTTGGCCCAGTTTTCACAGCATGACTATGGAGCAGCGCTGCAGACCGTCAAACAATTAGAAGTGCACAGTCAGAAGACTGCAACACCTTGCTACCCTTGATGAGGCAGCAGTTAGATGGCTGAACAATCTAGATATCAATTTGTGACATACATGAAAAAAGATTATATACATATTACTACAGTGCACCTATATCACAGATTCAGGAACAACTTTAATTCTTTTGTGAGAAAGTATAACCAAAAAGATTATGAGAAGGTACAGAAATTGTACTTTCACTATACATTTTTTCTTAACAGAACCTGCAGTCATTCACAATATTGCCACCACAGATATCAAGTGAAATTGTTTAATTATGTCTAGTTCGGGGGCAAGTGTGATTGGGACCACAAAGATATTACAATAACCCACTGTCTAGTGCTTCATTCAAAAAAAACCCTTATTTAACATAAAAAAATGTTTTCTGTATCATCAAAAGCAATGTAGAAGCCACCTGTTGTATTTTCAAATCAAAAAATTCATTTTTAAAGTATGTTTCCAAATACAAGAGTATCAAACAATATGGGGGAAGGGCTCCCTTTTGTTATACCAAAAGGTTTAGCTTACATTTCACTCACAAATTCTGCCCTATGGCTTTCTTACGTTGTTTCCCATCTATATTATTGAGGGCATTTATGCTGCCAATGATGACCCAGGTTTTCATTTAAAAAAAGAGATTTCAAAACTGCTAGCCATTTGTCTGGGTTTTGTTATATGTAAAACATGGACTGCTATTATGTTCCATCCAAAAGATATCTTAATCCTAGGAGTGCAAACAATGAAATGACTGCTGTCCAGACTGGTAGACCTAAAAGAGATTTACAATATTTATTTTGGGTTACACATGTTCATGTGATGACAGCCAGTTAATGCTGTGCCATCCATTGCACAGTACCCATTATTTCCTTGGTTCTGAGTAGCAGATTATTGAAGTATAGAAAAGTGTGATCTGAGTGCTTAGTGGAGCACAAGTCTCCTATTTCAATACCTGGCCTACTCACAGGACATGGGCAAATAGGTAAAATCGAGGGATGGCTGGTTAACCATCAAGCAATCTTTAAAATTAAATAAAAAAGCAAAATACTGTAATGCATAGGCAAAAGGGTACTATAACAAGAACTCTGTGACTTAACTCCAAAGGCTCTTGATTTTACTGTTGTGTCTTATTCTGACCCAGCACTAAAACATTATTTAGCTCTATATCAATCAATCTGCCAATATAATCTATCTATCTATCACATTGGGGGGGGTGTCTCTCTCTCTTTTTATATATATAATTACTAGTTCTTTTTTAAGGATGCAGTGTTAACTATAATAAGACAACTACAACAGTTCATGATGCTTAATGCCTAAGGCTAAACCAAAGTGCAGTTTATCACCTTTTACAGTCTGCTTGCAGGTTTTTGACTGTAGTGATTTGGGAACAAGTTTTGCATTTTTATTACTTATAATTAAATACATACTTAATTTCTATTACTATTGTTTAAAATGATAATAAAAATATAATTAACAGATTTTAAGACTTCTCAAATTGGTACTAATCAAAAGATTGTTTTGACCTTACAACCACACTAAAATTTAATACATCTGTCATTAGAGAAAGATTTTGCTGTACATGTCAGTATACTGGATGTATTTTTGGCTTACTTTTTACATATAGTTTTCCTTTAATTATATAGGTTTTCAAACCAGTTATATAAAAATATGTAAAATTAATTCCTATGTTAGAGAGACAAAATGGGTGACGTAATATCTTTTATTGGACCAACTTCCATTAGTAGGGTTGCCAACTTTCTTCTTACACAAAACCAAACACCCTTACCCTGCCCCTCCTGAGACCCCGCCAAGGCCCCACCCCCTCTCCGCGGCACCACCCCCACTCACTTAATTCCCCACCACCACCCTCATTCACATGCTCATTTTCACTGGGCTGGCTTAGGGGGTTGGCGTGCAGGAGGGGGTGAGGGTTCCAGCTGGGGATGCGGGCTCCGGGGTGGGGCTCCAGGCAGCACTTAGCTCAAGCAGCTCCCGGAAGCAGCAGCATATCCCTCCTCTGGCTCCTACGCAGAGGCACGGCCAGGCGGCTCTGCATGCTGCCCCATCCACAAGCGCTGCCCCTGCAGTTCCCATTGGCTGGGAACCGCGGTAGGGGCGGTGCTTGGGGTGGGGACAGTGTGAAGAGCCCTCTGGCTGCCCTTACGCATAGGAGCCGGGGTGGGGAGGGGACATGCCAGCTGCTTCCCACGAGCGATGCAGAGCCTAGCAGGGAGCCTGCCAGCCCATCTGCGCAGTGTCGCCAACCAGACAGTCAATGGCCCGGTCAACACTGGAGCCGCCAGGATCCCTTTTCGACTGGGTGTTCCGGTCAAAAACCGGATACCTGGTCACCCTATCCGTTGGTCAGAGAAAGAAGCACAACATTTGAGATAAACAATATGTAAAACTAAAACTACAGATAATATGAAATTCAGCAAAACAGTGGAATCATAATTCAATTTATCTATCTATTTTTGACAAGCTTAGTATTTTTCTCTGGAAGGCCATTTTGCTAAATTAAGCAATGTATTAACCTTCTTCGTTGTTATGCAATACTTTCCAAATTTGATACACTGAGCAACATTTAATTTTACTTTTAAATAAAATTATACTGGGTGTGATTCTTAAAATAAAATTTCACAGAAGTTTCCTTTAGTTATATTAAAACTAAAAGGGATTGGTATTCTTCACATATACAACTATAGTATAAGCAAACAGTGACGTCTATTTGTTAGTTGTGTACACTGTACCATAAAATACATTATTTGAAAATATTACAACTAACTTAGTCTACATCTTTTCTGTAAATTTCATAACCAAGGACAATGTGTGAAATGGAGCCAATAGACATTTGCATTTATGAGAATACCGATTTTTAAATGCCCTATGGATGTATACAGAGAAGACGTAAGTTAAACCTGACCATCATTTCCAGTGTCTAAGTACTACACCAGCGATTCTCTAACTGTAGCAACCAAAGGACCCCCATTTTGATTTAAAAATTTTTGGGGACACCCAAGCCGAGCTGCTCGGCCCTTGCCCTGTCCCCTTCCCCAAGGCCATGCTCCCACTCACTCCATCCCCCCCCCATCAGTCACTCTCCCCCACCTTCACTCACTTTCACCAAGGTAGTGCTACTAAGTAAATGGAATGCCGCATTTTGTACTAGTTAAAGTTTTTTCAAGGTGTGTGGATTCATTCCTAGACATAGGGTGTGATGCAAAGCCCATTTGAAAACACTGGGAATCTCTCGAATTACTTCCATAGGCTTTGGATATAGATCCATCATGAGTTACTAAATGAGCATCCGTGGAGGTCACACAGTATATGGGATTACTATAGACATATCTATGTCCAATAGAATGGAGCACAGTCTTCTTCCCAGCTCTAAGTGAGCCTTTTTCAGTGTATATTTGAGTATCCAAAAGCACTGAGGAGTCCAAAAGGAGCTAGAGACTTCAAACTGATGTTACAATCAGCAGGTCCTGTAGCTACATAAGCAGATTGTCGTCTGTATTATGGTAACACCTAGAAGCCACTAACCAAGGATGAAGGCCCTCTTATGATAGGTACTGCACCCACGTATACCAAAAAGAGGGTCCCTGACTCAACAAGATTACAATTTAAGAATGCCAATAGAATTTCCACGAGATGCCATTAACAGATTCTCACTTAGTGACTTGCAGTAGAGGAAAGTTCACAGGAACTGTCTAAGCTCACAAGGGTCTGGGAGTTGCAACCAAAATGCTCTACTAGCATTTACTGCTTCTTTCATATGGCAGGTATAGAGCAACTACAATTTCACCTGCAGTTGATCAGAGCCATATGGCTACATCAGGAGTAGCAGAATTTATTGCAGTAATGCCTCCTTCATATTTATAAATTGGGCAGTAGGTAGTGATATGTTCGATAGCCGGTTGTGGGGAACCACACTTGCACACCGGGGAGTCCTTGATTTTCCATTTGTGCATTAGATATCCACATCTACCGTGGTTGGTTCAAATTCGGTTCAGAGTTGACCAAGATGATTGCGGAAGGTCAAACCCAGGAACGTTCTGCATGGAACCAGCCACAAGGTGCTTATTTTTAAAGTCTTGTTTAGTCCAATCTGCTTTCCAAGCCTCCTCCTGGGTCATAGCCTGATTGTATGAGGCTAAACTAATGTTCCCAGAAAGGCTTGCAGGACTTAAGACGCTGTGTGTGGTGGTGGGGGGGGGGGGGGAGGGCACTGTCAAAGTCTTGGTGAATAAGAAGACATCTCTTTTCCTGCATTCACTGAGCTTTCCAGAATGTCGCAACAGTTCGGTGTATCAAAGGAGGAGCGATGTTAGACAAAACAGGTAGGCATGGTGTTGGAGATGACTTAAAGGTTCCCATAATGCACCACATCACTGTATTCAGCTGGGTATCCACAAGTCGCATGAAGCTGCATCTGCTCCATACCAGTCTGGAAGATGGCAGCCTTCACGGGGCCCACTTATGAATTCATGATGAATGCCATCAACTTAGCGACCAAACATTGCTCAGCGATCTCCCGGTCATCGGAACAGCAACTCAACATATCCTAGCACTTACTGAAAATGGAGGAAGAGTACAGACTAGGAAGTTGCAAGACAGTGTAACTTGTTCACTAATAAATTAACAGTTATACCAGTTCCTAGATTATTTATTTTAAAAAGGGAAAATCCTAGTAAAAACAGAGTTTTCAAAAAAAAATAGAATTATGCCAAGGATAGTTGAGGAAAGCACTTCAAATTACCTCCCCACCTGGGACCAAGTGTAACATTTTATCAATTATGGGTCTGTGGACATACTCATCACAGTATGGAAATAGGCACCCACATTCCAAGATATGGTTTGCACATCGGATGCACAAAGTGACATCAGCTCTTTCAAATCTATGTAACATAGAAGAGGCAATGAAAGTCTCAACTTAACAACGGATGTTGACTTGAGTCATCTTTCTTTGTTACTACTTAAGAGAAAAAAAATACTAAACCACATACTGGAAAATAAAAATAATTTTAATCTAAATTGGAACAAAATAGGGAGTTGTCATGCTTTGCAAGTCCAATTTACATTAAATTTCTCTTGTTCGAGCTGGGTAACCAAAATATATTTTAAAAAACATTCCAAGCCTCTGTTAAGCAACTTGTGAACAGGAACAAGGTAAGTGGAAGAGAGAATAAATAGTATACCAAGTAACTGTCAGAATGCTGCTCTATGCAGAAGATCAGAAGTAATGTTGCCATATCAAACAATTGACTGTGATACAGTATATTATAAATAACATTTGGGCTTGCTTTGCAGATTTCTGGTTTTGTTTTGTCAAGCCTAGTTTGGCTACAATACAACATTTACAAGATTTTGCTTTAATAATATGTCAGTGTTTTATTTATTTTAAAAATACAATTTAAAAGAGGATCTTGCAAAATCATTGGTGATACCACAGTAAAGCTTGGTTATTGGGTGTAGTGTGCAGGTGCTGATTGGTGTTGGTGGCCTTTGATATACAAGAGGTCAGATTAAATGACCTACGGATCCCTTCTGACCTTGACCTCAAGGATTCTAATAAATTCATGTAGCAGAAAAGAGACAGACCTACAGTAAATCTCTCTGTTAAATGCATATTGGGATATTCTGTACAGACTGATAGGAATCTTCACATTCTCAAACAGTCAGTAAATATTATACTGTTACTCCTTGGTGATACAAATTGGACATGATGTAACAAGATATAGTGCTCCTTAACATTCACAGACAAAAACTAGGATAAAATGGAGTTAGGGCTGAGAGTAAACGCACCCAGGAACTTCAGGTAAGGTTAAATTTAAAATAAGTCCGACACAGTAAGATGTGCAAATACACAGTTAAAGAACCTCAACAACCTTAACTCAGCTCTATAGTGACACCATGCAATAATTGTATGATTATGATTACGGCATTTTAGTGTTTTTGATTGTGACAGAATGCGCCCTTGTATTCACATCCTACACACTACTGTAATAATCTTTGTACATGACATGTCTTGTGAGATATCATTTGAAATATCAATTTGTTAATCAGTAATATCATGCTAAAATGCATGTAGCAACATGTTTGTAAAGTTATGAACATAAGCTGAAATCATGATTGAAGTGTGTTTCCCAGATAAGTCTAGGAAGTGGCTAAACTAGTTTCTTTAAGACAAAGGGCAAGCTGATGCCCCCAGTGAGGTATCAACAAAGCTATCACCTATCAAGTAGCCATTCTTTGGCAAGAAAGGAGGGCAGGTACAAAGATCTGCAACTCAGCAAAGAAACAGCATGACGTCTTCTTCATCCACCAGACCCCCTGTATCTTGGTTCTCACCCGGAAAAGGTTTTCAAAGAGGGGCTGAAACTATAAAAAGGAGGGGCAAACACCCCAAGGCACTCCTCTTTCTCTCTGCCCATCTCATTCTCTCCACCTGAGAAGATAAAGGTAACAGCTGTTGGACTCTGTGAGAGGAGTCCTGACCCGCACGTTTGTTCAGTAATGCTGTTGGACGCATGTGGTGAGAAACTTTGCTTTGAATTCTGACTTTTATGCCTCATTGCTTGTACTCACTTAAAATCTCTTTGTAGTTAGTTAATAAATGTGTCATTGTTTTATCTAATCCAGTGTGTTTAACTTAAAGTGTCTGCATAACCCCATTTCAGGTGATAAACTGGTGTATATTATTTCTTTAAAGGAATAATGAACTTAATATATTTGCACTGTCCAGGAGAAGGCTGGGCAATGCAAGACATACATTTCTGGGGAAAGTCCAGGGGTCACCTTGCAGTATTATCCAGACTGGCAAGAGCCAGCATGTAACCCAGTTGTGGCTGGCAGGCTGTAGTTACACACAGACACTCAGGGTGTGAACTGCATGCTGGAAGGCTGTTTGGGGGTGGTCCAGCTGGAAGCTATTACCTGTAAGGCATTGTAAGGCACCTAAGGTTGCAGGGCAGGGGTGACACAGCCCCTCACTGGTCTGGATTGTACCCTGGTACGTCACAGTGATCCCAGATTTCTATACCTTGAGATGTTCATACCATATGAGACTGAAGCCAAGCTGCACACAGGCAAGAGAGTAGCCTCCTTCATTTGGAGGAGGAGAAGGAGCATTGAGCTAGTTGGGAAATTTCTGAAGAAACAGTTTTTTACTAAAAAAATGTTGATTCCTCCAAACTGAAACTGTTCAGAGGAAAGGGTTGGTTTTGATTAATCTCCCAGTTCAAAATTTTTTGGGGAAAAAAAGTTTCAAAAAATGTTGAACTGTCCTGTTACAACATTTTATAAACAAGAAGCTTAATTTTATTTGAAGTTACTTTTCTTTTTGAAATTTTAGTTAATTTGTATACTAATAAAAGATACCTTTTTTTAAAAAAGATTGAAATTGAAATGAAATGTTTCAAAAATTACCTAAATGAAATATTTTGACCAATTTTTTTTGATGGTCAGTTAAAAATTGTGATTTCAACTTTTTGTATTGTTTTGGGAAGGAAACAAATTTGACTTGTCAAAACCTTTATGGGACAGGTAAACCACTTCCTGCAGAGCTCTAGTGGAGAGAAACACACTGAGGAGCAGGTGAAAGAGGCAGAGACCATCATTGAAAAGGACAGCCTGTGGCTTCAGTTTCACTGTGAATAATGGGAAATGGCAGGAATTTGAAAGACAGGGATACTTTTTAGAATTCTTTGAAAATTAATTAGCCAGCACTGCTGAAAGAGAAACAGTCCAAACAGTCCAAAACCAAAAGTTCTTCAAATGTAGCCCATGCAGGATATTTCAATGAGTTAGCAATAAGGGAAGCTTAAAGACGATGTTATCCTGTTACTAAGATAATGAAGCAGGCACACACACAAATGTTTGACATCTAGTGCTAAATTTTTACAAGACTCATTTTTAACTTAATTTTAACTCAAACATATTAGTAGATTTACTTGTAAGGTTTCAGAAAAATTATTCCACGAAGCATTACAATTTTGGGAAGGCTAAGTTTTATTTTTCACACACAACAAAGATGACTCAACTCAAATTTAAGTGTAGATCTGCAAATGGTGCTTCCACAATATTCACTCTCTCTGCCAAATATACACGGACACACCCACTCTATGCATATGTGTATATAATTAAATATCCAATACACATATGTATGATGTATGTTTTCTATTTTTCAGGAAAGAATCTCTCTCATGCTACCTTTTGTTGACTGGAAACAGTTTGATCAAATTGAAATGCCTTTTTTGGCCCCATATTGCAAGCACTCCACTGCTTCATAAAATCACTATAAAGAGAGGATAGCTGATGAAGAGTTCATGCTCTGGGAACTTTAAATCTCCAGAACATAGGGAATTATAATGGCCGGAGGGTGCAGAAATTGTTAACCCAGAAAAGCCATGTGTGCGCTGAGTGAAAACCTGACCCCACAGAAGTCAATAGCAACGTTCCTGTGGACTTAAAAGAGGCATGACAAATCCTCCTAGCATTCCACAAACTCTTCTAGCACCACAACACCCACCTATCTATGGAAACTCTTGTTGCTACTTCCACTCCCCAGTGGCAAGTGACTCTGTAGACCTGCTAAGTTTCACACAGAGGTGTTACTTCAGACTTCTTCTGGGATCCCACAGTGCAGACAAAAGCAGGAATGGACTGCAGTGGGAAGTAGTCATCCTTATAACAATATAAGCAGGATGCACACCAGCAGCACAGAGCTCTCTACACACAGAGAGCAGGGTGAGGGAGGAAGTAACTGCTCTTGACTAAGCAGTCCAATGAGAGAAATGGAAGGACTAACACACAGAGGGCGGGGGGAGAAAAAAAAGACCCAGGCACTAGACTGGATCTTGAAGATATCAGACTTTAGTACCCATGTCTGCCACAGATTCCCAGTGTGACCAAAGGCAAGTGGCAATCTCTCTGTGCCTTAGCTCCCAATCTGTAAAACACAGATAATATTTCCATACCTCATAGGGTTGTTGTAAGGATAAAGTCATTAATGTTTCTGAGCAGCTCAGTTGCTATACTGATGGAGCCATATAAATACACACACATCAGCAATTTACTGCCATCAGCCACCCTACAGGGAAGAAACTTTTGAATTAATTCCTTAATTGCTGCTCTTAATATTTTTACAGTGCACACAAAGTTGAATGTTGTTCACATTTCTGCTATCTGACCATGTGCTACTGTCACGCAGCCCTTATGGGGGTATTAGCTCCTCACTGAGGCTATGTCTACACCTTAAACACTAATCAGCATAGCTGCAGCTGCGCCGCTGTAGTGCTTCAGCGTAGACACTCGCTACAGCAATGGTTCTCCCTCACTGTGGCTAATCCCACCCCTGAGAGATGCAGCTATACTGATGTAAGTTGTCAGTGTAAACCAGCCTATACAGAAATTTCTTAGATGTTAAATATATATGTAGCCCAAGAATTTCAAAGCTGACTACTGATTTGAGGTGCCCAACTTCAGACACCTTAAAGGGGCCAGGTTTTCAGTGACAGGTTGAGCCTTATGAAAATTAAGGCCTTTTAAAGTTGGGTTACCTAAAATCACAGAGGTCAGCATTGAAAACCTTGACCTCAGAATATGTCTTTGTTTTCTTTAAAAATAATGTATAAGCTATTCTAGTAAGCACAATTTATATAGCCCTCTTCTAACTGTGCAAAATGTTATTCCAAAATTAAATATCTTAAAAATATAGACCAGGATTTTCAAGACCACTCAGCTTTTGTCTAATTCTGCTCCCAAAGAAGCCAATGGTAAAACTCCCATTAACTACAATGGGTGCTGAATTAGGCCAATGCTAAATTCTTTTTAAAATCCCACCCATAAATTCTGGGAAAATTTTCTACCAAAGCCTTCTTAAAAAAAAACAAAACAAAAAAACAACACACGTATTATCTGGTATAAAGCTCTTGTGCATGCCCTATGTGATTACATTTATTACTGTTTAATGTTTATTTTACAACACCACCCAGAAAGTACAATCACGATAAAGCCCCATTGTTATATGCACCTGTAGCAGGGTGGTCCCCTGCTCCTGCCCTGAAGGGTTAAAAACAGCCCTGGGAACGGGCTGTGGCTGGAGAAAGCAGCTTTTAGGTCCAAACCCTGGCTGATTGGGGGAATTGGCTACAGCTGGGGCCACGCCCCAAACTGAGCTACAGGGCCTTATAAGAAGGCCAAGAAGCCAGGAGCAAAGAGTCTCCCTCTGCCTGTAGAGGGAGAAGGGCCTGGCTGCAAGGAGCTAGATACAGGGTACCTGAGTGGAGTAGGGCTGGGGAAAGGCAGAAGGGCTGGGGAACTCCAGCCTGGAAAGCCCCAGGCTGCGGCCTAGCACAATGCCAATAGGTACTGGGGGTTGCTGAGGGCAGCCCAGGGGTAGGCAAAGGCAGCAGGTCCAAACCCAACCTTGCCAGTGATGAGTGGCTGATACTGCAGTCTGCCCCAGGGCATGGGGGCTAGACGATGACTGGCAGTAACCTTATACTGAGGCGAGGTGGGAATAGTGGGTGGGGGTTCCCCGGGGAGGGGAGACCCTAAGACTAAGGGGTTACTGCCAGGGGGCAGCACCCCCAGATAAAGGGGCACCGGATCCTGGGAGGGACATGGGGGCCAGAGGACAGGTGGATCACCAGCCTGCAGAGGGTGCTCCAGAGCCGGGAATGAGCTAATTCCCGGAAGTCACCAGCAGGAGGCGCCGCAGGGGTGAGTCCGCATGTCTACAGCACAATACAGACATACAAGATGATGTGGTCCCTTTCCCAAAGACCTTAGAACAGTGGCGGACAACCTCTTCCCACAGCTCCCATTGGCCGGGAAAGGCGGCCAATGGGAGCTGCAGGGGGGGGGTTGTGCCTGCGGACGGTCAACGTCAGCAAAATGTCTCACAGCCCGCAATCAGATTACCCTGATGGGCTGCAGGTTGCCCACCACTGCCTTAGAATGTAAAAGGCCGGAACAGCATGCTGGGATAATAATAATAAAAAAATTAACATCTTATTTAGCATTTATTTTATTTCTCTATGCAGAAAGGCAACCCTTACCTGACAGTGTGTTGCAACCCGCTCATTCTAGATCTGAAACACTCCAGAGTGTCTGATTTGGGAGACCCCCCAAAAAGGGCTCCAAGATTATCTTAAATTTGGCATGACTCCCCACCTGGCTATTGCAATTTTTTTCTTGGTTAGTAGAACAGTCCATTAGAAGAGCAGACTACCCCACAAACAGCCACAAGCTTCCCCCTGTTGCTCAGACATTATAAGCTCTCCATAAGTAGGAATTAAAGCAAATTTTACAAAGTATAAAAAAGCTTTGGCATCATTCTGGATCAAACTTGCTATATGAATATATGCTATTATGATATTATATTAAGGGAGAGATTTTCAACAGCATAATTAGGCACCTAATGCCCTTCTGTGCCTTTGGAAAATCTCCTCCTAAACAAATTGTCGCTGTCCTTTCATAACCCTCCTCAGCAACTACTTAGGAGACAAGCCAGGAATGGATGAACCAACACAGATATTTCTTTGATTGTTCTAAAGAAGAATACTAGGTTTAGTGAGGCCAAGTTCTGTCATGCAGCTTCTCCAATGCCTTCAAGCAGTATTGGGATTTATATTCAAATCACAGTATGCAGACTACAAATAAAACAACAATCCCCATTTGATTAAGGGTGTCATTTACTCTGGTATAATTACACTGATGGCTGCAAAGGTCTCCTATTTTTAAACTATTTCACAAACATTTAATTCACTTCTCATGATGACAAGTGTACAGTACACATGCCAACATAATGATACAGAAATAAGTAAATACAGTTTATATGTAAAGAAATGTAAACATCTCAAAAAACAAATCTACAAAGAAACACAGAAACGTAGGGCTGGAAGGGACCTTGAGAGGTCATCTAGTCCAGCCCCCTGCGCTAAGGCAGGACCAAGTTTACCTAGATCATCCCTGACAGGGGTTTGGCAAACCTGTGAGAATGTTGGGGATTCCACCACCTCTCTTGGAAGCCTATCCCAGTGCTAACTATGCCTTGAGTTAGAAACTTTCCCCCACATCTTCCTTGCTGCAGAAGAAGCTGATTACTTCTTGTTTCACCTTCAGCAGACATGGAAAACAATTTATCACAATCCTCTTTATAACAACCCTTAACATATCTGATGACTTATCAGGTCTAACCTTTTTTTTTTTTTTTTTAAAGACTAAACATGTCCAGTTTTTTTTTTAAACCTTTCCTCATAGGTCAAGTTTTGTACCTTTGTTGCTCTCCTCTAAACTCTCTCCAGTCTTTCTTGAAGTGTGATGCCCAGAATTGGACACAATATTTCAGTTGAAGCCTCGCCAGTGCTGAGTGAAACAGAACAATTTCCACCCATGTCTTACATATGTCACTCCTCTTAATACCGTCAGAATTATATTGGCCTTTTTTCTCAACTGCATCACATTGTTGGCTCATTTGTGAACCACTATACCCTCCAGCTGCCTCTACCTCCTAGCAGTTATTCCCCATTTTGTAGCTGTGCATTTGATTTTTTTTTAATTCCTAAGCACAGTACTTTGCAACTGTCTTTACTTAATTCCATCTGGTTGATTTCAGACCAATTCTCCAATTTATCAAGGTAGTTTTTAATTCTAATCCTTTCCTCCACAGTGCTGCAATCCCTCCCAGACTGGTGCTATCTGCAAATTTCATAAGCATACTCTCCACTCCATTATTCAAGTCATTAATGAAAATATTTAATTATACCAGACCCAAACCTGACCCCAGCAGAACCCTACCAAATATGTCCTCCCTGTTTGACAGAGAGCCAGATAACTACTTTTTGAGTATGGTCTTTCAACCAATTATGTACCCATCTGATAGTAATTTAGTCTTAATCACATTCCCCAAGTTTGCCTTTGAGAATGTCATGTGGGACTATGTGAAAAGACTTGCTAAAATCATATCTACAGCATCTGCACTATGCAGGAGGCCAGTTACCCAGCCAAGGGGAAAAAAAATGTTAGTCTGGCATCATTTGTTCTTGACAAATCCATGCTGGCTATTCCTTATAACCCTATTACCCTCTAGGTCAGGGGTCCCCAATGCGGTGCCCGCGGGTGCCATGGCGCCTGCAGGGGCATCTAAGTGCATCCGCCGAAATGCTGCTGACAAGCTGTGTCATCCAGAGGCGTCGCCACTGAAATGCTGCCGATTTTCGGTGGTATTTCGGTGGCGACGCCTCTGGATGACGCTACTTGGCGGCGGTGACGCCTATTGACATCGCCGCTTGTTGGCGGAATTTCAGTGGATGCTCGTCCGCCATCATAGTCTTCCGTGGCTCATCGTCTGAAAAAGGCTGGGGACCACTGCTTTAGGTCCTTACAAACTGATTGTTTAATAATTTGTTCCAGCATCTTTTGAGGTATTAGGATTACTATTCTACAATTTACTCAGTCCTCTTTGTTCCCCTTTTTAAAGATAGGTACTACGTTTGCCCTTCTCCAGTCCTCTGTCCTCCAGTCCAGTCACCCATCCTCCATGAGTTCCCAAAGACAACTGCTAAAGGATCAGAGATTGTTTCAGCTAGTTCCTTAAGACAAATTTTCATCAGGCCTTGACGACTTGAATACATTTCACTTATCAAAATATTCTTTAACCTGTTCTTTCTCTATTTTGGATTTTGTTCCTTTCACCTTGTTAATAATATTAAATTGTGTTAAGTTCTGGTCACAATTTTCCTAATTAGTGAAGATTAATGCCTGTTTTGCTTCAAACACCCATTATTAGCTCTCCTTCCCTGCTAAATCATGGGCCTGCACTTCCTTCATCTTTCTCTTGCTTCTAATGTATTTGCGGAACCTCTTCTCATTGCCTTTTATGTCTTGTACTAGGTAACTCACTTTCTGCTTTAACCTTTCTGGTTTTGTTCCTACATGTCTACGTCATTGTTTTTGTACTCACCCTTAGTAATTTGTAGAGACCCCGCCCTTTCTTTTTTTGCAAATGCAAAATAAAACAAACAACAACCTATAAAACGAAATAAAATGAAAATCTTAACCCACAGTGGTGGCTTCTGAGGCTTCTATCCTGTGAGGGGGCTGGGTCTGGCTCCCCACTCTGGGAATTGTGACCTGGCACATGAGGTCTCAGTGCCAATCAGGACTGACCAATCTGCCCCTTCGTCATGACTGGGAGGGCAACAAGGCCAAATTTGGGTGAGTGGAATTGCACCCTGATGTACGAGGTTGCACAATCACTCAGGTTTGGCCTGAACACCTCCCCTGTTATGATGGAGGGGCAGCCAGGCCAAACGCTGTGACTCCATGTACCAGATTGCAACACTTGGAGCAGGGAGCTGGGCCCAGCCCTGTGCAACAAGAGACACCACAGTGGGATGAATGCAGAGTGGGCTCACTCTGCAATCCCCCCTTCTGCCCCCCCCGCCCCCCACACGATAAAATGAAATAAAACTAAATTCCAAAAACATAAAATGAAAAATTATAAAAATGAAAAGAATTTCATGGGGCTAGCAATTTGTCTCTGTTTACACTTTTTGTAGGATTCCTTTTGGATTTTCAGGGCACTAAAGAGCTCCTGATGGAGCCACGTTGGCCTCTAACTATTCTTTCTGTCTTTCCTTCACATTGGAACAATTTGCTGTTGTGCTTTTAATATTGCCACTTTGAGTAACTGCCTGTTCTCCTCAACTACTCTTTCCCTTAGATTTTCTTGCCATGAGACCTTGCCTACCAGTTCTCAAAGTTCATTAAAGTCTACTTTTACGAAGACCACTGTCATTCTGCTGCTCTCACTCCTTCCTTTCCTTTGAACCATGAAATCTACCATTTCATGATCATTTTTATCCAAATTGCCTTCCACTTCAGATTCAAAACCAATTCATTCCTGTTCATCAGAATCAAGTCTAAAATGGTTGTCCAACTGGTTACTTCCTCCACTTTCTGAAATGTGTTGTTCCCAATACATTCCAAGAACTTGTTGGATACTGTTTTTTAGTATATTACTTTTCCAACAGATGTCTGGGTGGTTAAAAGCTCCCATTACTACAAGGTCTTGCGTTTTGGATACTTCTGTTACTTGTTCTAGAAATGCCTTATACACCTCCTCAGCCTGATTTGATGATCTATAGTAGACCCCTACCATGACATCACCTCTATATTTTTTCCTCTTTTATCTCTACCCAGTTGAAAGTCTCTGGTCTGCCTCTCACCTCATTCTAGACTTCAGAACACATTTATACATTCTTGATATATAATGCAACACATCCTCCCTTTTCCCCCTTGCCTGTCCTCCATACCAATATTCCAGTCATTGGATTTATACAGAGATGCCAATTAAGCAATAGTTTAGCTTACATAATAATACTGCCAATTCTTCCTGTTTGCCACACTCCTTGCAGTGGTGTATAGACATCTAAGATGTGGAAGAGATTCCCCCACTGTTTTCCTTCTTGTTGATCCTATGACTATTGTAATTTTCTATTTCCTCCCCATCATCTAACCCTTTGCTAAGGTCATCAGTTTTTATGCTTATCTGTAGGCTTCAGTCATCTGTCCCCTTTGAACCTAGCTTAAAGCGTTCCTCATAAGGTTGGTGAGTCAGTGCAGAAAGATGCTCTTCCCCTTCTTGGTCAGGTGGACCCCATCTCTTCCAGCAGTCCTTGTTTCTGGAACAGCAACCCATGTCAATGAAGCTGAAACCAAGCCTTTCCATCAACACCATCTGTGTAGCCAAGCATTCATCTGCAGGATGTGTGCGCCCCTGCCTGGCCCCTTACCCTCAAGGGGCAGGATGGACGAGAATACCTGTGCCCCCAACTCCTTCACTCTCACTGCCAAGGCCCTGTAATCACTGCTGCTCAAGGTCATACCTGGCAGTATCTTAGAGCCCATGTGCATGGGTAGTGGTCAGAGGGATAGATGAGCCTTGGCAACCTGTGATATCTTAGATGTGGGCTCCAGTCAGGCAGCACACCTCCTGGGACACTAGGTCAGGTCAGCAGATGCATGCCTCTGTCCCGCTCAGAAGGAAGTCCCCGACCGCCACTACCCTATGTCTCCTCCTCGTGGGTGTGGTGGCTGGGAGCCTCTCAGGCATGGAGGCTGTACAGCATATCAGTTCTTGGCTGTAATGGATGGGGAACCTGGATGGGGGATGAAACACAGTGTCCTATCCAGCAAGCAGTCTGTCTCCTCACTGCAGAACAGCTGGTTTTCCTTCCTCCCCTGGGGCTGCTAGTATTTTCTAGTTGGCTGGCATCCTCCATCCCAGCTGTCTCTATGTGCATCCTATTGATGAAGTTCTCATGCTACTGGATGCTATGCAGATAAGCCACTCTCCTTCACCTGCTTCCTGAGGGACTTCACCAAGACCCCTCTCACACTGGGTGGCTCTGCCTGCCTGGCTTTCTTTGGCAGGCACCTGCAGGCCACATCCCCAGCAAGTCAAGACCAGGATCTGAGTAGAAGCCTCCAGAGTCAGGATGCCTGTCTGGCCAGCACCTCCACACGTGTGGGCAGCGGAAGAGCTAGCAGTGCTGTTGGTGACATGCCGTTTTCTTCCCCTTGCTAGGAGCGGCGAGTTATATGGGCCCCTTGTGCCCGGACTCCAGGAATATTAAGAGCCTGGGGGCCTGACTCCACCGATGTTTAGAGCCGGGTCTCTCTCCCAGCCCTGCCTGCCACCCCCACATGCCTCTCCTGGAGCGTCCCCCTGCCTCCACCCCCTGCCGTGCCCCAGAGTGTCCCTGCCTCAAGCAGGCAGCTGCCCTGCCACTCCATGCTGCGCCCCCTCACTGCCGCCGGTGGCTGCTGCTGCCGCCTACAACACAAGAGCGGCACCGGCAGCGGACTGAGGTGGCTGCTGCACCCGCAGAGGGAGGAGGTGCACACGTGATTGGCAGCCCTCCCCTCCCCTGGCCCCCACCAGGAGGCGATGCCAAGGGGGCTTCTGGGAGACGGAGTCTAGACCTCACCTGAGCAGCTGCTGGGGCTTAGGTGAGTGTTCGACCATATGATCCGTGCCCTCCCCGCCCGCACCACCACCACTCCTGCCCCATGCTGGACAAGGGGCAGCCCCATCCCCCATGAGAGGCAGCATGCTGCAGCAAGGGAGGAGGCCACATGTGATGGCAGCCCCCTCCCCCCCCCCTTCCGGCACCCACCCACCACAGGGGAAGCGAGGGGACTTCATGGACCTGAGAGGGGCCCGGCCCACTGGAGCATGTGCAGTGACGGTGCCAGATGAGTGTGCTGATGGAAGGGTGGGGTGGGGAGAGGGGAAGAGGGCTGGGGGGACTGTGGAGTCCTCCTCTCTGGCCCCAGCCCCGGAGCAGCCTGCCTGCACCCCAAACTCCTCATCCCCAGCCCCACCCCAGAGCCTGCATCCTCAGCCAGAGCCCTCATCCCCCCACACCCCAACCCTCTGCCCTAGTCCTGAGCCCCCTCACACACCCCAAATCCTCATTCCCCCCCCCCCAGCCCCACATTGTGCAGTATACGGAAACTGTTAAATGCTTACTGTTTCCAGTCCATTTTTACATTATATATATCGGCTTTGGGGACAGGTGCGGGGATGTCAGGACTTGGATCTATTCTGGGCACTACCAAAAATTATATAAACCTGCTGCCCCTACCCCTTGTAGGTTCTTCCTTGTACCTACAAGTCAGGGAGGAAAACAAAACAAAAACAACCCCATCTTCCTGCCTTGCTCCACTGGCAAACCTAGCTGGCTAAGTCCCTTAGTCTCCTAACTTCCTTCATCTCACCAGCCATGTAATCACATCACATTATATTGATCAGAAATATATGCAAATCCAATGAGCTTTAGAAAGACTTCAGAATCAAATCAGAAGATGGGGCATGTGTCACTTCCTTTACAGAGGAAGTATTTACTAAAATCCTACCCTGTCAAAGCTTGCTGCCAAAAGAACAGCAATTAATTCTCCACTTTCAGCTGCATATGCCCAGTCCAGCCAAAAATAATTTTAAGGTCAAGGATCATCCATCTTCATTTGTTTTATAGTTTGCCAAGGTAACTGCCATTAACTTATCAAGTCTCAGGCTGAAACATTTAACAAAAAGGAGGCTTTCGAATTAAAAAAAAAAAGTTATTGGTGTGCATGATAAGTCTTTAAATAAACAAATGTTATTGTTGCCGAACAACACTGCATCTTAAAACACAACAAACAAGACTAATATAAAAAGTATCAAAATGTAAAATATTCCCATCTGTTAAAAGGCAGTTGCCTATTTTCACAAAAAAAATTACACCCACATATGTATAGGAAAAAACCCTTACAAAAAATAATAAAAAGCATGATTATATTTTGTATGGAACTGCAGCACAGGCAGTTATTTTCCAGTTAATTTTGCAAATTAATCTGTATTCAACCAAGAAGGCACACAAACAAGCAACATTATAATGTTTAAATGGCATTAAATTCCTTCAGTAAACATGCTCTCTTATCTTCACGTAAGATAAAATCATATGAAGAAAATGCAAGTTCTGAAAGTATCTTTAACAAAAAGCATGCCTGGCATACCAAATAAACATTCCAACTGCCTAACAATATAATCTAATCAAACACTGTAGCAAGCTTTTAAAACAGAACTAATAAAATTCAGCATACTTTCAGTTACTAATATTATAGTTGACTATAAATTAGCTCCATTACCGTACCATGGCATTCAATCATTATCAAAAACGGTTTCTCATCTCTTTACTGCACTGCCCAGATTATGATGAACTATTGCATAACACTACTGCAATAAATCTGATGTTCCACTATGCTGCTCATATGCCTATATTCTGGTCAAGCTATTTTACCTCATTTTTCAAATGCAGCATACTCTAACCTCTAACATTTTTAGAAAATAGACACAAAGCAGAAATGAGAAAATAATAATTAAAGCAAAAATGCTTTTTCAAATGTTTTCATATAATAAATATCCAGCTTGCATGAAAAATGCTCTGGTAGGTTGTCTCAATGGAACTTGGAAATAAAGTTTTTACCTTGATCTTAAAAGTGAATGTTAAAAGCTATGCAACTTTTTAAAAGTCAGGCTTTCCCTATTTATACAAAAGACATTTATCTATTTTGACATTTCATTAATCTACTTTTCTCTTCTTCACCCTAAAAGTTTTACAAAGGAAGAATTCCTTTATTCATGTGTACCAAATATACACTTTTTTGCAAGGAACAGCCAGGCAACTAATAACAATTTTAGAACAATTCTAATATAATGAAATGCTGGTTTTGGCTGTTTATGTAAACAGTGAATTAACCCCCACTGGTATATTTCAAGAATTCATACCCGTGGCGTATAAAATGTGACTCACAAGAGTTCGTTATTATAATAAGAGAAAAAGCTGTCTAGATTCAAGAGTCTGCCTCTCAAACCAAATATGCTTATCCTGCAGTTTCTGTCATGGAAGAAATTACTCAATTAACTGCAGACAACAAAAACAACATGGTTATAACTAATGTACAGTAAATGCTCTGTGGGTGTAATGTAAGCTCATTTCCCAGTAATAACTCCCTTACATTCTAACCCATTTCTCACCTAGCTTTTGCAAAAACAACTGAAGTATGTTACATTTACTTAGATTTTTCTCTGATCATCATATTGCCAGAAAAATAAGTTGCAAAATATTAGTAACCCAGTTATGGCCCTCTCTCTCTGTCTCTTTGAAGTATACTCCCAAAGAAAATATTTTCACAATAAAAAATGTCTCCCACCTGCTTCTAGACAGTAAATCACCTTTTTCAAAGTTAAAATCAATTCCCATTATTTATGAAGTTTCTGCCCACAGTGATGATTTTCCTTGGCAGCAGAAAAGGGAGAGACTACAATGACAGTAATCTATAAATGATCACCTGTTTCTAGGAATTAAAGGCAGGGAACTACAAATACTCAAAAGCTTTAAAAGACCTGATTAATAACAGTCTCTCTCACTCTAATGCCCAGTGAGTATGGGACTAAAACATTAGTTATTAAAAATAACTAAAAGAAAACTTACATAAGCAGACATATATACCTGCTCCTGTCATTCCTTCCACTCATGTTAAAATATCCATCAATGACTTGTTTTTTCGCCTAGACTGCTAAATAATTTGCCTGTAGCACAGAGCTAATGTTTGCTAACATCAGCCAGTTACAGATTTATTGCTGTTTACATGTTATCCTACAGCATAACATTTTTAGGATATATATCTATGTCAGCACCATAACACAGCTTTTGTTGTATGATTAAATAAGAAAATAAAGAAAATTAACCCACTATAACAATCAAATCTGCAGATTACAATTCGAACAAATCCAATTCTGCTACATGACAGCCAGACCCTTAGCAGATGTTATCTCCAAGTATCAATATGTATAAATCCCCTTTTCATTAAAGCCTGCCAAACAGTGCAAACCAACCTTGTACAAGGTGCTGTCACCTCTTAAAAACACAGCCAACATGCAAACAAACATAATCCTCTTTACTCTCAAAGCTAACTCACATGCATTGCTTTATTTTTATTTTAATATTATGCCTATAAGAAGTATTTTAATTGTCACGTTACCAGACAGCTGACAGGTCATCCCCCATTATCTGTGCCACAGCACACCTGAATTACCCTGCCACATCACATTATATTCAGAGTGCAATTCTAAAACATAATCTCTCACAGGCTATGGGATCCTAGGAATCCTCCCCCGCTATCTCTCCATGGCAACAGTAGCTACAGTAAAGACAGTCTACCTCTTACGCAAGCGAAAAGAGTATGAAACACGGCCAAAAGGCCACAAATGTCAGCAGTCAAAACACCACTCTCGCCCCTCTCCATTTAGTTTCTCCCTTAAAGAAACAGTAGTCTATATTTCTTTTCCCTTACATTTCAAATATCTCAAGTCACGTTTTGCTGGATGACTAACAGTTTAAAGCAGACATAGAAATTAGAGCTACAACCCAAGTACATATGGATAATGCACCAATGTTTTCAACATCAGATTTCCTCCCTATATTTTCATGTAACAAATATTCTGCTGAAGTACTCTTTATCCTTGCACAGAGATAGTCTTGCAGACAAAAGAATTTTACAATGTCTATTTTAGGATTGCGGATACTGATTACCTTAGGATACTGCCACCAATCACCTTCTGAATGTTAAAATTTAACCCACAAATATATCATCTAAACTGTGAAAACTTTGTTTTTAATACCAAAGCAATTTACTAGGATATTTACATTTTTTCCCAGTAAGTCAGTGCTGCATCTGAACGGACTTTAATTTTCTGAACCTAATAAAATGATAAATTAGACCCTCAAAGGGCAAAAATTAAAGATGAAAACAAGATATGGACCTTGGCCTTGAAATGTGACCCAAGTAGGTGGACCCCAGAGCCCATATGGAGAACCACTGAAGGTCAACCCATGCTGATCAGATTGCAGCATCAGGGCCATAGCAAGCTAAAAGTAAGTAGGAAAAAAAATCTTTAAACCTGGCACCTTTCAACAAACAAGACAAAAAGACATAAGAAGTTATAACAAAGGACTAATAAGCATATATAAATAGCAGTCAAACTTCAGTGCTTTCCTGAATGGGGGCTTAAGTAGTATGTGCTTAAATCCATCCCTATTCAGGGCAGCACTTAAATGTGTGCTTAAATTTAATCTTATTCTTAAATTCCCTTGAAGGATGTAAATATGTACTTAAGTGCTGCTCTGAATTGGTATTCTCTTCTTTATCAGAGCCTTATAGCACAGATATACTGGCCTGATTTTTCCATATGTGCTATGAAGCAACAAAACAATATATCATTTTATTTCATATCACATAATTCTGCTTTCAAATTAAACCACCAGACCCAAAATAGACTACAGAAAATGAAGTGTTATTTTAGACTTACAAGCTTTTTCCTTAAAAAACATTTATTTTCTTTATATTTTTAGATCAATAGACTGCAATGTGTCCCCATGAAAGAGCCTCTTTTAGGAGGGGGGGGGGAGTTAGCACATGAAAATAGCAGAGATGTCTAGAAATGTCTGGAATTCTCCCTGACATCTTGTTCACAAGCCAAGACAGTTACATATAGCAGCTGATATGATACATCCACTAGTTCCTTTTTGACGTAAAGTTCTACAATATTCTAGTCTATTAATATATTTCAGCTATTATGGATTGCAGGTGTTTGCCAGATGAAGTAAGGTCACCATTACCTCTAATGGCACAGGACTCCCTTTTTAGCATAAATGACAACTACCCAAAAACAAAAACTAAACACACAAACCAACCACACACCCACTCTCTGACACATAGGTAAAGATGACATCAAGCACTGATATAACAAGCTATGAACTTTAAAGGACACTACAGGTCAGATTAACTCTTTTTTGTATGCCAATCAGAGTTTTAGTTGAACACTATAATGGATGCTTTAGAAGGGTGATGCTTTTATTTAATTTTTCTGTTCCTTTTATTATGTTGTTCTGAGGCAGCCAAGACCAAAGTTTCTGGAATAGGAGATGTGGGGGAAAAGCAAGTCTTCTACTGAAGGACTTGACACAGATAAGTATCCTGGTAGAAGATGACACTAAAATCTGGTTGCTCCAAGCTCTTCTTGGCCAGCCTTTCATTAATAGGAGAAACATTTTTATGTTTTGCCCCTGAGATGTCAAAGAGTTTGGATGCCTTTTCCTGGCCTGAAGCAACTCACACAATCAAGACCTGAACTTAACGTACCATCATCTCGTGGAAATTATAAAGAGGAAGAAACAAAGAATGACCAAGAAGTCATCTAATGATAGGAATATCTATAATCTGTTCCTCTTCCTTCTGCCCTGATTCTGAGACATCCTCTTCTAAATGGACAATGGAACATCCAGGAAAAAAGTGGCCTCTCAGTTACTTCGTTAGGGTGCTTTGGTGCTGAACAATGTGGTTGCTCAGTGATCTTACCCTCAGGAAGATTCCTGAGGAAGTGGAGACTGAGACTACCAGCACCAAGGATCACGATGGTTGCACTGGTCATAAGGGCTCTGACTTTGCATGTTTGGGTCCCCAAGTGGGAAAGGAAATCCAAGAGGTGGGGAATTGACCTCTTTCCTTGGAAAGAGTTAGGGGAACCACAAGCAGGGAACCGTCTCAGGTACCTTCACCACCCACTACAGGGAGATGGTACCCCACGAACTTCGTCCTTGCAGGGGTGGATTCTGATAAGCCCCTAGATAATAGCAGGAGCAATTAAGCAGAGAAGGGAGGAGATCAGACATGTCATCCCCTCTGCATCATCCTTGCTCCAAGAACCAGAAAGAAGCGGCTCCAGACCCCACCCCCCAGCCAAGCCCAAATCATGAGTTTATAATCAGAGCCTCAGCTTTTATGTAAAATAAAAATGTTTATTTCAATGGAGAGGTATCTGCCTGAGTCTGCACACAGCCAGAAACAACAGCTCTAAAGGGGTGTGGGGGGGAATGAAATATCCCATTCATCTCTACGGAACATTAACTTCAAGACTCAGTATTCTGGGGGGGGCTCTGCTAACACCACCCCAGCAGAGAACTCCGTGGCAAAATGTGTGGTGATGTCAGCAGAACTTTCTTCCTCGCAATGGACTGTGTTCATCGTCACTAAGCCCAGTCAACAGACAGAAAGGAGAGGGGAGAACATGAAGGAGGCTGGCATTAGGGGATAGAGAGTGGATACAGGGTGTTGTTATGCTTCACTCAAAGTGTGGATTTCCGAGGTTACAACAAATGAACAGGCAAAGGTTTTTTTCAACAAGGATGAGGACGAGCTAAATACAAATAAATCAGCACCCTTGCCCATTTGTTGGTATGTTTTATCTGCTTCTTCTACCCCTCATGTGTTTTGTATTTATAATTCAACTTAATTCAGCACCTCTGTTAATCTCAGCTACAGAGATGGTACACAGTGAGAGGAGGAGTCTCTCAGACAATCAGGACCCAAAGTTTTTCATAGGACAAAGCCAAGTCCTTGAATTGCATTTGTAAGTGAAAGGGAAGCCTATGAAGTTTCAGGAGAACTGGTGTTTCCAGGTAGGTAGATGTGTTCTGTATCAGCTATAACTTTCAAATGATCTTCAAGATCCCAGGAAAGCTAACACACCATGCCATTTAGAGCTGAAGAAAACAAGATATACTTGTCATCCACCTGCTGATCATGCTTCAGCCTGAATAGTCTAGCTAATACTCCCATTGGCCTTCACTACATAAACAGTGGTAGGAGTAATGGAGTAGAGCCACATATCAGAACTCCCTTGGGAAGACGAGATGTTTATCCCCGAACATCCTCTGAGATTTCAGAAGCAATATTGCCTTTTTTTCAGGGCCACGCCAGCCACCCCATCTAGGATCTACTCAGGGCCAGCTGTATCAAAGACAGCTGACTCCAGCATCTTGGCTAAATTCCAAACTCCTCTTAAAGCTTCATTTGAATAGGATTTACTTCATTTTCTGCTCTAAGCTGTTGTACAGTGTAGCTCTGGGTAGTTACCAGCTGCCTTACTGCACTGCAGAAGTAAATGTAGTTCAACTGTGGGAGGGATACAGAGGAGATGAAATACAATTTAAGATACTTCAGATGAAAGGAACTATATCAAGGTCCTCTAAGTATTTAAACACAGATATTTACACATAAATAGAGTTCACACTAAACCAGATTCTAACACAGTTTAAAGAGCTATTGTGAATGGATCGAAGTGGTTTTACAACTGTTTCTAATACATGGTTGAGAAGAATTAAAAAAAAAATAGTACTAACATGTTTATTTCCCTTTAACCTACAGTATGCTGTAACCAGATTTAACAAAAACTATGTTTGAATCATATTTAAACAGAGTGCCCCAGCAAATTTAAAGCATATGTAAATTCAACATAGCTTTATTAAAAGATCTAATGAAGAAGAAACATGCTTTCAACATCTGTTGCAGAGATAGAGAAGTTAGCAACAGGAATAGCAAACACTATTTTCTTTTTTGAGATGCAGTCAACCCACTGAAGCAAAATATCAGTAAAAGTAGAACATCTTTAAGAGGAAGGAGGCTTAAACTGATTTGTACCTTCCAGAATGAAGATGACTAAAGTTCCCAGGTGGTGACTATTTCAGAACCTCATCTGCTTGCTTATCACCATCTGCTAACTCTGACTTGGGAAGAAATGTAATCTCTTCCTCAAACCTATTATGCATCTTAAAGAAAAATGAGCATTTTTACAAAATGCCAAATTTAGGTTAAAAAACTTCACATTTTCTAAAAAATATCAAATTCCAAAGAATATTTAAAGTGCACGGTCACACAGTGGCTGGCCATGGTAAATAAAGTAGGTCCAGCTCACTGGTGCTTGAACAGCTGTTCCTGTTTGGCCACTTAAGAGGCAGGGCAGCAGACAGGGAACTATCAAGGGCCCAGTGAGTCAGAGAAGACTGGGTCAATCAGGAAGGGCAGGTGAGAGGTGCCAGAGACCAGGGGGATTGGAGGAGTCCCAGAAGAAAGCAGAAAGTGGTTTCTGGGAGAAGTCTGAGGGCAAAAGATCAGCAAGGGGGAAATGATAGTTGGTGTCCTCAAGCCAGAGAGCCAAGGCCAGAGGGATGGAGAAGAATGAGGCCAAGAGGCGCAGCAGTGGGAGCTGCCTGCTGGTTCTAAGCAAGAGAACCAGTTCCAAGAGCCAAAAGCCTGAAGGCAGTCGAGCAGCAGAGGATCTTACCCGCTGACATCTCCAGGGTCAGAGAACCAGACCCAGAGGAATCCCTAAGAGGACTTAGGGAGTGAAAGATACTCTCCTGGCAGGATGCTTTGCAGCTGAGAGGCTATAGGGGTTCCTGTTGGGAAGACTGAGGTTGCACTCCAGTTGGAAGGGTTGGGATGGCTGTCCTGGTACAAGCATAGGAGAGCACTGACAGAGTCTAGCCGCGGTTTAAAGCGACAATTTGTGACACATGGGCATCAAGAGATGAGATATCTTGAGTACTGATGACTGCTTACACTAGGGCGAGAAACAAATTATATGTGTGGGGCCTTTATTATGGACTGTTTTGAATTATGTTCTAGTAATAAACCATGTTGATTGAGTAGAAGATAAGCCTTGCATGGAGTTATTGGGTTACCTGAGAGGGGAAAGGAGGCAGGCACACGTGTCCTGCTGTGGTCTGCTGCAAGAGGGCATTCCAAGTGGGATTGCCATATGACATACATCAAATGTTATGCGCATTAAGGTAAGAATGATCAGTTGTATGACTCAACAATGATACCCTTGAGGTGGATACCCTGTCTCTGTCTAGGCTACCCTACAATTTATTTTCAGAGGTTCTACAAGACAAAGAAAAGTAGTGTTTAGTGTGCAACTTATTGTTACTTCATGAAAAAAACTGGTTTCAGTAAATGCAGTAAAAAGTCTTAGAAATGCTCATGTCACAGAAATTCCTTACAAAATGATATTAAGTCACATTAGTGTAATGGATGTATTAGCTTGACAGTTATGTCAATGTTTTACTTAAAATATACATGGAAAAAACAATTTCATACTTATCCATTTCTGTATGAATGATCTACACTTTACTGTACAGGAGAACAAACTCTGATATTTATGCCTAGAGAATGTACTATTGACTTGATCAATAAGGAACCAGGGACAAAGACCCTTCTGATACTCAACCAAAATGCATCAAAATGTTGCTCCCTTATAATTCAAGTAATACTCACAAATTCAGGTTAGCTGTACAATCTGATAAACCAGTAAAGAGTCATACTCAATTCCCCCCCCTGGTTTTTAACACAATACATATAAAAAAATAGTCATAACAGTATAAAGCGAACAGCATATTTTAAAACCCTGATCCTACAAACAGGCTTACTGGGTAAAAAAAATAAAAAATAAAAAAAAATCTGTTCAAAAGGGTTTTTGGAGAGGGCTGAGGATATGATTCCCAGGATAACGAAAGGGTAGAAAGGCGCTTTTATTGTAAGTGGCAGGCTAGCACAGTTCCTTCTTGAATAACTATTTTAATGCCGCTGTGGTTTTGAGGTAGTATTAATTATGTGTTAGGGCACCTAGACTGTTGTATAGGCATCTTTTTTTTTAAATTATTTAAATGGTAATAAATAAAACACAGAGAAACTCTAGGTACTCAGCACTTCTGAAAACAATGCCATTATTAACTTTTACACTCAAACAATACATTAACAGCAAATAATGCATTTAACATTGTGAAGCTCTTTGGAGACAAAGCAGTTGGTAAACTCTAAGGCCTGGTCTACATTAGGACTTTAATTCGAATTTAGCAGCATTAATTCGAATTAACCGTGCACCCGTCCACACCAGGAAGCCATTTAATTCGACATAGAGGGCTCTTTAGTTCGAATTCTGTACTCCTCCCCGACAAGGGGAGTAGCGCTAAATTCGACATGGCTATGTCGAATTAGGCTAGGTGTGGACGGAAATCGAACTTAGTAGCTCCGGGAGCTATCCCACAGTGCACCACTCTGTTGACGCTCTGGACAGCAGTCCGAGCTTGGATGTTCTGACCAGCCACACAGGAAAAGCCCCGGGAAAATTTGAATTCCTTTTCCTGTCTGGACAGTTTGAATCTCATTTCGTGGTTGGACATCGGGGCGAGCTCAGCAGCACCGGCAGCAATGCAGAGTTCTCCAGCAGAGGAGTTCATGTAATCTCTGAATAGAAAGAGGGACCCCGCATAGACTGACCGGGAAGTCTTGGATCTGATCGGTGTGTGGGGCGAGGAGTCTGTGCTTTCGGAGCTGCGCTCCAAAAAACGGAATGCAAAGACCTACGGGAAGGTCTCCAAAGCCATGAGAGACACAGGATACAGGTGGGATGCAACGCAGCGCCGCGTGAAATCAAGGACCCCAGACAAGGCTACCAAAAAATCAAAGAGGCAAACGGACGCTACGGAGCCTGCCACCACTGCCCCACCAGTGACCGTGGACTCTGACGATGGGACAGTGTCAACGGCCAGTTCCTCGGCGATGTTCGCGGACGGGGAAGATGAGGAAGGGTTTGTGGAGGACGAGGCAGGCGACAGCGCTTACAACGCTGGTTTCCCCGACAGCCAGGATCTCTTCATCACCCTCACGGAGAGCCCCTACCAACCCTCCCTGGCCGTTAACCCGGACCCTGAATCAGGGGAAGGAGCAGTCGGTAAGTGCTTTAAACTGAGGACGCAAGCTATCCCACAGTTCCCGCTGTGTCCGAAAATCATTTGCATTCTTGGCTGAGCTCCAAATGCTTCTAGGGTCAAACACAGTGTCCGTGGTGGTTCAGGGCATAGCTCGTCAATGTACAGCCACCCCCCACCCCCAGAAGGAAAAGGGAAAGAAATCGTCTCTTGACTCTTGTAAATGTCACCCTATGTGTACTGAATGCTGCTGGTAGATGCGATGCTACGGTAGCATCCTCGCCCCCCGCCCCCCGCCTCATGGGTGGCTGACGGTGCAATACGACTGGTACCCGTCCTCATCATCAGCCTTGTGGCAGATGGTGTAGTGCAGTAGGTTTGCTACCCGTCCTCATCGTCAGCCCATAAGTAGACGGCCTGCTAACCATCTTCATCATAGCAACAGGGGGCTGAGCTCCATCAGCCCCCGCCCTTCACGTGTAAAGAAAAGATTCTGTACTGCCTGGACTATCATAGCAGCTGGAGGCTGCCTTACCCTCATTTCATTTCCCTAACAAGTCACTGTTTCTTATTCCTGCATTCTTTATTACTTCAGCATACAAATGGGGGGACACTACAACGGTAGCCCAGGAAGGCTGGGGGAAGAGGGAAGCAACAGATAGGGTTGTTGCAGGGGCACCCCCTGTGAATGGCATGCAGCTCGTCATTCCTGCGGGATCTGACACAGAGCGGCTGTGCTCTGTAGTTCTCTGATACACTGCAACCCTAGTACAGTTGCCCCATATCCTAGGCAGGACTGTTTCTATTTTTACATACCATAAAGGAGGGATTGACTCGGGGAGTCATTCCCAGTTTTGTCTTTTGCGCCCCCGGCTGATCTCGGCCAGGGGCACCTATGACAGCAGCAGAAGGTGTAGTGCAGTAGGACTGCTACCCGTCATCACCTTGCCAATTTACATTGGCGTGGTTGATGGTGCAATATGGCTGGTAACCATCTCTGCTGTCATGCAAAAGCAAATGAATGCTGCTGTTTAGCGCTGCTGAATCGCCTCTGTCCGCGGCATCTAGTACACATACGGTGACAGTGACAAAAGGCAAAACAGGCTCCATGGTTGCCACGCTATGGCGTATGCCAGGGCAATCCAGGGAAAACGGGCTCGAAATGATTGTATGGCGTTGCTTTCCTGGAGGAAGGAATGACTGACTACTTTACCCAGAACCACCCGCGACAATGAAATTTGCACCATCAGGCACTGGGATCTCAACCCAGAAGTGCAAGGGTCGGGGGACACTGCGATGGGGTAGAACAGGGGCAGAGTTTATGCTTTCAGGATTGCCTGCTGCAGGAGTGCGGACGAGATAGGTGCTGTGCATGGTGTTGTTCACAGACACAGACTAGACTGTGTTCATTGTTCGCAAAAATGTATCTTTGCAAGGAATTCACTCCCTTTTTCCCATCACACAGCTTCGACTGTCTCCAGACCTGCCACAGCATCCCCCTCACAGAGGCTGGCAAAGATTAGGCGGCGAAAGAAAAAGACACGGGACGAGATGATCGCTGAAGTTATGGGGTGCTCCCGAGCCGAGGCGGACCAGCAGAGCCAGTGGAGGGAGACCCTCTCTCTGTACCAGCGCTCACACAGCGAACGGGAGGAGAGGTGGCGTGAGGAAGACAAGCAGGCGACTCAAACGCTGCTTGGACTAATGAGGGAGCAAACGGACACGCTCCGGCGCCTTGTGGATGTTCTGCAGGACCGCAGCCAGGAGGACAGAGCCCCCCCGCAGTGTATCTGCAACTGCCCTCCCCCGCAACAAAGTCCCATACCTCCCGTCACCCAAAGTAACCAGAAGGAGTGGCGCCAGGGGCCGTGAAAACTGTCACTGCACCCCAGCAGAGTGCTCAAGTACCCAAAAGCTCTCATACCCTAATTTTTGAGAATTCCTTCCCTTCCTGACTCACCCAAGCCCCAATCCCAGTTTCATCCCCTGACTGTCTGGTTAATTATTAAAAATACTTTGCTGTTAATTACTGTTTCCGTCATGCTTTTTTACACAACGCTGTGTTTGAAGGGGTGGGTGGTTGGGGAAGGGGGTAGGGTATTGCATAGGACAGTCATCTTTAGCAGGGTACAGAGACGGGGGCAGGATCAGCAGCAGGTCACACACACAGTGCAGTCAGTAGGCACCCTGGTCAGTATGGGAGGTGGTTTGCAGGTTCTGTGTGGGTGGGGGGGGTACGTGACTTTGTAGCGGGGGAGGGGGGTTACAGATCTCATGCAACGGTCCCTGTCCTGGACCACAGAGCCATGCAGCAGAGGAATCTGTATCCGTCCTCCCCCGCCACAAGGCCACATAGCCCCCGCACACAGAGTCCCAAAAAGGAGGGATGGCAGGCTCCGTTGAAACAACCAGTCCGGCACTGCAGACCGCTCTGGGAGCAGGAGCCTGTCATTCCTCGAGTTTAGAGGCGGTCTTTACATCACCGCACACCCTACCCAGCATAGTCTGCGTCCCAGTTTCAACCCTTTAACGCAAAGTCATCAATAAAGAAACCTTTGTAAAGTTACAGTGGAACATGTATTTTATTTTTAAACGTGTGTTGGAAGTGGGGGAAGCGGGGTGGACAGGGTATGTAACTGCAGATGCTAGTCAACAATAACTTGGTAAAGAAACAGGGGCAGGTTCAGCTCCTCTGTAAAGAAACTGAACAGTCACAGGTCACGCTGCTTGCTGGTACTTGAAGAGTTCCTTGTCGCTGTGCAAGGCGCCTGCATAGGGCTTCACGAGCCAGGGCATTAGTGGGTAGGCTGGGTCCCCGAGGATCACTATAGGCATCTGCACATCCCCAAGAGTTATTTTGTGGTCCGGGAAGAAACTACCTTCCTGCAGGCGTCTAAACAGACCAGAGTTCCTGAAAACACGCGTGTCATGAACTTTGCCTGGCCACCCGACGTTGATGTTGGTAAAACATCCCCCATGGTCCACCAGTGCTCGCAGCACCATTGAAAAGTAGCCCTATTTCTCAGCAGCTGACTGTGGAAGAGGTGGACGATAAGGTGCGAGGAGTTGACAACGGCCATAACTGCAGCGGGCTCCGTGCTCGCAGTGCTGTGGTGCCCGCGCTGTCACTGAGCAGAAAAGTGCACGAACAGATTGCCCGCAGGCGCTTTCAGGGAGGGAGGGAGGGCGTGATTGACGGTTCAATGATGACAGTTACCCAAAACCACCCTCGACACATTTTTTCCCCCAGCAGGCATTGGGGGCTCTACCCAGCATTCCAATGGGCAGCGGGGACTGTGGGATAGCTTCCCACAGTGCACCGCTTCCAAAGTCGACGCTGGCCCCGTTACTGTGGACTCACACAGTCGAATTAGTGTATTTAGTGTGGATACACAAATTCGACTTCATAAGGTCGATTCCACAAATTCGACTTAAGTTGATTCGAAATAGTCTTGTAGTGTAGACATACCCTAACACTGTTCCTTCCTTCACAGGGAAGAATAGTATCAGTACATATGTTTATGATAAGCACCTCATAGCACATAGGAGCTGGGAACCATGCTGTCAATGCAACTGTCTCTATTTCTAGAAAAATTAACAAAAAAAAATCCTACATGACATAAGTGGAAAAAATGTTAATTTAAAAACATTTCTATTTTGAGTTTCTTAGACAAGGATTTTCAGAGTGGAACACCAAAGGAGAAAGATAGACCAAAAACTGTGGAGAATCAATCAGATTCTGTGGGCTATCACCTAGAAGCTGATTCAAACTCTGCAAACTAATAAACTATGTATTTGATTAATGTTCTGACTTACAGGAAATCTACTTTGCCCATCTCCATGGCAGCAGTCAACTGAGGAGTAAGCAAATTGTCACCTACACCTTTTCCCACAATAGCTGGTCAACTCTGGCAGGGGACCAACCAAAGAGAGTCTTTCCTCTTGTCATCCCTAACATGAACGGCTCTGTGTATCCCTGAAAATACCACACACACATTCATAAACAGCCTCAGGCCTGTTAGAAAGGGCTCAATGTCCATAACCAGTCTAAAATAATAGAAGGTGAATTCCTGCAGCATTCTCTACAGTAATTACTCTGTTTCTGTCCATTTTCCAGCAACTTGCACTGACTCAACAGTACAAGGTTGCTAATATTACTCCATGGGATGTTCACCCACAGTACAATTTACCCCCCCACCCCCCAAAAGTCACACAATGAATGAGAAAAGCTGTTTGAACATCACCCCAGCATTGTAAAACCTATATTTTAGCCACCTAGCTTTATAAAAGAGCCCTAATAAATGTTGCTGTGAATAAAACCAGCTGAACAAATAGTCTTTGGAATTACTGGAAAAAATTATAGTGGTGAAATTTTACAGGCATTTAGCCCACAGTGAGGACCAACAGTTTTTTTTGTCCAATCTGGAAAATAAGTTATTTTAAATGAGTAGGGATTTCCGCCTCCTCCCCACCCATTTTAAAGGAAACATTTACTGTGCGTGTGTGGCAAGTTTTAAATAGCATAAATGTCATAAGAGTTCTTTAATATTCAGCCTCCATACTCAAAGAGCTTTGGGTAAGTAAGCATAGTGTAGAAAGACTAAATGTTAGTACAAGTGGTTGCACATTCTCCTGGGAACAATATAGTTTCTGTTGGGAGTGGCTTAAGTACGTCAAAATAGGAAGAGAAGTTCACCAATATTAGCCATCATGACAGATCTTGGCCTTGTATGCTTATGGGATATAGCAGAAAGTGGATAATGGGGACATGCCATGTAATTTATCTGTAAGGTGGTTATGGCTCCAAGCAGGCCCATGGCCATTCAAAGAAAAGTAAGCAAGAGTGTGCAGTTTATGGTGCTTATAAGCATCATCACTTAGACTTGATCAAAACAGAGAATGGATGGAAAAACAACAAATAAAAATGGGGATCCAGTCACCTTTTTCTCTGGACATTTTTTAAATAATGAGATTTCCTGCAGTTTAGAAGATTTTAAGATCTTTCAAAAGAACTTTTATTCACACACAAAAATTTGAATTTACTTAGTAATTAAAAGTAACTTGACAATGTGTTTTTCCCAGACACACACATTAAAACATATACAAACGTGCCAAATGTCAGCACTGATCATGTAAAAAGCCCAAACAAACAAAAAAAGAATGCATAAAACAGCAAGTTATCTCCCCCTCTATGTGCAAGAATATTGGTTTTTCTGTACCCATCTTATATCCATAGCCAGGTCGTGTCCCCAACATTTAAATCAAACACCAACGTATGTTTTGTTGAAATCCTTTTGGCACCAGATTTCATAAAAACATTTTTTTTTTAATTTACCAAGTTCCTCAAGTTTTCTGCTCTTTCAATTCAATGCAATATTTATCTTGTTTCTTAGTCTATGATGAATTTTCTTCATCCATTCCTCCATTTCAATCTCCCCATTCTTATGCCATCTCCAATTTCCTCTTACTCTGTAAGAGATCATTTCCATTCTCCCGTGATGTGATGTACCCCTGTTCTTCCAAACTCTTTCAAGTACAGGCTTCCTCTGGGCCCCGGGGGTGCTCAAGCCCCAGGCCCTGCCCCCACCTCACCCCTTCCCCCAAGTCCCCACCCCGCCCCTTCCCACTCCTGCCCTGCCTCTTCCCACCCAGTTCCGCCCCCTCCCCTAAGCACGCCCTGTCCCCATTCCCACCCCACCCCACCCCACCCCAAGCGCCTTCTGCACTCTGTGGAACAGCTGATCACAGCAGGCACGAAGCACTGGGTGGGAGGTGGGGAGCTGGCTGCCGGTGGGTGCTAAGCACCCACGGAGTTGGCACCTATGCTTTCAAGCAGCTAGTCCAATGGGGCACTAGAAAGGAGTAGGGCTTATATTCCCCAGCCACACTGTTTAGAGATGCAAGAAGGGATAGAGATCCATTAAGCACTCCCACTCCTTGCAACCCTGGAGTTGGGACCAGCTACAATCTGGCCATGAGCCGTGAGTCTAAGGCAGAGTTAGTGCAATATATAGCTGATTGTTGTCAGCTGGCTACCTGTAGGTTGCCAGATTTGGTAAGAAGTTTGGGGGCTCAGGCATGTGAGCAAGACAAGAATCAACAGGAAGGTGATGGGAGGAGGAGTTTTCCCACAGCAGGGGGAAGAAATTTGGTACATCTGTGTCCTGTTTAGTTTTGACTTTCCTATGGATTCACCAATGTATGACACATGATTAAGGTTAAGATTTTGACACAGAAATGTTTATTAAAATTCACGGGCAGGACGTGGGCAATGAACAATAAATCAAGGAAGCCCCAGCCCTGCTGCTGTGGGGGGTGGACTGCCCTAGCCCAAGTCAGAAGTCATAGAGGTTTGTTAGAGTCATGGAATCCATGTCAAAACTGTATCTTTACACATGATGTTTGCTGAGCATCTTTACTCTGCATGTATGTTACATTACTTTCCCCTTAGTCTGTCTTGTTTATTTGGATTGTAAGCTCTTTGAGGCAGACACAGTTTTGCTCGTTTGAACAATGCCTAGAACAGGGGTGGGCAAACTTTTTGGGCCGAGGACCACATCTGGGTGGGGAAATTGTATGCAGGGCCAGGGCAGGGGGTTGGGGTGCGGGCGGGAGGGAGTGTGGGATGTGGGAGGGGGTGTGGTGTGCAGGAAGGGGCTCAGGGCAAGGGATTGGGATGCAGGAGGGGTGTGAGGTGCAGGCAGGGTCGTAGGGCAGGGAGTTGGGGGGAGGGGTGCAGGAGGGGTTCAGGCTCCAGCCCAGTGCCACTTACCTAAAGCGGCTCCAGGGTGGCAGCGGTGCACACCGGGGCCAGGGCAGGCTTCCTGCATGCCTGCCCTGTCCCTGGCCCAGTGCCACTCCAAGTGCTGCGGCCCCTGGGGGAGGTGAGGCAGAGGGCTCCGCATGCGCAGCCTTTGTCGTGCCTCCAGGTACCTCCCCCGAAGCTCCCATTGGCCGCAGTTCCCTGTTCCCGGCCAATGGGAGCTGCGGGGGGCGGTGCCCGGAGGCAAGGGCAACGCACGGAGCCTTTTGCTCCCACCCCCCACTCGGGGGCCACAGGGACATGGTGCCAGCTGCTTCTGAGAGCGGTGCGGGGTTCATGGCACCTCGGGGGGGCAATCCCATGGGCTGGATCCAAAGCCCTGAGGGTCCCGATCCGGCCCACGGGCCGTAGTTTGCCACCCCTGGCCTAGAACAATGAGATCTTGTTCTCAATTGGTCCCTAAGTGCTACCATAATACACATAAATGGTAACACCTACTGTGACATTGTCACTCAGCAGGGCCTTCAGAGTTAGAATTGGGCTTTTAAGTTGAATGCCAGAGAGGAAATGAACCTAACAGGGCTATTTTATTCCTCCAGAGTGGTGCTAGGCTTCTCTTTTTAATTCCATTAAGAAGGAGATTTTGCTGGCAGGACAAACTCCCTTTCTTCTCCCAATATCCTTAGAAGGGAGAACTGGCAGTGTGGATCCTAGAGGGGAGAGGAAGCCAAAAGCAAAAATTGCCATCTCTTCTTTCCTACTGCTCCTAGTGGGGAAAAGAAGCTGAGGCTGGGGAAGAAGAGGCTTTTTTATCCCACTTTCCCTGAGAGGGGGAATCCAGCAGAGGCGGAACAGATCTTTTATTGCTGTTAATTATCTGTATTATGGTAACACCTAGAAGTCCCAATCAGGATCAAGGCCCTGGTGAACACAGAGTGAGAGACAGTCCCTGGAGATCCCACAATCTAGTAAAGACAAGATGCAACAAGTGATTGTAACACTGAAGTAGTACAGAGAAGGAAGGGCAATGGAAACAGGAATAGGAATATGCGTCCACAAGGGTCCAATAAATTATTTTGCTAAAGTCCCTACTGGCCAATCCATCTTGCCATTATCAGTTGGCACTTTCCCAAAGGTATTACGAATAAAGTGGGTCTGGCACAAAGATGCAAAGAAGGACAGAGTAATGGCTTTATGGTCTAAATCAGGAGAGTGTTCCAAGCATGAGGGTCTGGAAGGAAGACACAAATATGAAGGTGCTTGGAGGAGCAGAGAAATGGGCAATAGAAACTAGCACTGAGGTGATCCATGCTCCTACACGCAGGACAATTGGGAGTCCTCATACAGGAACCAGCTCATTTTGCTAATCCTACTTCAGATTCACCTGTGTGGCAAATCCTCATTTCACAAACCAGTGAGAAGAGAGAGCGGTCCTTCCCCTACACCAGGGAGAGGAATTCTCCATGTGATTTTAACAGGGGAGGAGAAATCTGGAGTGACGGCAAAGATCTCCACAATAGACACATACCTTGGGTACATACATAGTACATACACAGCTTTTACAAGCAGTCTGGAAAATGCAAGTGTCTTCAGAGTTAAGGCTCTTCTGGCACACACCCTAGTCATAACAGAACACAACTGTAACTATACTATTGGTCTACTCATTATTAACGCTAAGATTTTGTCACGGTTATTTTTAGTAAAAGTCACAGACAGGTCATGGGCAATAAACAAAAATTCACAAAGTTCATGACCTGTCCGTGACTTTACTAAAAATAATCGGGGGCAGGGCTAAGTAGTGGGGAGGAACGGAGTCTCATGAGGGGAGGGGAGGGGGGAGAGAAGAACTGACATGCCGAGCCCCCCACCATGGCGGGGGGCACAGCCCTGGCTCCATCACCCCCACCAGGGAGGGGGGCATAGCCACAGGGGGCACTCAACCTCCCCCCCCCCCGGAGCTGGCCGGAGACGGGGGAGAAGGGGATCGCATGGTTCTGGGATGCCGTGAGGGAGGCACATGGCCCCGGCTGCAGCACAGTCCCTGCTGCAGCTCCTGGTGGAAGCTGCGGGCTCTGGGATGCAGCAAGGGGGCGCAGCCACACAGCCCCCACTCCGGAGCTGGCCACAGCTGCTGGACAGGGGCGCACAGCCCGGCTGCAGCCCCCCTGCCCCAAACCGCAGGGCAGGGGCTGCAGGGTCCTGGTTCCAGCTATCCAACCCCTGTTGCAGGGCAGGGGTGCACAGCCCTGCCTCCAGCCCCAGCTTCAGCTGCTGACAGCTGAAGCGCAAGAAGCCACAGCGGTCCAGTAAAGTCATGGAATCCGTGACTGCCATGACCAAATCACAGCCTTACTCATTACTGCCTAGGGCTCTGTCTACAATGCAAAAATGTGCAGATCCTGAGTTTGTTTTCAAAAGGTCATGCCCTATCCATAGCCACCTGCGTAGTTACGTTACCTGCAATGGTTTTTGAGACCTGATCTTCAAAACTGAATACGACAATTTTTTTGTAGCATAGACAGGGCCTAGGTATGCCTTAACTCAGTGGGTCTCAAACTTTTTTATTGGCGACCCCTTTCACACAGCAAGCCTATGAGTGCGACCCCCCCTAATAAATTAAACACTTTTAAAATATATTTAACACCATTATAAATGCTGGAGGCAAAACAGGCTTTGGGGTGGAGGCTGATAGCTTGCAACCCCCCATGGGATAACCTCATGACCCCGAGAGGTCCCGACCCCCAGTTTGAGAACCCCTGCCTTAACTGAATTTACCTTCTTTTGCTGTTTGTCAGCCCATAACACTATAACATTGGTCTTTGCAAACATATAATCCTGAGCAGGAGGAAAAAGAAATGAACCTTTGATCTGTGGTCATATCATTATTTATATACGTTACAGTAATCCTCATTTTTCAAAATACCCCAAAACTTATACAAACAAGGGCTGTAAAATATAACAGACACACTTGACAGGGTACAGGATTTGCACTGGCTAACCATGTAAGATGTCACGCTTTACTCATTTGGAAAGTACCTAAGCACCACGTCTGAACTCATTTTGAAAGGAGAGAGGCCAGTTCCTCTGGTTTGTACAAAAACTATTTATCAGGAAACCACACACTCTCAGAAATCTCCCAGAGCAGTAACTAACAAATATACTCAGAGGGGAAAAAAACAAGTATATGCAAGCACACACAAAAAGGATATTACATAATGTGCACAGTATGAAATCTTAACCTAAATTTTGACAGGAGGATAGCTACTTGACAGTAGTTGCTTCATCAGACTGTGGCAGCCTGTGCCACAGAACCACCTCACTTACATTGTCTAAGTACAGGGTTCACTAACATGCAAAAAGCTAATGGCCCACATTTTCAAAAGTAGAACCTAAAGTTAGGATCTGGGGAAATTCTGAGCACCCAACAATTCCCATTGACCTTAGTGGTGCTTAGGACTTTTGAATATCAGGCCATTTATTTAGGTGCCTAAATATTAATTTAGAAACTTCACTTTGGGCTCCTGTTTTTAAAAACCTTGGCCAATGACTGATGTACACGTTTTTGCAGATGAATTCTTTCCTACTAAAAAGAGAGTGTAGCTACTTAGGTTGAAGACTGTGTTACCAACTCTTGTGATTTCGTCACAAGTCTCACAATGTTTGGGGCTTTTCCTTAAAGCCCCAGATGCTGGAACCAAGAGGCTGAATGAAAATCTCATCTTAATTTTTTTGTTTAAGTTTCTATCCCTCACGTTTACAGAGAAAACCTTAAAAATGCAAAGTAAGTGGCTCAAAAACCAGAAGACAAATAAAATTAACCCCAAATTCATTATTTTTAAAAAAAAAAAAGTTATTCCCCTTGTGCAGTAATGGTGGTTCTTTGAAATGTGTCCCCCTCACCCCCAATATGGGTGCTCCACAACCCACCCTCTTGCCCTCTACTTTGGAGTTCTTGTCTTTGATTCTGTGGTAGAGAAATAACTATGGGGGGGTTAGCCTGCACATGCTGGCTACCCTCATGGCAGGGCACGAGGCGAGACAGTGCATGTGCGGGCCTTATGGACACTGCTACTGAAGTTCTCCAATCAGCAGCGCAGGGACACAAGCACAACTACAGTGGAGCACCCACAGGGTCACTCATCTTGAAGAACCATCATTACTGCACAAGGTGAGTAGCTACTTCTTTCAGCAGTGTCCCTTTGGGTGCTCCATTGTAGGTGACTCCCTAGCAGTACCCCTACCGGAGGTCTGGAGCTTTGAAGTCGGGTCAATTACAGATGACAATATTGTGAGGGAGCCAAAGATGGCATCGGAGGCGGAGTCCCCAGTGATCGCATGATGTTCTGCAAAGGTGTGCACTGACGCTCATGTCGCTGCTCTACCGATTTCTGAGATAGGGAAATTCTTGAAGAAGGCAGCAGAGGAAGAGACTGGCCTCATGGAATGTATGTGAATACTGTCTGGCGAGCTCACACTGCGGATCTGATAACATCGTCTAATGCATTTCGAGACCCATTTGAGAGTCTCTGGGCTGATGCTGCTGAACCCTTAGATCTTTCTACGAAGGAGGAGATGGTGGTCCTCAGAGTCACTTCTTCCTCAGTGCTGCCCTCCTGGGCCTCCATGATCTCTCCTGGAGGTTCCGAGACTCTGAATGCCATGGTCGAGGGTGAGACCTGAAACTTGAGAGGTGTGGGGTCAATATGCAGCCCAAGGATCCCAGTATGGCCACTGTGGGGGTGGTATCTGAGGGTATGCTCAGGGGCCCTCTTGGTAGTGGGCACCATAGCGAGCATGAGAGGAGTAACGAGGCACGGCCTCCTCTGGTTTGCTGTTCGAGACCACACTAGAGAGCGGGTGGCAGGGCAGCGGAGAAAACTCCCATGCTAGGAGAAGACTCGGTGCCAAGGTCCTGGTACTGAGGAGAGGCGACACCAATATGGTGGATATGCGGAGGTCTCTCGAGTGCCGGAATTCCAGCGGTACCAACCAACTCAGTGCCAGTGCTGGTACTGAGGAGGTTAGAGATCTTGCCCACATCGACCACTCCGGTGTTGGATGGGGCACTGATGATGGTGCCCGCGATGATACAGCGCATTTCGGCAGCATCTTCTTAGTGGAGTGCTGGCTCCTGTCTTTGTCCTCCAATGCCATGGACTTGGTGCCTGTACCCATCAGGTCCTTAGGTGCATCAATGGCACCTGCCGCTCCAGATCTCCATGAGCCATGGGTACCAGACAGGGATTGTCTCAATGCCAAGGATACCAAGGATACCAAGCATGCCAGAGATAGTTTACAGCTGACTCAGGGCTCACTCTGGGGATTTCCCTCTCTTTTTTGATGACTTGCGAGTTTTCTTCAACCCACAGACCTTACATGTTGAAGGTTGTAGGGAAGACTCACGTCTGCCAAGTAACTCTCAGTGCAGGTCCAGGGAGAGTTGGAGGGCCACCTTCATGAAGACAATCTTCTGTCTCAACTCCCTGTCCTTGCGAGACCTGGGTCTGAGCTGCTGGCAGAGACCACACTTCTGTAGAATGTGGCCTTCCCTGAGGCAGCATATGCACCACGAGAGTTTGTCTGCTACAGGGATGGCCTCTTTGCAGGAGAGGCACTTCTTGACACCCGTTGAACGAGGCATACCCCTTGAGGGAAGGGTCCCAGACAAAAAGGGGGTGGGGGAGAGAATAAAGTCGTGTTTGTTTGTTTTGCTTTTTTGTTCAGGAAGTAAAAGAAGAAGAAGAAACAACAATAACTAAGAGCAGGAAGTCTAACTATAGAAATGCAAAAGAAGGGAATGGTTGCAAACAGATTACTAATAGCTCTGTCTCTAGCCAGGGGCAGTTGAGAAGGAACTGAGGGGGGCTAGCCTGCGTGCCTTGGCTAGCCTTGTAGTGGGGCATGAGGAGAGACAGTGAGTGTGCAGGCCTAATGGAAACTGCTACTGAAGTTCTCTGATCAGCATGCAGGGACACAAGCACACCTACAGTGGAGCACCCATAAGGATACTACTCAAAGAAGAATCTTTGGATTTTAAGCCTTTGGGGGGAGGGGCGGGGGGAGACACTGAGTCAAGATCTTTAAACATTTGTTATTGGCAACACTGGTATTTTGAAATTAAGACCCTGATGCTTCACTATGTTCAAGCTGTCATCTGTGGTTCCCCGAGTCAGAGCTCCCCAAACTTGGTGCATGTAAGGCTGCAAGGGGGAGGAGCCTTATGTCAGTGGAAGATTGGGCCTAACTCTTCTCTGTTTCAGCACCCCACCCCATCTGCCCATCCTTCCCCACTACATCCGCTTCCTTCCCCTTCTCGTGGGAGGGAGAGGCAACAGCTGGTGTAGGAGGGGGTTTCTCCAGCTGTTCAGCAGCAGAGAGTTTCCCTGCACAGTGGGGAATTCTCCAGCTGCTTTAAAGCTACTTTGTGCTCCTCCTACAGAGCAAAGTAGTAGGGCTTGGCTACACTTACAAATTTGCAGCGCTGCAGCAGGGTGTGAAACCTCTGCAAGCGCTGCAGCGGCGCTCGCTTAGCGCTAAAGCCAGTGTAGCCAAGCCCCCAGCTGGAGCGCTGCGCTCCAGCGCTTCCCAGCGCCCCACAGAGTGGACACAGGACAGCGGGAGAGTTTTCTTCCGCTGATGCGCTTCTTTGACTGCGCCCAGCGCTGCCAAGCACTGCGCGCGCTGCGCGCGCGCTACAGCGCTTTGGCGTAGACTGGAGAATTCTGCCTTAAGTCCCTTGTAGGAACCATACCATGCTATATGGTAGCTTGTCATCTACTATGTACAATAGAACCACTATTCCTTTTGAATAGCAACAATGCCATTCTAGGAAGAGACAATCACCTAACTTTACCTTCTGAGCATGGAAATGTGTGTGTGGTGGTGGGGGAAATTATTATTATTAATTACTTGCGTCATGGAAGTACCCAGTGGCTCTAGTCGTATATCAGGGCCTCGTTATGCTACACACTATACATACACATAAAGGTGATGGTCTTTGACCCAAAACACTAGTAATGAAAATCAGTAAAGAAATAAAGGGTGTGGTTAAAAAAAATCAAAAGGAAAAACGTACTGGGCCCTTGAACTTTCCCCAGCTTTTCTCATATCTGGATGAATCTGTGTATATACACACAAAACATTTCCTTTTGCAGTGGCTCCCGTATTTTTTTATACAATAAATGTTCTACTTTAGGCATTATGAAACTGTATTTTGTGAGTTGCAATCTATAGCTTGTTAACCACTATATTTCGTTACAGACTAAACATATGCTTTTTTCTAACACAGGCATAAGAGGAAGTTAAAAATCACGCCAGAGAATGCTAGTTAGTTACCAGGAAGGACAGCATTTAGAATTTGGCAGTCTGCAGACATGAAAGGAGTGAAAAAATAGTTTGGAATTATCATCAAGTAGTTTGTGTGCACTATTGCTTTTTGTTGGCGACTGTGTCCACCTTCAGTCATATAAGCTAAAAACTGCATTTTTGGAGGGTTTTTATTTAAAAAAAAAACATATGCAACTGTGCAGCTCTCCCTACACATTTAATTGCTGTATGCAAAATGGATGCGTGCAAAATATGCTCAGCTCCACTCACAACTTTTCATGTGCTTCCAAAATCCTATCTTTTATTGAACATTTAATACACCAAAAACTTGAAAGCTAACAATGGTAATTTTACCTCTTTATAAAAGTGAACATCTTGCAAAAGCAAAATGGAGCTGGGAACAACTAAAGCTAAAATCATGGTGATACAGGTCATATAAAAAATTAGATAGCCATCTTTGTTTCAGATTCACATATGCCAAGTTATAAACTCTACAAATCTACCACGCTAATAATGAACCTCCTTTACTGAAAGAAAATTCAAGCTTGATGAGTTGCTTATTGGTGTTGTCGTCACACCTTTCAAAAGGCAATACACCGCTACCTCAATATAACGCCACCCGATATAACACGAATTTGGATACAACGTGGTAAAGCAGTGCTCCGGGGGGACAGGGCTGCACATTCCAGCGGATCAAAGCAAGTTCAATATAATACGATTTCACCTATAACATGGTAAAAAATTTTGGCTCCCAAGGACAGCATTATATCAAGGCAGAGGTGTATTTTTAGCTGAGTAGAAGAATTATGTGTACAAAATTTCCTTAGTATAGTTCTAAGCAACTAGCCATACAGGGCAAACTACTGCAAAGTCATACTAAATAAACAAATCTACACTGACACCCACACAAAATTAAGTTCAAAGAATATTATTAAGGTTGCTAAGTGAAGCACTCAAAAGTTAGGAAATGCCAGATTTAAGGTCGCCTCTACAACCCTAATTCACCCCCATTGTGCACATGCACCATGCTATAGTTTTAATTACATGCTCACTGCTACTTTTTCCACAGGACTCCTGAAACTGAAATAAAACAAACTCCATCACATGGGATCATAGTAACACCCACGTGGGCCATCAGCAGAATTGCTACCTTTAGATCCACTGCTCAGACCTCTGCCACTTGAACGAACAGAATAATTGATAGCAGTAGTAGGCTATCATCCTAGATACAGACCAGAACTTTGCCATTGGGTTTCACAGACATTTATTCACAACAGGTGTATGGTAAGACTCTGAAACCATGGGTTCCATTCCAGGCTCCGAGGGAAGCATGCTTTAGTAAGCAGGGACTTTCTGCTTGATTCCCTATGCCCCACTACTTCTCCACTCCCAGACTTCTCCCATCCCGGCTTCCAGTCCCCTCCCCCAGACCTTCTGCTCCTTATCCCCAGTCTCCTTGCCCAGTCATTCCCAGTTCCTTGCCCTCACCCTCAGCTCCTTATCCCCAGTTGCCTTGCTCATTCCATCTCAGTTACCCCTTCCTGATTCCTCATCTAATGCATCTCTCACCCCATCCCCATCCTCCACATTCCCTGTCTCACTGACTCCCATTCCCACTCTCCTCCAATCAGCTATCCCTATGCTCTGGTTTTGTCTCAGTTTTATTTGTCCAGCAAGTCCCAGTTCTCCCTGTCCCCACCCCACCTCTGCACCCACACATCCTGGTTCCTTGTCAGATCTGTCTCTTCCTCCCTGCCACGCCACCAGCCCCAATGGTTCCCAATCTCATAACTCAGCCAGTCCCAGTCTCCCATGAGGGCCCTTCATCCAATCTCACTTGCCTAACACCCGAAATCTGAGGCTCCTTTGAGGTCAGATGAAGTTTTAATAGGGCTTTCTGGCCTTAAAGTGTACAAATATATTAATCCTCTGCCCCCTCCCCATAGCTCCCAGAGTCTGGAGCAGGGGTCAGCAACCTTTCAGAAATGGTGTGCCAAGTCTTCATTTATTCACTCCAATTTAAGGTTTCGCGTGCCAGTAATACAGTTTAATGTTTTTAGAAGGTCTCTTTCTATAAGTCTATAATATATAACTAAACTATTGTTGTATGTAAAGTAAATAAGGGTTTTAAATGTTTAAGCAGCTTCATTTACAATTAAATGAAAATGCAGAGCCCCCCGGACCAGTGGCCAGGACCCGGGCAGCGTGAGTGCCACTGAAAATCAGCTCGTGTGCTGCCTTCGGCACGCGTGCCATAGGTTGTCTACCCCTGCTCTGGAGTTTAGGCATGAGAGATAGTTGAATAATTGGCTCCTGGAAAAGCGGTTTGGGTTGTGAGCACGTAGGGGACTATTAAAGCTAATGGCACAGGGAAGGATGTGTATCACTTCTTTTCTTCACATTTAGGCTTGATCCAAAGTTCATGGAGATCAACAGAAAGAATCCCATTGACTTTACACAGCTGTAAAGTGGCAGTGTAGACAAGGCCTCAGACAGACAACATTACATTAAGATTACACTCTGTTAACCTTCTAAATGTGTCCTTCAGGATGATAAAGAAGCAATTTGTAATGAAAGCTTAGATTTGGGAACACAATTTTGGGACAAAGGATAGGTTATGTGGCAAAGTCCATGCCTGCAGAAACCAGCGGGAAGTATAACACTGCTGATACACCTCTAAAGACCTGAATCCTGGAAGAACTCCAAGCACTGAACTCTCTTTGAAGTCAGTAGGGCTTCTAAATGCAGAACCCTTGCAACACTGGGCCCTATATTTCAAAGAACTCACTTATGCTGAAAAGCACAACATGCATTTACAGAAAAAACTGTTTCCTCTGTTCTTTTAAAAAAAAAAAGAAAAACAGAGTGTAAAGCAAAACAAAAAACAAAACAAAAACTGAAAGCAGTGTGAATGTGCTAAAACTATGCTATCTCCATGTAATCCAGATGTTTAATAAATGCACACAAAAATCAAATATCAAATTTGTCTCAACTTCTGCAAACTAAGACAAATTTTTTAAGGGAGACATTCAACATGAAATCAAGTAAATTAAAAGACAAGTCGTAGTATAACAGAGCAGCAGCTCTGCTAAAGTAAAGCTTCAGACAAGCTTTCAGTTTAAACTTGACTATTCTAAGTGCTCTAAAATCCATATGGTTAATTGGATTGCCTTGAAATTTGGTGTGCCTCATGGGGGTGCAAGATACAGTCAGTGATCCAACTACAGGACCACTTGAACAATGGGTTCCTGAGATACAGCTCCTGGAAAAACATAGCTTTTCTTGTCTACACTAGTACTTTTGTTGGCAAAACTTTTGTCCGTCAGGTGGTGTGAAAAACAAAACAAAATATAAGTACCACTGCTCATTGGGGGTGGTTTAATTCTGCCAGTGGGAGAGCTCTCTCCCGCCGGCATAGAATGGCTACACAGGAGACTTCACAGTGGTACAGCTGCACCACTGTATGGTCCACAATATAGACATAGCCTTAAAGTTGACACAGGGCTTGTCTACACTTACAGCGCTGCAGCTATAAAGGTTCTGCCGGCCCCGGAACAGCTTGAGTCATGCCCTTTCCAGGCAGGGTCCCGCCTTTACTCTCAGTCTTCCCTCCTGGAAAGCAGCAGCCCCTCCATGCAGCTTCCAGCTGTTGCTCCTGCCTCTTAGGTGCCAAGCAGGGAGTGGACCGAGCAGGGCCGGCAAACCCTGGCAGAAACCCTGGCCACCCTGAGTAAACCCCCTCTCCCCCGCACAAGCATCGTCTCTGCACCAGACCTTTGGAGGATATCAAATTAAAATACTGTTTGAAAAAGAAAAAAGTTTGTTTATGCACTTAGGCGCACTAAGGCTCACACACCTAATGGCTTACACTGCGCATGGGGACAGAGAGTTAACAGCATTTTTAATCTATAAAGTTTTACACCAGTTGGCTAGCTCAATGGGATAAACAGTAGTCCTTTGAACCTAACCCATCCAGCAGGTGTCAGTTTTGTGTCCCACCTTGGGCTGAAAATCTGGAAAAGGTTGGAAGTCATGTTGCTAAAATCTCTCTCAGTTGGATTACTATCCCTCAAAACCAACAAATGTAACAAAACAAAAATCAGACATGTGAATGCTTGCTGGCAGGAAGGGGCATTTTAGCAGGTGGCAGAGTTGGGGGAATAGGGGTGAGAATGCATCCAGGTGAGAGAGATAAATGCGGATGGGTGGCAGAGGTGGTGAGAGGGGCTGGGGGACTCAGCTTAGGGAGAAAGACACTGGTGAGAGGAGGACACGGGGGTGAGTACTACGGTGACTGGAAAAGAATAGGGGTGCCTGTCAAAGCCATATTCTCCCGTTGTGCATATGTGCTAGGATCTGTGGGGGATGAATCCCCCCGCTTACCCCACCAGTGTGAGCTGGAATCTAGGGGTCCCTGCCCTCTGGGTGGAGAGTGTCAATCCCTCCTTCATTCCCCACTATGTAAGCCAGGTTCTGGGGGAGGCTTGCCATAGTGGGGGTGTCTGAGCCCCAACCCATGTGAGCTGGTAGCTCAGGTGCCTTATACTTCTAAGGGGATCTGAGCCCATCACCTTACCCACCCCAATGTGAACCACAATCTGGGGAAGCATGAGGACCCCTCTGGGTGGAGAGCTAAGAACAGGCATGCTCAAAGCATGAAGCAAAAACACTGTTGTGAGGAGCTGCGAATGGGCACGCTTAACACTCTCCAGCAGTGGGGAGGGGCGCTGGGAACACCCAATGACATGAACAGAGCAGTTCACACATCTCACAGCTATTCTTTCAGGCTGTATTAATCTCTCCTGGTCATCCTCTTTCAGCTAAGAGCACCTCATTGAGATGAATGGGCCATTTCACACCACTCAGAGCCTGTAATTGCTGCAGATGGATGTGCAGGCCTGGATGCCCCATCTACCAAAGAGGGGAGTGAGCGATCTGAGGAGAAATCCAGTCTGGCCAAGAAGCACACAGAATCCAGTTCCTTTTCAAAAAAACTGAGATGGCTCTTAAAAGATCTTTTGGAGTCTCTCTTCATCCATGGGGGGAAAGCCAGATTCTAAGGCTAAGTTAGTCAGAAACCTGGGAAAACTGCCATGTACATACACCAGGGACATACCTCCCCTGCCTGTGTGTGGGGGGGTTAATGATAAAAACAGCCTGGTGGGGGCTGGCTGAGAGGGTGGCTGGACTGGGAAAGGCTGGTTGGTGGGACTCGGCAACAAGGGGCAGAAGGGTGTAGGGCCAGGATGGGTAGTCTATTTGACTTGTAACTACTATGACGACTCCTAACTCCTACCAACAAGGTTATTTTCTGGGGGGTTTTTTTGGTTTGTTTTTTTTTTAAAGGGCAAAAATCTTTAACAACACAGATAAAGCTTCCCAGTGACAGCTCATGCCCTTCCAGAATGTCAAGCTTTCAAGTATGAATTTTTCTGAAAACCAGGAAAGAGAGAGTTAAGGTACATGCCCATTTAACTCCGCCCTCTTTGAGCGATGCCCCAAAACATTTATAACACACCTGCCTTTTCACTGTAAAGGAAAAGAGCCACTTGGATCTGCCCTACACTCAGACATTTAATGTTTGTCTACACTTTAAATGCCAGAGTAGTGCTTCAGTTTGGACACTACCTACGCCACAGGAGGGGCTTTCTCATCGGAGTAAGTAATCTACCTCCCCGAGAGATGGCAGCTAGGTCGACCAAATAGTTCTTCCACTGATTTAGCGCTTTCTACTCTGGGGGTTGTCAGTTTAACTACATTGCTCATAGATGTGGATTTTTCACAGCTCTGAGCAATGTAGCTATGCCACTATAAATTCCTAGAGTAGACCAGCCTCTTAGCCTCCTATCCTGACAAGAGTATCCCACTTGTGAAATGTAACAACCACTCCACACTTACTCATATGATATCACCTAAATCTATATGGTCCCTTAACCATCATGAAACCCACAGACTGTTCTCACCTCCCCACCCACTCACTACTGACAATATCCATGGCAAGAAACGCCCCACAGTGTCTTGCTACTGAGACAACCTGTAACATTTTGAAATAAAATGATGCAGACTAGCTCCTGAGGGTAGATATGCTCTCATTTCCTTACACGCATGGTATGTGCACAAATCCTCATATCACAAACACACATCTACCACCCTTGCCCTGTCATAATTCAAACCAGTCAAAAAACCCAACTACAACTTGCAAACAGAAGGCTGCTGCAGTGAATGCGGATAATTCGCAGTGGCTACTGCAAGCTCCGGAGGGACAGAGTTAAGGTTTTGTGGGCATGTACCTCAACTCTCTATTTCCTGGTTTTCTGAAGTTTGAGTTTTGCTGATCTCGATGTTTTGGAAAGGCACCAGCTATCACCTGGAAACCTTAAATCTGCATTAATGAAGATTTTTGCCATTTAATTTGGTAAGACCTTTACTCTTAAGTCCGTCTGCCAGTGTCAGTGGTTTAACCATCACTTTTCCTATTAAAAAAAAATCCTTCCCCCGCAATGCGTGATAGAAGCAATCTGAGCAAGCCAACCAACCATACAGCAGAAGAGACTACACATGAAGTACACAATTTGTGGTTTTCTTTACCCATTTGATCTTATAGAGATCTTAGGTAGTTCTAACAACAAAAGGCTAAAAGCAAGATGCCCTCATTGAAGCAAATCACACAAAAACATCAAAGTCACTGAGCTTTATGTCTGCACTTCCCACCCATAAACACTCATAAAAACTACTTTTGTATAAATACAATTATTTAACTAATCTCATATTGTTTTTTACTGTGCATCTCCAAAAAACAAATTCAGGAATCGTATATTTTATGACTGAGGAGAGTCCTGATTATTTTTATAAATCATTATGAATCATTATTTCTTCTCCAGTCAACATTCACAACTTTCAGTACCATCAACAGACGCCGTTCTCTCAGAATACTGACTGGCTTATCAACTGTTCCATTTTGTTTTCTTCCTGTGTAACTTTCCAAATTAATCATAAGTATTCTGCTTAATAAATAAATAAATATATAAAGTGGGAGACCTATTTCACAGTTACCGTAGAGCAAAGAGTTAGCCTTCTGCACATGGATCCAAAACATTTTGTTCCCCTTTTCACCAGTATGCATATAAACCTGCTGTTCTTGCTCTTCCCATCACATAGTCTCATAGCCACTATTTTGGCTTCCTAGTGATTTCCAAAATTTGGCAAAGAATTCTCTCCAGAACTGGAAGCAGCTGCTATACCTGTGCTAAGCCTGCTCCCCATTCTCTGACAATTATACATTTCTCCCTAGTCAATGCTTCATCCTAGTCAAATCTGACAAATAAAAAGTAAATTTCAGGGAAGCAGCTCTAAGAAGTTTTCAAGTGGAAATATCTAGCTGTATAGTGACCATTTCTAAACAAGCTACACAATTCCGACCCTCTCCATCCAGCTATAGCCACTTGATGTATCTTCTTTTTCATCTATGACTGGTGCTGGTACTGCTACTGGCTATGACCCATTTCAGGATATGGTGAATGACTGATGCTGAAGCCAACATAATATGCCAGCACAGAAGGTAGGCCAGTGCAAGGATATTTTGTGCCCTAGACAAAACTTCCACCTTGCGCCCTCCCCCTTCCCCCGGAGCATTGCTTATTATAAACTTTCAAAAATGAATACTGCATAATGTGGCATTGTTCATTAGAATTAATACACGTTCTGCTTGAAAATGTATTAATTTCATTATTTAGTCTACATATTTAATGAAAATAAATGGCCTTGAGTCTCCTACACATGGCTAGAGTCCCCCCTCCCCCCCATGGATCTGGAGAGGGCTGTTTTGGGGATCAGAGCACAGAGGTGGGAGTCGAGATCTGGCTTCTATTCTCCACCCTGGCACCACCTCACTGGATGACTTCAGGCAAGTTACTTCCCTGTTCTGGGCTTCAGCTCCCCCCAGTGCTAAGGTGTGAAATGGTTCCTTGCTTCTGGGCTGGAAAGTGCAATGCAGGCAGGAGGGGGTGTCTGAAGGCCTGTCTTCCCCACAGATGTGAGGCAAGGACAGAGTTCCAGCCACTGTCATGACCGTCCTGGTTGCTTTACTCTGCCCCACGCCAATTGCTGCTGAAGCCCCTTACTCAGAGGGCTCTGGCCCAGGGCAGAGGTGTCAGTGTCATTCTGGGCCTGATTTTCAGAGATGCTGAGCACGTGCGGTTCCCCCAATGTCTGTGGGAACTCCAGGGTTTTCAGTACTTCTGAAACTCGGGGAAATGTATTTCAAATGCTGGGCCAGGACTGAGCCTGCAAAGGCAGGTGCATATATACCCCTCAATCCACAGCAGATATCCCATCAACAATACAAGCAATCAGGAGAACAATGAGGGGCAGTGGGGAGGATATGGCCCTAATGTGGTCACTAAACTTCTACCTAGTAAAGTTACTGGTGCATCTGCTGTCATTCAGTGGGAGAACAAAAATCTCTTGGGTGCTGCAGTCTGCCCAGGGTTCAGCTGCACTTAACCGGAATTGCTCACACACATGCAGTGGTTGTGCACCACGCAACTGGTCACCCACGTTTATGAAAATCTGGCTAAGTCACATTTCCTAGAGCTGTTGTCCCAGGCTGGCTGCAGACTCAGGCAGACAGAATTGTGTCGGCTAGACGCCCATCACCTTTGGAAGATTTTCCTTGTAGCCAGGCCTCTGGTCTAATGGTCTGAGCCAGCACAGAAGTAGGAGCCTCGATCTCCTGTGTTCAAAGCAGGACTCCGACAATGACTCCCAGGGTGACCTTGGGCAAGTCATGTCCCTGTTCTCGGCCTCAGTTTCCCCCAAAATGGGGCTCTATTTATCTGCTCCACAGGGCTGCAAGGATAGATGGGGATGAAGCCTTGGAAGGTGGCACGTGCTGAGGATGGTTACACTTTTGCAGCTCTTTAACCCTGTATCCTCTGGCAGGGCTACGATCCACCCCAGCAGGCGGACCGGTGGCCATAGTCTCCTCTTCCTTTCCCCCACCCCGCCCCACCTCCCACCGCTGCATTGCTGTCAATAGGCCCATCTGTAGGCGGGCTGATGTTACTCGCTCTGATCTGCAGCCGGCAGCCCTTGGGCAGCAGCCGGTGCTGCGGCAGGGAGTCCGGGACTGCCAGAGCCGAGGAAGTGGGCTAGGGAGCGATGCAGCAGCCCGGGGGCTTGGGGAGGAGGCGTCTCCGGGCTGGCAGGGAGGCGTGGGTGGGCAGTGATGTGGGGCGCAGCAGAGGGGGCGGGGACCGCAGTTGCAGAGGACACCCACGGAGGTAGGTGCTAATGCGGCTGCGAGCGGCTCGTCTCCCTGCCAGGAGCAATAGTGTAAAAAATTTGGGGGGCACCGCTTTTTGGCACCCCCAAATCTTGGTGCCCTAGTGGTTACAGCGGCCCTGCGAGGCCGCTAACATCAAATAGTAAAACAGTTTTCAAAGAACTGTGGGTATTCCAGAGGTGGGAGTGTTAGCACCGACAAGGCTCCAGAGGCTTCCATCATTTTTACCACCATGTTAATTAAGCAGCAGCAGGTTTAACTGACATGGTAATAAGAAGACTGGAAAAAAGCTGCTATATCCTTACCTACAGAAGGGCTCACACTTTTGCTACCACCAGTACAACCGGCCTCATAGTAGCACCAGTTGGAATTTTGCAAGAATTCCATAGTGTGGTCAAGATCAATGGTGAAACATGTTACCCCTTATAAAGATGGGAAGCAAGTATTTCAGGCAAACTATTAAATTAAGAGTTTACAAAGGTTCAGAAACTTCCCCCTAATTGTGGAAATTAGTGAATGTAGGCCTATATCCTGGATTATGAACAACAGCCCTCAGGCTGACAGCAGAAGGGAACTCAGTGAAACAAACTGGAATCACCGTAACTTGGTGGGATAATACACGATTGGAATGTTGGTGTGGATGGGTACAGCTTGCTCAGGAAGGATAAACGGGGAAAAGGGAGGAGATGTTGCCTTATATATGAAAAATGTACACACTTGGACTGAGGTGAAGATGGACATAGGAGATGGGAGTCTCTGGGTTAGGCTAAAAGGGATAAAAAACAAGGGTGATGTCTTGCTAGGAGTCTACTATAGGCCACCTAACCAGGTGGAGGAGGTGGAGGAGGCTTTTTTTAAACAAACAAAATCATCCAAAGCCCAAGATTGGGTGGTGATAAGGGACTTCAACTATCCAGATATATGTTGGGAAAATAACACAGCGAGGCACAGACTATCCAATAAGTTCTTGGACTGCATTGCAGACAACTTTTTATTTCAGAAGGTTGAAAAAGCTACTGGGGGAAATTCTAAATTTGATTTTAACAAAATAGGGAGGAACTCGTTGAGAATTTGAAAGTGGAAGGCAGCTTGGGTGAAAGTGATCATGAAATGGTAGAGTTCACAATTCTAAGGAAGGGTAGAAGGGAGTACAGCAAAATAGAGACAATGGATTTCAGGAAGGCGGATTTTGGTAAACTCAGATAGCTGATAGGTAAGGTCCCATGGGAATCAAGACCAAGGGGAACAACAACTGAGGAGAGTTGGCAGTATTTCAAAGGGACACGATTGAGGGAGGGACAGATAGCTCAGTGGTTTGAGCATTGGCCTGCTAAACCCAAGGTTGTGAGGGGGCCACTTAGGTAAACTGGGGCAAAATCAGTACTTGGACCTGCTAGTGAAGACAGGGGGCTGAACTTAATGACCTTTCAGGGTCCCTTCCAGCTCTAGGAGATACGTATAGGTATATCTCCATAGCTTTTTAATTTAGGTTGCAAAGTCAAGCACTCTAATGTCAGATTTACAGTTGGCCCATATAACCTTGTTTCTGCCTCTTGTACGTATTCATTATAATCCAGTCTTTAAATTACATGATCAATACTAATTTTTTCCATAGAACATTTGTCTCATTTAGAGCACAAGACAGATGCACGTGGCAGCAGAACACAATTTGCATGGGTAATCCTAAATCTGGAATTTCCTAACTTTCAAGTGCTTGACTTTGCAACCTAAATAACCTTCATTTCACACAGATTTTTATGTAGCCAACATATTCTGTAGCTTGAATTTCTTGTTAAAAAGGAAGGGAGATGTTTATGTTAGCCGTAAGAAAATGCATGCACAATTATTTCCATGGATGTTATGTAAGATGAAAGGGGATAATAAAAAAAAAAAAGCAAAGAAAACACATCATTTGACCAAACCAGCATGTTTACTCATCTCTTCCTTTCAACATGTATGACCTAGCAGTTATATCAGTCAGAGTTAGGTATTCACATAAACAGAAAGACAGACCTCACAGGGAAATTTTAAATTACAAAGTAGCACTTAAATTGATAGAGTCATCTTTACATGAATGTATACTAAATCTATAATACACTGCACCTCAGATGTACTGCCTTGCTCCTACTCAGTCGTAAGAACTGACATTACTATTTACATTTAACTATTTAATACAAATCTTTTATATAAATCCTTAACTCAAATCTAATCCACACACAGAAAAATTTAATTCTTCAGCATAGCCATAGTTCAGGCACATCTTTTGGGGCTTTTTTGGGTGGGAGTGGGGGGGCATTGTCTTTGTCATACAGTACTGCACTGCTAGGTTTGATCATTGTATGAGCATTGGAGAGCCATTCATGCCAGCCAGCTGTTTTCTATCTCTATTGAAGGAAACAGGGGCAAACAACATGCATAATTAGCTCTCCTAGCCTCACCTTAAGATTGGACTCCTCTGTCTCTTTGGGGAAATAATGATTTAAATGGTATCATTCTATCTATAGTATTTATATGGCCCTCATGGCTATAGTATCTGTGTGTCACACATCCTTTAAGGCACATCTCCTCACAACATGCCTATGAGATGGGGTAATGCTACTATCGCCTCTCTACAGACAAGGTAATGGGCAGAGAGAGACTAGGGACCAGGTTTTTAAAGGTACCAAGGCACTGAAAATGATTTAGACTCCTAAAATCAGTTATGCATTGCAATGCTGAGTGCCTCAATACCTTTAAAAGTGTGGGCCTAAATTACTAGCTCAAGGGCACACAGGAAGTTTGTGTCAAGTATCAGAGAGGTAGCCGTGTTAGTCTGGTTCTGTAAAAGCAGCAAAGAATCCTGTGGCACCTTATAGACTAACAGACGTTTTGCAGCATGAGCTTTCGTGGGTGAATACCCACTTCTTCAGATGCAAGAAACTGGAAGTTTGTGGTGCACAAGTCCATGTGTAAAAGGCATATTTTATTAATGATTCTAAAGACACCGGTAAGGAAATGATTTTGTTTCTCCTTTTTATCTGAAGCATCTGGCACTGGCCACTGTTGGAAGACAAAAAGATGGACCATTGGTCTGACCCAGTATGGCTACTCTTATGTAAATTCCTGTGTGCGCGTATGTACACGTGACTCTGTAGAACATACATATTACATAGCATATTTTATAAGGGTACAAAATAAGCAAAAACAATGTATTGCCAACACTGATTAAGTAAAAAAAATCCACCCAAAAAAATTAGGATTTTTCCAGGAGAGTCCAAAAAAGGCACAGTTCTTTCTTCTCTTCAGAAACTGTAACAGTAATTATGTTACAGGATGCTATCTAAAACCAAATCTTTTTTCACTCATTTTATATTAGCTGTTACTATTCTAAGTATGTGTTATGTAGAAAGAGATTTCTGTTTCTGACAGGATTGCTAACCCTCCAGGATTGTCCTAGAATCTCCAGGAATTAAAGATTAATCTTTAAGGCTGCAAGTTTCTCACGGAGGTCGTGGAAGTCCGGGGGCCAGCCACGCCAGCCGCTGCTGGAGCCACCCCTCAGCCAGCCTCTCAGACAGTCCCAGGGCTATCCATGCCGCCCTCACCCTCCAGCAGTGGCCTCCCAGGGGGGTCATCCTGCCCCCACTCTCCCTGACCAACAGGGCCAGGGCAGCTAAGATTTAGTCAGGGGTGTTTATAGTAAAAGTCATAGACAGGTCACGGGCCGTGAATTTTTGTTTACTGCCTGTGACCTGTCCATGACTTTCTAAAATTAGTCATGCCTAAATCTTAGCCTTATTAATCTTTAACTAAAGGTTATGTCATGTGATGAAACCTCCAGGAATTTGTCTAACCAAAATTGGCAACCCTAGTTTCCGACTACCTTTAAATCTGTATTATACATTCTATTGTAAGATGTCAAATATTAAATTGTTATTGAAAACAGATGCAGACTTAATGAGTAATTTCCAAAAATTATTGTTCAAAGTGGGAAACTTGCATTTGCAAACTAGCTGCTGGTGATGGTTTCAAAAGGTGCAGGGGAAGGTGGGGGTGGGAGGGAAGGATGACAATCTATTTGTGCATCTGATTTGGATTTGCCTCAGCAGCGCACAGGAGTTGTAAGTCTTTTTTCTATTGCTTGACTATGCATATTTTCTAATGCTTGCCTGTAATAAACTATTTCAAGAGCATTGAGGGTATTATCCACCTTCTGCTGACTTAGACTTTGCATTGTTCTGTTCTTCATCTCCAAGTGTTCTGGTCTTATGAGTCTTCCAAGCTTCATGTCCTCCTTCAACATCTCCAGTCACATTTGTCTAGTTCTTCCTCATGGTATTTGTCCCAGGACTACTAGCTCTTGTACTCGCTGGCCAACACCTCCCATATCTCACATCATCACATGACCCAGCCATCTCACTCTATAGTCCCTAAGCTTTTCTGTGACAGGGGTTACCTGCATCCTGGCTTAGACTAAGTAATGAAAAGGTACATTAGCTCTCATCTTACCCAGTGTCCACTTTAGCATGCTCATCTCAGCAGCATGAAGTAGTTGTTCCTTCTCCCTCAGTGGCCAGCATTCTGACCCATACACTATGGCTAGCCTAGTCATCCTCTTATACCCTTCGTTCTTCAGTTTACCTGGCACATTCTTATTGCAGAGAATTCCTGTCAACTCTCTCCATTTACACTAAGCGTTCTTTATTCAGCTCCTAAATCCACATCCCCATCATGGCTTAATACTTAATATTTAAATTATTGCACAGACTAATAGTTCTAGGGCCCTTTCCAGTTCATATTAATCTTCATGGCACAACATGATGCCATTGGTGAAAAGAATGTTTCCATGGAACCTCTCCTATAATCTCTTGCATCAAGGTGTCCATTACAATCATAAATACAAATGGGCTCCAAGCTGATCCTTGATGCAGACTTACCCTCACAGTGAATTACTCACTATAGCCACAGCTGCTTTTCATGACTCTTATGCTACTCTCAGAAGTGTCCATGATAGTCGGAACATGTGTCTTCAGCAGACTGGGAGACTACAGGTACCACCATAATGATTCTCTAGGAACTCTGTCATAAGCCTTCTTTAAATTCACAAACGCTAAGCATAATTCCTCATATTTCTCCCCATATTCTTCATGAAATAATCAGACTCCAAACACTGCATCCGTTGTTGACCCTCTTGGCACAAACTCAAATTAGTTGTCACTTAGTTGATGCTTCAGCTCCTCCCAAAGTCTTTTCTCGATAATTTTATATTATCATGAGGCTAATCAACTTGATGGACAGTAATTACTACATTCTTGAACATCTACTTTACGCTTGAAAATAGGGCCCAACGTGTTCTTCTTCCACTCATAAGATATTTTTCCAGTACAGAGAATTTCAACTGAAAGTTTGTCACCATCACCACTCCTTCATGGCCTAGTGCTTTAAATAAGCCATCCTCTCCTTACCCACCAAAACAGCACTAAATATACCCAGAAAACTTTGCTGCTGTAAATTACAATGGAAGACTCACTCAAAGCCTTCTGGGATCTCAGGCTCAATGCAACAAAAAGCAGATATGTTTGAGAATACTGGAAAAATAAATAGGTTCTGGAATCAAGGAGGACGGGGGAAGATAACTGTTTTGGAGAGACTGGAGAAGGATAATGAAGATGTTGTGCAAATTGAAGGGTTGGGTGAGGGAAAGAGATTAGTTTTTCCATGCTTGGGCTCCCTCTCAAATGTATTGTAGGTGAACATTTTTTCTCCTTCTGGAGTACCATATTTAATGTTGCTAACAGAAGAGGTATTATGGCTATTTCTCAAACTGTTCATCCTCCTGCTGCCTTCTCCCTTTAATAGTGACTTCAAAAGTTCATCATTTTACCAAAAATCTTTTGGGGAAGTGTTTAGTACTCCTATAACTTGTTCACTTCAGGAGAGTAATAGCCTAACTTGGAAATGAAGACAAAAGAACAATTAAAAAACAAAAAGGCATAGGGAAAACGGGATTCCTTATGCCTCACTCCTGAATTTGTTTTGATACAACGTCCCTGTTGCATGACTTTTCCATGAGCTTGTTGCATGAATTTTCAATATGCTTGCGTCAATTCCACTACTTTTAGCCACACAGCTGTCAGATTTTCAGTTTTTATTACGTGCCTATGTGGCAGGCCAACCTTTCTGTAGAATGTCAGCTTCCCATGAAGCTAGGAGCTGCAACCCAGAAGGATGTAGTTATTTTCTTGGTCACATAAGACTTAAATGATCAGTGTAAATAAACTGAGTTTTGTTTATCTGAAAATACCGCGAGGAAGAAATCCACATTACTGAGACATCAAAAACGGAAGCTGTAACATTTGAGAGATCCACTGGTAGGTGTGGAAGTGAATACTGCACAAGGGAAAGGCAGCTTCAGATGAGGATTCTAATCAGAAGTGACTCTTGAAAAAGAAACTACAAAGGGCCTGGGGTGCATTCAGCACATTACCAAAATCTAAACTAGATTGTGACTGACCCAGCCTATAAACAGATGATGTTCAAGAAGTTTCACATGCAGAGCTTCTGAATCCACTGTGTAAGTGGCAGTGAAAATACCAACGCCCAATTTTCTCTTTAAAGATTTGGAGGAAGAATCCTAATATATTTTCCTCCACTATCTATTGCCTTTGGTACTTGAAGGAAATTTATCTCCACCTTTAAAACAAATTCTATGGCATCCTTGTATTTTTAACGTTATATAAGCAGCTATTCAATGCATCAACATTTAAAGACAGAATACAGATGTAACTAGTCAAGTATGCTTACAGCCTTCTTTCCATTTAATAGAGGTTCTCCTTTAAACATGTTGTCTTAATTACTGTTGCCAAAACTGTTTTTAAAGCCTAATAGCGAAAAAGCTGATTAGTTCTAGTACTGGCTCAAGAGACATTTACATCAGCGTTTGTGAGAAACAGGACTCATTAACATGCAGATACAAGTACATGACTATGCATCTAACTTAACCCTTCCATCAGCTCAGGTAGTAAGAGGCACAATTTTTCTACTTCCTCCTTTTTCTTTAAACCAGAAAGTTTAAGTGTTTTTGTTTGTTTGTTTTTTAAAACAGTATAGCAGAGATAAGTTGTTAACCAGAACTCCGCTCTGGAGAACATTCATCACTACATCTCCTTTTTAAAGTTCTTATTTTCTGCCAATAAAACATTAACTTATCAGGATCCACCCAGTATCCAGGGATTTTTAAATATCATTTTATAGTTACTAAGATCTGTAAACTAAAACATTACAGGGCTGCAGAAGACAAGAGCGTTATTAAATTATTACTCATTCTCAACCATGCTGCCCAAAATTTAATTCCCTATTCACATGGGGTGGGGGGGAGAAATCAAACATTTACAAGTTTATAAGCTTTTTAATGTCTGGCCACAATACCGAATATTGAAAGTGCCTGGTTTCATTCCATAATAGGTCCTAAAATTCATAATCATTAAAATATGTGGCAAACATGGAAGCTTTAAGGAATGCAGGTCACCCAAAGCTAATGGACATGAGCTCTCCAATAAGAGGTCTACTTCTGTAAGTGTCCCAGAAAGAACTTCCAATAGGAGGCTATTCCTAATGAGCCAGGTAAAGCTAGCCAGTATTAAAGCACAGACACAAAACATGCAAATTGAAAACAATTAGATTTAAAATATTTTACAATAAAAAGGGAAAGTACCACTGTTTTTGCACAACTTTAAAAAAAAGCTTTATTCCTACACTCACTCATTTTAAGCCTACATTTCCAATCAAATCTTAAGAACATTCAACGTGTATCTAAGATGTGCAGACATTTTAAATGCTACCATATGTACATTCACTCTTCTTCCGCAGAGTACATTAAGTTTGTAGAGACAGGAAATAATCAATTACTTATCACTTTCAGTGAATTATAGATTTTACTTTTTTTTTCAGACTTCTGAATAATAATTCATTAGCCACTGCGGTGGTTATTGACTGGTTGGTCATTTGTCCTATGGTCTCCAAATATTTTTAAAACTAAATTATTCAGGCTTACTCTTTTTTGAAACAATTCCTTTAATAGACACATTTACTGGTAAAGTTGAGTATTACTTTCTGTGGCAAGGTAAACAAATATAACAACTAATAAAAATGTAAAATATGGAAAGAAAGAGGATACATTACAGAGATTTAGTCTACTAAATTTTCTATGCACTATAGCAAGTTAAATTGGAAAATACATAGTGTCCTCTATTAAATACCAACTAGACCAGCAGTGCCAAACACTCATCCTGAAAGTCAGATGTGGTCATATACATATGCAGATTCTGTACAATCTAAGCTTTCATAAAGAAAAGTCATCTACCCCTTGTGGACTCTGTTTGCCAGAAGCTGGGAGTGGACGACAGAGGATGGATCACTTGATGATTGCCTATTCTGTTCATTCCCTCTGAAGCACCTGGCATTGGCCACTGTTGGAAGATGGTCCATCTAGCCCAGTTATCCTATAACTCTGACCCAGTATGGCCGTTCTTATGGGAAATTTTCCAAATGTAAACAGACTGTAAATTGATACAGTGCTCTCTTCCTAAGTCTTCAAAAAAAAAAACCAACTTACTCACTATATTAATTTCACTGGATATCAATTCTAAAGCTTAATGTTGACACTAACATCATTGTTGACCATTTTAAGAGACAGAATGGGAAAGGGGCAAGAGTGAGGGCTATAGGAGAGTGGGAACTGGGAGCTTGTGCAGAAAAATCAAAGGAAAAAGAAGAAAGATACGGAAGAGAAACAGAGAGGAGGAGGAGGAGGAGAGGGAAGAAAAAGAAACAAAAGGCAAAAATAGCTGTGGTCCTAAATGGGAGCATGCTTGCCTCAAAACCGGATACAGAAAGCGGTAATACAATACTGAAAAAACAATCAAAATTAGAAGTACAGTAGTTACTAGATAAAAGAACTTGATCTCTGCGCAAACCTCCCACTGACATTAGTGGGAGTTCTGGGACCAGAGTACACAAGTCCATTTGTCTACTAACGTGCACATTTATGAGGATACAAGACTCTTAGGCAAACACTTCAAATATGGCTATGGAAAAGTCACCTTATTACTATGAAGCTCTTTATTTAATGAATGTGTAACTGAAAAAAATTCACATTTATCCAACTGAAAGAATCACAGACCCAACACAAAAAGAATAAATTGCACAGGTTGCCAAACATCTCTTGGAGTTTCTGAGCATACTCAGGTACCAGCAACAACTACTAGCCTTCAAAAGACAGAATATTCAACTTTTAATAGGGAGGCAGATCTGGATTTAATAGTTCAATAGCAATCATTTAGACAGCAAGCTCTTGGGGGCAGGCATTCTCTTTTTGTTCTGTGTTTGCACAGCACCTAGCACAATGGTATATGGACAGCATCATGACTAGGGCTCTTAGGTAACACAAATAATGAATACAATAATCATCAACATGCTCAAATTCAACTGTGATGCTAATCTGAAACATCAGTTTAGGAACCTGAATAACTATGTGCCCATATAATGAGCAATAAATTATCATTCAGAAGTCTGAGGAAAATGAAATCTATGATGCACTCAGAAAATGGTAAAAAACCCTATTAAATATCTCCAAGTTACATCACCGCTTCAGGTCATGTCTCGACCACCTTAATCTTCTTAGAAGGAGGCAAGAAAGAATATATGGACAATAGCATTTGAAATGTGTAGCTAGACAGACAGGTAGTAGATACAATTACATAAAAGCACAATATACGCATACTTTTCTAAAATCAATTTAAGATTTGATTGGCAAAGGCATTACACCAGAGATGATATCTCGTTACAAAGAAAGGAAAAAACAGGACAAAGCAATTCAGATGATTTCTAGTTAAACTAAGTAATAGAGAAGAATCATAGGGGAAAAAAAAGATACCCATCCATAGAGAGATTATTTCTCCCAGCAACAACATCTAAGTAATGATGTTATATAATACTGAAGGAAACCTCAGATAGCCTATTATATAGAAATGACAACATCTTATTAGGAAGCTATAAGAACACTCTGGTAAGGTATTTTAGAGATATCAACTATTCCTGGTTCTTGTTCTACCTCTTGTGGTCTTTTACTGAAGAGGCTGAATATTTTCTCAGAGTAAACAAACAGTACTAAGTGTTACAATACATGTATTTAACTGTGCTTCTTAACAAGATGTCTCAGGAATTACAGTAGCATTTTGGGCACATCACATATTACAATATTTTCATTATATTAACAAAACAAAATCTTCAGGATTTTTTAAAACGCCATAATGCGTAAACATCATTGTGTTTGACTGTCATGGGCCGGAAGATCTCCTTCTGTGGAAAATCCTGCAGAAGGGATAAAAGTTTTAAACTCTTTTTGCTATTAAGACACATACTCCTTTACACTCAGCACGGCCACCAGTGATGTTGAATAGGTAGGGGCGGAGCCTAAAAATGACATGCAGGCCAAAAATTCATAGAAAGTGACATTGTAAGTACCATGCTATTTCTGGCTATACATATCTTTCTTGGCTCTGCATAGTACTTGGCCCCTGTCAAAGGCATCTCTAGAGTTCAAGGCAAGCATATGACCTCCCCTCTGGGTTGACATGGCTCACTAGTTAAGAAAAGCTAATGCTGAGATTTATTACGCTGCTTCCCACACCTTCAAGTTATGCAAATAATCAAAGGGAACATGATGTTCAGACTGGACATTCCAAGACTTCTTCCCAGGCAGGACCTAACCCACCTATTTCATATGTAACTGAATGTATCACACACAGTTGTAGCTACCAACAACTATGCAACATAATGTCATGAAATCATACCACAGCACTACTTCTCCAAATCTTTTGCCATACGATTTCAGACCGTCATCTCTCCACTGGGCCATGTAAGAGAGGGCAGTATAATATGGTCCTATTCTTTTAAATATGTAAGGGCTCTTTATTTAAGAAAAACTAAAATTCAGCAGCTGTTTAAACTATAAATCACTTCTGTAAGATTTCCATTCATCCCTTCTAACTGTAATAAATGATAAGTGAGAGTAGCCTGTTAAATCCAGGGATCACCAAATCCTGTCATTACTTAGAAATCCAAACTCCAAAGGAATTGGTCTTGCTGGCCATATTCAGGTAAACATGCCTCTTGAGTTTAGCATTTAAAAAAGTAGTTTTCATGACCCTGTGCATCATTATAAAAACATTTATTTTCATCTGTTACTGACTTACACAAGGGAATTGCTGACTCAGTCAGTTTACACACTGAACAACCTCAGTACAGGAAATTTTAAGAATATTTTTTAAATGTACTTACAAGACAAACAGTATCTCCTGCCCTACTAAATAAGAATCAGAGGGGTAGCTGTGTTAGTCTGTGTCTGCAAAAAACAACAAGGAGTCCGGTGGCCTCGTTGTTTCTACTAAACAAGAGTTTCCCCACTTCCTCCACAAATGCGTCACAGCAGATTCCAAACATTTGACCAATTTATTTTATGAAATGTAAACACTCTGAATGTTACTGTACTTAAGGAATGAAAAAGAGCGAAAAATACTGCCCTATCTTCTTCAGTGCTTTAGACTGTAGTTTATTGGTCTGTTGTAGTGCTCTAAATCTTGATTTCTACTATTTACAACTACCGTACAGAGACTTCATTAAAAAAAAGCACCTCACAGAGCCATTACTGAATCAGAAATCCTGCTAACTGGTTCACCCCCATTTCTACATCAGTAAGTCAAGTAAAAACAAGCTCTTGGAAAATTTACAACTCTGGAAATTCCCTTTAACATTTATAAGCAGAAAAAACAACAACATTTTGCACAATAGGAAATCAAGTTATTTGATCATCAAAAGAGTCTCAATGAAGATTACTGTATTGAAGTAATCACAGAAATGTGATGGAAGGGCTGGAAGGGATATCAAGAAGTCAGCAAATGCAGCCCCCTGCATTGAGGCAGGCCCAAATAAACCAAGCCCATCCCTGACAGAGGTTTGTCCAACCTGTTCTTAAATATCTCCAGCTTTGGGGATTCCACAACCTCCTCTGGAAGCTTACACAGAGCTTAACTTCCCTTCTAGTTAGAAAGTTTTTTCTAGTATCTAAGCTAAGTCTTCCTTGCTGCAGATTAAGCGCAGTACTTTTTGTCCTACCTTCAATGGACATGAACAACTGATCACAGTCCTCTTTACAACAGCCCTTAAAGTATTTGAAGACTGTACCAGGTCCCAACTCAATTTTCCTTTCTGAAGAGTAAATATGACTAGTTTATTTTTTTTTTAATTTCCTCATAGGTCAGGTTTCCTAAACCTTTTATCATCTTTGCTGCTCTTCTCTGGACTCTCAATTTTATCCCATAAAATAAACCTGGGATTTATGTGCTGGTAAGAGTGGGGTATTGGGAAGTGCTCAAAAGGGGGATGACAGTTTGACGAAAGTGGTTTTCATTTCCCCAGCTACTGTGCAGTGTGTTGGGTGTCAGCCACCAACTGCTCTCCAACAGAAAGGTGACTGCATTTCATTTGTCCTGTATGTATCTGTTTGAGTAGGGCAATATATACATGTAAAATGTTATTGCTTCCTGTTACCTAAAGCAATATTTTGCCTACTATTATTGGAAAAAAGCCAATAATTCTGCTCTCAGCATAAGTGCTATTTAAATTATGTTGTAACAGATGATGTAGGTAAAGTACTCATCGTTCAGCAAGATGCACATTAAGAAAAAACTGATGTTATCAAAGACTGATGTAGATCAGCCACAATTTTTTTTTAAAAATGGCAACTACGTACCTAACATCTGCTGGGTTTAAGTACCACAGAAGCCCTTTGTGGTAACAATTGGCTGAACATATACTGAGTCTATAAATTTCCTCACCTTCACGTGTCAGTGTCTTCAGATTAAATTACGTATTCGTTTTTGTACTTTTTAAAGAAAAAAATCCACTAGGGAAAAGCTGAGACCAAAAAACTTTACTATTCATAAGGATGTTCAATACACACTCCCTCATAAAATTCTAAAGAAGTTGCCAAATAGATATTTGCACTACAGCCATTTTAGCCTACTGGATAGTTCATTATAAATCCTGATGGCTACACATTAGTAGTGGCTACTTTTCAAAATATTTTTTTCTGCAGAATACCAAAGCAATTAGATCATATATGGATTAGCTGCAAAAACAGAAGCTATTTTGAGCACTGAGTGTAAAAAAGCATCTTTATTAAACCAGCAAAAGGACTTTTTTCTTTAAGCATTCACATAAAAGCTTACTGAACTGTTATAAAATGCAAGCCAAAGTTTTCTTGGGCTCAAAGGCTTAACAAACCAAGGGTATATCTACACTGCAATAAAATACATGCGGCTGGCCTACATCCGCTGACTCAAGCTGTGGGGCCATAAAAGTGCAGTGTAGACATTAGGGGTCGGGCTAGAGCCCAGGCTCTAGGACCCTGCAAGGTGGGAGGGTCCCAAAGCCAGGGTGTATATGAAGGAATGGAACAAGAGGGAACAGGGACAGAAACCCAGTGAGGGGGATGAAAATACAAAGTATCAAGCACACTCCTGTCCAGAACCTGGAATTGAACTAGGATTCCCACATTTCCCTCTGCTAACAACAAAGAGCTGCAAAGTCCACTGACAAAAGTGTGTCTCATCCACCTTTAGTGGCTTGTCCACACAGAGGACAGCAACCTACTAGTGCTACCAGTGACTCAATTAATTCAGGTGATAGAAGTCTGTGCTGTAGTTCTAGAGGTCCAACCCTATTAATGACTTATGTATGTGAGGGTCAACATGGTTCAAGGTGACTTTTTTTTCCATTTTGCTTTTTTAAAAACCTAGGGAATTATATTAAAAAAATTACATTAAAAGAATGCTAAGGTTGCATAGTCTAGCACTCACAAGTTAGAAAGTGTCAGAATTAAGGGGCTGGTATACACTGGGGGGGGGGGGGGGAAATCGATCTAAGATACGCAACTTCCGCTACGTGAATAGCGCAGCTGAAGTCGAAGTATCTTAGATTGAGTTACCGACCGTCCTCACGGTGCGGGATCGACGTCCGCGGCTCTCCCTGTCAACTCCGCTACCGCCGTTGGCGTTGGAGGAGTTCCGGAGTCGACAGGAGTGCGTTCGGGGATCGATATATCGTGTCTAGATGAGACGCGATATATCGATCCCCGAGAAATCGATTGCTACCCACCGATACGGCCGGTAGTGAAGACGTACCCAAGGTTGCATATGCATTCTTGAAATATATGATCACATACTATTTTATCCACAGAATCCCTGCCTCATTCAGAACACAGGATGGACCATACTCATGGATTGGATAGTTATTAAATATTTATTTGAATCTTTATCATACAACATGTGTCTCCAGGCCTTGTTTACAGTACATCCTGAACAGAACACAAAATTATTCGTTTCCTCATCAACTTTTCCATGTTGCTCTCACGGTAGTGTCTGAGTGCTTCACAAATGAATGAAATTATCTTCACGGCAGCCCTGTGAGGCAAAGCGATCTGGTTATCTCCGTTGTATAGATGGGGAACTGAGGCACAGTTATTAAGAGACTGCCCACCCAAAACTAGACAATTTGAGATATCTAGGACCTGATTTTTCAGAGCATTTTTACTACTTCAGGTTCAAATCACAGGTCTAATTGAACAGCTGCAATCGTGAGAGCTCAGCACTTTGACCCACGTGTCAAAGTTATTTTAATAAATGAGGAACACACAATTAGTGGCCTATTGTGAAAAGTTTGTTTTAAAGAGATTTGCCCAGCATCACATAGAAATTATGTGGCAGAAGCAGCGGTAGAATCCAATTCCCCAGGGCAGCATTCAACTGTCTTACCATGAGATCATCCTCTCTTCCTGCAATCCTCTCTATCATATGATACACAACTTCCAGTTTCTGCAACAAATGAGGCAGGGCTCCTACAGACAACAGTCTCTTTCACTACACAACTCTGGTTCATTTCATGAGTCCCATCAATCCTGTACACTGAGGAAAAAACTACGTGATCACATATTTAAAGACTGTATCACAATGCATATGCACAAGGGGAATGAAATAAGGTTTTAATTCTGGCATTTCCTAACTTTTCAGTATTTCACAACCGTAACATTCTACTAGCAGTGTTTTTGTATGTAATTACATAGAATATATTGTTCGTGTTAACGCAGCACTCTGATGACTTGCTCAAGATTGGCCTCACTCTGTTAGGTGTTGTATTTACAGATAGTACAAGACAGTCTTTTCCCTCCTAGTATCTTACAATCTAAATAGACAAGACAGATAAAAGTGTGAGGGGGAGGAGGAAGAGAGAGAGAAATGAAGTATCATTACTGTCATGTTACAGATGAGAAATTGAGACTTAGAGAGATTAAATAATTTGCCCAGGTCTCTGGTAAACCACGAAACTGAACACCAATTTTCTAAGTCTCGGGCCAGTCTATTAACCACAAGACCATTTTTCCTTCCTATTTCTGTAAAGATTTTTGGAATAGTTTGTACAAAAAAAACTACACAAAACGAAGTACGTGTTGTACAGAGGCCCCAACTGTTATAGACTCAATGGACACTTCTATAATCATGTGCAGTCTTCTGGCAAAGCACAACCTTAAGCCCAGAAGTTGACAGTTACTGGTATATTTCTGGCTTTGCCATAGACCTGCTATGGGACTTTGGACAAGTCATTTATCCTCTCTGTGACTCAGTTTTCTTTGAATTGAGAGACAAGTTAATGTTCCCCTACCTCTGATATTCACAGGCAGGAGCGCTGCTAGCTTTTTTGGCGCCCTAGGTGGCAGAAGGTCCCACCCCCAAAATACCACCCCCGACAGAGGCGGCGAAAGGTCCCACCCCCGAAATACTGCCAACGACCGCGGCGGCCGAAGATCCGCCCCCCAAATGTTAGCGCCCTAGGCGACCGCTAAGGTCGCCTAATGGGTTGCGCCGGCCCTGTTCACAGGTACATTGTACAGGCTTAAATCATTAATTTTTGTGAGGTACCAGCACCACAGTAATGACACCTCAAATGCCTGTAAACAAAGCACTATCTATGCAGCAGTAACAGTAGTAAAAACCAAGTCAACATTATTTTTAGTTTTTTAAGCTGAAAAACAATACAGAATCAGATTTTTTTTTTTAATTAAAGTGTTAGGCACTTGATTCAAACCTACTCTTAGTCATGCTTTGTAAGCCTGGCACAGCAGCTAATTTACAAGATATATCGAAATGTGTGCCAAAATACTGGTAAGAAAGATCAACCTGTTAATCTTCAATCTACACTGGCACCTTTCATTACTGAAAAATAGTTTCTAATTTTAACCATACAGAAAGAACCCTTTACTTAACAGAACACTTGTTCAACTCCGTTGAAGTCAGTGGAAGAACCATAACAGATCCAGCTTTCCAATAAACTTCTGGTCACTGTTTAGATTACAGTAGAATATATCTTAATTTCACATTACGTTCAGATTTCCTTAGCAGACACAAAATGTTAAAAGCCTAACAGGGCTGTTAAGCTTTAGAGACAGAACAATCATCTGCTTCAAGTGGAAAATATTTGATGGTGAAGGGAAAATACAAGAAATAACTAAAATTCATACTCTTAACATATAATTTTAAAGAAGCTGGCCCATATTTTTGGAACTAAATTGTGCTCTACCATCTTTTTGTTCTGTGTTTATACAGCTTCTAGTTCAACAGGAGCCTAGTCCATGACTGGTACTCTTAGGCACTACCAAAATACAAATAATAAACAACCAGTTTTAATTACAAACAAAACAAAACAAAACCTCACTATTGTGACATTCAATAGACATCCAAGAAAGCAAAAGCAGGAGAGTTAGTGTTTTGCTCTATTAACTCACAGCCATTTGACAACAAATACCAAGTGTAATCAACCCTGCTAAAAGTGAGTCTCTAATGTAATTGCACTTCGGGGAATATATTAGTGAGAAATGTTTGTTATATTTGTGGAACAACTGCCTAATCTGGTCTGTCCCATGAAAATAGACAGGGTAGCTGCATAGAGTGGTCCCTTCACTGGTCAATTGACCAATTCTTCTCTTTATAATTCTGTTGTATTAAATAAGACATGTATAGTATTCAAAAGATGAAAAGGAAGGAATAGGTAAGAAAATGTAACCTCTTAAGATGCTTAGGAACTGAAGTATAACACCTACAGATTTTAATCTTTGTGCCTACCTACTGGAGAAAACAATGTGTTTTCTTGTTTTTTTAAAATGTGAGGATGTTTCTTAGTTAGAGGCATGATATCCCATCAGACTACTCATAAGGCTAGAAAAGTATAGAGAACTTCTGTTTATGAATTGTTCCTCTAGTTTAACCTATAGGTAACAGACTGTGATAGCTTTAACCTGGGCATGCCTTTGGACTTTATGTTTGGAACTACTGAATATTTTGGTAATATAATTATCCTGTCACTCCGAGACCTGAGAACATACAACTTGTCTCAGGCTTTAGTCAATCATCGCCAAAGCTGGAGTTAACATCTTCAAATTAAACAGTCAAGAGCCTAGGTTTGAAAATATCTTTGAGACCTTTTGCCAAAATAGTCAATATGGCACTAAAAAAATTTCACCACATTAGAATATATTCAACAAAGCCATAAAGAAATGAGAAGATTAATGCTGTGAAACAAAATGATACAGAGCAGGCATATGCAACGTGTTCCACTGGGACTGTTCCGATTTCCATGCTCATTCACCCATTTGGCATAAAAAAAATAATTTGTCAGTATTGTATAATCATGAAAGCAAGTGATCAGATGATCTTATTGTCACATAATTATTTGTGAAATAATGTTTCCAATGTCCTGTCTTCTTGCTAAAATTTCTTCCCTCTGTAAAAGTCAGATTAGTACAGCACTATATAAATAGACAGTGAAAAAGCAACAAAAAACAAACAACCACCTCAATGCCCATAAAATGAAAGAAACCTGTGCTTCACCACAGAATGCTTTAGGGACACATCTAGTCTGCAAGCAGTAGTCAAATGTCTTTACTTAAAACACTGAGTAAATGAAATTCACCTCACCTGAAGAAAAGATATCTAGTGAAATATGGCTTTATCTCTGGATTTAACAGCAACAGATGCTATTTCATTCTCTCAAACCATGCAATAATCAACCAACTTTTAAAACACAAGAACATATTAAAACAGCAATTTAAAACTTTATCCCATGCTATGAAAAGTCTAGTATTAACCAAAAAGGAGATTATTTTCAAGGCTTTAAGAGGCAATAGAAATGTTAAATTCTTGGTCATAGTTGCTCACTCTCCAAAGTGGCCTGGGATGTAAGTGCAATAGACATAGCACATTTGGAGAACAGATACTGTTAGGGGATGTTTAATAGTGACTCCTGTAAGGAGCTCTGAAGGAAGTTATAGCTTCTGAAGTTCAAGTAGAGTACATAACACTTGCAATGGGGAAGGGAGAAGTCAGGTAGGTCCATTCATTAGGCGTGGGGAGAGATGATAAAACTATTGCTACAGGTGATTTTAAGATCCTGACAATCTACCTACCGAACGAAGTACATGATGCCCTCCCTAAAATAAAGATTTCCTATCCTTATACTGTTAAAAAATTATGCTTTTGTTGAAATTGAAAATATTGAGTTTCATCTTAGACTCTATAAATTTCTTCTTTTGGCAGGTCTAATTAATTGAACCAATTGCCATAACTTATTACATCATACATATATATTTGATTCATTTATAAGTTGTACTCATTAAAAGAGACACTGTAAACACTCTCTAAAATTAAAATATTTAAATATTTCTACTTTATAAAATTCCAGCAAAAACTATTTTAAGCAGAGATTTCCTGCAATGCTTGCAAACAGTGACAAAGCAACACTAAACCTGAAAAGTGAAACTGACTACATTTGCTTCATTTAAGATGAGAGAAATGGAAACAATATAAATAATGAACAGCAAACTGATTTTTAAAATTCCTTCATTTCTATAACCTAAGATGATAATAAATATATGTACTATATATATGAAGTTTATAGCCTCTCTAAGCAACTTTAACTATAACAATAAATCCTAAGGAAAGCTTGTAAATAATCATTTTACAAATTTGGGCATACACTATACCCAGATTTTCCTTCTAAAGGTTCTTTGCTTAATTTAATGAAAGGCTCACTTAATTGTAGAAGACTAGAAACTCTGATGATAATGCACAGCACTATATCACCGGGAGACGCTCTCCCACTGACATAGCTACCACTGCTGGTTTTAGCATGTCAACAGTCAGCATAAAGCGGCTGCAGGAGCACTCGTACAGCAGCACAGCTGTATCAGTACAGCTATACAGCTGTATCAGTACAGCTGTGCCTCTGTAAGCTTGTAAGTGTAGACAGGGCCTTTGACCGTAAACTTTTTGTGGCAAGAAACCACGTCTTCCTTTGTGTTTGGAAAGTTCCTAGCCTATATTGGGCATTTCTGCAATCTCTAGAACAGCCACGTGCTCTCCATGCACAAAATAAACTACAAGAACTGAAAAAGTGCCCTCCCACCCTCTCTCTAAATTGTCTCTATTACAGTAATCTTAGACATTACATCTAACACTAGTGTATAAAATATTTTTCAGATAGAAACTTTGTTTTTCAAGGTATGTGTTCCTTTAATTTTCCATTTGAAATTGTTCCCAAGCTTCCTGGAAATTTTGCTTTCTTAGGTAGGAGCTTCTTACCTCTCAGATTTCTGGGATGTATCTGTTTTGTCCGAGGCATTTTGCTCTAATCAGAGGCCACTTTCTCCTCTCCAAAATAGCAAGTAGAGCAAGCAGAGGAAAGGCAGCTCCATAAATCTGCCAAAGGGGTCAATTAATCCATGTGCTTAAAAAAAGGAGAGAAAAAAAAAGGGTTTTTTAGAGACATATGATGTTAATATGAAAACAGATATATCCTCTCTACCCTCTTTTTACCCTAAAGCTGCTATACAAATTAATAAAGCATAGTTAATAATCCTTTGTATCTATATAGCATCTTTCATTCCAAGAAACTCAAACTTTCTTTTATTACTATTGTTAGCAAAAACAGATTTCCAGGGTTACAAAGGATGTCATTGATGGACTAAGAAATAATGCACTGCTTGTACCTTTCCCAGTTTCTTCTCTAACTTCCAAAAACATGCACTTTTCCCCACAAAAATACTCAACCTCAGGCTTTGAGATCTTGATCCACGGTGAAAGGAAGTGAACAGAAATATGCTGTACTAGAGATCCTCTTATATATACTTCCCATTCCTTCCCCTCCATGACACTAGGCATCTGCAGGAGCCTGCAGCTGTGACAAAGTCAGGAGAAATTTTGCTGGTGGTTTCATTGCAACCTTTCTTTGTAACATGGAAAACAAAATCAGGCCCTAATCTTGCATGTGGATAGACTCCTGAACCACCTTGAAGCCAATCAATAGGGCTCTGGATGGGTCTAGCTGTCCACCCACACAGAAGAAGCTGCAACATCTAAGTGTATAAGGCCAATATCTGAAATAGACCAAGGTAAAATGACACTCTCCTAATATTCTGCAACTAGGTTTTCCATATATTTGAAGGGACACAAATACGTATTTTAGTCACAAGAGCTAGATTCCTCCTCCCCTCCCCCCCCGCCTCCCAGTTCTACAAAGCTTCATGCACAAAAGTGTTCTCATGATTTTTTATTTCTATTTAAACAGTATTTTGCTTGGATTTAAATCGCTCTGCAGTGTTTACAACCCTAAAAGGACAGCATCCTGCTCATGTAGAACTGCTTATTGAAATTGACCAGTATACTTCCACTATCCAAGCTAAACAGAATGAAAAGGTAATACATACAAATATAGAGTTAATTTTAAAATGTACTGTCTACAGTACTAACAACACAGGTAATGATTTTTTAATTACTTGACATAGAGCCTTTAATCGGACTAGGCAGCAAGTGAAACTGCTTGAGGGGGAAAGGGGAGATAAAGGCCATCCTCACACACCTTATCTTCTAGGTGTAACAAAGATATTGTATTTTGTTTCCAATTCTTTGTTTGTAAAAGGACATTGTAAACCTGAAATTATTTAAGTCAATTAAAAAGTGTATACGTTTCAGTTACTACACCTGCCCCTGAAGCTTACCCATTGTTTTGTATTTACAATGACATGTTGCTATTAATTTTAAATGTTTTTCTCTTATCTGTTGTTGTGTGAAAGACTCAAAGAAGGAACTGACTACACAAATGAAAATTGGAAAATAGATTTTTTTCACAAATTTCTTTCAGTTATAATAATAAATTATGTTAAAAAAAATCCCATGCAGTAGTGTGATGTTTAAGTTGTTCATCCTTTAAAAGATGTTTGGTATAATTATGAATACATTATAAATGAAATTTAGCATTCAACATCAGAATGTTCAAGCTTTGGTGACTGAAGTTAGGCACCTACGTCTGTAGCCAAATTTTAAAAGGTGCTCAGCATCTCTGAATCCCGATGATGATGATAAACTCCAGTGAGAGCTACGGGTAATCACCTGGCACCTTTGGAAAAAGATATGCCGCTTAAGTGCTTAAAGTTAAGCATTCAAGTAAGTTTCAAAATGTTGACATATCTTTGAACAGGGATTCTTAGAACATTTCCTAGCATTTTGTTGCAACACAAGTTACATGTTACATAATATTTAAAACTGCATACTTCAGTTGCCCACCAGCAATAAAATAATAAGTTTTTTTTGCTGGGGGGTGGGGGAAATCACGCAGTAGCAAGGGTACAGGTAGAAATCTTTTAAAAGCTAAAGAAATCTGAAATCTCCTTTTTCCTCCTCAGTTATCTCCCTGAAAACATGGCCATATCATGATCACCAGAAAAGCGGGTTAGAGGCAAGTATTAAAAAAACCCAGAGAGAGAGAGAAGCACGAAATGATGAGAAGTGCGAACACAAGTTGCAAAGGGGAAAAACATGAATGAATAAAGAGGGAGGAGCCTGGGAAAACCCCTCTGCAACGCTGCACCGAACAAAGCGCTGCACACATCCATCCACATGCCAGGAAGGGGGAGAGCGACCGGGACCGACCCGGGGAAGAGGCGTAGGGGGGACAAGGAAACAGATGGGAAGGGCTGGGGGAGAGGGGAATCACCGGGATGCCTGCCTACTCCCTGCCACAACCCAGCAAAGCCTGCCTGGGGGCGCCTCACACACACACACACACAGCCCGGCTGGAAACAAACACACGCTGCTGGAACAGGAGTAAAGGCGGGTTTCGCACAAACCGCAGCCCCCCGGCAGGGAGGTGGGGGTGGGGGAAGACGGCAGCTGGAGCCGGGCCTGCTGGTCCCTGCCTCCCGCCCGCCCCGATCTCCCTACCGTGGCGTGTCTGGGCGCCGCCGCGGCTCAGACAAGCAGAGGGGGCGGCTCCCCAGGCCGCGCCGGGCGCATGGGACCCGCTCTGGGGGTTCACCACAGCGCCGGCCTGTGCCCCCGCTGCCGGCCTGCTCCGGGGGGCGGCTGGAGCCGGCCCTGCTGCCGCTGCTGATGGCGGCCGCTCCGGTGTAAGGGGGCACCAGCGGCGGAGGCAGCAGCTAGGAAACACGGCGCCTGGGAGCCTCCTTCACTTGACAACCTCGGACAAACATAACCCGGGGCTGGCCCCCTCCCTCGCCTGAGCAGCCGTGCAAAACGCCCCCAGCCCGCCCATCTCCGCCGCCTCCCAGCCCCCCAACAACCCTCGCCCCCCAACACTCCAACATCTGCACCGCCCCAAGCACCCCCCGCCCCGAGCACCCCAACACTCCCGCATCTGCACCGCCCCAAGCACCCCCGCCCCGAGCCCCCAACACTCCAGCATCTGCACCGCCCCAAGCACCCCCAACACTCCAGCATCTGCACCGCCCCAAGCACCCCTGCCCAGGCCCCCAACACTCCAGCATCTGCACCGCCCCAAGCACCCCGCCCTGAGCCCCAACACCCACCGCTCCAGCATCTGCACCGCCCGATCCCCAACATACACCGCTCCAGCATCTGCACCCCCAACGCCCACCACCCCAGGCCCCCAACCATACACCGCTCCAGCATCTGTACCGCCCCAACACCTCCGCCCCTCCAACACCCACCGCTCCAGCATCTGTACCGCCCCGAGCCCCCCAAAACATCCCCGGCCCCCACCCCCCCTGTGCCGCCCCCAAACAGCCCCGGCCCGCCCAAACACCCACCGCTCCAGCATCGGTGACGCCCCCCGCACCCACCCAGGCCCCAGCAGGGCGCCCCCGCTGGGCGAGGTCTGTCTGTCTGACACTAGTCCCGCCCCGGCGCGCAGGCAGCAGCGGGGGATGCTCCATGCATGACCCAGGCAGGGGCCGGCGGGCCGGGCTGCAGGGGGAGGCGTCCCTGAGGCCGGGCTGTGGGGAGGGGGCAGCGGGTAGGCGGGCCCCGCTGGGCCGGGCGGGCCGCTGGCGGCGCAGCCATTGGGGGCTCCCCGGCCGGTCACTCACGTGGCTGGCTGGGGGCAGCAGCTGGGCAGCGCGAGGGGAGGCGCGCGGCGGCGGCGGCGGCGGCAGCTCCGGGTCTGAGGGGGGGAGGGGGTGTTTTACCTTCGCTCACTTTCTATTGCAGGAAGCGGCCCGGTCCAGTGACGTCATCGGGTCTCCCGGTTCCGCCCTCTTCCCTGTCTGCATGGGAGGGGGAGGGGTCACTGAGGGGGTTTCCTCACAGGCTGGTGGGAAGGGACAGAAGTGAAACTAGATACGCACCCAGGCTAACATTTAAAAAAAAAATCCCCCTAGCCAGCAAGGATTCCCTCTCCCCCAGCCCATCCACACTGCCCCCCACCATCCCTACCCTGGAAAAGTGATATCGTGCCAGAGTGCCCAGTGCCACACTGGGCCTGGCAGTGCCATGTCAGATAAAGTCATGTTAACATAATAAATAGACTGCCCAGCACTACAATGGAGCCAGGCAGCAGTGTGTCAAACACAGCGTCACTGCGCCAGACTTCACAAAAGTGTGTCAGACTTTTGGGAGAGCGTTAGATGATGTAGCACCAAGCCAGCCCATGCAACACCATGACAGAACACGTCAGTTGTATCAGTAGTTATGACATGACGTCGTATTTGGTCAACTGGTAGCATCTGAGACATTTTCAGCCATGAAGCAGTTAATCCCAAACAGCAGCAGCAACAAACAGCTGTTAAAGTCTTATTAAAGAGAATTCTATTTTTCCTAGGCGACATGACCAGAAAGTCAAGACTTGATTAAGAACCTAAAGAAAAGTTATTACAAAGCTATTTGCATTCTCACACCCCAACATGAGGGGCTGCTGTCACAATGCAATGCAGTGGGCACGCAGGTGTGTGTCGCACTCCCCCCTACAGCGGCCCATCCCTCCAGCACAGACAGAGAAGACACACAAACACGCACACACACTCCCATGTATGCGCATAACTGGGGCCGCTGCTGACGCGGAGATCCCGGAGGTTCCTCCTTGCTGCCACTGGCAGGTCACACATGCTGTGTCCTCCTTCCTCTGCTCTCTCTGGGTTTTCCCGTTCGCTAGCAGCTACGTTTAATCCCCTCCTCCTTCCCATTGCAACATACCAATAAAACCTCCCCATGCTGAGGACAGCCGACCATCCAACCCTCCCCATACAATTTTCCCCAACGAGATTAAAAGAAGAAACTCACCCAATGCCCAAACTCTTTGCACATTCTTTCCCAGTTAACTTTTAACATAAAGCGACAAAAGCTGAAAGCAAAAAAACCTCCTCTGCTGGAAGTGGGCGTGAGAGGAAATACGAGGAGGAGGCGCCTAATGCTCTCTGCTGCTGCTCCCCTTTTTTGGCCCTTGCTAGGGTTTTGCTGTTCTAGCTGTACTGCGCTGATTGGTTTACTACATCAGCTGTTTATATAGATTTTGCGTGTGGGTCATCTTGAATGGGGAAGATTTGTGGTGAGGGATTCCTCCTCCTCTTGTTGCAGGGAAGTAAAGGGGGTGGATCGCTGGTTAAAACACACACACAAACAAAAAAAAAACCCTTGCCTTTTGTTCAAAAGCGGACAGCTTTTTTAATTATTATTATTTAAAATGCATTATCCTAACACCTGGATATTTTAAATTTCTGTTGCCACTGGAGTTCTACACGAGATTCTCCTTTATATTCCATTTGGATCCAGCGCATTTCTTTTTTTTAACAGAACAAACCTAATTAACTGACCTCCCATTAAATCTATCTTATATTGCCTCATTGTTTACGTGTGCTTCCTCAGCTATCTATCTAGATCCATCTGTTGTCTCTTGTCTTACACTAAGACTCTCTGGAGCAGGAGCTGCCTTTTTACTATAAATTTGCACAGTGGCATCAACACAGGATTCCAGTCTGTGGGTGGGGCTCTCCCTTTATGGTACTTATATAGCCTCCATTACCATAGTATCTGAACACCTCAATTTTTTTTAAAGGTATATATCCTCACAACATCCCTGCAAAGCTTGGAAGTATTATTATCCTCATTTTATAAAGAGAGAACTGAGGCAGAGCAACTTGTCCAACAACACACAGGGAGTTAAACCCAGGTCTTCATGAGTCTCAGGCCAGCACCCTAACCACTGGACCAGTCTTCCTCTCTAGGACTCTGGGGTGCTACTGGAATACAAATATCACACCCCTGACAGCAATATGTGATATACAATGCACACTTACTTAAATTCACTACCGTTGGGAAAAATATGGGAATGTTTTGGGGTTACAGTTTGCAAGATCATCACTTAGACATCCATAGGTATGCTTACACTTAAATCTCTGCAGGAGACACTACCTGCACTGACAAGAAAACCCCTTCTGCATCTCTCACAGGTGTAAAAAAATCCACCTCCCTGAGAAAGAATTCTTCTGTCAACCTAGCACTGTCTGCTAGGTTGGCATAGCTACATTTCCCAAGGTTATAGATTTTTCACACTCCTGAGAGATGTAGCTATTCCAATGTAAATTCCCTGAGTAGACCAGCCCCATGTTCATGGTTGAAGCAGTGTTGTCAACCTACATCAGTCTGAATGAGGAGCTCTTGAAAAGCCAACTCTCCCACAGTGAATATAAAACTTGCCTGGTGACAGCAGGCATTAACACAACAGAATCTGAAGAATTTAAGCTTTTATGAAAAAAATGTTTCTCATCCTTAGGGTGCAAGTATTATTTTTCAAATGTGAACCAATGAAGTGCTACATTCCAGAGTCTGCAGACAGACAGCTCTATTGTCTCTGTTGTGCTCATAGATTTCCCAAGCAGCAGAATGAAACTGACAACTGGGACTACATCCAGGGAATAGACATAAGGGTTACAAGAATAGTGTCATTTTCACATTGTTGCTTATTGAATCAGTAGCAGCAGAAGCAATGGAATATTCACAAGGCAGGAGAAGACTACAGTAGCAGACTTCCAACCTACCAGCCCTTCTGCAACTTGGAGGCTGGGGTGAGACTCGAAAGTTATCAGATACCTACAATTAGATGCTGATTTAAAAATGGAGCCTTCAAGCAGTGTCTAGGGGCAGCATCATGACAGGAATCCAAGTATACTTCCAGCAGAAAGGGGTGAAGCAAGCTTCTTAGCAGGGATTTGCCTCTAGATCTTGCTGGTGAAGTCCTTTCACATCTGTCTGTGGCTACTAAATTTAATCCTCTAGATAAGAGGGGGTAGTATCATCCACTGGATATGGCACAGGCCTGAAAAAAAATAAATCAGGAAATCTAGATTCTATTCCTTGTTCTGTTACTGATATGCTGTGTGACCTTGGGCAAGTCATTTCATCTCTTTCTGCCATGATTTTTCCATCAGTAAAATGGAAATAATATGCATCTTCACCTATGTAAAGCACTTGGCGATGTCTGGATGAAAAGTGCTAGGTAGTATTATTAGTAGCAGGTGTCTGGTAATCTTTTCATGCCCTGTGCATGAGGGAGATTTCAACAAATAATCAGTGAGATTTTAAATGTCTCTTTGAAACACACTGCAAAATCCATCTCACAAAAGTAAGATACTTTAAAAACTGCATCTAAAATGAATCCCATATACATGAGAGTCACTTCAAATGAGTGAGTGGGGGGAAGGGCTATTAAAGCATATTTTACTTTTGACTGTATTGCAATTTCAAAAAGGGACTAATTTTTAAAATTTCAGTATATTCCCTCTCAAGTTATGCAAAGAGCATCTATACTTGGCAACAGATAATATTGTATAATGGTGCTTATATATAATTACTAGTTATTATTATTTATACTACCATAGCACCTACAAGTCCTAGTCCTGGAACAGGATTTCTTTGTACTACTCCTGAGTCTACCACACAGGTACGTAGAAAGTTTAGAAGTGAGAGAGGCCAGGATACAGCAAAGAATTTCAAATAATTCAGCATTTACCACACCATGGTATTTGACTTTACCACAGTTCTTACTAACTATGGAAACTGTTGTGGCAAATTTAACTACCCTGGGCAGCAAATATTGATATTGTTTATATTGTCCACTGCACAATGACATATGTATTAGGCAAGCTTAGATTTATATTTCTCTCACAGACTTGAGTCACTCAAGGAGATATACTATTGCCGACCCCTTGAATAGAACAGTCTCACTTGGGGAATGGGGTCTTAGGCTTGGTCTATATTGCACAGTTAGGTCGACATAAGGCAGTTTATGTTGACCTAATTATGTCAGCCTTGGCCCACCGATGTAAGTGCCCTACTAAACCGACATCAAAACTCCACCTCCAGGAGAGGCATTGGGCTTATGTCAGTGCAATTAGGGCAACACGGTGTCTCTGCAGACACTGCTACTTACATCAGCTGTTGGATGTCTTGTCAATTTCAGGGCTTCATGCTGGAGCCTTGAAATTGACAAGAAAGCCGAGCAGGTTCTTGTCAAGAATCCCTGGTTCCCTGCTCCCAGCCAGCTGCCCCCATCCAGCTCCCTGTTCAGGGTGACTGCCCCCTGCTTCCAGCAGGAAACGGGGAGGCAAGAAGCCCAAGGGGACAGCTGGGCTCCTTGTGGGGAGCTGCACAGACCTGAGAGCCCTGGCTCTCAGCCCCCAACACTGCCCCTCTTTAGTCAGTGGAAGCACTCCTGGTGAGGATGCGCACCAACAGAAGAAGGGCAGTGTGGACATCAGCCACTGCAGTAATTACTGCTTTGGCTGTAAATTAACCTAACGTAGTTAGATTTAAGTCTGTAGTGTGACATACACTAGGCAGATGTGGAATAAACCAGAATATAATATACTGATATGTCATTATACCTTAAATCAGTAACTGACTGTTAACCAGACGCTACTCCAGAGATTCAATTAACCCTTCAAACACTGAAGAGCCATAAAGTCATTGATACCACACTAATTACCATATACTATCCAAGTGTCTAAGATGAGTACACTTGTTGTTCATGTTTTGCACTGAATGACTATTACGGTGAGAGTATTGTTTTCAGTACTCTGCCCCATCCCTACAAGAGTCCCACTATCTACTTCTATGTTCACTCATTCCTAACCAAATGAAAGCCACTGGCAATAATATTTACAAACTCAAGAATGACAGGAAAGGTCCCGGAAGACTGGAGAACAGATAACATAGTGCCCATTTTTAAAAAGGGGAAAAAAGAAGAGCCAGGAAATTACACACCATCAGCCTGATTTTGATACCTGGGAAGCTGCTAGACTAAAGCAATGTATAAAACATTCAATTTGTGAATACCTGGAGGATGAAGGGGTAAATTACTAGCAGCCAGCATGGATTTACCAAGAACAAGTCATGCCAACCCAGTTAATTTCCTTCTTTGACAGGGTAACTGATTTGGAGGATGGGGGAATGCTGTGGACATAAAATACCTTGACTTCAGCAAGGCTTTTGACACAGGCCCACAGGACATTCTGATAAGTAAGCTGGAGAATTGCAGGCTCAACAGAACTACCATTAAGTGGATACATTATTGCTTAAACAACCACAAACAAAGAATAACTATTAATGGAATGAGGTTGGAGTGGAGAGAGGTCTCAAGTGGGGTTCCACAGGGATCTGTTCTAGGTCTTGTGTTGTTTAACATCTTTACTAATTATCTGGATGTAGAAAGGGAGAGAGTATACTGATCAAATGTACAGATGACACAAAGCGAGGGAACGCTGCAAACACTTTGGAGGATAGAACTAAAATTCAAAGGGATCTTGACAAATTGTAGAAATGGGTTATAGACAACAAAATGAAATTCAACAAAGACAAAAGTAAGGTGGTACACTTAGAGGAAAAAAAAGAAATATACAAATACAGGATGGGGGAAAACTGGCTTGGCAGCAGCACTGTTGAAAAAGATCTCGGAGCTATACAAAAAAAAGCAAATGCAATTTTAGGTTGCATTAACAGAGCCATGGCATGCAAATCATGGGAGATGATAGTGCTGCTCTACTTGGCACTGGTTAAGCCTCAGCTGGATTACTGTGTCCAATTTTGGTCACCAATGTATAGAAAGGACATAGCGGCAGCGTGACAAAGATGATCAAAGGAATGGAAAGCAAGCCATACGAGCAAAGGCTGAAGGAACTGGGTATATTTAATTTGAAAAAGAGGAGATCAAGTGGGGGCATGATAGCGGTCTTCAAATAATTGAAAGGCTGCCATAAAAAAGATGGAGAAAAGTTGTTCTCTGTAGGACAAGAAGCAATGGGTTCAAACTCTTCAGCATCATCAGCAATCCCTTGATTTGAGGATGATCTCTACCAAAGGTTTACATATGGGTCCTGAGATTACTCAGGAGTCCGAACCTGGAACCACATATGCACCTGCACTAGATGCAGGCATTTTCTGATGGGAGCAAGTTCTTTCTTTTTCCTTTCTGCTCGCTCTTCAGCTTCAAGGGCAAGGCGCTTCTCCTTGAAGCAGGCCACTGCTTGATGGAGGATATGGAGCTATTGAGGTCAGTTGGTGGTTTGCTCCTCCCAGCTTGTGATGTCCACATCAGTTTTCTTCAGATATGCTTTCAGTGTCTTTGTAGCATTTCCTCTGACCACCATGGGATCTCTGACCATGGGTGAGCTGAGAGTAGAGGGCTTGTTTTGGGAGGTGAGAGTCTGGCATCCACACACAATGTCCATCCCAGAGGAGTTGGAGCATAAGGACCATTGCTTCAATGCTGATGACATTGGCTTTAGTAAGGATGCTGGTATTAGTGCTGCAATCTTCCCACTTGATGTGAAGGATCTTCCAGAGGCATCGTTGGAGTCTGAAAGTACATCTCCAGACTCTTGAGATGCTATCAATAGGTCACCCAGGTTTCACATCTATTCAGAAGTATATTAATAACAATTGTCTTATAGACCTTAATTTTGGTGTCTTTCCTCAGGTCGTGGTCCATGAAAATGCATCACAGCAATTTCCCAAAGGAGGCACATGCACACTGGCTCCTGTGCTGGATCTCACTGTCAATTTTTGCATTTTGAGAGAGTTGGCTATTGAGCTGGCAGAAGTGTTCAACTGTCTCCAAATTCTGGCCCTCGATGATGATTTGTGGTGGATCATGTGCAAGGCCTGAAGCAGACTGATGGAGCACTTTAGTCTTCTCAATATTAAATGAGAGTCCTAGGCTTCAATAAGCTTGTTCAAAAAACTCCAGTATGGACTGAAGGTCGTTCTTAGTGTGCACGAGGATGGCACAGTCATCAGCATACTGAAGATCAGTAATGGATGCCCTGAGGACTTTAGACTTAAAGCGGAGATGTCGAACATTAAAAAGGCGCCCATCCATTCTGTATTGAATGTCAACTCCAGTGGGGAGGCGGACTTTAATGAGGACCAAAATGACTGCTAAATAGATGGAGAACAGAGTTGGGGCAATAACGCATCCTTGCTTAACTCCAGTTTTGATGATGATGGGGGTCCATCTCCAGGCCATTACAGAGAATGGTGGCAGTCATCTGATCATGAAGAAGCCTTAGGACCATAATATATTTTGGAGGGCAGCCAAAAGTCAGAGGCATTTGTCAAATCAATGCAGGCCATGTACAGGTCCTGATTTTGCTCCTGAGACTTTTCCTGGATTTGTTGGGTAACAAAAGGGTTCAAACTACAGCATAGAAGATTTGGATTAAATCTCAGGAAAATCTTCCTAATGTAGGAACAGTAGGACAATGGAACAAACTGCCTAGGGAGGTTGTGGAAGTTTCTCCACTGGAGGTTTTCAAAGGGAGGCTGGATAGCCATCCATCTTAGATGGTTTAGACACAACCAATCCTGCATCTTGGCAGGGGGTTAGACTAGATGACACTTGTAGTCCCTTCTAACCCTGTGATTTTATGAGCACCCATCTGGCAACAACCACACAGAGAGACCAAGCACTTCATACTCTGGCCCCAATTCTGTCTGCCACTTCAACCCATTTATGCTGCTTCAGCAGTGTAAAAAAAAGAAAACAGTCCTGTGCAAAGAGGCATTTCTGGTGATATAGCACTGGCAAAGCAGTACTATGCCATCCCCACTTGCAGCTCCTGGCACAGAAGCCAGACAGGACATGAAGGGGGTTGTAATGCTCCCCATTTTTGCTAGAGAACTGCCCACCGGAAGCTGTAACAACTCACTGCAGCCCTCGTGATTCCTCAAAGTTACACGCAGCGCCAGGCAAATCCCCAGCAGGGCCCAGAATCCTGAAGGCATAAAGAAGGCATAAACACCTTAAAGTAGGCAAATCCACTATTTATTTCCCCCACGAGCCTGCTAAGCAGCTTCTCCTAAAAAGCACAGTTCAAAATTGGCACCTCCCTTTCCACCTGCTTTTTGCTCCTGCTTCTGCTCCATCTCACTGACAACACATATTGAGGGTTAAACACAAATTACTATCCCCACCAGCATGATATCCTGATATAGCCTTATTCCCGCTTCTGGTTACCAGCCTGAGGGGATAATCAGAAATCGATTCACCATCTTAAAGTCTTAACTCAGCCCTGCTATCCTCCAACCATAAAACTCTCCCTTCTAGCAAGCATGCAAAACCTTAAAAAATAAGTCCAAGTAACATTATGACTCTAAGGCTATGTCTACCCTACATCCCATATCAGCATAACTTATGTCACTCAGGACGGTGAATAAACCATCCCCCTGAGCAACATAAGTTACACTGACATAAGCGCTGGTGTGGACAGTGCTATGTTGGCGGGAGATCCTTTCCTACCGACATAGCTACTGGCACTTACAGGGGCTGGAATAGTTAAGCCAAAAGGAGAGCTTTCTCTCCTTGGCTTAGAGCAGCTATACTGGATAGCTTATAGTCATGCAGCTGTGCCGCTGTAAACTCTCGAGGGTAGCCATGCCCCAGGAATCCCTCAATGCCAACTCTTGTGTAGGCAGTGACTCTTAACGGGCCTGACAAACTCAGTACACCCAACTCATTGCTTTCATAGTATTTACGCAAAGCGGGACAAGTGAGGTATATATTAAAAGCTTGTCATACTGATCCTCATGATCACTGTGAGATGTACGTACAGATGATTTGTAAAGAGTCGTGTGGATATATTGGAAAATGTTTTAAAGTCTGAATCAAAGCAGCGTTGACGAGCAGCTTTTGACCAGCCAAAGGATGCATGTTCACTGGTCTGCCTTGGTTTGCATGTAAAATAACCATTGTAAGCCAGCATAATGGAAGCCCGTTTGCATGCAACATCAGCATGAGGATATGATGGCAACATGGAGCCAACAAACCAGGGAATAAACCAGAGGGATCATCTTGATTCTGGGGACAAAATGATGGCTTAGGGGAGTAGAGGGGAAGGCAAAAAGACACTCCTTCATCCTTCACTGAAGCAGCAACAAAGGACAGCACTTTTTGCATTCATGAAACAGCCATGTTGGTTGGAGATGCTTGGAGGTTGCTTTAGGTGGGAAACTAGAGGATTTTAGCCTGTTACAGTTAAGTTTAGACTCTAGGAAGCATGTTATGCTTCTTGTATTATATGTAACTATTTCTGTTTCCATCATTATCCTTTCTCCCTCTCTTTTAATTCTTAGCCTTTGATAATAAACTTATGATTGTTTTCACTACAAATATATCTCAGTGTTGTGCTGTTATTCTGTGGGAGGGATAGCTCAGTGGTTTGAGCATTGGTTTTCTAAACCCAGGCTTGTGAGTTCAATCCTTGAGGGGGCCACTTAAGGATCTGGGGCAAAAATCTGTCTGGGGATTGGTCCTACTTTGAGCAGGGGGTTGGACTAGATAACCTCCAGAGGGTCCCTTCCAACCCTGATAGTCTATGATTCTGTGGAACCAAACAAGTTGGTGTGTGCACTGCCCTTTGGGGACAGCTTACCTGGTAATCTCTGTGGTTAAGGAGTGGACACTGCAGGGGACAGCTTCAAGGGGATTTGAGGTGCACTTATTATTAACCTGCAAGGCAAAGTAAGGGGTGGTGGTGTCAAGGAACTCACATTTAGTTTAGCACAAGCAAATCTTCCTTTCACTGGAGGCGGGAGGTGGGGGGGTAACAAAATGTATCACAGTACTGAGCAACCCAAGAAATTGTTAACGACTTCCACCTGGGGAAGGATTTATATACAACAGCTATTATAGTTTATTTTAAAACATTCATCTATGATTAAAAGAAACACCAACACCCAAGTCTATTTTAGCCCAATGATTGTCTTCCCTGTCTCACAGAACTGTCCATGCTGTGCTGCAAACACTTAATCTATAAAGCCTACTTATTGCTCATATTGTGCCTCACATTGCTACATTTTACCCAGAAGGCTGCCCAATTAACTGTGTTCAGCTAGGACACTGGTTATCAAACTTGTGTACTGGTGACCCCTTTCACATAGCAAGCCTCTGAGTGAGACACCGCCCCCCCCCCCATCAATTAAAAACACTTTTTAATATATTTAACACCATTGTAAATGCTGGAGGCAAAGCAGGATTTGCGGTGGAGGTTGACAGCTCATGTAATAACCTCGTGACCCCCTGAGGGGTTCCAACCCCCAGTTTGAGAACCCCGGAGCCAGGAGAAGTGAGTTCCGTGCCTGATGACCCCTCTGTTGAAAATGCAGTGTGGTCTTCTGTCTGTCTTTTTAGCAAGGACTGGCTCTCACCATCTGTGGAGAACGAGAGAGTCGTGTGTTATTTTTTAGAAATATCAAATGCCTCTCAAGTTATCGGTTTGATATTAACTGGGCTGACTGCCAGGAATTAAATTAAAGAAGGTGGGTAAGGGAGAAACCCACAAAAAACCCCAAAACAATGATAAGGCTTGTTAAGGAAACAATGGCTAGGCACATCAATAGGGAAGAAACTACCTGTCTGACTCCATCCAGGCTAGAATGCTTTATTGTCCCCAAAGCTAAAGCCTGGGATCGAAGGGAGTCTAAAATCTCAAAGATCCTGGAAAAAGGAGAGGGGTTGGGTGGGCTCAGATAGGCTGCCCAAAGTGTGTCACTGGAAAGCTGACAGCCTGGCAAGCATTCACACAATGGGAGGGAGGTAGAAACTGCAGTAGGAGAAGTCTGTTTCTCCCTGCCAGAGATTATGTAAGATAGACTGATGCATATAGGCCTCTTATTGTTTTAACTTCTGCTCTATATGCCTTGTACTTTTGAGGAATGAATAAATCATGCTTTGTTTTGAAGATGCTGTTTCTCTGTCACTGCAAACTTATGCTGTCACAGGTTCCCAAAAGGAAACTCTTACAGGTGCCAAAACCAAGTTGGGTCCGTGTTGTTAAAACCTTGGGAACCAGAATGCTACAGCCTAGAGAGCCAATCCAAGAGTGGTTGGGCCACATGGTTTCACCTAGAGTGAGGGGGTCAGATGCCAGGCCTATCATCTAAGGGGTGCATTTGAGAGGAACTGAAAAGAGTCTAAGGCGCAGATCACCTTGTAGTGGTGACACTATCTCTTCAACATCTCTGTACTTTTGCCTTTTTTTTTTTTGTATACCACTTTAACTGAGATACATGGGTCATCACTAACCTTTTTCACAAACTTGCTCTTATTTTCCACTCTATTGTCCTTCATCTCATGCTTTCTGGTTAAATCTACCCTTAAATCTTTCTTAACTACAGATTCCATACTAATTCCCATAAATATAATGTAGTTCACATGTGTATTTAATAAACCTATTTTCTCTTGTATTTCATCCATTTTAAAACCTACTGAAACATGTGAACTTACAACATGTTTGTCATATGATACTATTTCTGTGGCATGCTCTCTTTTTGCTTAAATTCCTCAACAACCACCTTATCACACCTAAGTAACTGAAAGGCATTTCATTCAGTGGTTTCTTTGTGAGGCATTTCTGTGGTTCAGTGCTATTGCACTAATATATCTGACATATATTTTTAAAGTATATTTTCTAGAATTTCTTTATAGCCTACTGAGCAAAGGATCCGCTTGAAAGTTCACAGGTTGTGGGGGCAAGACTTGCTTTTTCAGGAAAGGAATTTTTTCCTGTACACGTTTAACAAAACATTTAAGGGGGTGGTGAACTTGATTAAAAAAATTGCTATCAGATTTGTAACCTTTTGATTATGAGGGCATACTAAGCCAGAATTATTGGAAAACAGGACGTTTTGCATAAACATACCTTACAAAATGTCAAACATACAGGGACTATACAAGTTTATCTTTTGAAAATTTAAACATTAAAAACAAAATGTTTTGTGCTCGCTCTCTCTCCATAAGCGAAATGCAGGTCATATGCTGGGTATTTGCTGTGGTGTGTCAAAAGCCAGCACTAAACTATTTAGTTGTGTTCAGCTCTCATGTTTGTACTATTTACCACTGTTTTGATGTTAGTCTGCACATTAGTCCCCTACTAAATGAAAAAGAGGATAGCAATGATCTCTTGAATTCATATTTCTGCTTAAAATTATCTTGGTGCTCTTCTTCTGAAGGCTTGATTGTTATACTACTGCTATTTTCTCACAGTGGGGTCTTCTAACACAGCGGCTCTCAACCATTCCAGACTACGGTACCCCTTTCAGGAGTCTGATTTGTCTTGTGTACCCTCAAGTTTCACTTAAAAATGACATGCTTACAAAATGAGACATAAAAATACAAAAGTGCCACAGCACACTGTTACTGAAAAATTGCTGACTTTCTCATTTTTACCATATCATTATAAAATAAATCAATTGGAATATAAATATTGTACTTACATTTCGGTATATAGTATATAGAGCAGTATAAACCAAGTTATTGTATGACATTTTAGTTTGTACTGACTTTGCTAGTGCTTTTTATGTAGCCTGTTGTAAAACTAGGCAAATATCTAGATGAGTTGATTTGCCCCCTGGAAGATCTCTGTGGAACCCCAGGGATACTTGTGCCCCTGGTTGAGAGCCAGTATTCTAACATATCCCCCTGCCGGCTGCAGCAAATGATTTTGCTAAACCTTTAAATATATTAAATTAAATCTTTTGTTAACTCTAAATTGCTAACATACCAAAAGCTCCAATGCTGAGGAGTTAAAAAATTTCCAAAAAGATCTTAGCAAACAAATGCAAGGGTGAGGCATATCACACACATGCATCTTTTGAGGGCATACCTTGCAATTCAGCACTGTTGTCATGGCATGCCTACCATTTTGCAAGATCTCCACAGTAAAATTTATGGACCTGATTTTCCACAGCCATGCACCTTGCTCAGTCATTTACACCTGTGCAAAGTGAATGCAAAGACGGTATAAAATGCTACCAAATCAGAGTGGGTGCATCTTACACAAGTGCAAATAAATGCCTACACGATGTAAAAGGCAAATAAAGCTACACTGGTACAAATGAGATTAGAACCTGGCCCAAAGTTAGCTTCTCTATCCAGTAAATTACTAGGGGAACTAGATTTGAATTTGGATACCATGGATTTTGGATCTGCAAGCCATGACCTTTGAGCTGTTCATAGGTAAGCAGTTGCAGTGAGTGCTGACATCCCTTACCTGTCCAATTCTCTCTGGCCACCCAGAGTGCATGCTGGTAGTGCTTCAGTTTCAGTTACCTAATGTTTCCATTCAAAAGGAGAGTGTTTTTTTTTCTGTAAGCTATTTGATTGCTTTTTCTCTGAAAAGGGAAATATGATTATGTTTAAATAGAATAATAACTTAAAAGGCAACATCAAAACGTTACAGTAAATGGCACTGACATGCCACTAAGACTGCTAAATTGTGGCTCACCACTTGTCACAAGAAAAAAATGTGTGTGCTTGAAACACATGCTTCACTTCCTTGAGAGGCACAGAATCATAGAAATGTAGGGTTGGAAGGGACCTCGAGAGTAGGGTGACCAGACAGCAAATGTGAAAAAATCGGGACGGGGGTGGGGGGTAATAGGAGCCTATATAAGAAAAAGACCCAAAAATTGGGACTGTCCCCATAAAATCGGGACATCTGGTCACCCTACTCGAGAGGTCATTTAATGCAGCCTCCTGTGCTGAGGCAGGACCAAGTATACCTAGACCATCCCTAACTGGTATTTGTCTAACCTATTATTAAAACTCTTCAATAACAAGGATTCCACAACCTCCCTTGGAAGCCTGCTCCACTGCTTGCTATCTTTAGTGTTAGAAAGTTTTTCGTGATTTCTTAAATCTCCTTTGCTTCAGATTCAGCTGATTACTTCTTGTCCTATCTTCAGTGGACATAGGGAACAGCCGTCATGTGGGACTGTGCCAAAAGCCTTACTAAAATCATGTTACCTGCCAGAAAATGCTGTAGCCTCCATTCTACTGCAAGTGCGGAGGTTACCTCTATGTCACAAAGATACAGTATATTCTTATACTTGGATATAACTGTGACTTAACTGCTCTCACATATAAAATAGAAAAAAATCGATATTGATGCAACTTTAAGGTTACAAATGTGAACATTACAATGTAAGGAAATGCAAAAGTTAAGGAGCCAGATCCTTAACGGGTGCAAACTGGCATAATTCCATTGAAGTCAGTGGGACTTTATAGCAGCTGATGAACTGACCCAAAGTTTCAATAGTAACATTAACTTGGCCACATAGCATATAATCCAGCCATCTAACCAGAGATCCAAAATACTATATGTGCAATGTGGCTGAAATATCATTACTGTTGGGACCTTATTTGAGGTGGGAAGAGCAACTGGCCAGCCTATAAAATGAAAAAGAAACGTACAAAAATTTTTTTACCAAAGAATAGTTTGTAATGAAGTGTAACAGGACGACTGGTAACTACCCCTCTACCCCGATATAACGTGACCTGATATAACATGAATTTGGATATAACGCGGTAAAGCAGCGCTCCGGGCAGGTGGGGTTGTGCACTCCGGTGGATCAAAGCAAGCTCGATATAACACGGTTTCACCTATAACGCGGTAAGATTTTTTGGCTTTTGAGGACAGCGTTATATTGGGGTAGAGGTGTATTATTGGTTAATCAAGCAAATAATTTATAATGGTTAATGTCCTGATTCTACAATTCTTAATCACATTTAGTAGTATTTATGAGATTGAGGTGGGGTTATATTGTGCCGCTCCATAGTTCCTTCTTTGATTAAAATTTGTTTGTATGTTTCTTTTCCTTTTTTTTTCTTAAATAAAAACTACTTTTTCATTTTATTTTCTTCAAAAGTTAGTCACACACAAAAATTAAGCTAATTTAATATTAAATATAAGATTTTAATCACACAAGTCAGGAAATACAGAATTACTTCTCAGCAGTGTTAAGAGTTGCAGAACAGGGTCCTAAATTGAAATAAACTAAGGGGATTGCATACTTCATTGTTTCTGCAGGCTAAGACCAGAGGGTCCTTGCATCCCTCCTTTCCCCCAGTAACCGTCCCACACACAAGCTCCCAGTGTGCCACCCTCCCATTCTCCCTCTGTTGCAGGGACTTCTGCCCTACATTGTCCCCTCCCTCATGCCAGGGGCTCTATCTACCTCCCATTCCCCTCAGCCCCAGGGCTCTGTGTGCCCTTTACTTTTCCCTCTTGCCCCCATTCACATTCCCCATTCAACCAGATCCCAGGGATTCTGTACATCTCTCCTCGCCTCCCCTCCAAAGTACCTTTCCCAGACAGCTACTGTTCTCTCTCTCTCTCTCTTCCTGGCTGAGCATCTGCCCCACAGCTGTTAGGTCAGGGGTTCTCAAACTGGGGGTTGGGATCCCGCAGGGGGTCATGAGGTTATTACATGGGGGGTCACGAGCTGTTAGCCTCCACTCCAAACCCTGCTTTGAATCCTGCATTTATAATATAATATAATGTTAAATATATTAAAAAGTGTTTTTAATTTATAGGGGGGGTCGCACTCAGACGCTTGCTATTTGAAAGGGGTCACCAGTACAAAAGTTTGAAAACCACTGTGTTAGGTGGATCACAGCAGGCAGAGCAAAGAACAACTTTAAATGCAAATAGCTTTTTCCAGTCTTCCAGTTTTCAACAGGGTTCTGCCCATCAGTGCGTAGAACATTCCCTGAGATTTTGGAATTGATAGAATGTAGTGCTCAAGTTTACCACATTACATCCAGACCAGGGGTAGGCAACCTATGGCACCTATGATTTTCAGTAGCACTCACACTGCCCAGGTCCTGGCCACTGGTCCGGGGGGCTCTGCATTTTAATTTAATTTTAAATGAAGCTTCTTAAACATTTTAAAACCCTTATTTACTTTGCATACAACAATAGTTTAGTTATATATTATAGACTTATAGAAAGAGACCTTCTAAAAACATTAAAATGTATTACTGGCACACGAAACCTTAAATTAGAGTGAATAAATGAAGACTTGGCACACCACTTCTGAAAGGTTGCCGACCCCTGATCCAGACAAACAGACAGAAATGTCATGAAGGGTCCTGCCTGCACAAATGTGTTTTTCCCTGGTTATGTGGTCAGACAAAATGCAACAGGATCAGCCCAGAAAATCAAATGTAGAGTAGCTAAGGTCCCAATTCTGAAAACACTCAGCTGTATAATTCTTAAGTGGGCAGTTTCACTGCAATCAATGGGACTACTCACCTGTGTAACTCATTCTCAGACAAGCAGAGTTTTGCAGGATCAAGCCAGTGAAGTGAAACATCAAGTAAAGGATTATCCTTGTTTGTGAAGAAACCATGCCAGCATAAATCGCACTGAGAATCTTCACATCTGAAAGTAAAAGAGCTATTGATTTAGCTAAAGAAGAATATAGGACTGGGGGAGGTTGGTGGTTGGAGTAGCAACAGGGTCATCTTATTTCAAGCATTCTTTCGCATGTTGCACATTCTTGCATTTACAACATACCCATGATTTATTAATGCAGTTGTAGCAACTATATAGCACATTTTATCTGTACCATTAGCAGTGTTGCCATATCTCATGATTTTATCCCTGCTGGGGCTAGTCTCCCAATGATGTCAGAAGCTCCAGCTCGCTAGTAATTTTCAGCCTGGTCTAAGGGACAACCCCCTTTGATTGGCTGCCTTTCCCCTTACCCACCTCCTGGGGAAGACTAGACAGTCAGGATTGCTGCAGGAGGCAGAGCTCTTTCCCTTCCCTCAGGAGCCAAGATGGGTTTTTGGATAGAGGAGGGACAGCAGAAAGAGCCCTGTAGCTCAGGGCAGCTCTGCTCCCTCCTGTCCTGGAAAAATGGGTCAGTCTGTTTTCTGCTCCTTCTCCTCTCCATCTTTTTAACACCAATCCTAGGAAAGAAGGAAGGGTGAGGAACTGAAGACTCCAAGCAGGTGCTCTCTCTCCTGCTCCTCCCAGGCCTAGGAAGGGGGAGAAGTTCATTCTGCTGCAGCCCTTCCCCTTCCTCCCAGACCTAAAAAAGTGGAATGAAGAACCCCTGGAGTTGGAGGAGGAGGAGAAGTGCACTGAGGGGCCAAGGACAGATGCAGAGTCTGGGACGGGGCAAAGTTGATGAGGAGTTAAGGGGTGCACAATTAATTGCAAGGGGATGGGCAGGCCTAGAATGAATTGATTAAAATGTTGGCATTTGGGGAGCAGCGTGAAGTGCTTCGCCATCAGGCAGCCAGTACCAGCACGAGCTCCTGCTGGAGCAGCCTGAGGGTACGTCTACACTACGGGATTATTCCGAATTTACATAAACCGGTTTAGCAAAACAGATTGTATAAAATCGAGTGCGCGCGGCCACACTAAACACATTAAATCGGTGGTGTGCGTCCACGGTCCGAGGCTAGTGTCGATTTCTGGAGCGTTGCACTGTGGGTAGCTATTCCGTAGCTATCCCATAGTTCCCGCAGCCTCCCCCGCCCCTTGGAATTTCCAGGTTGAGATCCCAGTGCCTGATGGGGCAAAAATCATTGTTGCGGGTGGTTCTGGGTAAATGTCGTCAGTCACTCCTTCCTCTGGGAAAGCAACGGCAGACAAGCATTTCGCGGCTTTTTTCCCTGGATTGCCCTGGCAGATGCCATAGCATGGCAATCATGGAGCCTGTTTTGCCTTTTGTGACTGTCACCGTATGTGTACTAGCTGCCGCTAACAGAGGCGATTCAGCAGCGCTACACAGCAGCATGCATTTGCTTTTGCATGACAGCAGAGATGGTTATCAGCCATACTGTACCATCTACCATGCCATAAATTGGCAATAAGATGATCATGGTTACCAGTCCTTTTGCACTGCACTATCTGCTGCTGTCATAAGTGCCCCTGGCTGAGATCAGCTGGGGGCGCAAAAGCCAAAATTGGGAATGACTCCCTGAGTCAATCCCTCCTTTTTGGTATCTAAAAATAGAATCAGTCCTGCCTAGAATATGGGGCAAGTGTACTAGAGAACCAGTGTATCATAGAACCAGAGAGCACAGCTGCTCTGTGTCAGATCCCGCAGAAATTATGAGCTGTATGCTATTCACAGGGGGTGCTCCTGCAACAACCCCACCTGTTGATTCCGTTCTCCCCCAGCCTTCCTGGGCTACCATAGCAGTGTCCCCCCACTTGTGTGATGAAGTAATAAAGAATGCAGGAATAAGACACAGTGACTTGTTAGTGAGAAATGAGTGGAAGGCAGCCTCCAGCTGCTATGATAGTCCAGACAGGACATTAAGCAGTGTCGGGGAGAGGAGCCCAGCATCCTGCTGCTAGTCCAGGGACAATTGAATCTTTTCTTTACACATGAAGGGCGGGCGCTGATGGAGCTCAGCCCCCTGTTGCTATGATGAAGATGGTTAACAGCCATACTGCACCATCTACCAGGAAAAATCAGGAGTTTTTTACACAGGCACCCATGGTCGACCTCACTGGATGCTAGTCAGCATGGTTACCAGTCCTTTTGCACTGCACCATGTGCCAAAAGGCTGATGATGACAGTGGATATCAGCCATATTGCACCATCAGCCACCCATGGCGGGCGGGGGAGCGAGGATGTTGGTGTTGACTGCTGCAGCATCGTGTCTATCTGCAGCATTCAGTAAAGATAGGGTGACATGTAAAAGAGTCAAGAGAGGATTGTTTTCCCTTTCACTTCTGGGGGTGGGTGGGTGGGTGGGGCGTAAATTGCCGAGCTATGCCCTGAACCACCGCGGACACTGTGTTTGACCCTAGAAGCATTTGGAGCTCAGCCAAGAATGCAAATGCTTTTCGGAGACTGCAGGAACTGTGGGATTGCTTGAGTCCTCCAGTCCCCGCTCCCTCCCTCCATGAGCATCCATTTGATTCTTTGGCTTTCCGTTAAGCTTGTCACGCAGCAGTGTGCTGAGTCCCTGCTATGGCGTCTGTCTGGAGAATTTTTTTAAATGATTTTGAATTTCGTGTTCTGTAATGGAGCGCTGATAGAACAGATTTGCCTGCCCTTACAGCGATCACATCCGCATGGTCCATGCTGGAGCTCTTTTTTTATTTTGATTTTTAACTGCATCACCACACGTGCTGATCGGAGCTCCACGCTGGGCAAACAGGAAATATTCAAAAGTTCGCAGGGCTTTTCCTGTCTACCTGGCCACTGCATCCGAGTTCAGATTGCTGTCCAGAGCGGTCAGTGGTGCACTGTGGGATACCGCCTGGAGGCCAATACCGTCGATCTGCGGCCACACTAACCCTAATCCGATATGGTAATTCCGATACTAGCGCTACTCCTCTCGTTAGGGAGGAGTACAGAAATCGATTTAAAGAGCCCTTTATATAGATATAAAGGGCCTCTTAGTGTGGACGGGTGCGGCGTTAAATCGGTTTTACGCTCCTAAAACCGGTTTAAACGCGTAGTGTAGACCAGGCCTGAGTCCCCTTACTCTATGTATCTGGAGGAGTTGGCAGCACGAAGTGGCAGGCCTGCATATGCACAGGCATTGGGAGTGGGTAAGGGAAGTTTAAAAATGATCATTTAAAAAAAAATAGCTGCTGACTGTAGAGTCTGACTCATGACTTTTGACTTAGCTGTGCAAATCTGTAAGATGAGAGTCTGATAAGTTAAGGAGTTATGGTTGCCCCAGAAGAGGTTGAGTAAGCCTCATCCTAACTAAAAATTCCTACCTGAAGACAATAGGACCTGAATTTTAATTTACAGTAAGGCCCCTTTACAGTTCTCTGGCAGCATAACAAGGCCTTGAAATGTGAGTAAGTCACATTTAAATCCACATTACGGATGTTTATGTTACATTATTACAGATTATTCTGATGCAGAGGATATTTCTGTGACACTTTCCTACATTCCTTTTGGTATTACTGCTTTCCATGTTCCTCCCAGCCATTGAAAACAGCCTATTTTGGATTATTTTCCCAGGTTGATTCACCTTTTGTTATTACCATAATACCATAATAGTATTACCCATAATACTTACCATTCCAGGTCCCTTTGTATTATTTTTTGATGTGCAACAGTGCTTGAAGTCCTTCTCAATTTTAGAATCAGCTGCAAATTAAGTAACATAGTGTTTTCCCCTCATGTAACTTCATTAAAGAATGTCACATAAGGCCAGACCCAACACTGATTCCTTGTAGTCAGCTGGCCCTCAGCTGGGGCTTAAACCATAGTATCTTGCCCCTGGGTCCCCTAGAGGAATCCCAACTCCTGGGCAATCTTACTGTTCCCAGCAGTTCAGCTCACTCCCAGACTCTCTTTACTCCCCAGAGTACAGTCCCCTTGTCTCTAGCCCTTGGAAGCACTTCCCAGAACCCACCACAAGTCACTGACTAGAAGCAGCCCTCCAAGGCCTTCACTCATACCAAGTGAAGTAGTGTCCATCTGCCTCAAACAGGAGGTAGGGATGAAGGAAAGGGTTAGCAGTTGCCTCAGGCTGAGCTCCATTTGTTACTAGAGCTCACTAGTGACTGAAAGTTATATACTGTAATTCAATCAAAAAGCTCTCAAAGTGCTATGGTCAGATTGCAGCTCTTAAATCCATGGTCACACTGCAGGAAGGAAGGTTGGGCAACCATACTACAGCAGGACAGCTTGGGGCGGCATTTTGCTGGGAGGGCGGCAGGCGGCTCCGGCGGACCTTCCGCAGTCATGCCTGCGGGAGGTCCACCGGAGCCGCGGGACCAGCGGACCCGGTGGACCTCCCGCAGGCATGACTGCGGAAGGTCCGCTGGTCCCATGGCTCCGGTGGACCTCCCGCAGGCGTGCCTGCAGATGCTCCACCGGAGCCGCGGGACCAGTGGACCCTCCGCAGGCACGTCTGCAAGAGTCCCCCGGAGCCGCGGGACCGGAGTGCTTGGGGTGGCCAAATTCCTAGAGCTGCCCCTGTGTGCTGCCCTTTGAAAGGATGAAGTATATGCTTCTCTTTAAGGTGGGCCAATTTGGGGGGTTAGTGAGGAGGGGCTTTACCTACCTCAATTTTAATAGACTAGTGTTGTGTGGCTGGTGCAAGAAAAAAGGGTGCTATGGTGCCTCATGGAATTGTGCCTTGGTCAATTATGTGCTTGTGAGCAGTTCCATGCACCCTCCTCCCTTGAACAGCTATGCAAGGCTAGGCCCAGTCTAGCCCTGTATACATCCCCACTGAAATACAGCCACTCTGACGTGAAAAATGGCTGCTGCATAACAGTGCACAATAACACTAAACATCAGTTGATGGCAGGAAATAAGAAATGCCTTTTCCAACTGAGACTATCATGGCAATTTTAGATCGACAGAACATAACAGATAGATCAGCCAAGCTGAAAATCAGCCCCATCATTGGAGTTTAAACAACAGTTTTAGCCTTTGGAAGTTTTTCATAGAATGACAGATTTCAATAGTTTACTTTAGTCAGGGCTTACATAATCAATTGCACAGATTGTGCATAGGACATGGTTGCCACGTTGCTAACCTCTAATGTTATCCAAGATTCACCCCCATTACAGAGGCCTAAAACTTAGGTTGACCTAGTTACATTGCTCAGGTCTGTGACCTAATTCCTGCTGCAAATGCAGCTAGGTTGACTGAAGAATTCTTCCATCAACCTAGCTACCGCCTCTCTGAGAGGTGGATTACTTACACTGACCCTAAAACCCCTTCCATTGATGTAGGAAGCATCTACACTATAGCAGCACAGCTCCAGGGCCATAGTTATGCATCTGTAGCTGCTGTTGTGTAGACATGCCCTGAGAGGTTCGCAGGGCTAAATTGTCACAGGAAGCTGTCTCTCACTTTAGAATAAAACAAGACTTTCTTTTAAAAAGTATTATGGATTTTTTCCCTGCCACAGATTTCTTTCTTAAGAGGAGGATTAGTTGCTCTTGATATGACCCACATCCTCTTTATTCGTGCTTCTGTTGTTCTTCTGAGGTGCTTTCTACATGGCCCAATTCTCTGCTGTGTTGCTTCTTGGGTTGTCTTTTAAACCTATACAAAGTGGGTCTGAGTCTCATTTAAATTAATGGCACTTTACATCGTTCTTTCAGTGTACTGGTGCCTTAAAGTGAGTGTAAATTACAGTTAAGAATGTAAGAACATAAGAATGGCCCTACTGGGTCAGACCAAAGGTCCATCTAGCCCAGTATCCTGTCTTCTGACAGTGGTCAATGCCAGATGCCCCAGAGGGAATGAACAGAACAGGTAATCATTAAGAGATCCATGCCCTGTCGCCCATTCCCAGCTTCTGGCAAACAGAGGCTAGAGACACCATTCCTGCTCATCCTGGCTAATAGCCATTGATGGACCTATCCTCCAGGAATTTATCTAGTTCTTTTTTTGAACCCTGTTATGGTCTACCCTTTACAGTGGTAAAGCCTCCCAAATCAAAATAGAAGTATTTTACACCCACTTTACATTCCCTTTACGCAGTTGTAAATTGCTATACGAGGTGCAAGGCAGCGGAGAATCAGGCCACAAGCCAGATTCTCTGCTGCACTGCAGCCTCGTTGAATAGCAAGGCCAGTGCAGAACAGCCCTTAAGCCAGAAGAGTTGGCCATGGAAGGATTACCTCAGGGAAGAGGAGATTCTTGGAGATCATAGAGTTAGTGTAGCATTCCCTTCACCATCCCTGTAACTGGCATATGGGGAACTGGTCAGGACATCACTATACCCTGCTGACACCTGCTTGCTGCATTGGGACTATTTGCAGTTGGTGCCATTGGAACAGCTCTTCGGGCCACGGGCAACTAGCACAAGTCTTCAGGCTGCTCCAGTTTATGCTGCGACACTGGCATGGCACACAGCTCACCTAGGATTGGGGAAGCATAAAGATGTCTTAAAGCTGCTTTTGCCTCCCTTCCCAGACCCCTTACTTGCTCTGTGCACTACGTTGTTGCAGCCAAGGACCTGGGACACAGTGTTTAGCAACTCCATGGTTGGAAAAAACAAAAAATGCATTCCAGAATCCACATTTTAACCTAACATTGGTTCCTCTCATTTTTAATACTAGATCTTCATAAATGTATGGTCAGATTACAAATTGGCACCTTTATTTTATTGATCTTAACACAGGTTTGTGATATTGCTGAACAGTCTGAAAGCTGTATGTTGCGGTGGAGAGTTGTCAAAAAAATGTATATTGAAGTATGGAATAATTATGCCGCAAGTAGGCATGAGTAGTGATAAGCGCACCAATTAGAGTACTTTATATGTTATGCTTCTTCCCAGCAGGAGGAGCACTGAGAGCACTAGATACTGCTTACAAGTGGTTGGATCTTTTTGCTATATTTTCTTCATGTGCATCAGGAAATGATCAAAGGCACAATAATCTAATTATAGCCTGATCAAAATCATAGATTCATACATTCCAAGGCTTGAAGGGACCATTGTGATAATCTAGTCTGACCTCCTGTAAAACACAGGCAATAGACCTTCTCCACCATAATTCCAGAGCAGATCTTTTAGAAAAACATCCCGTCTTGAAGAAAAATCTCCAATCTTCAGCTAGCAAGCAGAATACTTGGTTAATGTTTCCACAGGGCTCAGGTCCTAACCCCTGGTCTGGCTGCTTTGAGCAGCTCTGGCAGTGCAAAGCAGCTGGAAAGCTGGTTTAAAACTGGCCAGATGCGCAATCTCCTGTCATGAGGAAGTGGTGTGGGAGGAGTACAACTCTGCTCCAACAGTCCCAGGCTAGTGTACTGGCCCCTTGGGGCTGTAGTCAGCCCCGCGGCTGCTTTAAATTACACCAGGGATGGTGCCAGTATAAATCTGGGACCTAGGATCAGGGAGTTCCAAAAATCTTTTTTGTGACCTCCCCTCTATGCACTGTGCAGAAAAAAAGGTGCACTACTGAGGGCTTGTCTACACTGGCAATTTGCAGTGTTGCAACTTTCTCGCTCAGGGGGTGTGAAAAAACACCCCCTGAGCACAGCAAGTTTCAGCGCTGTAAAGCGCCAGTGCAGACAGTGCCCCAGCGCTGAGAGCCACACTCCCAGTGCTCTGAGCTACGCCCCTCGTGGAGGTGGGTTTTTTTAGAGTGCTTGGAGAGCTCTCTCCCAGTGCTCTGCCGTGGCAGCTATTTAGTATTGCCAGTGTAGACTAGCGCTAAGAATCTGGGCCTATGTATTTAAGAGACACTAAGCAACAATGAATGCACTCTAAGGGTATGTCTAGACGCGATAAATTGATCCCAAAAAATGCGCTGCTGTCGACTCCGGAACTCCACCAGGGCGAGAGGCGGAAGCGGAGTCGACGGGAGAGCCGCAGCCATCGATCCCGCGCCGTGAGGGCGGGAGGTAAGTCGATCTAAGATACATCGACTTCAGCTACGCTATTCTCGTAGCTGAAGTTGCATATCTTAGATCGATTTCCCCCCTCCCGCCCAGTGTAGATCAGGCCTAAGTGATACACAATGGATATATGTATGTGTCTTCCCACTTACACCAATGTTGAAATAAATAAGGCATTAAATAAAAATGAAACATTGAAATCAATGGTGTTACACTCGTGTGAAACAGGAGTCAAGCAGCAGTGAATTAATCTCAACTAAAACGTTACACAATGATTTGATTAAATGGAGCATTCCACTTCATTTGAGACAGCAAACATGGATCAGCACAGACAGTTTTTCACAATATCATTCAGTCAACAGTCATTCAGCCAACAGTCCAGAGCAGCTGTTAACATTTAAATTGTCAAACCAGAAGGTTCTTAGTGTCTCTTATATGCCTAAGGAAGTATTCAAGCTGAGGTCTGCTTGATAAACTCAACATGAATTTGGCCTTCATATAGATTGGGGTTTTTGCCTTTGAGCATTTCCTGAAGTATGATAAAGAAAACATAATGAAAAGATACAAAATCAAACCAAACCAAACCCAAACAAACAAACAAAAACTCCACCTCTACCTATGTTAAAAGAATATTGTTAAAGCTCTGAAACCAAGCACCCAAATTAGGAAATGCCAGAATTAAAGTTGCCCGAGTAACTTAATTTGGCTCCCTTGTGTGTATTCATTTTGATCCAGTCATTAATTATATTACCCCATACTATTTTTTTCTCAAGATCTCCTAACTCATTCATTGCACAAGATACTGTGTTTTCTCCTTATTGTTCAATGTGTGGCCCTCGGCCTTATATGCTATTCAAACCCTGTTATGAAGACAGGAACATTAATTTCCTAAAGGGCTTTTCTGTGGCACTCATAACTATAGTATCACAAATATTAATGAATTTATTTGAGCAACACTTCTGTGAGATGAGGGGACATTATCCTCATTTTACAGATGGGGAACTGAGGCACAGAGAGATTAAAGTAATAAATTTCCACTAATTTTGGTGCCCAAGTTGAGACACCTAGGACCTCATTTTTCAGAGTATTTAGCATTAAAATAGCACTTTATACATCCAAAGCAAAGCTTCCATGGACTTAAGTTGTAACTGTGAGTACTCAGCACTTCTGCAAATCAGATCCAAGGGTCTCAGACTGGGGACCCAGAAAATGAGGTACACAGAATTAGTGACCACCGATGAAAAGTCTGGTTTCAGTGATTTTCCCAGCATTGGATAGGAGCTCTGTGGCAGAGACAAGAATAGAAACTAATTTGCCAGGGCAGCATTCAATTACTTTAACCCTCCTTTCTCTTTCTTTCCTCATTCACTACACTATCGCCACTCCTCCCACACTAGTTCTTAGTCCCAGTCTCCTCCCAGCAAACTCAGTGTACACTCCAACAGGCTCCCAGTCCCACCCACAATTTCCTTCACCAGCTCCCAGTCCAGCCGTCTCCCCCTACCAGTTCCAGATCAGAGGCATTCAAATCAGACTTCATGTTCCATGCTGCCTGGGTGCCAGCAGGAAGGGGTGGGGAGAGTCACTGAGAGCACCAGAGAGAAAGGTTCCCTGCTCTCAGTTCAGGTGCCTGGTTCTGGGCTAGCCTGGATCAGCTGGAAGCAGCTATTACAGGGAAAGTCCAGCTTCACCCCTGTAGTCCTGGGCTGGAACATGCATATTCCAGTTACATATAGGAGTTGTGAGGGGATAAAGCACGTCAGTCACTTTGTGGGAATGGGTGCATGCAGAGTCTGATCAGCACTAGGAACTGTGAGAGGCCTGAGGATGCTCAGTGAGAATGGGATCTTCAGGGACTTTAGCTGCTAAAATCAAAACAGTCTCTACTGAGCATGTGCAAACAGCAATGTTTCAAAGGCTTGCAACTTGGTCAAATTTGAGCACATTTTCACGGGGATAGCAAAAGGCATAACCCTGACAAAAAGGACACTCCTTACTCATAAGCATGGGTACCCTTGAGCTTTTCAAAGAAAAACTCACTGGAATTTTTTAACATGAGCAAAACAATGTATTTTCCCTGTCCTTGATCTTGGAAATGGAGCCCCCCCGCCAATAAAAACAACAACCCCCACACACACACCCCCCAAAAAAAAGAAAGAGAAAGAAAAAGAAAAGAAAAACTGCCTAAGGCAGATACCTAGCATGGATTCTCATCCTAAATGGCTGAAGTTTGGCAAAGTTATAAGGACTGAAAACAGGGTCTTCTAATGGAAAATGTCAGACAACTTTAACTCTAGGTGTAACCTATAATAAATAATATATTATTATGTATTTGTTAAGCACCAATAATATGCTTACCCTGTACATTATAGAAGAAAACCGGATTTCTGCCCTAAGGGATTTATAATTTAATTAGAATTTAAACAATTATTGGCTTGAACTGTTGCTTCAGCTTGGAGCAAGTGCTCAAGTTTATAAGTTAGTAGATGCAAGCAAATGCTTTGTGAAGTCACACTCACATGTTACTCTGAAAACTAATAATTTACCCTTGTGAAAAATGTTCATGACCTACTTTTCTTATAGAAGTAGTTGTACTTGTAATGCTCCATAAATGAACTTGGTATACAAATGAATAACAGAATCTAGTAGACACCAAAATAAACCTCCTAATGAGCCAAAGGACACATATAAAGAATTTAAATTTGAGATGGAAAATGCTGCCCAGGTTCCAAGTGACAAATCTCTTTCCCCATTCCTCTCTGGCATCCCACAGCTGAGCTACAAGAACAGTTCCATTGGCCCAGGAAAACAGAACAGAATATTTGTTGGAAATCAGCAGCCCTTAACAAGTAGCTAATTTAGTGTCCTCATGGTCGCACACTTTGGATGTAGAATTAATAGGAGCTGGTAGAAGACTGGTAACATAATTCACATAAAATCTTGTACAGAGTCTTTTGCCTACACTCCATTTTCCGATTATCTCAAATCCATTGGGCAAATGATAGCGTCCTAGTTTTTTAAAATTAAAAATATGTGTTTCCCCTAAGCATAAAATCTATTTTTCAATGATTCTCCTGATGGACAAAGCTCCTATCCATTTATTATTTAGTTACCTCTGTGGCAGACCTGGCAGTTTCCTGCATATCCTTGGGGAAACTTACTGAATTAAGTTTAAGTATCTTTGGGGTCCATTGTTTTAAATGAACGGTTTATGTATTCTGCTCCATGGGGGAGGGCTACAGCGGCTCCTCCAGGAACTAAAAGCAATGGTTGATGATTAAGGCAAATGGGCCAGGTTGTAACCCCTCTAGAGAGGTACCATCTCCTGGGGATACTCACATATACTAGTTTAAATAGGATTTTCCAGAGACCAACAGACAAAGAAAAAACTTTTGGATAAATAGCCTGAGTTTAAACTGACCCAGGGCCTTCTTTCTGATCCAACAAATGGACAGGACCTTCTGTCCAAGCAGGGCCCCAATCTTTGTGGAAGGGTTGGGAGGACTGACACCTTCTAGAGCCCAACGCTGGAGTTGGTGTCGCCTCTGGTAATGTGTTTTTTTTAGCATGCATGCAGGTTCTTTTATTGTTTTAAATGTATTTTCTCTGTAATGCTTTCCGTCTTAAGAATGAATGGGCTTGCTTAGGAAGCACTGTGTGGTTATTTATAACTGTGGGCCATTATGCAGTTTATAGCATCTGGAGAGAAAACAAAGTGAAGATATAGCCTGGCTTGCTGGGGATATCACAGTGTAGACAGGGAACTGTGCAACCTGGTCAGGAGGGAGAGAGACACAGGTCTCTGCCCAAGAAGGGTGATGGCTGATGAGCTGGGGGACCAGAGTAGGTGCCCTTGAAGGACCACACAGGGAGAATACAGATGCAGTTGCCGTGAACTGTGACAACCTCCATCCATGAAATACCTCTGCCCCCTGTTACTCCTTCCAAATCCACTATCTTGGTAACTCCCTTGTTAAGCCCCCACTGCTAATAACCCCATCATTACACTGCGTGTTATTCCCTCTGCTCTCCTAACCATTCCCTGGCAAAGCAAATTGCTTGTGATATAAATATTATTTCTTTCATTCATGTATGACCCAGTATGAAAGTTCCTCTTCACATTCAGAGGGAGATATTCTCTCAGTGAATTCACATAGCTTCCATTAACACTAATAGGACTCTCAAGCATTGAATGAGAGAAGAATGTACCCCAGAGTATTTATAAAATCAGACTAGTGATATGAATTCTACAGAGCATTTCACTTTACTCGTCTGTTCATTTTTGATCCATTTCATATTTTAAACAAGCAATTAAGTGCATGTGTGATATTTGAAACAATAGGCTGAGTTTGCACACACTTGTCAATTATCATGGCTGGGGCTGGGTAGTGCTCTCACTAGGCTCTGGCCACACTAGGCAAAAAGAGATCATGATCACAACTAGAGCTGGACAAATGCATGACCCTGAACATTTGCTTTAATTTTCCAGTGAATTCACTTTGGCCGCCCACTTAGTGTTTCCTTTCTGGGAACATCCTATCACCAGGGTTGATTAGCATGAACATTTGCAGGAAGGATAAATTTGTGTTTCCAATTGGTGTTTTTTTCCTTTCAGCTTCCAGGCTCACCTTTCCAGCTATGGGCTTCCCTCCTTTTAGGCTTCTGAGGAGAGATGGTCAGACCTGACAGTCACATGCGGC